>NC_137892.1:161630649-162830649 GCF_963455335.1 Martes martes | reverse complement strand
GAGTGGGTTTCACTTGCCCTTGGTTAAATGTCCAACAACACTTAAAGTGAAGCAGTCTGGCAGTCTTATTGTAAGGAACTTATGGTAGAATTTCAGACTGTATTAATATTTCCGACACTGTTTGTGATGCGCTAGTGATATGGGATTTAAGCCTAGAATACTGACATTTTAAACAATATCTTCCCGCCAATGTGCACCTACATATAATTCATATCACACACACACACATACACACACAGCGTCATGTAGCTACATCTGCAGGTCTATGCAAAGCTACTATATGGTTTCAGGCTTACTATTGCTGCCAAAATGTCCATTTGGTCACAGGAACGAGTAGAAAATCAAACTAATAGCAAAATTTCCCATGTTTCTGAGTTGGCAGAAAGGGCCAGCTGGGAGCCGAAGGGAAGCAGACTTCTAATGAGCCGGGAGCAGCGTTTCCCACTCCGCGCCCGGGTGCAAACACAGAGAGGGAGAGCAGGTCGTGTTTCAGTCTCTCTGTCACAAGGACAGGGGCAGCTTGGACGATGGATCCTAATGATAAGGTCTCACTTCACACCTTCACTGTTGTGCGTGTGTGTGTGTGCGTGCGCGTGTCCCTGAGGGGGAACAAGAAGGGATGGAAACCGAAGTGATGAACTCTGGCTGAGCGTCGGACTTTGATGAACTAAATTTGCCGTCTGAACGGATCAGTGTTAAGGACGGTAGATTGAACTTCCTGTCTCTTGAAGTCACCTGGAGAAAACTCAGGGCAGAGGCCCCAGAGTCTGCAGCCGGCAGGCAGGTGACATGGGCTGAGCCCTGGGTCCCTCTCCCCCCAGACAGGCCACCCCGTGGGGCCGCAGGCACTGACTAGTGGGCGGCTGAGGGTCCACTCCTGGGAAGGAGCAAGTGGTTCAGATGAAGTTGGAGAGGGAAGAGGGAGGAACGGTGAATCGTATTTTCTACTGCATTTGTTGGAACTTTTCTCCCCCAGCTCGTGTGTATCTTCTGCCGCGGTAAGCCGGCCGCCCACCACGGAGTTCGCATTATGCTCTGCACACGGAGTTCTGGAGGGAAAATGCAGGCATCTGGCGGCTGACCCGGGGCAGCAACCTGCCTCTCCTGTCAGTCCTGTGCTTCTTAAAGCTGAAATTACCTCCAGCCCCACCGCTCCCAGGTGTCCCTGCGATCAGCGTCGGAGGCACCTGTCACTGGTGCCAGGGATGCTCGGAGTCCAGAACCAGGGGGGCCTGCAGACGCTGTGTCCAGGCTCCTTCTGAAAAGCATCGTCCAGCAACAGGGGTGGCAGGCACACCCCCCATTCCTGGCAGGGGAGAGGGGCGACGGGCGGGGAGGGAGGAAAGGGCAGAGAGCTTCGTGCCGCTCCATTTCCTTGAAACAATGGCCGCGCCCACATTGTCTATTCAGTGTGGAAGACGGGGCCGTCAAGTAAAGCAAGACGAATGTGATGTCCTGACTGATTATTCCCTACACACTAAGTCAATGAGCTTATTATCACTGCAATTACATTACTAATGTCAACAGATGCTACGTGTAGACAATGAGTTAACAATTAAGTGGGCTCTCTTCCCCAGAAAACCCTGTGCAAACTCCCTCCCTCAGAAAGCTCAGATGTTTGCCTGGACACAGTGGGGACCCGAGGACAAAGCCAGGGGGACGCAGCAGCGGGTGGCTGATTGACAGCATTGTCTGCTGCAGGACAAGGAAAGCAGCCCTTGATGGCTAGAGTTCAGTGACATCAGTGAGTGGGTCAGACCCCAGCAATAACGCAGTAAATGCAGCAATGTGCGTATGCTGAGTATCGGCACCTCCTGAAAAATCTTACATTATAATGGCACTGTGCACCTCCGAATACACATGGTCTTTCTTACTTCTTCCACCCTACAAAGAGAAGTTTTCCACCAACAGAAAATGAGTTGACCTGTCAGTATGTGTTTTGGGTAGAATGGAATCCTTGGCTCAGTTCGCTTTGCCATTCTGTGCCCAGAAGTCCTTCTGAGGACAGGTCCTCTGAGCCCCCACGGCCACCAGCCCTGCCTCCCTAGTGATCAGAGACCCAGATGAACTCCCACTTGCTTCTCCCGGCTCTGAGCTCTGCACCCATGGGTCCCGCACTGACAGACTTGTATTTGAATCGGGACGTAAGGAAAATGAGCATCTGCCAAGTCTCCCACAGGCAGGAGGAGTGGGAGGGCCAGAAACAAGGTGAGCATAGTCTAAGCTTTCAGACAAACTTAGAGTCCTAGAACACATTTCAAATTTAAAAAGTGAAATCAAAAGATCATTGCACTTCTTTTGAGAACCACGTGGGCAGAGGCCGTTCTCACATACACAATGTGCAGACAAATGGAACAAAGCACGCTGGATGCCCTAGACACTGGCCTCGAGGTCCCTTTGGCTGCAAACCAGACGACTCTGCTGTTGACAACAATACGGGCACGGCAATTGCTTTGATGAATGTCCATTAGAGCCTTTGCTGCCGATTCCAAACACAGGGACTGTAGTTCCAAAGTAGCCTGACAACTGCTGATAATGATTTGGGAAGATGAGCCAAATGATGGGATAGACACACGTCATCTTGTTAATGTGCTTCCCATCCCTGCCCCCAGCCAAGGGCAGCTGTCCCCCTATGGACGATGGTCCTTGGGTCATCAGGTCCAGTTTGGAAGAAGGACTTTTCTTCCAGAAAGCAGCAGTTCAACCACACAGATGAGAATTCCTCACTATACATTTTATCCCCTTCCAAATATGTCTGGGTCAGAGAAAATTCTCTCTAATGAATATTTTATGATGCTCATTTTGGGTGATCTTCATGATGAGTTCAGAAAGCAGAAGAGAAAAAGGAATCATAATAAAGAAAACCACAGGAAAAGAAAGGATTTTTTTTCTCTATAGACACATCTTTAGATCCATAAGGATAATTTAAAATCGCCATTAATTTCATTTTACTATATTAGACATCGAGTGTAGGCTGGTTCCAAAATAAAGCAGCTTGGCTTGAATTAATATTTCTAGACATCCTGTTATGATCCACTTATAAAAACAAACAAACGTACAAACAAGCCAGAGATCACGTCTCATCTCTCCTTTTAATTAAATGCACATCAGAGAATCTAATGAAAGTAAATACACCGCAGGTTATCAGCTGAAGCATCCAAAATATTCTGGCCACACAGACACACACTGTTTCTGAATTCTAATGCCAGTCTTGCATAATTTTAAATTAGATTTATTTTAATGCTAATATAGAATTTAAAAAACTACAGCTTATCAATATTTTCTGAACCTTATTTTAAAACCACTCTCCACTCAAAATCGCTCCAAAAATCAATTCAAATTGCATGAGCAGTAAGTCTGAAAAAAATTTGAGGTTCAAGTACTTATTCTAAAAGGAAAATAGTACCTTTGGAAAGCGGGATGCCAGACCATCGGTTGAGTGACTGACATGGAGGAAGAGGCAGATTAGAATGGATACAAGCAATCATGTAAATAAATCGAAGGATGTATAAATACCAGCTCAACCAGGCACGGATTTGGGAGTTTCTCTCAGCTTTCACTGATTCCACAATTAAATATTCATACAAGAAAGGCAGACCCGAGCTTGGCGGTTCTTGCTTGCTTCCTTAGCACTTAGCATAGCTACCTGTGGAGGAAGAGTGACGAGGTCAGTGTCCAGAACCTGGGATTCCCCTAGGGGCACAGCCTTGCCCACCTGGCCCTCGCCATGGGGTGGGGAGCATGACTTCCATCTGTGCACCCACCAGCATCCTCACCTTCCTGCTAATGAGCCTGTGGCAAGAACAGAGCACAGCTCCCTCCACCGTGTAAGCACAATATGCCAATTGCTAAACTTAGGTGTCCCCTGTCCCCTTCCTGAGTGGTCTGGGTGGTTGCTGGTGGCTGGGGAAAGGGCAGTAGTGAGACAGGCAGTTGACAGACACCTACCTCCAGCTGTGGAGCAGAAAGACTGCGAGAAATCTTATACACTTGTATGAGAATCCATGGACAGAGGCAAGCAGGGTGGCTTTTCCCAAATCCATAGCTGAGTGACAGCTCCAGGAGACTGCTGGCCCAGCCTGGACGGGCTCATGAGAGCCAGTCACTCACATCAGGAATCCGCAAGCCCATTGTTAAACCTTTGCATCGGGAGCTCGAAATCTCCCAGGAAGGAAGCATTTACACCAGGGAGATGCATCCGTGGGTACAAGAGCGAAGTCATGTAGAAGCTCACCACCACGTGTTCTCCAAGCAGTGATGGGTAAAATAATAATATCAGATGCCTGAGAGATACAGGCCCTTCATAAAGTCAGCTGGGTTTGGTTCCTGGGTTTCCTGTGAAGAAAACCCCAGGTCGTGAGGAGCCCAGGCTAGGTGAGGCCTGGAGATTATATAGCACAGGACAGAGGTCTACTTAGGCAGACAGGTAACTGTATTTTCTAAATTAGTGAAAGCATTTGGCCTTTTCTGAGATGCCTCCCCAGACCTGGAAAGGGGTTGCACAAGTTAACAGTCCAGAAAGTGAAGCTTCCTGTGGGGTGTCCCTTGGTAGACATCCCCAAATTTTGCAGGGCCAGGGGCCAGGGGCCTTGGGAGCTATCAGTTGGCTTCATCTGCTGCCAAGCCCTGCCCCTCTGAAAGTCCCCTATTCCTGGGGATGCTGGGGACTCTACAGGAGGTGAGAAGGAGCTGTGCTGAGCTACTTCTCCTTGCAGAAAAGGAATGAGGCGAAGTTTCCAGCTAAAATCTTACAGCACACCCTGAGGGAGTTCACAGTCTCTCTGGTCAGGGGTCGGGGAAGCCACCATGCTCTTTGGGATGGACAAGACTCAGAACCAAGTTTGCACAGGACAGAGTTCTGGGGCTCAGAAAGTTCTAGAATTGCCCTACCTCCCAGGCAGCCAGCTCTCAGCCCACCCACATCCCAACACCTACCTGATCCTATGCCAATGTCGACCTCCAGCCTCCCGCAGCTGGGGCTCACATCGATTTATTCAATGGCCAGAATGAAGAGCACCGACAGAGACAACCGCAAGTCTCTGGCCTTCCCAGGGGGCCTGGGGCTCTCCCATTCCACCCACCCAGAGTCTTGCATGGACAGTAAACCATTGGGCCTGAGCACACCAGAGGAAGTGGTCACACCGAGAGAGAGGTGGGGGACCCAGCAGCTGGAAACAGAGACCTTGAATCAATGCATCCCAGGGCACAGGCCCCACTCCTTGTCCATGGCCGTGTCTGCCAGGAGAGTGGGTTTTCAGTGGTGGCGTGGTTTACATTGTGCATGCCGTCCTGCCGTGGCAAACCCTTGGACACTGAGCATTACCTTGTTCTAAAATAACGTTTGATTTCTTTTTCTTTTTCTTTTTCTTTTTTTTTAAGATCATTAGCAACCCAGTAACAAAGATTAGGTTGGATTTGACATGTTTGGGAAGGGATGCTGGGATGAGGGTGAACAAGCATCTTTCTCTTGCTACCTGCGTCAGGACAGTCTTTTCTTTCTTGTTCTAGAGTGAATATGTTCCATGAATTTCTCCCAAATAGCTCATCAAGTTGGATCCTGAAAAAAAAAAAAATGCATTTCAAGCCTGAATTTTGCCTTGCAATTGATGGAGATTGACATTCAAAGACTTTAAAAAAATAAATAAACACATAAAAATTCACTGCTAGACCACATTTGTTTATTTACCCTCGCAAATAGCTCGCTTTATCTTGGCATAACTAACCTCATTTAAAGCAATAAAGTTATTGAATTAAAAAGTGAATATATTGGATGTCTATATCGTAATTAACTACTAAGATACCTATTAGTATGCAGATCAGTCACAAAAGAGTGTTTGATTTTGGGTTTTCAACCATAAATTATTCTTAATTTTAAAGTACCCCATTTCTTTTTTTTTTTTCCAATTTTTTATTTATTTTCAGCGTAACAGTATTCATTGTTTTTTCACCACACCCAGTGCTCCATGCAATCTGTGCCCTCCCTAATACCCACCACCTGGTTCCCCCACCCTCCCACCCCGCCCCTTCAAAACCCTCAGGTTGTTTTTCAGAGTCCATAGTCTCTCATGGTTCACCTCCCCTTCCAATTTCCCTCAACTCTCTTCTCCTCTCCATCTACCCTTGTCCTCTATATTATTTGTTATGCTCCACCAATAAGTGAAACCATATGATACTTGACTTTCTCTGTTTGACTTATTTCACTCAGCATAATCTCTTCCAGTCCTGTCCATGTTGCTACAAAAGTTGGGTATTTGTCCTTTCTGATGGAGGCATAATACTCCATAGTGTATATGGACCACATCTTCCTTATCCATTCATCCGTTGAAGGGCATCTTGGTTCTTTCCACAGTTTGGCGACCGTGGCCATTGCTGCTATAAACATTGGGGTACAGATGGCCCTTCTTTTCACTACATCTGTATCTTTGGGGTAAATACCCAGCAGTGCAATTGCAGGGTCATAGGGAAGATCTATTTTTAATTTCCTGAGGAATCTCCACACTGTTCTCCAAAGTGGCTGCACCAGTTTGCATTCCCACCAACAGTGTAAGAGGGTTCCCCTTTCTCCACATCCTCTCCAACACACGTTGTTTCCTGTCTTGCTAATTTTGGCCATTCTAACTGGTATAAGGTGGTATCTCAATGTGGTTTTGATTTGAATCTCCCTGATGGCTAGTGATGATGAACATTTTTTCATGTGTCTGGTAGCCATTTGTATGTCTTCCTTGGAGAAATGTCTGTTCATATCTTCTGCCCATTTTTTAATATGATTATCTGTTTTGTGTGTGTTGAGTTTGAGGAGTTCTTTATAGATCCTGGATATCAACCTTTTATCTGTACTGTCATTTGCAAATATCTTCTCCCATTCCGTGGGTTGCCTCTTTGTTTTGATGACTGTTTCTTTTGCTGTGCAGAAGCTTTTGATCTTGATGAAGTCCCAGAAGTTCATCTTTGCCTTTGTTTCCTTCGCCTTCGGAGACATATCTTGAAAGAAGTTGCTGTGGCTGATATCAAAGAGGTTACTCCCTATGTTCTCCTCGAGGATTCTGATGGATTCCTGTCTCACGTTGAGGTCTTTTATCCATTTCGAGTTTATCTTTGTGTACGGTGTAAGAGAATGGTCAAGTTTCATTCTTCTACATATAGCTGTCCAGTTTTCCCAGCACCATTTATTGAAGAGACTGTCTTTTTTCCACTGGATATTTTTTCCTGTTTTGTCAAAGATTATTTGACCATAGAGTTGAGGGTCCATATCTGGGCTCTCTACTCTGTTCCACTGGTCCATGTGTCTGTTTTTATGCCAGTACCATGCTGTCTTGGTGATCACAGCTTTGTAGTAAAGCTTGAAATCAGGTAACGTGATGCCACCAGTTTTATTTTTGTTTTTCAACATTTCCTTAGCAATTCGGGGTCTCTTCTGATTCCATACAAATTTTAGTATTATTTGCTCCAGCTCTTTGAAAAATACTGGTGGAATTTTGATTGGAATGGCATTAAAAGTATAGATTGCTCTGGGCAGTATAGACATTTTAACGATGTTTATTCTTCCCATCCAAGAGCATGGAATGGTCTTCCATCTTTTTGTCTCTTCTTCAATTTCTTTTAGGAGTGTTCTGTAGTTCCTCGAGTACAGATCTTTAACCTTTTTGGTTAGGTTTATTCCGAGGTATCTTATGGTTTTTGGTGCTATAGTAAATGGAATCGATTCTCTAATTTGCCTTTCTGTATTTTCATTGTTAGTGTATAAGAAAGCCACTGATTTCTGGACATTGACTTTGTATCCTGCTACATTACTGAATTGCTGTATGAGTTCTAGTAGTTTGGAGGTGGAGTCTTTCGGGTTTTCCATATAAAGAATCATGTCATCTGCGAAGAGAGAGAGTTTGACTTCTTCCTTGCCAATTTGGATACCTTTTATTTCTCTTTGTTGTCTGATTGCTGTTGCTAGGACTTCTAATACTATGTTGAACAAGAGTGGTGAGAGTGGGCATCCTTGTCGTGTTCCTGATCTCAATGGGAAGGCTGCAAGCTTTTTCCCATTGAGGATGATATTTGCTGTGGGTTTTTCATAGATAGATTTGATGAAGTTCAGGAATGTTCCCTCTATCCCTATACTTTGAAGCGTTTTAATCAGGAACGGATGCTGGATTTTGTCAAAAGCTTTTTCTGCATCAATGGAGAGGATCATGTGGTTCTTCTCTCTTCTCTTATTGATTTGTTCTATCACATTGATTGATTTGCGAATGTTGAACCATCCTTGTAACCCAGGGATGAATCCTACCTGGTCATGGTGGATAATCTTTTTAATGTGCTGTTGGATCCTGTTTGCTAGGATCTTGTTGAGAATCTTAGCATCCATATTCATCAGTGATATCGGTCTGAAATTCTCCTTTTTGGTAGGGTCTTTGCCTGGTTTGGGGATCAGGGTAATGCTGGCTTCATAAAAAGAGTCTGGAAGTTTTCCTTCTGCTTCAATTTTTTGAAACAGCTTCAGGAGAATAGGTATTATTTCTTGTTTGAAAGTTTGATAGAATTCCCCAGGGAATCCGTCAGGTCCTGGGCTCTTGTTTTTTGGGAGGTTTTTGATCACTGCTTCAATCTCGTTACTAGATATCGGTCTATTCAGGTTGTCAATTTCTTCCTGGTTCAATTTTGGGAGTTTATAGTTTTCCAGGAATGCATCCATTTCATCTAGGTTGCTTAGCTTATTGGCATATAACTGTTGATAATAGCTTCTGATGATTATTTCTACTTCCTTGGTGTTAGTTGTGATCTCTCCCTTTTCATTCATAATTTTATTAATTTGGGTAAAGTACCCCATTTCTATTCTGCACCTGCTCTTAATAACATGGATAGGTTGAGTCAACATTCAAGCTTCTTGTCCTCGTGTTTCTTTATCGGGTCCGTAAAACCACGCGGGGCTGCCTGGGCCGTCACCAGTCGAAGCCGTTCGCTGCCTGTCAGCGGCCGCCGAGCCTCCAGGCGCCCTCCTCTGCGCGCCCCGCCGCCCCCCCGCCGGGAGCTGGAAATGCGCGCGCGGGGCGGGGGCACCGGCGGGCGCTCAGAGTGACCGAGGCGCGGCACACATCCGCGTCTGTCCGCCATCCGCGCACCTGACCCCTGACCGCGCGCGGCGTGAGGAGTCCCGTGCTGCCCAGGACGCGTCTTGGGGCCGTCGGAGGGTCAACCTCTCCTCCCGCGCGTTCCTTTTGCGGCGGTCCGGGGACACAGCGGAGGCGCCGGAACGCGAGCTCGCGAATGCCCCGCGCCTCTGGGACCGCGCTCGCCCTCCGGACCCAGGTCCCCGCTGGAGCCACGCGGCCCCGACTCGCTACCGCCGCCGCCCCGCCCGGCTCCCCGAGAGGCGCGAGAGCCCGCGGCGCCCGCAGCCCCGGCAGGAGGCCGTCCTGGGCGTACCGGGTCCACTTTCTCCTCCAGGCTCGCGTTTGCCGGAGCTGGGGCCGCGGCTCTGGGACCTCGCGGTGGGATTCGTGAGGTTTTCTCCTTCGCTCTCCGTTCGGGCAGGCGGACAGCCAGGGGACCCGGTTAAAAGCCGACTCCCGGCGGGCGCTGCGGAGTGACCGCCCTGTCGGCCCTTACCGCCGAGGCACAGGAGCGATTTTATACCTTTGTACTGAGACCTAAATTCGCTCCCACCTCAAAAAAAATAAAAAAATAAAAATAAAAATTAAAAAGAAATAAAATAGAAAAGCGCGGCGGCGTCCTGAAGGCGCGCGGAGGCGTCCTCCCTCGCAGGCCTCCCTCCGGCCGGTGACCCGCAAGGTCCCTGCGGGGGCAAACGTGCGATTCCGGGGCTAACAGGGAAGACCGCAGAGGCGTCCCTGTGGGCAGCGGCTCCGAAGAGAAACCTGCGCGTCTGCGGTGGGTCCTGCTCGCGTCTTCACCGGGAGCGTGAAATCGCATGATTTCCTGGCAGTTTTGCAAAAGAATTGGGGAGACGATAAATAGGCAGAATTCCTTCAGAGAACTCACACCTTCTGCTTTCCGCTGTGCTTTCTGGGTTACTCGGTTTTCTGAGCGACGCCGTGCGAACCTCGGCTTCCGATGTACAACAACCGAAAACAAGAACCGCACATGTCACACGGATTTCATAAACAAACTGTTCCGACTTCATGTCAGGCAGGACGACGCGAAATTTGGTTTTCTCCACCAAATTTGGCTCCCAGCTGTGATGTGTCAAGTCAAACAGGAACAAGTAATTGTATTCAACCCTAAAATCAAGCTCCCAGCTGACATTTTGTATTAACAGTATCAGAAAACAGGTCTGTTTGTCTTTTAAAAATAGTCACTCCTTACTGGCTCTCCGTCCCAGCCCTACACAAAGGCCTTCTACTCACAGGCACGTGCGTGTGCACAAGGATGGGGAAGGAGGCCCGTCGGACTCCAAGACCCCATGCACCCTTGCGAAGGGGGAGACCCAACCTCTAACCTTCCACCCTGAAACAGGGTGCAGCAGAAGAAAGCAATAGGCTTTATCTTTTATTTCTCTACTATAAAAGATTCAAAATTTATCCAGGCCAGATCATCAAGAAGGGTTATAGAGGTACGAAGTGTTATCTCGGAATCAGACGGTCCCCAGGGGATTCTCCTTATTTCCCCACCCGTGGCTGTGCTCAGGGTTTGGAGGGAGGATATACCCTCACTGTTGCCTGAGCAGTGGGGAAGCAGCAGCTAAGCGTGTCCACAAACATTTCAGAGGCTTTGGTGCGCTGGGGCCCAGATCCGGAGATTCGGTCTCTCCGTCTCCGAGGGCCAGGAGGGAAGGTGACACAGCTGTGGAAACAAGCTATGGGATAAAGTGGCTCAGATGTGCATGACCCAGGGACCCAGAGATGCCCCTGCCAGGGCCAGCACAGGGGAGGTGACAGGTGGTGGGGAGGTGACCGGTGGGGACCCTCTCTTGGACTGTGCTGCTCAAGGCTGGCATGAGCGGAGCCTGGCAAGCGAAGGCCGGAGAATCTATCTGGAGTCCGGGAAGAATGGGCACCAGGTCTCTTTCAAGCCGCTCAGCAATGTTGTTGTTCAAGGCCGCTGTGGCTTGGGGATTGGCCTGCGGTGTCACGGCAGCACTGGGGGCCTTCTGTGGCCTCTTGTTCAGTAAGGACAGTGGGGTGGAGCGTGCTTCCATCTTGGTAAGACTAAACCTATGTAAAACTGCCCTGTAGTGTTTTAAATGCAAATATGATCGAACCTGACCAGTGCGTTACTCCAGGGCCGAATCTGTTCCTCATCATTTTGAACCATCTCGGAAGGCATTTGATTTCAAAATGAAAATCATTAAGTCACATCACTCCACGATTTAATGGCTTAAAAAAAAAAAAGGAAATATAGTCCATCATTTCTAAAATGTAAATATGCCAACTTAAAAACAACAACACTGGAATAAAAAAATTATGTAGATTACACTGTTAACAAAATTTACACATAAATGAGAACGTTTTTTCCCATCATGGTTCTTATTATCACAAAAGCTTGAGAAGTAAATTATCTGTAGAAGAATACAGTATAAAAATGTATTAAAAGCTGTAAGAACTAAATTGAAATGTCAAACAGAGTTATTTATATTAAAACCCAACACAACCCAAGCAAACAGGTGGTGGGCCCTTCCGGAGCCGTCTGTGGCCACGGGAGGCTCGTGCCACCCCCTGGGCAGCCCCATCCACGGCCTATGGGCTCCCCCACACACGGTTGCAGCCCCCCAGCTGCTCAGAATTCTTGCTGGCGCTGTGTCTTCATAGGGTTCTCTCAGAGGTGTAAATCCCCTGGCCTGGGTTTCTAACACCCTGAGTAGAGTCAGTATCTGACTCACTTCATCTTCAAGGTGTGCACCTGATACCCAGCACCATAGGGTCCTCCAAAAATCCCTGAAAGTAGCGCATCTAAAGCAGAGGACGTCGGCTCCTGATGAAAACGCTTGACCCGTCCACCCAGCACCTCTCTGCCCCGCTGAGTCCCCCTCCCGCGCCCTGCCCCCTTTCCTGTCCATTTTGGGCTCCAGCCACACCCCCAGGGCTACTGCATCTGCCCCCAGACAATGGAGCCCCGGAGCATAAAGCGTGTCCTGTGACAGGGCCCCACCCACCGGAGCTTTTCAAGTTGACGGGAAGTAGTGACACTTGAGCAGGACATGGCTGGCTTGCTGGATCCTGACAACGACGGCGTCCGCTCCACGGTGCGCCCGGCAGCCTGGAGCCTTTGTGCCGCCCGCCATCCTCCCAGGCCCGCCGGGGCGGCCACGGCTGGACAGCTGCACTGGGAAAGCTAACTGAGCAGAAAAGGCTCCTGAGCCCGGCCTCTGACTTCTCACATTTAATTACCTGATTTCCCTTTCCTGCGGTCATGGAGAAAATGGAATTACATCACGCACCATGTAGCTCTGGAAAGGCATTGAATGTGTCTAATACACCCACTGTTGACTGGCCCAAGAGGCGTGCCCCTTGTTTCACATCCGATATTAGCCCTCCAAACAAGGGTGGGCATTCCTTTCCGAGGGTCTTCAATAGGAAACAAAGGGGAGCAGGTTTCTCCGTGTCACTCCGAGCACCTCACAGAAAGAAAAACTTTATTTAGCTTCCCTGGTCCAGCCGAGCCTCCTCCTGGTCTCCGGGGATAGCGCGACCTTGGAGAGGCATTGCCTTTTAGCTAGAAATACAGATTCCCTTTAAATCAGGGACCCCTCCCTGCCATATGTCACCTAAATCCCTTTAGATACATTTTCATCTTAAAGCTTACTCGGCGGCACTCTTGCTGTTAAGCCAATTCATGGCATCTTATGGAAGTCAAGGATGAAAATGGCCCCCCGAATGCTAACGGAGGCCCAAAAGGACGCAGTGGTTCCAACACATTCAGACAGAAGAGATGACGCTGTGGCCGCATCAACAGGTGATTCCATCTGGTGTCCCAGGACTCGGCGGGGTCGGTTGGTGGTGACAGAGCTCCCCGGTTGAATTCACGGCTGTCTTCCCAGCACTCGTTTCAGCCCTTGCCTGGTGTTATGATGATTTAAACAGCAAATATCATCACTTATTGTGACTCTTTCAAAAGCCCTCATGGGGCACCTGGGTGGTTCAATGGGTTAAAGCCTCTGTCTTCGGCTCAGGTCATGATCTCAGGGTCCTGGGATCGAGCCCCACGTCAGGCTCTCTGCTCAGCGGCGAGCCTGCTTCCCCCTCTCTCTCTGCCTGCCTCTCTGCCTGCTTGTGATCTCTGTCTGTCAAATAAATAAATAAAACCTTAAAAAAAAAAAAGCCCTCTTGCTTCACAGATGCAGACCATCTTTAATTCCTAAAAATTCACAATTTGAAAGAAAATAACAAACCCTCCACACATATTCATCTGCTGAAATGAGGTTTAAAAGAGGCAGCAAACTATGACTACTGAGAGTGAGACCAACAGCACACACTACAACAGGTGCAAAAAAACAAAACAAAATAAACAAACAAATAAAAACAAAAAAAATCAGGATTTATAAGTCCGTTCTCCCTTCAGATATTGGGTATCAAGAAGGACTAGTTCCTTGGGGATGATTTGATCCGTTTAGCATGTGAGTTGAACTCCTGCCCAGAGACCCTCATGGGGCCATGAAGGTAGGGAGGTATGCCCCTTGATTTCAGCACCATTGCATCCGGAGAGAAAATCAGATATGAAGAAGCAAATGGTCTACAGAAAGTGATGTAATGACCATGAGAAGGGCACACAGTTTACCGTTGGGGTCCTAAGGGCTGAAGGCTCACACTAGCCTGGAGACAGGAGGTGCCCGTGACACCAAGCCCAGAGGCTGCTTGGGAAAGGTGTCCAGAGACCCCCTAGTGGTGAGGGAGGGTCTCTGCCAGGGCTGGGTCTGGAGACAGCGAGTCAAGGTGGAAAGGATAGAAACGCATTATGTGTGCATATGTTAAGGCATATAAAGTAGAAAGATATTAAGAGGCAGAATGACAAGGGCAAGTCAGGAAGGGCCAGGCTTGATGAGGACTGGGGTTTCGAGTCTAGGGCCTCAGGAAGGCATAGAATGTGTTTAGGAGGGAAAGATGGGATCTCCTTACATGTGTAAAATCTGTCGGCTGTGGAGGGAAGTCTCGGCCTCCATGGTGCTGGGGAAAGACGCCCGTGTGGGAGCTGGGGAGCCAGTCAGACGCCGGGTGAGAGGTGGTGGCAGCTCAGAAGTGTATAGTAACTCTATTTTGGTAATAACATGCCTGCGGTGGAGATTGGATGTCAGAGAAGAGAATGAACCAGCAGAAGAAATTGAGAAGAGCAGAGGGAGGCAGAGGCAACCAGGGGAGCCTCCGAGAAGTCAGAGGAGACTCGTGCTGCCTGAGGAGAGGGATGGTGGGAGTGTCGAGTGGTCAGAAGAGGATGTGTGGGATGAGGACAGGGCTGTATCCCCGTTAACCCCAGCAACACGGCCTTGACAAGGTATGTGTGGATGCACCTGCCTGCTGTATTTGAAAGCACTGGGCAGGGGAATGGCTTCTCGGAGCCATGCTTTGAAGAGGCGCTAAGAAACCAGCCAGTGGCTGCAAGAAGGTGACACACACGTGCACCCTTCAGTGACAGTGCTGGGGCACATGCACGGTGAACTGGAATTGTCTAGTAAAACCGGAGGGTTGATGGCATCAGTGAAGGGATGGGGTCAGATACAACTGAAGTGCCCAGTCTCCCATGTGAGAGATCTATTTGGTCCTGAATAAAGTGTATTTCATAGAATTTCACTCTTTAAATTTTGAATACATTTAGATTCATAGGAAAGTTGCAAGAATGCGATTCCTATAGACCCCGAGCCCTGACTTCTCTACTGCTGTCATACCTTGGTGCATTTGTCCCCATTAATGAGTCGGCATGTGTATCTTGTCCATCCAAGTCGTACATCTTGTTCGAACTTCCATAGTTTTTCTTGCTGTGCGTTTTCTACCCCAGGATCTCCTCCAGAATATTGCATTGCATCAGGGCATCTGGTCTTCTCAGGCTGTGTTAGTTTCTACAGCTCTAATTGGTTTTGATGACCTTGGTGGTTTCTGAGGACTTCTGTTCCACTATTTTGTAGATGTCCCTCAACTGAGGCCACCTGCTGCTTCTCCTGTGAATATCCATGACCGGGGGCATGGGTTCTTGGATGGAAGACTGTGGAAATAACACTTTCATTGCAGTCTGTCAACATGACTGGCTGCTGTTGGTGTTAGACTTGGCCGTCCGACTGCGGTCACCTTGGTCACGCTTCTCCGCTGGAACACCAGCCTTCCTCCTGCCTCTCTGTGTACTTCGCTCCTGGGAAACCAGCCACTCTGTAGAGTCCACCATTGGAAGAGGGGAGTTACGCCTCAGCCCTCGAGGGAGAAGCTCCTGCGCAGAGTATATGGGATTCTTCTACACGTGACATTTTTCTATTCTTGATGGAAGAACATTTAAGGGAAAAAGAAAGCAATTTGCGGTGCACCTCAGCAGTCTGCCTTTGAGTTCAGGGCAAGCTCATCACGTAGACCAAGGGTGCGTGTGGAACGACGGACAGATTTAGAGGCTGGGGGCATGTTTCATAGGCAGTACTCTATCATACACTGGACTTGGGGCTACGTTTTCTAAGTGTTACTAAGTGATATCAAAAATTTACCCATGTTCCTGGTAAATACATAAATAAATTTTTCTTAAGATGAGATCTGCTGTTGGAGTTTGAAACAAAGACTACGTGGTCAAATATCTCAGACCCCATGTTTTATAGACATTAAACTTGTATGTACACCTAGAATATGACTACCTGATCACTAAATTTTACTTTAACTGTATCTATTATTGGTAATAACTGGTCTTTCGGAAAATGGAAAGATCATTCTGTTTTCCTGTTTTCTTTTTGTTTTTCAGATTGGTTTGAGCCAAGATTTTTTGTGCTTGGGCCTTGATGATTTTGTCTTTCTTTTCCATGCTCCCCTGCATGTAGGAATTAGTGAAGTTTTTAAAGACACATGAATATTCTCCGTCTACTCTTCCCTGCGGGATCCCATGAGGAATGGCTGGGTTCAGCACGGAATGGCTCTCTTGATCAATAAGAGGACACAAGGCATTGTTCCTTGAGTCACGGAAGTGTCTGCCCAGCTGGCTTTGGGATGCAGATAGAGACCTCGGTCTCTTCTTGGGTGTAGATGTGATTCTCTAAAGGGAATGACTGTTGCCTTCAATATTGCTCTTAGCATTTCTAGACAACTTCCAGCCTTTCCAGGACTGAGTGTCTTCCTGGGATCCCAAGGACCTGTTTCTCATCACAGTTGGAGAGGAAATGGGTGGGGACAATATGGCCCTGGGGGCTCCCTCCACTCCACACTGGGACTCTTGGGACAACTCTGTGACTTGGAACCAGCAAATGTTCCCCTTCAAGAATGATCTGAAATGCAAGTCTAGCGAGCGGTGCTGCAGAAGCTGGCCATAAAGCAATTCTCGTATCATGTGAGAAGCTTGGGATGCTCTTTGTCTCAGGTGAGTGAAGAATGCCTTGACTCTCCGGGAGAGCAAATACCCATCAGCACTCACTGGGATAAGAGAAGGAAATTAGGTGCAAGTGGTGCTCCCTTCCTCTATTTCATGGCCTAGGACAAGAAGCACAGCTTCTTCTGTCAAGAAGCCTTACTTCTCCAAGGTGGTCAGAAGGACGACGTCAGGAACTACACAGTACCTTGTTTAGAGATACCTTCTGAGTGCAGGTCTGGGCTGGAGAGAATGCAAGCTGAGAGCTCCTGCCCCCAGCCATTCTGGGGATTACGCCTCCTTTAAAGCTCCGCTTGTGACTTCCCTACCACACCTGCCAAGACCCCACAGGTGCTCACAAGGATTGTAAACTCCAGGACTGCAGATGGCCTCGGCCTCGCACCCGGGGCGCCCCTCCTCCCCACTTGCACGTGCATTTCCCCCTGCGCAGACGCCCAGTCGGGAGAGACGGGGTCCTGGGGTTAGTCCAGGACAATTTTCCTATTTAGAATCTTAAATTACTCAGCAAAGAAATGAATCATTTGTTACTTCTCAGGCCTCACCCCTCACAATCTGGCTTTTTCTAACACATGTGGAGAGAGGTTTACCTGCAGAGGGGAGAAGGGGAGCAATTACAAAATCTTTTAAAATAAACCGAAGAAATAGAATAGAATGCGGACGAAGGGACACTTGAGAAGCCTGAGGCAGGAAGGTGGTTTGTGGAGGCCAAACCCCTCCGAGCCTAAGGTTTCAAAGGCAGCATTTACAGGAAGTCACTCCACATTTCCCGCTGAATGGGTTTATTTTGGTTTTTCTATCCCTGTGCTTTATCTCTGGGATCTTAAGGTCCAAGGGCTTCTCTTCTCCCTGGAATCCTCCCTTAATCACTTGAGGACAGTGGAAGGAGAGGCCGGCCCAGTTTGCCTTTACCAACGCTCTCTAGGCAGCTAATGAGGTGATTAAGTCATTAAAGGGATGTGCCCATCTGAAAAGCTACAGCACAGACCCTCCAAGGGGGATAAAGACCCAGCTCAACTCCCACTTCCCCCCACCCACCGAAAAGGTGGTTAATCCATTTATCTCAGCCAAGGCTTTTTTTTTTTTTTTCTTCTTCTGCTACTTTTCTTCTCTTCTTCCTTCTTCCCTCCCCGCCCCTTTTTTTTCCCCTAAAGAAAAGGAGAAATAAAGCCTGGAAGCTATTCAGGCATAGTCTTTGAACAAGGTAGAATAACAAATGCCTCTTTCTTGGGGGCACCTTGTGAGGAGCAGAGTTTCAATAGCCAAAGGCCAAAAGGACTTAGTAAGTGGCCCAGGGTGGGGCACAAAGGAGGACCTCGGATTCAGCAGATTTGCCCTTCAGGTCATTAGCCTGATTAGTAATCTGATGCCTTTTGATGTGGACCTTTTTAGCACACCTTTTGTCTTGGCTAAATGAAGAGACCACATTCTGGGTGGTGTTCTCTCCCAGGTGACACCGGTGGGGGTCCACAGGGGCAGCAAAGCCCTTGCAAAAAAACAGATACTTCCGGGCTTTATCTCCCTGACACAGCAAATCCAATTTTCTGACTCTTCATCCTTCCAAGGAAACCTCTATCAGGAGGAGGAGGGAGAGCAGAGAAGGAGGAGGAAACGGTGATTTTTTTTTTTTTAAGAAGTAAGTTATTTTATGGGAATGCAAACATTGAACATGTAAATAAGTCCCACTGAACTTGAAAGTTCATCGGTCCGCATATGCTCACAGTGAGTAGCTTTAGCATTTACGGATGTGCTAAGACCCTTGAATGTGAGGTGGCTTAGCAAAGTCCACTGCTCAGATGGTGGTGGCCTTTAGGGCTTGGACCCTGTCCTCCAGCCCTCCCACACCCCTCCTTCAGTGGCACACATGCAGGCAAACAGTTGCTCCATAAGCAAGAGCCAAGACGAAAGACTATTGGGGCTTCTCCTAAGCCCCACCTGGTTTCAGACTGACCTGCTGCTCACTGGGCGTGCTTTGTGCAGTATCTTTGCAATTACTGGTGGACGAGGTTCCAAGGCTGCTCGCAGTCCTGGAGAGGAGCAAATGGTGGGGTAGATGAGCCAGTCTGCTGGGCGTGGGTCCCCTCGGCCCGCAGACAGCTCGGCTGCAGCCCCCGAAATGAGACCATCTATCTCCTGTGCGGACCTGGTGTCCATGCTCAGGACTGTCTTGTAACGATTGCATCTCGTATTTTTAAAACTTAATATAATTAAAATATAATAATATAAGTTCTGTAAGTACAATTTAATGTAATATGTAATGTAATTACACATTATAATTAATACAGGATTAATGTAACACATTTAACATCATTTTTGAGTGTGAGCTCATGACGTTTTAGTTGAAGTATGGTTGGCACACAGACTTCCGTGAGGTGTACAGCGTCGTGAGTCCAGTCTGTGTCACTGCAAGTGACTGCTGGCTGTCACGATGGGACCCGGTTATGGTCCCACGGACTCTATCCCCTGTGCTGTACCTTTTATTCCCGTGACTTATTCTGGAACTGGAAGCCCACAGCTCTCCCCCTTCACCCGTCCTGCGGTTCCCTGCTCTCTGACAGACTTCGGTTCATTCTCTGTATGGTGATTAGTTTCTGCTATTTGTTTAATTGTTGTTTTGTTTTGTTTGTTTGTTTGTTTGTTTTCTAATTCCACAGGTAAGTGAGATCAGCCGGTATTTGTCTTTCTTGGTCTGATTTACTCCGCTTGGCATTCCCCTCTCTGGACGCAAGCCTGTGGTCGTAAATGGCAGATCCCAGCTTTGTTTTCGCAGCTGAGTAACACGGGCCCCTGTGTACGACCACCGCATCTTCTTTACCTGTTCGTCTACGGTGGACCCTTGGCCTGTGTCTGTAACCTGACTATTGTAAACAAGGCTGCAAGAAACATAGACGCGCGTCTATGCTTTTGCCTTGGTGTCCTGATTTTCTTTGAGTAAATAGCCTGGATATTTCTATTTATTTATTCATTTATTTTGTGTGTGTGTTTGAGGCAGCTCGGGTCCTCTCTGACCCCTGGTCGGAGGCTTGAGCTCTGGCCACACGGGCTTCTCGAAGCTGCTGCGGGTCCCGGGGACACAGTAGCTGACTTCCTCTCAAGCAGGTGATGGGGGCAGTGACAGAGAGAGAGACAGAGAGAGAGATGAAGACAAAAGAAACACAAAGGAAGAGAGAGGGAGACAGAGAAAGACAGAGAGAGACACACAGAGAGAGGGTGGAGAGAGGCAGACAGTGAAGACGGGATCCATGGTCTTTTTGACCTCGATCTTGGAAGGGGCAGCCCGTTCCTTCTGGTGCATCCCCTTCATTAGAAGTGAGTCCGAGAGTCCAGGCCACACTTATGAGGGTGGAAATCACCACCCCCTGCCCCCGGAAAGGGGTGTTAGGGAATCTCTGGGCATGTTCTAAGATCACACACTCTTGGAGTCAGGACAGTGGCCCACGCTTCTCCATGGGCTCCTTTCCATTCAGCAGGTGCCCCATGAGCTCTCCTGGTGGCTGCCGGCCCCCCTGCCTTCACTGGCTCCCCGGGCTTCAGGTAGCTGTACACCACCCGCATTTGCTGATGACAGCCATCCTGCAAACCAATGGATTTTTTCGAAAATGACAATGGAAAAGGAAAGACAACGTGTGTGTGTGGCATTTCACGTAGGTCCCAAGTGAGCTGCTGGGTGAGCCACATACACAGTTACTCCAGAAGGTGCCGTTTCCTTAGTCACAGGTGAGCTCCTGGCCAGGGCCTCGTCACCAGCAGCAGAGCCTTCCCCTAGGACAGATCCTTCCGACGGCCATGCTCAGACCCTCACCCTACACTACCCTGCAGACTCTTTAAAACCTGTGTCCAGCCGGTGGGAGCGGCTTGTTGGTCGTGGCTTCAGGAGACTGGGGCTGTGTGGCTCCGTCTCAGGCCGTAGTTCTTGTGGGGCAGCCCCTCCCCCACAACCACACCTTTCACCAGGCGTGGCTCCTGCTTCTTCACCTGTTCCATTTTTGGGTGGAAATGACAGATATCGCTGGGTGTGGGCTGTGCCTTATGAAGTTGGGGAAATGCCTGACCTGTGCCCGCATGGTGGGCTGGAGGGAGGAAAGGCCTGCCCTACCCACTTTCATGCCCGGGGGGGTGGGTGAGCCTTCTCCCTCCTGGACATGCGGTCAGCTGGGCGCCGGCAAGAGTAATGGGAGCTGCAGGGAGAGAAGGTTTGAAGGTCCTGAGCTGAACTGGTCTTGTGTCCCAGGAAGGAAACCTTCTGGGGACCGAAGGGGCTGCGGAGATGAGCAGCGATGTGCTGAGGACACGGGACTTCATATAACACTTCTGTAATCCCAGCAGTTAAGCTGGGCACAACGATAAAGGAAATGAATGACTGTTTTGGACATTGCATACTGATACCCCACGTCAACCTAGCTGCACAGAACATTCCCGAGCTCCGGTATTTGCCTCACAGTCGTTCACCCAAGGGCGTGCTCTGAGGAGGATGTTTCTATGGCTCCGAGAAAGCGAGGCAGTGAGTGGAACGCCAGCGAACGTCATGAACACCAGCATGCACTTGAAACACGATGTGAGCACGGCACAGGCGCAGGTAGGTCTGTACTCCCGGCTGTTTGTGACGACCCCACGGTCACCCACTCATGGTGCTCGCGCCAGCTGTGGGCCCATCCCCGGGAAGAGCACCCGGCGCGACACCTTTGTGCCCAGACGCTTGGTTTAAATAGCGGCATGCTTACCTTGTATCGCCACTCCTTATCTGCAAATGATTTCTTCTTCAAGACAATGCAAGGTTTCAAGGGACATTCCTTCCCCGAAGTTAAATGAAGGCAAATGACCCGGTTAGAAAGTCTGGCACAATAATCTGGACAGTATCATAGCTATTTCTTCTGTCCCCAGATTCTGAAACCTACTACTGGCATTTGTTTTGCAATATTTCTTGCATTCTTACGTGTTGTGTTGCAACACCAGATAGACACATTTGAGCTGCGACAAAACGTGATATGGGGCCCAGCTATTATATGGGTGTAAGGTTTCATATGTAATGACCACACATATGATGGGTATTTAAAAACACACTTCATATGTGTAGCTAGATCTGCCCCTAAAACGAGTTCTTGACATTTCTTTTGCACAGAGATCTTTAACAACACTCTATGGCTCTCACGCTTGTTTTACTGGTGAGGGAAAACGATATATTCTTGAGTAAATAATTAAGGTCGGAGTAACTAGGTTGGTTTTTGTTCAACTTAAAACAAGTGTGGCAGTCCTCATTACGCCTGCTAATATCTATGAAGCAGAATTTGTCTTTTCCCTGTGTACTAAGTGCCTAGCCGTGGGCCTGCCAGGAGCGGCCCCAGGCTCACGACCCTCTCTCCTCC
Organism: Martes martes; assembly: GCF_963455335.1. Classification (NCBI taxonomy): domain Eukaryota; kingdom Metazoa; phylum Chordata; class Mammalia; order Carnivora; family Mustelidae; genus Martes; species Martes martes. Next base: position 162,808,801 of record NC_137892.1, on the reverse strand, counting down.
CGCGGGCTCTCCCTCTTCACACATGTCCAGCTGTCCACACCGTTCAGCCCCGACGTCTCTGACACCCAAGTTTTCCCACAGAATTTATTGGCCCCTTTATCTTTTTCAGAGAATCCCAGCAGTTTTAATGGTGGATCATTTTTCATGAAAGCAGAGAGGGTTTTTTTGAATGAGCTTCCATTTTATTAGTCTGTCTGGAAGGCTTTTTAAGGGTACTCGTTTACACTGCTGGAAAATTTACCATAAATTTTCATGAGAGAAGACTTGGGGTTGCGAACAGAAGTACTCTGTGTGAAGTTCGCCGGGAGCCCCATTTCCACGGTTCTCCTGTAGCTGAGGGGAAGTCCCTCCGTGGGCTTCCAGAAGTCACGCTTTCTTGTCGTCCTCTATTTGGTTTTATTTTGGAAGGAACTGCTTCTCGGTGACCTTTCCACCAATATTGTTGCCTGAAAGGAGATGAGACACCCAGATACGGCCCACGATGAGCCAACCTATGTGAGTGGATTCAGTCTGGGCCAAGGCCCATGACCACAGCAGCCCGGGGGGGGGAGAGGGTAGTGAGGTGAGGTGTGCTCCCCCACAACCCTACGGCAAGGTTCATCTGAGGGCTGGCTCTCGCTGTCTGTCCCTCAGAACCTGCAGACAGTCTGGGACAACTTTAACGCCCCCCGAGACCAGACAACTGCTCACAGGACCCCTCCATGCAGCACCCCAGGCAGGGCTCGAGGGATCTACCACGCGGGAATGGGCGGGCAGTAGCATCAGCGCTGTGGACAATGCCTTCCAGGAGGAGACGTGGCAAATCCGTGGTGAGTGAGCCCTGTGGGAGGCACAAGGCCAGCTGGAGGCAGAGGTGAGGCCAGCGTGCAGCTTGGCCAGGGCTCCCCCCAGCTCCAGCCCACCGTATAGGAGAGACCACCACCCTTACCTCCCTGGCCGGCTGGTTGACAGGAGACGTTGCATGGCATGAGAATGACTGTCCCCGCTCTGTGGGATGGCTGGTAGCAGGTGTTTCTGCAGGGCCCATGTCTCAGCCTGGGAGGAGAAATCAGAACTTCTCTCCACCCATGCACCGCTCCTGCTGGCCCCTACATCCTCTTCCAGGCCTGTGTCAGAGAGGAGCATCTGGCCCCTGGGCTGATCTTGGGGTCAGGGGCCAGGAACTGCTCGTCTAGGAGAACAGCTGCCATTCAGCACCCCTTGACATGCATTTCTGGGGAATCTCACTGGTTTCCCTAAAGTACGCAATGTCACCGACTCTGGTGTGATCACCTTTGCGATGAGCCCTCTCACTATTGGACTCAGTCTCCAGAGGCGCACACACTCCTCTCAGGGATGCGGCTTACGGCTCAGACCACCCTCTTGGCCAGGCGTCTCCCCTTCCAACATGTGTATGGGGCTCCTGGGTCTCACGCTGCCAGGGACACCGTCTTGCCGTTATGCAAACCGGAAGAGGGAGACAGAGAGGGGCCACCTCCTGCTCTCGGACTCCTGCTCAGCCTGTGAATGCAAAGCACGGATTTCTGCAGACACACACACACGATGCACTCATTCTAAATGCAAGAAGTAAGTCGTGCTTGTTATAGCTGCTGTGACGAATCAAAAAATATTTGTAGATATTTTTAAAAGTGAATATGCATTTACATATTAAAATCTTGCTTTGGTCACCCAAGACCATCTTGCGTTCTAATGTCTAATTCATTGAGATGCCCAGTTTAGAGGAGTTAGATGCTAGACCATGGTGGGGGGCACGGCAGTCGTTAGCACAGAGGAGATGGCTGGGGCAGATGACAAAGGTCAGAGAACCACATGCTGCGATAGATGCCATGGGCTCAGCCTCGCACCCCAGCCCCCAGGGCTGAGGAAGTACTGGAGGAAATGTGCGCCCCTTCACCGGGCCAGGTGCGGCCCCCACCGTGTCTGTGACTTCAGAAGCCTGGAATGGAGGTGCTGACTGGGCACAGAACCTGGTGGAGATTTTGCTAAACCAGCAAAACAATCCTTCCATGCCCGTTTCAGATGGAAAAATCTGTAATTTTCCATTTACCTTGAATAAGTTATGAAGTAATAATCCCTCCACCAAGAACTTGAATGCACGTCTTGGAAGGACGTTTAAACATGGAGACATTCAGTCCTGGGCGTGTTTGCATCTTCCTTCAAGTGCGGGCAATTCTAGTCCATTCTCTTCTAAGACGGTTCGGTCTAGAACCAGTGTGGGTTGAGAAGAGGATTCCTTCCCGTAACCACGGTCACCGGCGCAGTCCGGCTCGGTTCACAGTCACACTTTCCCCGTGCTCAGTGACTCGATGGCCAAGGACTATTTTGTTTTTCAAAGACTCTGAGCCCTTCACTTCCCACTAAAATTTATACGGTTTGCTAATTGCCCGCATGTCAGGAAGGGCGGGCTGCAATTTCCTTTCACTGCATGGGGAAGGCTCGCGGCTGCCCCCCCACCCCCCCTCCCCGCCCCAACGTCCACCCTCCGCCTGGGAGCCGAGGGCCCTGGTGAGCCCTGGGCACGGGGCCGGCCTCTGGGAGGCACAGAGTGCTGGCACAATGCTCCTTTTTCTACTCAGAACAAGTTTTGCTGGCTTTGGCATTTTAATTTAATGAAAGACTAATAAGTTCAGAAATTCAGATTTCAGCACTGTTCTGTTCTTTTTTAACCACCAGGGGTAACAATAATCACTAGTTCTCCTTTAAAAATGTAGAATTCAGCTAAATTAAGTTCACAGACTTTTTCTTGGACTTATTTTAATTTGGCTTTAATGTTCTAAGTCTCAGTCTTGAAACATTTCTATCTCTGGTTTCAGTTAAACTAATAAAATATTACTATATTAATAATTGCTGCCCGCTTTATTAAGGGCTATAGACATCAAATCCTTTATATGCAAGAAGAGTAAGCCCTTGGGCTCTAAATACTTTTGGCAAATAAGTCCCTAAGATATAATTGAGTATAACATAAGGTCTGACTTAAAACATGAATTAAAATTAAGGGCACCACTTCCATTTGCAAATCGTTCAAGGACTAACTTGGAAGATAATTCCCGTGCTGACGTTGCAAGAGGGACTCCCTGAAATTCAAGGGCTCGTGTTGGAGGTGAGCTTAAAAATTCTTTGTGCAGTTGGCCAGGACCTTCAATACTGCCAAGCCGTTTCATATAAACCGGCCGCATCCGAGGTGGCGAGTGGGGGAGCTTGAAGGAAATGGCACACTCCGTTCAAACGATTCATGGGCTGCCCTGAGAGGAAGACTGCAGCTCGGGGAACATGCCCAGCCGTAGGCGCTCTGGCAGCCCTGAGCGAGTGGTTCCCACCTCAACCCGTAGTTTGCAGACTGAGATCAATTCTGAAAATGGAATTGATAAAGGGGGCGAGGGAGGTTTGGAGCCTGGGTCCCTCCCGTGAGCCGGCAGGACTGCGCGGAGCCCCCTCCGTTGAACTGCGAGGGCTCGAGGCTAACTACCAGAGGACGCCGTGGTTGTTCCCGTTCTCCAAGAAACTACCAAGAAGGGAAATTAGATGTGCGCACAAACTCCTACAATGTGAGAGAGACTCTGGTCCTTGACAAAAGTAATACGTGAATAAAGCATCGTGGATGTGAATCCCCTACTTAGGGGGAGGCATTTAATAAATGCAGATACCAAGAGTGTACTTATAAGTGTACATGATACTTTAATTTCATGCTTTCTTAGTTCATTATTATACTCAGACAGGTGATTAGAAGCATTGTTTTTTTTAATCGCATTTTCTCTTTTACCGTCTCCCCCTCTCAATGTTCATTTTATAAAATTGTAGACCTGGAAGGCGAATCTTGAGGTACACGAGTCTTCTGGTTGGAGAAGCAGAGTGAGCGGTACACGGCCTGCTAGCCTTGTACACACAGACACACGCACACGCAGACGTACACACATATGCACAGACACGGAGACAGGCACGCACGTGTGGGCGCACATGCCCATGGGGCTGGTTCTCACCCAGGGATGGGAGCGGACTCGGGACTGGACCCAGAGGCTCACAGGGCACCTGTCTGAACTCCTCTTCTCCTTGGTTCCATTTACTCCCCCATGTCTCACCAGGCATAATGTTCTCATCATTTTTCCACCACTCATCGCCTTGTTCAGCGTAGCCGGAAAAGATTACCCACCCTGCTCTGCGCCCTGTGGAAAGGGAAGCTCCTTCTCTGAGCGTCCCTCTACCAAGCCCAGTGATGGCTGCAGACGGATGTGTCGGGTCCCCATGTGTCATTGCCAGACCGACGGGGATGGTTACGTCCAAGGTTGGGGGAAGTTGCCCTTCGTCCACAAGAGGCAAGGGGACAGAGCATCAGGACCGACAGATGGCTGACAGACTCACTTCGCCACAGAAGGGAGAGGGGCAGAGTCCCGAAGAAAGGCATGTGAAGTAAACAAAGTATTTGGCGTCCACTGCCCGTGGCACTTCGGTGGGCAAGGCTGGTCGAGACGCCAACTTTCTGTGTCGGAACTGGTTGCCCTTTTCACGGGGCACCTCGCCTTCTAGAGATGCGAGTCCCAGGCAGGCAGAGGTCAGACTCTGCGAAGAGGAGCAACGTGAGTTGGAACCCTAGAGCAAAACAGAACTTGAGATCACAAACATGCCCACACAGTTAGGGCGTCCTTGTACTCTACGCCGCAGTCTCCTACCACATGTCGCTTCTTAAGGAAACAAGGCGTGATCGTGCGAGTGCCGGTGGACGGCCGAGCGTTCAGTCTCGCCCGGCCCGCATCTGCCCTGCTTCCAGTAACCTCCAAGTCTGGATCCTTCCCTTCCACACGGCCATCTCTGACCCGAGGCAGAGGTAGAAAATGTGGCAACTGGACTCCACCCACCCCCCGCCCAAATTATAGGGTTTAAGAACCAGACGCTTATAAAACTTGAGCAGAAAATGCATTTCATCGTTTTTCCTGGCACGAGGACAACCAGCACTGGTCCCAGGCTATACGAATTTGTACGTGTGGATGGGGTCTCCAAGGTTAGGTCAGGACCTAACAGAACACATGGGGAAGTTTAAGAACATACTGTGTCTTGGACATCTGTGTCTCTGTCTTTCATGTTGTCATTCTGTTTGCCCCCAAATTCTCTCTTCTCTGTCCTCATTTGCGGTTCTAAAGATGGAAGCCTGTAGAAAAGCAAGCATCCCGGGAAACAATGAGCTACCCCGGCATCCAGTTCCGTCTCTCTGTCTTACGCTCAGTTCCGAAGAGTTTACAAGGCACGAGCATCCCAAGGAGCCGTGTATGGCGGTGCCCGCCCGGCTTTCTCCTGGGATGCCACCACAGAGACAAAGGCCAATAAGCCTTCCCAAGAGATGCTCCACACGTTTGAAAGCCTACAGAATCATGTTCTACTGCTAGAAATTTTCAAACACACTGAAGCTCTTAAAAAGCTTGTAAGAACCCCCCCTGTGGCTCAGAGCACACATGGCCTGGGCCGCGGTGGTGCCGGGCGTGTGGTCTCTGGACGGCTGAGCGCGGGCGTGCACGGAGAGCTGAGGGTGGAGGAGGGGAGGCCGGGAGGATAGACGGGGAGTGCGCTACCGTGTGACACCGGGACAGAGCGAAGGCAGCTGCACCGCGTCCTTGTCGTGTCCTTGTCCCGTGCAGTCGGGATCCAGAGCGGGTCACAGTTCAGAAAGATCCTTGTTTCTGGACCTGCCCCCTGGGTCTGCTCTGTTCTTTCTTTGGTGCTGTGAACGGTGGGGCCGACACGGCCGGGTCAACTCACTCCAGAACTGCAGGCGGAGAGACGAGACAGGGAAGTCGAGTCGCTTCTGTGAAGACGTCCTAGCTCCGAGAAGCCCTTCGGCCCCGAGGACCCCAGCTCTGTTACCACGGGAAGATCCTCCCACACGAAACTGCACCGTGTGTCCTCAAGCGGCCAGGAATGGACTCGCCAGCCTCTGCTCTCCTGTCTTGCCCAGGGCACCAAACCCTCTAAGAGGTGAATGAGGGAATGACCAGATGGGGAATTCCTAGAGACCCGGCAGAGTGCGACCCTCCCGGCCTTCCGAGTCCCCAGGCTGCGGCTTCCTCTCCTCCCCTCCGGCACATGAGGACAAGGGCCCACCTGGGAATCTCATGTCTGCCATAAGCTGGGGCGCTTGCTGGGGTGACCCCACGAACTCCAGTCCGCTGCCGCCTCTTAAGGGCATGAGCTCGGGAAGGGACTAGGGCATGGGACAACAGCGTTCAGGGATCCAGGTGACGGATAGCCATCTACAGGCTGCCCGCAGCTAAGAGGGCTCGCAGAGCTCCCAGCATCCCCAGGCTGACTTTCTGTGAGCCCGGCCTCAGAACTCCCTCTCCCTTCCAAGCCGCAAATGGGACATCGCCCTTCGTGATTTGGGAAAGGTGAGCTCACGAGAGAAGGCAGTTAATGGTGTCTGTCACAGGGCAAGAGCTTGATAAATATCAGGTGTTATTTCCCACCGTAAATCAGATCCCACTTACAGGTGCCTGCCGACCGCCCTATCTCCGACGCGGCACTGAAGAAAATCCATTCAGGGAACACTCATGTGGAGTGCATTTTAAATATCGAAGTTATTAAGATCATGCCTGTGTTAAACTGAAACCACCAGTATGCAGAGTGTATCTGTGTAACTTGCAAACAAACAGCTCTAAGTGTATCACCAACGTTATTAGAAGTCAAAGCACCCCCCCCCAACACACACACAGACCAGTAGATGGATGAACCATGACCAACTGCATACGCCTTGGGAGTGAGTCTCGGCAGAGCACGCTGCGGTCCGAGCACAGAGCAAGTGATTGGCACCGAGTACATCTTCAAAGACATGGGCTATTACTCTGTTATCACGGCACCCAGGAGGTTAGTCCTGGGACAGCCACTGGTGAGGGAATGGCTCGGTGCTGGGGTGGTTGATCTGAGAGCCGGCGGCCAAGCAGAGCCAGAAACCCCACTCCTGGACATGTCCCCTGCCCGAGTCTACAGTGAGCTGGGAAAGGGAGTCACAGGGGCCACAGTCCTTTGGACGTCCTCCACCAGTGCTGATTGTCTGCAGCAGGGAATCCTGAGGCTTGAGAGGAGGAGACAGTGCAGGGGAAGAGGGGACCCCATGCCGACCCCCGGTGGGGTCTACTGGGTCTACCCAGTAGAGCCTGTGCCTTTTGTCAGGGTACAGTTGGGGCAGCTTACCTGGGTGCTGCATGTGGGAACGAGAACCTGGGAGGAGCAGCTGAGGCCGGGGAGAACACGCAGGCCCACAGAAGAACGGAAGGAAGCAGCCGCACACCATGGCTGGCAGTCCACCTGCACAGGTGGGGACGTGCCGGGAGGCAGACAGGAGGCCTGGCTCGTACCTTCCTCTGGCCTGTCCCTGGGGAGGTACTGTGACCCACCTGTGCAGGGAAGGGGGAGTCCTTGGGACAAACTCTTCCACACTCTTGGAATCCCACCTGTCCGCCTCAAGGTCAGCCTCTCCTGCATCACCTCCCACCCCCATGCCGTCCTTCCCTCCCAAATTTCTCCCTGCTCCCCCCAACTCCATCTGCCCAGTCTCCTTGCCCCTCCAAAGCCGGTGGCGCAGGACGGGGGGTGCACACAGTCTCCTCTTGGCAAGAACCTGCTAGACGTTCAGGGTTGCCGGGAACCACCGAGAGGCCACTTCTCTTTATGCAGCAGTACCTGTGGTCACAGCAACAGCATCTGGAGACATCTGGAAAACATCATGTAAAAAAAAGGGGGGGGGCCCTGGGGGGCTCAGTCAGTTAAGTGTCTGCCTTCTGCTTAGGTCTTAATCCCAGGATCCTGGGTTCAAGCCCCGTGTCGGGCTCTTGCTCAGTGGAGAGCCTGCTTCTCCCTCTCCCTCTGCCTGCTGATCTGCCTACTTGTGATCTCTCTACCTTTCTATCAATAAATAACAAAAATTTAAAAAAAAATGACATAGTCAAAACAATGCCTGCCCATGGTTTGCATTTTCTAGACCCCTCCCCAAATAGGGCAAGCCCTATCTTCACACAGGGACGAGCCAGGGGTCCGGGCAGGCCTGGCCAGCTAGCTGCAATGGTGGCCAGGAGCTGGCGGGAGTGTGCGGTGGAGGTGGAGACGCGGGGCTGGCTGTGGCCCGTGTCCCAGCAGCGCACCCAGCCCTGCGCTCTCCTGGGCCATGGACACCCAGAAGACACCCTCCTGGCCCTCTGCACTCCTTTATCTGCACACTGCCATCTGCTTTTGAAATTCTGACCTTCTGCTAGCTTCAGTGATCATAAGGGTGACTTTTATTTGCATTTTAAATACTTTGATCTCTGGGCGCCTGAGCGTTGCTGTTGGTTAAGCCTCCAATTCTTGGTTTCTGCTCAGGTCTCGATCTCAGGGTCCTGGGACCAAGTCCCGCATGAAGCTCCTTCCTCAGCGGAGAGTCTACTTGGAATTCTCTCTCTCTCTCTGCTCCTCCCCCCACCCTCTAAAATAAGTAAATCTTTTAAAAAATAAATAATAATATAGCATAAAAAGAGAAGGGCTCTGATCCCACGAGTCTTTTTCAATGCCCTCTTGACAGTAAAAAGCCACTATTTCCTGGGCCCGACAGCATGGGGAAGGTGCAGGAAGGTGTCCGTGGGGCACGGATGGGCTCTGGGGCATCAGCGGGGCCGCGGCCCACCGGGAGCCCACGCAGGTGGTGGCTCTGGGGACCGATGATGAAGGGGCTGTGGCTCTTTCCAGGGCTCACACTTTGAGCCGTGCAGGCGACACACTGGTAAAGGAGGACACGGGAGCAGAAGGAAGCCTGCAAGGACCTCCCTATGGGGATCGCACCAACCCGGGCCACGGGCTCCTGTGTGGCGGGGCAGGGAGCGGGGACGGGAGGGCCACGCCGCGGGCACCGGGAACCGCGTGGCCCAGTTGCTAGGCACACACGCTGGCCTTGGAAACGTCCCCCGGCCGCACCAGCGCTTTCTTCCTGCGCCATGAAAGGCCCTTTCAGAGCCCAGTGCTCAGAGACGCACAAGAAGCGGGAGTCACTGCGTTCTCTGAATGAAATCAATGTCCCTTTTTCATTCCTATAAGGTTTGTGTAAATTCTCCTCAGTATGGCACCATTAGGATTCCATGGGACAGGCGCATACATTAGGCGACACTGTGTCCTTTTTGTGCTCTACACATCAGCTCTCTCCTGCCAGGGACAGAGAGTTTAAAAGCTTAAACAAAGTGGGGGCTCCTGCTGGGGAAACAGGCTGCAGCGGCCACTGAGGCCACCTTTGTGCTCAGGGGCCTCATTTGAATAAGCAGCATGCTGTCCCCGGTGAGGGCAGATGGCCCCGCGCTCCAGCCCAGCAGAAAGAGAGACAGATAGAGCACTTTATTCACTTGGGGCTTTCATGGCCCTAAAACATTTCTTGGACTCCCAAACTGCCCCACGACATACAAATGCCGCCCAGGGGAGAGGCGGGCTATTTGTGTCTCTCCAGCGCGCCGCTGCGTGGGAGAAGACGTCCAGACACTCCATCTCCAGACGCGGCCCCTCTTCCCACCCTCGCTCCGGGGTCCTTGCGGGCGCCCACAGGGACGCACCAGTTCACAGACGCCCGGGCAGTGGCCAGGAAGCACGAGGCAGCGTGGCTGGGGTGCGGGCCACGTCCCCACTGTGTCTCCAGCTGTGACAAGTCACCAGCACCATGCCGTGGGCTGAACAAGTGGTCAGGGAGATTCAGGACTGCCCATAAATTGTCCGACTTGAAAGCCTTATTTCAAGTCGTATTATGTTCTCTCTTTGAGGCCAGCAAATATGTGTCTTCCTGATAGCAGGGAGGTTTGGATCTTTACCTTTGAGTCAGCAAGAGATTTTAAGTTTGAATTCAGCTCCCTTGATTCAGGCAGAAAGGAGAGAGAGAGAGGCCGGGCCTCTGAACATCGGTAGAATTCTTAACTTACAGGAAGCCAAGCATCCGCATTGGTGGGGGTCTGCGGCCAGGGTCTCTGTTCTTCCTCCCACCGCTGCCCACGTGCCTCTCTGACCGACATGCACCTGTGAAGCCTGAAAGAGAGAAACTCCATGAATCGCCCAATACCATGTTTTGGGGTGTACTCAAGCAAGTTAATATAAGGTCTTCTGGGAAGCAAAAGTATTAAGTGAAACATTGTGGAATGAATGTGTGTGCAACAACTTTTCCTGGCAAGTTCTTAGAGCCTCATTTACATTCCTTTTAACATAGAGAAGGGATTTTTCTGAGCTCCGATTTTTAAAGATTTTACTTTTGGGGTTTGGATAAGAAGGAGGGGTTCATTTTAGAAAATTCATTGATCATTCAGTCACATCCTCAGAACTGTCCTCATCAAGAAAGAATGGGAAATTCAAGGAAACAAAACAATTAAAGGACTCTTAACCCGCTTGATAATTATACAGGCAAAGCCATTATTTTTATACTTGCGAACACATCATTCTTCCCTAACGAGTTCAAATGTATTTTGTAAGTAAGAAGTGTAAAAGTAACCTTAGAGTACAACCTTTAGACATCGAGTCTGGGCAATCGGGGGAAACACACACAAAGCTAGCCTTCTGCATCCCACCTGCATACGTAACATATGGAACGCCTGTGCATAGAGCCCTGGTTACATATACGGTGTTTGCGTGTAGATCAAGCTACCCTTGGATAAAGTGCTATGTATATGGAATTCCATTCCCAAATGTGTCCATTCCGGTCCAAACGTGTATTGATTCATCTCTATTTAGTGTTATCCTATGTGCACGTGGTGTGCGTGAGATCCCAAGTTCCTTTCTCAGCCTCTCATTAAATGTAGCACTGGAGAAGCTCCAGGACCTAAAGAAAGATGCTCCTTTGGCTTGTGTTTTCGGAGAGGGCGTAAATCCCTTGTAATGTATTACTTGAATCAAACACTTGACATAATTTAACCCGGGCCACATTTTCCCAGCATGTAAGTTAATACCTGGGCGTAAGGTCATGTCTGCACACACTCTGTAAAGCAGACCAGGGAACAGCGAACAGAGCCCGTACTGTTCCCTGCTGTCAGTCTTGGCAATTAATACAGATGGTTCATCCACGTCCGTCAGCCTGTGGCCTCATCAATCAGGTGGCAGAGGGAGCCCATCCAGGCGTCGGCGCGGGCCCTGTGCTGGGCCGGCTGTCCTCCCAAGGGTGAAGGAAGGCCTCGGGGCAAGGATGGAGAGGGGCACTTCTCCTGGGTTTTTCCCGTCCTGAGTCAGATAATAAAGTCCAGAGGCATGGATAAATTTGCAGTTCCCCGCAGGATTTGCTAGGGCGAGTGGGCAGGACTTAACCTCAGTAAACTACTCGTGGATATAAAAATCATAAATGTGGTCTCTATTGTTTCATATAGGATGAGATATGGATTGAGGATTTTAATTTAATGGCCATGGCAGGCATGCCTCTTCTTGCTTCTTTCAACAAATAATCCCAAATCCATCAAAGGCATACTAACATGGATTCGTACAAAATTAATAGAAGAACACAGAAGAAAATTAATGGACTAATACATATATATTTTGTAAAGATACATTCCAGAAGATGGAGACAATGTGGAAACATTACGGGAAGTGAGAAGGGACAGATGAGTGGCGTCCCGGTCCCTGGTGCTGCAGCCCCGCCACCCCGCACCGGGCAGGACCCTAGACAGGGAGGGCTTGCCTCTGCTCCGCGATGCCCCGGGGGCTCGGTGTGACGTGAGGGCTAGGGACCTGAGTCTGACTCTATGTGACCTCTCCCTGTTGTCGGGGTTTCCTCCCAACATGGCAGCCTCCGGGCAGTCAGACTTCTCATCAGCAACCAGCGCTCCATTGTTGAGTCCTTTTCCTAACAAGGCTAAATTTGCATCCTCTTTTTTGACCAAGGCTTAAAGATCATGCAGCATAATTTTCTTAGTTAGAAGTAATGCATGGGTTTGGATTCAAGGGCACAGAATTAGACCCCACCTAGTAATGGGGGTGGCCAAGTTCTGAAAGAGCATATGGAATGAGAGATATGGTCACAGTCACCTGTTACACATGCTAAAGGATGGACTTCAGCAAAGAGTGTAGGAAGCCAGGGACTTAGAGTGGGAAGGGTAAGCTGTTATGAAGTTCATGTTTTCTTGCTTCAGAGTCTGCTGGGCACAGGCTGTGGAGGCACCAGACCCTGCTAAATGCAGAGTGTAGAGAGTCTTGAAAAGTGGACCCAACTTTGTAAGAAGCACCTGTATCCCAAGACTCCCACCTAGGCATATACAGTCAGGGGCCACCTTTCTCCACCCAAGCAGCATAGAGGACGGAGATCCCTGGGATCCTTAGCTGGGACGGCACTGGCCATGGTTCTGTAAGCAACAGGAGGTCAGAACTACACTCAGTGGGTGATTAAGAGAGAGTTGGCATCTTAAACCATAGGGATCCATGGGCTCCTCTCCATCAGCTCTCTAGCGTCAGCTTCTCTTCCCCAGAAGACACTGACAATTTCTATCTGAGGAAATCAGTTGGGATAGGAGAAAAGACACAGCGATGCGGATATCTGGATATTCCCGGTGAAGCAGCCCCATCTATCCTCCATCACCTCCAAACAGAACCACCAGGCAACAGACTCCCTCCATCCAGAGCCTGGAGAGACTTTTTCAATCATGTCTCTTAAATATGAATGGAGAGCCAGGAAGCACCAGACATTCCAAGGAAGCCAGAGGCCAGAACAGACAGAGAGGAAAGGAGGAGGAGGTGAGTGTTACCAGGGCGGGGAAGAGAAGTGAGCTCCAGGGGATTCTCATCTATAGACCAAGAACCAGATGCTGGGAAAATAAACACTTAAGAAACAAGAAAATGTTCCAGGAAATTAATATATGTAATGTATAAATATGTGTATATGTGAATTATATATAATCTACAAATATGTGTATGTTTATCTATAATATATGAATTATACATACGTATGTGGACCTTTTTTTGAACGGATGGGAAAACAAAATGGACAAACTCTTTCATACGTTAGAACAAAAGACAGAGAGATGGAACATGAGAGGAAAAAGGATGGGCAAGTCCGAGGACCAGTCCGTGAGCTTCACTACCCGACTGATCACAGAGAAAACAGAGAGATGGAGGGTAGGAGATAAGAACATTAACGAAATTACACAGTTGTTTCAGATTCCACATGAGGACTCCACCGACCAATCAAGATAAAGAAAGACTGAAAAATAAATTAAAAATAAAAATAAGAAAACCTCAGACACACACATTGTTAAGAGATTTCAGAGAGAATAAAGAAACGAGTCTAGAACATTCCAGGTGTGGAAGTGATGATCAAGAAAGATCATCATTCTTGGACAAAGAATGAGTAGGAGCAGGGGTCTGAGTGGAAATCCTTGCTTATCTAGAATGCCAGCTGCAGAAATCATTGAGTGTGAAGGGGAAGGAAAGACACTTCCAGATATTTGCAATCTCAACCCATTTATTAAGAGGCAGTCCTGCAAAAAGTCCGTGGAGTACTTGCTCCACGGGAACAAGTACACGAATTAAGGAAGGGGGAGACCAAGCTTCAGAAAATGGGGTCCAACGCAATGTGGGAAGGAAGCAGAGATCACACCGGAAGTCCCAGGGTGGAGTCTAGAATAGGTCCAGAGAGCAAACATTCTAGATGGGAGCAAGGAGATGGACCATTCCGGGGTCACAAAGGAGAAAAAAACAGGACTGTTTTTTAAAATCTGTTTTGAGAGAAATTTTCCAAAGGTGAACATGCTGTACCTATACGAAGACCTGCGTGCACCATACACATCTCCCTCCCTTCAGAATACTCTTCCGTTTCCTTATTGATTCCAGAGTCAATGAGAATCGGTCCAGAGGAGTGACGCACTACTAGCTGCCTGAGGTCAGCTCTGGTAATTCCTCAGGGAAGTTCAGCTCAAGCATCCACAAGCCAGCTGTGTAAATCATTCAACATATTCTACCTTCCCCACGCACTGCTGTCAGGTAGGTTCTCCTGGAATTTTGTTTTCAGACAGTCTGAGCAACCGTGAGAGAGCATGCATCCTGAGTCTACATACCGGTTTCCGGCTCTTCCAGAAGTATACTGAACCCCCAAATTCAAGAGTGGTGTGCCCATATCCACGCAGTTCCTAAGCAGAAAGACTAGAATTCGATAGAACCTGCCAGACCAGGGCCTGGATCAACCCTCTTCATTAGCTTTTAAGTGACAGAAATGCATGTGTATATATGTGTGTGTGTGTATATATATGTGTGTGTACACACACACACACACACACACACACACACACACATATGAATGATAGAGAAAGAGAAGAAGAGAAAGAGAAAGATCCTGTTGTAGAAACTGGTTTTCCCATTCTCACTCTTTTTAAGATTTCTTTCTTGTGCCTTTCACTTAAATGGCACATCGACTTATTTTAGAAAAAGGCAATAACCCAATATTCATCAAAACCATTAATCGAGGAGCTGTGATTGTTAGAAGAAAATCTAACTCATGGGGTGATGCTGCTCCCTGAGCTCTCCCTTCCCGCTCTCATGGCCCTGTGGCACTTTTGAGTTCTTGTCAAGACAGGTTTTTCAAAAGACCCTGAATTTTGGTAGTTTGGGTGATGGTGGTTGTTTTTAGGATTTTCGAGTTTTCCTACTAAATACAGATACAATTTCAAAACGTCTCAATTTGGTTTAAAAATAGTGTCTATTGTGGGTTCTGACATTTCCATGGGCCCCTTATGGTCAGTGCTCCCCTAGTGGAGCTGGGTCTGGTAAGCACAGCCCATCCCCCCTGCCTTTGGCCCCACCCTATGCCACTGGGAACCACCCCTCCCAGCTGTGAGCACTGTGGGACCGCAGGAGGGACACCAGGTTGGGGCCCCAACTTGGACTCTGGGCTTCCCTCCCCCAGGAGACCCCACCAGCCTGTGCTGGGATTCAGAGAGCCAATGTGGCCACAGGCCTCCCGGAGGCCCCAGGGGACGGCAGCGGGACTGCCACCTGCAGCTGGAAATGAAGGCCTGGGTGACCCTGGCCTGTGCGGAACCAGGGCTAGGCCTGCACTGCCCCCATCCTTTTCCCTCTCAGCCAGACTGAGCTGGAGGTTCTCATAGAAACACTGGGAGAGCGCTCAGAGCTCCACAGGCCTCCTCCCTTCCGTTGCCTGGAGCCTCTGTGTCCCTGTAACGCAGAAGAAGGGTCATCTGTGTTCAGCGAGCACACAAAGAAAATGCCCCAGGGGCAGAATCAGAAGCATGAAGTCAGATTTAGGTTTTTGGTCCATTTCTACCCTTAGAGAGAAGCAGAGGCCTAAATCTTCTGGTGAGTATGGCCTCCCCCTGTGGTGCTGCGTCACCCATCTTTGGACAAAAGGAGGCCCTTGTTGTCGCTCCCATCTGGTTCTGATCCAGCTCAGCCCGTCTTTAAGAGTTTCCTTGTTTTCCTGAGCGAAAGATGTCCCAGCCTCGTGTTGTGAATTACCTCTCCCACACCTGGAATCAGCAGTGTCGGCAAGGATCCTTGCTGCCTGTCCCGGGGGCAGGATTGCCAGGTCACCGTTTGGGGCTAGGTCCGCTCGTGGCTGTCCAGCTGGTGTCATGCCAGCACTTTCCGTTCAGCCAGAGACTGACATTTCTTGAAGTAAGAGGAAACTCATTCCTAAGAATATCTCCAGTCCAAACGCTGTATTACAGGACTTGATGTTGGATCTCATACTTTTATTCGTTTTCTCTTTACTAAAGATGTAATTTCGGTAGCACTAATATTATTACATAATCATTTAATTCCACAGCACTCAAAACACACACACAACAACCGTATGGTTATGGAACCAACCACTCATGCAGTGAGGGTCATTAATTTTCTTTGCATCTCATTATGAAATACTTGGAATATTACATTTTATGAGGTGGGCATTGTCAGATTCTTGGTAGGTTGCTTTTGATTCCCTTTAATTTGATAATACGTGTTAATGCCTCCTTTCAGGGTTGTAAATTTGAAAACTTGATAAATTAATTTCATTAAACTGTCCAGGTTTGTGTATTTATTAAAGCCTGTAGTTTACAGCGATGACTACTGAAAGGGTCTTTCCAGACTAAGCACTTGACCTTACTATTTTCAGTGAAATAAAATGACAATTATGAAAAAGAATATAAAAAATAACGTTGCATGAAATGTACAGTCCCAAGACACCGTGATAATCCTTGCCATGATACCTTGGATAAGTGAATTATTCTCCGTAGATGTAAGGAAAGAGACCAGTGTAAAGCTGGGATTTTGGGATGACTCAGTATGATTTCCATTCTTGGCCTTAAGTATGTCCAAATGCCCATTCATCATTTTCCAGGGCTGTGTGTGTGAGTGGGAGTTCTGAACTTTTTCAATTAACCTGACCAAACTGTGATCGGTCTTCTAACCGAGCATGTCATCACACTCGCCTGCCCAGCCTGGGGCCCCCGCAGGTCCTGAGAGATCAAACCGTCTCCAGAAAGGTCTGAATATGCGAAATGCTCTCACAGGTGATTCTAGGAACTCACGCCTTAGGGGTGAAAGTTTTTGTTTTGATTCTTCAATGAACGGAAAATCTCTCTCCAATATTTAGAGATTTCAAAATCAATGGTTCTCTCTCTCTCTTTTTTTTTTTAAGTTTTATTTATTTATTTGACAGAGAGGCAGGCAGAGAGAGAGAGAAGGAGGCAGCTCCCCACTGAGCAGGGAGCCCGATGGGGGCTCGATCCCAGGACCCTGGGATCATGACCCGAGCCAAAGGCATAGGCTTTAACCCACTGAGCTACCCAGGCGCCCCCTTTAAATAACAGGACATCGGGCTCTGTCTGTCCACTTCAGTAACACACCCTGATTCTTGTTCAAATTCCAGCAATATGTTCAATAAGCCTTAGTCTGTGTGAATACTGTAGCTCTCAGCACATTGTCCTAACATTTGGGGCTTGGCCGTTGCATTGTGCATTTGGCCTAGAGCTTCCTAAATTACAAATAAGGGGCAACGCTTCAGTAGAATGGCCTCCTTCTGATATGTTCGGCCGGCTGTGAATTAAGAACCTAGCACGGTCTCCCTTCTTGCCCCGTTGCCCCAAACTGTATCAGTGGTTACTGAGTGCCCTATAACTGTATTTCCAACAAAAATTACACAGATATTTCTGTCCAGCTACATGTCCTGCAGGGCTGTTCCATGGTCTTCCGATCAGTAAAAATGTAATAACATTTTCACATAGTCAATATTTAATTCTGTAAATGCAACTGGTGGTTGTAATCTAGGTTATTAACCACACGGTGATTTATGATAGAGGGCAGACGGCGCGGGGGGAGAGCGGTAGGAAGGTCCTCTGGTGACAATAAAAAGGTTATAAATTTCATAGCTCTGCCCAAGAAATGTATTTATATCCTATATTAAGAATAGCTTTTTATAAATTTTAATGATCCGTGTTATTAATGGGGCTGTCATCATCACTGCCTATATGAGACTACAGTCCTTGTTTTTTTTTTTTTTTCTTTTACTTTTCCATCAGCTGAAGGTCTTGCAGGAAAGAGAGAGAGAGAGGGGGAGAGAGAGAGCGTGCACGCTCTTATTAGCAATTTGCCAAAAAAAATCCTTAGGAGTCATAAGCCTATCATTGTTTCTCTGGGCTGCAAAGCTTGTGAGCAGTAGTTTGCATAAAGTTTTATGGCCAAGGAAAGGTTGGGCTAATTGGATAGAGCACAATTGGTGTTCTATCATGTTTACAAAGGCTGAGTCAATATGCAGAAATAAAATCAAGGCCATATCAAAAAGAGAAACTTACGTATGGAAATGTTCCTTCACATTGGCTCCCTGTTCCCTTGCTGAGAGCCCGCTGGGTTTCCAGCAAAGCCCTCGAATCCACGCGTGTACGTCAACCGTAGCTCCACACGCGTGTGAGGAGAAGCGCGCCCCACATCATCCCCTCCATTACTTCCTGGCACAGGTGTGCGGGATGGGAGGGCTCCGTCCTGGGGGGCACGGTACGGTCTCCGTGGGTGAGGTGTGCTCCGCTGGTGGGGTTTGGCAGTCCTTCCTACATTCAGAGACCATTTGTCAAAACCAGATGTTTACAAACCCATCCTAAAGAGTCAAAGCGGGTTTTGGAAATTGATCCAAAGACTTTTCCTACAGACAGCACTATGCAGCTGGAGAGAGAGCCGTCTGCAGGCACGTGTTTTAATGTCATCCGCCCCACACTTTGCCACCAAGGTGACGAGGGCACAAGGATGGCGGTTGGCAGAGAGGATTCCAACAAATGAGCAAGCCAGAAACTGTCTAATGTGGAATTTTTGACCATTGTTCTTTATGTAGGATACTAATTTATTTCATTGTAACTTCATTCCAGGGAAAGTTTCAGGTGACTACATTTTTTAAATGATTGATTTTTAGGTCACTAATTAGTTCTTTTTCATACAGATGACACAAAAAGTGTTTGAAATCTTTATCTTGTGATACTTAAAATTTTGAACAGATGGAAAAATTATGTCTGTGTTTTCAACCGGAAAGACCAGATTCGAGATATTAGAGAAGACAGTGTTTGTTTTCTGAAGGGTGTTTTTTAAGAGTCATTTTAGGTTTTGACTGTGATTTTTCCTGCCTCACATCTTTGCTACCTAAGAGAAAATCATATCACCAACCATGAGAGTGATTTGTTAGAATCTGACCTCTGTTTTATATACACATTTCTCTTTTCCTCACAGTTAACTTTAAACTTGAGATAAGGTGTGGGAAAATTGGGATCATTGAAAACACAAGGTTTCCTTTTCTTCTCTTTTTTTCTTTTTTCCTTAACTTTTCCCCTTTTTCTTCTCCCCAACCTCCCAAACTATGAGAAGTACAGCTGAGTGTGCCTGGATGTCGGGACATGTCTCCAGGGGACCTTCAGGACAGGTAAATACCTCACGGTTCACACCTGCTCCCTGCTTCCTCACTCCCACCCCACCCGCCTGCATTAGATGCCTCACGACCTTTCATCTAATGAAGGAGAATCTTCTGCGTGTTCATCAAGCCTTCGCTCAGAGCCTACTGCTTCCCCTGGCTTGCTGCTGGCCCCCGGAGCTCAACCCCAACCATGGCATGGCCCTCGCCCTCACCGTGGCCACAGGGAAGTCAGGGTACAGGATGATGTGGTGTCCGTCTGTCCTCTGAGCTCATGCTTTCATCCACGGGTTTCCCCCAAGAGTCCCCACATTAAAAAAGCAGGGAGAGCAATTAGGAATTTACTGGTGACTTTATGAGGTTTGAGAGAGGGAAGGGTCCACTTCCATGCCCGGAGCCGTGGTGGAGAGGCTCAGCTGGATCTGACCCCTGTGTGCGCATCAGCCATTCTGAGGCTTGGGTGAGGTCCATTACGTTTGATTTCCCTCCACGTGGGACTCAAGCAGACTCGTCTTAATCTCCCTTCCTTAATTCTTTACCCTTACACCACCGCCACATCACCCCCACTCGGTAACTTCCGTCCTTTCCACTGAAACCTGAGTTCTGTGAGTAGTCAGGCTTGCAGGTTGAGTCTGAAGCCCGGATTTGTTTCTTAAGCCGTCCCACCAAACGTACACCTCACTGTCTCAAAGTGTGCCCTTGTAGGGCCTGCTTGGGCACACCCCAAGAGAAAGGGACTTCCTTGGTGCTGCTCCCCAGGACCTGTATGCCTGTCAGCCTTCACAAGGAGCCTCCTGCCCAACCACCACCATGCCAGTGTTCTGCTACCTTCCCCATCCCAGCCCAGGATGAGCCCACGGCACAACAGCCCTTCACGGATTTGTCTTACTTCTCAGCTGAGCTAACGTGCCAACGGGATTGTGTGCAGCACTTACTCACTTGAACTTGGAGCCAAGGCAATGAGCAGGGAAATCAAGAGTGGCAAGTAGCTTAGAAATGCTGAAGGTGTAGCTCCGCCAGGAGTCTGTGAGGAGGACATCCCCTGGTCAGTCCAGCTGGCTGAGGAATAAGGGAAATCCTCTTTTCCTTGTTATTTTCTTAGAGCTGGGTTTCAGATTCTTTACTACCCCCCCCATTATGCATAGGCTAAGTGGTCTGAAAGATTTTAATATTTAAATAGTTGAATATACTGAAAATTAAAGGAATACTACAGTACCTCTGACACCTGCAACACACTCTGTATTTAATTATTAAAGCAAACAGGGCAACATGATCGCTATGTCTGAGTATAGAAACGTGTCTGAGCAAAATATAGCCTGTCACAATTACTCCATTTTTTTTAATTACTATTGCATTTGTTACCCCTGGTTCAATTATTACCCTTGAGTGAGTTAAGAAGACCTGATTATTTACTTCTGGGCAAAGATCAGATTCCTCTAACGATCACTCAATTTTCCAACAGTATATTTTTCCAACAATAATGCAATCATCATGCATGCCTCCTTATGTCCTGTGATCTCAGTTGGTCTAGAAATGTTCCCTATTTCCTCCCCCTCCCCCTGCTTTTCCAATGATACAATCCAGCTGTGGGACACCTGTGTCCCATCTTGTGTGTTTCCACAAGGTGCCACTTAACCTGTGACTCTATCCCCCGTATTCTCCACTAGAAGCTGGAAGCCCTTTGCCAGCGTTGCAGTCCATGTTGCACCACACCGGGCCCGTAATGCTGAGGGCAGCTCATCGTTGGTGATGCCAACCTTGGAAGGTTTCACAGACTGACCTCTCCGTTGCAAGTGCATTTTTATTTTTTTTTTTCATTAGCCGCTCCTCAGTAATGGTTTTGGTATTCATTGGCCAGCTTTGTCGGCATCAGGTTGTTTTTGAGGGGTTTACGGCATAGGGATTTTTTAATGCTTCCGTTATTTTTTATTGCTGAGAGAGCATTCCCGCATGAAGACTCTTCCTTCGCTGGCAAGAGCAGGAAGACCCGTGCGTCGAGATCTGCGGTTAGTGCTTCACTTTTGATTACCAATTTTCATGGCGGCGTTTTGCAATAGTAAATGCCAGAGTGGACAAATGGGTTCCCCTCCTCCCTATTTTTCTCTTCCCTCATATATTATGCTTCAAATGATTTTTTAAAAATATCATTTGCATTGGGGCACCTGGGTGGCTCAGTGGATTAAGCCTCTGCCTTCGGCTCGGGTCATGATCTCGGGGTCCTGGGATCGAGCCCCACATGGGGCTCTCTGCTCAGCGGGGAGCCTGCTTCCCTCTCTCTCTCTCTGCCTGCCTCTCTACGTGCTTGTGATCTATCTCTCTCTGTCAAACAAATAAGTAAATTTAAAAAAAAAAAAAAAAGAAAAAAAAATATCATTTGCATTTATTGTCTCTCTTGGGGCCAAAGTCATGTTCATGTGGCCACTCGTCATCCCCTCATTCCTACTCCAGTGGAGGATAGGCTGGCATTCGTCTTTTGGCACAAGACATCCAACCTTGTTTTGCAAATTGCTTGCCTCAGACCTAGGACCATCCACTTGCTCAAGGAACCCCGGTTCCACTTATGACGGCGAGGGGTGTGGGAGAGGGGTGTTCAGAAACCAAGGTGTAGGTGCAAGGTATGGCTGTGTCATCCGGGCACCACTGCTTCTAGACCTCTCGCTGTACAGAAAGTAGTAAAATGAAAGTAAAATTATGAGTAAATATTAATATTTTCAACCATAATTTAGGTGACAACACTTCTATAAATGCCTTGGATTTTATATTGATAACTTTTTTTCCCTTTAAGCTAAAAGTCATGGTTTCTAATACTAGTATATTTTCTTGTCTGCTTTATCCAAAATATGTGAAATAGTTTGAAAAATCATATACCATTGTTATTATGTTCATTAAAGCGAGTGAGTAAGATTTAAAACATTTTTTATCCCTTTGTTGTCCTTAAAGTCAGTTCCACAGAAGACAAAGCTCGTGGTACGATGTTCAAATGGCATTTGGATCTCTTCTTTTTTTTTTTTTTTTTTTTTTTTTAGATTTTTTTATTTATTTTCAGCGTAACAGTATTCATTGTTTTTTCACCACACCCAGCGTTCTATTTGGATCTCTTCTTTCTCTGAATGGTCATTCTGTCAATTAGACATGTTGTTGGGTTTATATATTTGTTTGTTTTAATTTGGGGATTATTTTTCCCTCTTTTTGTTTTAATTTGTGGATTATCATATATTTGCATGGCTTAAATAAAGTTGTCTAAAGAGGGGTACTCAGACACCTCATATAAAACAGTCTTCCCCAGCCAAGTCCCCTAGCTCCTGGTTGATCATCTCAACGCCTCTCCCTATCTTCTGCAGGTATTGGCAATCTCCAGATTATTCTGTTCTTGGATTCAGATTTTTCATTTCATAGATACCAGAGTGGAAAAGTTGGTGGTCAAGACATAAGACGTCAGAGTCAGACAACTTTGGTTTGAGTCCTGATTTACCATTTACCTGCTGGGATTCCCAAACTCCCCAAGAGCCTCAGCTCCTTTTCTGCAAACTGGGGATAATAAGATTTACCTCCCTGGGTTGTTTTGATTATTAAGTGAGATAGTTTTTGGAGGTATTTAGAATAGTCTCTGGAATATAGTGATTACTCAATATTAGAAGCCAGTATTACCCTAACACAGTGGTTCTCAACTGGCCTTGGTTGAGGGACAATTTCGTCCTTGAGCAGACACTTGGCATCATCTAAAGACAGTTTCATTTGTCACTACTGGAGTGGAGGTGCTATTGGCACCTCGTGGACAGAGGACAGGGACAAGGCTAAACATTCTACAACACACAGGATGGAAACCCCCGTAAAGATTTACACGACAAAAAGTGTCAACGGTACTGATATTTGATCACAGAGTGAATCATTTCTACAAAATATTACAATAAATATAAAACAACAATTCCAATCAGTAAATACAGATGTGTTTCTGCTTTTATAAAATTTAACTCATTAAAAAATAATTACTAATAAACATATAATGATGCCCTTTTCTTGACTCATTTGTTTATCTATATTCAAGAAGATACTTTAATCCCCCTCTACCTGAAAATAGTCACTATTGGTGCCCCCCTGTGTCTCTCAGACTGGACTTGGCATGAGAATATGATTCTGAATATTTCCTTTATTAAAAATAGGACCCATTTAGGAAATACTTCCTCTTGGTAGAATAAGCAACTTTAGAATCAAGTTGGTTGCACCGAGTTCTCTTCAAGTCAGAAGGAGAAGTATGTGTGGAGTAAAGAACATGGGATACAAATGTTTCATTTGTTCCCAAAGCTAAGTCATATTTTTATGAATCCAATTACTTTGCAAAAAGGCCAGTAATTAAAGGAGGTTATGGTTCTCTTCCATGGAAATGAGCAGGAAAACACTAACCTCTCACCTTACACACTTCAAACAGTTATTTCAACTCTTTGAGCTTTATTTTTTGAAATAATTTCTTTCTACATATTCTGAGGATTAGAAAATGATATATTTTTAAGAGAAAAAGATTGGCAGGACTATAAAAGACTTATTTCTTTTAAGTGTTTAGGATTAATATGATGGGCAGGAGCAATCGGAATTTTGGTGCAAAAATAATGAGAATTCGGATTTCAGGGTGAATGAAGACTGTTGAAGATCCCAGACCACAACATAATGTAGTTTTCACATCAGTTGGGAGAGAACTGTCATGTTGATGGTAGTATCCAGGAAACTATGTGTTTCAGTTGAAAGAACTGTAATTTTGGAACTAGGTTTGGGCTCAAGAGTCAGACTTTCTAGATTCCAGCTGTGTGACCCGGAGCCAGGGACAGAAACTGCTTTGAGCTTGGATTTCTTTGTAATACGGAGAACACCCTACTAATTGCCTTTGCCTATGAGTCAACAGCTTGAGGAAAGCACCTAGTATAGAAACATGCATACATCTGGTGCTCAAATAAATGTTCGTTTCTTTCCTACAGCAAAATATAAACAAGCTAGAATTATGATTTATAGTACAGAGGATCAGATATACTACATTGTACTCATACAATATTGAGTATTCACTATATCCCAGTATGTGCCTTCAGATACATTCATGCATCCCAGGATCACCGGAAGGATAAACATGAAGTAAATGGGACATGTCTCAACTTATCAGAGGCAAGGTGTGCAGGCTTCCATGAGCACCTACCTCACCCTTCTCCATGGTTCTTGAGCTCTGAAGTTAGGTGTCATACCTGAGTGCATAGACAGTTAGTACAGGGCTAGATATGCTATTTTTTTTCAGTTCCTGTTGTGATGTTGTGAAAACTATGTTGAATGAACTCATGAAGTCTTTAAGAAATGCAATGCCCTATGGAAGTGCAACAAACTTCCACCATGCTAACAAGCAGAGGTGATAACAGTCCTAGGTCCTCACCCCAGATGCTCTCTGGAAGACCATTCTTGACAAGGAATGCCTCCACACATCAAGGGACAGGGAGAAGTGATCAAGCAGAGCTATGTGAATGGTAGACTCCAGGGCAGAACCTTAAGGACCTACGTAGGTCAAGAGGACGGAAGGCAGACCTGAATGTCTGCTGAAAAGGCCACGTGGCAAGGGGACATGAAGGTGTGGTGCTGCGAGGTGAGCAAAACTGCAGCACCAGGCACTGACTTGCACTCACACTGCCCCAGAATTAGTGTGGGAAGAGTGGGTACAAAGATGTAGGAAATGAGATGTTCCTCATGATCAATATGGCTTTCTTATGGCAAACTGGACACCAGTGCCTTGTGGTTAGGAAAGGTGTGACAACGGTAGGAAGGGACCTTTTCTATCTTTCAACCAAGAAGTTATAAAACTTATTTTAATTGTATAATGACTAAAGTCTCGAACAGAAAATAAATTCAATGGGAACTTAATACAGTTCTCATGTATGTTTTCATTTGTTTGTAAATCTCTACTTTCTTTTACTTTGGAAACTCATATTTTCTATACTTTGAGATATGAATTTAAATGTTTAAATATGCAGTAGAATATATGTTAAAACATTCACGGATATTTCAGACCCCTTTCTTTCTCTTCTTCCTTCCTTCCTTTCTTTCTTTCTCTCTCTTTCTTTCTTTCTTTCTTCTTTCCTTCCTTCCTTCCTTTAAACATCCACAGATATTTTGTTGTTTTTCCCATTCACTGAAGCAGCTGGCCACTGTTAACTAGGAAACCCTCTGTTCACTATAACCTTGGTCTGGCATATCCCATTAGGATGCTCTGGGCTAATAGTGTTTCATCCACTGGGAGGGCATCGCAGTAAAGTCACAAGGGAAAGACTCCACAACCACCATCCAAGGAAGGGATTACAAAGTTCCTTCAAAAGGAGTGAACAAGATGCCTCAAGCACTCCTGTGTTTTCTAGTGTGCATCTACCATATCATACCCATCTCTGAAGAAGGAAAAAGGCCCCTTCCCAGCCATGGAGAATTGATGCTGTGTGCCTATGTCTGCTGCATCAATGGTGCAGACAGAGTGGGATTCTTATTATTTTATCTCAGACCTTAGTTTTCTGATCGGCTTTGTGTTTGTATTTTCTTCTGGACATATCTGCCAATGGGGTTCTGGGTTCTCTAGGGGCAGTGAGACGTCTCTGTTCCACACCCCGGAGGGTGCCTGGTCAGTAGTCTTCACATCTTGCATGTTTAGTAAAACATTTTATCTGTATTAGTTCAAAAGATATTTTTTTTTCCAAAATATATTGTTATTCAAGGTAATTAATTCCACTTTACAATTAAGGAAAACATTTTTGTTTTAGCCAGGTCAGTTGATGGGAATATTATCCAAGCCACATTTCTTTGCTTACCTGTAGGAAAGAATGCTAGGAACCCTTGCCTCCCGACCACATGGAGTGTGCTGAGCTCTGCCTGCTGGGTGCCCTATAAATATTTGTTGATTTGATTGGAGCCCCTGGTAACTATGCTTTCACGGCTGGACTAATTCATATGCCCTAACATGCACAGGGTCCAGTTTGGAAAACAAAGGCGGAGAAAAATGAAAATAAACACAAAGTAGACAGATTTAACCAGAGATTTCAAAGTGCACAGTAAGTAGTAATCTGTCGCCGTCATCTTTGCTATGACATTTCTTTGGAGGTCAGGAGGGTCTCACATAAAGGAATACTATTTGCCTCCCATCCAGTTCAAGGTTCTGAACAAAACAGTTAAGACCTGGAATTGGGCAACATGCCAGCACTGCTGGTGAGTTTCAACTTTCTTATAAAAACTGTTCACAGAGTCAGGTACCAAATAACTCAATGCCACTCTTAAAATGTGCACTCAGCAGCTCCATCCAGAGTTTTAATTAATGCCTCATCCATGCTCACGTCCAAGGGGGAGCTCCCTGGTAGCTCAGTAATGTGCTCTGTGAGGCCGGCAAGGGAAATGACTCATGGTACCTGCATTCGAGGGGCTGTTGGCCAACAGAGCATTCGGACCAGAAGACCACACTCCGCAGGTGACCACTGAGAGGGAAGATGGGTTTATTTCACTCATCGACACCAGATACTCTGCTACTTTAAGTACTAAATGTCAGAAATGGCTTGTGCATTGATGAAGAGAGAGTCGTGGTGATCAGCACGATCAGTCCTGGTGATGAGCCCTCACTGGTATTGCCTCTGTTGAAAACCCACCCCTAACCGTGTCCCGTGGTTTCCCATTCCAAAGTGATGCTCGTGTTTTAGTTCTTCCTTGGGTAGCCACCTCAACAGACCTTCAACAATCCGACTCACTCATTCCCTTCTTTCCACAACACGCACTCCCTCCTCCTGCTCATATTCCAACTCCTCTCTCCACCTACCCAATGCAATGTAGTCCTCTCAATACTCTGAAATACCTCACTGAACTACTTTGCACAAATGCTGTCACGGAACTGCACAGCTCCAAGAAGAATGTATCTGTCAAGCATCCATTAACAAAATCAATGTTATTGAAGGCATGCGTATTGAAAAGATTTTGGCAACACGCTCCACTCTCGCATGAACAGAGAGTGAGAATTCTATAACTTATACCCTCAGGGATGGTGCCTGAAGTTTGATCCCTAAAGAGATTTACGCCCCGCTATTGGACCAAATAATTTTGTGTGGCTTTGTGCCAACCCTATAGATAATAGAAAATTGTTTCCAGAATGTAGTTACATCAACCATGAGCTTTAACAGGAGCAAACATTTTGTGCAAATTGTCATCAGAGAGCTTCAGAAACTAAAGAGCTGGCTGAGACTCCATCATGAGACCATAGAGCATGTTGTATGAATCATGTGGACATTGTGTTCTCCTTTACCCTATAATGAGGTTGTATGGGATTACCAATATCAAGCATTTTGGAAAGTATTCAAATGAGAAATACCAATGAAAATGAAGAGTTAGCAGAACAAATTGGTTTAGGTTGGTTCATTGCTCCATTGTGTGCTAGAATAAGTAGGAATATTTTACAGGGATAACACATTCTGGGATGCACCTTGAAGGATGACTAGAGTTCAGTCAACCAGAAATGGGTAGTGAAGACACTCCAGATGGAGGAAGAGAACCACAAGGAGAGCAACTCAGCCCAGTCTGGATGCACATAAGAAGCATCCCGAGAGCAAGAGTAGCCATGTGCATTCAGCCCATATGCAGCCAGGGAGCCCCAAAACACACCCACTGCCTAAAAATTAAGTCCCAGTAAGTCTCTGAGAGCCCACACTGACCCCTGCCATCTGCTCAGCCCCTTGCCCTACACCTCACAATTAACACTATACAATGGTCACATCAGCGAGTCACCCAGAGGGTGCACGGGCTCTTGCTCTCAGGACTCTGAGGTCCACCCCCCCCCCCCAGTGCTCTCCTCTCCCACCAGATCCTTCCCTTGGACACCCTGCTGTCCTCACAGGGCTTGTCCCCTTCATGACCATAGTGTTCTTGGGCTGTTGTTCACCTGGCCTTCACAGCCCTCTGCAGACACCCTCCCTCATGTCCGTTGAGCTGTTTCTGGCCTAAACTGCTCCAGGGCTGGAGATGCTCAGTGTGTGGACTCCTCTATGCTCCACTGAACTCACAGCCATGCCAACCTGTGCTTGCCTAGAAGCCCTCAGGGAAACAGTCTCTTTCCTTGGTCACTGGCCGTAAGTGTGGTATAGGAGGAAGGTCGTACAGTTGAGTCTGTGGCTTCAACAGCCTTCACCCTTCCCGAGCTGGCCTTTGCTGGGGGAGCCTCCCACATGCTCTCAGAGCCCGGCTGTACCGTCCTAGGGGTCCGGAGGTCCACACCTCCTGAGGGCCCTCATGTTCCTGAGCTCACTCAGGGCAGGACCCCTTCTCACTCATCCCTTCATCCCTGGAAGAGAGCCAGCGCTGGCAGAACGTTTGCCGAGGGCAGGAACACAGCAATGTCTGCACCTTGTGGCCAGGTGAAGAACTGACGGAAGAAGACGTGTCAGGAGCCCATAAGGGTAAAACAATGGCCGTGGTCATAACAGGAGAACTCGGCATGCGCGTCGCTGCTCATAGTGCTGTGAGCCTTGGCTGACTCGATTGTCACTACAGCTCCGAGTCACAGACGTTTCCTCCCCATGTTATCAATGAGGACGTTGAGTGACACAGCTAGGGAGGAACAGAGGGCATTTGGACTCAGAGTCTCCCAATCCGGGTGAGGTCAACATTGTTCCATTTACCAGTTTAAGAGAACCATCGTAACGAGGCATGCACAACCCTTACTTGGGACGTCAATGATTTTGAGCACAGTATACAGAAGAGAATGTTAGAACTTTTGGGTTGATTTCATTCAAATTCAAATCTTTAACCTGCCCAAATAGCATTAAACCAGCAGGTGGCTAAGACATTCTAGTACACTGGGACAATGCCTCACAATGAAGTTTTGGTCTAATTCCATCCTGACTGTTTACTTGGTTCATAATGAGGGAAATTGAAAGAAAAAAGAATATGGGAATCTTGTTCCAAAAATGTATGTGCTATTCATTATCAGCACACTCTTCCAAGGGCTAAATTTAGCTCAGTCACAGGAGAACTTTCTAAGGAGATAAAAGAAATAGAATAAGAAAGAAGAAAGGGGATTCAGAGTCTGCTCAGCGGCAGCCCTGCATGGAGGTAGGCAGTTTAAGGCAAAGCTCTTCTTCCTGCCTCCCTCTGGGTTTTTTCCAAGGGTAAGTCACGGGGCTGCACACACAGCTCCTGATTCCAAGCCTCTGACAAAGTCTTCCTGCTCAATTAACCCCTTTACAGAATCAAACTGAGCATCCGTCTCTGGCAGTGCCCACCTTTTTGATGTTTTTTAAAGGAGCTCGGCACTGCAAACCCGGTCCCATTCACTTACATTTTGATGAGAATCAATGAAAGCCTAAAGCAGAAAGAGTTCTGTACATAGAGCAAAGGCTTTCCAGAAAAGAGAGCTGGCAATCGGCTGTGATGTTGGGGTGCAGCAGGGAGGGCTTTCCCGGGTGGAATTTCTGATTTCACTTGAACTCAGTCACCCTACGAAGACCAGCTCTAACGTAGGTGCAAACCAGGTGTTTCCCAGAAGCGGACGGTTTAAATGAGGGCATTTGCTCTGCGTTTCACCTTTCTATCATTTGCAGAGAAGCTGAGGTCGGCCACAGAGCATTACACGCTTTGTTTCATGTTATTATTTTTTTATGCCCCCTGCCTTCGCTGAGTTGTTATTAGGCAGCTGTTATTTGAAAATGGAGTTTGGCCTGAGAAAAGAACCTTCTTAACCCCAAATAACAGGGCTCTTCTGTAAGCTCCTTTTAGAGCAGCTTCGGGGCAACAGGCCGGGCAAGGCAGGGAGCAGTGGGCAGAGGCCCCCCACCCTAGGATCTGGGCTCACCGCTCATGCAAACACCTCACCTCTGACTGCCCCAAAGCCCATCAACCCCAAAGGCCCAAAACACCTGAGTGGTGTTGTGTTTCACTTTGCTTTTTGTGACTGTTGATTTGTTATCACAAATTGACAGCAAACGTAGTCACTCTCAGAGGTACATCTTTGCTCCTGCTCATTAAACTGGAAGTGATTAATGGACTCAATAATATTCTGAAATCAGCCCGCTTAATAATTATTGTATCGCCCTTGTTTTCAATCATTACTGGCGAAACACTGAGTGATGTCAGAAACTGAGATTTGCCGTGATTTCTACAGCAGGGCCCACGGGAAGCTCACTCTGACAGCGTCCTGACCGACCGAAGGCCGGCATGCCTGCCCATTAAGAAATCCATATTATTGAGACCAGATAAATTAGACATCATTTTCTCTAATTGCTCTATGTCTACAAATGATTTTTAAAGCCAACACATGGCCATGATCTACTGTTAGAAATTCAACCGAGCTAAAGCTGTCAGAGCAAGAGAGAAAAAGAGACTGCACCCGAAAATGGTGTCGTGTGGAAAGATTCCACGGCCACGCAATCGACAAAGAATCTCTTCCACCCATATTTTCCAATATTCCATTTTTATTAGCATCATTGAAATCCTAGATTTCCTAGAAATCGGTTCCTATAGTTGATTCTCTCATTTCTTCCTCCAGATCACTTCAACACCCTCCTTGCGCCCACTGGGGTGATTGGTACACGCGGCCGCAGAGTCGCTCTTTCAGGAGGGAAGGAGGCAGACTTCGGTGATCTTGAAACCCAGTGAGTGCTGGAGAATCCAAGGATCCCCACCAGATCTGTCACCCAGGTCTGAGGAGGGGAAGAGGTGAACCCAGGAGGGGTAGAACCCCGGTGTGGTGCTCAACAGTACAGTAGTGTGACAGGCACGGGCTCCCGGGCGCGTGAGAGATCGTGCGATATCTGCCAAGAGCGGTGGGCCAGCAGGGGTCTGGGCTGAATCATGCCCCCCAGATTCCTATGTTGAATCCTTGGTGCCCAGTACCTCAGACTGGAGCGTCCTTTGGAAACAGGATCTTTACAGAGATGCCTAAGTTAAAACATGGTCATCGGCGGGGGAGGGGGGCAGTCCTCTTCCAGTAGGACTAGGGTCCTTCTAAAAAGTGGAAAGGCGGCCAAGGCCTCACACGCAGCGCCAAGCTCACCAGGAGACAGAAGGAGACCAGGGCTGCCGACAAGCCCAGGGGACAGGTCTGGGGCTCACTCAGAATGAGCCAGCCCTGCCCACACCTGCCGCTCAGATCTGTAGCGTCCGTAGCTGTCGGAAAGCACCCCTGGTCTGTGTGAACTGCCCACGCTGTGGCCCTCGGTCACAGCAGCCCCAGCACATTCAGACTGGTTGGGGGGTTGCTCGCTGTGAGGGGAGAATGAAGGTCACGGCCAGAAACAAGGGAGGACCGTGCTTCTCAGTGCAGCCCGCAGGACATCACCACTCTGTCCCTGTTCAAGGGTCATGGAAAGGTATTGAGCGGGGGCAGAAAGGCTCACATTTACACCCAAAATAACCTCTCCCGCAGCAACACAGCACTGGCTTGAGGATCGCGCACCTCCGAGGTCCCAGTGCAGACCCCAGGCCCTGGGAAGGATGCACAGGTGACAGCCCGGAAAGGGGAAGAGCAGCAGGTGCCAGGTGGGGGGCGAGGGTCCGGGCAGGTCACTGGGACAGGGGCTGTGGGAGGGAGAGTGGCGGGTGGTGGAGGGTCTGGGGAGGGCCCGCATCTGCTGGCCCCCGGGCCAAGGGGACGTAGAATCTGGAGTCGCCAGCGTGCACGACAGACGGACCGGGGCCGCACCCTGTGGTCAAGGCGCGCTGTACATGCCCCCCCGGGAGGAGGGCCGCAGGCAGAGAGACAAGCTGGCGGGGGACCGAACGGATGGTCAGGGAAGGAGGGTGAGGACCCGAAGCCAGTGCCCGAACATTTCAGTAACTTCCTCCTTCGAAAGTTTCCCACTGACACCGTGTCCGTGTCCTCCCAGTCCTACAAACTCCAGCAGCAAGCGCGGCAGCCGTCCTCCAAGTGCAGAACAACCCCGTCCTGTTGGCTCTCTTCACTAACCCTCTGCCATGACCTCTGGACCTCTGGACGATGGACGAGGGATTGCTCCCACGTCCAAAGTACTTGGAATCTGTCTCCTTCAACAGAGCTCTGTGCATTTCAGCAAATACACATACCGTCCAACAGACTCAGGGGAGACGTATTCACAGACCCTCAAGGGGTTTGGGGACTCATCTGCCACGTAAATATTGATATACGGTACTGCTTAAACGGACCAGCGCCTTTTATTATTGCAATAAACATTTCTGAAGTAATTGTGTTTCCATAAAAAGCAAACATACCAATAACTACTGCAAAATAGTGATCTCTGAATATGGCTCCAAATAAGCAAATTGTCGAAATCGTGTTTAGATATTATCCTAGCCACACGGGCCCTACAGAGGCTGTCCGATCATTGCCCCAGCAATTCCCTGAGTTTTATTTCTATTCCCTACTCAGCTGGCGTTCCGGACTTTGGAGGGCTCACCTCACCTGTCCCACTGACTCAGAATCTTTGGGGCAGAGGGCTTGGGTATCCCTATTCTAAATTAGCTCTCTTAGATAATTTCTGTTTATCCTGATGCTTAAGAGTATTGGCTTTGAGAGACGGAGGATGGCCTGTGAAAATAATGATCTCAAAGTTTCTGTGGGACCCGCCACCCATCACAGAGGGATCTGCAGACATACCTGCATCCCAACTTTGAGCTGTCCACAGTCTATGCCCCAGTAAAGTTCTCACATCTCCTGGGACGCCACCTTAATTCCATGTTCTTCCCCCCTCGGGAGCACCTCAGCCCTGGGCTCCCCTGTTCTCACAACGTTCCCCAGCTGGCTTCTTCTGTCTCTACAGAACCACCGGGGAGACATGGCTTTTCTCAAATCCGGTCCAGCCAACTCTCAGCTGGTCCCCGAAAAAACACCTGTTTGCAAACGTGCCCTTCCCGGACTGTGTCTATTAGGTATTCGTTATTTCCAGCCATATATCCCACTGCAAGTTATTGTCTCTCGTTTTACATCAGGTTACCACTTATCTAGCAGGGGTAGGATAAGCCAAAAAATCAGAACTAAGCACAGCTTTCCCAGTCCTAGATTAACTTTGACAATGGTTAGGAAGGTAGGCACAGCCCGGGCAGGATGCTCAGCGATACAAGGTTTCACTTGATGTCATCATTGGCTTTCACAGGTTATGCAGATGCAAACTTCCTCTTTTCTGATCAATGCAAAGTATACGTGGAAAGAGTTCTAGCAGCTGGGACAGAGCCGCGGCTCACAGCGTGTGCCTCCACCAGCACCTGACCGTGTGTGCCACAGCCCTGTGGCAGGCCTGTCAGCGTAGCCATGTTCTACCAGTGAGCTCTGTGACGCCCACTGCACAAACATCTTTATGTGTAACTGAAAATACTGTTGAGCATAAGGACACTGTAAGCAAATGTTTTCCATTCATAGTGGGAGAAATCAAAGTATTTAAAAGATTATAGAATGTTCCCACAAATAACAGACGGGGCCCCCTGCTTGGAAATCCTGAGGGAAGGCTCCAGGTTCCCAGTATGGCCTGGGGGTTTTTAAGGGATGCAGCCCCGACTGGGTCTCTACACCTGGATGGCTCCTCCAAGCGGGGGCCCCTCAGCCTCGCCAAGGGCAGGCGCTCCCAGGAGACAGTGCCACAGGCAGGCTCGGAAGCACCCTCCACGCAATCCTGCACCGTTGCTGTGGAAATAGAGCCCCCCACCCCCCACCTCCGACGACCGCAATGTGACGAGCAGCTCAGTCCCCGCTGTTTTCCACCACCAGCAAGAACACCCGGAATCAGCTTAAACCTGAAGTTACTTATGTCCTCATCAGATTGGGCTTTTAGATGTTGGAAAGGAATTAGAATAAAAGGAAGAGCTGTTCTTTCCCTTTCCCATAATGCTCTCACCTTGATTACACAAATGACCTTCTGCAGGTGAGAAAGCAGCCCGCCTTTCCTTTTCCTGGCCAGGGTCAAGAGGAACATGCATCTTGGAGAAGATTTAGATACACATCCTGGGGAGCGCCTGAATGTGCCTAAGATTAGTGGTTCATATACAAGAAGACGTTCATCAAGTCGCCCCTGTGGATGGGGCCGTTTTACTGATGGCGATACTTAGACACATTTTACAGATGGAGACACTGAGTTTCAGGGCTACTTGGTTAACTTGCCTGGCAGACCACTACTTAGACGGGACCGTCAGTGCCCCAGGGACCCGGGCGGGCTGCCCTTCTTCTATGCTTGTCCTGTTTCCAGTCTGCACCTCTGGGAAGACACTTCAGCCCCAGCTTCTTAGTTTAAATCATTAGCTGATGAGCCCTACTTATCACATTCAGAAGGCAGCTTTGCTTCTGAAAAATAATATTAATGTCTTGTTTTTAATTAAGGCCGGCTTGAAGATCGCCACTAACAGTTCACCTCACACTGCTTTGTGGCACCCAGCAAATCCGTGCACGTGTAAATGTCTCTGCACTGATATCCTCTTTCCTGTGAGCCATACAGAGATCGCTGCGTGTGTTCACGATCACAATGAGAAATGAATTTTCTTTATCTTCACGGAAAATCTTATTAGGTGTAATTGGGTAAAATCCAGAATAGACAATCAGTCACTCCTCACTTGGGTTCAGGTTTATACTTACATCATTAGACGTGGAAGATGGACTGGTTCCTCCCTGCTGTATCCGCGTACTCTGCAGTGGGCGTCACCATGGCCAAAATGTGACTCTGTCCCCCGCAAGGATGCGGCCGAGACAGCAGGATTAAAATCGTTTGCGTGGGCCTCATTAGGAAAACAAGTATTCTTTTGGACATTTGTTGTCTTTTTTGAGTAAGACAAATGCAGTTCACCAGCCCACCCTTACTAATCTGTAAGAAGAAACACAGGGTGACCCACTGTGTGTGACACAGAGAGGAAAATGCACTCCCGTTGGCCAAACCATGAGGAGGGGAGTGGGGACGCTCCCGAGTCCCGTGGAATTCCACCTGCGCACTCCCTCGTCCCTGAAGGACAGAAGAGCCGAACACCCACATCTCCCCACCAGAGTGTTCAGCAAGTGGATCAGAATGACCCATGTAAACAGGCTTGTGCTGAACCACAGGAGGGCCTGACTCTGTGCTGGTGAGTGTCCCACAGAGGAAATGGTGGGGAAGGTTTCTCTGCCACCAGGAGTCACGATCTGAACAATATGCACCTGTTTCAATCAAACAGACACATCTAGAAATCCAGAGGGTGAGAGCAGGTAGGACACTAAGAGACAACATTCACCTAATACCCACATTTCTGCTTCAAAATCAGAGGCTGAGGTGACGACGGCTGGGTGTGTGGCTTTGAGGTGGTGGTTAATGGCAGAACCGACAGAAACACACCTTCAGATTCCCTGTGCACAGGAGTGAACACGTGTTTGCAAACCATGTATATTTGACTAGTGAGACAAAAGACCCAACATACTGCTACACCAAACCCCAGAATTAAGACAGAATCTAATCTAGTCACTGCTGTAAGGCTTTTCTGACTATGAGTGATCTAGTCCATTCATTTTCAAACCAACCAGTTTGGGAAGAAAGGTGTCTATTGTCTCCATTGCAGTTGGACTTAATGGGCGACTCCAAGTGAGGAGAGGGCACAGGCCCTGCCCTCCGTCGCCCGTCTTCCCTACTGGCCTTCACCTCCTTTGCCTCTGTACCTGCTTTGGGCAGTCCACTCGGGAGCACAGGCATCAAGGCTCAGGAACTTCCTGATGCTGAATGACTGCCATGTGTCTGCTCTATCCTGATGGTGGGGTATGAGGTAGAACTTAGAGCCCATGTCCTGAACCTGGGAGACAGGCTCCATCGCCACCGTCTCTGTGCAGGAGGGCCTAGTCTAACTGACTTCCCTAAAGTCACAGAGAACGAGGAGCGGATGGAGAAGAGGTTCAGACTCTACCGTGGACTCCCGAAGCCACCCTATAACCCTGAAGTCATGTGCTTTCCAAACCCAGCCCCCTGGCTAAACCTCTTGGGAATGCCTACCCTCTGGAGGGTATGGGGGAGGCTCAGGTGGCCCCAATATTCCTCTGAGCTGCTGGAGAAGAGATGCGTGCTGTGCCCTGCACCTCTCTGTCCTGAATCACCGCCTGTTTCTCTCGTTGTTCCCATTCCACAAGGCATGTGGGACTTATGTGTAAGGGTTACCCTACCCTGAGCTATAGGAAATGAGCTCCTATACCCACCCAGGGCAAGTCACCGAGGCTCCCATCCCCCTAACCCCAGACTTCTGACCGCCCCTCTTCCCACCCTCTTCATAGTGAAAATACCTTGTCGAAGCCCTTCACAGGGAATTAGCTCTATTCTTCTCCTCCCTTCAACCATTGAAAAGTATCTTATTCTGAGAATGCAGAGAATTTGAATCCACGCTCCTTGTTGCAGGACGAACTGGTACTACAATCTGCATAAAGTTTGAAAAAACCTCCAAACTCTATTCGGCTATACGTTATGGGCTACCCTAGGGAGAGGACCAAGCAGTGAGCAAATCATGTTTTCAGCCAATTACTACTGAGCAGCCACAGCCTGAATGAGTTTGAAAACAAATTCTCCCCCAGTTCTTCTTTGAGATTATTGCAGTCCTGGGCAGCACCACAAGGACGGTTCTGTTGGAGACTGAGTCAGAGGAAGCCAGCTAAGACTTGCCTGGAATCCTGACCAGGAGGAATTTGAGATGGTAACAAATGTTTCAAGTCACTATGTTGTGGGGTAATTTGTTACATGGAGCCAACAACTAGTATATATAGGTTTTGAGCAATTTGATTAGGAAGAGACTTGATATCATTTATTCATGCTTCTTGTACTAGGGGCTCATTTAACTTCTGTGGGTTCATAGTTTTGATCAAGTTATACTTCTGTGGCTTATAGCTTTATCAAATTTTAAAAATGTATGACCAGGGGCATCTGGGTGGCTCAGTGGGTTAAGCCTCTGCCTTCAGCTCAGGTTATGATCTCGGGATCATGGGATCCAGCCTCCTAGTCGGGCCCCTTACTCAGTAGGAAGCCTGCTTCTCCCTCTCCCTCTGTCTCTTCTCTCACTCATGCCCTTTCCCTCCTTCTCTCTTAAATTAAGAAAAAAAAAATGTCTTTTTTTAAAGAAAAAAAATGTATGACCAATATTCTTCAAAGATTTTTTTCCTGCCTCTCCCTCCTTTGAAGACTCCAATTATACCCATATTAGTCTGAAGTTGTCCCACAGCTGAATCGTGATTTGTTTTTTTAACCTTTTTGGTTTTTGCCCTCTGTATGTCTTGTTTCAAATTGTATCTATCACTGTATCTTCAAGTTCACTAGCATTGTCATTTACAATATCTACTGTGTCATGATTTACACGCAGGGTATTCACCGTCTGAGACACTGCAGGTTTTCTCCTTAGACCAAGACTATCTGTGCATCTCCGGCATCGTTTCTCTGTACAGTTCTGTCCCCTCCATCACTCTGCCCTACAAACTCCATCCACTATGTTCTTCCTGGGCTCTAAGCTCTTGCTCCTAGAGGTGACTTTTCTAAATGTTGAAAATCAGAATTCTACTCACCATGGAGTACTATCTCCCTAATTCCGTACTTCAGTTAGCTAAAGCAAATGTTTTCTTTTAGTCAGTTAAAGAGGAAAATTATCTTGGGTATTGAAAAGAGATTATTCTTGTTGTAGTGCTTGAGGATTACACAATGACCCCAGGCCCCCTATACATCCTCACGGAGCATGTCTTCTTATTTGACTTGTTATTTTCAGCAGCAGAGTAGGACATCTTTAATCTTCTTCCCACCTTACAGAAATGTGTGCTATGTGCAAGTACACATTTGTGACACCTGGAAGCACTTTGTGATGTGACTAGAGCCCCTGGGATTCCTTGCAGGGCCCTACTCGTTGCTTACTTTATGTGCGACATCAAAAGTCATTCCTCAGATATTTACTGAAATTTGGTGTTTGGCCTCTGGAATATAAGGATACAGATTAGTTCTGATGATAGAATTACATAAATTTGGTTATTCATCAAAACATATAAATTAATGTATTTAATTTATGACATATTTACATATAAATGTTAGCTGCACTCTGTTTTACTAAGATTTATGCTGAATTCTGCTGAATTTACTTACTTGAGACTTCCTTGCTGGTGAACGAAGCCATCCACATGGCAAATTCTGCTTTTCTTATCTTCATTCCAAATATTTTTGTTTGCTATTTTACATAGTTTAAACATATTTTGAAGTATACATTACAAAAAAAATACTAAAGGTGTACTCAGAACCTTGATAAGACGTTGACCTTTGTTATATTAACCTCCCCCAAACCTCGAAATTCAGTTGCCTCATCTGTCAGTGTCTAGCTTCACAGATCCAATCACTGACTCTGTTTTAATTAGAACTGTGTGTTGGGTTGTTGTAGTAACACTTACATTTGCTCTTGGTTTAAATGTTCCCCGAAAGATTAAACTCTCAAGGTATTTCTTGAGGGTATGGTACTAAATCTCTTTCATAGATATTATATAACAGAGAAACACCTAAATCATATGAAACTTAGGGGACACTTTGAACATGACTTTTTGCAAACATTTGGAAAACTGATGTGAAATATGATGCTGTCTCATGGATCTGACAATCATGACGTAGGCTTCTCTTCATTTACAGCCAAACTGGCCCAAATAAATCTTCAGGTGAATCTTAGCAGGCTCTCTCCTAGAGGGCATGGACTCAGAGTCCCTGAATTGTTTACACCAAGCTATGTCAGTGGCACAGAGAGATCAAAAACTTTTAATCACCAGGATCATAGGGATGGAGCCTTAAGAGCCTCATTTCTGTTTTTCACTCCAGAGCCATGCGTTATCAATGACCCACAAGCCCGGCGGCTATAACCTCTGGACAAATGAGACGAAAGGGCTCTAAACTGTTGACCAGCCACTTCCAGAATTCCAGGACATTTCCTCTAGGAAATAGCATGATCCATGTTTTGAGGTTCAAATTTTGAAATAAATAATGAAACCACTTTCTAACCCTGAGTCTGGGAAATCAATCCGTGACTTAATGTCTTTGATGGAAACATTAGACATTAAATCATGGATCTTCCATCACTTTCCAAATAACCTGAAGGAGGGACGGGTCCGAGTGCATCTTTGTGCCCTGTGCTGTTTCCTCCAGGGGGCCTGCACACGGTAGAGGCTCAATAAACACTTGGCCACAACCCTGAATACGAAGCCTTTGCTTGTTGGCTTAATTCGCTGACAGCCCTCCGAGCACAGCATATTCTAATTCATGCACTAATGAGACGAATCACACGTAGGGTTTTCTAGTCGGCCTCAGTAACACCGTCTTCCCCTTGTCTCCCCTCTCTGTCCCTCTTCTTCCCTCTCCATTCTCTCATAGATGATGGACTATAAGTGCAGAGACGCAGAAAATCAACTCTGCGCCAGGCTCTCCGGCTGCGCAAAGGCTCACCAGCATGCCTGTGGAATACTTTTTGGTTCATGCCCCGTTTGAAAGTCTAAGTAGGTGAAGACAAAGAAGAAAAAGCCAACAGATTCATCTGGTCACATCAATTTGTTGAGTCTTCTTGGACAGGCTGAAGAATGCTTTGGGTTTCCCAAATATTTCACTTTGGCCATGAACACCAATTTTCCTAAATACTTCTAATTTGACTCTCCTCTGTCACGTGTGTTCTCTTGGTTGCAAAAATGAATGTTCTGTACTCTGGGTCATGATGTTCATAAACAACTCAGCTGATTTTATAACCTTTCAAGCTTTTTGGGACATGTGCATTTCTCTGAAGTTTACTCATTCCACAATTGCTTTTGGAGTTTGTTGGTTACTTACTAGAGAAAAAAAATAGTCTGGATTTCAGTCAGGAAAGTTATTCTTTCATTGTGCCATTGGGTCATTTTTGTTTTCCACTATATTCAAAGAATGGGAAGACTCTTGGGTGAAAATCCTCATGCATGAACACTTCATAGTAGGCATCCTGGGAGGAAGGGAGGGCAGATGACGCAGTCGTTGAATCGATCACCCAATATTCTTAAATGCTTTTCATCTATCACTGGGATATGTGCTCTAATACTGAAATATGTCCAGCCTGGTGTTCAATAATGTGTAATGTCACCACCACGGTCAGCGAAGACCTTGCTAAGAGAAGCTGGAAGCCACTGCCCTTCTGTGCCATGCTCTTCGTGGGTGAACATCCTTTCTGTCCACCCAACGCGTGGCCCCGGTGCAACTGCTTTCTGACTCACAGACCTTCACGTCGTGACTCCACACTCCAGATCAAATCAACAGGAACACGAAATATCAAGTATTTTCTATACGATACAGAGCATTCTATTTGCACATCCATCGTGGAAAGCAAGTAAAGTTGTTGTTTTGAAAGTTTATTAAGGGACGTGAGGCAATCTGCACAGAAATGTGAAATTAATGTGTCACAGATGTTAACAGAGTTCTTCCCAATTATGCCAGTCTGAGGGTTTTGTCATATGTGAGATGAAATCTAATCTAGTCTTTTTCTGAGGTTGCCAAAACTACCAAACTGGCTGCATATATCAGTATATAAATAGGCTTTTAATTTTTTTATCTATACCCAGGTGTCTCCATCTTGGGACTATTGGCATTTGGGGCTGGGTAATTATTTGGCCAGTTCTATCCTGTGCACTGTAGGGACTTTAGCAGTATCTCTGGTCTCGTGCTGGTAGGTCCCCCCATCAGTCATTGGTGGCTGTTCCCCAGGGAGGTAAAGCCACCCTCGACTGAGAACTGCTGACCTGCATAATAGAACCAATCACCTCAAATATACACAGAATTCCAGTACCAATTTCAGAGGTGTATTGCTACAACTTTTTGTCTGGGCTTAAATGAACAACGGAAAATCATGTCATTGATTTTTTTCCCCCTTTCAATGGAGAGCAGGCACATAACGGTTCATCGTGATGTATCCATCGATGTTTCACAGCGGGTTCTCTCACAATGCCAGTGGAGCTAAGCAGATGACGATCTCCACAGCACCCTTGAACATTACAGCCAGGGCAGACAGACACCACTCCTTCAGCATTCAAGGTCAGAAAAGCAGGGAGAGCTGAGCAGTGAGGGTGACAGGGCAAGGGACCACCACGAGGTCAGTGCAACACGAGGCCGCACTCTAGGCACAGGTGAATGCATCTGCAGAGAAGGGTCCATGCCACAGTGGGCCAGCCAGGAGGCTTTAAGCTACAGTGAAAACGTCTCATGAGGGCTTCCTTTTCTTTAACACACTCTCTCACACTCATTCTAAGTAAATTTGAAAAGTCAAATTGAAAGACATTTAGGAATCCAGAAAAAAAAAAAAAAAGGAAGGACGGAAGGGAGAAAGAAAGAAAGAAAGAAAGAAAGAAAGAAAGAAAGAAAGAAAAAAACATTAAGGAAAATGTGACCCAGAAAGGAAGGTGCAGGGCTCTGGAATTGTGAGAGGAAGACATGCACATCAGAACCTGGACCGGTGTGTCCAAACGCCTGGATGGACAGCCTCTCTGAATCTCACTCAGGTCATCCCGAGTAGCGGAGTCAACCTTACTGAGCTTGGACTTGTCCAGTAGGACAATAATGACGGCCATGCAGTTCTTCTGGGAGAAGGGAACAAGGAAGAACACAAACCCACAGTAAATTCACATCCCCACTACCCTAAAATCCATCTCAGCAGAGTCTCTGTACCCACATAAATGCATCTATATGCATTTTACATATACGACAGAAAGCTGGGTCTGTTTGACACAATAAGGGGTGTATCTTCTCTGGGGAACCGCAGAAGTTGCTTTTACTGTTTCAAGGGTTGCCTCTCTGAGAGGGATTGCTTGGGATCTCCGGGTGAGCGGAACCAGACTGATGGATGGACTCTCCACACACAGCATCGTAAAGGTGTGAACGTGCGGTCCAATCCAGTCCCAGGGGCTTCCTTCTCCACCTCAGTATTTCTGTGAGCTCAGAAATGACTCCCTGCTGTAAGCACCATAGATCACCATGGCCCAACCAACCACAAAATCTGTTCCAGTGCTTGGCTACCGCAGTTGATGAACTATGAATGCAGAGAAGCAGAAAATAAGCTCCGTGCCAGGCTCTTCATCAAGCAAAGGCTCACCAGTTTAATGGGTCTATAACTTTCTCCCTTCTGTAACAGGAGAGCCGGGCTGCAATATTGTCTCAGCTTCAGGTTGATAAGTTATCTCACAGATCACCCTGCCCATATCTCATGATGAAACCATGCCAGGATTGACCTGAGTGGATCACCCCATCCTTCTCTCCATGCTTCATAACCATGTGGAGATAGTTTATCTCTCTGATCCCCTGCGTACACACAGGGACACACACTCCCACACATGTTCACACACACAATGATGAAAACATGCACCTTCCTAATAGGTGTAAGTTCTTGTGTCCCATTTAAGATTCCTCCAGCAAATTATCAAGAAATCAGCACCTCCTCTGGAGACTCCGCCCACTCCTGGCTCTCCCCAGAACCTTGGAGTCAGAGTGAACTTCTCTGATTTCAAAGACTCATCAGAGAAAGGAGGCAGAGAGCTTGTGCTTGGACCCGATTCTGCATCTGGGACACCCGACAGATC
Organism: Martes martes; assembly: GCF_963455335.1. Classification (NCBI taxonomy): domain Eukaryota; kingdom Metazoa; phylum Chordata; class Mammalia; order Carnivora; family Mustelidae; genus Martes; species Martes martes. The sequence goes on along the minus strand of NC_137892.1, from coordinate 162,766,430 downwards.
TTTGTCCGTCATGGAGCTCATTTACTTACTCGAGGCTCTGTCACCGACACTGACCCCGAGGACCTCTGTACTCCAGGCTTCCGGAGACATGACGCCCAAGTCAAGGAGGTGGCGTCGGGGTACATTCCAGCTTTCATCACATACTGCGCAGGACCCAGACGTGCCCTGTAGGCACACGGTCCTCGCATCAAGGCGCTGTGCATTCGTCCTGTGATGCTCACCTCTCATGCCCAGCCCCGCTCCACCCCGCACGAGTCTGAATCAACCTGATCCACACAGACCACCCCACTCACGAGATTCTCACCTGGGGCAGACTGAGGAACATCTTCATCCCTCCTCCCTAATGAGACTGGGATCATCATATACTATCTACCTGCCTACCTCATGGCAACTGCATATGCCAGGGCCCAAAGAAGAGGCGAACGTGGGCACCCAGGGAAGTGAGTGGCTACGTCTAACGAATTTTCATAAACACGTTGGGCAGAGCTGAGGTTGCTCTCCTCTAAGACGACTTAGTGTGGGTCATCTTTTCTTTTAATTAAAACCCAACTCAGCAAGCCGTACAAAACTTCTGTACTTATCTGAACATTCCCACACACGTGGGTATACACATATACTATACTTTAATTAAGCAACTCAATAAATCATGCAAATATAAGGAAAATATCCCTCAGAATGCTCCCATCTGTAGGATGGGTCTTCACTGTGCCAATGGTGCTGGTGTTCTCCACGGTCCCTGCTCTAATTCTCTACATTTCATGAACACTGTTTAATTTCCCTGTGGCTTCTCTGTGTCTAGTTTCTTCTCCTCATTGGGGAATTTGTGTCCTCCTTTCTATTGAACACTGACCTCAGTCCTAGTCGTGAGCACTTCCTGGAAGAAGGGCTGTGGATGAAAATGGCCCCATCAAGCTTCCCTATCGGGGGCACGTAAATGACCGAGGTGTCAACAATGATCACGGACATGTACTTCTCATCCCTAAAAGAAGTTTCCTTCTATCTACTACTTTGGATAATTCAAATACAGGTCAAAATTTAGTCCACATGGTCATGCCTTCAGGAACATTGGTACTTGCTTCATTTCTGGTGGGATTTTAATCAGGCACAAAATTTCAGGAATGTGATTTGTCAAATGTATATTGAAATCAAAAAATGGGCATACCTTTCAGCCCAGAATTATTTTTTCTAAGATTTTTTTTCCCTAAGGAAATCAAGGTATGCAAAGTATAAATGAACAAATACAGGGTTAAGACACCAATAGTATAATAATGAACTTAAGAAACAATATAAATTTCAAAGATGATGGAATTTCTAATTAAATTAATAGTCATAAAATGGAATGTTATGGAATCATAAAAACATTATATTAGCAAAATATGTTTTGTTTTGGAAATTGTCCATCTTATAACACAGAGTGAAAAATAGAAGTCTTCACAGCGCATCAACACAGGCATAGAAAAATGACTGGAAGAATGTCGGCCGGATTATTAGAAACACTTGTGTGGGGGTCAGGATAGTGTGTCACATTCCTTTTCTGTATTGTACAACTTTCCTTATGATGCTTGTAGATTCTTTAACCTCAAAAGTGTCGGGCATGGTCGTGTAATGCAGATGTCCCCAGCCAGGAGTGATTTTTATTTCGCCCCCAGAGGATATACCCAGCATCTGGGGACATAGTTGATTATCAAGACTAGGTAGTGGTTGTTTCTTGGCACCTGGTGAGTAGGGTCCAGGGGTCTACAAGTGCTCTACAAGGCACAGAGCTGCCCCAATACCAAGAGTTATCTGACCAAAAGGAACCTTAGTGCTGAGTTTAGAAACCTTGAAATAGGAAAAAGTACTGAGAAGTCTGATGTCAGATCCTGACCCTTTTGCTTAATAACTGTGTGGCCCCATGTGAATCACTTGGCCTCTTTTTGACTCAGTTTCCACATCTGGAGAATGGGAACATTACCACGTATCTCAGAGGAAAGCTGTGAGGCAGAATGGATCAGTGAATATCAAGTTACTTGGCACAGTGCTAGACATGGACAAGTGCCAGCAAGTGCCTCTGTGATGTGACAGCACAGGGGACAGTCATGGCACGGCTACGTAAAGTAAATGCTCAGAATAACCAAGTGATGATATTTCACCTTGTTTTCTGCATATTCTTCCTCAAACTTAAGGTGGTGCTGAACTTAGGTAAGATGCCATCAATTTGACCGTTTGTTTGCCTTTCTTTGCAGCCCAGTCCTCTCCCTGCTTTTCAATCAAGAGTGTTGTGGGTGTTCTCTGAGATACAGCATTTCAGCCTTTCCATAAACACACGTGTGGATCTGTCTTTTCATAACCCATGTATTTTACATTTTTAAATATCAAAATAGTGTTATGTCACTTATCTAAAAATATTCATGGTCTTGCCCTCCTCCAGAATGAAACAAGGATGTGCAGTGGGAGCATCTCCCGCCACAGCCCTGTGCCGTCCTGCAGGTGGCCACAGCATACCTTCCACTTCCATTTTAAGGAAATGGAAACAATATGATATACGCAATAGCTAATTGCATTATTCATACAATTGATCAGCTTATCTCGTCATGCTTTCCCCACTTTCTACTTTCGGATGCTTCCCCTCATGAAGGACGGGAACCGCCTTGTTGAGCAGCTCCGTCAGCTCCTCAGCGGGGCCGCGTGAATGGATCGTCTTCCCCGCTCGCTTGGAAGTGTACCCACTGGGTTTGAACGGCCAGGCCTGCCGTTCCTCTCTCTCCGCTCTCTGCAGGTGCATAATTTTATGATTTCCTAGTTTGTTGTCGCATAGGAGATGCCTCATGTGAGCACGAATAATCACACTGGTAAGTATGAGGTTTTAATAAAATCCCTGGTACGTTTTCTACTTTTAATTTATCCTATGTGATTTTAATTCAAATATATCTCTTATAGACTAACTTTGGTTATTCTTCTGAGCCTGGAATGTGTGCTGACTATCCGAGAGCCCTGGAAAATGTGTGACTGCTACACTTCCTCATACCATCATCTCTTCTTTTAATAAAAATTTCTGACCCTATTTTTTACCCTGTATGATGTTTTCATCCCTGGCTTCACATGTGATCATTTTCTCTGCAGGTTGCCCAGATTTTATCTTTCCTGTTGGGTCTTTTTGAAATATATGGTTTATATTTTATTTCCAGGATTTGCTCTTGGTTCTCTCTCATATCAGTGTACTTTGGGGGGCACCTGGGTGGCTCAGTCAGTAAGGCATCTGGCTCTTGACTTCAGCTCAGGTCATGATCTCAGGGTCACGAGGTTGAGTCCCGTGACAGACTCCATGCTCAGTGGGGAGTTTCCTTAAGATTCTCACTCTCTCCCTCTCCCTCTGCTCCTCCCTGCTCCCTCTCTCTAAAATAAATAAATGCAATCTTTAAAAAGTGCGTTTTAATCTGTCTTTTTATTTTTATAGATGTTAGTTATCCTTTCATTTATTCACTTATTGAATAATTTAAGCATATTTTGTTGATATTACTTCTAGACCATTTTGTCTATTCTATTTTCTGATGAGGTATTCTCTCATTTGGCAAGATTTTTTTCCCCTGTATCTTCATATATTTTAATGTTCCTCATGTGTATCGAAATGTGCCGTGACCATTCAGGAAGAGCAAGGACTACTTTTGTACTTATTCAGAGCCAGCTCTTGAGTCGTTAACTTTGGATCATGTTCCTCTAAGATCCCAAAGGTTCATGCTCGAGCCAGCTCATGGCATGAACTGGTTCCTGGTTGTGGTGCTTTTGGTTTTCTTGCCGCGGTAGATGCATAGCTCATTCTCAGCCATGATCCTGGACATTTCCAAATGTTTAGGTCCCTCTTTATGGGGAATCTCTCTGCATAATTAAACCATTTCCCACTTTTCCTATACCTGCTTATAGGGCCCAGTAAGACTATTTCTCACTTTTGCTAAATTTAAACTTAGCAGAACTTAAACTTGAATTTCTTCTCTTCTTCCTCCTCCTCCTCCCCTTGTTCTTCTCCCTCTCCTCCTCCTCCCCCTTCCCTCCCTCTCCCTCTCCTCCTCCTCTCCTCCTCCTCCTCTTTCTTCTTCTTCCTCTCCTCCTCCTCCTCTCCCTCCTCCTCCTCTTCTTCCTCCCTTTCTTTCTCACCATTTTTTCTCTTTCCCTCCCTTCCTTCTTTTCCATGTGCCTTTTAATTAAAAACATTGTTAAAAATATATATTTATAGTGAGGAAGCATTTACTCTCTAGTCAGAGTCTTGCAAAATATACAGATATAAGTTAATACACTCTCAAGCTATCTCCTTTTCCTAGCCAAATCTGACCAACATTTGAATGTTATTTCCTGTCACTTTCCAGGGTCTTCCATGATCTAGGGTCCCTGGGAGCCAGCATCAGTGTTGACGGCTTTGGCACTTTGCTTAGTCCATTATGTTGGATTATTCCAGTTTCCCCAGCTAGATCCCTCTTGAGCCAATTGGTTTTAGTGTATGCCTTCGCCTGGGGCTCCTCATTGCTTTCTGTTTCCATCGCATGGTGCTGCACTTAGTATGGACTGGGCATATTTGAACATGTGACAAGGACAAGTCAGAAAAAATCCTGTTGGGACACCTGGGTGGCTCCGTCGTTAAGCGTTTGCCTTCAGCTCAGGTCATGATCCCAGGGTCCTGAGATCGGGCCCCACATTGAGCACCCTGCTCGATGGGAAGCCTGCCTCTCCTTCTCCCACTCCCCCTGCTTGTGTTCCCTCTCTCGGTATCTCTCTCTCTCTCTGTCAAATAAATAAATAAATGAATAATGTCCAAAAAAATAAAAGTTGAATTACTATATTAGCATCATTTCCTTTGGCCAGAGCAGAGCTTTCTCTTCATAGGATAGTGATCTTTGTCTGTTGGTTCACGATGGATCTCCAGCAGATAGAGCAGTGCCTGGCACAAAGCCAAGACTCAGTGCAGCTGTTCCCGATGACTGCGTGAAATCCTAAGGCTCATGCACTATCTCATCATTGAAAAGTTAATGTGGCATGTGTTTGTCAGTCTAAGGATGCAGAATCCAGAGTGCCTCAAGAATAGGATTATTGCCCCATCTATGTTGTATATCACTTTCCTCCCCCATTGCCAGCATAAGGCTGCTCTATTTCCATCCAAATGTAACTCAAAGTCTCTTGGAAATTCACGGATGATTTCAGAGCTCAACTCAAAAAGAAGAATATTCAATTGGAGTCTTCAAGGTAATTTCCAAGAAGTGTGTTGTTTGATAGCATGAAAACATATGGGAAGAAAGCACCTTCATCTCCTCCGTATGGTACCCTGGAAATAAAAAGTTGGAGTTGCTGTGAGATGAGGTCCATAATTAAAAACAATTTGGGTTGATTTAACAGTTGGTTAAGCAATACTTTCACTTCTTCTTTGCATCATCAGAGACTAAGATAGAAACTTCCTCTCTGATTGTCAATTATTCTTTTTTATTACAGTCATGGCACTAAAGATTTTCTCTGTGCTTTAGTCGTCTCTGTAATTCAACATTATGGTTAGAACATTTATTTCCGCCTTGCCAAAGTTTTCCTCTCAGGTTCTCCAGCAGGAAAATCACCTACACTTCTCCTTGAAGATTCACAGCAAATCCAAGCCTGCAAATCTCCGATGGGGTTCCTCGGGTCTAGCTGTGGCACCACGACACGGTCTCCCCTGCCTCCGTGACCAGACCACCAGGTGAGTCTGTATTCTCAGAAATGCAGCTCTTCCTTCTTCTCTGCGTACTACTCCTAGCTGTGCGGTCACTGCCTGAAGCAGAGGGTCATCAATGGGGCCCTGACGTAGCAGCTGTGATATTTCCAAATCCCCTAAGTGTTTGTGGGGTTGAATCATGTGCCCCTAAAAAATATGTTGTTTTCCGAACCCCTGGTACTGGCAAATGTGACTTTCTCTGGAAGTGCGATCTCTTCAGTGTCACCAAGATGAAGACGTTCAGATGGGCTCACATCCCCTGTGACTGGTGCCCTCGTAAGCAGAGGCACAGACAGAGGTGTGCCGAGCCACAGGAAGCTGAAGCGGAGAATGGGGTGATGTGTCCAGAAGCGGAGAACACCAAGGACTGACGGTGGGTCTGAGAAGCTGAACGGTGGGCGTGGAGCAGATTCTCCCCAGAAGCTTCTGAGGTTGCGTGGCTCTACGAACACTTTGACGCCAGACTTCTGGTGTCCAAATCGTCAGTCAATAAGTTCTCACTGTTGAACGCCACCCACTTTGGGGTGTTTTATATGATGGTCCTCAAGCTAATGCAGGGCCCATGCCAACTGTTCAGTGAGGACAGAGTAACGGTCTAGCCACCCCAAAAGAAACGAAACCTGAAACTGCATGGACTGAGACCTGGGTTCTTCCAGAGAGGCTGAGATGCATGCACAAGCCCAGGCACTGCCCATGGCAACTGTGTAGCCAGACCGGTCCCCGGAGACTCATTCCTGTTCATTTCCATCAAGCACATACACCACCACAGGTTCTGGATTTTGCTGCTTGCTTGTTTCCACTCCGAATGGTGAAATGCCTACCTCTGTCTTCATTAAAAATACAGGAACAACCTCGTCACTATCCTACTATGTTTGAGTTCGCAGCCAGTTAACAATCGTGCAAAGGAGGACGTTCACCACGTGAGCATGTGTGTTTCCTCTCTTCATCTCCGCCTCCGCCGGTTCCTGAAGCTGAGCCCGTGTCTCGTTCTCGTTGTCTTCTCTAGGCCCTGTCGACTGTGGCTCTCCTCTTTGTCCTCTGCTTCAGCCCTGGTTTTCCTTCTTGGTTTTTGTATTTCAAACTGCTTGCAAACTGTTTTTGCAAATTCTGAAGTATTTGCCATGTTGTGGTAAATATTTGCAACCTTGTACTAACTAGTTTTTAAGGAGCATAGGAACACGTGCATTTGAAGATTCCACACAAAATCTAAAATTTTCAAACAATTCTGTGGATTATATAATGACTAGTGATATATTACAAACGTATGATATCTTACTGCTCATGTCACGGTTGACATCTGGCACTATGTGAATTCCCATCAAAAATTAGATTACATTTCCAGTAGCACTTTACCAAAACACACTTTCCGTTGACGTAAATAGTGTTCTCCTTATAGACCGGCACCTGACTCAGCGATGGGCTCTGTGGCCACAGAGGGTTAACATCACAGCGTCCAACTGAGACACCTCCCAGATAATCAAACAAGCCATTAGGTTGAGGAAAGAATGTCAGTATGATGTAGAGAGTCTCCTTAGAATCGATGATTCTGTAGATTATGGAAAGTAAAAAGAAACTTTTCCAGGTGCAGGCATTTCGTTCAAGTGTCAATTTGTCGATTAGACACAGTAAAGGGGTCACTTTCTTTGATGGAGCTCGGCCACTGGGCAGAGAATCCTATTTCTGCTGATTAGGGCCAGTAAAACCTGCAGCTGCGAACCCCACAACATCAGAATTCAGCCATGAAGCCTTATACACGCAGGGCACGGCCATGGTCACGTCTCCCTCAATGAGCAGGGTCGTCCGCGTGAGGAGTTTCTGACCCTGCTGTAGTAAAGCAGAGTCAGGATGTAACCCGATGACCTACACAGGCGACTCCCCAATATTTTTCGCCTTCATTCCTTTTTAGCGCACACTCAGGGGCGTCCTGGAGAGCTAATGGGAAGAAACAGGTAAAGATATTCTTACTCGTTGCTTTCCTTATAAACCCAGTTTCAAGATTCATTCTGGATTTTATGGGTCTGTCATCAACATTACCTGGAAACACTCTGTGAGAATAACTATTCCTGGTTCTTCGCGTAGTGTTCCTGGTCCTGTCCCTCCCGTCCCTCGTCGCTGGATGTGGGTCATAGCGATTCACACCCATTTCCTTGAGAGCAGCATCCCGTCCCCGCCCCTACAGAGAGACACTTTGTGAACTTTCTTTTTTCTCAACAGTACAGTTAGTTCGAGAATTGTAATGCAACGTGCCTTTGCTCAAATCTTCCTTCTGTCCCACAGACAAATTCACCACTCTTTCTTCATTCTCTTCTGACCACTATCTCTTCAGACTCGTGATTTCAGCTAAGAGCGGATAAAGGCTTTCTTCACTTTCTTAGTGTCCTGAGCAGCGGTGCGCACGTGAAGAGCTCCTGCCCCCACGCTTCATGAGGCCTCGGACCTTTTCTCTGGAGACCACAGATGCAGGGCGGACCCTCTTCTCTGTCCACAGGGAAGGCACCCACTGGCAGGCCTCTGACTGGGAGCTGCTACGGGGAGGCCCGTGCTGAGTCATTGCTGCGGTAGGTGCATTTTATGACCCAGACACGCTCCTTCTGCCATAGTCCTTTCTCTGGAGAGACCTGTCTTTGGGAAGCAGTGAGAAGCCTCGGAATGGCACTCCAGACCCCCAGCCGGCCTGCAAGAATCAAGGCTGAGTGCGGACGTTCAGGAAGATGCTCACTGTCGACAGCCTGAGGTCTCCACAGAGCGGGGGGGGGGGGGGGGTATGGCGTCAGCCAGGCTGGGACAGACTTCAGGTACATAGGGTCACACATGTTGGCGCAGCAAAGGATTTTGGGGACTTGTTCAACAGCTTTATTCCAATAAGTAGCTGGCCGGATATCCTCCTCTCTTGTGGTGGGGCAGTCTGGCATGAAGTGTTTGTGTTGTCACCTGGGTTCTGAGGGGCTTACATCGGTCCCTGACATCTCCATCCCCTACACTCCCTACTCACTGCTCCCAGACGCTGTGATCGTCTTTGTTTAAAAACTGTAAAAGGAGACATGTTTTGACAACCACCTTTAGAAATAATTCCAAAAGGGTCTTCCGCCCCATTTAGGGATGGGTAAACTTGCTTCTGTGTGTGAGGCTCACCAAAGATATGGCGAGGACCCAATCACAAGTATTTCCTATAATCATCACTGGGAAGGGACGGGGTCCATCACCTAGTTTTGAAAATACTGTTTTTCAATCATGTCTTCAAGTAGATTTCAATTCTATATGCCTACTGACAAAACATTCAATTGTGCATTTCCATAGTTCCCTTAAACAAAGACCTTGCAAAGATGTCCTGCTGGTCTGGAAGCACCAGGAGGAAGGAGGGCCCCTGCATGTCAGCCCGGCACCCCTCTGGGCCATCAGGGCCTGTCCTGATGTGAGGCAGATCCTGGAACCACATGCGGCTCTGCGCCGAGTGCAGGTTCCAACGGTGAATTATTTATGGGCCTGTAGACTTCCAGCCTCCTAGTAAGCGCTTACATCCATCTCCCATCCTGGGCACAGGGTGCTCTCTGTCCGGTGGCACCCACCGCGTGCCCCGGAACCTGGCTTCGCCCTTTTGCATGGGGGCCCAGCAAACCCCCTCTTGGCCGTCAGACGTCATGGAGGCCGTGCACTTGTCCACCTGTCCGTTCAACCACTAGTGCATTCCAGGAACCATGCGCCCTCATCCTCCGTGGCGCAGGCGGCCCGCGGGGAGTCCCGGCTGCACCTGCGGCCAGCACCGCGGTCCGGGGGGAGGACATCCCCTCGCCACCCGCCCAACGGGGATGCACGGACTCAGCGCTCAGCGCGCCCACTCCTCCCGGACGCGCTCGCTCCCCGCGAAGGCCGAGGCTTGCCCTGTCACAGGGCGGAGATGCTCCTTCTCCAGGGCTGCAGACACCTGGCAGCGGGAGCCCTGCGCGGGGCCGGAGCGCGGGGCGGGAGCGCGGGGCGGGAGCGCGGGGCGGGAGCCGGGAGCCAGAGCGCGGGGTGCGAGCGCGGGGTGCGAGCGCGGGGCCGGAGCGCGGGTCGGGAGCGCGGGGCGGGAGCCGGGAGCCAGAGCGCGGGGTGCGAGCGCGGGGTGCGAGCGCGGGGCCGGAGCGCGGGTCGGGAGCGCGGGGCGGGAGCCGGGAGCCAGAGCGCGGGGTGCGAGCGCGGGGTGCGAGCGCGGGGCCGGAGCGCGGGTCGGGGGCCGTGGAGCGCGCGCGCCCCCTCCAGGCCGGCGCCTGCATTCTAGGCTCGCAGCCACCCTGGCACGGCCGCTCCCCGGCCAGGACCGAGCTCTCCAGAGCCTTCCCCTGGGGATACCCACAGAAGCACTGCTGGGTCTCGGTGCCTGTGGGCGGTGAACCCGTCCCGCCTGGGCTGGCGGTGGGCTGTGCACCGAGCGGACCAAGGAGGGGCCAGCTCCCAGTGACCCTGCAGGACAGGGCCTGCTCTCAGCCCCTGGCTGCGGTCCTCACTATCCGCGGAGGGGAGGCGCGAGCGGAGGAGGCGTCCGCGGGAGAGCTGGGCTTCCCACTGCTCTGTCCAAGAGCTGACCTTTGCGGAGTGGCTGGCGGGCTCAGAACCCGCGGGTCGGGATGAGGAGGGGGAGGCAGATTGGGAAAGGATGCTAAAACATTGTATATATTCCGTATTAATACACCTGCAGTTGAGATATATATGTATTTATTCAAGTATAACTAACATAGAGTATTATCTTAGGTCCAGGTGTACAATGCAGTGATTCGACACTTGCATGCGTTTCTCCGTGCTCATCAGGGTAAGTGCGCTCCTCCGTCTGTTTTCCCCATCCCCGCCCCCCCACCCCCAACCTGGCAACTACCAGTTTTTTCTCTGTATTTAAGAGTCTGGTTTTGTTTGTGTTTGTCTCTTTTTTATTTTGTTCATTTTTTTTTAAATTCCACATACGAGTGAAATCCTACAGTATTTTTCTTCCTCTGATGGACTGATTTCACTCAAAGTTATAAGTATGTATATATATATACACACACATATATATATATATTTATATCTATGATATTTTATATTTATATATCACATTAAATACGTAAATAAAATGATCTCTGTCTATCCTTTCCGTCCCAGCTCCTGAGTCCCAACCCAAAGCTGGTGTGCTGTGAGCCCAAGTGTCAGTACTGAGCAAGGTAGATGGCTCTGCGGGGACACTAGGAGGCTCCTTTTGTGTTCATAGGCTTCCCTTCAGAGAAGAAGAGCCTTTGTCAAGCCAAGGCACAATACAGGGATACACAGGAATGTCCTGTGGAAATATGAAAAAATGCTCACTTGTCACAGACACTTTTGTTCTGTCTCCTTTGGACAGAAAATGTTGCCATACGCATTGGCCTACTCTCCACCCTGACCCTTCAGAATGGACTAGCCTGGGTGGCCATCCTTAGTCCGGGACACAGCTGCCGGGCACGGGGAAGGCATAGGCTCCAATCACAGCACATGCGCAGGACATTTGCAGCCTGTTACCCAGACACTGCTGGGTGGATCTTCACCTGACCACTGAAGGGGAATTTTGTCTTCTTACCAGATTCTTTTCCAAGAGGGTCATGGCCCTCAGCCAGGCTCTGCTGCCCTTCGGATAGTATTTGCGCTTGTGTGTGTGTAGCTAGGGGCTCCCCTTCCAGGGATGGCAGAAATAGAGGAGGAGAGCGTGACTTTGGATTCTCGCTGAAGGGATACGGATGGTCCTGGAACCCCATGGTCACCTCGCTCTGCTGGAGGACAGTCACCTAACTCCCTAACATGCCCTTAGGGCTCCTTCTAGCGACTTCCAACCTGTTGAAAGAAGTATTTAATGGAGTTTCACCGAGTGCCTTCAATCATGGCTGCATTTGGCTGCATCTTAAGTATCCAATCAAATAAACAGCTCCCCAGCATAACTCTTGCGTCTCCGGAGTGTTACATACTTGCAGTTCTGCTAAGGGCCCTGAGCAACAAATGTTCTTATATAATGACTATAAGGAGTTACTCTGATCTTTAATAATGTATATAAAATAACAGAAATAATGCAGACTTGTCAGAGAAAACACACCTATAGAATTATATGAAGCAAAATATCAGAAGTGTCCTTTGAACCTTCCCATCCTCTTGCTCAGAGAATACCAACAAGAATGTTTTGTTTATATTATCTGAGTCGGAACTGTTGACAGGGATTCCAGAAGCCCCACTGAAGCTCTGCTTAGAACAATGCAGGCACTCGGAGGTTGGGTCTCTCTCCAAGCTGCAAAAAGCCTCCAGGAAAACAGAAGGACAGTTTCCTTGCGCAGTGTACTTCTAACGTCGGACACACCACCACCACAAGGCACGTATCTTTCAGACCCGCGATTAGGAAGAAATAGAAGTATGTTGCCCATATTCCACTGGATCACACACAAATCTCTCACCCAATGCCTGGTTCGTCCCCCAAGATTTCTCTCGACATGGAAAAACTAGAAATTATTCACATCCAAAGCGCCGATAAATTTGTACAAGAATATATGAAGTTAAAGATCTACACAAGAACATCTTGTAAAATGGTATAAAACACAATATATAAAACGCAATTTAAGAGAAAAATGTATTTTATGCAAATAAATTATGTCCCTGAAGATCAACTGTATTGAAAATGCAAAGAGCAGCTAAATAAAGTGTTTTATGGAAACTGCAGGAGGGTTTTAAGAAGGTTTCCTAGTAGGCAAGGAATCCTATTTTGCAGGGCTATAAAAGTTGCTTTCTTTTTTTACCTTCAGAAAAGTTCTAAAAAATATTTCCAGATTCTTGAACCTGCTGAGAGTTTGCAAGAGTCCAAACAGACGTTAAATCGCCCTTTGCCGTACATCTACTTTTAAGAGTTTATGATAAACCTTACTCAAGAGACAAATAATGCCTATGCTATGATTTATGTAGGTCAATAAATAACTTAAAATACAAACAACGAGATGTATCATAAGGAGGAGTGGGGTAGTTCTGAGTCCTGTACTTACTGCATAAAATAACCTTGCCATACTTCACACGTTAGACATGTTCTACGTGATTTTAGGAAAGAAAACAGCCCACATAACCCTCTTTACTTCAGCACCAACAACAGAAAGAGGGCATCTGAGTAAGGCGTCAGGAGATATATGATGAGAGAGATCTTGGAGACCCAACGGCAAAAAAAAAAAAAAAAAAAAAAAAGTAGGACCTGGTTAAAAACGTGTGATTCTGGTTAAGAAAAATCTTCATTTATTTTGGGGATTTTTCTTAAAAAGTATCTCAAAGTATTTCATAAGGATTCTAAGATGAACTGCTGTCATATTTAGAGCATTCAAAGCAAGAACATATTGATCTCTTCATTTTCCAGCTGGGAACACTGACGCAACATGAAACACACTTCTGTTCCTCAAAGGATGTTGTGAAGAGGAGGAGAAGGCGCCAACCGAGCGGGAGAACACATCCGAGATACACATATTTGATGAGGTCTCACATACAACATCTTCACTAGGACCAAGACAGAGACCCTCACTCAAGAAGGATAAGAAGCTTAATCACGGAAGGGCTCTGAAACATACGAAAAGGTACAATCTGGTTAGTCATAGAGGAAGGGCAGATCGGAATTATAAGGACATACCACTACATAAGCAGCACCATGTTTATCATGTTTATCATAGACTACAAATAAACACGGGTCTGTGAACACGGGGAGTGACGGGAACCCTCGCACACTGCCTTCGGAAGCGTGATTGGCACCCATTTGGAAACTGACTGCGTCAGACAACTAATCCGTGTGATCAGAAGCACTGCCGAGGGGTGGGGCTGTGCTACGGAACCAGGGCCGGGGGAGTAGGGGGTGAAGACTTGGCATTCTGAGTCTTCAGCTGCAGGCCAGTCACATGAAGGTGTGACCTTGGTAAAAACACACCAAACCAGCACAAAGTGTGTGCTCCATTCTGTGAACACAGAACACATTGGGGATCCTGAAGTGATTCCATCTACCCCACGGGCCAGGACCCCACTAGCCATGGCTGCTCAGTTTCTAGGTAATTCGCTGAGGTTCTGCTCAGCTCCAGTCCTCTTGCTATAGGAGAGACAAAGACCTCCAGGAACTCTTCATTTGGGTAGCACTGGGAGAACCTTCAGCAATCTTAAGATTTGAGAATGTGATTGTTCTTAGGAAGCCCTAACTGGGGGCAAACAGGGACCAAGTTGTAAAAACACTCCTTCCCCAGTGGTGAGAACAGCGTGGCTGGAAGCAGACTCCAGAACTCACAGGCATTATCAAAACCAAATTCTCAGTAAACAAAAGCATTTCGTGCTCGTTGTGTCTGGAGAGAAGAGAATAGAGTGAAAGCATCAAGGATTATATGGTGGGAGCACCCATGCCTTCCTGTTTCTGTAACTTCAGCAAGCCATCTGCCTCTTCGTGCATCAAAATTCAGGGACATGGACACATAGGTCCATAGCTGAGCTTTGAATTTCATGGATGCAAGATACTGACCACAGAACAGGGTAAAGGCAAAGGGAGGACAGCCAGGCTCCACCACTTCTGGTAGTGAATTCCTGGATACATAAAAAGTAATGACAACTACAACTACTGACAGCCAGTAAACAAAAATATCTCTATTCCTTCCCAACAATGATATTGGTGTTTGGGGCGTATTTTCTTGTTTTGTTTTGCTCTTACTTTGTCCCCATAGAGTGTTTACTCCGTAGGGAGAAAGGCATTCTCTGTCTTGCTTCTTTATGACTGCATCAATCCACCTCACAGTCCAGACGCATGGTACATACTCAACAGATACCTACCGAGAGAAAGGGATGATGAATCACTATGGCAGGCTGTTTTTCCTTGCTGAGTGGAATATCCCCATTTTTTATGTCATCAGCAAAAGATGTCTATGTCACAACCTTGATTAAGACAGAGCTTGTTTGCTTCTACTTACAGATACATTCCTTTGGCCTAAAATATTTTTAGTATACCTGGACAGCTTCCAGAAGTTTTTTGTTTGTTTGTTTGTTTGTTTGTTTCCCCCCTCTTGACTCACCTGGAATTAGGGACTTCTCTTGAACAAGGATGAGCTGTTGAGAATCTTTGGTCCCAGAGTTTTGCACCCTCTCATGCTTACTCCGGTGGGAAGCTCCCCATCTACGCTGGAATAAACACCAAGAAGACAAGAACTTGGCCAGGGACAAGAAAGTCCAACGGAGCTGTTAGGTGACTAAAGAAGACTATCACACAGACCAGTTCATTCTCTTTTTTCTCTTTTCCTGAATCACCCTAACCCCTATGAACTCACAGCACATTTTGGAATTCCAAACTAACACGAATGGGTACTTATTTAGATTGTGTCCAACAAAGTCTTTCAGGCTGATTCTCTTTTTATTTAAATAGTGATTTTGATTCTTTTTTTTATTGAATTAACATGTTTTTGGAAGTACTCAATAAACTATTTCACTGCTATGTCCAAAGACCCTAGTCTGTGCCAGGCATTTTGCTAAAGATTTTCATATTTTTTTTTTCTCTCATTAAGTTTTCTGAATAGATTGATGGGTAAGTGATGATGTTATTAGTCTCTGGTCACTGTACATGTTAGGATAAGATGAAGTATAAGTAATAGAAAAAAAAGAGGAAAACTTAAAGTAGCTAAAACAAAGTAAGATGTTCTCCTTCCTCTTTTAGAATGTTATAAGTCATTGGTTCAAGGCTGGTGAGTCCTCCATGGTTTCATCATGAGGGTGTCTCATGGTTCAAGATGGCTGCTGGATTCCAGCCATTATATCCTCTTTGCATCCAGCAGGAAGAGGAGAGTGGATGGAGAGTAGGGGAAGGAGGGGGATAAGGACGTACTCTTCTTCAAGACACTAACAGAAGTTGCATCATAACTTCTGAATAGTCTATTGGCCAGAATTTAGCCACATGGCCACATCTATTTGTGATATGTGCTGGGAAGTGTAGTATTTGTGATGGGGAGCCAGGAGCCTAGCTAACATCAGAGTGTAAAATTACTAAGGGAAAAGGGGAAAGTGGATATTGGCAGTTAGAAGTCTCTACCACAATGTATGTGATCATTTGGCAATACAACATGATCATTAAAGTCAAAGAATTGAAGACTGTATCCCTATAGATTCTAATATTGACTTCCACATGTGGTCACATTTCCAGAAATTCAATGTAAGTACCGGCTGTTGTTCCTAGTTCACTACTTGGAATTTTGTCAACAGAAACTTTTCCTATTCTGAGAGTTTTTCTACACTGCAAAAATTGCACTAAGAAAGATTAGTTTGTAAGCATACTTCTAATTTATGGAAACTGAGTAAGCAATAATACCAAGCTGAGCAAAAACTATAAGAAAGAAAAAGAAGAAAGAAAAAGAAATCCTCCATTTTAAGAAGTTTGCAAAGCCCTCCATTCCATTTGTTGGAGCAGAAATGGGCTTGAAGTGACCCTCTGGGGAAGGACTGGGAGGAAGACCACTTCTGCTCATGGAGAGATGTTTCCCCTTCGTGTTTACTCTCTGTGTTCACCACTACTTCTCATTTACCAGTTTGAAACTCACCCAGGGGTATGGCAAAGACACCCAGTAATGCTCCTGGCCCATCGGTCAAAGATAACATCGTTTAATTCATGTCTTCAACAATATGGAGCCAAATCTAATTCAAACCCATTCACAGAGCTCTGTCAGCAAGGTCCCTGGTAGAGCAACAACAAACATTAACAAGTAAGGAAGTCTTTTCTTTCCTGCCCCATGGTGGGGGGGGGGGGGCTTTTAGGAGGAGGAGAATCATTTGGGCTTGAAGCTTAGGGTGATCATAACACTCTTGTCAACGAGAAATTATCCTTTCTACTGTTCAAATTTCTTTTTTTTTTTAATGATTCTTTTTCATTTTCAGTTCTGATTGTTTCATTCAGTTTATAATTGTCCTAACAAAAGTGGAAAAAATAACACAGATAAAGATTTAGAAGAGCCAAGATTCCGTGGGAGCCTTACACTGTAGCGTTTAAGATACTCCCTTTCAGTAGACCTGGCATCAGAACCTGGGACACGAAGCACCAAAAAAGCAACATAGAACATTTGAAAAAAAAAAAAAAACATGTAAGGTTGGGATTTCTGGAACTTTAATAGCTTTCCACTTAAATTTTTGGCTATCATGCACTTTAGCTAAGAGAAAAAAAAATAATGAGTTTTACAACATTCAACTTGCTTTATAACATATTACATAATGGCGTAAGCTCCATAAAGAAAGTTGTGTGCAATGCTGTAAAACTTATTAGGTCACCGATATTTCTAGTTTCATATTAAGAAATTAGAAATAATGGTTCAGATTAGAGTTACCAGAATTATTAAAAATCCTTTGAATTGAATTGGTCGTTCCCAAGAATACACTAATGAATGTGTAGCCTTAAAAAAGAAAAAAAAAAGTTTCATTTATAAATTCACCTGAGGTGAAAGAAGTCATGTTAACATTTTAAGTTTTATGTGGACTTTCCATAGGCTGGCGCGCTCTCTCCGCGTCGCCTCCTGCTCTATACAGCTCACCTTAATTTCCATTTTGTAGGCCCCAATGTGAGAATGATTTTTAAAAATCAGACATTTAGTCTGAATATAGTAATGACTAGCTATCCTCCTTCAAATGTTATTTTAAGTTTAAATGTTTAAATTACATGAAGTCGTCTTAGGTCCAACATGGTCTTCAAGTGCTCTTTGTCCTCCACCCCTTCTCGCTTCTCCGCCTTCCATGTCTGGGCGACATCTCTCACTTTTGGGTCCCAGCCATGGCCTCTGTGGATGGTGGGGCCACGGAACCCTGATCCTATGGTGCCTGCTGGTGCTGACACATCGTGGCCCGGTGCCCCCAGCTAGAGTACGAGTTTCTTGAGTTGGAACTATGCAACGCAGAGAGACCTTACAACGGGGGCTCGAAATGGTTCCTTCTGAACATGAGTGGGAGAAGAAGAAGGAAAGATACAGGATAATGTCATAGTTTATGCTGAATGCTGTTTCAGCAATGCGTTGGTGCTCCTTCTCTTTGAAAGCCCGAATGACAGCTAGCAAAGAGCTGATTCTTGATGCAGGTTATAATTCACTTGTCCTGCTCTCCAAGATAAAAAGGTGCTTGGATTGCACAAAGTGAATCTCCCTGCTTTTGGGGGCAGAGTGACAAAATACAGAGAACCCTAACCTGTTTATTAGTCTCACACCTCTTGGGGAGAGAACACTCCTTTATCCCTATGTATTCTTTATCCATTGATCGCTTCCATCCACCCACCGGTTACCATCCCATCACCTATCCCATCACCCATCCTATCATCCATTCAGCTCGCCAACCACCCAGCCAGCTTGACTCTACTCCCCACCCAGAACTGCTCCACCCAGGACTGTAGTGCCGTAGGTATCACTGATAATCTCTGTGGCCTCTGGGAACTCGCCACAGGCTGTACAGTCATAATAGAAAACATAGAAACAAAGCAAAAGTTAGAATACACAACTGATTCCATGGAAGTGGGATTTCCGACAGAGATTGTCGGCCGTTGGATCCACTTAACTTTCCGGAACTACTGAGATACAGATCTGTGCTTAATGACGGTCCATTCATGGGCTAATTTAAAACAAACAGGGGGGATACATGTATTCCTTTATACTACATCTAAGTCATGTTGCTCTGCAAGATGTACCTTAGTTTTATGTACTATTAAGAAAAAACAGCAACATGGACACTCTTACAGGAGACCTGTCTAGAGTGGGGTGATCAAACAGTCAGGACGTCAGTGTGAGGATTAACGAAAACAGAACCAGAACCCAACGAGGAACAGGGAGGAAACTTGCAGATCTCAAATCTGCCAACGGCGGAAAAATATTCCAAAATCTTCTCTAAGCATTCGCATCTCACGTGCTGACCTACACATGCGTTCTTAGTTGGAATTCACATTGCCAGCAAAGTCCAAAGATCCTCGGGCAGAGAATTCATCTTCAAGTGGTTTAAAGCTAATGGGGCTCCCAGATTAGGAAAAGTAGCAAAGGCAAATCCTCTTCAGAAGGCTCCGATCTCTATCCAGGCCTACAGTGATTACATGACACCATTGACAGAAAGCTGAATGTCAACTTCAGAGAAGATAAAATGCAAACATAAGTAATCACCTCAGAACCCTTACTTGTAGGCACGCAGTCATACGAATCGTAGGTGTGCATTCAAAATGTTTGTCTCCTGCTTGCTAAAACAGGTTATGAGATTCACATGGACTGGACTACTTAAATGTAAGGCCATGATGTAAATATGCGGCAAAACTTTGGTAAAATTGTTTTTGAGAAGTGTATTAACCATGCGTCTAGTAAGCCGTATGTCATGGATCGCTCCTCGCTGAGATGCACATTCTCCTCCGAGTCACTGTTCATACAAGTGCAACAGTTTGTACAGAGGACTCTGCTTCTGTGCACACACTTCCGCAGGTGGTGGCTACATTTAGAACATCTTACAAGGACTGGAATCTTTTCCCTTCACGATTGCCAAAGAAGAGAATTTTATCTTTATTTTTATTTTTTTAAAGATTTTATTTACTTATTTGACAGAGAGAGAAACAGAGGGAGAGGGAACACAAGTAAGGGAAGTGGGAGAGGGAGAAGCAGGCTTCTCATAGAGGAGGGAGCTCCATGTGGGGTTCGATCCTGGGACCCTGGGATGATGACCTAAGCAGAAGGCAGACACTTAACAACTGAGCCACCCAGGTGCCCCAAGAAGAGAATCTTAAAGAATAAAGAAGAGTAGGGACCCCAGGGTGGCTCAGTCAGTTAAGCACATGTTTTCAGCTCAGGTCATCATCCCAGGACTTTGAGATCGAGCCCCAAGGCACACTCCCCACTCAGTGGGAGGTCGACTTCTCCCTCTCCTCCTCCCTCTGCTTCTCCTCCCACTTGTGCTCTCTCTCTCTCTCTCACTTGCTCTCTCTCTCTCAAATAAGTAAAGTATTTTTAAAAAAGTATATGAAGATTGATGCTATATTGTCTTTATTTATGAGAATGGGGGCTCTTCATTGGTCTATGTGTTTTAGTTTTTTTACCAGAGTTTGGAATGAGTATTAATAAGCCATTCTAATTTCTTTGATAGACTTATTGAAAAGGTTCACTTTAGCAAGGCCGCTTCAAGGGTAAAGTCTGAGTGACATGGACCGCCATTTTCAACAGTGAAAAGAACCCTGAGACCCAGGAGAAGCAGGAATTAGAGTTAGATGTATGACTTGGCACCATGGGAGTTTCCGAGTGGCGGATGTGCACAGCTGTTTTGAAGGAATTCCTGTCACTTAACCCTGAGCTTAGAGCCATGTGACCAGAGGGTCAGGAGGGGTGCCTCCACATTTGGGGACAGAGGGGGAAGTGCCTTCTTTATACCTCAGTTTCACATCAGCATGGCATTCATTCAGCAGAAATTTATTGTCCTAATGTCTATTCTCAGTGCTCAGGGCATAATGTGGGATCAAGCCTTCTCTCATGGATGTCACATTCTGACATTTCCAGGAGCGAGCACATTATTCTCATGAGGATTTTGTGTACCCACCACGTTACAGCATGCCCTCGGTAATGAGGGATCAATGATATTATTATGAGAAAAATCAGTCATAGAATTCTCAACCGTTGAGTTGATAACTTTTGAGTTGAGAATATTTGTGACTCTGGAATATTTCAAAGAGGTAGCAATGAGATGCTTTGAAGGAAACATTCATGATACCAGGAAATGGAAACATTCCCTACCCGAGTATTAAAATATAAGTCTAGGATGTGTTTATTTAATTTTTACTTAAATTGCCCATGGAAATACATGAACTTTACCGGCAGGATCACCTCTGTTTTATCTTTTCCTCTATTCTTGATTTTTTCTCCTACGATCTTTGTTGAATGCCTACCTTGTAACTGGAGATTACGGAGCAAGGCATGTACCCTATTCAGGTCCAGCAAAGAGACAGACATGTAATTAAATATTAAAAATACCCTGTGACAAATGTTATCATCGAAAGATGCGAAAGGCATGGGAGCTGGTGATCAGAGGCAACGGTTGTGACTGCCTGGGGTCAAGGGCAAGGTGAAGTCTGGCAGAAAAGAAAGACAAGAGACAAAAGATTAGAATATGAGCCGCATCCTAAAACAAGGAGGAAAGCAACCCTGCTGAATTGAATTTGCTTCCTTCTATGCGTTCAACACTTCTCCCCAGGGACCTGCAGGGACAGACCTCCACGATGGGAGAGTGGTCACAGGAAACACACAGACACAAGTCACTCCCATGTTCCTGGGACTGCTCATGGATTCCAAAGAGCTTCAAAGACATCTGTGCATTCTCAGCTGCAAGGGATTGAAGACATGTCTCCGTGGTCCTGTCTGAGCAGAACCCAGGGCTGCGGAACTACAGCAGGTCAGGGAGTGCAGCAGGTCAGGGAGTGCAGCAGGTCAGGGAGAATCCTGCCGTTGCTCCGTTGCTGTCCTACGGCCCTCGTTCTCAGAGTGCGTGTTATAGACAACGTGCAGATTCTAGCTCTGACGGGGATGTGCAATTTTCCCTGGTTATCACGGTCAGTCCACGAAAGCTCCATGAATGGACGCACCGCGGCAAACTCTGTTTCTTGCACCCCGTACCCTCTAAGGATCTAAAATTCCGAGTCCCGCCTTGCCTTTTAAGACTTTGCCCTAGACCCAAAATCCTCCTGCAGCTTGCCTCATGTTTATTTTTATGGACTTACTTAAGTTGCATTCTTGAAGACCCAAATTAAGGTGTGTTTTTTTTTTTTTTCTTTCAAATAAAACAAATTGAAGTTAAAACTAACCACATGTCTCAGTGAAGTCAGGCTGCTTTGCAATTCTTGAAAAATAAAAGTAAGTGAGTAAGTGCTTTTCAAAGTGATATTTTAACCTCCTGCCAACACTTTTGTAGTAAAATATGATTTTTTATTATTATTCAAATGTGAGTTTGGGGACATGATTGAGGTTTTCCTATAATCCGTAAAAATGAGGAAACAACTTAAAAATGTTTGGGCAACCTCCAAATAGAGAGGAAAAAAAGTTTTTAAAGGTGAGTGAGTTAATGTAGCACATGTTATAATAAAAACCCAACAAAAAGTAGCCCTTATAGTCCAATATTCTGGCACACAAACTCAGCCATTCTTCAGGGAGACTTTACTACCTTATTTCTAATAGAGAGCCCTAATTATAACACAAACAACACGGAATAACGTTGGGAAGGTATGAATAATTATCTAGTGCCATAGTCAGAAGTGGGTGGAACCAAGTCTGTACCCCATCATGGGCTTTTTCCACCCCTTAAAAATTCTTTCGATTTACAATGTGTGACATTGAAAAAAAAATCTTGTCACTAAATGTAAAAGGTGAGGTAGCGAAAAGCAAAACTTTCAACGGCATTGAAAGCAGCCCTTTTTCTCAAAGAGGATAGTGTCTTGCTTTTATGACAACTTTCATCGATGCACCCCAGTTTCAGCTGTCCTCCGATGTCCTCTGCCACGAGGCAGAACTTAATGCGTGCTGACATAGGTCCTTGGGAGCCCTTGGTTCTTTTGACTGAGTTTAAAATTTGGTTAGTTTCATCAGAAGTGACAAACTCACCATCACTATAGCCTAATATATTCTAACTTTGCTGTTAAGCCATAGGCTTGAAGTTTATGGCCCAAAATATGTGTTGTTATCCTCTAATGACATATTTGACCACCAAGAGAAAAAGCGTTTGGAAATAGATTCGCGTGAAGTCTCGTGACGTCGTCATCCGAGGCCCCCGCCTGCCAGACCTGAGTAGCTGGGAGGACAGTGGAAAGTACTCCCCGCTGAGCATCAGCTGACATCAAGGACACTCAGGTGCCGGGCATGTTTGTGGAGCCTAAACTCCCACAGCCCATGGAACTCTGCGTAGAGTCTGTTCTCGTGTGATGGGTTTTATTCTGCTGTGGAGGAAAGTTGGTCAAGCCACTGACCTGCATATCGAACTGATCAATCTTGGTGCTTTGAGGAACACACAAAAATTCGCCCTGTTTTCAAATTCCAAGTATGCTTCAAGACTTAATGCCTTGTCACCTGCTGTGAAATTGGGTCATTGCAGAAAGAGGCGGCCAGAAGACATGTACAACACAGAGTGATGGGCATCTCAGGGGTGCCTGTTTCCCGTGAACAAGAGGCATGGAATAACCGCCCTTCCTCCTAAGGACCCCCCGCTGAAGGTACAGGGGAGGGTGCAGGAGAGGGTGCAGGAGAAGGTGCGGGAGAAGGTGCGGGAGAAGGTGCGGGAGAGGGTGCGGGAGAGGGTGCGGGAGTGGGTGAAGGAGAAGGTGTGGGAGAGGGTGAGGGAGAGGGTGCGGGAGAGGGTGAAGGAGAAGGTGTGGGAGGCCCCAGACAGAAGAGAGAGGTGGTGGCTAACATCCAGAGATCTGATGCAAGCTGGCTGCATAGACTCCCGTGTGAGTGTTTGAAACAAGTGTGGAGTCAGGCTCCCAAGTTGAACTTGGGTGAAAGAAAATGTGTGTGGAAGAAGCAGGCACCAAAAAGCAAGGATGGTACCTCATGGCCATAGTCAAGCGTGTGAAGTTATTCTGTCAGAAACAGGAAAGGGCCAGTGATGATGACTCCCACCCCCCCAGACTCCCCCCCCCCAGAAGACCATCAGCAGAAAACCAGGGCTTTATTCAGTGACCAGCGTGTATAAAAAGGGGGTGGGGGGGATTCCATTTCTAATCAGTATGTCACCTTGTTCGGTGAAAGGTTGAGTTCATCAACTTTTTGTGTTTTCACATGAATGTAGAGCAGATGAGCTCGACTCTTAGTTTCTCCAACAGCCACATCTTTCTTCACCGGGGACACTGCTGTAAGTAGAACTCGATCACCTCATTACAGATCAACGCGCAGACGTGTCTCTTCAGGGAGCGGCGTGTTCAAGGGGCACACGTCGTCAGAAATCTTTCAGTTGCTAAAAGAACTACTGTTTGTTTTAACACGTGTGTCTAATAAGAATATTCATTCAGCCAAAGCCTTGTTTTACTGTTGTAAAAATAAAATACGTCCTCCTACAGCAAAGAGATGAAAACTTGCTTCATGAACAGGGTATGTGTCCTCTTTTGAAGAGCCGAGGGCTCACTCCGTGATAGAGAGATGGGCCGTCACTGGTTTAACTCTGAGAGTTTATTCTGAACCTGTGTCCCTCTGCCTCTGCGCTGCTTTTGATCTGGGGGAACGGGAAGTTCCCGCATTTGAAATAGCTTCCTTCCAACACAGCTGCCTCTTACAGAGGATTGCTGATCCAGAATTTCTGAAGTTAACAAGGGAAAAGTCAGGGAGTAAGATCGATTCCTTAATCCCCCTCCTCCCAAAGTGCTTAAAACAATCACTTTTTATTGGATGATTCCATGTTAGGGTCTATTTCTAAAAATCTCCTTTTTCTAAAAAAATACAAAAAAACAAAAAAACAAAACAAAACAAAAAACCCACAACTTTTTCCTTGAAATGGAGAAGTTTTGAAGGAGAGGTATAGAATTTTATCCAACATGGCAGTGATTCTTAAAGAAAAAAAAATTGCCACCGTCCTGCACTTCTCTATTTCTTTGGGGGGTATTTCTCCTCTTCCTAATTCAAAGCTTTAAAGGAGTTCCTGGAAGCCGACTGGGGAAAAGCACCATTAGTCCAACTCAAAATGGAGAACTTTAAAGTTATGTTAAATTTTAGGCCTAAAGGTTTAATTTCCATGCTTTCTGGTTTTAAGCCAGACAGACTCCAAATACTCGCTTAATATGCTTTCTTATGGCTTAATGTGTAATAATTTCAGCATTTTAGAAATTTATTTTCCTGAAAAAATATGTGGTCCACTGATATTTCTGAGGGGTAGGGGGAGAGAATGTTTAAGCACAAACTTAACAATGAGAGTTATGATGCTCATTAGTAGAATTTAAAAAAAAAAAGCATAAAATAGTCCACATTTTCCCCCATTTAACCTGTATTTCATAAAAAAAAAATGAACAAAGTAATTAATAATAAAAATATGAATGCTATTTCGTATTCAGATTAAAATAATATGATAAGCAAATATGAAAACTTTATATGTGTCCAGGATGGCACATAACATTCTCTTGGTTCAGAGATTTCAATCTGGCGTAAGACGCAGAGCCTGCCTCTGCCTCACCTGTCCGAGAATGCCTCTATCCGTCAGAATCTGCGCAGTGCTGGAGACAGCTGACCGGCCAGACCCCGAGTCTGACCTGACCCCGAGTCTGGCCTGACCCCTCTTGCGTTCCTACACGCCAGCGAGGAGGAAGTGGAGGAGGCAGGAGCGCAGGTGCCTGGCACAGGTGCTCACCCCCAGCCACGCCCATGGCGCTCCTCCCACCTGGAGCTGCGCGGGCATCCAGGTGTGGCCAAAGGAAGAGGGAGCAGGAGCTCCGTGCCCATGATCCATCAGATCCTCAAAAGGCATGATAATGCCCCGACGACCTACATTCATAACATTTTGTGTAGTGGGTTACTTTTTGCACCCTCTACATTGTTGACCCTTAAATTGAGAAGAAAATGTGCTTTCTAACAAAAGGGGGAGAAAAAAGGAAATAAGTGTTACATAGCAGGAAGATGAGCATACACTTGGGGTGAGATTTAGGGTGGAAATTACAGGCATGTTTCCTCAAGCTGTGAAAGGATTCTTGGTGGTCCACAAGCCTCTTCCTCTCTGGCCAGGAATGGCACCGTGAGAAATGCATTTCTTCCATTTCCTCTGCCTCCTTGCTTTTACTCAGATATTCTTGGGCGCGGTGGGCCGATTTTGAATGCTCTCAAAGTTTAACGCTAGTCTTTTTCTCACGTTTCCTTTTTTCCCTGGGAGAAGCAGCATCCATTCCAGGAGAGAGTGTGGAGTGATAGGCAAGAGGAAGAGGAGGGCGGTTGACCGTCAGGTGCCACCTGGGTGACATCACCAGAATCTTTGCTTCACTGTCGAGATTTTTTTTTTTAATTTATTTATTTGACAGACAGAGGTCACAAGTAGGCAGAGAGGCAGGCAGAGAGAGAGAGAGAGAGAGAGAGAGAGAGGAGGAAGCAGGCTCCCTGCTGAGCAGAGAGCCTGATGCGGGGCTCGATCCCAGGACCCTGAGATCATGACCTGAGCTGAAGGCAGAGGCCTTAACCCACTGAGCCACCCAGAGTCCCCAAGTTTTTTTTTTTTTTTAATTAAACATAATTGACATGCAATCTCCTATTAGTTTCAAGTGTACATCTTGGTAATTCGGTATTTTATACATTCTGAAATGCTGGTCCCCTTGATGAGTGTAGTTTCCGTCTGTCATCATACAACGTTATGACACTGTCCTCCTCCACGGGATTCCCTACCGTGTCCATTACCTTCCCTGGACATATTCATGGTACAACTGCGACTCTGTACCTTTTATTCCATTTCACCCATCTTGCCTATCCCCACGGGCTCCTTTCTGGTAACGACAGTTTCTTGTACCTACATGTCTGTTTCTGTTCTGTTCCTTCTTTTTGTTGTTTCGTTTTGTTTTCGATTTCACAGGTAAGTGAAGCCATGCAGTATCTGTCTCTCCATCTCACTTATTTCACTTGGCAAAATGCTCTCCAGGTCCATCACTGGCGGAGGTTAATGGATTTTCCTTGAAAGCATACCTGAGAGCAGTGGTTCTCAAAGTGCCTTCCAGGAAGGTAGCAGCAATTTTAGGTGATTCTTGGTTATCCCAGACAGGATGGGCTGGAGACTCCAGAGGTGGGATGCCCTGTTCCAACAAGCATTCCAGGTAGTTCTGATGAGCGGGACAGCAGGCGGTTTCTCAGACAGCCTGGGCCAAGCACCCCAATCCTGCCTTGTAAGGACCAGTCATTCCTCTCTCTCAACGTTCTCCCAACAGGAGTCTCTGGGGAAATGGCCTCAAAACTTGTCATTTTAACAAGTGCTCCAGGTGATTCTCCTAAGCAGAGTACTCTGAGATCCAGGTCACACTGTCCGCAGCAAAGACCAGATCCCACCGACCAAAACAGAATCTGTTTGTTCACGCATTGACCACAGAGCTCCAATTTCTTCATATTCCTCTCTAAATTGTCTCTTGGTTGCAGCTTTCTTCTCCTTCAAGAGTTTCTATTAATTAAATGTAGAGAGGTGAACTTCTCCCTCCAAAATTACCTGTATCTCTTGAAAAATGAAATCATCTTATCAAATCCTTGAATCATAAAGTGATTGCATGTTCGGCCATATTTTTCGTGGGAAAGATTCTCTCCTCTATCTAACTGAATAAACAGTCTGGGAGCACTTATGGAGAAAACGGACTTTTCTTGTAAAAAAATAAAATGCAGCTCTAGGGGCAGCTTCAATCTGGAGACCAGTTTATGTGGAGGTCAATCTTGAGTTTCTATTTCCTACCCGGAGGGCTCTTGAATGTCAGACCCCAATCCCAGCCTCACTGACCTCAGATCACAGTGTAAGTCCCCGCACCCGATTCTGCTCTTTGAACGGCGAGCCACCCAGCCCCCAAACTGTGCTTTTTCTTGGGTCCTCTTGATCGAAGGTGCCTACGCTTCACCCTGTCACAAAGTGCGGATGTCCCTCGGTCGCCTTTCTCACCTCCCCCTTCCACTCCATGTCCAATTGGTCCACGTCATCTTTTCTTCCAAAATATCAATGTTGCCGGTTGTGTTTTTTCTTGAAGGGACTCTTCATTGCCTCATCCATCTGACGAGCCCCGGTGTTGTGTCCTCTCTCGCACAGGGTAGGATCCCAGGATAGAGTGTTTTGCCCAATGCTTCTGGCCAGAGAGCTAGGGTTTGAAAGTGGGGCTGCCCTAGAGACAGCTTCTGCCAAACTCCCGACCTCCCACACCTCCCACGTTGTCAGGCTGGTCGTGTCCATCATGTGGTCATGGCCAGAGAGGAAGCAGTGGTCATCCTCCAGAGGGGTAACATGTGCCCGGGCCCGAAGTGCTTTGTCAATGGTCCTTACAACCATGTTTAAGTTAGATTGTATATTTTATATGTAAGAGTAATGCTATGGTCTGAAAGGTCGTGGCCCTCCAAAATCCATATGTTAAAATCTTAATCCCTGAAGAGAGTAGTATCAGAAGTCGGGGCCTTTGGAAGGTGATTAGGTCATGAAGGTGGGACTATCATGAAAGATATCTGTGCTCTTATAAAACACACCCCAGTGAGCTCCCCCACCCTGCCTGCCATGTGAGGACACACTGGAAAGGTGCTGGCCGTGAACCAAGAAAAAGGCCCAACCTCGGCCATGCTGGAGCCTTGGACTTCCCAGCCTCCAGAATTGTCTGAAACAAATTTCTGCTTTTTATAAGCTACCTCGTCAGTGATATTCTGTTACAGCAGCACAAACAGACTAGGACACATATCTTGTGAAGCTCAACATTTTACAGGCAAGTCATAATTCAGAAAATTAGTTCTCCATTGGGGTGTGCTTTGCATTACCTGGGGAGAGC
This sequence comes from Martes martes, assembly GCF_963455335.1. Lineage (NCBI taxonomy): Eukaryota > Metazoa > Chordata > Mammalia > Carnivora > Mustelidae > Martes > Martes martes. Next base: position 162,738,279 of record NC_137892.1, on the reverse strand, counting down.
CCTAGAAATAATCTTCCCAGGATCCATGCACACATTCAGAATGAATCAGAATTCCCAAGGGGCGTATCAATCCCCGATCTCAAAGAAGCCCAGTGCCAGATGAAACGGATGTCCCCACTAACAGGACTCTCCATGTCTTGGCAAACATCTGTCTTTTCGTCTACGATGGTGGAAGTGGTCATGATTGAGTAACACGCCCCTCCTCCTTATCCATGATGGCATGTGGTTCTAATCACATCTCTGTGTGTTTGTTGATTTGGGGACTTCTGGGAGAGCTCTCAACTCACACTGTTGCCTTCAGGTGGAAACTGCGTCGTCACGGTCTAGAGTCCACCTCCTTTTCTCTGTTTTCTTTGCCTTAGCTGGATTTCTATTTCTCATCTTTCAAGGAAGTTTCCTGCTTATGAACTTGCCATGCACACAGCTGAGCTAGCGCAAAGCCTATCAGCTACGTGCGAGGCACCACAGGCTCGGGCGCTGCTGGCTTCCCCAGGCTGCTTGCTGAGGGGCGCCGGGAACCTAGTGACCCTTCGTACCGACGAAGGGTGAAGTGCGCAGGTGTTAGATGTGATGACGGGGAGCATTTCGTAATAACAATGGGAATGACTCGTGACAAAGATCATCAGCACATTCCTTCCTCCCTGTGGGACTTGAGTTGTCATCGTCCATGCACGGACCGCTTCTGTAATGTCAAGCTGCATTGGAATAGGAAAGCTTGACTCTAGTCCTGAGTTTGCTGGTAATGAGTGGTGCAACCTCAGTCAACTCACTTCCTTTCTTGGATCCCAGCCTCTTGACTTCAAAGAACTTCCTTGCTGCAAAACATCTTCTTCTCCCTTAATTCTGAGGGTTTTGCCAGGGACTTTGCAGCTGTGAACATCCATCACAAGTCTCTAGGATTCTCAATCTTTCATTCTTTCAGAAAGATGAGGCATCGGGCAGTATTTTTGGTCAGAGTCTGTATCTCCTTGGGATTTCTAAGGCTGTCTACTACCTTTGTATCATTTCTTTATTCTCTGTCAATATTAGCAAGAGAATATCTTGCTGGATTCTAAAATTGTTGAGATTGTTCCCCCCAAAGAAGAGGAATTATAGCTAGATGATAAACACACGTTGTCTCCAGCCATATGTTTTTGAGTGATTTATATATGAATAACCACACATATGCATATCGATAGATCACAATTGCTACCTATTCTATTTAGGTTCACGGTTTCTGGTGGTCGGGGGAAGAGCAAAGGTAGGAACAGACTCAATGATAGGCAAGAGACTCAACTTATAATGACTCATTTAATTTCAGAAGGTAGACGGTAGGAGAAAAATTCACAGATGAACAAATGTGGGTTCTGGGAAGTGATGAAAATGCCCTCGCACCCAGACAGGAGAGATGGAATAGAAATCTGGTCTGGGCAGTTAATGTAGGACATGGCCACGGACACAGTCTCCCCACGGAGCAGCACCTACATCTGTACTCTCCAGGAAGTCACTCTGTGGGGACCAAGTCACCGTTGAGAGAAGCTTATCCGCTATATCTGCATATCTGCCATCCAAATTCTATTTTCAATTATAGCTTCTCATTAACACACGCTTACACACGCGCGCACACCCCAAAACTCAAAGATTTCAAAATGGCTAATTTTGTTAGGGAAAAAAGATGAGTAAAAACACGACTTGTGTTACAAAGCACTTTAAGCACTTTAAAACAAAGGCTCTTAGGGAGTAAATCTTTCTTAGGGAATTTTGGTGACTGTCTAATCCTCTGGCTGCTTCGGATTGAACCAAAGAACTTGGTGTATGCTGGATTTAACGGTCCCTATGGTAGCTCAAGCAGAGGCCGTTTCCCAGACATTATTCTCATCTTCTCAGGATAAGAAGGAGGATTTCTGAGTTCCCTCTGGTTGGGGGCTGATTTGTCCTTCTCACCCGTTGCTCCTCAGGAAGTTGTAAATAGACAACATCGCCGATTTATCTGGCAGAAAATATGCCCACTAAATTTGGAATAGTCATTTCAATGGAAATTCAATAAAACTATATTGTCAAGTCTGGAAACTCTGATAGGATAATAATTTGATGTTTCAAAAGAAAAACAAATGGCATTGCCTTTATATGTATTTCAAAGTCTGGGGAAACCAAATAGGTTTGACCCTTTTTTTAAAAAATTTTTTTTAAATTTATTTATTTGTTAGAGAGAGAGAAAGAGCGAGCACAGGCAGACAGAGTGGCAGGCAGAGGCAGAGGGAGAAGCAGGCTCCCTGCCGAGCAAGGAGCCTGATGTGGGACTCGATCCCAGGACGCTGGGATCATGACCTGAGCCCAAGGCAGCCGCTTAACCAACTGAGCCACCCAGGCGTCCCAGGTTTGACCCTTTTAATACATTTCAATAACTACCAAATATCTTGAGTGTCACCTTCGTGTATGTACTTGTTTCCAAGGAAACGTCACGGGACCCCGGAGCCCACTGCTCAGGGTGAAGTGCGTTCCTCACAGCCCTGGGGGACCTGTGCGTGGTGATGGTCTTTGGCGTCTTCTGCGCTGAGTCAGGACTGGCTGTGTTCCAGAGCAGCCCCTAGACGGGTGAGCTGCCTCTGCTGGGGGTTCCACACTGCCTTGCGTCACCCCGCTTCAGCCTCCGGGAGGACCAGGCGAGGGCTTTGTCCGTATCTTCTTCCTGCTTCTGGAATAGGAGCTCCCGGTGCAGGCAGAGGGCGGCTTCACAGTTCCTGGCACTTGGCGGAGAGGTTACCCGCGGTAGGTGCCTCCCACATGCCATGTAGCCCATCGTTGTGTGGCATGCACAGTCCTTGTCTTCATGGAGCTAAAACCCCAGAGGGACAGCCCAAGAGAATAACTGAGCACATTCAGAAGACACAGCCTAGCGGCAACGTTGATGAGAGCAAAATACGGAAACCTTTCAAATGTTCAAGATTACGAGATTGGATAAATAAATTATGGTTTCTCTATACAGTAAAGTGTTCTCTTATTATAAATAGTGAAGTGCCTCTATTTGCTGTAGCCCTGAGCAGCGTTAATAACGTGTTAAGTAAAATGAAACGGGTTCTAAATGGTGTAATCCCATCTTTGTTAAGGTCTATTTACGTATGTATAGATGACAAGGGAAGCATATCACAGTTTTAACAGTGTTTTTCTCTAAGTGATGGAATGATCGATGTTATCTGTTCCCTTTTCTCTTCTTTCATGTGCATATTTTCAATGTCTTCTGCACGGCCACGGCTAACTGAGTAATATGAAAATATCCGCAGCAATATCAGGGAGAAGGAGCAGAAGAAATGAATGACATGCGTGAGACAGGTCTCAGCCCAGGGGAACCTGCTGCGCCATCAGAAAGGACTTCTTAAGGACTCAACCGTGTCCTTCCCCAAATTCCTATCTTGCAGCCCCTACCACCAGGACCTCAATGTCAATGCTTTTGGAGATAAGGTCCTTCCAGGGGTGATTAAAGTAAAATGAAGCCATCCGGAGGGGAGAGGCCCAGTCCAATATGACAGGTATCCTTGTAAGAGGAGATAAGGACACAGACCCGCACAGAGGGTCGGCCAGGTAAGGACATGGGGAGAAGAAGGCGTTGACAGTCAAGGAGAGAGGCCTCAGGGGAAACCAAACTTGCCCATACCTCGATCTCCGACTTCCAGCCTCCAGATCAGTGGGAGAACCCACGTGTGGTCCTCAAGCCACCCCAGCCGCAGTACGTGGTAATGGTGGCTCCAGCAAATTCACACAGAGGACCGTACTCCTAACCATCAGTTCCACGTTTGTAGCCGACTTAGACCTTTACATATTTTATCCCATTTCAGCTTCCCCGCTACCCTTTGAGTTCAGTACTAATTTCAATTTACACATAAGGAAACTGAGGCAAACTCAAGGATCAGTCCATTTCCTTACCAGCTCAAAGCCCTGGAACTTCCTATCCTCTCTGCCAGTGCTCCCAGGAAGCTCCCATCCACAGGCCCCATGTGGTGAAGTCCCCTCGGCCCTGTTCCCCATCATCATGCATTCCTGATATCCCATCCCTGCCCATTAATAATGCAATTAATGCATTATTTCCTGACTTTCGATGCTGCTATGCCTAACTCTACGCCACCTGGCTAAGATCTTTGCATCTCCTCAAGGGACCCAGGGGAAAACCGACTTACAGGGAGTCCTCAGACATCTTAGCGAAGTCATGTTAACAGTGATTTTATTTTTATTTTTTAGCCAAGTTTTTATTTAAATTCCAGTTAATTAACTTTCAGTGTCATATTAGTTTCAAGTGTACAATACACTGATTCCGTGTTTCCATATATCACCCAGGGCTCATCACAAGGGCATCCTCGATCCCCCCCACCCCCCTGTCCTAACAGGGTTTTCAGGGGGCCGTTTCTGAGGACCTTTAAAGTCACCATGTGCAAGCAAATGAAGGACGAACAAACAGAGTCTAGCCTTGAACCTCTGTGTTTTGTGTGCCCGTGCCACCATGGGCCTCCTGCGACTAAGCCGTTCTCACTATCTGCTTCACTATAGAAGGTCACACTGGTTTCCAATAAAACGCAATTCACTATCAGGAACAATCTGGTGCAGCTATAGATTTTAATGCCCAGAGTCCCTGGCAGTAGGACATTTCCAACAGACAGTCCGGGTTGTCTCATAAAGCTCTGTCCTGGAAATGGGATTTGCCAGAGTCACCAGTCTGTTTCCAGGACTTGAGTAAAATGACGCTCACGACATCCCAGCAGTTACAAAGTTGGAATTCCTCGTAAGAAGCCAATTGAGATAGATAAGTCATCCGTTACCAATGTGACAAGGGTCTGTTATGGAAGAATATCTTCCTGCAGAAATTAGAAATTAGAGGCATGGCAGCCCTCCCTAAGAGGGGAGATGATTGCAAATTGTTCTAACACAACTGTTTCCTTTTCCATTTCATGCATAAGATGCCCATGAAGAGTGATGGGTCTCTCTCTGCCCATCTTTTATCCGGCACAAGCCTAGCATCCCCCAAGAAAAATAGTAAAAGCTATCAAGATCAGAATTGCATCCTAACTTTTATTGTGTGGGTTGCCAAAGGCCACTGGGTTTTGATTGTTCAGAAACAAGATGGCAACAATGTTCTTGCAATTGGAGATCCCATGACAAGCCTGCTAATTTATAGGCGCGGGCAGCCGTGTGCAGTTGTAGCTCTCGGGCTGGTAATAGCTGTGCTCATCTTCACCTCCGAGGCAGGCCACCCTGTATTGTGCGGCAGACTCGTGCTGAACGGCCAGAGCAAAGGTGCTGTGCTCAGCCATAATTTAAAAGACTCTGACACGAAGAAAGTGTTATGATGTTTAACTTATAGGGCATCCAAATGTCATAGACCCAAGCAAGCTCCTATTAGCAATAACTCAGGTCCTCTGAAGGGATTTGACATTCAAAACTGATGAGCACTGGTCCCCGGGGCCTGCTCCGACCTAGCCTCGCCCAGGCCACTCGGTAACCTGAGTGGCCCAGGGGTCAAACCATGAGAGCCCTCTTCAATTTAAAGAGCGGCTTCTCTCCGGCTGCTGGGGTTCTGACTCGGCACAATAAATTTCCCAAAGAGCATAAAGAGCCATCTAGTGTATATCAAATCAATATCACCGCGGCTCGCAGCAGTGTCTGAGGCTACAGTTCACAAAGTAAACCAGGCCAGGGGCTGGATTCCTGCCCTTGGCAATCAATCAGGCTCCCGGGTCATGGATTTTAGTGTAAATTAACACAGCAGAAACCATCACGCTCCCCAGACGATGATATAATACAGGATTTGTTTTTTTTTTCTTCTTCTTCTTCTTCTTCTTCTTCTTCTTCTTCTTCTTCTTTTTTTTTTTTCCTGTAAACCCGTTTCATTGCTTGTGCTCGGAGGTAAAGTTACACAAAACAGGAATAATAAGAAACAGTGGTTAGGAAGGTGGTGGAAATCGTAAAGTAAAGCATTAATATTCTCCTGACAAATACACAGAAAGTGAGTTACATTAGGTAAACAGTTACAAAGCGCGGGAAAGGATATAATTGCCTTGGAATTGACCTCGTGCAGTAGATAGTACAAATTGTATCAAATTACTATATGTGTGTCAGGGAAACATGCAGAGGTGGATATGTTATTACAGTCTTTCTCCTCGTTTCCAGCCCCATTTTAAGAGGGGGCAGCTGATATCCCTTTGAAACAATTAACATGCGCGCCCAAGGCATCCCTCCCCATCCCACCCCGAGTTACAGCATAAACAGCCCCCGTAACTTCTCAACTAGGAAAATGTGTGCTGCTTACTGTCCTGGCTTGTGTGCTGAGAAAGAAAGGTAATCTTATCTTCCAGGAAGAGACACCTAAGTGTCTCCATAATTTATAATGTACACTTGCATATGGAACCCATAAACAACAGTAAGGTTTAAAACAAAACCTGCAGGTTATAGAAACTTCACGAACACGACGAGTTGGTTTGAGAGAGGAAGTCTGCACTTAATTTATTTTGAAGGAACGAAACAAATCCTCACACGCCTCGCCATACTTCTTAAGCATTATACAGCCTGTCAAGTCAAATTGCACGTATACACTGTGATGTACGGCCCACTTTTCCCTCTGTAGCTTATGATACATAATATCTGGGCCTGGATCGATACCTAAAGAGCGTTCAAATATTTGAATGAATACTTTTTTAAATAATACATTTTGTAACTTATTAAAATGCATGTTAGTTGGCAAGATACTGTTTCTTTTGATGTCACCTGAGAAGGAGACCCTCGTGCTTGCCAAAGGGGACTAGCTACATTGTGCACAGGGGAGTGAGTTCCCGGAGCAGCCGCCAACCACAGCTTAGGCTCCATTTTCCCAAAAAGGAGTAGAGAAGGGAGTCTCTGGTCCTTAATGATCTCACAGGGTTTTTGACCATCTAGTGAAACAGTGTAGGAAGGAGAACGTGGAGATTCCAAAAAATGAGTTTCGCATAACAGAGTATTACATTTATTGTCAGAGGTTTACACTTCTGTCACCTCACAGATTCTTTAGGAGTATAATGAAGATCTGCTTAAAGCCTCAAGGAAAAAAAAAATATAGATCTCTTAAAAAAAAATGACAGGCCCTGAGACTTTTTTGTCTGAGACTGTCTTGAATTAAGCCAAATTTCTAAGACAAAAGTTCATTTAGCTGAATATTCTTACAACTTTCAAAGCAAAGCAAAGTGTCGTCGTCAGCCGAACAGAAAACACAGCTGCAACAGCAGAGCAGGCAGCGCGCCGTGGGGAAGAAGGCCGTGTCGGGACGGAGCACGACGGGAGGACCGCGTCCCTGTCGGCAGCTGGCCGCCCTTCTGTTGAGAGGAACCGTGCTGTGTCCACCCAGCGGCTTGAGCTCACAGTGAGAGGCTCCGTGTCAGCTTCCGTCCACGTTCCACCCCTGTTAGCCTCGCTGAGCTCATGAATGTAGCCCACTTCTGGGCTACCTTGTCACAGGGACACATGCGACAGGGGACCACTCTCTGGCCTGCTCCTGCTAGAAACTGAGTTTTGCGGATAATGCCTAGAACAGCTTAATTTTATAAGAGACACGTATGGGTGAGCTTCACCTCCAAGTCAGCCTATAAACCATGTCAACACCAGTGGGATTTCCTGAGAACAGAAAGGCTGAATGAAAAGAACTCTGAGAAACTCAGGATGGAAGAAAGCAATTTTGGTGCAGAATTCCTGCTGACAGACAACCCGTCTGTGACTCGGTTGAGTTGCGGAGCAAGAACAGGGCCTTGACTCCAAGTTAAGGGCTGGGAGAGAGCAAGAGCAGAGCGGAACAAGGCGTCCTTGCAAAGGACTCAGTATTTAGATGACCCTCGATCTCACCTTCCCAAACTTCATCCCAGCAAGGTCACCCAGGCACTGGTCAGGCGCCCCCACGCGGGCAGGTTGGGAAGAAGAGGGCGGACACTCCGTTGACTCGTCCCTGCTCCTCAAGCACGAGGAGAAGCTCGAGTTCAACAGCAGCGGGGCTGGGGCCAAGACCTCCCGCTCCAGGAAGGGACCGTTCCCATGGCTGCTGCCTGAGAGAACACGCAGAACCCCAGCCGTACCGTACCCTCCTCTCCAGAACCGCAGGAGCCCGTCGTCTGTTCAGGATCTGAAGCAAACATGACTTGACTGATGAGTTGTAACTGCATTGACGGACCATAATGGTGACTGGGGCCTTGTGTGGGCAGTTCCCAAGGAAAGTGCCAGTCAAGAGAGTTCTCAGTATAATGGGAGGAACTATATTTTCATTCTCCTAAACAGGTCTGGCATCAGACAGAGGCGGTTTAATGATAATGTTCTGAAACTTCCTAGGGAAGGCTGTACAGCTAACTGGACCGCTAACTGTCAGAAACATGTCAGAAGAAGAACTGTGGCAAAACCAGGTTTCTGTTTTATAACAAGAATTCTGAATTGTCCTTGGAGTTAAATATCGTCTTTTCCATGTGTCACATATCATGTGGAAGTTGCCTAGCGAGACCTGTACGTTGTCTAGAGCTTGGAAAAACGGCGTGAAAAGCCTGCTGCGTGTGATGTGCGGAAGGTGGTCACTCCAGATCATGGAGTGGAGATCACGGACCAGATCGGAGGACTGAGGAACTAGCTAAGAAGTGGATGAAGGAAGCAAAAGCAGTCCTGAAGGTCATGGGGCCAGGAGTCCATGAGCAAACAGGGCAGGCTCCTAGAAATCGTCAGCCACTGGAAGTCTGAGAAAAGAGACTAAAAGACCCACGGTCATCTGGAGGCTTCATGGGAACGAGAAGTCAGGATGAAGGAAGGCAGGATGGCAAACATTCAATGCCCTAGCATCCTTCCGGCCCCAAACTCCCGAAGCCACCCTGGATTCTCTCCGTTCTTCCACATTCTACATGCAGGGCTTTGATAAATCTTGTTGGAGTTACCTTTAAAACAGACGCAACCCCCACATGTGGTTCCAACCTCCTTTGCTATGACCCTGGCCTGAGCCCCCGTTGCACTGCGCCTGGGTTCTTTCGTGTTCTCCCGGCGTCTGCCTTTGCCCTTTTGGAGGTTATTGTCAAGGTGGTGCCCAGAGTGAGCCTTATAAGACGTGAGTCAGATTGTGGCTCGTCTTTACTCAAACCATTGCAGTGACTTCCCCTTCGATCCCCTCCGACGGGCCCCATCTTCTAACCCTCTGCTCCTCTCCATGGCTCCCAAGGTCCCGGCAGCTCTGCCCTCCTTTACGGATTCTCCCTCGCAACTCATGTGCTTCCTCTTTCTGCCGCGAACAGTGGCCATTCTCGCCCTGGGAAGTCTCTTTCAGGGCTGTCCCGGGGGATGCCCTCACCTTCAAATCCCACCTTCTCAATGATTCCTCTCCCACCTATCTTGTTCCAGACGCAAGCACGCCCATCCCCCAGGCCTCCTGGAACCCAGGCTCCCCAGTTGTCTACCACACTTCGCCTCGAACACGATGTAGCATTTGCTGGTTGATCCTGTTCCTGTGGATGGCCTGAGCTCATCGGGAGAATCCAAACCCATTGAGGGCAGGAATCTTGTCTCACTTTGATTACTCACCTACCCGAAGGTCTTAAATGATATCTGCCACATGGCAGGGGCTCAAAAAATGTTTGCAGAATGAAAACAAGACAAAACAAAATGGAATGAATATTTGGCAACTTTTTTGTTTTGTTGTTTGTTTTTTTATAAAAATGAGAAAGGCAGCCTGCTATCTTGAGACAGCTGGTTTCGCTTTCCTCTTAGATCTAATTGGATCTGGGCCTGAGGCCTGAGACTAAGACAAGTGAACTGCTGACTCGGAGCGGGGCTGGGGCGTGGGGAACAAACACAGACACCTGATGCGGAAACGAAGCTGGCGTGTCTCCGTGTATGAACAGGTGTGCCGTGCGGCTGGGGCACCGGGGCTGGGGCCGGGCCTCCCTCCGCCAACATCTCTTCCTATTGTAATCTTGGACCAAGTCGAGGATCAGAGGGACCGTCTGGGGCAGCGTGAAGGTATATGGGTGTGTGTTTACGCGTATGGTCGCTAAAACACAATTTGAGATAAAGACACTGTAAGATATTAAAATCTGTAGGAAGATATGAAACAGCCTCAATTTAACAAGTGGGCCAGTAAGGTTTTTATTAAAAACAAAACGTTTAGACCAGCATTCTATCATTCCATTCACCACCATGTTTCAAATCTTCCGATTAGAAAACATAAAAGAATAAAGAGGATTGTTAAGAAAGCATCCATTTTATTGTATTATTTTGTTTGTACAGAAAAAGTCGGCACCTCCAATCATGGTAATCTCCCCGAATAAATCCTCGGACAGTGTGTCCCCGCGGCTTCCTAGAAACAGAAGGAAGGCTGTGTGTTTGAGTGTATTAGCCCTTTGTGCTCAAGGTGCCGAACACCAATTTGAATAACTTTTAATTTATTCATTTATCCATTTAGATGACAGTGAAGAATATATATATATATATATCTAATTTAGAGGTATGTTTTTAATTTGGAAGAAATGCACAGAAATCCCAATAGGTACAAGGTGCGGATCAAGCAGCCAAGAGACATTTTACTATCTAAAGTGATGATGGTAGCATCTGGGTTTAGCTGATTTGTTTTTTGACAAAATGTCATAGTTTCCAAATTCCTTGCTAGAAAATATTTACATTTTAACCTAATATGATCAGGAAATCACTGAGCTGGAACTTTACATAGGTTGGTTTTCATTATAATTTATGCAAAATGTTGCTCCCATTTTCTAGGTAGTAATTAGATGCATTAAGGATGAATGATTCCTTCGGGGCTTCTTCTAGAGATTTTTTTTTTTTTTTCCAAATTTGGTTCAAGGGTCATCTGGGGTGGAGAACAATGACTGTCACTAAGGAAGACCGCGGATAAAAGCTTTTGAAATGAATCAATGGTCATGGGCCAAAAATTTGGACACTTAAGTTATTGTAACACTCAAATATTCTACCCTGAGCTGTACCTCAAGTAGACTTCTGATACAACAGGACCTTACACTCATGTATCACTGGAGCTTTGAGATACAGACACACTTCAGATTAAATATATCCTATGTATCTCAAATATATATGTGTGTGTGTGTGTGTATATACGAATAGATGTACACACCCGTGTGTATACATATACATATATATTTTACTAAAATTACATATACATGTGTATGCATATCTTTATTAAAATAAATGCAGGTTTGGATAAAACACAAATGTATAATTGGTAGGCAGGTGGATGTTAACAAAGGATTGTCTATTTTCGATCTGGGTGATTTTCATTATGACTTTTTTTTTTTAACTTTCCTGGTATTTCTGAGCCTCTCTTCTCCTCCACATTATGGGGTGGTACACTAGATCGTCTTTAAAGTATGCCCAAGCTATAAAGCCTTCGATACTTTGCAATATTTGTATTGTTTTATATGTTTTGTGTGAAAGGTCTACTTAAATATATCTCAGAGCATCTTCAAGTGTTAAAGTTCCTCTTTCTTTAAAGATTTTATTTACTTATTTAACAGAGATAGAGAGCGACGGTGAGAGAGGGAACACAAGCAGGGGGAGTGGGAGAGGGAGAAGCAGGCTTCCCACTGAGTAAGGAGCCTGATGTGGGGCTCCATCCCAGGACTCTGGGATCATGACCTGAGCCAAAGGCAGATGCTTAATGTCTGAGCCACCCAGGCCCCCCTTAATGTTAAAGTTTCTTTTTAGAAATATTTATATGTATGAATCTTTTGAATTTGCTCCATGCAGTTAATATATTTGGATCAATTTCTTTTAAACCAAGTTTTCTTTTGCATTTTCCGAAGAGTCTTGTCACAAATCCGTTCCTTTTTCTCTTATCCATCTTACAGAAAAATACTACTTAGAAAAAAAAAATCTAAAATAGCATTCCAAAAATGAAATAAGGTATTTATATCTAGCAAATAAAAATAGAGGACACCCAGGTAAAATTGATTTTCAGATTAAAAAAAAATTCAGTATAAGCATGTTCCAGATTTTGCACAGAACATACTTATGTTACAAAGAAATGACTTGCTTATATAAAATTCACATCTGAATATGAATGTCAAACTTTAGTTTACTTCTTTAGAGGAGTAAATACACAGAATATCTGGAAAAGGCGAAATCGGAAGGTAGTGAGCTCATTTTCTCAGTGCACACAGCTGGAACTGACCTGTAGATTATGAACACTTTGAGGTTCAAGGTGGCACTCCCAGCCCCTGGGTCCCCTGGACCCCAGATCAGCCCCGGCTGGCCGGCCCAATGATCTTCTGGAGGCAGTGTGATGGTTTATTTTATGTGTCCACTTGACTGTGCCACAAGGTCCCCACACATTTGACTAAGTCTGTGTGTTTCTATGAGATTTATTTTTGGATGCATTTCACACGTACATTGGCTAACCGAGCAGATTGCCTTCTTGTGTGGGTGGCTTGCATCTAATCATCTGGAGGCCAGAATAGGACAAGAATGCTGACCTTCTCCTACACAAAAGGAAGTTTTTTGCTTTAAGCTAGAACATTATTTTTTCCTCCTTTTGGCATGAAACTGAAACATGGGCTCCTCTTGGATCTTGAGACCAGAACTACACCCCGGCTCTCTGCATCTCCTGCGTGCCGGGGACAGATCTGGGATCCATTGGCCCGTAACCCCCTGAAGCACATGGAATGAGGGACGGGTTATTGGAGAGTGGAGGAAAGGCTGTCCTGGTTACAGAGTGTTAAAGAGTGTGGCTGAAGCATAGGAGAGAGTTTTGCAGAAAGTAGAACGTGTGAATGATGACGCAGGAAGCTTAGCAGAGACCGTTTCGAAGCCAGGTGCTGAAGCAGGAGCTTGGTTTCTTCAAATGAAAAAGGAAAGGAATAAATTAGAGGAACTGTTAAGCACAAACAACCAGAACTTAAAGATTTTGAAGATTCTTAGCCTGTCCATCTGGTAAAAAACAAAACAACAACAACAACAACAACAACAACAACAAAACAGCGGGATTTGCCCTAAAGAGAATACTGGGCATATGGCCAAGCAGCCATCTGACGGGACCATGGGGACAACTGGTGGGTTTCACCAGCTCTCTCAGCGGAGGCCAGGATGGGGACGGGATCGGGGACACATCAGCAGAGACAGCGCCAGTCTGTACTGGAGGAAATATGAATGGGGCAAAATAGAGGAAAATGTCTGCATTTCTGGAATTCTACAGGACGTGGGGACACATATCCCTGGCCCCATCCTCGTGGTGCCCTTTGAGAACAGGGGAAATAACCAGGAAGGCCACAGGGGATCCCCAAGGCTGCCACGCCCACCACAGGCTGAGGGCAGGGCAGGTCCCTCCCGGATGCAGAAGGTTAGGTCTCCCTTTTAAGTTGCAGGGGGAGGACACCTCTGCCGAGTCTTGCGGGAGGACCTTCTCCCATTCGGTGCCTCTGTGCCAGCAGACCTGGTCCAGGGGAGAAGCGTGAAACCAAAGAGGATTCCTTCCCAGCCTCAAGTTCTAAGTAGAATTTCCCTTGCTGGATTTGGGAGCTGCTTGGGGCCTGTCAGCCCTTTCCTTGTCCCCGTTTCTCCTTCTGGGCATTAGAAAGCTCATCCTGCGCCTGTCTCACCATTGTACTGGGGAAGCTCATCACCTGTCTGTTTCCACAGGCCTGTGGAGGGAGTGGAATTTTGCCTCAGGATGACTCAAGCCCGGGCCCTCGCTGTCATGGGATGGAGATGGCATTTCCAAGAGACTTAAGGGGTGTCGTACGATGAGATAGGACTTTGGGGCTGAGATGAATGAGTGTATTTTGCATGAGAGAACATACATTTTGGGGTGGAATGTGATGGGTTCGATGTTTGTATTTCCCCAAAATTTGTAGTAGGAACCCTAACCCCAGCGTGGCTGTATTTGGAAAGGGGACTTAAAGGAAGTCAATGAAACTCAACTGAACGAAGGGAAAGGGCTTCCAGAAACACAGACCGTAGGTTAGAGGTCTTCAGCTACGGACGTCATTGTCTCAGGGCTCAGGGAGGAAGACCCAGGTTCTCCCTGATTCAATTTCTGGTGAGAGACCTCTTCTGGGCTCTCGGATGGATGGCTCCTGGCTATGTCCTCTCGTGGCCTTTCCTTGGTGTGGGCTCTAGGAGGCGGGCAGAGAGCACTCTGATGTCTCCTCTCGTAAGGACACTAATCCTATTATACTAAGGCCCACCCTTATGACCTCATTTAGGTTTGTTTACTTCCTTTTCCCCTTTATTTATTTATTTATTTACTTTAAAAAATCCTTTTTAAAATTCAATTTAGTTAACATATAGTGCATTATTAGTTTCAGAGGTTGGGTTCAGTAATTCATCAGTTGTCTTGGCCTTCTGGGGCTAACCGTTGGGACCGTGAAGGCTGTCATCCAAGGAGGCTGAACAACCTTGAGCTCGCAAGGCCTGGGGACTAACACAGGCTCTAAGTGTGAATGTAGAGTACCGGAGAAGAGCATCTGGGGGTTCTAAACCTGCCTACACTGCCGGGGACTCTTCTCAGAGGCAGCAACTGTAACGGACATTGCCGGTCCCTGGTATTAAGTCTGCAGGTGGGAGACCAACCATTAGATGCAGGCTGGTACCACCCAGAGCACATGGCTCTTTCCATGTTATTCTGAAAATGAAAACGCTGTTGCCACATGAACCAGTCATTTTGCTTTGCATTGTTTAACTGATAATGGAAATGACAGATCCAAATATTGCAGGAATGTTCATCTACTCTGGAGGCCAAGCATTCACACTGAGTGTGGGAATATTTATGAATTTTTTGTGCAAGAACATTTCCATGAGCAGGTTGCAGGCCTCTACCATTTCAACCTATAGACAAATTAGTGGTCTCCAAAATAATATATTTCTCTTCAGATTCTCAACTGTGCCTGTTCTGACAGTTGGGTGACATGCATTTTTAGACTAAATAGGAAAAGGCATTTTCTTTTTGTTTACACTCAAGCAGCATGGGAATAAATAATGGGAGTAATTATTGCCGTATCTCGGTTATTTTCATCATTCATGGTGATGGGGCTGTTTCATAGTCATTTGAAATGACAAAAACTATCTTCAAAATATTATTTGATATATTTCAGTGCTTTGCTGACAGTATATCTAACAATATCTAACTTTTTAATTATATTTATTTACTTTTATAATTAAACAATACGATTTTAGAAAATGGGTTTGGCCTTTAATTACTTGGGAGGAAATACGACAGCTCCAATTACCGCATGTCAAGGCTCTGTTTATTTCTGTTTTCCTTTTCATCTTTTCATAGAAAGGGAGCCCGTTTCCAATTACGGCTTATATTTTTCATCTCCCTTTTATTTATTGCAGCGGGAATATTTTTAAAGCATCCACTTGTTATAATTGCCTTGTGTCACTAGCACCTCAAAAGTAAATGTCAAAGTTCTGTACTTCTTGCTACTTAATATTGATAGAAAGTAATGCCCAACAACACCTCCATTGATTAATTTGTCAAATATTACGTAAAAGTCTTGATAAAATGTTGTCATAAAAATATTCTGTCTATTGAACATTGACATATGAGGCATCTGAGGAAGGGCTCTTGGTAAATTGACTATTTTTCACATCACAGGAAGTGTTCATATGCTGCTGGCGTCTCCCTCATTACCGCTGAGCTCGGACTGAGCACCTGGCAGCCCAGGCCTGTCCTTTGGTGCATGAGTTAGTTGCAAATGAGGGCTACCATTCCTCCTGGCTTTCACGGATAGCGCCGAAGCTCTCTCGGTTCAACACCATCAGACTGTCTAAAACTTTGGAGGATTAAAAAAAAACACAGCCTTCCTCACCACTTTGGTCATCATGGGCTTCTGCCCTGTTGGGTGAATGAAAATGTTAATTGTCAAAGAGTCCGATATGTCACCCCTCGCAGAAACTGGTCAGTGGGCGTTGCGGCCGTAGATTGAATATTTCCTGTCCTGAGGTCTAATGATGTCTAGCTAAGTGCTGAAGACATCTGAGCTTATATCTCAGAATAAAACCAAGACTGCTAACGTGCTCGAGAACATTTGGGCATGCACAGCTGGTTGGCTTCAAAGAAATCTTCACTCTTTCTAACGAGTCTTGCAAGGATACCTAACCAATGTGTAAAATATCAGGCTGGCCCCAAAACGGGTTCTCTGTTCAGTGCACTAGGCCCAAACGCTCTGCATGGTTCGCTTACATGGATTTCTGACCGTGTTAGAACCGCGGTGACAGGAAGCCCCTCCGTGGCTAGCAGGGTTGGCACAGGGAGAGGACATCGACAAGCAAAGGGGCCCGAGAAGATGTGTGGGTGCGACGGGGTGTTCTGTAACGTCATGTGCTGTGGTGGCTGGAAAACATGCATACTTGTGAAAACTCTCTGTATTTTTCTCTTAAAATGGGCAGCTTCTAGTATATCCATGTTATACATTAACAAAGTTGATTAAGAAAAAAAATAAACAAAAATTCACTTGCTGACAATGGACCTTTTTTTCCTACTTAGAGGGAAAGCACAAATTAGTTTTTGGTGCTTCTTACCTATTTATCTTTCATGGATTCCTTTATAGGAAAACTATAAAATAATTGGGGAAATGTAGTTGAGCAAGGAAGTACAACATTTTATGTATTTTAAGGATGTGCGTAAAAACGTGTTCGTGGTATGACCTTGGGTGTCCTTGTCATTGGGAACGCCTGTTTTTTGTTTTTTTTGTTTGTTTGTTTCCAATGAGAAGGGGTCTGGTCAGCCCTTGCCTTGCTGTGTCCTGGGGTCAAATGTCCTCCCCCACTCGGAGCACAGGGGAAGCACCAATGTCAGCGGAATGGTCTTCTGGCTTCCCAAATTTGTGAGAGATAATCAAGTCTAGTTTTTAGCTTGTTGTTATCGGTAAGACGTAAAGGAATTAATAACATCCAACTTTAGCTATCAGTAAAGATTTAAAGGACCATTTTTGCAATATCTAATCCTTGAAAGAGATAACGGAAGACTGGCTAGTTCTCTTCATTAAAGCTTTTTAGGTCATTACAATTTACATTTTCTTCATATTTGTGCATTATTTATTTAAATTTCATACCTGGAAAACTTACTGTTTCTGACTACGACTGGGCTTATTATCCAGGCTTATTTTTCAATGAAATGGTGTTATTTGAAATTAGCATTGAGGGATATAAACATGAGTCTTATGCTAGCTCTTAACGACAACTTAATGCTCTCAAATTGAGGTCCGTCTTAATCTATATGAAGTCAAAAAGCACATGTCTTCCCACGTAGAAGACGCAAAAGGCTCAGCAGGTCTGAGCTACTCAAGCCAACAGTACAGCAAACAAAGTAACACGTATGATCCGCTGTTGTAATACGGTTTATTAACTTAGGATGAAAAATACAAAAACGCCCACTTTCACTGTACTTACGAAACACTGTACTATTATTGCTAATACTGTGTCCGATATTTTCTGTTCATCATATTAACGTTTAACTTTACTGTTTCCATCACCTGCTCTGCCTAATTTATTCACCATCTCTCAAAAACAAAGAAAGGACGTGCTAATGATGATGCCATTTTTCTGGAATGAATGTTTAGTACCATGATGATGAGTAACATTAGGTGCTAAAAAATGTGAAATGTGTGTGTGTGTGTGTGTGTGTGTGTGTGTGTGTGTGTTTCAGTTAGACGCAAACAAATAAAATAATGAATCACCAGGAAGTTTGCTGCCTCACCAACGGGTCAGTGGGGTGATCCACTCAGCGCAGAGCGTAGTCTCTCTCAGATGTGTATTTGGGTGACAAGTTGGGGAGCTACAGAGGGCTCTGGCCAAAAGCTGAATGCAGAGTCCTCAGCTCAAGAGGTTTACCAAATGCCTCAGACTCAAATCTCAGTCGGTGTCTGACACAGTAATAAACCTTCAGCAATGATAACGGCTTCTCACCTGAAGGGCTGACAGGGTTTGAGTTCTCTCAAAAACAAACGTGTATTGCTCAGGCTCCCCTGGCCTTGGCGTTGACCCAGGCTCAGGGTTGATCCCCCACACACTGACCCGACAGGTCTCTGAGTCCTCCCACTTACGCTGAGGTACAACCTGCTACCTTCAACAATTAAGAATGCTTCCTTTCCTATGTTTTGGCCATAGGATTGGGGGGAAAAAAAAAAAAACTGCACTTCTCTACTGAAATGATGTATCTGTGAATGTCTGTCGAGAGAAGGCAGGACAAAGGCGCGGTTTCCGCATGCAGACAGGGTGAGGAAGACCAGCAGGCCAGTTCCAGGGCGCCGGTAGATACGCAACACTCATCCATCACTCAGGGAGGCCCTGACGGATGCGTCTGCCAACACCGATCCTTCTTCTGAAGGTCATGAACAACAAGAACATATTCTGGAAAGCAATAATCCGTTGGCCTCCTAATGTAACATAAAAGTGTCCCGACTGGAATGGCGTGCCATCAAAAATCATTTCTAATTATTTTAAGTAATATTTAGATCAATTCATGGTAATCTTATTAACTTTCATGTTTATGTCTGAATTAGATTACTTTCATGTTTGTTTAAGCTCTTTTGCTTTTTAAAATGTCTCTTTCAAAGACAAATTGAGCCTGGTTAAAATAATCAATGGCTTCTGGGGGCTCAACATATGAAGAAGTCAGGTCTCCTGCTTCCCCTGGAGGGGCCCTACCCTCCCGTGGCAGTGCCAGCAGAAGGTGACGGGCCAGCGGGGGACCCTCCCTGACCACGCCCGGGTCCCTTGAGGAAGACACTTGCTTTATGTGGCTGCTGACGGATGTGTTCTAAAGGGCTTGTATTAGGGGACGGATTTGAGTGTCCTTTGTAACTCAAGACCTCACCTCCAGAATGTTCTCACTTTTGCCGCAGACACATGCTCACATATAATGAAAATATAAACAAAGAATTTGGAACATGTAACATGAACATGCCAGTATAACCCATTCTTTTCCTATTTTTCTTTACATTTTTTAAATTAACTTAAAAAATTAAGAATCTTGGGGCACCTGGGTGGCTCAGTGGGTTAAAGCCTCTGCCTTCGGCTCAGGTCATGATCTCAGGGTCCTGGGATCGAGCCCCGCATCGGGCTCTCTGCTCAGCAGGGAACCTGCTTCCTCCTCTCTCTCTGCTTGCCTCTCTGTCTACTTGTGATCTCTGTCTGTCAAATAAATAATAAAATATTAAAAAAAAAAAAATTAAGAATCTTTCCAAGTTAGACCATCATGCAAATTTAATTGCCACCATAATGACATCATGACTTCACACAAAGGAAAGACTGCTTTTAGTACCCTGTTTCTTTTTTAGCGAAATTTATTGTGAGCAGAATCAGCAGACACGTATTCACGGTTATCAGACAACTGGATGATACGGAAACCCTAAAGTTAAAAATGAGTGGTTGTCAAGTTGTAGGCACGAAAGTTTGGCAATACTGCCCCTGGTTTGCAGCTAGGATGTGCGCTGTGTTGTTACAGAAGGTTTCTCTGTTGGCGCTCAGTCCCGAGGGGGCTGGTTTTGTTTTTTTGCTCTTCTTGTGGATCTTTGAGAATCTGATGAGAGCTGAGAATTCTGCTCCCAGGAAAATCACTGCTGTCTGGGTTGGGCCACGTCATCGAAAGAGTGTGGCCGCGCCTGGCAACGGCACCCGGACCTCCGTCGAGATCCAGGAACCCAATCCCGCAGCCCAGGGCTGTGTGCTCCTCACCTCACAGAGCCCAGTGTCCTTCCAGAAATCTCTCCTGGATGAAGGGAGACTCCTGGCTGGAAACTATACCCCATCCGCCCTCAGTGGCTGCCCTGGGATTCACACGCCCAGCTCCTTCCCTCAGCTGGGGACAGCTGCAGAGTTCATTCCAGCCGCAGAGCCCTCGGAAACCCGCCCCTTCCCTCGAGGCTGCCCCTGTAGCTCGCCCCCTTCCACTGCCCAGCCCCGCGCCCACCCTTCCCTGTTCCTGGCGCCTTTCCCAATGAGCCTCCTGCCCAAAATCTCGGTCACCACAAGCTGCCCTTCAACGATGCTGGGCTTCTAGGGACTCCTGAATCACAGGGCACTTGGGAACTAGAAAATACAAAGAGAAACTAATGCTGGCGTAAGGTGAATTCCATCTCTCTCGAGCGAGACGGGAGCAAGGCGCCATGCAGGACGCCAGCTCTGCTTTCCAACATTCTCTACAGGGAGCGATCGGATCTGGGGGCCACGTTTCGGGCGTTACAAGTGCCAAAGCAGGACTGATGGATTCCGGGAAGGAGTCCGCGAGCGTCCCCATCACAGTGCCCAGGAAGGGTAATCCTGGATGAAGGTGATGGTGACCCCTCGGGCCCTCCTTGCTCTTAGGAATGTGGCCCAAGAAAGGCCAGACCCGTGACAGAGCGGTCCTGCCCGACAACACGTGTGTTCTGGGGGCCTGGTCTCCAGATCGGCTCCGGCACTAACCGGGCCCAGCCCAAGGAAAATGGGCGCGTGTGATGGTGCTCAGTTTGGCGAAGGTGACGGAAGGGTGAACAGATTGTTGCCGTGCAACATGAAGTGGGTCTGTGGGAGGACCCGCTGGGTGGCTAAGGACAGACAGGCCACCTGGGAAGGATATTTGGCTGGAAGAGGAGGTGAACAGGCAGAGATGCGGTCTGAGCAGGTTTCTGGGGGATGGAGGCCGGGCGATTTCTGAACGTGAGCTCTATTTGTGGGAATGGCACCCCAGGTGAAGGACCGCTTAGAGTGACACCAAAGCAGTGAAAGAAAAGGGGAGAGGCCGGGGCCACAGAGGGTAACGGAGCTACGTTGCCATTAATGCGGAATGGGCCTCACCTCCGAGGAGTCTGACTCGAGCCCCCGTGCACTAGGCCCATCATCCCGGGGGAGGGGTAAGTGTCATGGTGGAGGACGGGATGGCCACCCTCCCTCTCAGGGGAATTCAACAAATGCCCCGTTCCCTGGGGTGCTCATCTCAACTGGGTGTTCTTGCCTCTTCTTTGCATGAGCTCCTGTACCAGGCTAGCAACACTCTGAAGCTGGCGGGAGCATTTTCTCTACACTGACGTTGGAAATGTGAGCAAGGGGGGTCAGGAGACAGGCCCAAAGCCACGCAGCTGGGAAGTCACGAGGCCAGTGTGCGTGCCGGCCCAGGTGGTGCTCCCAGCCAGCCCCCTACAGCCCTGGTCTACAGGAACCTCGATCAGCAAGAGGAGGGTACCTTTCTTTGGAAGCTGGGGACCTAACAGCCTCCCAGAATTGGCTCATAAGTACAGACATCCGTTGCAGGCCCGGAGGGTGGATGGTCAGTCATAGGAACCTCAAGCCTAAACTGAAGCCGCATTCTGTCTCCACCGCAGTGTGCTCAGAAGTGAGCTCCCGAGTCTGCAGGAGGAAGCCGAGGTCCTGGGTCTGCCAAGAGCGCCTGAAGATAGGTCAGGCACTACTCCCGCCACGGTCTCGGGAACTAGATCTTTCCCGAATAGAGATGTCCCTCATCCGAGGTCCTTACATCGCAGCCAGGGCCGTGGACCCCATGATGCTGGCGGTTGCTTGCGGTGACAGCACCTCTTGCCCCTGTCCCCTCTCCTATCCTCTGTGACTCGCTCAGGTGGCTCTTTCATACACAGCAGCGGCCGGAACCCTGTGTGCCCCCAACTTCAACAACTGCCCAGACCTGCAGAACTTCCTCCTAGGTCAGCGAGACACAGGGCAAGGAATGGGGACTCCCAGTAGGACACTCCTTTGAAAGCACTTTCCACGGTGTCTCGGGCCGTGCTCACTAATGGAAAGCGGAAGAGAGAAGGAAATCATAGTTTATTTGAGCTAGTTCCCTGCACAGCACTGTTCTTGGTTTATTTTTCTTTCTTTAAAGTATGAATTTTCTTTTAAAATATGAAGCTCTTTTACTGACTTCAATTCGAGAAGGTAAGTAACATAGATCACTTGCCAGCCCTTCAAGGAAAGACACTTTTTCTATCTGAAAGCGCATATTTGATTTTTCCAGCCTCTTTAAAGAAAAGTCAGCGTCCTGAGGTACATGATGTCGTGTTAGCAGTGTGATAGGCGTGATCATCCAGGGTCAAGATGCTTCTAGAATCAGACCAAAGTAAGGACTGTCTTTCTTAGGTTCAGTGAAGAGAATAAAATATCCATGCCAGTATGCCTTCAGATAGCTTGTGTGTGTGTGTGTGGGGGGGGGGGTTAGGGACTCAGATATGGCAGAGCAAAGAGGGCCATGGCCAAGCGTGTCCAGCCAAATCTCTATCCAGATCCCCTGCCAGCTCGGGGAGGGTGACGCCCACCCCGGCTGCTGCCTGGAGCAAGGGCAGCATTCCGTGCTCACCTCTTCTCAGCCGGTCCCTGCTACAGAGTAGGACCTGTGGAGGTGAGAAAACCTTGGGTTTTTGCCTCAAGCTGGTCATTAAGTCTTGCTAATGATTGCTTTCCTAAGGAAATTGGAAATAACAGGATGGGATTTCATATAAATATGGTATGTCAGAAGCTGGCCCCCGCCAGATGTCATCACCAACGTGGGTTAAATTGAATTGCCCAAGAAGTATTGCCCTGTTTTCAAACAGAGTAGAAAAGAGCTCTGATCCCTGAACAAATCTCGCCACTGCCATTCTCCATCAACAGCACCTCGGTGGGAAAGGAACGCCGCCCCTGCCTGGATCTGGGCTGCCGCCGCGTGATTGCGCCGTATCGCTTCTCCCTTATGGGCCCAGGCCGTGTGTCAGGATGAAGAGGCCTCCTCTTCAGAGTCGAGCCCTTCACGTGGGAGCTCCAGCTCAAGTACCAAGTGGGTAAGAGTGAGAAATTGAGGAAGATCGGGGATAAATGGTGGTTTGAAACAAATCACTCTGGAATTTTGGCTCGGCCACTCCAGCTTCTGAGTAGAAAGTTGCATGTGTTTTCTTTAAAAGGGTTGTGACCTAAAAAATTAACAAATAAATAAAAATCCTAAGTCTAAGCAGTAGGGGGAGAAAATGACTACTTTAAGAATATATTTCATCATCCCGTTTCATAAGACCTCCGCGTATGTCAGACAACGGGATGTCTGGAACCAGGAGGTACAGAAAGGCCCAGGAGAGGGGACAGAGGGTCCAGGAGCTGCCCCTGCCCCTTGCATGTGACTAGGACCTCTTCAGAAGGGGACCCCACTTTTCCCAGGACCACGCTGAGCCACAGCGACGTGCGCAAGCCCGTGGGCGGAGATGGCGTCTGTGACCTTGGGCAGGCCGTGGGGTCCCGCAGAGCCTCAGTGTCCTCATTTATCAGTGCGTAAAGCTGGGGGACGAGCATCTGTGCGTACGTATCAAATACGGTAACGTGCGAAAGATGACGACCTCGCACCTGGCACAGGAACCTCAGTGGAACAGGATTTAGCACCAGTTTTGTTAAAATGTTTTAAGTCTCAATGTAGAATCTGTTCATTTATGTATTAATTCCTTCATCCTTAAGTTTCCCTTCGTGCCTCTGTCCTTTCTTAGTCCGAGCTCAACGATGCAGCATCCTTGGGGCGCCTGGGTGGCTCAGTCAATGAGGCGTCTGCCTTCGGCTCATGTCTTGATCCCAGGGTCCCGGGGCTGAGTCCCTGCTCAGCGGGGAGTCTGCTTCTCTTTCTGCCCCTCCCCTTGCTTGTTCTCTCTCTCTCTCTCTCTCTCTCTCTCTCTCTGTCAAATAAATAAATAAAATCTTTAAAAATTAAAAAAAAAAAACAACACCTCAGCATCCTTTGATTAAGTGCATTTCCAAGTAAAAAGCAGCAGGCCGCCCGCTTCCCCATGTGCCCGTGTCCTCCGTGCAAAGGAGTCTAAGTGGCCGGCAGGTGGGATCTGCGCCTCTGTCCAGCGGCAGCGCCACACACAGCTGACCTGTCACCCGTGAAACCATCGTGTGAGGGGTGTCCCCGTCTTTCTTCACAATTCCCTCCTGCTATACTGATTTATTTGTCTTTGCAATAGGGAAGCCTTACCTTTGTGATTAGAACTTCTCAAAATATTGCCGATGTTGACATAGGCACTGGCCAGAGTCCCGTTTGTGACCACAGCTTGAACCAGCAGTCACACCTGGGCCTGTCTTAGCAACCCCAACTTCCCCACGGCTTGCTGCCTCCATTTGGTTATTGCTACAGCACTAAGCTGAGAAGTGCTTCCCCAAAGTGTATGTTCCCCTAGAACCTCACACTGCAACCTTTTGGAAAGACATTCTTTACAGATGTAGCCCAATTAAAATGAGGTCATATTGGGTTAGGGTCATCCCTAAATCCAATATCTGGTGTCCTTAGAAGAGGAGGAGACAACACAGAGAGATAAACACAGAGACACAGATGGGGGAAGGCCATGTGGGACAGGTACCTAGGTGTTCCTATCAGCCCAACAAGGCCGGGAGCCGCCAGGGACTGGAGGAGACCAGGAGGGATCCTCTGGATGGAGCATGGCTCTGCCACCTGGATTTCAGGTCTCTGATCTCCAGAACTGGAAGAATACATTTCTTTTGTTTGAAGCCACTGTCTGTGGCCCCTTGTTCACCACAGCCCCGGGAACTAATGCAATGTCCAGCGTGGATTGCTGGAGTGGACTCGCCCTGTGTGTTCTAGGACAGACTTTGGCACGGGGAGACATGGTTCTGGGAGAAGCTGCCTGACAGCCTGGTCATGGGCGTGCAGACACCCCCTCTGTTTCTCAATTTCCACATTCATTAAACAACAACAACAACAACAAAAAAACAGAAACAGGCAGTTGAAATAGTTGGTGTATAACATTCTACTGACAAATACCCAAAACTCTGTTAATAAATATATTTATATTTACCCCTTTGATAATAAGAACCCTCTGAAAAACATTTTCATGCTAGATCAAGATCAATGGAACAGCATATTTGATGATTTCTGTAAGTAATTTAAAAAGAATTTAATTTCAGCTATTTTTGTCACTTTTGAAATATGTTTCATGTACATCTGAATTCAAAATATATTTAAAGTAAAAAAAAATGTGCATCCTAATAGCAAAGGCATGATAAATGCTGCTTAAAGTACAATTACAAGCCAGTTCTGGATTTTTGGGGGGAGAGGGGGAGATGTGTGTATCATTCTATGCTCTAGGCGGAATGATTGCATCCTTCCAAAACTTGTGTGTTGAAACCTAACCTCCAGTGTGATGGTATCAGGAGGTTGGGTCTTTGGGAGGAACGTTTGGGAACATCTTGATCTTGGAACTTTCAGACTCCAAAACCATGAGAAATAAATTTCTGTTGTTTGTAAGCCTCCTAGTCTATTGGACTCTGTTAACAACAGCCCAAATGGACCCAAATCTTCTGTACAGGCAGCAAGGTTGACAAAATGAAAACCTGGTCGATTAACTCTCCCAACCGGCAGCTAGGAAAAGCTGGCGTGAGCCTAGTCCTTTCCTAAATTCCCCACACGGAAGCCTGTGGTGCCGTGGGTGTGCGGGGATCCCCGGGCTCAGAGCAAGGACAAAGTCGGTAAGGATATGAAGGAGATGAGGTTTGAGTCTCTGTCGTCATGGTTCTCTTCACCCCGTGTATCCCTGCCATTTCCTCCTCTGGGTGGTTCATCCTCTTCCCGAGTCTCCCCGTATCCTCCTCCTGTGTGCTCTGTGCCCTCTTCCCTCCCAGCTCCCGCTGAAGGCAGAGGAGTCGTGGGCAATGGCCTGGGCCACAGTCAGTTACATGGAGAACACGGCAGCCTGGGCTTCGGGGAATGCCACTTGGGAGCCGCCGCAAATACGTGGCAGCCGTATCCTCGTGGTGGGAGAATAGCTACGCTTTGAAAGGGACCCCCCTTACCTCTTCTGTAGTCCTTCATGGCAAACAGTAAAAGAACATGAAGATACATTCAAAAGAAAAGTGATATTTTCTCCCCTCAACAATATACTGATTTTGTACATTCTCTTCCAGTATTTACCCACTTCTACACAGATGCTTTACAAGATCATGCTCAAAGACTATATACATTTCTGCATCCTGCAGTTTTTTCATTTAACATGCACATTTTTTTTCTGCTGTTATGCAATTTTGTACACACATTTTAAATAACTATGATGTTTCATCTAATGAATGTGCTGGGCTTTACCCTTGCCTTTACCCATAGACATTTAAATAAAGTTTTCTCCAAATAAGGATTAAGCTTGCATTAATTACATAGTAGTCCTTTGGGTCTAGGTGATTAAACACGTAGTACACAATTTTAAACCTATTGTATAACACCGTGCTTCAGAGTTGCAGTATTTGTCAGTGAATATCTCACGTGTATAAAGTCGGGGGCGCCTGGGGGGCTCAGTCGTTAAGTGTCTGCCTTTGGCTCGGGTCATGATCCCAGGGTCCTGCTCAGTGGGGAGCCTGCTTCTCCTTCTCCCTGCTGCTCTGTCTACTTGTGCTCTCTCTCTGTTGAATGAATAAATAAAATCTTTAAAAAAAAAAAAGCACGCCATTCTTGACATACGATGGCTCATTTCCTTGGCATCAATTCTTCAGATGGAGTTTCTGGGTCAACCCTGTGTCACCATGCCACGGGTTGGGGCCTTAGAGCCAGTCATCACCCACATTCAGGGCTTCACAGTGGCTCATCTTTCTTTGCCGAACACTCTCTCATTAGGACAAGATTAAGTAAGTATTCCATAAAGAAGACGTAGTATAGCTCGTCATACTCAGTTCCCATGGCACTGTGGCCACACTGGATCCCTCCATCATTGCATAGCATCTCAGAGAGGCTCCTGGGAACCGTGAGCTCCCATAACGAGCTGCTGATGGGACAGACCCCGCCCCACAGATTCTTGAATTCCAGAATATGCTTTCTGCGGGGTCGTTAGTGCTGGCATCCCATAAGACCAGTACCTGTCCAACTAGACAGCCACTGATGATTTCCTTTTTCTATTAGAGTATGAATATCTTTTTTTATTTTTTTTAAGATTTTATTTATTTATTTGACACAAAGATAGATCACAAGTAGGCAGAGAGGTAGGCAGAGAGAGGGGGGAAGCAGACTCCCCGCTGAGCAGAGAGCCTGATGTGGGGCTCGATCCCAGGACCCTGAGATCATGACCTGAGCCGAAGGTAGAGGCTTAACCCACTGAGCCACCCAGGCACCCCTCTTTTTTTTTTTTTTCTTTAGTAAAAGAATCTACTCATTTACTCATGCAGCAAACATTTAATACCTACAATGGGCTCAGAACTCAGTTGTAGAAGTCCCTGCTCTAATAGGGGCCCTGCCCATCCAGCAAACACAGATAAGCAAGAAACTGAGGAACAAAGAAAGTAAACCCATGCCAGACAGAGGAAGAAACCTGGTTTACGAAGGTGGTTAGGAAAGGCTTTTGGATAAGGCGATGTTCGAGCAGAGTTCTACAGGGAGGGAAGAAGAACGTCACGGGTTATTAAGGAAAGAGCAGCCCGGCCCGAGAGAAACCTGAGGGCAGAACCTCAGCAGCGGAAGGGTTTGCGGAGACGTGAACAGGGCGGGGCGGGGCCAGAGCCATAGCGGAGGTGGAGCTGACGTCGGGCCCTGCAGTGGCCTGGGTGGTGCAGGGCCCTGGTGGCTACGGTGAGGATGGCCATCTTTTTTTTTTTCCAAAGGGATGAGAAACCATTGGAAAATCTTGAGCCAAGAAGCAACTTGATCTAAATTGTGGTGTGTGTGTGTGTGTGTGTTTGAGTGCATGTGCACATGCAAATGTCCTCTGGCTCCCCTAAGAATAGGCAGGAGATGGTCAAGGGAAGAAGCTGTAAGATCCATTAGGGGACCAGGAAACGAATCCTGCAAAAATGCGGTTGGCAAGTGATGGCAGCGTGGAGTTGTGGGTCGGCAGACTGTTAAGATGGGCGGGTGCGTGGAGAGCACCCTGAAGGCCGAGCCGGCGAGATTCAATGAAGAATTGGTTGTGGGGTGAGAGATAAAATCGGAATTGTGAATGACTGGATTTTTTTTTTTTCCCTCAGTAGTCAGGGTGACTTGTGGGGGTTCGTGAACAAACTGATGAACATCGTCTCCACAGCGGACTACCCGAAGTCCATTTAGAATTGCTCTACAGCATTTCCCACGGTTTACATCTGAACATACCGTTTTACTGAACGTACATCTGTGCAACTGTTTTCTTCTCTTTGAAGGTGACTTCAGCTCAAGCAGCAGCAGAGGTCCCGTGAAGGACCAGCGTGTCACTCTGAGCTGTGAGGAGCATGGCATTGAGAGGCGTCGGGTGTCCCTGGACCAGTCCTCCTGCAGAAGGACGAGGAACAGAGGCATGTGATGGGCAAGATGGGAAGTCTGGTGAACAGAGGAGGAAGAAGGCGGGCTTTCCCCCTCCACAGGCGGTGCAGTCGAAGTAGTGACAGCCCCAGAGAAAAGTCTTGGCTCAGTGATGAGAGAGGAGCGGGAGGGCTCAGATTCAGCAGTGGGAGAAAGTGTGCGAGTTTGCAAAGGAGTCATGCACAGGGTCACACATTGTGATCTTACTGCAGTTGCTGTTAGTTTTTTTATTTTGAAGTTGTTCTTTCAAACAAATGTGATAGTTTAAATTTGTTTAATAGTAAGGTTGTGTGGGTGGCAGGACTTGAGGAGTTATGGAAATGGAGAACAGATGGGGCAGTGGGCTTCTCCACGGCAGGTTCCTCAGGGCCCAGGTGGATGACCCCCAGGGCACACTGCTCTTCCCACCACCTTTGTCCCACCTGGACAAAGACCAGGCTTTGTCCTCCTCCTTTTGAATCACAGAATCCCTGGGGGTTTGGATTTTTACACAGGATTATAGAGGGCACACCAAAACGAAGCAAAATGGAAATATTTGTGGAAACTACCTTGTTTTTTTCCTTAGACCTAAAACACATCACAGTAGTGTATCTGAGAAGGTGGTCGGTCAGATTGTGGGATTACATTGGGATATATGAGTTGCTTTCCCCCAACAGAGCAAGAGGAACAAAGAACTGAGAAGAAATTCGACTCAAACTCCAAGGGCGTGTTTGATCCAGAATCCAGAAGTGGAAAATATGAAGTGGCCGAAATAGTTTGTCTACACAAGTGGGTCAGGTAAGGTTGGTTGATAGAACCTAGAGATGCTTTGGTCTTCAAATTCTCTTCTGCATGCCTTTTCTGCTGCCCACTGGTATCAAAGGTACCGTTAGTAAGGGGACTAGAGTTCAACGCCGACTGTTAATGGTGTTGCATGTGACAGAGAAGCGAGAGGGTGGAATTTGCTGATGACACAAAATTATTACATTAGTCAAGACCAGAGAGGATGATGAAGCATCGTAGATGGGCTGAACAAAACCCAGTAATTGGGCAACATGATGGCAGATGAAATCCACCGTAGACAAGGTGAAACTTACTGGAAAGAACAAATTAAACGCCTCGTCTATGCTGAAGGGCTCTGAATTGGTTGTAACCTCCTGAGAATAAGATCTAAAAATCATCCTAGCTCAGTGAAAACATCTGCTCTATGCAGAGCGCCAGTCAGAAAGAATGAACAAGACGTCAGGCTGTGTGAAGACAGGATAAAAAATGCATGAATGATTTAAAGTCATTATCGCAAAGACCCCTTTTATAATCTTTTGTAAAAACCGAGGAAAGAAAACATCGAAAGAGGGAAACACTGTAACGGGGTCAATGAGGTGTGGGTGTATCAAGTGGTAGCACAGAGAGAAGGAAAAGAAGCAGCGCCGTCCCCTGCGCCCACTTCCTATAAATGGACGCTATCATGTGGTGTGTGCAGAAAGACGAAAGTCAGCTCGAGTCCTCTTCGGGCAGGAAATGATTGTAGAGGACTAAATGTGTCACGACATTCCAGAGAGAATGTACTTCAGACAAAAGGCTGTGAGGATTTCCTTCTAAGGAAACTGGCTTAGTTTCTGCAGGTGGCAAGCAGCGTCCACTGGAACCAAATGTCCAGGAAGGAGTTTCCAGGGTTTTCTGCCGACACAGCTGGCCCCATCCTTCACGCAGAAACACGTGGACGACCTCATGCCACGTTCACCGTTCCCATTCCCCACTTCCCTCCCCCAGCCCCGCTGCCTTCGCCGGGGCTTTGCACGTTCTCTGTGTGACACACTCCACTCACGACCCTCCCAAGCCCCAGGGTTAGCCCTAATTAGAAATATTGACAAGTTAGTTTTCTCAAGTCATCGATTTTGTGTTTATCGAGGAGCCTCCCAGGATTTTACTGATGCAGAACTGGCTCTTCTACTCTACCTTTATGACCCCGTCACAGTTTTTTATTCAGGGAGATGAACCTCCAAGGAGAACGTGCCTTATGGAGGACTGATAAAGGAGTGATTATCACTAAAGCATTAAAACCCTCAACTTACTGTGAGCAAACTCCCCTTTGAAACAGATTAGAGTGAGCTCTGAAGGGTGACTTATGTCCCCCTCTTTCTGAAATAAAATTTCACTGAATTCATTCCATGCCGCGTCTGAATTTGCCAGAAGCAGACTCAGAGAAGTACTTCTCAGAGCGCAACCCCCAGAGCCCCAGGCAGCCCGTGCAGGGTGAGCCTGGGGCCGACTGAGGGTCTGGAAGTCTCCTCTAGACGGTCTCCTTTCCGGTTCTGAGTCCTACTTACAGCTGCCCCGCATGGCACACCGAGTTCCTCCGCACTCCCTTGTGTCTTCCAGCACGTGTGTCCACTGCAGACACACTGTCATCTGCGGTGATGGCGGATTGCGCCACAGCCCAGCTCTTCTCTTCTCCCTCTGTGGGGACCTTCGTCAGGTTGCTCCGCAGTGTCTTCTGACCACAGATCCCGAGTCTCTGCCTGATTTGGTTGAGCCAGCCGATTGAGGCAGAAGTGACTGTGTGCACGTTCTGAGCCCGAGCCTGGAGAGTCTTGACATGTTCCATGGGCTCCCTTGAGCTTCTGCCCTCATCATGGAATGGGGACACCCGAGTCTGCCTGCGAACTCCAAGAGGAGGAAGAGATCAGAGCCACCCATGCCAAGCCCCATTGGGATCTGTGTCTTCCCACTGGATATACATTCACAATTGCCCCAGCCAAGCCCAGCCCAAGCCGGTCATCTCAGGCCTCTCATGAGAACAGGAGCCCAGGTAGACCAGCAGAGACCCCAGGTCCCTTGCACACTCAGGGACCTATAAAAAATAACAAACAACGATGTTCCCTTGTGTCCCTGACATTAGGCTTGTTGTGCCACAAGAGCTAACGGCTGGGCTTCCCATTCACGGCCTCACTCTCTCTCCTTGTGGAGGGTGGGAGTTCTTCTCTGTGTTATTTACCTATTTCCCCTCAGAGGAACTCAGAGGAACATCTGGCCCTTAGTAAGGACTCCAAAAATATTTTGAAGAACAGCATCAATCACTCAGTCAATTAACTTTGGACATCGAAGAGCTCTGAGCTGACATTTCATTGTTTTGATTGCTTGGAAGCAGGGGTTGGGAGACCCTTTCTGTAAAAGCCAGATAGTATGTATCTTAGGTTTGCAGGCCCCGGTTCTTTGTTTGTTGCCTCTGTTTCTGTTTTTTGTTTTCTGATAACTATTTTAAAATGTAAAATAAAAGCATTCTTGGTTCCAGGGATGAAAAAACAAAAAACAAGAAGCATCCCCCTGGCTGTACCCTGCAGACCCTGACCTCGAGGGCGCCTCTTACTGGGTGCACATCGGGCCACCCTGATGCTCCTTGGAGCACTTGCTTGTGGAGCTCGTTACTAGATTCCTTGTCGATGCACCGGCGGCAGCTGCCGCTTCACTCGTGCTGTGGTTTCTCTCCAGCCCCGTCCCAGGAGGAGCGACATCCTTGAGCCACGGTGTCTATTTAGGTGGTAGACATAGGGTGTGGGGAACGGCTCTGTTTGCAGCTCTTCAAGACTTGCATTTGGCCACCGTGCCCCCAGGACCCCTCAGGGATATCTGTTTAGGGGTTCTTCTGCCTTCGTGTCGTAAGTCTGGTCGTTTGGCGGCGTCGTCCTTGTCGTTGTCGATTCCTTTACTCCAAGTTTGCCCTACACTGATTTGTCCCTTTATACAAATTATACGGTGCTCTAGGTTCTTATTAGAAGAAGAGGAAGTATATGAATAGATTTTTATTGTTTTTTTTTTCATTTTTAAAGATTTTATGTATTTATTTGAGAGAGACAGAAGCGGACTCCCTGCTGAGCAAGACGCCCGATACAGGGCTCGATCCCAGGACCCTAAGATCATGGCCCTTAACCAACTGGGCTACCCAGGCAGCCCGGATAGATTTTTAAAGCACAATAGTTATACATTAAGAAGATTGAAGAAAATTGCTTAAATTTTTTCCAATTTAAGAAACCAAGCTCAGTGTTATTCTACCACAACGAACTAGTCAGAGCCGAAGAAGGGCAGTTTCCTGGGTTTTCTCACGCAGTTGCCGGCTGCTCCGTGCTCTGCTCTAGATGGAGGGACACCCAGAGATACCGACCCTCTATGGCTCCCGCCCGCCAAGCCAGTGTGACAAGTGTGTAGAGTTGAGTCCTGGGAAGACTGATCTATGTGTTGCGTATGCAGAGACTCTCATGACAAGGACAATACTCTCCAGATTATTAATAAAGTTAGCACTTACTATGTTCTAAAGGAATTATCGCCCAAATGCTTCCACTACACTAGAGACTGACCACTGTTGGGTCTTCCTCTCCTTTGTGTTCTCAGACCCTAGAATGGTCTCTGCTAGAGCCTTCGACACCTGATAGAATTCTGCTCAGTTCATTTATTCTTAAAACACTCCGATTTTCCTGGAAGGAGAGTTATTTCATATGAATAGAAGATTATGTGTTTTTGTGTTTCATCTTATTAATTCTCATAACAAGAGCATGTATTCCGAAAGAAGAAACTGAGTTTAGGAGTATCTGATGTACCCAAATCAGGCCTCTAGTGATGGCAAGGCATTGACCAGAATCCATACCTCCTGATGACTAGTGCTAGCTCACTCGGAGGATCACGGCCTGCTTATGGGTATGAAAATGTAAGCTGATAGAGCTCTACGCAGAGGGGAAAAAAGATGTTCTCCAGCCAAGGATGTTTTATTATTATTATTTTTTATTTAGATTTTATTTATTTATTTGAAGCCAAGGATCTTTTCATCATTAAGGCATGGAATTCTTGTATTAAAATGAGAACATGGAATTCTTGTATTAAAACAACGCCTATGGATTCGCCTCCCTGAGTCTCTCTTGCCCCAGTGCAGCGGTGGCTAATGCAATTATCGGAAGCTGCAAGAGAGATCTTCATAGTCCACCCTTTCTCTCCTCGTGCTTAGTCTCCATGGCCTCCAAGACACTCATGGGATTCCCCTGCCTGTGATGATAGGTCTGACACCCGCCAGGGATGGTCCGGATCACTCCTAAATTCTGTTTGTCTAGAGTCCACCTTTGTCAATGATTTTAGCAAAAGGTGAAGAAAGTGGGGCCCCTGAGTGGCTCACTGGGTTAAGCCTCTGCCTTCGGTTCAGGTCTTGATCCCAGGGTCCCGGGATCGAGCCCCACATCAGGCTCGCTTCTTGGCGGGAGGCCTGCTCCCGCTCCCCTCTCTGCCTGCCTCTCTGCCTACTTGTGATCTCTCTCTGTCAAATAAATAAATAAAATCTTTAAAAAAAAATGGTGGAGAAGGTTAGAGAGCTCCTGTATTAATAATTCCACGAAAGGGAAGAGACAGCTGCACAGGAAGCGGACATTCTCTCTGCTTCGTGTCTTCCGGGCCAGTGCCGGCCATTGTCTCCATCCTGGCTAGCTAGCCCGCATTTTTTGGCCTCAGTTTGCCTCTGGCTGCTGACTGCTGGCTGAACGCTGCAGAAGAGGAGGAGTCAGAGTATTTCACGTCAACCTCTGGGCTTCTGAGAGTGTTTCTGAGGTCTTTATGTCCTCCCTGACCAAAGCTTCTGGGCAGTGCTCTCCATGGCCAGAGGTCCATCCTCCGCTTCGGGTTTGCTAGCACAGCCCTCCGCACTCTGCAGTTAAGGGACGGCAGAGCATCCTCTCACAGCTGGTCTCCGGGTGCCTCGCCGTCTCCGGTACAGCTTCCTTGCTCTTACGCTACCTGTGGAACAAATGAATTACCCCCTTTGAAATACCTAGACTGGTTTTGTTTTCTCTTGGAACCATGAGTAGCAGAAATCCATGACTCCTCTTCAATTGAATTGGAGGCAACGGAGTCCCACGAAATCAAATATCTTGTTGACAACAGCTGCACGTCTGGTGAGGGGCAGCGCCAGGATTTTAACACAGGCGCATCTGTCTGTAGGATGCATGCTTTCCTACCAGGGCCCACGCATGGAGCAGTGCGCCACACAACTGCCGAGCCGGGCCATACTGGTTCTCCCGGTGCTGATACTGGATGGTGTTTGCCATCCTCTGGCCCCAGGGACAGACAGGAGAGTGAGTGTTTTGACACTTGTTTCTTAGGGATTACCAACGACAGACTTTCTAAACCCATGTTGGATGGGTCAGTGGGCTGTTGCTGACCTCAGGTGGTAAGCCACACCCAGTTCACAGGGCTGCAGTCAATGTCAATGATTAATCTTGCATGAGCCTGAGCAGGAACAGGACCTAGACAGGGAGGAATGGTCTCTGGGAGGCACTTGGATGTGCAATAACTAATCAAAATCATCACGAGCAGGAAGTGTTGCAAGCCCCTGCAAGGATTAATAATGGTAATATTTCCCAGCATACCGAAATCCATAATTACGCTATCAATTTTTTGAGAATTGCAAATTGAGTTGCTATCTTGAAAAAAAAATAGAAAGCAAGAAAGAAGAAAGGAAGCCCTCATGCCTTGCACCTTGCAACGGCTTTGGAATATTTACTATTTTGTTGGAATCAGAGCTCTAGTGCTGAAAATCTCAGCATCTCACCTCTGAGGCTCTGGACCGTGTCAGAGTAAAAGCAATCAATATTGGTTAATAAGCCAGATCAGTGTTATTAGTATTCTTTACAACCTTGGCATACTTCATTTTATGTACAGATTGCCTATGAAAACTTGGGCTTATATCTTGTCTAGACAATGCCTTACATGGCCATTCCAATTAATAATGTGCCAGAATTATCTTATGCTTAATGCAGCTGGCTCTATATTGACTCTGGAAATTAAATTTACTCCACAATGGTATTGACAGCTGGGTCTCTGGCATATTTAATGGATTGAATGAAGATGGGGCGGTATCTCGTGCCTTCAAGCAAAATGTTGATAACTCATCATTTTCATAAAAAGTGAAAAAGTGCTTTATCTATAAACATCCCATCTCTCAATAGACTAAATCAATGTAAAAGGTGGTTGCCACCGGTAGAACTCACCTCTGTGAAAGAAAACGGAAAAGAAGCCATCCCAGGAAGTCTGTTAAACAGGGGCTTGCTGGTTCATTAAATGTGTACTCCAGGAATCAAAGGGGTAGTTGTAGTCCCATGGAGTAAAAGTGTGTCCTGTGAATTTGATTTGAGCATAATGAAAATTCTCATAAATGTGTATGTCCCCAGTCAGCCTTGGAAACATGGCTTTCAAGGTTTTACCTGGTTTACTTCAGGCATGGGGGCGTTCAGTATGGACTCTGGCCTGGGCCATCCCCCCCACTCACAAAAGTTAACTCCTGGGGAAGAACAGTGTAGACCACCTAAAGGAAGAGCTTTAATGTAGATGGGATTGAGAAAATGAAATCAGCGCACTGACAGGCACACGCTGGTAGATTTTGCCGGCCTCCCAAGCCACGGGCCCATGGGAGAGTGCACGAGAGGAGGGGGCCCAGCTTTCCTAACTCCTGGTCACTTGCTGTGTTGTAAGTTCACGGTCAGATAGATCATTCTCCTCATGTGGCTTCTAAATTAACACAGTCCAGGGTCGTTCTGGGGCAAAAGCCTCCTGAGAGTGTGGGGGGTGGGGCAGGGGCTCACCCACTCACCTTCCACTCCTAAACCCGCCCCCCGAATATTTTACTGTGACATGATGAGCTAGGGCGAAATGTTTTCTTCTTATAAAAGTGGAAATAACCCTAGAAGAGCATCGCCGAGTGCTCCCAGTTTGCAATGACAATTCATCGTATCCTTTCCACTCCAGAATGGGGCTGCAGCCCAACCCCACGGGAGTAGACATAGGGGAGGGAAGGTGGGAAATGTTGCAGGGAGTGGGAGATCAGCGCCACGGGAAGAGCGCGGCCCCGCACGCAGTCCAGTTGTGTAGACGGTGGCTCGGGAGTGGGGCCTCACTTCTGCATGAACTCACACGGGGACTGGGTGACACTGTGGGTCACAGGGGACAGCAGGTTGCACAGGCCAGGGAGGATGCCAGCTTCCAAAGTGAAGAAGTCCCAGGAGCCAAGAGAAAGCCGGAGCTGGAAGCTGAGGAGGACAGGACCCCTTGCGTCCACCGTGGTCACATTCTAG
Source organism: Martes martes (assembly GCF_963455335.1). Classification (NCBI taxonomy): domain Eukaryota; kingdom Metazoa; phylum Chordata; class Mammalia; order Carnivora; family Mustelidae; genus Martes; species Martes martes. Next base: position 162,702,012 of record NC_137892.1, on the reverse strand, counting down.
CAGGGCTGGCGCTCCTACAGGACGGGAGTGTGTTCAGTCAATGCCCCTGCCCTGACGGTGCAGGAGACGGTGGACCGGGCCTTACCAAGGGGTAGGTCGGCAAGGATGGAGATGAGGGTCTGTAAAATGTGGCATCGTGACTTTCTGGACACAGAGAAGCTTGTATTCTGTGACCTAAGTTGATTCTTGGGACAGGTTAGGCAAATGGGGGGTAAGGATGTCTTGATACTCTTTCAGAAGTGATCCCCATGGGTATGAGACTCTTGGGGCGACCAGAAGAGAGTGCCAGGAGCCCCAGGCCTGACAGCAACAGAAACTTCTTCTCTCACAGACCCGAAGACAGAAGTCTGAAATCCGGGTGTCGGCAGAGCCACGTCGCAAACTCCAACGGAGCCTCCCTCATGCCTCTGCCGGCTTCTGGTGATCAGTGCTGTTCTCTGGGGGACGCAGCTTTGGGACAGCATATCTGCCCATCTCTGCCTCTGTCATCACTGAGCCTCGTCTTGTGTGCCTGTGCCCGCATTGCCCTTGCCTTGCAGGACCCTAGTCACAGGACCATGACGTCATCTTAGCTAGATCACATCCGCATAGACCTGATTCCCAGTTAAGGTCACATGCACAGGTCCTGGAGTTAAGGCCGCCACCCATCTCCCTGGGGACATCATTCCACCAGTCCCACGGTGTTCTACTGATGAGGAGAGACTCGGGAAAGACCCGCTTGCTTCCCTAAGATAAGCAGTTACTGCTATAAACCCCCCACTTCAGCCCTGCTCCAACTTCTTCTCCCAAATTTTCATTCTATATTTTTGTGTGCATTCTCTTGAGATTTCCTCTTGATCCACTGACCATGGAGAAGCATGTTAATTTCAAATGGCAGACTTCCGGAAAGGCGGCCGTAAGGGTGACACCGTTCCTGTGGGACAAATCACTAGCCTCACACCCTCCCGTGCCAGGTCGAGGAGATGGTTGGGAATATCCAGGCAGTTGTTCCCTTGGAGCGACAGCACCCAACGCCAACAGGCATCGGTGGGGTTTACACTACCTTGTCCAGGAGGAGACAGGCTGGTTAGAACTGGGGAGACGTCTCCTCTGAGAGCCAGGGTAGAAGCTGAAGGATCCAGGCTTCCCAGCTCCCTCCTGGTCATAAGCGTTCAGGACACCTTCCTCTGGTGGCTTCTTTGTCAAAGTTTCCATAGCCCGTGGTCACTTTATCCTGGTCAACCACCATCTACACGGAACAGACCCTTTCAAACATAATTAAGGTGCCGGTGCCCATTCTTTTATGTTGCTTAGATTCTTTTGCCTTTTCTTGCCAATGTAATCATTCACCCAGTAATGGAAATCTCCTGACTGTTCCTGTGGTGGGTTAATCAGGTAACTCAAGTATGTTAAGAAATGGAACGATAATATAGCTCCCCTTACAAAACTCAGAGTCATTCTCCAGAACATCAAGATAAGAAAACATCCTGAACAATAATGTTTTATTGTGACACAATGAGAAAGCTTTCAGTGCCAAATCAAGCAATGCTGTTAGCATTGCCAACTTTTGATCCCTACCAACAACAAAAATAGAGAGCACTTTTGTAACATGAAATCGCCCATTGTTCCACTAGTCTGTCCCTGACAAGATTTAACTAATCATCCAAAGCAGACAATAATTTCCTCTTACATGCATTTTTAATATTGTTTTTGTCAAGGGACCTTCCAGTAATAAGGCCCCTCACATGTAATGTTGCTACTTTTAAAAGAGAATTAAGACTATCAGGGGGAAAACGCTGTCTTAGAAGCATCCTAGTTCCTTCCTTCCCCATGCACAGAGCGACTGTGTACGCCAGGCTTGGAACAAAGCACTGTGGGCAAAGCATGAATTATAGAGTCATAGGCTCTGGTGCTCAGAGGATTCATAGTCCCCGCGAGCGGCAGAAGATTGGCCATAGGGCAAGGCAGAAGTCACACATGCTGCCTGAAGGATGTGTCTGCTCGGGGGTCGTCAGAAGAGAAGCAAAGTGCTTCCGCATCAGATTAAGGAAAGCATGAGAAGTGCACTGCTGGGGCCGGACTTCGGCAACGTGTCCCAGGCCAACAGACAGACCAGACAGAACAGGACATAGACGTCCAGATCAGGCCACCGAGCAGGAGGCCTAGTGAGCGCCCCCTCCTGTTCTCTGCGCCACTGCCCAGGGCGCCATGACAGATGGGGAGACTGCCAATGCCCAGGGGACCGGGGCTAGGGTCGGAGCAGGGTAGGGCTGGGATTTGGAACCACAGACTTTCCTCAGAACACCACTGATGTTTTCTTAAGTAAGACCATTCCGGATTGTTTCGGTTTGAGTTTTCGTGCTGTATTCACTGTATGCCCATCCTTTATTTGTCCGTGCCTCGCTGTTGTTCGAGAAAAGAATAAAGAAAGAATACACATGAAAGCGAGAATAAAGTGAAGCGTCCTCTGCCAAAACTTCTGGGACGCTTGCCGTGAAACTGAGCATGACCTCCTGTCATATACGGGACTTTCCGGCTGAGAAGCGTAGACATGGGATGCAGGCTTACGTGCAGGTATGGACCGATCGCGGTGTATCTCACGGCGAGGAAGCCCCCCGGCCGGGAGCCCGAGGCCAACACTGAAGGCCACACTCGTGGGGTGCTCGTGGGAGGGCTGACATGACCGAGATTTAATGTAAGAAGAAGGAGTTGGCATTGTCTCAAGTTGTTTCCTTTTCTTTTCTTTTTTCTTTTTTTTTTAAGATTTTATTTATTTATTTGACAGAGAGAGAGAGAGAGATCACAAGCAGGCAGAGAGAAAGGGCGGGGGAGGGGGAGGGGAGCAGGCCCCCTGCTGAGCAGAGAGCCCAATGTAGGGCTCGATCCCAGGACCCTGAGATCATGACCTGAGCCAAAGGCAGAGGCTTAACCCACTGAGCCACCCAGGCACCCCAAGTTGTTTCCTTTTCAAGAAATAAGTTTGTACCTTCGGTTGTTTCTCTGTAAAATACTCTCTTTTCCCATTACAGAGTTTCTTCAACAGGTCACACCACTTAAGTCGAGTTTCTCATATCATGTTATGTGAGGCTGCCCAAGTTTGCCAACGTCAGCCCGATCCCGGTGTCAGAAATTACAACTCTGACATCTTAGTTCTTCCTGAGTCTTGAATTATTAGTACCCCTAACAAGAGCTTCTAGCAAAGTGAACACACACTAATGGACTCTCAGCTAACTTTACTTTGATATAAAAGAAGGTATTTGATCTGTACTTGACCTGTTCAAATCCAGAATTTAAAATAAGATTATGCATGTGAAATTATCTTTCTTCGTGTGCAGAAAAATCCCAGTGCTGGAACTCACGCAAATTACAGAAATATCAAAACAGATCAGAAGCTACTGAATGGGATGTATCAGTTGGACACACATCCTCTCTGTTTTGTTTCTTTATCGTCTAGTTATGACTTTTAACAATTTTACTAACGTTATTTCACAATTGTCAAATGGAAGTTTTTTGGTCTGTTTTGGTTTCAGTTTTGATTTTTTTGTCTCTCCCTGATGGGACTCAGAAGTCTTCAAATAAATTGTTGCAGAGCAAACAATGCACTGTCTTTATTAAAGGCAAGCCTGTTTGGGAGGAGCTGTATACTTCAGTGAGAACATGTTGTTAAATTCCTGTATGACAGAAAAATCATGAGATTTAAATATGCTGCCCTAAATTCAGAATGAGCTTCACTTAAAATTGAGCAGTTTGAAGGAAGAATGTCCCATGCTTCACACAGGTTTTCCTGTGTTCCCAGTCTGGTTCACTTAGCCTAATTGCTGCATTAACTCTACAGAGGTTTCAACAAAACATGGTTTAGGGCTGGGGGAGGAAGACCTGTCCGCTCCACTGGGAAACGCCTGGATTTGTGTCCTGTAAGTGTCAACTATCTATTCCAGAAAGAGGATCTCACAAATTATAAGATTCTTTTTTTTCCTTATGTGAAATTCATGTGTCCATATTAATCTGGGGGCTCAATCAGTGGGGAAGCACCTGACTCTAGATTTCAAGGTTGTGAGTTTGAGCCCCTTGTCCAGCATAATGTTTACTTAAAAAAATAAGAAGTAAAACAAAATTTAAAAAGTGGCTTTTGGGGCACCTGGGTGGCTCAGGGAGTTAAAGCCTCTGCCTTCAGCTCAGGTCACGATCCCAGGGTCCTGGGATCAAGCCCCGTATCGGGCTCCCTGCTCAGCACGGAGCCTGCTTCCCTTCCTCTCTCTCTCTGCCTACCTCTCTGCCTACCTGTGATCTACGTCTGTCAAATAAGTAAATAAAATATTTTTTTTAAAAAGTGGCTTTTGTTGTTGTTTTGTTGTTTTGTTTGTTTTGTTTTTCTGTGGCACATGGCCCTCATGAAGAAAGGGCACATGCCATCTTCTCATGGTCACTGACCACCTTACTTGATTGCACAACAGAGATAATTCTGGAAAGGGTGCGTGGAATAACCAACCCATTGCAGGCTGGGCTGTGACGTCAGAGAAGCTACGTTTGTTCTAACAGTGATCTGACTTTTCTACATTCATTACCTGGGGCACATCCCAGCACCTCTGAGGTACCTGCTCCCATCTGCAAAATGAGGACGGCAGGGCCTGGCCCATTCGCTGTAAGAATGAGAGGGAACGAGGCGTGGAAAGTGCTGAGACACAGCGAAGGTTCCAGACACACAAAAGGAGGTGGTGGGAGGCACTGGCTGTCTGCATGCATGACTTCCACAAGGGAAGGCCAGAAGGACCAGCTCTGCCCTGAACGTGGGAGAAGAAGGGATGTGTCAAACCTGGATGCGAGAGAGGGAAGCCAATGACAAGCCTCTTCAAACAGTGCCTCAGGGTGGATCAAAGTTTTCTTCTCTTGGAAGCTGTAGGCATTCCCCCCTTCATCTTTGGGGCTTTCCTGTTCAAATAGCTCACCCTACCCACATGAAGGGAAGCCGGCTCCGAGGTATGCAAACATGCTTGTAGGGTTGTGTCATCTACATTGGCCATATGTTAATGGTGGGCTACACATCAATAGTTCTGGAAAACATATAAGTGACTAGGGTTTTCAAAGGGTATGCTTCAGTGAATGTGCATTCCTGGGGCCCATCTATAAAAAGATGTGCAGGCATGCACTCAGCACTTGGTCTTAATTTTCTGTTGATTTCTAAGCTCTACCAAACCGCAGGCCGCTCTGTGGGCTTCTCCACCAAACTGGTTTCACAGATGGAGGTGCAGCAACAGATCTCACCCCGGATCAGAATTACGTGCAACCAAGGGAAAAGAAAGGGAACGGAGCCCCAAGGCTGTACCCATTACGCTAATAAGCCCTTTTGGAACAGTGGTCATCAACTATCCTAAGCACTAGAGTACCTATCCCCGGAGACATTTTGATATTTCCATGCATTGCTTCGAATTCTTTTTTTTTTTCCTCAATACATTCTTATCTTTGAGAAAATTTCTTCTATGTCCAATTTTTTAAAAAAAGGTTACATTTTTTCAATAATGCAGCATAACTATAAAGTACAGCTCATTCCTTTATTAATTTTGTTTAATGTGACTTGTATCCTGCATGCATCTTGGATGAGGGATTGTGTGACAGACGCACTGTGGACCCTGTCAGAGCGGCAAGAGGGTTTCCAGCTCACCAAGTCCTCAGCCCTGGGCCTCCGCAACCCAGTAGCTGGCTTGTATGCAAGTCAACAAGCCTTCCTGTGTTCAGAATGTGACCCTGAGCTAGCTGCTGATCGGCTGCAGCGAATGGCCAGGGAGTCAGGTCCTAAGATGTTTGTAAACACAGGAAAAATACATGGGACTATCCCAATGAGTGAATGAAGGAAGTACCCAAACTTCCCTAACCACCGTGTCCTCTGCCGTGCAGGGCTGCTGGTCGTAGGCAGGACGCAGCCGTCTCGGGAACGAGCTGTGTGGGACCCCCGTGACCTTCCACTACGCCTGGGGCGATCTGGCCTTAGAGAAAGCACTCCCGTGTCATGGAAGTCAATATTTTTTCACAGACATTATGCATATCATAAATTAAAAAAATAATTAAATCCATCCTTGGCCAAAACCGGGGGCAGTGGGGAGCTCACTGGTAGTGTATTTTTTATAAAAAATGAAGAGCTTGCCTTATCTTTACAGTGTTTTGTAAAATCTGATTTCAGTTGTAATATCAGATTTTCCTCAAGGATGACACTCCCTCATTTCTCAGGATCACACTGAACCCTTTAATTCCCAAAGAACACACAGGAGAATCAGGTCGCTACCCCTTCAGACAGAAGCACATCTACAAGACCGATCATTATTTTGTGATAATAGAAGACACATTGTCCAATTTTTTAAAAAGTGAGGCGAAAAAAAAAAAAAAAAAAGAAAAAAGAAGACACATTGTCCATAAGCGTTCATCTCTCTCTTCCACCCTTCCCCACTCCTTCAGGCTGGAGTTGGCTGAAAGGAGTCCAGATAGGAAAAAGAGATCACTGCCGTGTCCGGCTGCAGTTGGAGAGGCCAGTCGTATTACAGCAAATAAATGCAGACAGTGGAGTAAAGGTGTAATGTCCACCCTACCTAATTAGACCGGCTTCTCATCTAAAAGATTTCCAGTTGAAGAAACGCTATTTTGCTCGATTATATTAGATATCTTTCTGGGCCAAGAGGTGAGAAAAGTCAACACTGTGTTTGGAAAGACAAGAATATTGTTTACACATGGTGTATTTTCATAGAGTAAATGTTTTTTCTTATCTTCCCGAGAAAATATGTGACCATCATAGTTATCAGTCCCAGGGCTTTGCCCTTATGTAGGGCAAAAGTTGAAATGATGCTAGAGTTGAAGTTACAGCAAAGTGGGGGGGGGGGGATGGAAGTCTTAACGGCAGTTAATCACATAATCAGAGAAGGAAAAACAAGCCACTACCAACTGCCTCTCTGATTTATTTACTGAAAGAACAACCTTTAAGAATAAAGTTTTCATTTATCTTTTATATCTTATCCAATAATTAATTTAATTTAAATATCTTACCTCATTTTCCTGCCAGACATCTCGTTTTCTGCACCATGACGGCCAAGACGCATCACCATTTCTGCAATTTGCTCTAGCTGTTGGCTATTCTGGTAACAGTCCATGATGTTAGTAAATAAGGACAGTTTTATTTAGTCATATGGATTTTAAGGCCTTCTTAATCTTTCTGTCTTTCTCTTTCTTGGTTCTCATCAGTCAAAGAAAGCACCAGGTATAACTCTTATCGGATACTCTATAATTTCACTGGCACCTCAAAGACTAAAACGTCTTGAAGTATCCTGGGATGTGTAAATCTCTGTGTTTTATCTTCCACACTTTACTTTTCCTCTGCTACTTTTTGGTGTGTTAAAATTCCATGTAAATATGAGCTCCAGCTACCGGTCTACACATAATACCTGCTTGTAACAGCAACTAGCAGATGATCTATTATGACTCTGTACTTCTGTGGTCAAATAGATGTGTGTGTTTATGTGTGTGCATGCATGTGTGAGTGTGAGTGTGTGTCCATGCATGTGTGAGTGTGTATGTGTGTGCATGTGCACGTGTGTGTGTGCATGCATGTGTAGGGTGTGCGTGTGTGTGTGTGTGTGTGTGTGTGTGTGTGTGTGTTTTAAAAGTAGAGAATCCCGTTTCTTCATTACTTCAAGGAATCACTAATGGTTTTCACAGCTCTCAGGTTGCAGAAAACTAATACCCTGATTTGGTTAATATATTAAAAAATTGTTAAATACGGATGGTTAGGATCTGACCTGATGTGAATCCATAAGTTTTACACATTCACATATGTTGAATACAATAAAGCAAGAAAATTAAGGAAAAGTTTTGGCTTATAAAGTTTGGTACTAATGGAAGACATACAGTAGATTGGAAGAAATGAGATTCAAAAATCCATGTTTCATAATGCCTTTTAGTTGATATAAATATATGAAGGGCCTGTCCTCATTTCTCATCAATCAAAGAAATCTAGAGCAATTTGAAATAGAAAGGAAATACATACATTCCCTAAGGTCATACGGCAATTAAGATTCCAACACCTACTCGTGCTCTTTTTCTTAAAAAAGAAGTCCTCGCTCTCTGAAGATGGGCATGTCCAATGCATGCATTCTCAGGATTTCCTGATTAGGCACCCCAGAAAGGAAAGGAGAGGTTGGTGCTGGCAAAAGAGCTCCTGAGAAGGTACATCAGAGCCCAGGTCACTCTCGACAGGACTATTCCTCCTAATTTCCCTTTCTTTCAGAGTGTCTTCTGCTCTGAAACATGTGACTCTTTTTCTGTTGAACTAAGTGAATTTTATAAGAAATTATGCTGACAAAAATGTTTTAGACTCACCCATTGCCGTCCCCAACACTCGGTCTGTGTCCAGTGGTGTGGACTGGCCGCCAGCTTGCCCTCAGAGCCCTACAGATCTCACAGTCATGAATAATTCACACCAAGGGATATCTTCAGTCCATCTTCACTATGGCAGTGATTTTGCTAAATGGATAACTATTATTTCAGAATCATTATACCATTTACATGTTTTTAATGGGTAAACTCCTGAATAAACTATTTTCTACTGGGGGTGCCTGGGTGGCTCAGTTGGTTAAGCGTCCAACTCTTGATTTCAGCTCAGGTCATGGACTCAGGGTTGTGAGATCGAGTCCCAGGTCTGGCTCTAGCCTCGGTGTGGAGCCTCTCCCTCTCCATCTGTCCCTCCCTCCCCCTTAAAAATTATCTTCTTCCAGATTCATGCACAATCCTTCTTCAAAGCCATGAATAGAGTATCAAATTTTTAAAAAAATGATCATGAATCAACATAAAGGCATGAAGCTCTGTGCTTTTATAACTTAAAATCCTCCTTCAAGCAAAAGGTTAGCCTGCTGCTCTGGTAAGGAGTGTGGAGTTGAGTTCTAGATAAAATGAGAAATTGTCCAAGGTAAAGACTCCTACAGCAAAAGTATCAGAGATATCTCTACTTTGTAAGAATTTTTTTTTTGTTTTTCTATTGTAGGCTTTTTAAAAAAGATTTTCTACCTTTAATAATATTGATAATCATTGTGCTTAATTTAACTTTATTGCTCTTTGGCTAATCACCATCCATACACAATGATGATTAAATCCAAATGAAATATTGGGCTTATTTTACAAATGTGTTATTACAAGTTTGGTTCTGGCACAGATCCACAGTAACCCCTGCAAATAATTAAAACATTATTTACCTTGTTTTCTGTATCCAATTTGTCTACTAATACTTCTGTTCCCCAAGAAGGACTCATCGATTCCTAATAGCGTGGTTTGAGGTCCACTGAGCACCACGCAGGGGACTCTCTATTCTGTGGTCACTGCTGCTTCCCAGTCACGTCTTTTAAAAACACCGTGGTTCAAGGTGTTCAAATGCATATGCATGACGAATGACCTCTGCAAAGAGGGTACGATCATTTATCATAGATAGCCAAGAGATATTTAGTGTGCTCGGAGGTCCAAATGGCGACACCAGAAAAACAAATAAACAAAACACCGGGTAAGATCTTATTATTCAACTGATGGTTTTAGTGTCGAATCTTACTTTGTTTTTTATTTAAATTCAATGAGCCAACATATGGTACATCATCTGTTTCAGAGGTAGAGCTCAGTAATTCATCAGTTGCGTAGAACACCCAGTGCTCATCACATCACGAGCCCTCCTTAATGCCCGTCACCCGTTGGGGGATTGACTAATGGACTTATTTTTTTTTTCCCAAAATTTTAAACTTTGTTTCTAATTGCTAATGCCGAGATGCATTCGGCTGGGATCAGCTGCTCTCACTAGCTCCGGGGGTAGGTATCTAGCTATGTATTTAGAAGCTAAAACTCACAGCTCCAGGAAGAACCCAGTGTGCAGGCTGGCCTTCTCTATGAACCCCACCTTCCTGAATGGCACTGCACTTTACTCAAGTATCCTGGATTTGTGTGTTCGCTGGTATCCCTCACCTTTCACATTCAAGCCCTTCAGGATGTCCCCCGCGTTGTCCCTGCTCTCTTTCCCACTGAGCCCTCCTACAAACCACTGCTACGCCCTGCCAGAGGTGGCCAAGATCTCACCTGCCCTGCACCTACCTTTAGAATGCTCTCTTCCAAATAGAAACCCTGTGTCTTACTCGTAGGCTTCAAGGTTTCTAACAGATTCCCACTGGGAACTCTTGAGATAACCCATTGAGCTGGAAATGGGCCTCCCTGACCTTCTGTCTTTTCCTCCCGTTGCCCGTGGCCTTTATGGTTTCCCACCTGGACAGCTGTTCCCTCCAGTCATTCAGCGTCTTCCTCCTCATCGTCCAGGTTTCTGCTTAATGTGTCCTCCTCAGACAGGCACCCGATCACGCCTCGGCACTGTGGTCAGGAGAAACCGCCGTAACTGGGTTTGAAGGCTGCTTTCCAGACTCTTATCATACATTTATACACAAATTGGTGTACTGATGAAAGGTCATAGACTTCTTTTCAACTCAATAATTATCGTTTTCAAAACCATTGGCTGCTCCCTTTCCTGATTTGAGAGGTTATCGTGGGGACATTCATCTTCATCCCGGCTCACACAGTTTTATCTCTTTCTTTTAGAAAAAAAGTTTTTGGATTTTTTTTTTTTTGGTTTGTTTGTTTGTTTGTTAGCTGCTACATAGTATTTTTCAGGTTTCTTTATATTAGTTTCCTTTTGTTTAACTGCATGTTTTAAAATACTTGCCAATATATTGACAATGAAAGTTGAGAGAAATGAATGAACCAGAGACAACACAACACCTGGGCTCATCTCCCGTGAGCCAGCCCATCAGGTCTTCCTTCTAGAACACTCTCCTGCATGACTTTTCCTCCCCTGGGCAGTTTGGCCCTAAGACAGGCAACCACACATGGAGCTCTTCTTCCTCAGATACGTGTGTTTTTGTTTCTAGGATATACTGCCAAGCTCACTTCCAAAATAGCTTCGCTGACATTATCTGCACTATCTGTATCTACACTCTCTAAACCCATCCGCACTAACCACAGCCAAGTATCAGACGCTTCACCTGACTGTATGGGTTGAAATTTTCTAAACTGAACCGATTTCACAGAGCATACGGTCCTTTTCTACAATACCGTGAACCCGAACAGAAAGCTTTTACTCGAAAATTCTCAATCTGACATGATGGATTTAGGAGTGTAGGGAGCTGCCCAAGAGGAAATGGCCATGTAGCCTCTGCTCCCTTAAGCAGAACAACTCAGCAAGAAGCCAGCCACGGGCTCGGGGCCTGCTCTCGATCGAGCCAGAGCCGTGGACCAGAGAACGTTTCGTCTTCTCCGATTCCGCCCTTCCTCCAACAAGTCAGTTCTTGTGGTAGAGACTCAGCATTATCTGTTCATACACCACGGAAGCCAGCGTTCCCCAGGGTGACCTGTCAGACACGTAGCTTGTATTTGTGGGAAGACTTTCCAACCCTGTGATTTTGACCAGATCCTAAAATAAAGATTATTGATTATTGAGTACATCAAGACCTTTCTTTCCTTCTGTATTTTTCTTTATTTGATTTCTCTAAGGTCTATTTATTGCCTTAAGTCTTTTGGAAATGTACACATAAAAATTCATCATTTAAAGTAAATGTGGCAAATACAATAATCTCTGAATCTGAAGCTCAGAAGAGCTCACCAGGGAGTCTCAGTCATGAAGGCCAAGAACATAGAAATCTCTCTGAGGAGGGATAAAATTCCAAAGAAGATACTTTTTCAAAATGAGTATCAGGAGAACAGTTTTCTTATATAGAACCCAATGTAGAATAGTCAGAGTTGAGACACCATTCATTTAAAATTGCCTCTGTGTGGTCAGAAAGATGCCCTAAGAACTGAAGCCTGGAGAACCCTCCCAAGAAACTCAGTTTGGGCCAGCCTGTGGAGGTTGTTTTATTCTAGGAAAATATGGGAAACCACTTCTCATAAATGTAAGAATGGGGTCAGAGACTGTGGTGTGGATTATCTGTGGGCTATTGCCTCGGGAGCCCAGGGTCAGCTGAATGTCCTAGGCACCGGCTCTCTGCCATCCTGGTTTCCAGATGTGCCCCCACAGCGGCAGTGGGAAGTACGTCAGGAGGTGGATAGCATGTGTAGGATAAGGGAGGTGTTTGTCGGGTAACGGGAGGCACATCTTGTCCCTCAGTTCTTCTGGGGGAAAAGATCTGGGGCACAAACCCAGACCTCCTGCCTAGTGTTGACCCATCGAAGCAACCACGGCCTTTTTAGAGCCAGTCCTCTGGTGCTTGTTTCATTTCTATATTTTAGAGGAAGAATCCAGATTGGTGAGGATGCGGAGAAAGGGGAGCCCTCGTTTACTGTTGGTGGGAATGTAAGCTGGTGCAGCCACTCTGGAAAACAGGGTGGACAATCCTCAAAAAGTTGAAAATAGAGCTACCCGACAACCCAGCAATTTCCCTAGTAGTACTTACCGCAGAGACACGGATGAAGTGATCCGAAGGGCCACCTGTGCCTGATGTCCATAGCAGCGATATCCCCAGTAGTCCAAATACGGAAGGAGCAGAACTGTCTCCCGGCAGAGGAGTAGACAAAGAAGACGTGGTCCATATATACAATGAAATATTACTTACTCATCAGAAAGAATAAATACTTACCATTTGCAATGAGGTGGATAGAACTAGAAGGTGTTAGACTGAGTGAAATACGTTAATCAGAGAAAGACAATTGTCGTATGGTTTTATTCATATGTGGAGCATAAGTAATAGAGGATCATTAGGGATGGGAGGGAATACTGAGGAAGGAAACAAACTGAGGGCTGCTGGGGGGGTGGGGGATGGGGTAACTGGGCATTGAGGAGGGCATGTGATGTAATGAGCACTGGGTGTTCTGTGCAACTAATGAATCCCTGAACTCTACCTCTGAAACTAATAATGCCCTATATGTTAATTAATTGAATTTAAATAACATAAAACTAATGAATGAATGAATGAATGAATGAATGAATAAGACACCTCTCTAAAGGACACCGGATAAACGCTAGAGCATTAACAGGTAGAGCATCAGATAGCAAAGGAACTAAAGGCCCCAATCTAGGGTTTTTCAACCTTGGTACTATTAACACCTTGGGCCAAGTAATTCTTTTTGTGAACACTGTCCTATTTATTGTATGATGTTAAACAGCATTTCTGGCAAAGATGCTAGTCATACTCCCTCTGTTGTGATAAACAGAAATGTTCCCAAACATTGTCAAATGTCTCCAGGGTGGGGGTCAAAATTACCTGTACTGAGACCCATTGACATAGACAATTAATGCTTAACTGAATTCTGAATTCTGTCTCTGAAGTCACGGTTCAACAATCACATCTCAAAAAGTACAACTTGAGGATTTTTTTCAGGAACTTCAAGAAATGTTTGAAATTAAATATATTATACATTGATTCTATAAAAACCCCAATCATAGTGCCCATTTTATTACTGTCTAAGAGTTATAATGACAAATACATGTGTCATTTCTAGGTCTAGATAAAACAGCTACCTAGATTGGAGCACTTGAAGTGCAGGAGTATCCCCCACATGATCCCTAAATAAGCTGTGATTTATATCAGAAAAAAAAGACAAAAACAAAGACGTCTTCTGAAAGTTTAAAAGAAATAAGATTTTTCAATAAAAGTCCTCCTAACAGATTGATTGATTGATTGATTGATTTTGCTTAGTTTCTGGGTCTTGTGGACACCTGAGTCAGAGTGCCACACTGTGCCTGCTCACTGCTAAAGATGACAGCCCAGATGAACATAAGGGCTTCTACCCTTTTTTTTTTCCTGTTGATTATTATTTTAATTTATGTTGGTTTAACAGACTTGATGGGGACATTACATGACTGTTATTTTCGTAATTGCATGCACAAACCAAATTTAGAGTGAAGTTCTCTTCCACAAGGAGGGCAAGCAAATCGAAAGACCTGAAGAAACTAACGTGGAGGGAGAAAAAGGGAGCCTCTCATCACAAGCATGGGCAAAGGGCAAAAGAAACGTTTGTGTCAAAAGTCAGAGACTAAGAAATGGGACTTCTAGGTAAGAGTGAAATGTGGTTGATCTCAGCCAAGGACGAATTTGAGATTCAAGAGGAAAATAATGAGTCATTGTTCACTGTCCACACAATATGGTTCATTCTGTCCCTTAAAACAAAAGCTTTTCAAATTCATTCACGAAAACATTCACAGAAAGAAAACTCTGAATGTTGTTTTTGGGATAGGAAAGAATATTCCCTCAGGTTCCTTAAATCATCGGGACTGGACTCCGTGAACTGAGGAAGAGCAACAGTGGGCTCTTGTCACCAGCTTCCAAGCACCTGACAGGCCAGTGTCAAAAGCGAGGTGTGCAGCCAACAGAGCACAGAAGAGCATCCGCTCTCTCCCCTCCCCTGCCCCCCTGCCCCCCACTTCTTCTCCTTCCTCTTCTCCTTCCTGCCCCTCCCCTTCCTTCACTTGGACCTTCTTCTCCTCTTCCTGCTCCACTTTCCTCTCCTGCCCTCTCCTCTTCTCTTTCATCCCGATTCGCTTTCTCCTTAGTGACAGATGTATATGATAATCATTTTCATTTAAATTTTTGTTTCATTTACATGTATTAAGTGTATAAAGCCCCTTATTGCATCATGATCGCACGAGCTGGTCAACTTGATTCCACCGCAACCTTCCTTCCCAGCCCCACTGGGCATGGGTATAGCAAGCGTGAGGGAGGGCACAGGACACCAGCTGGCACATTCACGGCTGGTTCCCTGCTCTTGCAAGGAACGGGCAGATGTCTTCTGTATATCTCAACCGCCTTTTTATTCTCCTATCCATAAACAGAAATAAAATAATCGTTTCATAGTTACCTTCCTTGGCCAGTACAGAATTTGTTTTCTGAGTTTCTGAGGATGGAGGTGAGGATCTATGCTATTATTATCAGAATGACAGATTTCACTATTTACTTGTTTGAAAATGTCCTGTAAGTAATCATAGGAAGGATATCATGGTTTTCATTTTTGAAAGCTGGCACAAGCTAAACATTAATGTTTTTCATCAAATGTCATGCTAACAAATGATATTTTAAAATAATACCATGCTAATAAATATTTTATTTAATATTTTACTTATTTTTTAAATAATCAAGCCAATATATTATCTACTTAAAATTGAATTCAGCCTTAGATGATTTTCAGAAGGTCATAGGGTAAAGTAGTTACAAAGAATGAAAATTCTGGAGTCCATTTGTTTGACTTCACACCCTGTTTCTGATGCATATTTTCTGTGCAGGATAACCAGTCTCCCCACTCAGTTTTCTAACCTCCCAATTGGTAATAAAGATAGTAATTATTTCACCTGTTTTGTGTGAGAATTAATTTGAAACAATATGTCTGAAACGTTTGGGCCATTGCCTGACACACAGATGTTCAACGCATGTCGGCTCCGATTTTTACTAATGGGCTTCCTCTTGGATTCAAGGTACAGGGACAAGAGAGCGAGGACATAGTATTTAGGCAGTCTGGTGTCACTATTAGCACTAACTAGTACATATTCAAGTGCCCACTGTGTGCAGCGGGCCCTAGGCAAGCCACATGTTTTATTTCTAAGTCTTTAAACCCAAGAACAGATCCAAGAAGAGATGACGCCAACATTTAGGTCTTTCCCACTCAGACCGAAATGCCACACTATGTCTCTGTGTGCTTCTGAAACCTTTCAATCTAAAAAGTACTTTGAAGTTTTGCTTAAAACCATCTACCTTACAATTTGAGTTATCTTGAGTTACTGTCAGGGACACCATGGAGAAGCACACTTCGAAGACATTCCTCACAATCACGGGACCCCAGGAGCCCATCTTTCACATGGCAGACCAAACGGCAGCTGAGAAGGGGCGGCTGTCAGCACACTACCTCAGGATCCATGACTTAGGGGTCTTTTACCTGGAGTTAAAGTGTGGGGACGAACCATAATCTCACGAAGCAGTAACAGAGATCAATGATTATTAAAGACAGCATAACGAAATCTGACTTGTTTCCTCCGTCTCCTCTGATCCACGCTTCTCTGCTACATACACTCCTTGGGCAATAGTTCCATAGGCCCAACTTCACTTACTTTGATAAAGTGAAACTATTTTTCCAGTGTATGGTTCCACAGAAGTGTGATTTCCAGAATTTGGCGTCCTGCACATAATCCAGGAAACTCTGTGCATCCCTCCCGGTGCCCTGCGAGGTGGGCTTCTTGGGAGTCTGGCCCGGTGACCCTCTGAGTCCACCGGCACGTGAACTCACCCGTGAGGTGGGTAAGTATTCTAGCCCTGCCTCGCCAGGTCCTGGCCTGTTGTGATCGTAGGACCTCTGCTCCTTCACAGATGACATGCCAAAATGCAGATCAATCCTCCACTTAGTAAGTGAATTAATCACCTTGAACTTTTGACTGCAGCGGGGTGGTAAAAGCTGCTTTTCTGAGGAGAACAGCACTGCGCTGCGGAGGGAATTATGGAAACATTACGTGTGGACGGGCTCTCTGGCTCCTATGAGTCAGATTCGGGGAACCTTTTGATCTTTCTGTCGTTAACACCAGGACTCCCACTGCAACATGAGAGACAGGATTATAAAAATGAACAAAAGGTTATATGTGCCCAGAATATTTCATTTCAGAGAGAAAAGGACAGAACTCTTCTTACAGTCTACTCTCTCCTACTTTCTCGTACACTTTGTTTTGCTTTGTTTTCACTGTAAAATGAAACACACACACACACACACACACACCATCTCTCATTTTATTTTTCTTACTGCAGATTTAGGACACTTAGATTCTATCACTTATTAATGTTCAAAGGTTCCATTTGGTGTAACATTTTTAATGTTTTAGGACCATAGCCTTTTTACTGCTGTTCTATGAAAGACAGACATCAGTAGAACTCCAAGCCTGTCAAAATTAATAATACTTCACAAAGCACATTTCTAATGAGCATTGAAGATGGCCTCCTCATCATCGCTCCAGAACATATCACCAAATGGACGGAGACGCAGTGGGCACATGGGATCATGATTTCAAGCGTCATCTAGAGAAGAGTTGGGTTAGTTTCCATCCATTCCAGAGCCCCAGACAACTGCGCCCATGAGGGGTCCTGAGTCAGGGGGCCTGTGTCTCAACGGAGAGGTCTGCAGGCATCACGAGTGACCCCTGCTCAACCCTGCAAGTGCAGCCCAGGAAGAGGGGGTGCTCTGAGTCTGTGTGCTTAGCAAGACCGTATGAGACAATGGTTTGGGAGTTTATGCAACAGGAAGTGTGGGGGCTGAAAGGCATTTATTTGGATTAGATACCGCAGATCTTTATTTCGCCCTGAGAAAAATTACACTGGAAGGAGAATATTTGGAATGGTTCCTTTAATAGATCTAAAGGATAACATTCATTTTTATTTTTTTAAGGCTGAAGAGTACAGAAAGAACATTCTTCTACCTTATTTATTTTTAATTGAAGATGCTATACAAGCATTTGCCAAATTATTCAAGTGAGAGCCATAATTAGGCAATGCACGTGGGGAGAGTAGAATGGTAAGTGCCGACAATGAAGCATCTATTTATGGATATTACCACACATAATGAAAGCAAAACTGTTGTAGCTGTGCATTAAATTTAGAGTATCCTTCCTAATAATACTCAGCATGTGTGAAACAGTTGGCAGGAAGTATCAACATAAGGACAAGTTCATGATGGTTGGACGGTTAAGAAACTAGTGCAAATAATTAAGGATTAAATAAACAAAAGAACGGAATGTGAACAAAAAAAAAAAAAAAAGATAGCATAGGCTAAAGACTTTGTGTACAAAGTGAAGTAGTTCTGTTCCGAATTATCTTTCTTCTTATTGCTTTAAAAAATGGTAACCACATAATTGTCAGATTGCTCCTTTGCAGACAAAGCCAGATTTTTTTTTCTTTATTAAGCCCAATGAAAATAGATGAGTTTAAAAGCAGGTTTTGTTGCTCAAGCAGACGCAGAGTCGTAGGTTAAATTTGTTAAAAAAACAATTACTTGCAAATGTAAACATTGTGGTCATGCCACAGACTTCTCCAATATAAGTGGAATGTTTCTCTCTTTTCTGGATCCTAACTGGAATGTAAGCTCACAGATGTACCACATGGATATACCTGTTGGATACTGGGTCCCGAGTTAATGTCACTTCTGTCTGTTAGCCAATGCATTCAAGGGAGAAAATTTGCTCAAGACAAGAATTGTACTGCACTCAAGAAAGAAATGGCACTGTAGGAGATCTATCTATGTTAAGATTTGTATTTTCTTGTTTGTCTAGTTAGAGTCTTCACAAGGTAAGAGCAGCATATCCCTCAGAAAACACCCATGTGCTCCAAGGTCAGTGTAGGGAATGATACCACTGGCCTCACCAACACGGTCATCACTGCACTGTGAAAATCCAGGGGGGAGCTCCCATGAAGGCCCTGGGTTTCCGTGTCACGTGTGACACACTCACGAGAATGGAGAAGAGCCAAAAAGAACATCATGTGACCAGAAACAATCAACTAAACAACTGAAGAATCAGAATGGATGTTTCCCAGGGTGTGGGGTGGCAAGGACCTGGCAAGGCTTCCTCTCTCTGGAGCACTCATGGTTATTTCTCATATCTTCCAGCTCTCCTCAAGGAGAGCTTTTTAGGCACACATGTTTTGGGGTGTTTTTCACCCCAAGTTCAAACTCTCTTCTAAAATAAAATAGAAAGTAATCCAGGAAAGTTTTTTTGTTTGTTTTGATTTGTTTTCATTTTTGCTTTTTTGCCAGCTATTTAAACACAACAAAAGTTTGGAAATACATTTTCCATCACATCCTTACAAAGAAAATAAAATAAAAATCTCCAGGCTCCATTGTCCGGATTTCGTCCATTTTCTCCACATTCAGGAGTGATAGCTGAGAAGGGTTTGCGAGCACTTTGCAGGAAGTGCAGACCATGTTTCAGTTCATGCAGCAGCAAAGTTCTCTGAAGGAGCGTCTTCATGATTGGTCCCCTTCATCCTTCTCTGCAGAAGCTGAGCAATTGCTTTGCAGCCCAAATCACACGGCCATTCCCCTGCTTGGGACGCCCCAAAATGGCTTCCCTCTTCCCTCTGCACATGGTCTTCCCAGAACAGAAACCCCTGGTGACCTGGTCCTGGCCTAGAGGCATGAAAGCACATTGTGACCCGGTTGCCCAGGGACTGAGTCTTCTTCCCAGGGACACAGGAGACACACCCCAGCCTGTAGACCTGGCTCCTTCTCTCCCATCCCTCTCTGTACCTACATCTCAGCTCACAGTGTCCTTTCCCCAAAGGGCCTTCTGGGGCTCCTGATCTCTGGAAACCTCCCACTCACTGTCTGCATGCCACTCTCTGCGAACCATCTACACAGTGATATTGGCTACCATCCCCTAAGACTGATGTGTTTCTATTGCCTGTGCAAGGCTCACAAGAGCAGAGCTTCTCAGCAGCTCCTTCGCCTGGCACGTCGGGGTGCTCAGTGGGGGCTTGTAAAGCCTTTGATGAGAGGACGGGTGGATGTATAAATAATTAAGTGAATGAAGGAGGCAATACAGGGGTGGTGGTGGCGGAGAGAACCATGAGGGGATCCAGTCAGTGGGAGGAGACCGGCTGCAAGCGTGAACTCAGTGGGGATGGGCAAACCCAGTTAGATGAACTGGTCCAGGCTCAGACACAGGCTCAGGAGGAGTCTGAAAAAGTGGACACTGTAGCTCCTGACCTCAGTGATGGAAGAGGACCATTCTGCACCTCTGTTGGCCACAGATGAATGCACATCTGGGCCGAGGGCGTGTTCCCTGTCTGGGACAGCTTCTGTGTTAACGTGGTCTTGAGCCACAATTGCTTAACACGATTTTACACATGAGACGGCACGCACTGATGCGGCGGACGAGTTTCCTCCCAGATCTCTCTTTTTCTAAAAGAATAACTCATATACCCAGTAAGTACCATCCCAAGAGCTCTGCAAAAGATTTCTGTAGTGCTTCACTTTTTATACCCACATGAATAGCCACTCATTATACTCCAGCTGTGTCAACACCTCCTCCCTCACAAAGTCCCTTTTCAATTGTCTGTTTGCTGTTTGCTTTGCTTTGTTTTCCTTGTCGTTTTCTTTGACAAGATTCAGCGTGGGCGAGTAAAGAAGTGACTAGCCCATTGCTCCCAAGAAAGCAAAAAAGGAACTAAGATTCCAACACCCTTTAACATGTAGCTATTCATCCTTTAAAGGATCTTTGGCAGCTAAAGATTATGCCAAGACGGATGGTTAAATGGAGGAGGTTTACAATAGCCTTATTATTTTACAAGTTAAAAAAAGAAATGAGTGTACTCAATAGCGTGGCTGTTGAAATCCTTGCAAAACTTGCTTCCATAATATACTCCCACAGTATTTTTTAGCGCAAGTTGACATTGTTGACATGTGAAACTAATGTGATACCTTGGAACACCCTAGATGGTGTTCTATTATTTAAGTATATTTTATACGGGAGTACTAGTAGGGGAATTGCTCAGAGGTTGGCAGTATGTTGCAGAATAGTATTTAGTTAATCCTGACACAGGAAGAACATGTTAGCAAAGAAACAGAACAATGTTGTTTTTTACATTATTATGATGATTTTTGGAGATGGCATGATCCAGACCACAGAACTGTAGTAGGCATTGTTTAGGGACTTTCTGGAAAACACAAGACAAAATGAAACTGCTTTGTCCTTCTGAATCTGGTAAGAGGAAGCACCTGCTGTCTTTAGCCTGGGATTCTCATTCCTGATTTTAATTTCAGATATGTATTTTTATTATCGTTCAAAGAAAAGAATAGGACGGTTGTTGATGTGGAATATGTGGAAATTTGGGCATATCTAATTTTGATCATCAGTTTTTAATGCAAACTTATATTTCAGTAGATAAATCTAGATTAATATGGCAAAAAATAGAGTGCTTTTCTTGGGGGTGGAGGAGTGTTCACTGTTTGCTCATTGTGTGTCGTTATCCATGTTCTACAAACTTGCCCTCATGTTGCAGACTTTACAGGTTGCATACAATCAGACAGAGAACCTCTGTGCAGATTCCTGAATAGGATGCTACTATCCAGCTCCAATTTACCTTTTAAAAAATACTAGAAGAAAAGAACTTATTGTGAATTGGGCAGAATATCCCATCATTCCCCTTTAAAGACTCCTGAAGTGACCTCAACAGGCCAGGGCACTTACAGAATCTTCATGAAAACAGGCAGAGTTTGGCCAAATAAAACTACCTTAAAAAGCATACCCAAAGAACCCAAAACAGCGTTATACCTTAAATTAACTTTAAAAGGGTAACCTAAATCAGATATGATCAAATAACTTCTTCCAAAGCTTGAGCACTATGTCCACAAGGATGTGGGAAATACACATCAGGCATCACACCACCTAGAAACAGATGGTCTTCTGTTCCCAGGGCAAGTTTGAGAAACTGTGCTTTTTAGAAAACATGCTGAGTAACCATAGTTTAGAAGATGAAAAGTTGAAGTGATGAGCATATGAAACGTCTTGATTTTTTTTAAAACATTTTATTTATTTATTTGACAGACAGAGATCACAAGTAGGCAGAGAGGCAGGCAGAGAGAGGGGGGGAAGCAGGCTCCCAGCCAAGCAGAGAGCCCGATGCGGAGCTCGATCCCAGGACCATGAGATCATGACCTGAGCCGAAGGCAGAGGCCTTAACCCACTGAGTCACCCAGGCGCCCCAAATGTCTTGATTTTTAATGACATCTTAAAAACGACTGTTAAAATAAGAAGAAATAATGATTTGCAAATGGGAAGAGACAATATTGTTGGACTTGGGTAGGTCTTCATAGGGACTCATCCCCATCGTTAAGGCATGGCCATGTCTGTCAGTCTTTAATCTAGATCTTCCCTGAGAGCAAAATGGCCAACTGGGAATTATGGAGTCTTAGAAACAGAGAGGAGTAAACGCAAACGTTGTTTATTGGGCAAGAACTGGGACCTTCGGCTCAAGTGCGCAGCCAGGGAAATAAAGGTCTCATCTCACTAGGTTCTCTTCTAGTCTCTCTCTCTGCCTCTGTCTCTCTGTCTCTCTTTTTCTCTGTCTTTCTCATCTTCCTGAGCTCCCCATTGACCAACACCAAAAACCAGTGGATGGTGAACTCCCCTAGAGGTCAACTCTTGAGGCACAGAACATAGAGTTGGATGGATGGTGGAGGTTAAGGTAAGTGAGGAAAGTTCATGTTCACCAGCCAACACCCCAGCAACTTCGCTGGTAGCTCATTGGGTCCCTCCACCTGCAAGGGAATCCAGGATGGAGTGTATGCTGCCAAGACACAGTGCCACCATTAATTAAATCTGGTTCTGTTAAATTATGAGAAAGAGAAAGGTATTAGAAAATGAGGTGACATTGTCTGCACAACACAGTTTCATCCAGAAAGCTGTAGAAGACAGAGAAGACAGGAGCAGAGATGAATATGGACAGAAAGTATTTAGCCCCATGTCACCTAATGTATTGAAAGCCAATGGAAATAAAAGTTACAGAGCAATAAATTGAACACATAATGTGCCAATTATAATTCAATCAGCCAAGTAAACACATTTTCAGCTTTGCCTAAACTTGGATATAAATAAAGTATGAATGAGGAAAATTAATAACTCTGTGAATAAATTATCCACTGATGGGAGAAACAATAGCCCACACAACAAAACTAGGCAAATGCAGAGGGCATGGTCACCATGTTGCTTTAAGTTCGCATAATTGAATGTAAACCGTCTCATCCTGATATCTGTAGGAAAGACACATGAGCACCACTGCTGGACTAAGAATTGTAGTCAGCAGGATGTGTGATTGGGGTCAGAAGGAAGTGAGGCATGGAGGGAGGGATGGGGACACTAGGAGATGCTGGGTACGGGTCAATGCCTTGGGCAAAAACAGTCTGTTAGCTGACCAGTCCCTTGGAAGGAGGTATGGAGAGGGCTTGATCTAGTTGGCTGCTTCTTCGTCAGGAATCCCCTTGTTCAGTGTTTGTTCCATAAGGGAGCTAACTCTGCCACAGTCCTGGGCTGCCTCGTCTGGAGTCTTTAGCGGCCACTCAAAAGGCGAGTTAGAAACTCAGCGTGCTGTTAGGGCAATCAGCCCCACGCTGATGGACATAGTTGGGCAAGCATGAAGGGCTGAGCAGACTTTTGAGGCCAAGAAAATTGGAGAGGGCATATCAAATGTGCCCAACGTATAAAGTCTTAGAACACAATGATTCCAATGAAAATTCTGAATAAAAAAGTAATCCCACTTGTTAAAGTCTAAACTCTGACCTAATTTTACTAGCAGCAATTTATTTCTTATCCTCACTTTTTTTTAGAATGTTCTTATTATCCTATTATTTGTTTACAAGTGCATAAATAACATGTGTTACTCACAGATAATACATTTTTCTTGGTTAGTAATAACTTAGAAAAATTCTATTACGCCAAGTTCAGATTTTAAAATGTCCTTACATACTTTTATTCATAAATATGTTTGAGGGCTAATATAGACAGATTTAATTATGTCCCTAATTGACCACTTCTCATCATGTCATTTATACTATAAATTTTAGAATTACTGCAAATGAGAGCTAAATTCACATATCCCAGATCAATTTTCCCCACAATCGTCCTAATCATTGTGATTTGTATCTTTATTCCATTATGAATGTTGATGAAAATGAAGACTATATGATTTATAACGTCTTTTCCAGGAGTGTTTTGGTCTAAGACAAAGCACAAACTTTATTTAAGCCTTTACTAAATTTCCATGGCTCAAAAAACTGAAATATTACTCAGCCTGGATAAACCATTCCACACCGGAAAAATGAGTTTGGTTCGTGGTTGCCTTAGAGATCACTGATTCAGAAATATCACCATTCAAAATCGTCCCTCACACAGCCACCTGAAGGAATGATGATAATGCAAGAAATCAAGTAAAATGAAAGATTTTTTAAGCCTCTATAGAAAAAAAAAAGAAAAGAAAAGAAAAAAGAAAAAGGTTCTTACAGCCACAATGACCTTGGTATAGGGCATTTTCTGGGGAATTGATGATCCCCCTGGACGGTCAGCTCCCCCAGATGACCATTAATCCCCAGGCAATGCCCCTGTCGGCATCGCTCTTGCTTAATTCAATTATTTGTGGTTGTGGGCTTTCCTTGGTGAATATTTTATCGTGCAGTCAGGCTCCCTGACTTCCCTGTCGCCCTGCTCAATTCCATTTCTCTGATATAGACCAGCCCAGGTTTGCATTCATCTCACACACCCCAAACCATATCTAATTCACAGAGAGAAAAATAAAATGTGTCTCCACAGATGCAGATGTAGTTGTGTGGATCTTCAGGGCACGGGGATTTATAAACAAATTCAAACAGACTATCAATGGGCATGCGTACTAGTGTCCTAAGAGTGAGTTTTTATACCCAAATGATACAACACCTGTGATTTTCACTTCAAGGCAAAATGTGAAAATCACAATTTACATAAGGTTGGATTTGGGGAGTTGAATAAACGTTTATAGCCTTTTAATCTATGACTGGGCTTTAAACATTAGAAGCAAAAACAGAAAAAAGAAAAAACAGAACAAAACAAAACATTGTGGCTGTGGATGGCTGTGCGTGTGTGTGTGTGTGTGTGTGTGTGTGTGTCTGTGTCTGTGTCTGTGTGTGTGTGTGTGTGTGTGTGTATTTGGGCCAGTGTCCATAATGGCTCAAGACCACGTCCATTTAGACGTAGAGGCAGACAAGCCCAGTAGCGAACACTCAGGCTTTGTGGTCAGAGAGATCAGATTCAAATCTCAGCTCCATCCCAAGGTCAGCATGCTTTGAATTAATCATCTCTCTCCCCTGTTGGGAACCTGGGAAGGACAACCTACATTCTCAATGTTCTTGGGAGGGTGAACGGGAGGCCGTCACGTGGCTCGTTCTTGTGGCTGGTTCTCAGGCATATTATAAGGGGATGTATAACTCTCGATTGTGGATAAATGTGGATATGCAGGGAATGGCTTATTATAACCACACTATTCCACTTGAAACGTTTGTTTCTGTGTAAGATGTTGTTCTAATAGTAAAATGGTTTATTGAATTGTAAACTTCTAGCCTTATTAAAATAATGACCAAATTGAAGCACTTTAAAGTTAATTAGACATTTAAATGTAACATTTTGAAATTTATTAATTTTATTATATTTTATACACATTGCCTATACTTTATTTGTGTATAAATTTTATATAATCTAATTTTTATAAGCGTGGCCATATCCCTACACTTAGAGAATGCAGACTCTCAGTAAGTATATAATTAGTAGATGAACAACTGGGTTTTTCCCTACTGTGTTTCTGTGTCCTACCAATATTAAAACTCTATTTTTGGATTTCTTTCCCTTTCAGTGTAACTTCCTCAATAATGATATACATACGTTAGCACACATTCCAAAACAATTGATCTATTTCTTTATAGATCTATTACTTTAAACAACTAATGTCAGACACGCCGATAAGCCTTCCTGCAGAATCTGTGGAAGGAGGGTTCTGAGAGACCCTCCCGTTGAGTCCATTGCTCACATGCATGAGAACAGCTTCTTCCCCCTCCCCAGGAGAGAAATGCAGTTGCCTCCATGCACATTAAACACAAAAACTAATAAAATCCAACCCAATGATAAATGCAAGGAATATATTTCCATTGAGATTTAAAATTTAGATATTTCATGTGCACGGAATATTGCCATCAGTGCACACATCTTATAATCAGCATGTAATATAGAACTTTGTGGAAGTGATGAGTTTTTCGTATGTATATGTTAATCAGATGTATGAAATGGGTTAATGCAGATGTCATTCAGTTGTAAAATCCAGAAATCCTTAAGACAATCCAGGCATCATCACATGCCGACAGAAAGACCTGAGCCTTCCCTCGCTGGTAAAATTTGAAACTTAAAGATATTTCTGTTCCGGTTCTGAGAGTCCGGGAAACAAAGTGTCACTTCTGCCTTTTCATTGAATCACAGTTTGAATTACTGAGGTTTCGTCCATACTGAGATGTGTTCTCAATTTGGGGATTTTTTTAAAAAGAATTTATCATCTAGATTGTAGATGGAGACATTGCATTAATGCTTAAGCAGGTGGAACACTAACCTGGGAAGGACGGGAGCTGCCCTCCATCTTGACACCCAGTGGACTCCCTCTTCTTTCTGGAATTAGATCTGAGACAGTAAATCGAGCGTGAACCTTAGATTAGGACCTGCAAAACCGTACATGCGGGCCCTTCTGTAACCTGGTAAACAAGACTTGACTATACCACTCTACCACCTTTGGGTTCTCCAAAGGCCAGTGAGACATGAATACTTGTTTAGTCTACTGAGATCTGTGGCATCTTGAGGGCTCAACTTCAACATGGCACTCACAGAACATGACTGTCTTGACCGTGCCTTGTGCCCCACGAGGAGAGGGGCTGCTAGCCTCATTCCCAGATGGAAGGTAGGGTCCTTGATTAAGGAGTAGGACGCCCCCAGAGCCTGCACTCCTAAACACTACAGCAATTTGCTGCAAGAAAAAAGCTGACGTCTCTCATATTCAAACTAAGAGTAGGATTTAGGTCCCACAGAACAGAGGTTCTGTTGAACTCGAAATTTTAGAGAAACCTGGTGTCCAACACATGCCAAAGCATACGTAACATTTGGATTATTAGATAGAAAAGCAGAATCACGTTCATGAGAAGTAGGTAAGTTAAACAAATCATGCTTAGATGGCAATCTCCATTTGAACATCACAAACAAGGGATAGAGAATTCTCTTCAGTGTTGGCGCAGCTGGGTGCTTGGAATAACAGAGAAAACATTGAAGGCGATTTTGATATATTTGTTTATAGTTTCACACATTCAAATTTTTAAACTCCTAAATTCTCTCTTTTGTGGATAGCATGGGTGCATATAATAGTGTGTCAAGGTTTCCACTATAAATATTATTTCTCAGGGATTTATAACTTTCTCCATAAAATGTGACCCCAGGCATTAACTATCTTTTCTCAACACAGAGACTGACGTTTTTATGTGTGACTTTTCATACGCATGCTGGGATAAAGCTAGCAGTTGAGCTGTTTCTAAGCCACATGCAATTACTGAAAACATACTAGTATTGTAGCTCAAGATGTCTACCTGAGCCACATTTGCTGCAAGTTAAGAGCATTCGTAAAACAGCAGTTAATTAGTCTGTAATAGGGTCTAATCATATTTTATTTGAAAACACTTACAGGAGCCCTGCAATGGTCTGGGTGTTACTTTTTTTGAGAGATATGAGCCCTCGCTCCCGGCTCGATCTATCTCCCCCTCTAGCCTCCTCTCCTTCTTTCACACGGGACTTAGCTCATTATGCACAGAAGTGCTTTGTGGCATTACCGGTTTATGAGAAAGGAGAACAGGAAAACACAGGCATCGAGTACTTCCTATGAGAAATGAACATTGACTTTCTCCGAAGAAAATATAAATGGATTGACTTAATTGGACTTCGGGCACTGAAGCAATTAATAATAGATTGTGTCATAGTGAGGGCTTTGTTTGTATTTAAAGCAATAAATTACAAGTATTAAATGTATATTTATTTCAAGTTAAACTCATTTCTAATTGACATGTTACTTAGCCTAAGGCTTTTAAGATCTTTTAGTATAATTAAATTAATAGAAAGCTATAGATCACAGTATGATAAACAAACAGCCCAGACTTTAATATGACAGATATACAGAACAGGCTGTGTAAGTAGATCATTATTATCGGTTTAGGTTCAGCAAAAAAATACCACCAGAATGAAAAGAAAAGAAGGAGAGAAGCTGTGGCTGACGCGAGTGACATTCTTGCCCATAATCTGACTGGCCGGCCTCAGAAATCCCAGGCTGGGGAGCAGCTTCATTATGAAAATTTCTTGGTTGGATCGATGCCTTCTACCAGAAGCTCTTAAAACCCCACATCAAACATTTAAAGGTTATTATGATCACCCCAGTCTTCGGGCAGCCAAATAGCATAATAATGTTCCATGGATCAAGTGCAGCCACCTCTAGCTCTTATTATTTTCAAAATCTTCATATTTTAAGTATAGTCCTTAGTCCGAAATGCATATTGTAAATACTATTGCCCAAGAGGAACGCTGGCTTCAAGTCTTACAATTTCATGCAAACAAAGCACTCGGCATGCTTCGTGACAGCTGGCTTGCTTTGTTGTCGTTGTCGTCGTCGTTTTGACAATATGATGGGAAAGACAGCTACAGTCTTCTCTAGTGTGAGGAAGAATTGAGATTTAGCTCGTGTCTATAGCCCGAATTGTTTTATTTCAAATTGGAATGGTTTACTGCTGCCCATGATGTGGACACTGGTGTGTTTTCTTGGCAAGAGGGTAGCTCGTCTCTGAATGTGTCCTACCGGCACGTCTTAGGTCTCCTGCTGCGCTGAGATCTGTCAGGTTCTTTGTCTGTCTTGCACACCGGACTACTTGCCCCACAAGCCTAGGAGGCTTCTTATTAATCTTTGCATTCCCAGACTTCATGTTGTCTTGTATATAGTAGGGGTGTGATGAACACCTGTCTAATGAAGGAACACACTACTCTTCTGGATTTTCCTACCAGTACCGTGGTTCTTCTCCATGGAGCAGATAAGGCCTGGGGAGGAGCAAGGACCTCTTTGGGATAAAGCACCCTGCTTGGCTGTGGATCCTTGGCGACATTCTACTGTGGGGGTTCTAAACTGGTTAATTACTTCTCAGCTACAATCAAATTTATGGACCCTAATGACTAAACCAGCACATGGGCTTGTCAAGACTGAATGTGAGTATTTAGTGAATGCTCATGTACATTTCTGAGTTTATGGATATCACCATTTTTTGTCCCTCAATGTTGTATAGAGAGTGTTTTATGGGGTGGACAACATTGAGTTTTGTTGCTCCTGGATTTTGATACACTAGATGCTTCAGTGGAGGTTCAATCCTAACATATAACTGTAATCAGGTTTTTACTCATCCTCTGGGAGAGGGTTTTGGACAGTCCTTCTCAGTCCCACCATCTCCCTGTGTGGCAGCCGGAAGAGTGCGGTGTGCTCTGTGGGATTTCCTATACCACGCAACTTCCAAGGGTTGTTTTCTTGAGTAAACGCTTTCTTTTGGAATAATTTCATATTTACAGAAAAGTTGTGAAGTTGGTGTAGAGAGTTCCCGCATCCTGTGTACACACTATCCCCCATCGTTAGCCTCCTACTTCATCAGGGAACATTTGTCACAACTGGAGGACCGACAGGGACACATTACTCTGAATTAAATTCCAGAATGTGTTCAGGTGTCACTAATTTGGCCACTAATCTCCCTTGGTGTTACCAGTATCCTCCCCAAGGCAATGTTGTGTTTTAAGGTGCTTCTGAATGTTCACGGCGATGATCTCCAGGACTTCCTGACAAATCACGGGCGTCTCCCACCTCGCCTCACTTCCTGCTTTGATTATCAGCCACCCAGCGCAGGGCAGGAGAGGTCCACCTGGGTGTTCTCAGAGCACTCGCTCCAGTAATCTGTAGCACTTCCACCAAAATCCGACAAGGCTATTGTGACAGGCAAGTTAATAGGGATGGATGCTGCTTCTGACAGTTTTTCTAACTTTGCACCAGCACAGAAGGAAAATCCACCTGGCAGCAGCTAAAACGATTCTAATCAAGCTATTTGTAAGGCACCATAAGGCTACTTCCGTGATTCTAATAGAATGACTTCACTTTGCTTTCTTTTTTATGCTCCGCCTCAACAGGAAAGAACGAGGGTGCAGCCTCTCCGCACTGTAAATGCTTCTCACCAGGAGGAGTCAATTAAACACGTCGGTACCGGCTTAAGTCAAGGGTTTCACATGATGGACCAAAAAGAGGGTCCATAAGAAACACACTCCGTGAAAAGTCTTATACAAGGGCCATATTTCCATAGACCCAAGTTATCGTAATTTTATAACACGAATAATTAAAAAGAACTTAAATATCTATTTGTGAAGGTTTATGCCGTTGGTTGGGACATATTCTTCACTGTGAGAGTGTGAAGTCCCTCATCACAGAGGTGGCCCTGATTCAGCCAGCACGAAGTCTCACTCAGTGGGGGGGGCAGGGGGCTAGAGGTGATAGACATCTAGTCTTCTAATGAAATGGGCCATTAAAATTTAACTGCAAATATAGGACACAATCTTGGTTTCTAAAACCTTACTCAACAATCAGGAAAGTATTCAATTTACATCTGAGACTTTAGAAAGAGATACAGAAAAAACGATGTTAAATACTGTCAGATCCATCAGTTATGCCAATGTATATGAATCTCTTATTTTCCTGGTCTACTTAATTTTGTGCCTAAGGGCTTTGAAACCCACTAT
Source organism: Martes martes (assembly GCF_963455335.1). Classification (NCBI taxonomy): domain Eukaryota; kingdom Metazoa; phylum Chordata; class Mammalia; order Carnivora; family Mustelidae; genus Martes; species Martes martes. Next base: position 162,671,663 of record NC_137892.1, on the reverse strand, counting down.
TCTAGAGAATAAGGCCTTTATCTGGGAGTTAAATAGGTCATTTAAAGTTATTGTTATTCTGCACAATGATTCTAAATCCAATAATCTCTGGTAAGATCCTCAAAATACATCTCTAAGTCCAATTACTTAATTATGAATTAAAAAGCACACAGAAAAGTTTAATCTCTACAATTACAGTGCTTCCTGGATGCTATATTTTTTTAGTTAAAAATCAATTAAAATTTCAAAATTGCTGAATATTATAATCTACTTGCATTTATTTATTTTTGTTTTATTTTAAATTTGACCAATTTAAGTGTGTCTAACTAAACTACTGGTGGGAATTAAATTGGGGCAACCTCAGTGAAAAACTATATGGAGATTCTTCAAAAACTTAAAAATAGAAATGCTACATGAACCAGCAATCCCCTTCTGGGTATATATCTAAAGGAAATGAGAAGAGGATATAAAAGAGATACTCACCCTGCTGTGTTCATTGCAACATTGTTTACAACAGTCAACATATGGAAACACCGGAGAAAGCCTCAGTGAAGAAGATGTGATGCGCGGGTGTGCATGCATGCGCACACACACACACACACACACACACACACACTGGAATATTATTCAGCTATGAGAAAGAAGGAAATCCTGTCATTTGTGACCACACAGATGGACCTCGAAGGCATTATGCTTAGTGAGGTAAGTCAGATAAAGAAAAATACTGAATTACCTCACTTACATGTGGAATATTAAAGAAAATTAATCTAGAAACAGAGACTGGAAAAGTAGTTTCTTGTGGCTGGCAGGTGGGAGAAATAGGGAAAGTTTGGGAAAAGTTATGAACTTTCAGCTATAAGACGACGAATTTCCGAGGAGCTACTGGAAGATCCGGTGCCTGTTGTGATAACACCATATTGTATCACTGAACTTTGCTAAGAGCAGTAGAACTTAAATGTTCTCATCAAGGAAAAATGAAAAGTAAATATGTGAGGTGATCACGGTGTTAACTAACTCAATGACGAGGATCTTTTCAAAACGTATATATTTATCAAATTACCACGACTTACACTTCAAATACCTTAAAATTTTATGTATCAATTATACTTCATTAAAACTAAAAAAAAAATGTGAAAAAATGTGACTAAAGCAATGTGATTACAGATTTTCTTCCCAATGTTTACTATCTGATACAATTATAAGTGCTTGGCGATGAACGGTTTACAAAAGACATGGCTTTGTGTTGAGTATCCCTCGCAATATGGAACTTAGAATCAATGACCCATTTTAACTGTTTTTATTTAAGAGAAGCACGGCGGCCCCCTCGAGCTTTGACCTGCTCCATAGCATGAGGACACTGTGATGGTCAATCCAGAGAGATTCAAGGGAGACTAAGCTGTATTCTATGATTGTAATTGAACGCAAGCCATACATAGACCTCAGTTAATAAAGTCGGTTCAGGAACCAAAATAGACTTGCCTTGAGTTTTATACAAAATAATGGTTTGGATTTTTGGATTGGAATAAGTGGGTTATGTGGGCCGCTTCTTAAATTTCCCTGTTGGTCAAGGATGCCATCTGGAAAGCTGCCTAATGGATGATCGTTAGCCACAGGTATTAGAGCTTTTCAATGAGAACCATACATGACTGAAGCAGTTGATAAAAGAAAAGTACAGAGAAAATATGTGAATGAACTCTGTGTTCAATGGATTAATTGTCTCATTTATGTAATTTGTGGTTAACCTCAGTCGGGATTCTTAACATTGTTGGGTTTGTGCTTAATTCTGCAGTATTCTGCAGATCCCCACGAAACAGCAGAAGAGAATGAAATCATCAACCCCCCGGATCTTTTATCAAACACAGAATACAGTTCCTTTGCCCTCTCACTCGACATAGTAAAACCAAATGGCTAGAATCCTTCAGGAAGGTGTGTCTGGAGACACAACATCAAAATGTTTTTCTTTGTGTTAATCTCTAAACTAAACATATATTGTTCAAATTTGCTATTAAAAAAAAACTCTTTAAGCATACTAAATACATAACTAAACTGGTTTAAATGAGACAAGGCAGTTAGAAAGGGTTTTGTACTTTTTCTAAAACAAAATGTCAGATTTTTACTCATTATTTCAATTAGTATAAGCAACTAAGATGACATGACATTTTTTAAAGTTCTTATGATGGAATAATTTTGTATTTAGAAAGATGTTGCAAAGCTAGTACAAAAAGCCCCATGTACCATCCCTTCAGATTCTCCCAATGGTAACTTTTTATATGACAATGCCAGATCAATCAAAAGGAAGCAAATAATATTTATATAATACTCCTAACAATGAAATGTGTTTGGATATTACTTTATTCATTTATTTTTTACTAATGTGCTTTTTTTCTGTTCCAAAATCCAATCTCGGTTTCTATACTGCCTTATTCAGCATGCTCATCAGCTTAGGTATGTCTGATGTTTTCCAGTCACTAGAATAGAGTTGTACATTTGGGGGAAGAAGACCATAAGGCTGAGGTGCCTTTTCATGACTTCCCATCAGAGGGTTCACGGTGGTCCCATGGCACTGCTGGTTGTGTCTACCTCGACCACCTGGTCCAGGACATGTGGCAAGGTTTCTCCCCTGCAACCCACGCTGTTTCCCTTTCCAGATTCCTGTTTGGGAGAAAGTCAGCGAGTCTGGTCCACCACAGTCCAAGAGAGGAAGGTTGTATTTACACATTTTGGAATTCTTCTTTAAGAAAGATTATGACACATTATTTTAAAAAGAATTAACACTTTTAATATTTTTAAAGACTTTATCTATTTATTTGTCTGAGAGAGAAAGGGAGAGAACCCAAGCAGGGGGAGCGGCAGGCGGAGGGAAAGGGACAAGCAGGCTCCCCGCTGAGCAGGGTCCCTGATGCGGGGCTCGATCCCAGGATCCCAAGATCATGACCTGAGCCGGAGGCAGATGCTTCACCTACTGAACCACCCAGGTGACCCAAGAATTAACAATTTTTATGTAGAAAAGATTCTGATGATTTGCCACCGGCCTCTGCAGCACACACTTCCCAAACTCTGCTCTTATAACCCCTTACAGGTGTCCTCCTTGTCACACTGATAATTAAACAGGAAAGCCAGCTAGTGACAAACTTTTCAGAGATAAAAATATGATTCCTTTACTTTCTCTACCATGTACGTTGTCAGCATCAACCAAGATAACTGAGTAGAAACATCATTCTGAGGGAAACAGAGGCAACATGAAAATCCCTTGATAGGATGAGAGCCGAGTATGGGCTTAGGCTCTCCATCAACTAACTAAAGCAGCCTGTTGTTCACCTGATTCCAATACAATAATTCTACAAACCGATCCATTAGTCTCATGAACTTTTCTTTGGGAAAATGTGGTATCTATGAAGCCAAAGGTTAAGCATCCAATGTTGCCTAGTGATATCAAATCATTAAGATTTTTTAATTCAGAGTAGTCAGAATAAACGTTACCATATGGTATAATTTGATAAAATTTTGCCTAAAATCTCTACCAGTCTTTGAAGAGCACTACATTTTGTGAGTTGTTTCTATTAAAAAAATTGATTTTAAATGAAGCGAAGATAAAAATCTGGTATTGTATTAGTTATCTATGGCTGCATAGCAAACGATCACAAAATTATGCAGCTTAAACAACACACATCCATGTCAGCCTTTTGTAGGTCAAGGGTCTGGGCATGCGTCCTCTGGTTTACCTGTCCCAGGTCCTCTCAAGGTGGCGGTCAGGACTCAGACCTCATCTGCACTCACCTGGAGAAGAGATTGTTTCCAAGCTGATATGCACAGTTGCCGGCCATATGTATTGTCTCGTGAGATGTTTGAAGACAAAAGTCTAAGTTCCGGGGCACCTGGGTGGCTCAGTGGGTTAAAGCCTCTGCCTTTGGCTCAGGTCATGGTCCCAGAGTCCTGGGATCAAGCCCCGCATCGGGCTCTCTGCTCAGCCGGGAGCCTGCTTCCCTTCCTCTCTCTGCCTGCCTCTCTGTCTACTTGTGATCTCTGTCTGTCAAATAAATAGATAAAATCTTAAAAAAAAAAAAAAAGTCTAAGTTCCTAGCTTGCTGGTGGCCAGAGGCTCATCCCAGTTCCTCAGCTTGTAGGTCCTCTCAACAGGCCAGCTTGAGAGAGTCTGCTAAAAAGAGGGATGTCACAATATTTGTAGCCCAGTCACGATAAATAAATAAGTAAATAAATAAATCCCTTGATGCCGCCATATTCTGATTAGAAGCAATGCGGTGGAGCAGTTTTCACTCGACGAGGCGGCAAGTGTGCGAGCATCGGGAGGCAGCGGTCACTGAGGACCACGCTAGAGCTGCTTGCCACACGTGGTTTCATAAGAAGCGAGTTCTCCGCTTCGTTAGCTACCAAGTCCTACGTTGCAGTTATGCGTAGCTCTCGTTCTGAATAAACTCCATATTTAAAATAAAACTTGCAAACTTAGTAAAGAAGACCGGTGATTTATTAAGGTTTATCAGGGAGGCTACACGTGAATTATTATGGAGGAAGTCCGTTAGGAACAGAACAGCGGTAACCTCGTTTCGTTGGATGTTGTAAGTCGCTCCCTGAAGAAAGAAGGGGGCAGCGTCCAAGGAAATCCAGCCAGGAGGGAAATGCCTATGACGCAATAAAGCAAAGGATGAGATAGAAAAAGGTGTAATTGAGGGGGGGGGGAAAGGGGAAAGCATCTTCTAGTAGAGAAAACACACTCGCCAGCAGCGATTCCCTTGCATCCCACCCCTTCCTGCCGCGGCCCCAAGACTCCCCCTGAGGAAGAGCAGGGTTTGTCCCGTTGGGCCCTGAGGTCGTGCGAGACACTTCTGGTATTTCTGCCATGGACCCCGCTTACCAGGACCTCAGAGTGTGCGTCTAACAGACGACGAGAGTGGGTGCATACAGGCCTTTCCCTCGTAGCCTCCGAGCCTGCCCCACCACGGAAGGTCTCTCAGAGCTCCCAGAGAAAGAAGACCCTTGGGGAGGGGCCTGGGAGGACTAAGCACGGCTATTCTGTGAGTGTTCAAGAGGTTGCTGTCCGCTCAAGTCGGTTTGGCGTAGCCGATTCCTCTGACGCTACCACGTCCCCCTCCTGAGAAACACTATTCTTTATTGAGGTTTGGTTTGCAGGCAGGTCCTGGCCCTCCTCACGAGACGGGACCAGAGAGCGCTCTCACGATCCCATCGCTGTGTCGACTTCAAGGATGTGGCTGAGACCACACCATCATCGTGGACTCCCTTTAAGAAATCTGGACTCATTCTTGAACCAGAATCGGTCGTGGGCCTCCTTAGCACCCTGTACTTACGGCTGTTTGTTTCCTATTGCCCAAACACTGTGGGAGGACTGAGCGGGCTTTTCTCATTCTCCTGGGTATGGAAAACATCAGAATAAACCCATGCCCATCCCTCACAAGTTTATGGATATTTATGAAATGCATTTTTATATTTGTTTTCTTCTTAACTCTTAAATGTATCATATTCCAGTTTCTTTTCTTTCCATGTTGTATGAATTGCCTTGCTTTAGAGTATGTTGCCCTTATAAGGTATATTAATATATTTTGGCAGTCTACTGAGAAAACAAGATTACTCAGTTTTAATTTTGAAGTCAGTGGATCTCCAGCTGGGATTGATAAAATGACACAGTGAGCATATAAAGAAAAATAGTATCAGTTTTTATCTGTTTTCGTGTAACAAGTTATATCCATATTATTTATAAAACTAAAAAACACAATCTTTAGAAAAAGGACCCTTGGGGTGCCTGGGTGGCTCAGTGGGTTAAAGCCTCTGCCTTCAGCTCAGGTCGTGATCCTGGGGTCCTGGGATCGAGCCCCGCATCGGGATCTCTGCTCAGCGGGGAGCCCGTTTCCCCCTCTCTCTCTGCCTCCCTCTCTGCCTACTTGTGATCTCTCTCTCTCTGTCAAATAAATACATAAAATCTTAAAAAAAAAAAAAACAGAAAAGAAAAGAAAAAAGGACCTTTACTAAGCCCTGGAATCTAGTACCCTCATTCTCTACATAGTGCCTAGGGGGCATAACCACATGGCATATCAAGGGAGATCTGTATGTGCAGATTGGGCAGGCTTAATACACCTCAAAAACTATTAAAAATACACGCAGACTTTTTTATGCTGTCTTTGGATTTCAAAGATTGAAAAATACTAGAAACATCCATTTAACAAAATAAATTAAACAGACACTGACATGTTCTGTCTGCAGACTTCTCCACGGAGGAAAACGCAAAGACAATGCACAGAGTTTGAAAGTAAACGTTACATGTTCGTATTCTGTCAAGTGTGATGACAAGAGAAATATGTTTGAAGGCATGAGCGACCTGAGGATACAGCTCTCCTGTGTCATCTTCTTGAAAAGAGTTTCTCATTCTTCCAACTACTTTTTTAAGATCCCCTGATTAACAATTCTTCCACATTACCCAGACTTCCTCAGCTGTGATCCCTTTATGTCGTCTCTACCAGAGATGATCCCATGGTCCAAAATTACAATCCTTAAGGTCACACGCAGCTCTGCTTCTTCTTCCTGGGTCAGCTCACAGACTCTGGGTAAGTCCACAGCTCCAGCCCCCCCTGCTTATGCTTCCCCACGAGAAACGCTTGACAAACGATCACACAGCCAACTTGATGAGGTTTCCATGCCAAGCGGGGCGAGGAGACAGCGCGGCATGGTCTAGGTTGAGAATGTGGGGACCGTAGCCAGCATCCAGGACAGTGGACCCTGTGTATCAGGGAATGCAAAGTCAAACCACAATGAGGTGCCACTACACACCCACTGGAATGGCTAAAATGAAAAGACTTGGCCACACCGAGTGTTGGCAAGGGTGTGGTGGGGTCTGGACTCTCACTCACACCTGGTAAAATGTAAAGTAGCACCACTAATTTAGAAAACAGCTTGATAGTTTCTTCGTAAGTGAGCAATACCTCTCCTATACCCAGCGTCCCACTCCTAGCTCTCTACCCAAGGGAAGAGGCAGTAGAGCCCACACAAAAATCGACTTGTGCGTGAATGTTCCTAGCAGCTCTATCTGTGAGGCCAAAACATGGAAGAAACTTGAATGTCCTTCAAAGGTGCACAAATAAGTTGTGGTATGTCCACACAATAGACAACGGCTCAGCAAGTTAGAAGCAAATCAACTAGTGACACATCCAGACTATGGGTAAATTGCAAAACTTACGCATATGAGTGAATCGAGCCAGCGACAAAGACCAATGCGTTCTCATTCCATTTATGAAACCCTGGGGAGGCAACGTGATTCACACTGACAGAAAGGAACTTAGAGGTTGCTGTGGGAGAGTGTGGGGATGGACAGAGGAAGGAGTAAGTAGGCACGGGGAAAGCTAGGGAGTGCTGCATGTGTCCACAGGTTGGAGTCTGGTGATGCTGTCATGGGCATCAACATACATTGGAACTTACCCGGTTGAGCACTTTAAACATGTGTGGTGACACCTATATAGATGTGTTTAAAAAACTGGGCAGCCTATAGTTTCTAACCACAACCTAAAATCATTAGGATTTCAAAACAAAGCATTAAAATTTTAAATGGTGGGAAGTAAAATGCTGTCAAGAAATTATTGTCAAAATAAGTCACTACCCCCTGATCACTGAAAAGCGAATTATTTCAAAGTTTCAAACCACATAAACAGTAAGTTCCCAACCTACTGACAAACCTTCAGAACCATCAATAAACAGACCATATGCTGCCTGATCTCAGTGTCTGGAAGCTAGAGAAACAAGGCATGGCGACGGAAGAGAAGCAGCCGGCCACAGTTAATGAGGGACGGTGCAGACTGGACACAATACTATGAGGTCAAAGATAGACATCAGCACTTTCAAACACCCTCAAAACCAACCACTGTATTCTTCAGAAATGAAAGCACCACTGACTTCAAAAAGTGACTGCTTGGGGCCCCGGGGTAGCTCAGTCCTTGAGAATCTGCCTTTGGCTCAGGTCATGATCTCAGGGTCCTGGGATTGAACCCCACATTGGGCTCCCTGCTCAGCAAGCCTGCTTCTCCCTCTCCCTCTGCCTGCTGTCCCCCCTTCTGTTCTCTCTCTCTCTCTCAAATAAATAAATAAAATATTTTTTAAAAAGTGACTGGTTATGTTAACATACAATAGACTAAATGAGAACCATGACCAGGATCACAAAGTCCTGAGATTAAATACCCAAAAATGTAACTTCTACTTCTGCTCCGAAATCAAAATCAATCTCTTAAAACAGTATAGTACAATGTAATGCAATGCAAATAATAATTTAAAAAAATATGTCAAGGAGAATCTTTCTTAAACCAGAAGCTATTAGATACTTAAAGATAAATGTTCAAGCATTCTTACTACAAATATTATCTAAAATGATTTTGAATGTTTCAGTTTATACTATGAGAAAATTAAAAAAATAAGTTACAAATGTTACCCATAAAAATAAATTATTACTTAGGAATAATTTAAGTGTGTGTTTGAAAAATTCAAGAGGACCAACTAGTAGGATTAAGATTCCTGGTTGCAAGATAACTATTTAATATTATGCAAAAAAAGCCCATTCCCAATAGTGACAAAAATATGTACACATAGAAACCAACTTAACCACAGGAGTGAAGGATCTATAGAAACAAGATGGGGTACTCCAGCAAATTACAGGAAAGGAGGTGAATCCACATAAGAAGCTAAAATGAGTATTTCTAAATGTCAATTATTCTCACATGAATCTTTACTGTAATACAAATACAACGTTGAACAGGATTTTACATGAAACCTGGCAAAATAAACATACAACTATTTCTGCAAGAGAGGTGAGGAATCCATACGACAGACACAGTGACTGTTTTCAGTATTCCCCACCTCCTTAAAGCAGCACCAGAATCAGAGAATTTGGAGAAATGGTAAAAACAAAAAATCTCTGGGCCAAGGAATCTTTCATTTTCAGCTGTTGTAAAAAGAATGAGTTCTGACTCTTTTTGAAGCCAGTGTAACAAGAATCTCAGGCACTGTCAAAGAAAAGCACAGACCATGTTTTCGTATAAATACAAATTTGAAAACACAAGCAACAGATCAGTACGTTAAATACAAACACACTATGAACAAGTAAAGGCTATTTCAGGAAAATATTTTACTACCCTAAGAGTTGACATGGGTTGGAGTTTCTTGATCTTGCTAAAAGACGAAAAAAGATACTTAATAAATTACAGCATTTCTTTCTGATAACGAAGACTAGTGCAGAAATAATCTTTTATGACAATGAACAGGTGAACACATTGAAATTCAGCATGAACCATACTCAACAAGGAAAAACCACGGCATTCGAATTCAAGTGACGAGCAAGGGAACAATGCTTATTTCCAGGCAACGCTTTTCGGTGGGGGTGGGGGGGTGGGGGTCTTAGCCACCGCAGTGCAGCGGAAAGGAAAGACATCACCTGCATGAATTGGGGGAAAACGCTTCAAGATGGTCATCATTCTTGTTGGGATCACCAGGTGGAATTCTGAATACACTCTTCAAGAGCTTTTGGAAGTGAGAGAGCTTAGCTGTGTATCTGACAAAGATACCCACCAACAGGGTGTAGGGATCTGGAGAGCTGGGCCGGTGTGGAAGGCGAAGCCTTTGCTCAACCAAAAATAATAAGCAGATTGAGGGAAAACAAAACAAATCAAAACTAGAAAGTGTGGACAAGAAGCAAGAGGGAACCACGCCAAGGGAGTGTAGGCAGAGAAGAAGGGGGTTGTAGAAAAGGCTGCAGAGAGGTCGAGAGAACATTTCAGTTTGCAGAGGCCGTGAGAAAGCTCCTCGCAGAGTCCAGGGCCGGTGGGGCTGCAGGGGGTCCCTGAGATCCGGGGCCTGTGGTCCCACGGCGGGCATGCCCAGCCAGACCCTTCCTGGTGGGGAGGACTTGCGTCCGGGGCCGCACCCAGGGAGGCCTGCAGCGGGTGTTCTCACTGCGGTGGGCTCCAGCAGGACTGACACCCCAGCCCCCGCTAACCCCCACTTGATCGCACAGTCCATCTCACGGAGCCTTCCTCGTCCGCCCCTCCCGGGATCTGCCTCTCAAAGGACCTGGGCTCGTACACAACTACAATGATCTGTTCATATTCCAATCTGACAAAAAAGGTACGTGTTTCCAGACAGCTGCGAAGGTGCCCGAATGCCACCTGTGGGCGGTCCTCTGAGATGCGCACTGCAGCAGAAGGTGCCTTCGGGGGACCTGTTGCGCTGCTAATGGCACCACTGCTAGGCGGACCTCGCCAAGTCGTTGGCCTCAGGGAGCCCCGGAGGGAATGCATCCTGTCCTGGGGGACTGGGTGGTTCTCTGTCCCTGAGTCACTGAGGCCCACGGGCTTAAGGGTCTCACCATCCGCATGGCGCAGTGCAGGTGCCGGTGGAGGGGAACGCAGGTGCTCTGGGCCGGGAGCTCTGGCCAGCACCGGGGAGGCTGTGGGTGGAGCCACTTCAGAGGAGGACAAGGCCCATGGTAGGGAGAGCAAGGCCTGCCTGGGTGACAGCGGCGAGGGACAGACAAGAGATGATGGAGGGCTTTGCGGAAGATTCAAGGCAGTGAGGCGCTGGCAGGAGAGGGCCATGAGGGAGTATCGCGGGCTGGACCCCCTCCCTCCCCACGTCCCGGCACGCGGGCCCTTCTGATGTGTGCACGGAGCGCAGGGACCAGAGGCAGGGCCGGTCTGGCCAGTGTCCACGGTTCAGGTTCGCGCACCGCCCCTCAGCCACCGCGCAGGTACCCTCAGCTGCGTCAGTTCATGCTCAGGGAAGATAGTGGCTGCTGAAGATTCTGGGAAAATTTAACTCTATAAACTCCGATCGCGCCTTGTCCTAAAGCTGGGTGGTGTCTGGCTTCGTTGTGTGGCGAAAGCTAGGGCAGAAGGAGAATTCTTCATGTAGGCACAAACCACCCGTCTTGGAGACATTTCTGAAAGGCGCATAAAGGAAAAACACACTTTGGTAGCACCACGCTTGGATTCATGAGGTTTTTGTATAAATAAATAAATAAATACTTACTTACTGATATATAAACAAACTAGGGCCTTCAACAAAATATTTTAAAATCCAACAAAATAATCTTTTGGATTCCCTTCCAAAAGTATCTAATTATCTTTAAAACAATAGACTCTATGAAAATTTGATGATATTTTGCTTTTTAAAAAATTCCATTAATATAACTTTTTTTTTAAAGATTTTATTTATTTACTGGACAGAGATCACAAGTAGGCAGTGAGGCAGGCAGAGAGGCAGGCAGAGACAGAGGAGGAAGCAGGCTCCCCGCCAAGCAGAGAGCCCGATGCGGGGCTCGATCCCAGGACCCTGGGATCATGACCTGAGCCGAAGGCAGAGGCTTCAACCCACTGAGCCACCCAGGCGTCCCCATTAATACAACTTTTTATATTATAGTTTTCCTGAGACTTTGAGCCAGAAGTAAATGCACTCCTACTTCCTGGATGCAAATATAATCATTAATTTCAACTAAAATTTATACAACATAGACATGCAGGGCAGTCCAATTCCCTGCTGAAGGAAGAGGCTGCCAGAAGGAGAAATTAGAAGTCCCTGACCTAAAGCACCGTTAAAAACATTTATTTATGCACCTAAAGATTTCACTGGCCTTATAACTGCTTATAATCTCCCGATAGGGAATGAAGCTATCCTATGCAGATGGCAGGATTTTGCCCTATTTTTCACAAGATAAATGCCTCTGAGAGTCACCTTCATGAGTTCTAGAACATCCATGGATCAGGAGCAGCTGATGCTGGACAGGCAAGCTGACTTCTGTCACCTTCCGATAGATGGATCGAGAGGGAATGCTGGGTCTTGGAGATGTTCCTCTCCTCCAGGTGGAAGCCAGCTCAGAGGGCGCTCAGCGTTTCCTGCAGACTGAATCCCTGTGTTGTCTTTCCTTTGGCTCTGCAGAGGTCTGGACTCTGTCCAGCAGGTCACATCGCATGGGATGTCACCAGGTCTTCATCACCTTGTTCTTCCAACTCAAAGGCAAAGTGTGGTTTGGTGGGCAGGGTCAGTTGGCCACCGGAGCTGCGTCAGAGAGCCAGCTGAGAGGGCCAGCCTGTGCCCTGAGGGGGTCTGAGAAGGACATCATAGTGAAAGCCTCCTTAGGGCTAGCAGCTATTTTTAGAAGGATTCCATGGCTCCCTGGAATCACAGAAAGAGGGGATTTTCACCAAAAGGACACATGGAGGACAATGTCTTGATTTCCAAGAGCCACTTGCTGCCAGAGGTTTAGGCTGCACGGCTTGAGACGGAAAGGTAATCCTGAGTCTTGTTTGGCAAGGATGCTACCTGCCGACCTGTGGTCTGGGAGGGAGCTGGGCCCTTTGCTGTCATGTGTTGCCAGGATAACAGATGGATCCATATAAGAAGGAGAGCCATGAGAACAGCACCAGAACGCTGTCCTTGTCCCTCCGCCTTTCTTCCCAGGAGCTGCTATGAAAAGGAAAGCCCACGGGAACCAGGGCTGGGTCTCCACAGAGCTCACGGGTGAAGCTAGCTGGAGACTCAATGGTGTGGGCAAAGGGTCATCTCATCCAAAGCAACCCCGCGTGCCGCTGCCCATGCCACGAGGCTGCATAGTCCCTCACCTTTCCTTCCAACTGTTTTCAATTCCCCTATGATTGCTAACATACAAAGGCTTACAGCATCTAATCTGCTTTTGTTTTGTTCTGTTTTGTGTGAAAGGTATCTTGTGCTTTCTCCTGGGAAGGCAGGGATACGCATATTGCACCTTCCCACAACCCCGCTGGCTCCCGATTATCTTCCGGATTGAGGGCTGCCTGGTCCATTCAACTCACCACTTCCCTCTTTGGTCCAGCCACCGCCGCAGCCTCGTCAACTCTTACTCAACACGAACCATTTTTCTGTCTAAAGCGAGGGCAGGTGTTTTGACTGTGCCCCTTTGAAAGACCCATCCCCCATGTCCTCTGCCCCACAAGTACTTCATTTTAGCAAAGTCATATTCCCCAATTCAAGCTTGGGAGAAAAGAGCTCCCCTTGAATTTACAGGGTATTTGACCGGCCCTTTCTTCTGGGCCTCAGCCCATCAGGAATTTCCATACTCCTGCTTGAATCATCTGCTCCATTATCTGGTCTTTCTGGATTTGATTACACAAAGAATTACTAAAAACATGTTTAAGACACTCCTGTGAGTCACGGTTGAACTTGTGAATACAGTTGTTTCAGAAACAGGGCCTTGTAGCAATTTGCTAGATACTCATCTCTACTGATGTTGATCCATTAATATTCTCTGAGAACAGTTTTGTAACTAGCAACAAATTCTTCTAACGAAATTCTAATTATGACTCTTATTCCTTATTCATTTCCAAATGATGTCATGGGACTATGTCACATGTTTTGTAGAAGTCGGCACAGTTGTGTCTGTAATATCCACCCATCGATGCTGTAATGACCTCATGGAAGCACGGGCCGGTCAGGACTCACTCGTGCGGAATTCACAGCAGTCTTTGGAGATTTCCGCCAGTCTTCTACTTGCCCTAAAGTGATCTACCCAACAATTTGTTCTAGAAACTTGCTGTGAATCAGTGACGAGAATACCAGTCTACAAATACTGTGATTCACTTATTTGAAACGGACATACTTGTCTTAATTTCTTTTGGCACCTCTGTGTTTGAAGGGAAAATTCACCATATGCGTGAAGCCGGTCCTTTGTGTTAATTTTAAGCAGCCAGGAGGTTTCTTGTGATCTTCTCACTGCAGATTAGGATACAGACTTAGACTTTCTGTAAATTCTATTTTTATGTCTAGAAAAAAAATATATAGGAGATCACATCTTATTTTTCTGACTTCTATTAACAACAAATCATATTCCTGTTTATTGTTCCTCTTCTTCCATATTTAGATGAAAAGTCAGCTAATTCTGTCCGCTTGAATTTGAACTTTACCCCCTGACTCTGGCGAGGGGTATGACCCACGCTTTATACAGTTGCCCAGATAAATGACAGTGCGACAGGTTCCCGCGTGATCAGTGGTCTCTGTCCGTAAAATCAGACTTTGGTTTTGCTCCGAATCTTTCAAAATCTTACTAATTATTTTATCTGTTGGATGCATTTTCATTCCCTGTTTCACCCAACAGGTCTGTTCTTCAAGGAAACAAAACAAAACAAGGCAAATGGAGAGGGAAAGTTTGAGGAAAATGCAGCTGAAGAGAAAAACGTTCATCCGTACGTTGCGTTTTTTATGAACAGAACCCGGAGGACTTGGGGACTCCCAGGGCCAGGCTCTGCGTTCGGGCCTTGCGTTAGGCCGCACACCTCCGCTCCCTCAGGCCGTGTTTTCCGGAGGCGCAGCTCTCAGGGGCCGGGGTGCTCTTTCCAGGGGTCACCCTGTGCGCCCCGCCTCTGTCCTTCCGGCTCTTCCCCTCCCGCCTCCTGTCACCTCTTTCTTGCTCCCCTTCGCCCCCGTTGCTCGCAGGGGTCCTAATGCATCTCACAAGTCGCCTGCCTCTCCGCTGCGGCGCCCGCTCCACGAGGCTTCTGTTTCGCTAGTCGCTGCTTCCCCAGGACCTCGAAGAGTGTCGGGCCCCGGGGTGGGGGTCGGGGGATGCTCACAACGTGGCGGGGTCTGAGCCCTGCCTCCCGCCCGGGCCCCCATCCCATGCGCTCCCCGCGTCCTCACACGCGGCGCAGGCGCCCACTCCGGCCCGCGGGTGCACCTGCCAGGGCCTGCCCGCCGCGGAAGAAAACGAGGGGCCGCCACCCGCCAAGCGGCACAGGCCCCCGGTCTCCTGTGCCCCAAATCCTAAAGGCGCTATACTCAGCAAATGGAATGCTTGTAGGGCACCAGTGTTAGGTGGCTGGACTCACAAGCCCTCATGCGAGTTTATAGCACCAGGTCTGGAGTCCGCGGAACTCAGCAAACCATTGTCTCGGTTGAGCCCCTCTCGAGCCCCTCCCGTTCCACACCCTGGAGCTGGCGGCCTCCTTGGCTGAGTCGCTCGTGACCACGCGAGGCTGTTCTCTCCACAACCGCCATCACATTATATGGGAGCTTGGAGGCTGGTTTAATTAAAGTTATCTGAATAGCGTACAGTATGCCAGATGCTCATAATAAATATAATGTAGCTTATGTAATGTTATGCCATCATGGAATATATTGGAATGGTTGTGATTATCCATTATTACCCATAATAAATCTAAACTTATTTCACTGTTTTTAGGCATTAAGCTTTTCTCAACCACTATAAATTAGCTAAGTATTTGAACTTTGCCTTTCGCTGAAGTTTTTCCAATAGAGATAATTAAAGAGCTCTTTTGGCAAAATTAGTTCACATTATTTCCATTAGAATTAAACACACACACGGGAGACTACACTCTATGATATTGATGTTTATGATTGACATTTTAAAGTGCAAATGTCAAATATTTTTTTCTCTTTATATTTTTTGTAGGGTTCAAAGGTAAAATTTCTTAATTTATTTCTGTATACTCTTTATCTTCATAATCAAATGTTATTTTAACACTTTTTGAAAATAGTTAGCTGCCTAATATTTCCTGAAGTAGAAGTGCTTGGTTTAATCACAACTAAGCATCTGGAGAGCAGTCACCTTTCCTCCCACAACTGTGACCAGCATCTGCTGTGGATGTCTGGGTGGGGAACGCTCACACAGAAGGACGGAGTTTCCTCATGAGAAGAACAGGAGAGTAGAGGTATCATTAGTAGAGTGCATGCAGAGGGCAGTTGGATTTTCTTAAAGATGTATTTTCATAGGAAGCACACATGCTTTTAGGTTTATTTTGGTGTTTGGAGGATTATGGATGTTATGGGATGAAGACGGAAATCCTCTGTGCCCGTATGAATTCAGATTCCTCTGTCTCTGCAGTAGACTCACTGATTGACTCACCCAGAGGGCCTTGCTTCCCAGACTTTGGGGCAGACCAGGCCTAAATCTCCTTCTTTAGCATCATCTTAATATTAAGTGGCATTTTGTTAAGTTTGAGATGCCAAGCAGACTTTTGAGTGTAAATATGAAGTTGTTTTGGTTAAAGGGTTTGGAATTCAGGGATATGGATTTAGGAGATAGATTTGGGAATTCAGGGATATGGATTTCCCCACAGGTGGTTTTTGTGCTGTGAACCAGGATTCGGTCCTCATGGCAGTGAGCATTTGGGGAGATCAGGTTGTGGTCAGTGAGGGGAGAGATGGGATGCGGAGAGAGACAGAGACAGGGGCACTAAAAGATACTTATTCACATCTAGGAGCAAATGGTGGGGTCTAAGTGAGGTCTTCACCAGGTGTGCAAACACCACAGGTGTGTGTGGACCCAGGTATCACCGAGCCAAATTTCTTTGACACCCCCTAACTGTCCAACCCCAGGGAAAGGAGTTTGCAGACATGGTGTGTTTTTCTCTTCTTAAAGCATGTTCTTTACAATCTGCTGTACTTCTTAGTGACTTTATTTTTTAAACATCCAGATTAGTTAGCTGGAATATTTTTCCCCTGGAATATTAGGCTGGAATATTTCACTATCAGAAGTTATGAATCTTAAATGCATGCTTCATGTTAACTTTTAATTCAGTGACATTTTTAGTCGTTTCCTAGTCATTTTCCAAGTGAACACATCCCCCTGCAGCTAAATCTTCTTGGGACTACCTGGATGGAACCCAGCTTGTACCTGGGGGCTCCCATGTTTGGCTGGAGACTGACCAGTGTTTCTGACCCACAGTGAAGAAAATGAATGACACCATGAAAGATGTACAAAGGGAATGGAATTGTGAGCTTATTTTGATACACGTCATTTGGCCATGGTGAGACAACACTTCTGATGGGAAGAATACGTAACAGGAACGTCTGCTGGACTCTGATACCGAAGCGGGTTTTAGGATGCCTCCATTAGATGAGATAGAAAGGCTGCAGAACACCCCTGCCTTGCAGCCCACAGCACGCCAGCCTCTTCATCGTCTCTGACTATGACGCTCCTACTTGTTTCTTACAAGCATCCCCGTGATTGCATATGAATCATTATATATTGTATAATATATATTATGTATTCAATACCTATTTAATCAACATAGTAATAAGTTACTATATTGTGATTGCAAAGACCATCCAGGATGATCTTCTCATCTCAGCGTCTTTTACTTAATCCCATCTGCAAAGTTCCGTTTGTGATGAAATGTAACATAGTCTCATTATTTTGTCCTGTTAAAATTCCCTTAAATTATTTTATTCCTTGTAATTTTAAGCTTAAAATTCAACGTAACTCTTGTGATTTTTATTCCACTGAAGCCGACTATCTATTAATGAAGTTTTCCACATATTTAGGTACGTGGGGCATGGCTACCCTCTAGAGATAGTACAAACTTGGATATGTGTTTTCTGATTCCATCTAGGACTTGACTACTACTGAGTTGGTGGAGAACGTGGTGTGGGACCTTGACTGTGCACTAAGGAGGAGTCTAAGTCCCCGTAATCAACACGCGTTCACTCAGCATACCCTGATGGAGGCCCCCTACTCCGAAATGGGCTGTGCTCCAGGCACTCAGACCCATCCCCGGAATAATGTCCTAGTGTGTGGAGGCTGCTCATACACAATCAACATAACTGATAAGAACTACATTTTAGGTGATATTTCAAGGATTGATGAGGGCTCTGGAAAAGAGAAAAAGTAGAACATGTGAAAGACAATCGAAAGAAAAAGAGAGGAGGGTGATTTAAACTTTTCACAGAGTGGCCGAGATGTTCTCATTGAGAAACTCACACTGGGCAACTGTGAAGCCCTGAAGACATCAGGAGGAATCCTGAGCAGACCCAGGAATCGGACAGTGCAAGGGCCCAGGAGCGGGTTTCCAGCTGAAATCCTCCTCAGATATTCTGAGTGTGGCCTCAGTGTCTTGCCAGCACCTCAGTGAGACAACGGATGAGTCACATCACGGGACTTTGACTTTCCTTTGTGGGACTGGGGGCCATGTCCCCTACCTGAGCACTGTCTGAGGCGGGGATCCTGGGGCCAGGGCAGGCAGAAGGGGGTGGCAGAGGACGGGGTCAGCAGGCCAGGGGTGGTCCCGCTCCGGGTGTCCGCAGAAGGCTGTCCAACAGGATTTCCACTGGATTTGGGCGGGAGGCGTGAGGAACGGGAAGCTGGGCCCGGACTTTGGACATGGGTGGCCGGACAGACAAACGCGCCACAGATAGGTATGGGAAGGCGGGTGCTGGGAGCAGCTTTGAGTGGGGAAGACTAGGTGGTGTGAGCTCAGGCAAGGCTGCCATATGCATCATCCAGACTGGGCACACTGTCCCTGCAGGCCCCCCACCGCCTCACCGCTGCACAGCCCCACACACCTGATCCGCACAGACCCGCTCCCTCTTGGCCTCGCTGAGCCTGCCCCTGCATCCCACGCTGGGCCGTTGGAGTTATGCTCAAAGGGCACCTTGTCACCTTCACCTCACCTTTTCAGCCTATTCAATACTGCCTTCTCCTTTCAGACCTCTCGGGTCTCACCCCTGCTGACATTTTCCTATAACTCACCCCTGCATAAGACTGGGCATATATGTTACTGTTTCCCTGTGCTTGTTCTCTCTCTCTCTGTTCTAGAAGGTGAACTCCATGAGGACAGGAGTTTCTGTGTTTCGTTTTGTTTTGTGGCACTTTTCTTCATAGCTTGATCCTTAATGCCTGGACAAATGGCCAGACGCATAGTAGATGTTGAATGAACACTGGCTGAAGAAAAGAGCAAAGGCTGTGGCTTTCTCGTTTGCAGTCTTCTGAAAGTGTAGACACTGGTGAATCGCTCAGGGACAAGTCCCACGAGTGCCCCCCGGGCTCGGGGAAGTAAACAAGATGTGGATTCTGGCTCACAGATCTTGTGTTGAGTCTAAACGTGTTCAAGAAAAGGCGTCCAGTGAGACTGCCTTTAATTTTTGTACATCCCTTTGATTCTTCCAGGCTTCATCTGCCTGCTAATATTGAAGCCATGTGGCTTCAGGAGAGAGCTAAAACTCTCCCCAGATGTTCTTGTCAATTCTGGCGGCAATCGTATTTTTACCCGATTTGAACATATTTTTCTTGATTAATACAAGAAGCCCCGAGTAGAGGTTCTTCAGATTCACTCAACAGCTGCACGGTCTTGTCGGATAAGATCACGAGCTGAATCTGCTTCTTTCAAATGGGAAGATGACACCCCTTCTTTCCCACTCACCTCCTGTATCATGTCAGTGGAGGTTCAAAGCTTTGGGTTTTAAATTCTTAGCTGCTCTCATTACTGGTATGACCAGAATGTGGTCAGAAATGTACCAAATGTGCTTGCCAATCTCAGATGTTAGGAGAACAAAACTTTTGGTTGGTGATTTTGTGTTGGGGTTTGCATCAGTTAAAGAGGGCGTTTGCCTTGACTGGGAACCCTGCTGGAGGGGAGAGGGCATCCGCCCCCCAGTGAATGGGGTTGAGCTTGAATTTGAACCATTCCCAAGCATCACTGTGTGACGCTAACTAACTAAGGAAAATGTGGATATTACCTTTCCCCCAAAAGTTCCCAGGGAATAAATAAATATTTGCAGATATATATATATGTAAAATAACCAAAATTATTTAAACTGGCATCTTTCTGCTTTACCGTCCAAAGATGAAAGTCTCGATCAAACTAAGAATCACACATTTATTTACTAGCAAGTTTAGGTTCTTCTGCCTCCTCCTGGGCACCACTTACAGCAGAAATGACCGTAAGGACACCACTTACAGCCGTACTGGAGGCTGAGTTACTCGTTGGCCGTCCCATTCCACAGCCAAGAGGAACTGGGCAAACTTCTCAGAATGCATTGACAGAAAAACAAGGCTATTTGAGCTGGACCTCCCGCACTCCTCCATTCTCTGAGAGGTGAGCATGCCGGCGGACTCTAACACATCGTTCCTCAATTGAGACTATGTAGTGTCACTTGCAAATATCTTCTCCCATTCTGTGGGTTGCCCCTTTGTTTTGTTGACTGTTTCCTTTGCTGTAGTAGCTGCATTTTCCCTATAAGATTAATGAGGTGAGTTCAAGTAAAGGTTATGTATTCAGAAAAAACCTGGAAGGAAAATCGGGAACACGTTTAACATTATTTGTCATTAAAAAATGACACCCTGTCTGATTTTCTGATTGCTGAGTTCTGACTGTTGAGTTGCTTGCCAATGAACAGAACTCAAACACTGAGAAAAAAGGGAAAAAATGAAGAAAAAAGTCTGATCCATTGGTATGGGCAGAAAGGGGAATGTAGAAATATAACACCTTTAGTAACTATTTCATACAAAAAAGTTGTGAAAACAGCTATGATATGGAGCTACCATTGCAGTGGAGAGAGCAGATACATGGAAACACGTTACTGCGCCAGTGGTTGGAGCTTATATAAGAACCACATGGCAAAGTGTCTGTTGTCATGCAAAATTATTATAATGCGAGTGACACATATTTATGTTTTCAATTTTGCAGTTAAACCAATAAAAAAAAAATACAAAACGGCTAAAGCTGGGGCTGAGAAGAAAACTAAGACATTGGCATGGACGGCTGTGGTCCCCATTGTCAGAGGACCATGCAGTGAGAATGATGACAAGAGTCCAAGAAACAAACGTGGGGAAATGACCACAGTGCACCATGACTGTGAGCATCCCTCCAGCTTCTGCTGCAGGACAAGTGCAAAGACAAGGATGTACCATGGCGGTGAGCACCGCTCTGGCTTCTGCTGCAGGACAAGAGACAGGATTGGCCACCATTTGCGGAAAGTGCAGTAACCTATGTTCTCCATGATTCTGAAGTGCTGTCTCAGGCAGACCCAATGTAACCCCATCACAGGGTATATGTTACAGATAACCTTTGCGTGCTGAAGGCTCAGCATCAGTTTCAAAATGCACATTTTGCTGGTGTCCAGAGAAAATTATTCATCTAAAAATATAATGAATACCCTGCTGTGCTTTGTAATACTTATTTGAAAATAATGCTTGTCCTTTATTAAACCAAAGTAAAGTAAGAGCAATACTTGAGGGACAGTACCTTTAATTTGCATTTCCCAGGTTAATATTTTATCACAGATCAGGTTACTTCCCACAACTTCATGGGCAGATGAGTAGAGACAAGCTTTGCTTTTGGAGATGATTGTATTTCCAGCTCCCCTCCCCCAGCCCAGCTCTCTGGGCCCCTTGTAGCTTCTTACACATTCTCCCATGACAGAGCCTGCTTTGCCTCGTGGGACTGCTGAACAAACACGAACCTCAGTCATAGGTGATGTTTGCTTCCTTTCCTCTCAGGCACCCCCGATTCCACAGAGACGTCAGCTGATTTTCCTTCCAAATGGGCCTTCTGTTCTCATTCTTTTGTTGTGGGTTGAAGGGTGTCACAGAAATGCATATGTCAAAGTTCGATCTTCTGGTCCCTGTGAATGGGATCGTGTTTGGAAAAACGGTCATCACAGATGCCATCAGGTTAAGATGAGGTCCTAAAGGATCAGGGTAGGCCCTAAACTGGCAGCCTTTTGTCCTTCTAACAAGGACAGGTGTGAAGACAACAGGCGCACCGGAAGATCTCCATGGATGACGGAGGCAGAAATCGGAGGGGACGCAAGCCCCACACCACGGAAGGCCACGGACTGTGGGCGCTTCTAGAAACTGTGAGAGGCACCGGGCATTTTCTCCCTCAGAGCTCACCAGAGGAGCACACCCCAGAACTCCTTGATTTCAGACTTCTTGTCTCTCACATGGGGAGAGGAGGGTGCTGCTGTGCTCACAGACGGTCCTCCGCCCTCCCCTTCACTGCCCCCAAAGCCACACCGGACACCAGGAGGGGCTCCGTGGTGGCCCAGCGTCCCAAGGGCATCCACCCAGGCTGAAGGGGACAGACCGAGAAGCAAGGATGGAATTCTGGGGAGGAAAGGAGCAAACTGTTTCCCGGCCGATAACAAAGGGAAACGGTGTCATCTAGACATGTTTGCAAGTGGGAAGACGTTGCCCGTGAAACAGAAGGGAGGACAAATTTACAAAAGGAAAGCAAAGCTTTCTTTTTAAGTTGAAAAATAAGTTTAAAAACAGATGTCAGGTAACTCCCATAAAATTTTAATTTTTTTATAATCTAACAAGCAAAGAAGAAAATGGGGGACATCAGGATTATTCTTGGATTAAAATCATAGGTGTTTTCTAATTTCCACATTTTTTATTATGATAGACGGGTAAAACTTTCTAGGAATTGTGTATGGTGGGTTAGCTTCTATAGCTCTGCTACAGTGAGACCCAGCGAATCCAAAACCTGAGATTGGAACTCGAAAACTCAAGCACATGTCAAATGTCATTGGAAAATAAGGCAGATTTTGTCTCTCCTATTCCCCTTGTTACAACATCCAATATGGAGCTCGCCCCTGAGTATTTCACAATGTGTTTTTTACAAATTAATGTAAACTAAAACAATATTAATGACCCTCTCTTTGCCTGTGCTTGCCATCAGAAATCTTTTTTCTAATTCTGATGTCCCCCGTGATTAATGGGCAAAGTGCAGAAATTCACAAGCATCTCCTTTCCTCAAATCCCATCTCTGGCAAAGAGGGAAAATGGAGCCTCCCAGTGGTATTTGCATCCTGCTTCTGCTTGGCCAGAGATCCTGAGAGGATAAAGTGATCACACGTGCGAAATTCCTGCCGCTCCTCAGAAGTAATCTAATTTGCCTACTTAGAAGCTTTATTGAGAGGATAAAGGGAGCTCAAATTCCTGTGAAGTGTTGTGAGAGTCTCCAAAGAAAGAAGCATCTATGCTTGGCTACTCTCATCCTGTGTATTAAAATGCAGGCAAGTTCAAGTCCAGTGAATTTATCTTTATTTTGAAGCGATGAGAAAAGTTGTTCCCCTCTAAGATAGTAGTTGGTCTTGTGTGCTTGTGCCGAATAAGTTAATCCTCTGGTAACTGATATCATTAAATTTCCATTTGAAATAGAGTTGGCAAGGCTGGCTTTTGCTGTGTATTTGATAGCACTGCTATCAGAATTTGTTCGCCATAGCCAACTAAAAATAGAGTCCAAAACAGATGCTTACTTTTTTTGCAACACTGTTGTAAAAAGAAAAAAAAAAAAAAATCTACCCGTGTGCCCGGCAGTTCCTTGTCTGGGTTTTTAAGTTGGAAAAAAAATGTTTTAAAAACAGATGTCAGGTAACTCCCGTAAAATTTGTATTTTTTAATTAAAGCCTTGGGCTTTGCATGGTCATCTGTCCACCCCCAAGCACTTGTCTGTCCAGGAGAAAGACAGCCCTCCTGTCCGGTCTCTCTCCGGGAAGGCGGACGCGCCTCCGGTCAGTCCATTCCAGGATTTCTGCACGGGAGCCAACCTGAGCCCAGCCCCAGCGCAGGTGATCATTCAGGCGACCCTGAGCTGCCTGTCCAGGCTCCCTGCCCCCAAGCAACATCCTGGTGGGCACACCCCATCCTCCTGGGCCGCACCCCTTGGCCTCGATCTCACTTCAGGCGGTAGTCAAATTCTGGTTTTACGTAGTTTGGGGAAATTCATTGTGAAGATAAGAGCACGGGGAGGTCATAAATAATGGGACCGTGTGGGTTTGAAGGCAGGGGGTCGTCTTCCCTTCCTGCCACAGAACCCAGGCGTGGGCTTTTCTTCACCAGAGTTTTGGTCATAGGAATCAATACCTACTAACATGGAAGAGGACTTTCTGGACTCTTAGCAAGTTCCCGGTATAAATTGTATCCATCGGGTGTTACATTCCATTGCAGGGGACGTGGAATGGATGACAAACCATGCAAGGTAACCATTAAGGGAGCAAATAATTGAATAGACACAGCACTCACCTATAAATCTAGAAAATGAAATTCCACTTTCCCAGTGAATTTCTTTCTTAGTGTTACTATACTTAATGTATTCCTGAACAAAGGATAAGTTGAAACTCATTTTTTTTTAAATTAATAGACAGGGGTATGAACACACACACACGTAATCAGCCTTCGTGAGGAACATTGAAAAAATACTGAACTTGGAAAGCACGACTTACAGAGGACGGAGACCCCTCGTCTGTGGTGCATGCTGCTAGGTAGGGATGTCCGGGCTAGTCTGAGCAAAGGGTGTGAAAAATAAAATCAAAACTGACTTTTGACACTTGCCACCTTTCCAATCAAAACCTTCCTCTTTGCCCGGGCAGGTGCCGCTGCTTTATTTCTTCCTTCAGCTATTCTGAGAAAACTGTTTCTAACAAACCAGCATCATGGATCACCTCCTCTTTCTATCCCTGTTTGTCAGATTTTAGGCCAGGCTCCTGGGATAATCCTCGTGGGTCATTGGTTATAAAGTTTTGTTGCACTCACCTCCCCGAGATACAATCTTGTTTCCTTCTCAGCTCTACCGTGTCTAATAAGAGAATCTCAGAGGTACAACATAACGGTTAAAACAGGCCCTTTGAGGTCAGGCTGATCATGGTTAAAATTCACATGCGCACCTTACACACACACACCTTGCCCCAGCGAGATGTGCCACTGTCCTGAACTATGTGTGCTTTTATATTCCTACTTGTAAATTGCATATAACAATGTCAAGTTTAGACAGATTTTATCACAATTATGTGAGGAAGGATATATGAAACATTGAAGGTGTTCCCTGATATATGATAAGCCCTCAGGAATGATCTTATTATCATTATTGTCATTGTTGTCGTATATATTTCTCATGCAAACTATAATTAAATGTTTCTCTATTCAGATCATATTTATTGGGCTATAAAAATTCTTTGAAAACAAGACCCCGGGGTTGCTTTTTTTTTTTTTTTTTTGTCTGCCTAAGAATGCAGTCATTGCCTTTTGACGAGACAGATATATGTGTAACATGGTATAAAATGAGGATAAGAGAATGTCCCTGCTGAAGAAATTGGTAAATCGAGACCTGACCATCCACCTCCAAGAAACTTTTGTTCCTGATTTAGAACCATGAAGTGTGAACATTCCAAGCATGTCCCAAGGGTTCCCTATTGAGAAGTATAAGTCTTATCTGCCTATAGACGATACAAACTTTATTACTCCAGCCAACACTGAATGAAAAAGAAGCTAATTCAAACTTTGGCATCCTAAATGGGTTCAAATAGAGCCCCCCCCCCCATTTTTTTTTCTGGAAGTTACTTTGTTTGTTCCAGACTTGTCATTCAGAATCCCTAATTCAGTCCTCCCCCCACACCACTGCCACCTCCCTCACATCCATCCCACCCATGAGTAAGGGGATAACCTAAGGAGGATTTGTAATGAGAGGATAGACAGTTGAGACCTGGTGTCATCAAGCTAAAGCAGCTGATCATTGGTGTATAATGCCGTTTCAATGAGCTATTTCTCTGTAACCACCCATCTCTCCCCAAAACTCATTGGTTAAACAATAATCATTGTTTGTGGTTCATGAGTTTGGGAGTCACTGACACAGACCGGACTCAGCTCACTGGATCTTCTGTGGGCCAGGCGGGTGTGCTGTGTCCCTGAAAGTTTGGCTGAAGTGAGCTCCAAGCCAATCTTGGGCACAGGCTGAAAGGGTGGTAAAAATCCAGGGATGGTTTTCTTGCCTGACCTTTGGTAACATCTCAATGACCCAACCAAGTTATTTGGCTGGGCACCAAATCATGGAGAAGGGAAGCATCCTCTGTCCACTATATCAGCCCTTTGTGTTAAACCAACGCACATGGCAAAACCCAATATAAATTGAATGTAAGAGTTGGAAGGGGTAGAAAGTGTGACTGTTTCTGAACATTCTAATCTACCACAGGTCTGAAGACTCTAACGAACTGTGCAAAGGCTCAGTCCTATCAGCTTTGAGCACTGGGACATGCCGGAAAGCTTCCTGTCCACCAAAGGGCTACTTTCATTAGCAAGAGAAAGAATGTCTTTGACAAATGTACACCCTAATCTTACTCCTTTGGTTTATTTATTTTTTTCAACTCTTGAAGGAGTTCAGAATTCTATTGTTCATAATATAAAGAGGCTATAATTCCATACTATCTCTATCCTTTTCCATTTAGGTTTCTACCTCTTTTTTTTTTTTTTTTAATTCAAAAAGAAGATAATGTTCAATGGACTTGAGTTTTAAGTAAGGAGATTAAGTTCTTTTGCAGTTAAATATTGAAGCAAATTCATTTGAATCTTGATTGAGACATTTTGAAGGAGAGTGGGGAGTTGTATACCACAAGGTTGGATTAATGTAAATTGATTTGTCCAAGGTTATTTGTTTAGATAATGGAGGTAATAGGAGGAGGGCCGCAGGTCTCAGGGAATGGATGCTCTGAGACGTCCCATCCTGTCATCATGTTCAAAGCAAGTTCACATCAGGGCAACTCCATTTAGGCAGGGAAAATTCAATTAGGATCATTCTGTGGACTGAAGATTCCCAGTGGGATCTGGGTAGAATATGGAGATCTCGTTGTCTTAACAAACTCTTACGCTAACAAATGACATTTTTGGCCATGCCTTGGTCTCCCTCCCCGTTGTGTGCGTGTGTGTGGGTGTGTGCGTGTGCGTACATGTATTTGTGCTTTCTGGAATATTGCCACGGTACTCCTCATGAATCAAAGTGAAATGTATTTTCATCATCTGTTTTATTCATATTTTTGCATGCCTCTTTCCATTTAGAAAATACAATGAACTAGGTCTCCACTGTAGGTCTCTCCTTCAGCATATGTTAGTGTACCATCCTTGCTTCATGGACTGAGATATACAGGTTGGGTGATGTGGTCCCAAACTTCATGATGTACAGAAATGTCTACTATCGCCATGTGATTCTGACATGGATAATAAGCTTGCTCTGTAATTTAATGATTTTGAAGTTACTTTATTGCACATGTGTACACACGATACACACACAGTATCAATCCTAAAGCAAAAACAGATTTTAAAATACATGCATGTATTTTCCAATATGGGTCGGTCCTTGTGAGTGAAAACAAACACCTATACTTTATCATAGTTTCTGAAAACAGGTGAAAGAAAACAGTAAACCAGCAAGAATGAAGTATATTCTTCCTCCTGTAATCTTTGGTTTTAGAGACCACAGAAGGTTATTTTTTTTTTCTCACTCTTCACAGGAACAAATAGAATCATTGATTAAAACTTCACAAATAAATAAAACCTCTAACAAATAGTATTCTGGAGACTTTTCATTTTGTTACTTTGACTCACTATAAGTCACAATGAAATAATACTAAGTGACGATCGGGGACTTACTCTAAGGGAAATAAATAACACAGAAAATCAAAATGCTTTCAGCATGATTACTGAAGTGTGCCCTAATTTCGCGATGGAGGGACGTGGTGGGCACACGTGGCCTGGTTTGATGGGGGCGTACACAGCCTCACTGCAGAGGGCCTGTCCGGCTGACCCAAGTGGGTTCTTACCACCCCAAGCACCACCTGCCATTCAGGTGGCTCAGACCCCGAACTCAGATGGCGAGTCTCAAAGCCCACCACCCATCTTGAATTTTTATGAACTATCTCCCAGGTCCAGAATTGTCAAAATCTGAATGATGCCAAGACTAAAATTACAGAAGGTTGCAAGAATAATCAGGCATCAACAACACTGGTCCCGAGGGTTTCTTGGTAAACTTGCTCTTGGGCCAGGTCTTCCTTTCTAGGTCCTTCTTTGACTGGAAGGAAGAGGCATGGGCGCTGCAAATTCTAGGGCAGCAGTGGGACATGGCCACATATCTGCCACAGCAGGGAAAAAAAAAAAAAAAAAGTCCATATATCCTTCAGCCACTTACCACGGGCTACAGTTTACTGCCAATTGTCAAATACAAGCACTGATTGATTCCTCCCAAAATATTGGTCATATCAAATCCTCCTGGCCGTGCCTGCATTCCCTGACTCCATGTTCCCGTGTGCGTGAGTGTGCGTGCATACGTGTGTGTGTTTGCAAGACCTCGTCTCCACTCAGCTCCAGAGCAGCACAGGTACCCCCCACGTCCGTGCAGAGGGAGCACCCCGACACTTTCTGCTGTTTCTCTAGGCCGGGCACCGCTGGTGACCTTGGACTCCTGCCTCTGCCTCCTCCGGACAGGGAGGAGAAGGAATTTGAAAGGACACCCTTTCTCTAAACATCTCCCTTAAACCCCCACAGCACCCCTATAAGGGATTATGGGGGATGAGAATTTGCTCAAGTCCCAAGTGTAACCGGCAGGACTTACTCCATCTGTTAAAGGGTTTTGGGCTGTAAAACTCTCGATAGGCGTGATAGCTCTTATGCTCCAAGCATGGTAAGTCACCTGGTTTCCAATCTTTTCCTGACTTTAACCTCTTCCTTCAAACCTGCACAGCGTGAGTTTTCATCTTCCTCTAGGGAAGGGGCTTGGGCTTAGACTTTGATCTTCTGCTCTAGCTCCGCTATTGAGGATCCCTAGGAACGAGTCATTCCAGTGGATAAATGTGTATTCAATAACATATCGTGTCCATGGCCTAAGAGGACATGGTCAGGGGCAAGAGGAGGAGGGAGTCGGGAGCAGAACGGAAGAGAGCCGCAGACGACCTGAGTGAGCAGCGGAGTGGGTGGTGGTAGCATTTACTGAGATAAGGAAGAACACAGCACGGTTTTTCCTAACGCCTGCACTAGCCAAGGCTGGGATAAAACCAGAGTGAGCTGTAGGGAGAGGATTCCAACTGGGGTTCGAACATCTGGGGGTAACACACTATTCAGAGCAAGAAACAGAACGTTCAGCAAATGTTCTGCCTCTTTCTGGATCGTGTAAGCTCAAGAATAAAGATCTTCGGATAGGGAGCTTGTGCACGTACTCATGCGATCCGAGGACCAGAGTCAATCATTAGAAAGTGTACGTTGAGGTTTCATACTAAGGAAGAAAAATCTTTCTCTTGTTGGCCATTCTTAGCTACAGAAAGACAGGGCAAATCTTAAAATGACAGCTTTGTGCGTGTGTGCCCTAAGCCAGATGACGTTCTTGTTAAGTATTCTGTTCCCATAATTCTCTCAGTAAGCAGTAAGGCAAAACAAAGTGCATTTTCCTTATTTTCATACAATCCCCAGGGGTCAGTGATGGGACAGGGCTGTTACAATTGCACTCCTACTTAGCAAAGGAGCCACACAGATGTTCTCGAGAGTCTCCTGCTAAGAAGTCTCCAGAATGCAGGTACCGGCCAAGGAACTTGGATTCCTGTGCTCCACAGACACAGCAGCTGTCTGAGTGCCTGAAAGGAGCATCTTAGCAAACAGAGCCGGAACCTTTGAAGTATATCTAACCTCCCTTGTTTCAAAGCCAGTAAGTCGGGGTGTGTAATACAGTCGTGACTCACCTAGGAAAAACAAAATTCACTCCAGGTATTACATGGGGGAGAACCACCTGGACACCAGGTACCCGACGGTCATGAAGATTACAGGGCTGTGGGGGGCCCCAGCCCCCAAGAGCACTGCTAGGATCGAGCTATTTTAAATCACACGCTGTTGCAGACATTCTGTAAGTGTCCTTTCCTGTATTTACGGAATGAGTATTTATCTCTTTAAATGGCTGCAAACCAAAGCATGTCATGCTTGACTTGTTAGGTAAGTAACAACAGAAACCATTATTTGGAAGGGGTTTTTTTTCTTTCTCCACTGTGATCTTACAACATGAAACATTGTGGTAAGGGATGCCAGTACCTAACAATCTGATCTTATTGTTAATGACTTAATGGGTGAACTTTGGCTGTTTTAACTGTTAATAGAAAAATTGAGTCCTTTACTTAAATTCTCTGATGTGAGTGTATTGCCTTAGAAAGGGTTTGCTTTTCTGTATTGCCTGCCCGTGGATGTAGAATTTCCCTTTCTCCCTCCCTATTAAAACACAGTAACAATAACCATATGCATTAATTGTAGTAAACTAGTACCTGTCTTTTTCTTTTCTTTTTTTTTTTTTTTATTTACAAGTATGACTATACTCTAGAGACAATGTCACCTGGGTTTTCAAACAAATTGGCAACATTGTCCTACATTATCCCCACGCTTCTAATACAGAAATGTTTGCAACGTGTCATAAAATGTTCATTTGGTTGGCTTGTTCATCCCATCTGATGTGGTGAACTTTGAAATGCAACCTGGATTACTTCCGTAGACTTTCATTTCCAGTGATAATTCTGTATTGTAAAACTAAATGACCCTATAACACATCTCATGTAGCTTTGAAGGCAAAATGCGTAAGCAATTAGAAGATCTAAATATAAGAATGTTAGGTCACATTCTACTTTCTAGCCATCTCGAGCCACCCCTTCTCCTCCCGTTTGTTTCATCACACTTGGGAAAATTTCGGTACTCATTTCCTATAGGAGCGATTGCCAATAAAATGGTATGAGCAGGGCAAAACTCCAGCGCTTAAAAAATAAATAAATAAATAAACAAAAAACAAAAAAAACCAAAAAACTCCAGCGCTACAGGGATGGTTGCTAAACATTCAGTTATTATGGGCTTTCTTACCCATCTTCTGGAGGCCAAAGGAAGCAAAACAGAGTCAGCAGTGACTGAGGCAGCCCGTGGAAAGCATCAGTGCAGTCCTTGAGCAAGTCCTTGAGCAAGGTGCCCACCTCCCCAAAGTCCCGCTCATCTTATCCCTGGGAAGGAGCCCTCAATCCTCAGATACCAAGAGAGATGTCCACAGTATGAAATTCAGATAACTAGAACTTTAAGTTTAAAATAGGTAGTGCTTTCTCTGAGATAGTAATGTTTTATGCTGCTAGAGATAATTTTTTAGAGATTATTTTTAAATTCTATTTATTGCTTTACTGAAATAGAACTCAAAATTATATATGTATATGTACAGTGAAGCTGTACAATGTTTTGATACAGACTGTGAAATGATCACCACAGCCTCGCTAATTTATTAGCACATCTGTTACCTCACAGAGTTAGGTTTTGTGTGTGTTTATGTGGCAGGAACACGTATGATCTGCTCTCTCAGCAAATTTCAGGACACAATGCACTGTTGCTAACTTGAGTCACCACACTGTACATTAGATCACCAGAATATATTTATCTTACAACGGAAACTTGGTACCCAACGACTAACATCTCCCCATTTTCCTCAACTTCTACCCCTCAACCACCCTTCTACTTCCTGGTTCGATGAGTTCAGCTATGAAGAGTCCACATATTAGGGAGTCATGCAACATTTGTCTTTCTGCGTCTGGATTATTTCACTCGGCGTAATGTCCTCTGAGTGTGTCGCTGTTGTTGCAAAGAGCAGTTGAATAATATCATATATATATATATATATATATATATATATATATATATAGTGTTATTCAGCTTTTTAAAAAGAAGGAAATATATATGTGTATATATATATTTATTTATATATAAAAATATACACGTGTGTGTGTGTGTGTGTATTTATTTAAACCACATTTTCTCATTTTTTCATCCACCCATGGACACTGCAGTTGTTTTCACATCTTGGTTGCCGTACATAATGCTGCAATGAGCATGGAAGGGCAGATACCTCTTAAAGATACTGATTTCATTTCCTTTGGACATAGACCCAGAAGTTGCGTTGCTGTATCGTGTGAGGGATCTATGTTTAAACTTTTGAGGACTCCCCGTATTGTCTCCCATAGTGCTTGCATCAGTTTATATTCCCACCAGTGGTACACATGGGTTGCCTTTTCTCCACATCCTTGCCGACACTTGTTATCATTTGTCCGTTAGGTAATAACCCTTACAGCAGGTGTGAGGTGATACTACATCGTTGTTTTGACTTGCATTTCTCTGATGATCTGTGCTCTTGGACATCTTCCCATATATCTCCTGGCCATTGTATGTCTTTCATTGAGAAATGTCTATTCGGGTCCTTAGCCCATTAAAACAAACAAACAAACAAACAAAAAACAGGTTATTTGTTGTGATGCTTTTGCTATTGAATTACTGAGTTCCTTACATATTTTGGATATTAACTTTTTATTATACATATATATATTGACATATTGTGCAAATAACCCCCCATTCTATAAGTTGCTTTTTCGCTGGTGATTATTTACATGGCTACGCAGAAGCTCTTTATTTTTCTGCAACTCCACTTGAATATTTTTGCTTTTATTGACTGTGATCTTGGTGTCATGCCCAAAATATGATTGCTCAAGCCCATGTCAAAAACAGTTTTCCTAATTTTGTTCACAATAGCACCTAAAGAATAAAACAGTTAGGAGTAAACTTAACCAAAGAGGTCAAAGACTTGTACACTAAATGTTATAAATCATTAAGAAAATTTTAAAAGGTACAGATAAACGAAAACACATGCTATACTCATGGAAAGAAAGAATTAATATTGCTAAAATTTCCATACTGCTCCCAAATGATCTATAGATTAAGTGCAATCCCTCCCAAAACTCAGTAGCATTCTTACAGAAATAGAAAAAAGCATCCTAGGATTCATGCAGAGCCACAAACACTCCATATGAGCTACGTGATCCTGAGGGAAAAGAACAAAGCCGGCGCCACCAGCCTTCCTGATTTCGTAAGGTGGCTTTGCGTGGTACTACCTAACATAAAGCAGGCATATGGTAAATTTGGGACAGAACAGAGTCTAGAAATAAATCCATAAATCTAGAGTTAATTGATCTTTGACAAGAGTGCCAAGACTATTTAGTAACTGGTGTTGGAAAAACCGGATATCTACATGCATGGGAATGCAACTGGACCCTTATCCGACACCATATACAAAAATCAACTTAAAGTGAATTAAAGACCTAAGGGACACACCTGAAACAGAAAACTACTAGAGATACTGATCTTAAAGCTTTACACAGGCTGACACATTCAAGATCCATGCCAACTCTGCGAGTTTCATGATGTTTCCACTCCCACTGTACCAAAGAGAAAACTGAAGTGCAGAGGGCTGGGTGATTGGCCCAAGACATGCAGGGCACATTGAAGCGACGATTTGAACTTGAGTGATCTGGGGACAGAATCTGGGTACTTGTGCTCCCAAGTATAGGCACGAAAAGAATAAAGGTTTCAAAAGTAGTCAAGTGTCTGGCAATGAACGCACTTTGCAGCTTAAATATAATTGTCTTAATATTCCAAATGAGGCAATAATACAAAATTGGCTTTTACACAAGAATAAGATTATGTTCTCACCTTACAGTAGTCAATGCAAACATAAGTATTTGAAGCTGTGTGTTGCTAGCATGCAGACTTCACACACACACCCTGATTATGATTGATTAGAGTAACACGAGACGTTTGAAAGTGACCTTCAGTCCATATAAGTATGTAAGGGGTTGGACAGCAGCCAAAATATCTTCCAAATTTTAGAACTTGTTGAACAAGCAAGTATGAGCTGTAGTAATAAGACTTTCTAGGTCATTCCATCGATACTTGTTTGGAAAATTATGGAGGGGTAGAGAATAGTTAAAATTCAGTAGATTATTAGGTTTAATAAGCAGTATGGTCAATGGATATTAACCCTATGAAATCAACATTAAAAACCCAAAAATGAATTATTCTGACCATACAATGCTGGTGTTAATATTCTGTGTTTTGAAAAACGTCACAATGGTTCTTCATTTAGAATCAGAATGTCCAGGTAATGAAACAATGTGATGGTCATCAAGTGTGAAGGTTAAGATGATTGGACTTCTGGTGTGTAGGTTGATTTAACAGGTTTCATTAGCATTTCCCAGGAGTGGCACTAATTTGAGCTAAAATCTTTTCACCAGCTGTCGGAATATTTCCTTGCAAATTGTGGTGTAGGGCAACCTCCCTACATGTCTTTTATAACTTTTTAATTTATTTTTATTTATTTATTTTATTTTTTATTTTTGGTAATAACTGTCACTTTGGTTGAGCCCAAGTTTTACCAATCCCAGTGCTCCGTCTCGGTGGCTGGCATCAGGCATGCATGTGGGAGAACGCCCTGGTACCAGCTGGCTGTCAGCATCCAACATTTATGAGGACAGTCCCAACCAGACAGTGTCTTGTAGCAATTGCACGTCTGTTTA
Source organism: Martes martes (assembly GCF_963455335.1). NCBI lineage: Eukaryota > Metazoa > Chordata > Mammalia > Carnivora > Mustelidae > Martes > Martes martes. The sequence continues at coordinate 162,637,745 of NC_137892.1, read as the reverse complement.
TCCAAAACAAGCTCATTCCTTCCTCACTGCGGACCTAGCATGGGATAAGCAGCAGGGGAAAGGAATGCAAGCAAATTACATGATCTGATTAAATACAACTATTTAGATATTCTAATCTCTTCATAATCCAAAAGGTAACAAGGTGAGCTAATAAAGGAAGGGCTCCCACACATACGTGCCCCGTACTCAGGCATCTAGAGGAGCACAGAGGGCTGTCCTGTTCTGTTCCTTTACTCTCTGAACACCCTGGGACTCTGTGGAGGCCCCATAATTGAGTTATAGCTGCCATCCATATATTAGATTCCAGCCCGAGCCATGGCAAGCCTAAGTAATAGATTGAAAAATACAATTATTGCTTACCTACAGAATTCCTTTGCTTGAGAGGTAAGGCATATATATCAGAAAAAGTTGTTGTGTTTTTTTCCCCAGGCCTATTCAATAAATGAACATTACACCAGGATTCTTACACAGAGTATCTCTGAAATGGGTTTTGTATTGATTTTTGTAACTACCCTGTTAGATGACGTTATCCCTTAGTGTGTCAGGTTTAGACCGGTCCGCCCGGAGCAGGTCATTGAGGTGATAACTGTCATTTGGAGGGACAGAAAAGCAATCATAGCTTTTTCATTACTTACTGTTTTCCCCGTGCGAGTGTGGGATCATTTGACATATTATGGCTTCTGTGATTTAAGCTGCATTCTGAAATTAAGTGCTAGAATATCACGCTGTGGGTTTAGAAAAATCAACTTGATGTCAAAGAACTGCAGGCCCTGTGGGTCACGCAGACCCATGGTCCCCTCACGGGAGTCATCACAGATTTTAGAAAAGAGAAGTGGTTAACTATGCAAATAATACAGACCTCTATCTGGATAGCACTGCATATAAAGCAGAACCAATCCAGTGCATTCTAATTTTCTCAGGGCTTCTGTTGTTGTTATTTTGTAAGTATGGCTGGAAAAATGCTGGAAATTACAAAGCCAGTTTTATCACAAACATTGATTAAATACGGATGCGTTGTTAAAATGTAATGGTAGCGATTTTTGAATTGCATACATTTCATGAAAGATACATGTTTTCCCTAACAATCAGAGTTGGACAGTCCAACCCAAAGACATCAGGGCAGCCAGAAACAATGAAGAAATAAATGTGGGACAGACTGAACAACTATCTCTAAGAGCAAGCAAAGTGAACCACGGGGTTAGAAAAGCAGAATATAAAGTAAGAGGAAATCAGAGAGGGAGATAAACCATGAGACACTTAACTCTAGGAAAGAAACTGAGGGTTACTGGAGGGATCGGGGTGGGGGCTGGGTGACTGGGGGAGGGGCATTAAGAAGGGCACGTGATGTGATGAGCACCCGGTGTCACGTGCACCCGAGGAGTCACTCAACTGTACCTGTGAAACAAACAAACAAACACACAAACGAAGGCGAATATACGGGAGCACGTCCACATAGAGGGGCACCAGCCTGTTCTTTGACTGAGTGTCAGCCCCACCCGGGCCCACTGTCCTGAGCTGCAGGAATCAGCCGGAAGGACCAGAGAGACCCCTGTGTTCCTTTGCTTATTCCTTGTTTCACCATCTTCTTCTTCCTTTAACTAAGAACACCACCCCCTGAACTCAAAAGGGAGTAAAAACCCCCTCCCTATTAGGCTGAAGCTCCTCCTTGGTGAATTTTCAGTTCTCACTCAGTTGATTTTCTCTAGCATCCTGCCCATTCCTTTGTCCTTGAACTTTCCTCTTTTATCATGCCGTAAAGAGCATGTTCTCTTTTTCTCTTCCCCCTTCTTGGGTCACTCTTTCAAAATGCATTATACATCTTCTTTCTCTAGTGTGGCCTTAGTTACTGAATGATGCCTAACAAATTGCCCTAACTTTAGCTGCCTGAAATACCACACATCTATTATCTTACATTTTAGTGGGTCATGCATCTGGCCATGACTTCACCAGACCCTCTCTCTCAGTTCCCCACAGGCTGGAGTCAGGGGTTGGCTGAACCTGAGGTCCCATCTGAACATGTAAGTGGGGAAAGGTCTGTTTCCAAGCTGGGATATCTGCCAGTAGAATTCAAACCTTTGATGGCTGTTGGACTAGGGATTTAGTTTTGGTTTAGTTTAGTTTAATTTAGTTTCTTGGACTCCCAACATGGTGGCTTGCTTCATCAAAGTATGTGAGCCAAGAAGACAATAAGGCCAGCATGCTAGCAAGAAGATAGGAACAGTATTTTGTTACTTGATTAAATGGGACATCCCCTCAGCCTCACCACCTTCTGCTGGTTAGAAGCAAGTGCACATGAAGAGGACATTACACAAGGCCATGAATACCAGGAGACAGACATCACTGGGGCCATTTTTAGAGAACACCTACTATGATCAGCAACCTGGGGGTTCTAATTCAAAAACACTCCCAGTTCCTTCTCCCATCAGTACTCCCTTCAGCTGGTCAGACCGTGTTTTGCAATTTCTACTCAGATCTGTCCTGCCTTGTCTCCAGTTTCCTTGTGTCACTGTGTCAACCCCGCATTACCAGCATGTTACCGTCCCATTTAAGAACCCTTCAGGAACACCACATTATCCATAGGCTGAAGCCCAGAAGCCTGAATTAAGTGTTAAGAGCACATCCCTGTCCATAGTATACTTGCCTTTCTGGACTCATCTCCCTCCAACTCCCATCTCCAGCTAAGAGAAACCACTTGAAATTTCCCAAAAGGTTGAAGGCACTTAGTGCATGAACATATGCACACGCGTGCATGCGTGCACACATACACACATACACCTTTTTTTTTAACCGCTTGTGCCACCTTCCCCTCCCTAACTGCCTTTATGTACCTCCAGGCCACTCTTCCCCCAGGATCCTGCCAGACACTCCTTCCCTTTGTATCCTGGGCTTGTCCTTATCCAGGTACTTACAGGCAGTTCACACACCACAAAACTGTTTTGTTTTTTGGGGGGGTTTCTTTTGTTTTATTTTTGTTTTTGTTTGCCACACCTTGATACACTTGTAGGTAGGTTTCACCTTCCCCTTATTTCTCTACCCTGAACACTGAGCACCGTGAGCCCATCTAACGGCAGTAAAACATAGGCATTCAGGGGGATTTAAACAAATGACTCACATGTGGCTTATTTACCCCACACTCTCTCAAATGCTGAATCTCCCCTTACCTCGTGGAGAGAATGATTCTGACAAGTTTGTCAGATGAATTGTTTACTGAAATTGACATGTGTGTGAATGAAATAATACTCAGAAATTAGAACAAAACTTGGAGGGATTAAATATAATGCAAATGCCCGATTTGGTTATTTATATGCCTTTCCTCTTAGACAACCTTATGGTTTACACTTACCGTATGTGCACCTCTTTCCTGCTCAAGAGGCAGAAAATGTCCCAAAATGGGAAAACAACCGAAATATCAGTTAAACATCTGTGGTTGAGAGTTTAGACCATATTCCATGAGTGATTCCAGTAAAATGACCTTGGACTCTCCACCATTCAAGAACTGAGTTTGATAAAATTATTGCTAGCAAGGTTTTCAGGTGAAAAATCTTTGAAAGGATTAGCTTTTAACAGAAATTTTGAGAGACAGATATTTTATTTTATTTAGTGATTATCTGGTAGAGAACTTGAACATTCTGTTCTTTTGGAAGATGTAATTGTGAAGAGATACAGAATTATTTTTAGTTGGGATAAAATATCTTATCAGCAATGCTTAATTGATGCCTATTTTTAAAGCTTGAACTGATGATAGAGACACAGAAAGCCAATGTCACAAACATTTGTTTCAGCTGAGTATTTGGGTCTCTATATTAGAAAATGTTCTCTGTTCTCTCTTGGGAATTTATTGAAGCTTCCCTATTCCTTCCAACAGATGAACTCAGCTGTGAAGTTATATATAAAGAGATGATGTCTGAAGCCTTGACATTCCAAATAAGGTTCATAAGGAAATTATTATCTTTTTCTTGTGAGCATATTGTATTATATGACTTCTATGTGGGGAATGTACACTTTTTCAAATGTTTCAATTGAATTAACAAAAATATGTCTTTTAGCATAATAACATCTCCTTGAGAACTTGATTTCAAAAGTATACCTAAATAACTTAAAATCTGTATTTATTATCTTGAATAGAAACACAGAGGATTCGCTTTCAAAAATTTTAAAATATGCCCTGATCCATGGTGTGCCCGTAGCTTATGATGGACCTTTCAGTAGAGATCATCCTTCTAGAAACAGACACTGGTCCCAGATGGAACTGGAGGGATGGGCTTCTCTGTGAGATTCTATGCATGCAGGCTTCCAACATTCACATAAGACAGCAGTGTGACTCTCTCCACGGATTTTCTTAATCAGTTCATCTCCATTCAGGAATGTAAAAGGACTTTAAAGTAGCTTTACTTGGACTGCAAAACTGGGCAAGAAAAGATTATAGCAAATCTTCTCAGCACCTCTATTATATTTCAATTGGTCCTTTTAAAAAATGGCAGTGGGGGGGGCCCATGGGGGAAATTTAAGCGACACTTAGGAAATCTTTCAAATGTATAAATTTCAAACTTTGAGAGGCAGGATATATATTTTTGTTTTAGCCAAAGATGTGATTAAAAAGCCAACCAGTAAGTTTCCCTTAATCTTTGAAAAGTGTTGGGGCACCATGGAAACCGATTTCCCAGAGCTGACTTAATGCAGTGCATTGGGAAGGAGAAGTGAAGTTACGAAACTGTAATTGTTAATGGCGTCAGGTCATCCAGAATGGGGCAGTGAGATGTTCAGCACATCCTCTGCCCCGGTCAATAATCATCCTGGACAAAATTGTCAAAATCCATCATTTTAGAACTCTAGATATTGGCCAATGATATTCAAACTTAATAAGCATTTATTCAGGAAATGATATCCAACTTGGAGTGAGAATAGCAGTATTCTGTTCCTCACTCCGGCATTTTTTGTCCCGAGAGCCTCCCAAACCGCCCTCCGTCCATGAGTTGCTCTTCAAGAGTAATGTGAGCTGTGAGCGCAGTGGCTGCTGCTGGAGGGAACTGCCTTGATCTGGAAGAGAACCCCGAAAGCTCCAGGTGCTCAGTAGCTGCTGGAAGCCGTAGCTGAGAGCCAGGGGAATGGGGACGCTGAAGTTATGGGTTGTCTGCACGTGTGGTCCTGACCGGGAGACGGAACTCTCCAGCGGACCAGCCAGGATGTTGGCAGGGAGATGCAGGAATGAGACAGACACGGTGTGTGTGGGCATGGGGGGGGTGGTTATAAATGTATACACTTTATAAGTTCCCATATAACTCTGGCCTGGAAGGGTCCATGGTCAAGTACAAACCAGGGAAGCCTTTCACACAACCTAGTCTGGATGTGCTCTCCTAGGCACACGCAGATCTGGCTGTACATCCCGTAAGTGCTCTTGAGGCGAGGTGCTTGAACAGTCTGACAAGCTGATTGGCCGGACATTAGGCGGTGCTGACGTAAGGCGACCCCCGAATTAAATTAGAGTCAAAATTAAACATAAGAACAAGAATTAAACAGTAAAAATTAAACAGTAAAAATTCAGCAGAGACATGAGCAGCTGCACACTGTTGGAGAGACAGGCTTCACAGTATAAGTCCAGGTACGTCATTAATTAAACAAAAACCCAGCAACAGCGACAATTCCGAGAGGATACAAGTGGGTCTCGAGGTGAGTCCAGAATCCAGAATCATGACACTCTTACCTAGATTATGCTGTGAGACAAGCAAAGGAACAGGAAAAACATTACAGTCAATAGGAAGTTTCTCGGAGGGGATCCCGATGTTGGACTTAGGAAAAAACTTGAAACCACATTATAAACATGTTTTTCAAAATTTTAATAGCCATGTTGAAGGAATTAAAGAACATTTATGACCCTGACTCATCAAATAGAAAATGTCAATAAAGAAAGGAGCAATACACACACACGTATATGATAATGACATGCACGTTGCAGAGTGAAGAGTACCTTTAGGATGTCCCAAGAAAAACTTGATGAAATTCATGGTGTATCGGTAGGAATTATCTAACTTGAAGAACAGAAAGAAAAAACAAGAAGGGAAGTGGATCATCCCAGGAGTCCATGTGGCACTGGCTCAGAGCGCGGTGCAGACCGCGGGACGCCCAGCGGGAGTGCGGGGGGCAGACGCGATGCTTCTGAGGGGAAAAGGCAAGGACAGCATCCCGCCACACAGCAGGCAGGACCCGCACCGGCACACGCCCGGTCTCACCGCTATACACCGAAGCCCAGGAGAAGATCTTGAACTCAGCGTGAGAAAAACGACACCTGAACAGGAAAATCCTGAGGAGACAGTGAGCAGCGAACTTCTCAGAAGCCACAGAGACCAGCAGGCAGCGGGAGGGTGTATCCCAAGTGCTAAAACGGGAGACAAATGGCGTCAAATACAAATTCTGTATCCACAAGATGCCCCTCCAGAAATCAAGGTGAGAATTCCAGGTTTAGCTCTGACATGCCAAGACTTGACCCCAGTAGAGATTTGAGCAGAATGAGTGTAGAGAGGGACGAGGAGGTGGCAAGGGCAGCCCCCCTGTGAGCTCTGCCGGCGAGCAGACCCAACACCATCCCAGCTGCATCTGCTTCACCTGTGGTGACAGCAACTGCCTCGTCCCCTGGGGGGACACTTAAATGCTAATTCTGGTGAATTGCTGAGGCCCGGGAAGTAAGGGGTTGAGGAAGTCCTGGCTGCCCCAGTCCGAGGAAGACGCCCGCGTCCCCAGGTTCTCATGGTGATGAACATTGTCCAACTCCATAGAACTTGACAGCAGAGAAGCCAATCTGTGTGCATAGAAATGAAAGAAACAACCACGGAAGGTATCATGGGCCCCCAGCGCAGGTGTGACAGAGTGGGCTGGGTGCAGCCCTCCCTGGAGGGCTGCATGGAAGGGGCGGCCTATGTGACTGACAACGAGGCAAGTATGTGAGCCACAACACCACACTTTGCATGGGGCGCGGTGTCTGGGGCCTAGCCATTGTGACAGCGCCATACACACACTGGCATGGAAGACATAAGCAGTGGGTGGCAGGTGGCTGGCCTCTCGGGGCTAGGGGTACAGACGGCTACAGCAAGGAAGGGAGGGGATCTGAGAACCCCATGTGACAGCCGGAGAACGCTGGGTGTGGGCAGGAACTCATGCTTGGCCTAGCATAGGTTCAGATGGTTCCGTGTAGAAACCTCAGATGTGTGAATACACGTGTCAGACTACACACATACACGTCCTGGGGGGTGGGTAGTACGTTGGGAGGGCCTGGGAGCAGTAGCACCCCAACTTCTCGGTCTCAGAGGCTAGCACACTCCATGATGGGGAGAACCAGGGCTCCTTAGGGAAATGGCTGATTTGAGGGCTGGGGCCTGGAAGGACACACACACACACACACACACACAAAAGCATCTTCTATGCCAGAAAGCAAGGCGGTGCTCAGAACGAACAGAAACAAAACCCGTGACGATGGGGTATGTTGAAAGGAGGCAGGAGCTACAAGAAAGATGCCCAGTCACAACAGTGAAACAATTTTTGTGACAAAATAACTAGGGTAGTTGGGCTCTAACCACAAACGTACAGCCGGAGCGACAGCCCCCGTTTCCCTGGAGGCTGGCCGCCCAAGGTCAGGGTGACGGCGTGGGGGTCTGGGTGAGGGCCCTGGTCCAGGTGGCAGATGGCCCAGTTCTCCTCTAGACTCAGAGGGCAGAAAGCCTGGAAGGGGGCAAGCTGCTCCCCATTCAGAAGAGCACAGGACCCCTCGCTGAGGCCCTCACAACCCCACCTAAACCTACATGCCTCCAATGACCCACCTCCTACCGCTCTTATGTTGGAGGGTGGGGCCACAACGTATGGATCTGGGGGACACAAGCAATCCATAATGAGTTAATGCTGATGGAATTAAATGAAGAGATAAATAAACACATGTGGGAGAACAGATGACAGTCCTGTGTGGGAGATTTTACATGTCACATCAACCCCAAAGAGGTGGCCCTGTTACCACGGTACTTAAGCCTGGGTTTTGCCTAGTACTCTTCCCATTCATGGATCACAATCCACAGAAGACGGAGAAGAGTCGTTTTGCCATGGAGACCCCTGACAACATTAGCTACACGAGATAATCAAGATTAACTTCCGCAGTGGCAAGCGGGCTGATAGCATGTGCCTTTCGTATATTGGGGTGAGAATAGTTCTCGCCTTTCTGGCCTTTCTCCTGAAACACATGACCCCAGGCTAGAGGAGAGTAAAACATCGACTGATCCAACCGAGGGACACCCTGTCACATACTTGGCCAGGACTCCTCATCCTGTGATCCAAAGCAAGGGCAGTCCAGGAGATCATCAGAGCCAAGAGGAGCCTAAGGAGAAAGGACCATCAGTGTGATGGTGTCGTGAGTGGAACCCTGGCACAGATCTCAGTCATCCCGTCGTCAGTGGTAGAGGGTTATGGGACATGTATGTGTCACAAGGAGAGAGGGGAGTTCCTCTTGGCATGCTGAGCCCTGGAAAATAAAAACAACCCCGCGTGAAATTAATTGAGTCCAACGGGCATGTTCTGTAAGTGATCGCGTCTGCCTCTTGGCTGCTCTGGGTCTCCGCGCAGCGCCCAGGCTGGAGCCCTCTCTCCTTGTCACGGTTGTGAAAACCACATCTCTGGACATCTCGGCTCAGCTCATACGGGGTGAATAATTCATATGTTGTCAAGTCAAAGGCGTTTGCCTTTATGTTTTGACCTTTTAACTCTAGCTCTGGTTCTTTCCTGACAAAAGACAAAGAGAAAAAGTTTGAGGGATATAAAAGTGCATCTAAACCCGTCTGCCCAGATGTGACCAGCCACAGCTTTATTTTCATGCCGACACCCTCTCTGTCCTTACCATCCCTTTCAATAATGAGGTCCATCAGTGGATAAAGGCAAGTCACGATGGCCGCCACTGACTTATTTACCATTCACTGAGGAGAGCACCTTGTTTTCCATTTTCAGGGAATCAAGTTTAGTGAAATAGCACAGCGCTCTGGAAACATGCATCAGGCCCTTCCTGTGTCGGGTTCTGTGCCAGGCACAGGGAATTCAGAGAGACCACAGTGGGCCCATTCTGAAGGGGTGCCTGAGCAGAGGTACACGTGAGGCCTGTGGGGGGAGGGTGGGCAGGGGAACAGAGACACATGTGAGTCCAGGAGACATGTGGAACTTAGGATGCATCAGGGATCTGAACTTGTTCCTGTTGACAGTGGGAGAAGCTGGGAGAATTCAGACCTGTGTATGACTTCATCAAGGTTTTACTTCAGTTATAGCACTTTGGTCATGAAGTGAGGAAGGAGATGTGTTTGCTCCACTAAGAGTAGGAGGGGAGATAAGAAACAGGATATGAGTTAAAAGGTCATTTTCACTGGCCAAGTGAACAGTGAAGATGTGTGACACAATGGGGCAAAATTTGGGGAGAAAACAGAATCCTTTGACCCCGGTAAGGTAAAAGCAGCAGCTCTAATTTTTAGGTTACGAGGTTGAAAGTGAAGGCAAGGGTGTGATCCAGGTCAGGGGGAGGGAGGCAGCATGGAGCTCCAGACCCGTGACACTGTCCAGAGCTGGAAGAAAGGCAGGCGAAGACCCGCTCCTCCAGGCTCTCCATCAACTGAACTGAGATGAGCTTGTGTGACCATGGGGTGTCATAGTGTGCTTCTCTGGGGTCACATTTGAACCTACAGGACAATTTTTAGTTAATAAAATTTGAAGAAAATACAAGCATGAAGATGACAAATTCTCGGTTCAGCAGAAACTGGGTGGCCAGGACTCAGGCTGGGCTCCCCGAGCGCCATTACCATGACAGGGTCTATGTATGTCAAGCTGGAGGGTCTGCCAGGAGGGCTCAGGGCCAGGCTACGACACCCTTAATCAGACACCGCACAGGTAGCTTGATGAATGCAAGAGTGTTCCATCGAAATCCTCAAATATGCATTAATATCTAACCATACAGAGACCCCCATATCTAAAGTGATAGGCATACTTCTCTTTTTATAAACAACTCCTCACAGAGGATTCCTCCCACTTCAATAAAGGAAATTTATACCAGGCGCATAGGTGCTGACAGTTCAGATGAATTCTCGCTTCAGTCCTTGGCATCCTCCAACCCACTTCCCACTAGCAACCTAAAAAACAAAAACAAATGTGAAGTTCGTTGCATTCTGTTTGCTGGGATGTCGCCTCCTTGCACATTTTTGTTCCGTTCAGTGAGTATTGATCCCTCAGGTATCCAGTGGATTCAGCGTGCAGCATCGCACGGTTACAAAGCAAAGTTGTCCATGCCCATGGTCACAGACATAGGTCTGCTTAATGCTGAGGCTATTGATTTTTATAAATCAAAGAAGCCTGAAAAGTTTATTGAGGATATTCATTTAAAGTAGTGTTGGTTGATCGATGCCAATATTTCAATTTGTTGCTATCAAGCCCTGGGTAGTGAGGTCAGTCACAACATCTTCTGTTTCGTGCTTCTTCTGAACAGCCCTAGAAAAACCACAAAGGGTCTGATATTACCTCCCCATGACCTTTCAGGGGCCAGTTGCACCAATGAACGTGTCACTTGGAGGGAGGGCAGAAGGCCTACAACAGGGCCACAAACCCATATGGCACAGGTCTTGAGGAAATCAGTCTTCCATCAAACAGCCCTACCTAATTTTTAGGCTAAATAACAAAAAACATGGAAGATGCTTGCTGAAGCAGAGTATAAAAAGAAAAGCAGAAAGAAGCCAAGCCCTAGAATCTGGACTTCAGGGACGAGACATCAGGAGCCCCCAGGCCCTATTTTCTTGGATGTTTTCCAGATACTTGGACAGACACTTGTCCAGTGAAGATGCATGGAGGGTAAACATTCCCTTGAGAAGATGCTCTCTGTTATTAACCATCAGTGATATGTGCATTATCAATAAGGTATGTGTAACCGTCCACAGATGCAAACAACCCATACGACCATCTGCAGGTAAATTGACAAATGAAATTTGGTGTGTTTGTATGATAGGACACCCTTCACCAATAAAAACAAAATGTACGACAGATAGATGCAACGTCATGGTGGACTTCCAAAAATTGTTCTTGAGAAAAATATTCAAAAAAGTGCTTGTTTCCATTTACATAAAATTGTGAAGCAGGGAAAATGGAGCGTTGATAACGGAAATCTTGTCACTGATGGCATAGACCCAGGAGCGGGGGTTGGGACTGATTCCAAAGGGAGGCAAGAGAACCTTGAGGGTAGGAATTCCACTACTTCTTGTTGTGGACCTTACATGAATGGACACAATCTTCAAAAGTCGATGAACTCTCCATGAAAATGGGAACAAACGTATGCTTCAATAGACCTGATAAACTTAAACTTAAGGAGCCAGTCCGTTTTCATACATCAGAAGAGAGCTTACCAAAGAGGCATTGGAACAACACTGACTGCCATTATTCTGGAAGCTACAGAAGCTGGTAGAAGATTGAAATACAAAGCTGGAAAACACAGCTCCCTGGCCTGCCACACACAGGGGTCCTGTGTTGATTAGCAAACTACCAACTATCTCAACTTCTCATTTATTTATTTATTTATGTATTTATTTATTTACTTTCAACACAGACAGAGAAAGACAGAGAGAGCAATCACAAGCAGGGGGGCAGGCAGGCAGGGGAGAAGCAGGCTCCCGGCTGAGCAAGGAGCCCCATGCGGGGCTTGTTTTCAGGACTCTGGGATTATGACTGGAGCTGAAGGCAGCTGTGTAACTGCATGAACCACCCAGGGTCCCCTCAGTTTCTCATTTCTGAGCCCTTGTCCCCCTAAGTAAATCTAGTGTGACGGGCAACTGTTTTATAGAAGTTCCAAGATCTTCCTGCGGGGGCAAAACCAATTTTCCTATGGAATCTGATGTTCCTACGCTCAGTGTGCTTAAAAATTTTGGCTTCTTTGTATTATTAGTTCTCCTGTGAGGGGTCTCATTCATGGACAATCGATCTGCCTCTTCCTATATCTAAGTATACCCCTTTGATATGGCTAATGTCCCTGCATCACAGTCTTTTTCATGCTATGTATGCCTCTGCACTCAGAATTTCCTCAGGGAACATGAGTGCCTTGGGACAACCTGTAGGCTTTATTCAAGGCAGAAAGGAGAGCTAAACATATTATTTCTTAAATACATTCCACAAAATTCTACTCTTTCAAGGTCAGAATCCAGGTAGCTATTCACGTGTGTGTAGATACGTCTAGCCACATGGACAGAGGTGCAGAGCCATGGGCACCCCCCTGAATCGTGTGCTGAAGCTGATGCTACTGTGTCCAGTGATGATACATGATGGCGGAGCCCTTCAGTTGCGGTACATTGGTTCTGAAAATGGAAACAGACCTTTAGACAAAGCATTAAGCAGAAGCAAATGCATAGTTTGTTAGGAAGGGAAAGGACGTAGCTGTCAAAATCTTGCACATAGAGTTTTGGTCTTGTAATGGCTGTTTGTGTGTTTCTCCCCTACCTCTGCCCTCCTTCGGTCCCACACGGAGTAGTGTTTCCTTTTTCATTTTGACCACAGTTCTACCATTTCGGTCTTATCCCAGATTTGTGAGTGAGGCGAAAATGCATAAGCAATGTGCACAGTAACTAACAGAGCTCTACAATTGTGTGCTATGTCTCTATCACCCCTAAATTGGAAAACAAGCAAATAAAATAAAGTAAGACAAAAAACAAGCCCCAAATCCCCCTTTCAGTGACACTTATGTATTTTTCCCACTCTGTCTTGTCACATTTCTTGTCTTTTCATCCTTCAGGGAAATCTTTTGAAAGTACTAATTATTCCACATTTTTAAGTGTTTATCTTTTCCTTTTTATAACACATTACCTCAGGTAAGAATGTATTTCTTCAGCAGTAAACAGAAAAGGAATCACAATGACAGAAAACTGCTCTTCAGTTAACGGCTCCCCGATGCTCCCGTGTCGCTCTAATGGCCAACCTTTCAGGGTTCTGAAAGTCCTTTCAGAAATAGTTTCCCCACCTCCCTCTCAACATAGTCTCCAAAGTCCCATTTCAGAGATGAGATTTATTTTTTTCATATTCATATTATTCATAATAAAGCAGCATCCTAGCCCTGAAGACTGTTCAAAGGAGAAAACTGACATCTATGTACTACCTAACTAGAAACAAATTGATAAACTTCTGAAACACTCTTTGAAAATGAATGCCAGCAGAGTCGATTTCCAGGGCAGCTTTTATGCCTCATCGTGGTACCCTAGAAACTGCTGTCAAGCTCCATTTTATTCCATGTGTGGCCTGACAGTTCTAAGGGGAAAGTGTATCCTAATTCTTCCAAATAAATTAGATTCCAGCCATTTTAAAATGAAAACACAGCCTCCGCTGAAGTTATAAACAGACCCTATTGAATAACGTACTAGCAGAGTCTCACACTGTTATCTCTGGCTGAGGTTCAGCACCAAGAGACAGCAACACGCTAATCATGTCTTTGTAGTCCCAGTAATGCAAATCAGTCAGCACCTCACACAATGGAGAGTGGATGCTCCCATCACAGTGTATTGCACTTTTCCACCAAGAAGAGAAAAAGGGAAGAGAGGGAGGGAGAGGAGGAAGTGTAGAGGGATGGAGAAGGAGGACAACTTGAGGCAGTAAAGAATCAAGTGTATTTTTAATTCAGATTTAAGACGTGAAGCAAATAGTTAACAAACCCACTTGAGGGTGTTATCCAATCACATCATTTCCTGGTAAATGCACGTAAATTCTAACTCTTAATTAAAGTCTATATTTTAATGCATATAACATGTGAGATTACTGGAATTTGGAAATATATTAGAAAAATAATAGAGAAACAGATATTTTCCTAATAGGATGAGGGAATAAATAGACAGTTGAAGAAAATTAAGTTAGATTTAATGAAAAAGATAAATAATAACTTAAAATGATATTAGCGAAAATAATAATAATTGAAAGGATATCCTAATTAGAAAGGGAGAAGTAAGACAGTCTTTATTTTTAGACAACATGATCTCAAATGCAGACAATCTTTTTTTTTTTTTAAGATTTTTTTTATTTATTTATTTGACAGAGATCACAAGTAGGCAGAGAGGCAGGCAGAGAGAGAGAGGGAAGTAGGCTCCCTGCTGAGCAGAGAGCCGGATGCGGGGCTCAATCCCAGGACCTTGGGATCACGACCTGAGTCGAAGGCAGAGTCTTTAACCCACTGAGCCACCCAGGTGCCCCTCAAATGTAGACAATCTTAAGAATTCATCAAAAAAAAAAAAAAAAAAAAACTATCAGAACTAAGAATCAAATATAGTAAGATTGCAGGATATAAGATCAACATTTAAAAATGCATTTTGATATATAAGCAATGAAAAATCTGAAAATAAATCTAGGGATACATTTCCATTAACAATATTATTAAAATAATGTAACACTTAGGAAACTCTTTTAAGATGCAAATCTTGTACACTGAAAATTACAATATCTTGCTGAGGAAAACTAAAGCAGATCTAAATAAAATAGAAAAGAATCCCACATCTACGGACTGGAAGAATTAATATCATTAAGATGGGAATTCTTCTCAAGTTGTTCTTTAGAATCAGTAGAACAAATAAAATCTCTAACAAATTTTTGGCAGGATTTTTGCAGAAATTGATAAGCGTATACTAAAACGTATATGAAATTCAAGTTCATCTTTAAAAGCCAAAATATTTGAAAGAAAAAAATTTCTTAATTACAAAGCTTGTGTTTACTGATTTCAAAATTTACTATAAAGCTACAGTCATTGAGACCTTGTGGTTAACGATAGGCATATAGATCAAGGACATAGAATTGAGAGTCCAGAAATAAATCCTTATATTTACAGCCAACTACCATCAATACAGTCAATTCACAATCAATTACAGACACAAAAGTGCCAAGGCAATTCCTTGAGGACAAAAAGTCTTGTTAACAAATGGTCCTGGGGCAATTGTATATCTACATGCAAAACGATGAACTTATGCCCTCACCTTATGTAATACAAACAGATTAAATCAAAAAGGATCATAGACTTAAATGTATGAGATAAAACAAACCTTTTAGAAGAAAACAAAGGAGAAAAATCAAGATTTGTGGTTTAGGAAAATGTCCCATAGATGTGATAACAAAAGTATGGTCCCTGAAAGAAAAAAAAAAAGGGGGTTACATCAAAATTCAGAACATTTCTCTTCAAAAGATACCATTAAGAATATGAAAAGACCAGCCTTGAAGTAAATATTTTCAAAACTATTTTTCATTAAATAACTAGTATCCAGATTTTACAGAAAATTGTTACAATTCAATAATAAGACATTCAGTGAAATAACAGGCAACAGAAATAAAGAAACGGTTCAACAAAGAACATATTTGACCATGGTCAGGTAATATTTTGCTCTTACTAGAATGGCAGTAATAAATAAGACAGTAACAAACACCAAGGACAATGTGGAGAAAATAAAACTTGCGTACATCTCTGGTGGGAATGTAAAATGGTGCCACCATTTTGCAAAAGAGTTTGGCAGTTTCTCAAAAAAAAAAAAAAAAAAAAGTATGTATAATATTACCCTACTTCCCAACAACAGCATTCCTAGACATCTACCCTAGAGACATAAAACATATCCTCACACAAAAACTTGCATATGAATGTTCATAGCAGCATCATTCATAACAGCCAAAACCTGGAAAGGGTCTAATGCCTGTCCGTCAGTGAATGGATAAGCAAAGGGAGGTATATCCATACAACTGAGTACTATCCAGCACTAAGAAGGAATCAAGGACTGACACCTGTTATGCCATGAGTAAACCTCAAAAACATTATTAAAAAAAAAAAAATCAGACACATATGGGATAATTCACTCATATGAAGTGTTAAGAAAAGACAAATTTATAAGACTAGAAAGTAAATTAGCAGTTGCCTGGGGCTGCAGTGGACAAGCAGATTCACTGAATGGGCACGCAAGGTCTCATGAGGGGATATTATGTTCAAAGTGATTTATGGTAATGATAGCACCACCTGATATAGTTACTAAAAATCATTGATTTGTATACTTTAAGTTAGTGAATTTTTTAATGTGTAAATACACCTTCATATAGCTGTTAAAATAGAAATGAGGTGGGGTACCTGGGTGGCTCAGTGGGTTAAGCTGCTGCCTTTGGCTCAGGTCATGATCTCAGGGTCCTGGGATGGAGTCCCGCATCAGGCTCTCTGCTCAGCAGGGAGCCTGCTTCCTCCTCTCTCTCTGCCTGCCTCTCTGCCTACTTGTGATCTCTGTCAAATAAATAAATAAAATCTTTTTTTTTTTTTATTTATTTTCAGCATAACAGTATTCATTGTTTTTTCACCACACCCAGTGCTCCATGCAATCCGTGCCCTCCCTAACACCCACCACCTGGTTCCCCCAACCTCCCACCCCCCGCCCCTTCAAAACCTTCAGGTTGTTTTTCGGAGTCTGTAGTCTCTCATGGTTCACCTCCCCTTCCAATTTCCCTCAACTCCCTATAAAATCTTAAAAAAAAAAAAAAAATAGAAACAAGGTAACAAAAGTGACTTCTACTTTTGGCCAAGATGAAGGGACTTATCTCCCTCCCTAAAGTTAAAAAAGGAAAAAACTTAAGAAGTAATGGTCTTTAAGACAAAAATCATCAGACAATGAAGGACAGTCATTTCTGAGAGATAGGAAATAAAAAAGAACAAAAATAAAGACCTGCAGTTCCTCTCAAAAGCCTTGAGAAAATTTTTAGGCTAAGTCACAGAGAGGAAGAACCTAGAAAAGCCTGGTAGATGCCCCGAGATGGAAACAAAGCCAAGAGTAAAAGACCAAACCCGTGACTTTGCTGTTTGGAGTAGTGGACAGGAGAGAGAATTCCAGAAAGAGAACCTTGGAGATCTGAAAAGCATTACTCTTGAGTACTTTGTTGAGTACTTATCTGCTCATGTCTGTGAGGGAATTACCCATGGCCAGAGAAAGAGCCACTAGAAAGGATTATAGACCAGTACTCTCGTTCATACAGGACGAGGGAGAGTGCCTACTGCTATCAACCAAATAGAAACTATCATGTTTCCTGGGGCATTGGGCCAAGTACACAGAGTGGTTATGCCTCAGTAGAGGGGAATAATTAGCCTAGATTGAACACTGCCCCAGTTCCACCTAACAAGTCTTAAAAGCAACATGTCAAAGGATAAAACTCTTGCCAAGTAAAGTGCCTGAGAATAAATCTCGACAATATTTATAAAAATACAAAAAGTAGCCAGCCTCCAACAATGCCTGCCATCCAATCAAAGATTACCAGGCATGCAATCAAGCAGGGAAATATGAGCCATTATGAAGAGAAAAACCAATAAATTAAAAATTCACATAAAACTGACAGAGCAGAGGATTTACAATTTTCAGATGAGGGCATTAAAACATTAAACATTATAACTGCACCCATGCATTCAAAAGTTAAGTAGAGACAGTAAAGTCCAACAAAAGACAAACTCTGATGTTTGGAGATGAAAACGAAAATGTGCAAGATAAAATACATATTAAATTGGATTAATGGGATATTAGATATTGCAAAATAAAAGTTTAGTAGACATGAAGAGATGGGAAAAGTTATCGGAATTGAAAGGAGAAATGAAAGAATTTAAAACAAGTGGTATTAGTGGGCCTCGAGGCTTCAAGTAACCTCTTATATATGTGATTTGTGTGAGCAAAGGAAAAGTGTGTGAGATAATATGAAATTATAAGGAATGTACGTTCTAACATCTGATGAAAATAATAAACCTAAGGGTTCAACAGGTCAACAACTCCCAAGCACAAGAAAAAGGAAGAAAATTATACCTGGAGTACATCATATTCAAATTGCTCAAAACCACTGATAACAAGAAATCATTTTTTTTAAAGATTTTATTTATTTATTTGAGAGAGAGGAGAGTGAGAAAGAGTGTGCACAAGTGGGGTAAAGGACAGAGGGAGACGCAGACTCCCTGCTGAGCAGGGAGCCCATTGTGGGGCCCAATCCTGGGACTCTGGGATCATGACCTGAGCCAAAGGCAGAAGCTTAACCAAGTGAGCCACCCAGGTACCCTGATGACAAGAAATCTTAAGGCCAGCCAGAGAAAAGGCAGGTTATACAGAAAGAAATACAAATAAGGATGACAATATTTTTCTCATTAGAAACAGTGCAGAGGGGAAGGCAGTAGAGCAACATTTTAATATTACTGATAAAAAAATAAAGACAAAATGAAACAAAAAATACATAAACCTAGAAGTTTTCACCAGAAGAAAACAGGCCTGAAAAATGTTTTCCAATATTCAAACCTTAACAAATTTGTCACCGACATACCTGCACTGCAAAGATAAGGCAAACAACACTCTGCAAGCAAAATAAAATGAAACCAGATGGGTTTATGAATAAAAATACAGCCCTAGAGATCCATGGAAATAATAACTATACACATAAACAAAAATGAGAACAATGTAAGTTTTCATCTACAATAGGTAAAGGCAAACATGTTACCCATAGCATGAAGGGCAGAGAAGTGGAAAATGAATTATTGCTAGTGTAAGATTCTTATTCCCTTTGTGAAGTGCTGTAATATCATTTGATGGTAAATGGTCCTCAGTTAATGCAGTCATTAGATAAGAAGCCAGTGAGTTATAGTCAATGAATTACAAAAGAGATAACATGGAATCATATAAAAATAAATCCAAAATAATGGCAGGTCTCTCATCGTGACTTTCATTCAATACTATGCTGGAGGCTGTAGCCAGTGCAATAAAACAAGAATAAAGAAATGCAAACATTAAGTTTGGAATGAAGTAAAATTGTGTCTACTTATAGACAACATACTCACGTATGGAAATAAACTCATGAAATTTACTGGAAAAACTACTAAGACTAATCACTGAGTTTAGAAGAGGTGCGGAATATAAGATCAATGTATAAAAATCAGCTTCATCTTTTTATATGAGCAGTGAACAATCACAAGCTCAAACAAGCAAGACCACATACAGTATCGGCAATAAATATGAAATACCTCCTTCCCAACAATAAAGGTGAAATGCAAGACCCGGACACTGAAAATTACAGAAAACAGCTGAGAATAATTAAAGAGGTCTAAACAAACGGAGAGATGTAAATTTTTTCCAAGTAATCTTTACACTTAATAAAATTTGCATTTTTTCATAAAGTTTTCAAACTGATTCTGAAATTCACACTGAAATGCCAAAGACTTAGTGACAGCAAGAGTGGAAAAAAGAAATATGAAAGCATAAGTCTACCTAATTTCAAAATTTATTGTAAATGCATATTAATCAAAATGTGAAAAAAAAGTGATATTGGCTTCAAGTTGACAAAGAGATCAATGGAACATAACAAAAAATATATAAATATACCCAAAATAAATACAGCTAAATGATATTTAATAGAAAGGCAAGAGTAATTCAGTGGAGAGAGTACAGACTTTTTAATAGATAGTGGCATAGTTGGCTATCTATATCACACACACATAAAAATGCAGTGCAATCCATATCATGAATCACATATAAAATGTAACTCAAAGTGGATCATAGAGCTACATGCAGAATCTGAAACCCTGAAACTTTCAGAAGTAAACACAGGGCACGAACCATAACCTGGGTTTGGCAGAGAGTTCCTATGTTCAACATCAAAAACATGATCCATGAAAGAATATACCAATGAATTAGATTTCATAAAAATTAAGAATGTCGGCCTGAGGAAAGTACTATTAAGAGAATGAAAGACACAGCAGATACTTGGAGACACATAAATCACAAACCTGATAAAGAATTTGTATATTGATACATACCACCTGTAAAGAACTCTCCAATCTCAAAATTGAAGGAAAAAGTTGACCCAATTGAAAATGGGTAAATAAGTTGGACATTTCATCAAAGAAGATATATGGAAAGTAAGTAAGTACATGAAAAATGCCCAGCTACATTAATCATTATGGTAACCCAAGTTAAAGCCCTTGAGATAGCATTACAGACCCACGAGAGAGGCTGAAATTAAAACCACTCAGCATGCAAAGTTTGAGTCGTATATGGAAGAACTAGAACGTTCGTGTGCCGCTGGAAGGAATGTAAAATGCACAATGGCTTTGGAAATCAGTTTTGCAGTTTGCTAAAATGTTAACCACACTGTAAACACAGGGACACATACTTACTAGGCATTTTCCGAAGACTAAAAAAGCATGCGTGCACACAGTGATGCCTACATGAGTCTTCCCAGCGGCTTTCATTTAATAACCTGAAAGTGGAAACAGCTCGATGCATAGCAACGGGTGAATGGAAGAACTCTGGTCTACCAGTATGATGAAACATGACTTAGCGCTAGCACAGTAATGCATTATGGATTCCTGTTATAGCCTGAATGGATCTGAAAACAAACAAAACGTGCTGAGTGAAAGACGCTAGAGAAGTAAGTGGGAATGCTGTATGATGGCCTCTATATTAAACTCTGAGATGCGCAAACTGATCTAGAGGGAGAAAAGGAGATCCCCAGTTTGCTGGGGTCAGGAAGAGGGTGTGAGGCAGGGAGGACCAGGGGAGAGATGAGACAAAGGCATGAGGAATGTTTTGCTGGTGATGGAAATGCTCATGCTCTTAACTGGGATGACATTTTACAGTGAGATATACATTCAAACCCATCACCTTGCACACTGCATGTCAAGTGCACATCAATGACGCTTTGTGTTTATAAAGAAAATAAACAAGGGAGGAGGAAACTGCTATCATGCGAGTGTCTTCTGATGCTCTACTGCCAACACAAGATTGCATAACAGGGATCCCCACCCCCAATTTTCTAAATAAGTAATTTAGGCCTGGAAAGGTCGAGCATGAAAGGTTTCAGGAGATATGATAAGAGGCTGCTTTTGTACTTACAGCCCAATTATAACAAAAATAGATCTTTAATTAATTGTACCAAAACCTGTCTTGTGAAAATCTGGAAGTTCTTATGGCACATTTTTTTAAACGTGTAATTCTGAAGAATTCTGTTTGGAGGTTAATAAAGAAAATGGTAAAGAATTGAAAATCCTCTGCTGTGTCCATCAAGAAGCACCACTGTTTTTGTTTTTGTGGGTTTTTTTGGAGACATTAACACAGATGAGATGTAGATATAGAATGTTGTATAGAGATTCAGATGTAGAAATAACTATAGACACAGGAATGGATCGGATACAGAGATTGATGTGGATCCTGACGTCCATGCTGACGTTGACACAGGCATGAACGTAGTCACAGACATAGATCAGATACAAGAAAATAGAGATGGGTAGAGATGTAGGTAGTGATATAGTTGTCAACACTGATGCCAATGTCCTTAGAAAGACACACATTCATAAAGACACAGAATTAGGGTGATTAAAGATACCAATATTGATGCCAATATCTATAGTTAAATATACAAACACATATGTAATTACAAATATAGACAAAGACACATGTTCCACATAAGTGTAGATGTAGGTGATGATATTAATGTTGGTGGAGATGTGTGTTAGAGTTGTGTAGACGTGAGTTTTGATGTTGCTGCCAATACTGATGTAGAGATGAGGCCTATGGTCTTACATTAGGTATAGATGCATATATACATAGATATTAATAGCTATATCCATGCAGGGAGAAAGAGAGTTATTGATTAGGTACAGAAATAAACACAGAAGTTTACACACATGTTGATGTTGGCATCGATACAGGTATACACAGACTTAGATTAGTTACGAAAGTAGATTACAATGTCGGTGTTAGATGCTGATGCTGATGTAAACATAGGAGGGAGACAGACAAAAGCCACTATCAACATCTGTATCAATATTGGTATTGACATAGAGAGAGAGATGAGATATAGGTGCAGATGTAGATGTTGGATGTTCTATAGACACAGATGTGGATGTAGACAAAGATATGTTCCAGAGGAAACACTGATGTTGTCCAGGTCTGTACATAGATATGCAGGTCCCACAGAAAGAGCCTACTTGGAAGATGACAGCATTGGCCTCCCACTCCCAGGCCCTCCATTTAAAGACAGTGCCTCATTTTCCTAAATAGTCCATGTTCCACACAGGTAGGTGTTGTACATGTAAATAGCCATAAATGACCCCACCTTTAGCTTATTCTCTTCTCATGAATAAAGGTGTGATGGTGGGAGGGCAGCCTAGTTCTTTCTCCAGAATCATTCCATGAAGCTACTTATTTCTATGTGTTGAGTGATATAATGCGCTGACAGTGTTAGCACCCGGGACCAAGCATGTGCTCAGTATGCACAAGTTAGAACGTGTTCCTTGCTCCTACAGATTTCTGACCATTCCCTCCAACCCTTCCAAGGTTGTGTCCTAGGAGCCTGGATGCCTTCATAAGGCTACGGAAATTTCTCTCCAATCTTCAACTTGAAAGCTATGGTATCTTTGTTCCTGAAGGAGCAAAACCTTGCTAAGAATCTCATGGCCTTGAGAGTCCAGATGAGCAAGGTCAAAACCTCTTGCTTATTCTTATCCACTAATTCCCTTTCTTAAATTACACAGAGGAGTCCCACTCGGATCCCAGAACAAAATTTAACATTCCTTCAGAGTTTTCAAGAGAAGGATGGGATGAAGCCAGAACTGACCAACATATATGGTCAGCATGGCTATCGTCCCAACTGGCAGAAACAAGGGGCACCAGGACCGTTTTCAGAATGATGGTGTTAGAAAGAGAGAGGCCAGGCTTCCAAGGTTACACTGTCTCCGGCTGATCGATTATTATAGCTACATATTTAAAAAACATCATGCAAGAACTCACAAGTGTATGCATACACACTAATGGGTGCTTGAAAATGAAAGTTTGGCGTTGTCTTACGAGTTTCCGTGAACGTGGAAGGAACAGAGCCACCCAATGGCAACCACAGATGCATGTGAAGAAGCATTTGAGAGGAAGGCTTGCCTAAATATTTACACATGCCAAGCACATAGGCTTGCCCCCCTCAATTGATATTTTTTAATTGGAAAAACCTTAAAACACAGAGATACTGTGGTTGATAATGATACTCTTCTCAAAATGTTCACAACTTGAAAAAAGACCTTTTCTAGGAGATGATTAGAAGTCACCAAAGGAAAGAAATGTGTCTAATAGAAACTATGGAAATACAACTCTGTATTCAATACAACCCCTTTCAAGTGTCTCTACCTTTTCTGTCAGCAGCGGTGCCGAGGTCTATGGCTTGCAAACTAGGAAACATTAAAATACGGCACATATGTAATTTCCCATGACATGGACCCTTCTTTGTGTCTGCTGGGGCACTCCGCAGCTGCGACAGGCCAGCCCACAACCAGCTTTGGAGGAAGCTGCCTTTTATACTTTTCTGTGCTGCTTGCATTATTGTTTCAAAAATAAACAGGAGGGCAAGGACTACATTCTGCCCTTGTTTCTTCTCTTGCATCCTTCACATCGCTGCCCTGATTTTGTTGGTTTCTTAGGCACTATGTGCATCACAGTCATTATGTTCATTATCTTCATTACGTGGAGATTAACCAGAATACTAGAGATCTGTTTTAAAGAGTCTTAAGGTTTTCCAAGCACTTGATACAGGTCAGTAGGTTGTGAGGGCAGCAGGGAAACTACGATTTTCTCCATTTTTAAAGATGATGAATCTTCAGCTACAAAACATTGATTATCTTGTCCAGGGTAGCATAGCTGAGAGCAGGGAATCTAACGATTCAGATTTTGAGTCCCCAAAAGACCTTGCAATTACTCATAGTTTTTGCTAGTTGTGTTTTTTTTCCTTCCTCCTACCCCTGTTCCTTCTCCTTGTGATTATTTCTTTTGTATCAATGTTAGAACTGCCAAAGAGATCACTATCTAGAGTTTAAAGATCTGATGAAAATCCATATAAATAATCCTTTAAGCTCATCAAACCTTTATTAATACATAATATTTTGATGAGTTTCTAATAATGTCCTAACACATTTCAAAAATAAGAAATATCAAAAAATGGGTAATTGTAAGCAAATCCTAAACATGCCCTCAATTAGAATTTTGACCAAATATCATGTTCCTTATAGCTTTAGGTTCAGCTCATTGGAGCAAGCACGGGGTATGTTTGCCCTGCCTTGCCACCGTGTGAAAGACAGTTGAGCAGTTATGGCTAAAACCGAGTAAAGCAGCTTTTTGACTGAATCAATGTCTGTGTGAACACTTCAGTAGCTACTAACCTACTGCCTTGGGCCCTGTTCCCAAGGACCTTGAATTACATGGACCAAGGAGACTGGACCAGTGAGTTAAGCAATTTCCTTTGTCTCCAAAATTAGTGCTCTTTTGTTTTGGACAATGTTTTCTCTACTTTCAAGAAAACAGGCACTGAGATATCCATTGGATATAAATGCATGCTCAGTGTGGACTCAGCCTTTCACAGTGAGTTTGGGGTTTAGTTATAGAAATTGAAACAAAGAAGGACCTTTGCCTTCCCAATGCAATGTTAACAACAGTCATATCAGCAAATGCACGGAAGTGTTAGTGGCTCCCTCCTGCTCTCTGAGAATCTGGATGTTGTCCTGGTCAGGTTCCCCGGTCACCGGTCCTAAAAGGTTCAGTGCAAGCATCTAGCACTTCTCGCCCTCTGATTCTCCACCCACCACCCCGCCAGCTCTTGCAGAAAGAGATGCAAACGTAGTCTTATTGCTTCCTTTCGTCTACCTCCTGTTTAATCCTCATGCGCACGGCAGATACCTGAGATTGCTTCCCCTCGGGCTATGACCGGGTGAGAACATTATTTGACAGATGATGATTTATGTGAAAGAATGGATGAGCGTGGAAAGAGTTCAACAGAGAGGCATCAGGGAGGGACTTTACTAAGATGAGACCATTTGAATCCAGTGAATACAGTTCAGTTTCTCTCTCTGTCTCTCTCATACTCATAAACATATGCGTACATGATAGGCCAGTTTCCTGATCTGTAATCACACTTTTACTAATGTATTGTTATGTACATCTGATTTTTTCATACTATTCCCAACCAACGTCATGAGTGTCAGAGTTTTGATTGATTAGTTTGAACAGGCATTTAGTCTAGTGGAAAGTGATGATTTTATCATGCTAGCCCCATGTCCGTGAGGTCAATTGGTTGAATATAAAGCAAATGGAGATTTTGGTGTCCTGAAGGTAAATAAACAAGGCTTCAGGTTAATCTAAAATTCTTTCAGAAGACAGAAAAATTTCCTTAACTAAGTGCATATACCAGGGTAGTCTAAAATTTTCTTATTATTATGAAATGCTTTCCTAAATGCAAGTAATATTTCATATTTAAAATAATTTTCCTACAGTGATCATCTAGAAGTAATATTAATAATTTTACTAATAAATAGAATTTGAGAGCCTATGCTTGGGATGGTCCTGTTTCAGTATTATAACTAAACAAGACAGTTAAGCCAAGTCTTGTCTCTGGGCATTGTAACCCAGGGCGGAGGAAATCAGTTAAGAAAATCCCACACTGCACAATACTGTCACAAATCTCAAGAGCTTTAGTTCAGCTGCATGAGGAGACTCCTGTCAACACTCACATGCCTCCATAGCCGGTCCCTTTACCTTAGTATACATACTATGGGCAATTGAGTTCCACTCCTTGTTTATAATTGGGGAACACATATTCCTTCTGATGTGGTAAGAAATTACTTATTTTGAATATTGTATTTCAATGATTGCTACACACAAATGCACTTTTATTCAATGAGATAGAAACTAGAGATACAGTAGAACGTATCAATGAAACTAGAAGCTGGTTTTTTGAAAGAATCAATAAGATCGATAAACCATTGGCCACACTAATCCAAAAGAAAAGAGAGAAAGCTCAAATTAATAAAATTATGAATGAAAAGGGAGAGATGACAACTAACACCAAGGAAGTAGAAACAGTCATCAGAAGTTACTATCAACAGTTATATGCCAATAAGTTAAACAACCTAGATGAAATGGATGCATTCCTGGAAAACTATAAACTTCCAATACTGAATCAGGAAGAAATTGACAACCTGAATAGACCAATATCTAGTAATGAGATTTAAACAGTGATCAAAAACCTCCCAAAAAACAAGAGCCCAGGACCTGACGGATTCCCTGGGGAATTCTACCAAACTTTCAAAGAAGAAATAATACCCATTCTTCTGAAGCTGTTTCAAAAAATTGAAGCAGAAGGAAAACTTCCAGACTCTTTTCATGAATCCAGCATTACCCTGATCCCCAAACCAGGCAAAGACCCCACCAAAAAGGAGAATTTCAGACCAATATCACTCATGAATATGGATGCTAAGATTCTAAACAAGATCCTAGCAAATAGGATCCAACAGCACATTAAAAACATTTATTCAATACAAAAACAATATCCCCAATGCTATCTGTAAGTTCCTACTCTTTCCTTAACAATGCTAGCTAACATTGCCTGGTATTAACAAGTTCTTGAAACAGATTATATTAATGTGATTTAATATTTGACCAGGAGTTCTCTACTCATCATTCATTGAAATTAGAAGCATATTCCTCTGGGACATCTGGGAGGTGTATGACTTGACTTCAGCACATGTCATGATCTCTGGGTTGTGAGATTGAGTCCCAGATTGGTCTCCATGCTAGGCATGGAGCCTGCTCTAGACTCTCTCACTCCCTCTGCCCCTCTCCACTCTCTCTCTAAATTCAATCAATCAATCAGTAAACAAACAAATGAATAAATAAAAAGAAATAAAAAGAAAAAAAAAAGAAACAGATTTTTCTTTAAATGAAAAGGACTCTTATGGAATCAAACTGTTAAAAAAACTAATATAATTAAAGGCAAGAAAAGAACCAAAAGTGCTGTTATTTAGCCATTCTATGCTAGAAAGGCATAGAACAATATTAAATGTTAATCCATAGTTTTATATTTGGATTGGATTTCAAGTATAGAATCTTCTGTTCTGAATTAGAAATAGTGGAAAAAATCAGGTGTACCTATCAATAAAATCATTGTACGTGTGATCACAGATCAGGAATCTGAGTTATCGTGTGTGCATGTGTGTACGAGTATGTATGTGTGTGAGAGAGAAGGAGGCTTGAAAAGACCCTGGATCTTTGTTTCCTTGCCTTGTATTTACAGATAAAGGCGTGATCCCCAAGGATACCTTTTCTCCCCCTCATGACCACACCACTCACTGCATGCTGGGCAACTCTTACCCATGACTCCCCTGTCCTCATCAGGGCTCACTTTGACCTTCCCTTGATCTGGGTCCCTGGGTTTCGCTCTTAACACATTACTGTTTGGAGGGCTTTGCTTGTTTGCTGCCCCCCCCCACTTGCTTTCTAGTAGCAAAGCACGAAAACTATGGCTTGTCCTGTGTCTGTCCCCAGTGCCCAGCACAGAGCCTGGATCAGCAGGACCACTCAACGAACAAGAGTACTTTCTATGAATCATTAGTTCTCTGAAACTGTTAGTGTTGGGAGGATATTAATAATGCCAACAGCATTTAAAATCACAAATTCCACTTCAGGCCCAGGTGTATGAGGATCAATACTCTTTTCTTTCCTTTTCTTTTCTTTTCTACTTTTCTTGCTCCTCTAAGTAATAAAGATGGTAATATTTTATGTTACCTTGGTTTGTTAGTGTCACTTTATTTTTTGCCCTTTGACCGTCGAGTATGTTTCTAAACTTTACAAGTCATGCCATTCATCAAAAGAGAAAAGGAACAGATGTGTAGTTATATTTTCACTATTCCAAAAACCAGCCTGAAGGATGTGATGTGGTGGTTTCTTGTACTTTAAACACACACACACACACACACACACACACACACACACACACACGATCTGTGACAGTAATATTAAAATAGTTCACTGATTAGGGTGATGGCTTTTTTTATCTGCACTGACAGTCACAGTCTATACTGCAACACACATTTTCTGGAATCAGCAAAGACAGTGGACAGGATTCATAGTTATTTGAATTGTATGGTTCAGAAATGTTAGCCGTTGTTCATGTAAGCCACCTAGACTTTAAAAACCATCTCCAGCATTTATTTTTGACATTATGTGTATCGACATTTATTTGCATGTCCTTCAAATCAAAGGAGAAGAGACAAAGGGGGTTCCTCAGGCTTGGAGCCCAGGCTGCCCCAGAAACCTTGTGGCAGCTTCCTCTCCTAGCAGGAGGGAGATTTGCATATAATCGCATCACCAGACTGCATCAAATCTAGAGACTCCTGAGAGCATTCTGGGAGGATTGCGCTGACCAGATGACCTGGAAGCAGAAACGCTTGTGAGATGTGTTCGTCCAGAATCAGAGTTCCCTGTGTTATCTTCCAGGAAATATTTCTGCGGTTTTTCTTCACACCAAAAGGGCGCAAGCCATGTCTAGGCCTGTTTTTCTGAATAAGGTGTGTGCTTGTTCTACCAAGGATATACTGATAATTCAAGGTAATCAACAGAGTACATTACAGGGGAAAACCTGAACCAACAAGCTGTACAAACAGAATAGCAATCAGAAGATTTAATGCATTTCTGATGTACATTTAAGGCACTGACACTGGGCCACAGATGTACATGTGTTGTGTTTTATATTGCTGAGATATGGCCTAGGAGAACCTATTATAGCATATCATCACCCACACTGGAGGGGCTGCGGGAGGAAAAATTCCATCACACATTACTCCTGCGGATGTATTAGAGAAACAAATTGTACTCGGAATTGAAAAGTCACAGGCTTATTCTGTCTTAATAAATTCCTGCCAAAAGGCTAAGTGTAAGACTAGAAATACTTCCCAAATGCTGTTACTGTATTATCATCTTTGACATCTCAAGGGCTGTTCCAAGAATCATCAGATATCAGTTCAGGGTTCTTACGATAAATTCCTTTCTCTCTTCCTTCTTTTCTCTTTTCAAACAGTTCTTGATTTCATGTAGCCATTTTGAGTTGTCTGTACCTGAGATATAAACCTCCCTTTGACTAAAAGAAAGGATTCATTGAAAGATGTTTGTCACTGTTGCCATTAGTTGATCTAGATAGTTTTCATAATTTAAGGTGCTAATCCTCCCCTTTAAATTTCCCACCAGACTTATCAGAAGATTTTTCTGTTCTGTTGGAACAGCTTAAAAAATGGTAAAGTCAAAAGATGAACTGTGATCTCCTTGAAAATAGATTCTGGGTCCTAATTATCTCCGTGGCTGGAGAGCCTAACATTTAGTGGATATTCTGCAAATATCTATCGAATGAATGGAAGAACAGCCGTCTGACTAACCATAATCATGATACTTTAACGAATCCTAATGACATTAATGTAGTAATATTTTATAAAGCACCGTAAGTGATATCAGTTTTATCAAGCTAAGACGATGACTTAAATAGTTTACTTTATATCAGTCTTCTAAGATGTCATTTCTTGAGAGTGGACAATTTTAATCTTTGTCATCCAACACCATATTTGAAATCTAGCCTTAATTCTAAAATGAAAAAAAAAAAATAATTGCGAACACCGTCATCCAATCCATAGGTCTGTACTCTTCTATAGACTTGTTTACTAGTTAATTAGTGCTCTATAACCAATGACCCTAATAGGTGTTGTGCCCTAAATACCAAAGATTTATTATCTGACAGTGTCTGTGTGTCTGGACACTGGGTATAGCTTATCGGGGTCTTTTGCTTGGGATCCCACGTGAGGCTGCAGTCGACCTGCTATCCTCGTGGTAGCCAGGGCTCTCCTGGGACTGGACAATCTACTTCCCAGCCCCTCCAAAGTGGCTCCAAGTCCTCACGGCACAGTAGCAGGTGGTACAGAACAGAGTTCCGAAGAGGAACCAAGATAGAAGCCGCCGCCTTCTTGTGTCCAATCTCTGAAGTGACATCCATCAATTCTGTATATGTTTTCATAAGACGTGAATCATTAAGATCTTCATAATTTAAGGGGTGGGGATTGCACACGAGCATGGACACAGGAGCTGGGGTGTGTAGCACAAAGAGGGTCAGCAACCGATTTCACTTTCAAGAAACAAACCGCCTTGTAAAATGGTTTGTAATAGTTCATGGCACCTTCTAGAGTAAAATTAGGAAGATTCTCAAACCAAGAGTACTCTCCCTCACTGCCCCCACTGCCGCCATCGGTTACCACCTGTGATGAGTGGATGGGCCAATTAGCCTGGCACCCTTGAGTGAGAAGGAGGCAGCGAAAGGCAGCGCTTGCACACCTCACGCGCTGTGCTGGACGCCTGGCAGGCCTCACTGCTATCTTGCAAGGCCAATATTGTCACCAGACAAGCCATCGGGACGTAGAGAGCAGACACGCTGGTCACTCTGGACCTGGGAGCTTAAGAGTAGCTTGCTGGACGGTCACCTCTAGTTGATACTCTGCAACCCGAGGCAAGGCAGATAGTCCGTGTAAGCCTCAGATTCTCGAACTGAAAAGCGGTGGACTTCCAGACCAGAACGTCTTTGTTTCAGGATCTCCACACCTTTGAATAAGGTCAAGGGGCCTTGAGCTCTTTTATTGTCTCCTAGCTGCCGGATGGTCAAAGATGGCCCTGAGAACATAGTCTGTGGACTCTTATGCAGCATTTTCTAGTCCCCTCTGCATTTATACAAACTCAGTACTTTATCCAAGGGTCCCCACACCAAGTAGACTGTCCACCTACGCACTGGGGTCACTCTGCTTGGCACAAAATACAGCAGTGGTGTGAAAGTGAATGTGAATCCTGCTCCCACAGATTACAATGAGAAGATCATAAACACTAGAGCCCAAAAGGGGAGTTGGGCTTAGCAAAAAACGTTTCAGTAGAATTGTATATATGGCAATCCCCTTCTGAGAAAAGGACTTTGCTCTACATTAAACATATTTTATTAAGAAAAGGTCTTACTCTGTATTAATCAAGCTTCACCTTTGCCAATAATATTTTAAGGAAAATGATCACTGGAGGAAATTGACTCTATAAATGACTGACAAAGAAAAAATGAGCAGTTTTTATTTAAAATATAAAGCTATTATGATGAGTATAATAAAATCTCTTAAAACTAAGAATGAAGAACTCTCAGAGTTTAAGGTAAAATGATATATTAGGTATTTTTAGAGACAGCACCGACCCCAAATTTGTGAATGTGTGTTAGTGGCTGAAACGTCCCATAGGAAGAAGCCACATGCAATGGGGTCATATTGTGAAACATATTTTCAGATAACAGAAGGGAAGAGAAATAGATTACCCTAGAGCAACAGGTTCAAGGGCAGCCGTAGTTTTCTCTGATGCCAACACCACCATTGCTGTACCTGCAGAACACACGCCCACGCCTGCAGGGTAAACCAGGACACGCTGTGGCAAAGACATCACTAAGGCCCCTGTTTATGTGCTCACACTGGCCTTTGGCAGCCTGTCCCGTGAACCCGTGCTCCCACCAGAAGTGAGCCATTGTGAGTGGCAAGAATGACCTCTTTCTTCCCACCTTAATGCAAAGGTAGCATTTGATTCGAGCTTTCCCTACAAAAAGACTTGAGGAGGAATCGGAAATGAAGAGTTAGTTTCTCTACCCTCTACCTCTTTAAGGACTCGTTCTGAGGACTCTTGTTAGGGAAGCCTATCATTGGCTTTGGCAAACCTTTTTTTTTTTCTTTATTTTTTCAGCTTTATTAACATATAATTCACAAATAAAATTAAAGACACTAAAGTACACCACGTGATGATTTGATATCCAATATCCATTGTGAAAGTGTGTCCCCATTAATTTGTCCCTCCAGTCCTATACATAGCTTCCCTTGGTGTGTGTGTGAAAACGCTTAAGTTCTAGAAAATTTTAAGGGGCACCTGGGTGGCTCAGTCGGTTAAGCCTCTGCCTTCAGCTCAGGTTATGATCTCAGGGTCCTGGGATCAAGCCCCGCATCAGGCTTTCTGCTTGGCGGGGAGCCTACTTCCCCATCTCTCTCTGCCTGCTGCTCTGCCTACTTGTGATCTCTCTCTCTCTCTCCCTCTCCCCCTCTCTGTCAAATAAATAAATAATAAAAACTTTAAAAAGGAAAATTCTGATTATATAATACAGTGATATCAACTATAGTCAACACATACTTTTGCTTGATTATTTTTTTTTTAGAGAATGAACAAGTAGCTCATTCTCTTTTTTAAAATTAATTAATTAATTTGAGAATGAAAGAGAGCATGAGTGGGGAAGGGAGGCACAGAAGGAGAGGGAGAAGCAGGCTCCCCGCTGAGCAGGGAGCCTGATGCGGGGCTCCATGCCAGGACCCCAGGATCATCACCTGAACGCAAATCAGAAGCTCAACCAAAGGAGCCACCCAGCTGCCCCCCCCCCACCACGTAAGTTTAACATGAGAGCCTCAGACCTTCTTCATCGTATAATTGAAAGTTTACGAGTGACTGGCCGGCCTAAAAGGAAGAGCATGTGAGTCCTCACCTTGGGGTTATAAGTTCAAACCCCATGTTGGATGTAAAGATGACTTAAAAATAAAGTCATAAAAAAAGAAAGTTTTAAGACCTTTTCTTTCTTTAGAGCTGATGTACTGATCTGAAAGTATTTATTTAAAAATAAAATAAAATAAGGGGCGCCTGGGTGGCTCAGTGGGTTAAAGCCTCTGCCTTCGGCTCAGGTCATGATCCCAGGGCCCTGGGATCGAGCCCCGCATCGGGCGCTCTGCTCAGCAGGGAGCCTGCTTCCTCCTCTGTCTCTGCTTGCCTCTCTGCCTACTTGTGATTTCTGTCCAACAAATAGATAAAATCTTAAAAAAAAAAAAAAAAAAAAAAAAAAAAAAAAAAAAGAAAGAAAGAAAAATAAAATAAAATAAAATAAAAAATAAATATTTAAAATAAATATTTAAAAATATTAAAATATTTTTTAATTTAAAAATATTTAATTTAAAAATATTAAAAAATAAATATTTAAAAATAAAATAAAATAAAATAAAGTCATAAAAAAAGAAAGTTTTAAGACCTTTTCTTTCTTTAGAGTGATGTACTGATCTGAAAGTACTGCCAACTCTTTATAATCTTACCAATATGCTGGGCTGTCCTGTAGACCACTTGCAAAGTCAGAAAATGTAAGTCCTTACCCATGAGGATTTTTCTCAATTATGTAATTTCATAATGTCTTGCTGAATACATGCAATATGTAATGTCCATGGGGGGAAAAATGAGATCTTCTCCTCGATTTTCCCATTACTTATATTTGTGCAGAATTCATTAGCTCAAAGGTCCTCAGAGGTAAACACAGATGTAAAGAATTACTAATGATCACGCTCATTACTTAGTGTTCATAATAAACAGGGCCTTCTTTCAACTCTGTGGAACAGTACTACAAACTATTATTCCCCACTTTGGATGTGTCTCCTCATATATAAAGATGACAGAAAAGTAATTAGGAATTAATTGAAACTACTGTAAGCTAATGTTGACTTCCCAGGATGCATGGAGTTGACAACAGACCTGAGGCTTTTTGTTCCCTCTCTCAAATAAATTTCACACTTATGATTCCTAACAGAGTGGATTTTGTTCATGGCTTCGAGGGGAAAAGAATGTTCCCACAAAACTGAAGTAGGTTCACGTTAGTTGATCATAAGAAAATAATGATCATGAGAAGAGAATAGGAATAGGAAGGCAAAAAGGGAGTCATCTAGATTTTTTCCATTTTAAAAAGTGATGTTGAAAAAGTCATGTTAGGAAGAACACTTATTTTGTTCGCTAGAGAAACGAAGAATGCTCTTATCCACGCTCATTGATTGAACGCAGGGTTATCGTTCTGTACATTCTCCAGACGGAGACCTGGGTTAGTGCGACACAGTCAGAAAGTTGTTGCATCAGTAAGGACGGGTTCAGCGGGACTCACAGAACACGGACCTACAGCTAACTGAAATGCTGGCTCAGTGTGGACCTGCTGGTCTACGTAAGAGCTCGGTTCCACGTGGGGGCCCAGGGGCTCAGGCTATCACACATGGAAACCTCATATTTGGAATTATTTCTTCCAGCCTGGAGGGTTGGGGTAGGGGGCGCAGGGGGGAAGCGTCAGTAAGCCACACATACTCTCAACTGCATTGACCTGGAATGACCCATCATTTCCATGCTAGGCCCATAGGCAAGAATTATGGGTATGACCCCTTTCAGTGCTTAGGGGCATGAAGATAGAGACAACCACTTGGCTATTGGATGGGACTATTGCTTCTGCCGTAGTAACGGAATCTGGAAAATTATGTTGTTTGTGGGGGATGCCAGGGATAAGTTCAGGGAGATGAACATTTGTCCATCACCTCCTCTCCCCACCCGTCACGGGCCATTGGTATCTGGAGCCCTCGGCTGGGGAGAATGCGCATGGCACTGTGAGAAGGTGAAGGACAGGACCCTTCCCAGTTCTCTGCCTATGGAAGTGGCAGCATCTCTTGGACAAGGATGGGGACAGGAGAGTATGCTTGTCCCTGTTTCCTCCAGGAAAAATACAACAGAAAGCCAGGGGTGTCAACTCCATGACCTTTGCACATTGCTAATACCATGGAAACATCCTGTGTGGGGGGCTTAGGCTGGCAGTGGCTATGTTCCTCCACACGTGAGTGGATGGAATCGTTGAAGGGGTGCCCAACAGGAAGCAAAACCCTGGGAAAGCTTTTAGCAGTTCCCATTTGCAATTCATGGGATGCTGGGCATGCCTCGAGGACTAGCGTCTTCAGGGTCCTGTTTGGTTTAAACTGTAACTCTCAGGGCCTAGGAAGTGGGGCAGTCAGTTCTCAGCTGGGTTTCTCCTGAATCCATTAACTTTCGAATGGAAACACACTTCACATAGTTTCCTCTCTCTCAGGCATCTCTCCTACCGTCTTCTCTAGAAGCAGCACACCCTTTGGGCTTGAAATCCTGGAGAACCCCTGCCTTCTCTGCACTTGGGCTCTCAGGGTACCCCCCGCCTGATCCTCCTGCCAACGGTTCTTTGACAACAGGGCTCTGAGTCCTTACTGTCTCTCTGTCCACATTTCAACGCCCACTCCTAAGCAGTCTGTAACTACACATTACTCTTCTCCTCCCTGCTAACTAAAGATAATACAAGCAGCTCGGTTATGCTATTATTTTTTCTTCCCGAGTTTAGGATGATCTGAGATCAACAGGGGAAGACATTGGAACAAAGCCTACTACAGACCCTCCCAACCTAAACAGAGCTTGACATGGGCTGGCCGAGTTTCAGGAGCCGAACGACCTGCCCAAATCAGAGCAGGAGATTCAGAAAAGAACTTCTGAACAAGACGTGGGATGTGTGCCCTCCTGACGAATTGCCCGCTGCTTCTGAGTGCCCGCATTCACCTGAGAAACGGTGCATACCTAAGTCACCTCAATCCATTACCTTGTCCTTAGAATTACCTTCAACCCCTGCGCTCAAGGGCAGAGACTATTTGCCCCCGGGTCATGACTGTTTGGTTTTTATGAATCCTCTTGTCTCTTTTCTAAGATCCAAGAAAGAGGCAATACCTAGTCAATAAAGTATAACACATTTTTAATGGACTCGTTACAGTAGGTTTCTCCTAGCTCCACTGCTGCCGGCTTGTGTCGCCGTTCGTTTCAAACACAGAACAGTCCCGCCTAATCACTACAAATGGAAGACAATTTCAGGGACCTTTCCAGTTACAATCAACACACACCAGCCAGGCCCCCTATGTTTAAAAAAAAAAAAAAAAAGAATAAAAAAGAAACACAATACAAAGGTGGTAATATGAACACATATGCGTCCCCCCCAAGGTCTGCAATAGACACTAGGGGAGAAAATATTTTATGGCCAGTGACTGGTCACAGGGCAGTTGAGTCTACAAGTTGTCAACATCATAGCAGGAGTAGGGGAATGAAAAGTAAATTGATTGTTAAGTACTCTGATAAGCCTTCTTAAAACTCATAGACCTTCTGCCCACAAAGGTACAAGTCTAGAGTCATATGATTACAGCATACACCTGCAAACCCCGTTGTGCTGCTCAATCTGTATATTTTACTGTAGGTCAAGGCAGTTAATCACCAGCAGGCCTCAGGGCAGCCGCATAGAAGCTTATTTATGGGCAAATCAAGAAACCGAAATACTGAACCGTGCCTGATTAGCTGCACTAATATGCTACTTGTGGCTAATTTCTGAGCTGGTTAACCCACAGGTGTTTGCCCTCACCCATAAATCATGTGTCCGCCTCCTCTCTGTGCTCCTGGTCCTACCATGCATATAGATAGCCTGTTTAAATGACAGGCAGGGAATAATGGATGACGCACTAAATCATTCAGTGCTTAGTCAACTGTCTCTCCTCTGAAACAGGTCCCACCACGTTCCCACTGCCCAGCTCATTTCAGATGTTTTTGTAACCCAAGTCCCAGGGGCTGCTGCATGCAACCTTTCAAAGGTACAAAGTGTACATTTCCCCATTTTTATTTGTTTTACTTGTAGAGCACACCCTTTGCATAAGACAGCGCCATTAAAATTTCCACAACAGCCGGCAGTGCAATGAAGCAGAACAGAATTCCAATGACTTAGGTGCTGAAAGAAAATCCTCGCTGGGAATTCAGCAACTATGGCTCTCCATTTACCTTTAATTTATTTTTTTTAATTAAAGATGTTAATTAAATGGATCACAAACCAAACGACCTAAACACTAAATATTATGGGCAGGAAGTGCTTGGTTTGCATATAATTTGATTCTCTAGAGTAGTTCCTTATTTTAAATCAACTTATCAGTCAATATAAAAACCAGTAGCTGGGAAAATACTTATTTCAACATATTTACAATGTATGTTTATGTCTGGAATAGAGGAAAAGGGAGGACTTGGTAGAAATCCCCCCCTCCCCCAAAGCTCTGGCTAAGAAAACTCTTAGGAGGAGGGAAAAAAAAAGAGAGAGAGAGAGAGAAAGAAAGAACGGAAGGACAGAATGAAGGAAATTGTTAGGAGGAAATATCAGCGAATGGGGACCAAATTAAATTTTATCTATAAACATGATAGATGACAAAATAGTAATGAAAAACAATGGTGTGGCTTTACCATATTAGAACAAGTATAAGGATGCCTGGCTGGCTCAGTTGGTAGACCATGCGACTCTAGATCTCAGAGTTGGGAGATGGGTATAGGGATCATTTAAAAAAATAAAACCTGGGGCGCCTGGGTGGCTCAGTGGGTTGGGCCTCTGCCTTCGGCTCAGGTCATGATCTCAGGGTCCTGGGATCGAGCCCTGCATTGGGCTCTCTGCTCGGCAGGGAGCCTGCTTCACCCTTTCTCTCTGCCTACTTGTGATCTCTCTCTCTCTGTCAAATAAATAAATAAAATCTTAAAAAAAATAAAAAATAAAATAAAACCTGGGGCACCTGGGTGGCTCAGTGGGTTAAGGCCTCTGCCTTTGACTCGGGTCATGATCCCAGGGTCCTGGGATCGAGCCCCGCATTGGGCTCTGCTCGGCGGGGAGCCTGCTTCCCTTCCTCTCTTTCTGCCTGCCTCTCTGCCTGCTTGTGATCTCTGTCTGTCAGGTGAATGGATGAAATCTTAAAAAAAAAATAAAAAAATTAAAAATAAAAAATAAATAAAACCTGGGGGCACCTGGGTGGCTTGGCCAGTTAAGAGTCTGCCTTTGGCTCACGTCATGATCCCAGGGTCCTGGGATTGAGCCCCACATCAGGCTTCCTGCTCAGCGGGAAGCCTGCTTCTCCCCTTCCCACTCTCTCTGCTTATGTTCCTGCTCTCGCTGTCTCTCTCTCCCTCTCTGTCTGTCAAATAAATAAATAAAATCTTTGGAACTTTAAAAAAAGTACAAGTACAGTAATAGTTTCAATGTAATAGACATATAATATAAGATCTCTTCAATTCTACTGGTCTCTAAAGGATGAATTTTGAAATTTCCAATTACTTTTACAAATTTGACATTCCCCATCTCTAGAATAGATTATATTAGAGGAAACAAAATAAATCATTTGTTATTTTTAACCCTTTCTAACTGAGCTCAAAGAGTGGAATAGAATAGGTTATGGTCATTAAAGTATATGTGTTGTAGGACATACCACCTCAAACCAAGCTGGAGTAACATTAACCTGAAACAACTTAAAACAGACAAACTGTATGATATATGGTTTTCAAGACACTGGACAACAGGCAGTGAAGAGACTTAAGATATGGGAAATAAACCTGGCTAGCCCTGTAATGTCTTACAGTCACCTTAACTTAAGCTTGCAGCCTTGAGAGAAGGTCAAGACCAGAATGCAGGGAGGCAGACCTTGAAGGGTCCTGGTGGACTCCTCTGGGGAATTTCATAAGATTCTTCAGAGAATTTAGCTCAACTTAATCACAGTATACAAGGGAAAACACTCCTAAGGCTGAGAAAGAACTTCCTGAAAGGATGAAAGGCAACAGTGTTGAGCGTTCATCCAGGTGATGAACCATGAACCATGGAAGGGTGCCTATTTTAACCAAACAGACCAGAAGAATTCATGATCCATGAGCATTGGGTTGCATGCTCAGGAGGGTCTCATGTGAGCAGGGAGAAATAACTAGCCACAGACTGAGCATAGCTCCCATCACACCCAGCAAACTCTAAAAGCAGGACCTGAGAGTATCAAACTGACTTCAAGTAACAGAACTGTGCCAAGAACAAAAGGGTCACGATATTTATATGAATCAAAAATGTCTAACAGCCAGAAAAGTAAAATTCACAATGTCCATTATCCAATTAAACATCACCAGACATACAAGGAGGCAGAAAAACATGACCCATGACTACTCGACCAAAAATTACAGATGTCAGAATTAGCAGACAAGGGCATTTAAAAATTTCTTAAATTGTAATCTGTATGTGTTCAAAAGGTATATAGAAACATAAACATGAAGAAGATAGGAATTGAAATTTGAGAGCAGAAAATTCTATTGATGAAATGAAAAATTCATTGAACTGGATTAATTTTGGTTTAGACATTGCGGAAGAAAACATTTGCAATCTTGAAAACATAGCAAAAGACATGACATAACATGAAAGATAGAAAAGAGAACTTAATACAAATGAATAGCGCATCAGTGGTCTGTGGGGAAACTGGAATGTATCAATATACATGCACTTAGATGCTCTGAGACCGGGGGAGAATAAAGAAAGATCACTGAAGAAATAATGGTAAAATGTTTTCAAGTTCCATTAATATTACCAAGTAGCAGATTTGAAGAAACTCAACAAATTCCAAGGATAAGAAACATGAAAAAAGAGAATCCACACCATGTCACATCATAATTAGATTATTCAAAAAAAAATCTTATAAGCAAAGAAAAAAGACACATTACGTAAAAAGGAACAAAGACAAGAATGATTGCACATTTCTTATTGAAAATAATTCAAAAACACAAAAAAGAAAGGAACGAATCACAAATGTTTAAATTACTGAGAGAAAAAATAAACTGTAAACATAGAATATCCAAAGAAAATATCTTTCAAAATCACAGGTGAAATAGACTTTTGATACATTCAAAAATAGAAATAATTTATCACCAGCGCATCTACACTAAAAAACAATGTTAATAGAACTCTTTGGGGCAGAAGGAAAATTATAATCCCCAAAATGGGATTATATACAATAGAACCAAAAGCACTGGAAATAGAAAGTGCATGGTATGTTTTCTTTCATTCTCTTTCTTTTTTTCTTCCTTCCTTCCTTCCTTTTCTTTCTGTATTGTAATTCAACTTCTTTTGAAGTAAGTCGGTTATTTGTATAACAATAACAACACTGTACCACAGCCTTTATAAGTAAATCTCATATGTATGGCAATGATAGCACATTTGAGAAATGATAAGAAATGAAAATTTATGATTATGAAATTATTATTCTGTTATAAACTGATTCAATGTCACTTATAGTGAGACTGTGATAATTCGCAAAAAGGTGTTGCTGTATGTCAACTATATTTCAATTAAAAAAATAATAAGTAAAATTAAAAATGTGTGCTATCAATCCTAATACAACCATTAACATAGCAAAACAAAGGGGGCGCCTGGGTGGCTCAATGGGTTAAGCCTCTGCCTTGGGCTCAGGTCAGTATCAAAAGTCTATTTCACCTGTGATTTTGAAAGATATTTTCTTTGGATATTCTATGTTTACAGTTTATTTTTTCTCTCAGTAATTTAAACATTTGTGATTCGTTCCTTTCTTTTTTGTGTTTTTGAATTATTTTCAATAAGAAATGTGCAATCATTCTTGTCTTTGTTCCTTTTTACGTAATGTGTCTTTTTTCTTTGCTTATAAGATTTTTTTTTGAATAATCTAATTATGATGTGACATGGTGTGGATTCTCTTTTTTCATGTTTCTTATCCTTGGAATTTGTTGAGTTTCTTCAAATCTGCTACTTGGTAATATTAATGGAACTTGAAAACATTTTACCATTATTTCTTCAGTGATCTTTCTTTATTCTCCCCCGGTCTCAGAGCATCTAAGTGCATGTATATTGATACATTCCAGTTTCCCCACTGCTCTGGGGGGAGCCTGCTTCCCCCTCTCTCTCTGCCTGCCTCTCTGCCTACTTGTGATTTCTGTCTGTCAAATAAATAAATAAAATCTTTAAAAAAAAAAAAGAATGTTAGCAAATAAGCCAAAAAGATGATAAAATGAAATTATAAGAAATAATTGATTATTTCAAATGAAGACAGAAAAAGATGGTAAAAGGAACAAAGAACAGAGGGGACAATTAGAAAGCAACTAGCAAGATGCTAGACTTAAGCCTGACAATATCAAAAATTACTTTAAGTATAAATGATTCAAACACCCAAATTAAGAGGCAGAGATGACCAAATTTAAAAACATTGGGAGAGACATACCAAGCTACCCTCTGTCTGTAATAAACACACTTAAATATCAAGACAGAAATTGGTTAGAAAAAAAAGAAAAAATGGAAAATGTCATCTGTCATGCTGACAGTTAAAAAAAAAAAAAAACACCAAAGTATCTATCAGAGAAAATCATATTACCATATATAAAGAAAGTCATTCCAAAATCACAGAGGAGTCTATGTATTCAGAAGAACCAACAATCTTTAAGTTCTATCAACCTAATAACAGAGCTTCAAAATATATGAAGCAAAAAATGATAGAACTATAAGGAGAAATAGGAAAATCAATAATTATATTTAAAGATTTTAATACCCTTCTCTTAATAATTGATAAGCCAAGTGGAGAGAAAATCAATGTGGACACAGAATATTTAAACAATACTATCACCTAATTTTACCTGAGTGACATTTCTAGAGCACCCTACCCAGCAAGCAGAGAATACAATTGATTTTCCAATGCATAGAAAATATTTAACAAAACAGAACATATTTTGGGCCATAAAACACGTCTCATTAAATATAAAATAATTTTATTCATACACAATGGATTCAATTAGAAATCAATAATAAAAAAAAAACCTCTAGAAAATTTAAATATTAGAGATTTGAGATAACTTGCTTCTAAAAACCCCACATATCAAGAATATATCACAAATTAAGATATTGGAAAGAATTGAGTCCAAATAGAAAAGAAACTGAAATGTATCCTAATGTGTGGGAGGTAGCTTACTCAGTACACAGTAAAAAACAGAGTAAAATGTAGAGCAATAAATGTCCATACCAGAAAAGAAGAAGAATCTCATTATCAATGGCTTCAGCTTTCCCACTAAAAGAGCAGGAATAGAAGAGGAAAAAAATACTGTAAGAGAAAGGTAAATGATATAGAACAGCAGATAAAAATGGAAGGAACACCAGAAAAATAAAAGAGAAAATCATTGAAATCAAAAGCTGGTCCTGAGAAGATTTGTATAAATTATATAGACGAAATGAGTGAATATCATGCGTGAGAGAGGTGAGATTACTATAGATGCAACTAGAATGATTGTCTTGCCTCAAAAAATACCCCCAGACAATTCTGAGATAGAACAAACTTGAAAGATTAAAATTACCTGCTGTTAATATTTGTTATAAAGTACGGTCATCAAAACAGTACAATATTGACCAAAAAAGAAAAAAAAAAAACAAAAACAAAAAACAGATGGAACAGAATACTGTCCAAAAGTCGGGTCATACGTATGTGGGACAGAGCTCTG
Source organism: Martes martes (assembly GCF_963455335.1). Classification (NCBI taxonomy): domain Eukaryota; kingdom Metazoa; phylum Chordata; class Mammalia; order Carnivora; family Mustelidae; genus Martes; species Martes martes. The sequence goes on along the minus strand of NC_137892.1, from coordinate 162,595,716 downwards.
ACAAAGGTACAAAGACGAATCAATGAGGAGGCATCACTTCTTTCTTTCTTTTCTTTTCTTTCTTTTTTTTTTTTTTCAACAAATGGTGCTGCAATGAGTGCATATCTAGGCACAAAAATGCAAGCAAAAACATACACACGAAATCACTAGCAAAACCAGCATAAATAGTTTACCGCATAGACACAAAATAATTCTTAAGGAAACATGCATCTAAATGTCAGATTTAAACTATAAAAGTCTAGAGTTGTGTCCTCTTCAATTTCATGAATACCATTCGTGGAAGGGCTTTTTTCACTTTTCCTGAGTATCACCCGCCTTTTCCCGGACATCTAGGTCTATCACCGTATATCAACCTCTGAGTGTAGGAAGGAGAGCAGACCCTCTCTGTGAAAAATACGAGACGCGTCTAGATGTACAACTTGAGACACGAAACACCTACACTCCCACGCCTCTATGACACTAAGTATAATCACATCCAAGATTCATTTTTTAAAGTTTTATTTTATTTTTTTCAGTGTTCCAAGATTCATTATTTGTGCACAACATCCAATGCTCCATGCAATCCGTGCCCTCCTTAATACCCACCACCAGGATCTCCCAACCCCCAGCCCCCTCCCCTCCAAAACCCTCAGTTTGTTCAGAGTCCACAGTCTCTCCAAGCCTCTTTAGCCCTGGAAACGCTAACTCAGCTCTAGCCTGAAACATCCATGGTGCTTCTTAACCGTTATCACATCTCTGCTTTCAGGGCACTATCGCAGAGTCTGCTTAAATTTCTTTGCATGGAGCACTGGGTGTGGTGCATAAACAACAAATCTTGGAACACTGAAAAAATAAAATTAAATTAAAAAAAATCCTTGCATAATGCAGTTTTAGGGACTCATGTAAGATTCTGTAAATACGCCAAATTCTATATTAATCTGCTAACCCTTGTGTCAAGGAACTTTATTTTATTTGTTTATCTTTACATCCTTCAAAGCCCAAGCAATTTCCCATAATTGTTATATTTCAGGATTTTTAGCACAAATTGGTATCACATTGTTCTTTTCTTCATGTCTGTAAAAACTTTGGGTTCTTTCATTATTTTTCCATAGGGAAGGCTGCCTTTCAATTATGAACTCTTCTCATCTCAAAGATACTTTAGATGACAAGTGGAAGTGTCTTCTCTGATACCCTAAATCATAGGTCATTGCTTAGAACCAGAATGTGTTTGGCTGTTAAATGATCCACACTCACCCTGCTGGGGTCCATGCACTGGTGGAACAGAACCCGATCGATGAGCCAGCCCGCGTCCACGGGTCATCGAAGGTGGAATGCGACCGAGTACCTAAAACACATATCTTAGGGGCGCCGGTTAAGCATCCCACTGTTGATTTCAGCTCAGACCATGATCTCAAGGTTGTGGGATCGAGACCCGAGTGGGGCTCAGGGCGCAGGGGAAGTCTGCTGGAGAGTGTCTCTCTCCCTCTCCTGCTGCTGCTTCACACTGCATTCTCTGTCTCTCTCAAATAAATAAATCCTAAACAAAACAAAACCCCACAGATCTTGAGAGTAGTTTTCAGGGATGTGACGACCTTCCCACTGCCGTGGGAGAGGCAGGGAGAAGAGCTGGAATCCTCTTCACATGTAACCAAATCTAGATCCATTTGGCCAAAATGGACTCACTTTCTCCTTTCAACATTTTGACATTAATGTAAACAGTGCATTTGGTGACAAACCGCATTAGCACAGGCAAGTTGGTCTACAGAACTCTCTTGGCAAAGCTAGCTTGTGTTGTGCGACCTGTAAAAGTTCTACATCTTGTGTTTTTCTCAAGATTCCTCTCCTCTCTCTGCTCTCCATCACTTATGTACACCTGACGCACCCCCCGTTATATGTTAATTCTGAACAATTATCTCAAAAACACGATTGTCACTGTATTCCTATCTACTTACTGTTCACCGACCACGTCTCATTATGTCCCAGGTACGGCTCCACTCCCTTAAATTAGCTCTGTGTTCTGAGTAAGCCCGACCTGCTGGACTTCAGCATGTCCTTGTTCCCATGGAGTCCAATCTGGCCACCCTTTCTGCTCTGGGGACTCACCATGCTCTCCTGTCCTTAAGACCTTGTAGATAAGACCAGACAGGGGAGCGTCTGCCAGCAATCCCATCCTTCCCTGTCCTCTATCACTTTGTGTGTGATTCCTCTGGCATAACCATCTTTTCTCTCTCTCTTAGACACCAGACTGCCAGAACCTCTTGTTTGCATCACTTTGGTAGAAGGAAGAATAGTGGCTCCCAACAATATCCACATCCCAGCCTCCAGAATCTAGGAGCATTAATTAAAGAATTAATGCTGCTGGTCAGCTGAGTGTAAAATGGGGAGATCATCCTGGATGATCCCAGTCGGCCCGGTGCCATCACAAGGGTCTAAAAGTGGAGGAAGGGCATAGGAGAGGAGGAGATGACATGTGTGCTCCTCCTGCTGTTGTTGGCTCTAAGGTGTGGAGGGGAGGGGGAAGCCACAGGGCAAAGGACATGAGCAGCCTTAGGAAGCTGGACAAAGGAGAAAACAGATTCTGCTCTAGAGCCTCAGAAAGGAAACCCAGCCATAGTGAGCTGCTCTTCTGCACGAGCCTGTGCTTTCCGTGGGGCCAGATACCCTGTCTGTCCTGTTTACCGCTGTCTCATGGATTCACAGAACACAGCGCACGGTGAACCCTACCGGGAGATAGAAGGAGGTGATGTGACTTTAGATGGAAGTATTACTTCTCTGAGGTTTTTTTTGTTTTTGTTTTTTGTTTGAGATAATATTTCCTATTCTTTGAAATAGTGGAAAGTAAAAACTTGTGTTTCTTTATATTTGATGTCAGGAGATCTTCCAAGGGGCATTAGATCACAGTGTAGATTCGAAGGGGCTCGAAGGGACCCAGGAGGGGCACCGTCTCTGCACTATGAGGGCAGCCTTGTTCGTCCATGACCAACCTCTCTCTCTTTCTATGTATTTGTCTCTGTGTGTGTGTGTGTTTTACTTGTAAAGCAACTTCACACTTGTATTGGTAGTCTATGTCCTAGATCTACTCTTATGAGCTGACATTTCAAGGAAGAATTAATTATATATGCCATCATCAAGGACCCAGGGAGTAGAATAAAGTAAAAGAACCCTAGTTCTCCAGGAAATGTAAAATCATCGTCAAGAAACAATGGGTTTTTCGTCTTTCTACAATTGCCTTTCTGCAATGAATTCAGAGCCCGGCAGACGCGTCAGCAACACGGTATGGACCAAAGGCTCACTAAGTCTTTCAGTGAATGTTTACTGAGTGACTGTTCTGCCCTGTGCTCCTGTAACTGCCGGGACTAAACAGCACACAGAAAGGACTCCTGTCGAGGGGCGGACGCGCTCGTGGAGGAGCCCGTGTGCCGGTCGAGTGGCTGAGTAGGAAGACAAGGTGAAACGGTGAACAGAGCCTGACCTGCTCACGGAAGAAAGGGGGCGTAGAGAAGGTGCCTTGACACAAGTGAGTTCCAGAACGCACACGATGGTAGAGCTGTGCTCAGGATACAGGAAAACCCATGACCGCTGTGGATAAGGAGAACAAAAGAGATTTTTCTGAGGATTTTAACTTGATGCCTAAAGAATGCGGACTAACTTAGTAGGCAGACCCAGACGGGAACTCCATTATTTTCAGAAAGAAGAGCTTGGAGGAGGAAGGCAGGGAGCGTCTTGGCGTGTTGCCCCGGGTCCAGCTTCGTTCTTGATCCATTTTCAAGGTCAGTGGGTTCCTGTCAAGTGTGTGGCAATGCCTTCATGGAGGTCTGCCCAGCCCAGGAGCCCGTCTTTTCTCTGAGAAACACTTTCTGACTAATAAGGATGGCCCTGGGGCAGGTTACTCATATTCTATGACTCCATTCCCTGCTTACAGCTTATTAGGCTGGAAGTGGATGCAGGGCATGTGAGTAACCACACCCTGCCCGGTGGACAGAGAGGCAGAATGAGAAGTGAATGACACTGACTGGCAAGGGAAGCAGAGAGAATGCAGAAAGAGAGCCCAGGTCCTTCAGGGGTGCCGAGTTCCAGTGCTGGCCTCTTCCACGGGACCCACCACATTCCTGTCCCTCCCGCCCTATGGTGAAGCCTCCACTCTTACTTAGTTAAAAAAAAAAAAAAAATGGTTTCTGCACATTGAAACTAGATTCTAAGTTAATGCATGATTTAGCAAGGCTCAAACCTATTTTTTCAGTGTCTTTTTTTTTGCTCTTAAGATCCCAGTAGACCTATGCCAGCCTACCTCCTGCGAGTCCAACATGCACAACCCGTGTTTTTCTCAGCTTTACTCTGTGTCGGGTTAAATTCACTGTCTTGCCACCCACACTTTATCCTTGCGTCCTGTTTTCCCCAGTATACTGAATCACCACCTGGACCAGCAAACAAAATAAACAGCCCTGCAGCCATCCGTGACCCTCCCACTGCCGGCTCCTGCGCCGCGGCGCTCCCGCTCGCCGTCCACACGGTCCACACACCCGGGGTGCGGGTCGCGTGCTCTCACCGGCTGCCGTTCCATCAGGGTGGACATTCTCTCGTCTGGGCCCCTCTGTGGTCTTCACGCTCCCCTCGTGGCTCCACACTCATCTTCGATGATATGGCTCAAGAATCACCTCCTCCACAAAGACTCAATTTATAGGAGCCACATTTATGACTCTCTAGTGAAATGACTTTAAAACACTTTGCTGCGATGTCCACAAGTGGAGGTGTGAGAGAAGAAGCAGGCAGGGCCCTGATGATCAGAAAGGCATGTCTGCAGAAGGTTGAAGAGAATTCCAGGCCGGGAGTGGGGGCATTATAACAATGACTGACTGGGCATCCGTGGGGAATTGGGAGGTCGGCTTCTCTGGCTCAGTGAAGGGATCCTGGGAACACCGGAAGGACTAAGTATAAAATGAGTACAAAAGGAAGGCAAGGAGAGAAGGAAAAGTGTTTTAATTGGGACGGAGGTATAGGAGAGACGACAACTGTGGTCAGGGATCGAGGTTTGAGCTTCCGGAAAGCTTAAAGCAATTTCCAGCCGTCATGGCGATGATGGTGCCAGGTGGAAGGGACAGGAAAATTGTCACGGTGGGAGACGTCAAGTAATCCTGCCATTAGGACTCAACCAGTTGGCGTTCCAGGTGCAGCCGTGGTGGTGAGCGGGACGAGCATGGCAGCTGAGCGAACTAGAGAAGTCTGAAGGCAGGCTGCCCAGAGAGCCGCCTGTATCCTCCCCAAGGTCAACACGGAAAGTCACTTTGTTTATACCCATTTTCAGAGCTGGAAGAAATTTATTCATTTATTCCGTTTGAATAAAACACTCTCCATATCATCTCAACAGGATTACCATAATCAAACACCTAATTCTGTCTCCCTCCAGGCTAGCATTAGGCTCCTGCCCAGGAGTGTTTTCTGGTTGTGGAGGAAGATCTTCTCCATAAGCTCTCCTCAGTCCTCCCAGTGTGCACCAGCAGACATGCCCGCCTCACCCATTTCCTGAGTTCTTCCCGTTAAAAGCTGCCAGTCACGCCGGTGTTACATACCCACTTGAAAGAAAGACCGAGCATCTTGCGGAACGAAGTTCATCACAGAATTCCTTTTGTTAAAGCCAAGGAGCTCATTTGAATGTGGCTTTCCTAACAATAATGCTAGGGACTTTACAGTCTCTTATTTATTAAACACTTTACTCCAAGTTATTGAAAATATGAACATCGCAGCCTAGGCTAGAGCATGAGACTCTGGAGAGGAGACAATATTAGCTCCAGGGGGGGAGTGGAGGCAGCCCTCAATGGGACTCCATCATTCTCTGGGACTGGGTTCTGTACACAGAGGTTTTTAACACGCTGTCGGCGGATGGAGGAGGTTCACCCTCAGATCACCCAGTACAGCAGGACAGAGTTGTCATTGCCTTAAAGAATGGGTTATAACTTGAGACAGCCTTTGCGGAATAATAGTATGGTCCACAGTCAGTCAAAGGCCCTTCTCACGAGTCCAGGCAGGACTTTGAAAGTGAGAGAGAGGAACCCCATATACACCAAAGAGGAGAATGGGCATTAGGCACTTGGATGTGGCCCTAAAACTGTAGATTTCAAAAGGAGGTTCACAGGACATCCGTCAACCCACCCTGTGCAGAGGGGGGCTCCAGGAGGACGTCTATATGTTTCCATTACACTGACTTTAGATTTCTTTAGGCAAATAACTATGAAAAAGTCAACTGACAATTTCAAAAAGAAAAATGTGTGAGAAAGCAAGGGAGTGGCACACGTAAGAGTTATTGAACTGTCTTGGACTGAAGACGTGAAAACAACGGGGTTGGCAGAAAGTATATCCAGGCAGGCAAGGTGGTTCCACTCTGGGAATTAAAAGGGCACCCGCTAAATCTGTCAGAAGGTACTTTCAAGATGTAGCACCAAAGAATTATATCACAAAGGTCACTCAGAGAAATACGAGTGTCACAAAGTTAAGTACATCTAGAGAAGATCAGATAATAGGAAATATCTTTTTTCAAAGCTGAAATGATAGATTGCAAAAGTGGTGAAGTGAAGCACACGGCAGATATAAAGGGAAATCAAGACGATGGGAAAGAAATAAAGTGGAAGGGTAATACAATAGAAGTGGCGCTGTAGAAATCATAAAAGGAATGCTTGGAAACAACAGTGAAACTTATTGAATAAAGTGAAATTTATTCAGAACATTCAGATGGCAAGATTCAGAAAAATAACCCATGGAGTGGCATTCTGGCTGATTGCAAGATGCTGTGAAGAACACATTTCAAAAAATTGTCATATGTTCTCATAGAACACCATATGAATAATTTAACAGGAAAGCCAAGATTTATGAAAAGAGTATTAGCAGTGAAATGTTAATGCCAGCCCCAAGTATCTGTTTTTTGTTTGTTTGTTTGTTCGTTTTGTTTTGGTTTTGGTTTTTTTAGGTGTTAGTTTGGTCCTAATCTACATAATTATTTGTATTTGCCTCCCCCACACCAAAAATGGAATAGAAAAAAATTAAGGAGACCCTTAAAACATGACATGCCGTCTAAGCTTATTATCTTGATTACTTAGAACCCGTCTTACCTGCTAATTGAACTTTTCTTGCGATGTTATCGGATTGACCCACCTCCCACTTGGCTGTCTGCACTCCTCTCCAAGGCCATCACTAACAGGATTTCCTGGTGTTAACCAAGGGGTTCTTTCGCACACTGTGTCAGTGGGAACACCTTCGTTACCAGGCAAGCCATTACCAGGAGGAGACTTTCTTGGAGGAGGAAGATTTAAATAACTGAGCATAACTGGCATGCCCTGTAGCCACATATAAGGAGGGCGGCACAGGGATGCTTACTGGCCAGAAGCTCGCCAAGCCACTGACCACGTGGTGAGGGAGCACAATGGGTCACCTCTTCCCTTCTGCGTTAACGGCACTAGCATATGCATAGATGGTCATTTCCAGGCTCTTATCCTGGAAAGTTACTCAAAATCGCCAGAGTAGAAATGCAAACTGGGTATAGAACATCACGAAGAGAAGGTCACAATAAGCTGTTTCATTTGTACGTCAAAGAGTTTGTCTTCACAACCCTTTGAGAACTGTGGTCAGTGCTTCACGTTCTGTTGCATCACAAAGAAGTTTTACTCAGGACGAGCGTTCACTCCTGGCGCATGTGGCATGAAGCACTGGGTGATTGGATTCATTCTTGGGCCACCTTTTGCCCCAAGCTAATCTGTGCTTTATGCACTGATGCAAAGATAATTCAATTTATGGAATGTTATGCAAGCACTCATTGAACTTTATGGGACTCTTAGAAATCACTGTACTTATGACGGAAGCCAAGGCAATGGGGGAATTGCTCATGACATTGACTCACTGACATTGTACTTTCAAAAACATACACGTAGATAAGCTTTGTATTTCTACCACTGCAAAGAGGCTGGACATGTTGCCTCAGATAAAACTAGTTTTTTTTTCTGTCTCTTAAAGAAAGAAAAACAAACAAAGAAACCCCAAAGGTTGTTGAAGGAGACAGGGACTGACCATTCAGGTCCATGGAGACACATGCTCTAAAATTAATGGACAGCGGTGCATTTCCTCCAAACTTCCCTCCACTGTGCTCTACAGGGATGATTTTCAGATGGAATTTTTACTGTTTTGGAAATAAATATCTCATAAACATTACTGAATTTAATTAATAATGCTTGAAGCATATGCTTCGTGGTCTACCATAAAACTACAATGGGTTGGGTAGAATTAAATTGTGTATATACAAGCAGTAATGAATAAATTAAATGTATACTTCTCAATAAAATTCCAAATTTATTATGATTCAGAAACTGTGTGTTGATTACAAGTGAAGTGTCCGTTCATGCTTCCAGCATGTTTTTCCTTAGGACGTCGATGGCGACGTTTCAGGCACATGTTGCAGCATGTTGGCAAAAGCATAGACGGTTTATCCTTACAGAAGAAACACGGTATGTCAGCAGATAAGGAAATGTTGAAAAATAAATTATGTATCTTCCTATGTCTGCTATGGTACAAAATAATTATCCATTTTTTAATCACAGATGTAGCTCACATTGAAAATAGAAGAAATCCTTCCTTAATATACAAATGACTTGTTTGTAATGTTGGGGAGTGCTATCTCCTTTCCTTCTTTATTAAAATAAGCCGTGTGGACGTCAGAAGGCTCCAATCACTTACGCTGTGAAGAGACTTGCTACCCCACCTAGAGCATCACAGTTTCTGTCCCCATGGGGGGAAACGAGAAAGAACTGAATCAAGTATGCCACTTCCACAGTGATGAGAAAAGACATCCTCTTTCACGCTCCCATTCTTTCGTAAAGTATATGAGGTCCACCCTCTGTCTGCTGCAGGCACGGCAGCCACGGCACACCAGCTCTGACCCACAGCAGCCGGCACCGACACATCACCTCTGTGTGTCCTCCAGAGCCCCGTGGTCAGCCAGCTGCCCCCTGTCCTCTATGCAAGGCACTGAGCAGCCAAGGACAGGGCCGGAACACGGCAAGTGCTAGAGTGAGTTGTGGGGATGCTATCATTCTGTCACAAAGACCCTCAATGGCAGCTCCATCATCCCCGGCACCTCTGTCCTACCGTCAGCCCAGCACCAGGCCCCCTTCTCCATCAGTAGTGTCCCTATCTCCTACTGGCTCACCAGCTACACTCCTTCTCTACCACTGGCACCCCTATCTCTACAGTCCCTAGCAGGCCCATGCCCCCTCCCCTACCATCCTTACAGGTGTGAAATGTATCTCATGACAGTTTGATTTGTGTTTCTGTAATGATCGGGAGGTTGACCGTCTTTTTATATGCTTCTTGGTCATTTGTATGTATTTGGAGAAATATCAAAGTTCTTTGATAATTTTTTTTTAATCAGGTCGTTATTTGTGTTGTTGGGTTGTAGGAGTTTTGTGTGTTTTATTTTTGATATATTCTGGATGCAAATTCCTTATCAAATACATCATTTGCAAATTCTTCTGCCTTTCCGTAGATTGCTTTCCATTCTGTTGATTATTTTCTTTTTTTTTTATTATTTCCTTTAATGTGCAGAAGTTTTTTAAAGTTTGTAGTTCCACCTGTCTAGTTTTGCATTTGTTGCCTGTTTTTGGTGTCATGTCTAAGAAATCATTGCCAAATCCAGTGTCATAAAGACTTCCCCTGTTTTCTTCTAGGATTTTTGTATTTTGGGGTCTCCTTTTTAAATCTTTCATCTATGGGGTGCCAGGATGGCTTAGTCCGTTAAGCAGCTGATGGACATGGAACCTGCTTAAGATTCTCTCTCTCTCTCTCCCCCTCTACCACTCCCCCCAAAATATCTTTCAACTATTTTTGGTTAACTTTTGTGTACGATGTTAGGTGAGTGAGCAGCTTCACTCTTTTTTTTTTTTTAATGTTTTATTTCTTTTCAGTGTAACAGTATTCATTGTTTTTGCACCACACCCAGTGCTCCGTGCAATCCGTGCCCTCCCTAATACCCACCACCTGGTTCCCCCAACCTCCCACCCCCCGCCCCTTCAAAACCCTCAGGTTGTTTTTCAGAGTCCACAGTCTCTCATGGTTCACCTCCCCTTCCAATTTCCCTCAACTCCCTTCTCCTCTCCATCTCCCCATGTCCTCTGTGTTATTCCTTATGCTCCACAAATAAGTGAAACCATATGATACTTGACTCTCTCTGCTCGACTTATTTCACTCAGCATAATCTCTTCTAGTCCCGTCCGTGCTGACACAAAAGTTGGGTATTCGTCCTTTCTGATGGAGGCATCATACTCCATAGTGTATATGGACCACATCTTCCTTATCCATTTGTCCATTGAAGGGCATCTTGGTTCTTTCCACAGTTTGGCGACCGTGGCCATGGCTGCTATAAACATTGGGGTACAGATGGCCCTTCTTTTCGCTACATCTGTATCCTTGGGTTAAATACCCAGTAGTGCAATTGCAGGGTCATAGGGAAGCTCTATTTTTAATCTCAATTGATGCAGCTTCACTCTTTTCCAGTGGCTGTGCAGTTTTCCTAACATTATTTATTAAAGAAACTATTCTTTCCCCACTAAAGGGAGAGGGAGAATCTCGAGCAGATGCCATGCTGACTGTGGAGCCCTATTAAAAAGATGCAGCTGGGATTTTGACAGGGATTGTTTTGAATCTGTAAATTAATTTGGGTAATATGGACATTTAAACAAAATTAAGCCTTTTGATCTGTAACATATTTCAATTTTTTGTGTTCTTTTGCCTCATTTTGTTATGGAGTGTCCTTTCGTATGTACATACTGACTCATGTAGTTAGTGATTTAAAGAATCTGTACCTTGTGAATGAATATTTATATTAGTTCAATTTTGTTTTTAGAAGTAGTGCTGTGATAAATAACTACACACACATGGTTTTCCTGTTATGCAAGCATAAATTCCCAAAGCAGCTGCTGCTGGGTCAAAACATGAAGGCATTTGGATTTCTGATGGAAAATGCCAAAACATCCTCTAGAAAGGGGGTGTATAATTTACACTCCTAAGAGCCACGGATAAGAATGCTTCCTTCCTCACTACTTCAACAAAAAAGGGTATTATCAAACTTTCAAATGTTTCTGATGTGGTGGACAGAACTCAGTGTCATTTTAATGTGGATTTCCCTTAATATGGGTGAAGTTAAATATCTTTCCTTCGGTTTTTATTTTCTTTCCATTGAAATCTCTGGTTATGTATTTTCTTTATTTTTCTGTGGGGTTGTTGACGTTTTTTTCATCAGCTTGAGGAACTCTGCATTTGGGAGAGTAGTGTTTGACTTGTGATATGAACTGCAGAAAAGTCTTTCTAGTTTTATATTTCTCTCAGACTTTGAGTTTTTTATTTTTTCTTTCTTTCTTTCTTTTTTTTAATTTATACATAAAATTTTGACTTTTACAGTCAACTCAAAAATCTTTTTTATGGCTTTTTGATTTTTGAGTCTTCCTTTCTCTAAGATTATTAAGGAATCTGGCCATTTCTCTGGTCTTTAAATAGTTTACACTTTATAATTAAATCTCCAAACCACAGAAATGCATTCTGGGCTATGGTGTATAGAACACGTCCAACACTAATATTTTCTTAAGTCAAATCAGTTGTCCCAGGACCACTTATGGAAAAGCCCATCTTTATCAATCTTTATCCCTCATATTTTAATTGCCACAAAAATAATATTCCAAACTCCCAGTGCATTTCAGTTTATTTTCTTTGTCTGTCTTTTTATGTGCCAGCAACACACTATTTTCATAATGGAGATTTTATCATGTGTGTTAAGATCTGGTAGTGCTAGCCTTCACCGCGTTTCCTCTCCTGCTATTTCTGAATCTTATCTTTCCATGTGAGCTTTGGAGTCATCTGGTCTTATTACTCCCAAAATATCTGTTGACATTTTTGTATTGGCTTTATGTGAAATTTGTAAATGAAATTGTTAGCTTTTTATATACCCTTGATTTTGACTATTCTTGTGCAAGAACTCGGTGTATCTTTTCCTACGTTCAGTTCTTTTCCTGTTCTTCCATAATGTTACAGTTTGCTCCAGGGAGATACCACCAATTTCCTCTCCACTTTTTTCCTCTTTATGTTTTGTGTTTGTTATTTTTAATGAGGACTTTTTTCCCTCATAGGTGTTATTTATGGGTATTACTTAATTTTCTACATTGCACAATTTCTAAATTCTGATATTGTTTCCAACAGTATTTCAGCTGATTCTGCTATAGTTTTTTTTTTCATATTATGCATCATCATATAGTGAGAGTTATCATATTTTTTTCCAAATTATTCCATCTCTGTTCGTTTTCCTTTTATCTAGTTGCATTGGCTAATGCTTCTCACACATTTTTAAATGAGGTTGGTGATCACACGTGTAATGATAGTTAAATGAATGATTTCACACACACACAAAAATGTTATCAGCAATCTCAATAAATACTAGTGCAAAATCCTAAGTGAAAAGTGAGCAAATGTAATCAAAGAGCAATTTATAAACATAATCGTTTACTAATTAGGTGAACCTGATTCCAGATAAAGGGATGGTTGAGTTTTAGGAAAACTCTTGATTCCATCCATTATATTAAAAGATCTAAGGAAAAGATATGCTCATCTCTGTAGATGCTGACAGGCATTTGGAAACATTCAACAACCATTCATAATTTTAGAAAAATTAATAGATCAAGAACATATGTCCACTTCCTAATTGACAAAATGTTTCTACCTTTGTCTAAAAGGAAGACACATGAAGAATCGCAAGTTCTGCTCTTTTCTTTGTGCCCTAGTATCTGTGCAATTTTAGTGAACATTCCACGATCACGTATCAAGAAGACATTCTTTCCACTTTTAGGATGCAGTATTTGTTATAAAAGGCAGATCTCCTTTGTTAAGTATGGTGTTAGATTTCTACGTACTCATGGTTGAAACTTGGTCTGTTGTGGAAAGAAAGAAAAAAAAAACTGACATTCTCACACTAATTTTCTCCTCTTTCTTCTTACAGACGAACTTTCTGCCCTATTAGTCCGGCGACTCTCCTACTGCGTGCGTGCGTTCTCATGGCCGCTGCATTCTGCTCGTCAGCAGTTAATCTTTGTACTATAGTTTCTTCATTTTTCATGTCTTGTTCAAAGATCTCACCTAAACTCCTTGTTTTGTATGACATTAAGATCATGTCTCTTACTTTTGCCCCCTCTTTCTTGCATGACTTTGCCTACCCTTTGGTTTTCTTTTCTTTTTTTTTTTTTTTTTAAGATTCTTAAGTCACATTGTTTTAAGAATATTTCACTAGACAGCATCTATTTGGGCCTTACTTTGTAAATTAACTGAATTTGAAAGTGTGTTCTTTGACATTTATTGAAATAAGAAATAGGTTTGATTTTGGTTTTGCCATATTATTTTGTGTATTTTTCTATGTTTATAGAATTTTAAGTCTTTAATTTGTGTATAATTTCTTTGCACTTTTTCTATATGAATAGAATTTCTGATATTTAGGAAGTTTGCTATTTTTGTTTGTTTTAGTGGTTATCTCTGTAATTATAACGTCACACAATATCTCCATCGTTCAATTACTCAGGCTGTATACATTGGTCCCCTCTTATAAGCAGTGATAAAGATAACACCTTTTGGGACATCTGGGTGGCTCAGTTGGTTAAGCGGCTGCCTTTAGCTCAGATCATGATCCCAGGGTTCTGGGATCGAGTCCCACATCAGGCTCCCTCCTCAACAGGGAACATGCTTCTCCCTTTGCCTGTCCCTCCCCCTGCTTCTGTTATCTCTCACTCTGACAAATAAGTAAAATCTTAAAAAATGATAATAAAAATAAAAAGATTAGATCTGGAAAGTCTCTTTTGTTTTAAAGAATTTTTTCTTCTGTTTCATTGTTGCATTTTATACTTTCAGAGTTTCCTATGGTGGGTATACTGTATTTCCACATGAACTTTAAACCAGCTGTTGATCTCAACAAATTACCTGCAGAGATGTGGAGTAGGATTGCTTCCAATCTATAAATCCATCAGGAGAAGATGAATTAGGACTTTCAATTTATAAAGGCTATCTTTTTTTTTTTTAAGTCCCTCTTTGATTTCTTTCTTTCAAGTTTATATTTTTTGTTGTACAGTTTCAAAAAATTTTCAGTAGATCTATCCCTAAGTATTTCAAGACCTTTTTGGTCTTACCATAAATTTTTAAATTTTATAATTTTCAGTATCTAGTTTTTCATTTCTGTTATATAAAAGTACCTTTGATATTTGCATGTTGACTTTCTATAGAGCAACATCGCTGTGCTAAAACATCATACCCAGTAGTGTTTTCTAAGTGCTTTGGCATTTTTCACATAGGCATTTATATAATCTATGAATACATATCATTATAGTTCTTTCCTTCCAGTTCTTGTAATGTCACTTTTTCCTTTTCTTGTCATATTGTGCAAGACAGTTCTTCCACTATGATATTGTGGTAGGCAGAATAATATCCATCCCCCACCAAAAAGAAAACAAAAAAAGATATCCATACCCTAAACTCCAGAATTTGTGAGTATGTTGCATTAAGTAGAAAAAAGGACTTTGCAAATGTGATTAAGAGTGTAGACCTAGATCTCAGTCTTACACCACAAGAAACTGCCAACACTTCCAATCAATAGGACATGGATCCTCTCCTACGGCTTCCGGGAAAGAAAGAAGCTCCACCAACACCTTGACTTTAACTTCATGGATCTGTGTCAGATTTCTGACTCACAGATATGTAAAATAATAAATATAGGTTGTGTTAAGCCACTCTGTTTTTGGTAATTAGAATATTAATAAGATATTGAATAGGAATGGTGATGGGAAACATCCTTACTTATTCATCTCAGTCTTAAGGGCAAGCCTTTCACCATTAAGTAGGACCTAAGTAGGACAAACTTCTCAATTTAAGGAAGTTTTTATCAGGAGTGGCTATTGAAATTCATTAATGTTTATTCTGCATTCATGGAGATGATGACATGGTTTTTCTTCTAAAACGTATTTGTATAATAGATGGCATTGATCAGTTTATGAAGGTTGAACCAGCCTTGCCTCACTGGTGTAAGCTCTATTTAATCATGATCTATTATCCAGGATTTGATCTGTTATATTTTGTTAAATACTTGTGTGACTATATTCATTGGACTTTTTAATCTATATTTTCTTTTTCTGATGTATCTTTGGTTTTGGTATCAGTATAAGATTGGACTAATAAATAAATAGGGACGTTTTTTCCCTCTTGTATGGAAGAGTTTATAGAACTGGTGTTACAGTTGGTGTTATAGTCTTGAATGACACAAAGGTTTGGGGGACCCACCTCCCGAAGAGTTGAAAATCCATATATAATTTTTGACTCCCCAAAAACTTATCTATTAATTCCCTACTGTTGGTGAGAAGTCTTACTGACAATATAAAGAGTTGAAGAACAGATATTTTGCATGTTATATGTAGCATTACAATAAAGTAAGCTGGAGAAAAGAAAATGTCATTCAGAAAGTCATAAAGAAGAGAAAGTACATTTACAATAAAATCTGTATGTCAGTGGACCCACACAGTTTAAACCCATGTAATTCAAGGGTGAACTACATTTCTTCCAAAAAGATGTGGTACAATTGCCAGTAAACAACTGGTCCAGGGTCTTTGTTTTGTTTTGTGATTTTGTGGGAATATTTTTCACTAAAAATTTAATTTCCTTACGAGGTATTATAGTATTCAGGTATTTATTTCTTCTGAATGAGTTTCACAGTTTGTATCATTCAAAAAATCTATTTAATCTATGACATGTTTTGGGGTCTCTTTAGTAATATCACAATATTATCCCTTTAACATCTGCAGAACTCCAGAATTCTTTTATTTCTAATATTAATAAGTTGTTTCCTCTCTCTTTTATTTCTAATCAGCCTAGCCAAAGTTTTATCAATTACATTGATCTTTTAAAATTTACCTGCTTTGGTTCCATTGATTTTGCTAGGCTTTCCTTTTTTTTTTTTTTTTTTTTTAACTTCTGTTTTTAATTCCGTTGATTTCTGCTGTTAATTTTTTAATTTTCCTTTTTCATGATTCATTTAGGTTTAATTTTTCCTTTTCTCTAATTTCTTAATTTGGAAATTTTTAACAATTGATTTGTAACATTTCTTGTTTTAATTTAAGCCTTAGTGCTATAAATTTCCCTCAAAGAACTTCTTTATCTATATCCCACAATTTCTTTTTTCTTCTTTCTTTCTTTCTTTTTTTTTTTTTCTTTTCTTTAAGTAGGTTCCAATGCAGAGCCTGATGTGGGGCCATAACTCATGACTCTGAGATCAAGACCTGAGCTGAGATCAAGAGTCAGATGCTGAACTGACTGAGCCACCCAGGCACCCCTATATCCCACAAATTTTTATATGGCATGTTTTAGTTGTAACTCACTTTAAAATATATTCCTGCTGGTGGTTATTAAGGAGGCCACATATTGTATGGAGCACTGGGTGTGGTGCATAAACAATGAATCTTGGAACATGAAAAAATAAAATAAAGTTTAAAAAAAAGAAAATTCTACAGTGTCTACAAAAATATGTTAGAACTAATAAAGAAATTTGGCAATAAAATAAATAAAGATAAAATAAAGTAAAATAAAATAAAATATATTCTAAATCTCCATGTGATTGCTTCTTTGGATCACAGGTTATTCAGAAATGTGATATTTATTTTCCAAATTTGGAAGTGGGAAGGGTGATTGTCCCATTGCCTGATACTGATTTCTAGTTTATTTCATTGTAGTCAAAGAATACATTCTGCGTATTTCAAGTATTTTATATTTTTTGAGGTTGAATTAGTATACTTTTATTTAGTAACTAAGTTTTCTCAAATGCTGTTTGATGAACATTCTATTTCTTTCCACTAATTTAAAATGTGAACATTGCCATATTTGTTAATTTCATACATTTTTGCCAAATTTAAAACATTGCAGGGGCGCCTGAGTGGCTCAGTCAGTTAAGTGTCTGCCTTTGGCTCAGGGCATGATCCTGGGGTCCAGGGAACGAGCTCCACATCAGGTTTCGATCAGGAAGAGTGTTTCTCCCTCTCACACTTCCCTTGCTTGTGTTTCCCCTCTCACTGTCTCTCTCTCTCTGTCAAATAAATTTTTAAAAATTAAAAAAAAATTGCAGTGTTTAATGTTGCTCTGAAAAAAATATGTAATTTGTATCTTAGCTTTTGCATGTGAATTATGTTCCAAAGAAAATCCATTATGGCACAAAACTATGAGAAATTCTGTGGATAGTTTTTTTTTCCCCATTTTCTTTTAAATAAAGCTTAAGAATTTTTCGGAATCTAGTCATATCCTTGGAAATAATCATTTTATCTTTGCCAAGTTCACTTTTCTAACACACTTTCAGATATTCTGGGCTCTTTCAAGCCGTATGAATTCAAAAACCCTTTATGTAATTAAAGGAGGGTATTGTCTTCGATCTTGGCTTGACTTGCAGAATTATGAATGTCAAGATCATGAAGATACTGTTGATTTAAGATCGCACATGTTACTGTAATCCGTGCTATACTCAGAAAGAACGTTCAAGTAATACTTCCCGTTCCAAGGACAAAGGTGAAGATGTTTTTCAAAAATTTGTGGTAATTTATTTTTTAAAGCACTTGACAAGGGTAGTCAGCGATGCACAAAAAGGACAAGACTACTTCGCGCCCTCGGGGACTAGCAAGACAAGAGGCAGGCGTGCACATCAGAGGGTGACACAGAGAGCAGTAAGCCCTGCATTTCTGTACCTGCATCCGGATCGGCCCCATCTCTATCTATATCCACTTCTGTCTCTATTTATATACAAAGGGTACAAAGCCACCCTCTGAAATAAATTCTCACTGTGAAAGACTGAGAAAACGCTTTCCCGAGAAAGTGCTTTCAAATTCGCAGTAGCTCAGGGGGCCTTAGAGAATCTGCCTTAAGAGAGAAATCTGAGCTCCTGACAGAATGAAGAAATGAGGCTGTGAGCTAAAAATCACATTATTGTAAATTGAAATGCTCCTTCTGGAACATGGGTGTGCAGAGGAAGAAGCTTTTCACAGACAGCGGTGTCCTTCTCCTAACTTTTTTATCTTTCTTTTTTTTCTTTTTTCTTTTTTTTTTTTTCGTAGAGGTGCATTTAAGGAAGTGGATAAGTTGGAAGGGAACAGAGCGCGCACTCCTGGAGGACAACCCTCAGCGGAGGTCCTCCGAGTGGCGACTCCGTCCTTCCAGTTCTTCTCTAGAAAATCGCGTTTATTTTTTGGAGACTCTTTCTCACAGCTTTTCCATCATTCTCACATGGTTTTGAATGTGTAAGCGCATGTATACAGACACATACGCATGATGCCTTCTCTCTCTCTCTCTCTTTTTATATCAGGAAAACGTCGTTGCCCCTAGACGACGTTTGGCATTGGCAGCGCCTTCCAGGACATCTGCTCATCCACGATCGGGACCGACCCCACATTACGGAAGGAACATTTTCTGCTCGTACCTCCCGGCGTGACTATCTCGCATCTTTGCAAACTGCCCAGGGCAGAGTACTCCGGCGCTATCTGTTCGTACCAGAAGGTTCTGCATTACATATTTTATGTTAAGATGCAAAACAGTGTCACCCGGGGGCCTCAGATCTTTGAGGAAAAATTATATTTTTGTAATGAGTGTGTGCCTTTCCTTCATCAAGTCACTTTTCCAAGCATGAGGAGATGTTAATTTTTGACCCTTCCTCCGTGCTCGTATTAGGAGGAATTTCCCATAAAGGATTTATTGGCTGTAGTTAAAGTGAAATAATGCATGAATTAAATGGTGAGAAAATGGAAAGCCCAAGCTGTGAGTTTCTTGGGTTTATGGTTAATATTTAAATATATTCTAGGGAGCATGGGTCCACTTTATCTATTATTTTGACAAAAACTGGAAATGCTGGTGACCACCCTCCTAACTGGGTTTCTCCTTCTTCCTGAACGGTGACAGAGGAGGAAAAATCGCTGTTGCTTTTATACAAAGCAAGCATCTGCCAGCCACCAAAGAGTCACAATTTCACTATTTTATTCTAAATACAGTATCAGCTGTGCAAAAACTATGTGTGTGTGTGTGTGTGTGTGTCTGTACCTCACTGGGTAGGGGACTTTAAGGAAGCCACAAATGACAGTTAGTTCTGACTGTCAATCGACGCGTTTAATGAGAAACTCTGCCTGATTTAATGAGTCCGGGTGCTTCACTCTGCCGTCACTTTAAACAGAACTTGCATCTACAACTCCGCAGTGTCAGTTTTCGGCCCTCCACCTGGCAGTCCGACGCAGTTCTAATGGAAGGAGTGTTATTAAGCACGTAGAAGCAATCACCACTAATCTACCGGGACGGAGAGGGCAAGGAGATGCTCATGTGTGTGTGCGTGCATGTGTGCGCGTGTGTGCAGGTGTGTGGGGCGGGGGAGAGAATGTGCACGTGGCTGAGTTGTCCAGACAGAGTTAGATGAATCATCGGGCCTGGAGATTGTACTGTGTGAGCATTAGCACAGGGAACAGAAACAACGAAGAGACTAAAAATAGCATTTTGTGTCAGGAGCGCAGTGAAACATCAAAGGCTAATTGAGCTCCAGAAGGGAAAGCCCGCATGTCCCCAGCCGCCTCAAGGGTCCAAGGTCCTTGTTACGGACAGGTGAGTGTGAATTGGGCATGCGCATGTGCCCTCATTCCGCCGTGCCTGTTTGCCACTCCTATCCCACAGTCATGGCTGCTGGGGTAGTCCGGGGAGAGGAAAACGACTTTTTCCTCTTCCCTGGGAAACTGCTTGGCTGGAACATGCTGGGTCACGCCTGTGCTTCCCCTAATCGTGTGACATGCGACTCAGCTGTCCATTCCGACGTGGCCCAGGCTCAGATGAGAAAGAGCGGCCGGCGGCCTTTCGTGTCCATCCCCACGGGAAGAAAGGCAGGGAGAAAACCGTTCTAACATACCCGGGGTTACCCCATCTTCAACATTAACGTAAGGTTTTATTCCCACTACCGATGCCATTTGTTTCTGGTTCAGTTTTGTTTTTCTTTAGCATGAGAGAGGTTGGTGCTGTCTCTCCAAAACCAAGGTCTGGCAAATTCCAGGTGAAGGAATTCAGGTTGGTGTCAGGCTAGAAAAACAGTGAGAGGAAGGAGTAGTTCAGATCAGTCAACTCCAAGTGCCCGGTGACTAATTACTAGATGCAGTCACAGGCAAGCAACAGAGCAGTCAGGAGGTGACAATAAATTCTTGAAAGGTCGAAGTCCTCCCCCCACGTAAAACTTCCTGCAGGACGCAAGTGTCCCTGCCCGCCCGCCTGGCCGCCAGGCCTTTGACAATGCTGCCACCTGCTGCTGCCTGGCTCTGCGGGTGCCTGCCGCATGGGAGCACCTTCCTCCTGGAGCCGGTGCTGGGAGAGCAGGCCTTTGTTCAGTCTGCTCCCCGGGTTTCCCTCCCCCTGCCCTTCTCCCAGCCTGACTCAGAGCTCACAGGGCTGGCGGGCGGGCCCTGGGGGAGATGAGCCCTGCTCCCCGCAGGTGCACCGGCTCAGGTGAGAACCAGGCACGGAGAAGGAGCCGAGGTGGCGTGCCCCCCTTAGATCCCTTGCATCCTTCCCAAAGTTACGTGGAGTGTGGGCACCTCTGGTCCAATAAGCATGCCGTGCTGTGTGTGCTTCTGCACTAGTTACAGCTTCTGCTCTGCCTCAGAACAGTTTTGCAAAGTGCTGGAAACAAAACCCCAAGGTGCTGCCATTCCTTTTCTCTGCAAGGTGGCCGGCCTCCTGGGAGTCTCCCTGGTCCTGTCGCAATGAAGAAATACGGCTGTCCATACTGAGGCACCGCCCAGGTGTGTTGTCGGTCAAAATGTGCCCCACGGATGAGCACGGAATCCCAGTAGCCCAGGAGCCGGCCTCCACCTGCTGCCGGCCTCCCACACTCTTCTCCCTCTCTGGGGGGCAGGCACCCCTTCTTCCACCAGCCACCCAGTCACTCCCCACGCTCAGTCCCTGCCTCATTTTCAGATCGCTCCTTGACGTACAGGTCTGCCACCAGCCAAGTGAGAGCCCTCTGATGGAAGATGCTCTTTCGTTATTTTTCATTTTATTATTATTATTATCATTATTATTATTTAGAATCCTATTTGGAAAAGATTCTCAAATATTTTCTTATCGTTCTCTGGTCAAGAAAAAATAAAGTCGGTACCCCTTGCACTTTGTGAATGGAAGAGGAGTGCTTGAGTCATCTTGCAAATTTACTAAAGTTGACTTAAAGACCTCATGTCAGGGTTATAGGCCAGTGAGGAAAACACCGAGTGTGTGGACAGGGAGAAGCAGGATCCCGTGATCAGCAGTGAGGGGAGAACATTCGGGAATGGGCAGAGAGAAGGGAGGCTCCCCACCTGACTCTGAAGGACTAGTAAGGAAACCCCAGAGAAGTAAATGGAAGAGGGGAGCAGGGGTTTGCCATCACTCTTGTGATATTAAATAGGGGACAAGAAGAGATGGCAAAACACCGTGGCCCAAGTAAAGCAATTGCTACGAAACCGTCTCACCCACTTCTAAGGACAGTGGGAGTGAGCGTGTCTCAGCGGCTCCGAGGCTGCCCCCAGCCGGCTCAGCAGCACTTCCGGGGAAGAAAAGACTCCAAGGAATTCCTGGGAAACTGGCTTCCGAAAAACACTTCAAAGTATGAAATCTTATTTTGGTTTCTGGTGAAAACGAGTGCTCTGGAACAAGTTACTTAATGAAATATGTGTTTATCATACAAAGAGGACACTTGATACTAATAGAGAGGACCTCATTTTCATTATATTTCTCCTAAATCAAACATGTAATTACTACCTGAAAAAAAAAAAAAAAAACAACTGATTGAAGTGTATTGACAGTATTTGTTAACCATGAGAACAAAATACACTTTCCTAAGTCGTCTTCATCACGCTCTGATATTTTGCACTAGGTGGTAGGTTTTGATTTTATTAGGAGAGTCAATATATCGTGAATTTCTGAAAATTAGGCCTGTCTTCAGTCTCAGACTTACAGCACAGCCTCTAACATGCTCTGTATTCTCTTGTCTTAAAAAAGGTGACGACCCCCAACTCATGCTTTCGCACACTGCTAATCATGCATTTGAACTATAAAACACATGAAATCTAATGCAATGATAACCACATTTGAGGCATTTAGCTGGAAATCGATTGCTCTGTGTTGGTGAGGGATCAGTACACAAACACCTTCTCATTTGCTGTTAGGAAACTGGTCATTGCCCAAGTCACCATTAGAAGCAGTGAGTACTTGTCCCCGGGGGGAAAAAAAAATGTGCACCCAACTCAGCTCTAGGAAGGGCTCTGGGAAGATGATGAAGGCACAGCTGTTTGGAGGAAAATCATAATAAATTGTTGCAAAGCATCATAAACTTTTCGTTTAATATAAACACTTACGCTCGCGCGGCATTTCACTTCCATAGGTAAATAGGGTTTTTCTTTGTTCTCTGATGCCAGCAGATCTCGAGCCTGATTGATATTGACTTTATTCCCAGGGGTCAGACTGTCAAATAGTTATCCTCCAGAATAAAGTATGGAGCCAAGTGTATGGGAAAGGAAAGCGCCACTGACAGTCCCTCTCGGGCTGTGGCATCTCACTCCCCTCCTGGCCCGTCTGTTGTGAGCTCCTCTATCAGAGTTAGTGTGTGAAGATTTAACCCCTCAGGTAATTCACACTTCAACATGTGCCAGCATTTACATAAACGTGTATTTATTTTTGAGTTGGCTTTTGCAATGTCCACATTCAGCGTTCGCTGGTTTTGACATAAATTCTTTCAGCGTGTCTTATTTTCTGAATCAGGGTACCCAACGAAGAGTCTCCCTCTTTTAGCCAACCAAACGATGCTTTACTTAATTTACCTCTTTTCAGTTTCTTCCCTGTCTTCACACTTTTATTGTTTTCCAGATGTTTCCTCTGAGTTCATCTGCCAACACACTCCTGTTTAGAATTCCCCCAAAGTGCTCCACGAGAAAGACAAAATACGATTCACTATTATCTGTGGTTCTTTTCGTTCTTCCTCATAAATCAGTCCTCTCGGCTGCTTTATCATTTCCGCTTCTCTCCTTGGTGCTTCTTAGTTTGTCAACATCATTCTGGTAATGAGGCACATGGACTCAGTGTGGGTCTAGCGGGGTGATAAATACCGGGGACTCACAACCTCACAGCATGGGAACACCTTGTAGGGCTTCACAGCCCCCCAGTGACCCCCCGCACACACACAGGTGCGTGCTCCCATGCACCCATGCCAGCAGATCAATTTAAAAGCCTGTCTTGTTTTAACTCTCAGTAGAGAGGCCTCGCCACTGCAGCCTCCTGCCGGAGGGCTTACACACAAACCTGCTTGGCTTGGAAATCAAAGAGAGAGGAGAGGAGGTCAGGTGTTTTCATGCTGAGGGATGAGGCTCGCCAAGAGACAAGACTGGACTAATAAGGTCTGCAACCAGCTTTATCTAGTTAATAGCAGCCTTTGACATCCCAGGACAAGATGCTATTTCCTTGTGTTTATGTCCTTAAGCACTGACACGGTGAAAGCGAACATGGGAGATTTTAATCTGTGCACTAATGCACCCAAGAAAACTGCGGAGAGAAAGGGAGACATTTCACACCTGTTCCCTGCACTCCTGTTGCGGAGCTGGTGAGTCAGTGATCCTGAGTGAAACTCTCCGGGGATGATTTTCTAGTTTTGTCCTCTCCACTTTCTTAGATGTCCTTCTCATCCCTGAAGTCACAAATGGCCCTTCAAAGTTTATCCCTTCTTTCTTCTTTTTTTTTTCTTCTCCTTTTTTTTTTGTATTGTTTTTGTTTTTTGTTTATCCCTTCTTTTTGTTTTGTTTTGTTTTGTTTATCCCTTCTTTCTGAAATGTGGCCCACCCCACGTGGTGCGACCCTGAGAGTTTAGCCACGCCCTTCTGCAACAGCTACCCTCTCTTGTTCTGCCTATGGGCACCTGGCCAGTGCCAGCCAGGGACATCCAGCTGGGTTTACCTGTTCCTCCCCTATATAAACAGCACTTGGAAAAAATGCAGTTTGGACATGAATATAATTGATCATAACATGTACACCAGAAATCTTGTTGATATCAAGCCTGCAAAGCTAGTCTTCCCTTCATTGCACACTTTCAAACTGACAAAGAATTACAGTGTCCTGGAGTAAAAGTAAACTCAATTGCATTCAGCCGATACTCATTTCATGCCCACTCTGTGTATGTATAAAACCTGGCAAGTCATGATCCCAGCACTAAATAATCTTATGCTTTGATAGGGGAGGAAGGTACAATCAGTTTACAGGTAACAGCAGTAAAAGTCATAATACATGAGATAGAGTGAAAAAGGATTAAAATTAACTTCCAAGAACACTTTTAAAAACACTTAATGTTCGCTTACATGCATACATTATGCGTACATTTATTTCTTCTCCCTGCATTTATGGAACTTCTCCTCCATGGAAGATACAGTTCAAGGATCAGAGACACAGGAGCAACACATACACACATGCACACGCATGCACACGCATGCACACGCATGCACACGCATGCACACGCATACACACATGCGCACATGCACACACATGCACACACGCACACGCATGCACACACATGCACACACATGCACAGTTCCTCCCCATCCTGCAAACTGGCCAAGGAATTTGACAATAAATAATTGCCTCATTTAATTAATTCCCGCAACAGCCTGGTATTATAATCCCCTGCTTACGTATGAGATCACTCAGGGTAACCCCGGGGAGGCGGCCTTCTCACAGCTGCTCTTAGAGTCAGGAAAAACCCCAGGTGTCAGTGGCTAAGATTTGGCGACACCAGCGCTAACGTCTGAAGTTCCACCCTGGGCTCCACAGCCTGAGCAAGGTCACTGTGTGACCTTGGGCAAGTTGCTCAACCTCTCTGTATCAGCTTCCTCACGCCGCAGAGGTTTGTTGTGAGAGTTAAAGAAGTTAATCCCCAGTTTAGCAGCTATTTCCTGTTGCGGCAGCTGCCCCCTTCCTTTTCTTTCTTTCGAACTGGCGAGGAGCATAATTACTCACTTCTTACAGGCACAGAATTTACTGGCAGGTATGCTCTTTCCTTTCACTGACTCCCACTTAATTCATTACTATGCCTTCCGGGAGGGGAAACAAAACAAAACAAAAAAAACAAAAAACAACTCACACCATTTTAAGATCAAAATGATCCAAAAAGGGATCATATTGTAATATTTCACATTTGGGGGAAACTTTTTTTCTCATCCAGAGGTTCAGTGAGGCAGTCAAAAATTTCAAAGGGCAGCTAGTCTAGATTTTAACAAAAGTAACAAAGTGATTGATTTCTGATATCCTCATGTTACTTCTTTTAAAAAGGCTCAAATGACTCTAATTTTTGTTTTTAAAATAGTTTTTTGTTTTGAAGAAAATCTGATTTACCTGATGATGAATGAAGACAAACAGACCAATAAAAACATTTGTTCTAAAAATGCTCAGAGTAAGTTCATGACATGGGCACAGTACAGAGGTGTGTCCAGAGGGGCTCATCACTCAGAGCTCTCAGGGCTGTATCACCCCCAGGGGTGGGGATACGTGTGTCTCCAACAGAGCCTGATCTGCAAGACATTCCTTACCCGTGAATTTGTCAACAACATCCCCAAAATCTTACATTTGCAAACAGGAAAGCAGTGAACACTTTCCTGTCATTCATAAATAATACCCAGTTGCTTGTGACTTTATGAAACAGACAAGTTCAAAATCATACCATGGCAAACATTATCATTATGCATCTATGTATCTAAAAATCTTTGGTTTAGGTAATCAACTTATGTAAAATATACAACGTTATCAATTAAATGTAACACTAGAACACCTATAAAGACAATCTAGTAGTATCTATGAGAAACAATTTTTAAAAGTTATTTGAAAAATTTAGGGACCTAACTCTTCTCCCTGTACATTTTACTTGTAATGTATGAGGTGATCTTAGTATCTCACATCAAAGCTGGAAAATTAATTAGGATAGTTCAAGTAGGGGAGAGAGTTGTCTGTTAATGAAAATGCTTAAATTCAACAATGGTAATTTATTTAAGGACCTATGGAAATTATCAATAACAGTAATATGAAGATTATTTGATTTTATCATTTAAGACTATTTTAGAGATATGATTCCTGATGAAAAGGAATAATTTGTTAAAGCACAAGTCAAAAAAATAAAGTCTGCCAAGTCAAGAGCAGCCTAATTAACATCAGTCATTTCAATACAATGTATTGTAAAAGGAGTTGAGTGTATTAAATAATACACGTTATATGTGAGATGACATAATTTGACAACTTGTAGCATTAATGTTATTTACTCAAAAACCTGATTGTCTTCATGTATATTCAAAACATAGGTAGCTACCTGATTTTCATAAGTAATTTAAATACGGTTTATGAAATATGCACTAAATTATCTGATTTCTAAATGGATGCTGAGGAAACTTTTTTATTCCTTTACCAGCAAATACCAAATTATAGCAGAGTTAATAACTCCCATTCATTTTATATAATTTGAATATTTTATCTCTGTAAAATTTGTGATCATTTCTTACTAAGAATGTTCTTTTTACCAGATGAAGATACTACCGCATGAAAATTTTCAAATCTATGTCAGTTCTTTTTGGTGTTGAATTTTAAAACTGCACTAAGAAATTTAAATAAAACCCAAACAATTCCTATTCATGTTGTCCCATTAGGAATTGCCTTAATTTTTAACCTTGCAAGAGTAATAGTTTGGAATAAAGTCACCGCCAACAATAACAGTAGAAACTGTGAAATTGAAATGAGTTTGCAAAGATCCTTCTATTCTGCCAAACGTTATGGAGCTCCCCTCAATAGTTCTTCTTAGCTAGCCCAACCATTACCATTCTAAGACCTCGTCTAACTATGGTATACATTTGCATTTAAAGGTTATTTGAATAACCTCCTAATTAAAAAGCACAAATCAGACTCCTACACAAACGCAAGTGGGTCAGGGTTCCGCTACTCTGAGCCTCTTCCGGATGGGTCTGGGAATCCTGGAGCACACAGATTGCATTTTAAATGGCGCCATTAGGTTGGCCCGCGGTGGCCCTGTGGTGGTCATACGGGGGGCGGCATTCCTAGCCACACTCCCAGGACACGAGCTGGGAACTGCAGCCGGCAGGAGGAGATACAGGGGCGATCGCACCCTGTTGTCACTGATTCCTGAATTCAAACACCGGCACATCTGGCAAACGATCCAAAACAGCCTTTTTCCCAGCCCTCTGAACAGGAATGAGATTGGAACCAAACTGGTGCGCCGACGACGGGGATGAAGGAAGTGTGTTTTTAACTCAAAAGGAGGAGCCCCCCCCCCCCCCTTGGAGAAAGTGATGTGCCTGGGAAGAGACAGGTCATAATGAGGCAAGAAAAGGCGCCTGGCATTTGCATGGCCCCGACATGGAGCCCTGACTTGCAGAGGGTGTAATTGGAGCGCTCTCTGTGCAGGAACAAAGGCCTGTCATGATGAAGAAAAGCTCCAAGCTAAGCAGAACCCCGGCCACCTGCATCTTTCCGTTCCCTCTCCGCGCCTTGAAAAAGAGAAATATAAGAAACCAGGTATGGGGGCGGTTCCTAATACTAGGGAGGGAAGGCACCCTCTGGGCTGGTATTATTGTGGGGTTAATTACGTGGTTTTGAGGCAAGGGACAATCACCATTCCTGGGGACAGTTTGCTTCGCGAAGAAATGGCGAGGCTCACACACACACAACACGCAGACTCCCTTCCGTTCGCTCGTTCCTTCGAGATGCCGAGGGCTGGTCTGATCCGTCTGCCTTCAGGAGATGGGCCGTGTTTGGGCATTTCCTCCGCCCTTCAGCGCGCGCCGAGGGGGGACGCCCCTAGCGACAGGAGGGCAGCAGGTGGCCCTCTGCAGCCCTTCCTGCCAGTGCCTCGGTGTGCCGGGCAGGGAGACCGTGCTGCAACTCAGAAGGCCTGAATTTTCAAAATGAAGTTCTGTTTACGTGCTCCATTAATTTTAAACAGTGGCAAACTGTGCTTCGTGGAGACCTCCGCTCTCTGGCCCGGGCGCGCGCTCGCTATCTCCCCAAACGCACGTCGGCTCTTAGGTCCCTCCGGGGAGAAGCCCCTCTTCACGGAGCAGCAGATAGTGCGGTTAAGCTTGAATATTTAGATTCCTCACTTCAGTAAATGTCATCAGGAAAAGCTTATTTTCAGGGGATTAGAAAAGGTTGTTAGGCATAGTCAAAGGACAGCCGTAGGAAGTCAACAGTTCGGATGATGGATTTCCATTGCCTTCCATGGTGCAAAGGTTTGGGTCAGTCAGACTGTATGTTTATGCTCTGATCCAGCTCCACGGGCCACCCCCACAGCCGTGGACAACTGGCCATGTCCCAGATAGAGATCTGTCTCCCAAGCACACAGCACGGTCATAAATGGGGAGTGATAAAGAGTGTGGAGGGCTTGGGGAGACATGGATGCTGTTTACGGGCCCATGACGTACCGACGTGACATCTTGATGGTGTCAACTTTCACATCGCCACAGTCCTCCTTGGAAGACTATGGCAGAAGGAGGGAGGATCCCATTCATTTCCATTGTGCTATTTTTATATGGTTTTCATAACAGACTATTTTGGAGGAGATAACGCATAAAATCATAAGGTGGATGCTATTTTATCAGTGACAGAATTTAGTGACTAAATTATTTATAGTAGTAACAGAATTTTCATATCTTGGCCAACATACCGTCCCTCTCTTTACTGTGCATATATAAATTTCTATGGCAATACCCCTAGGTGGCAGGGTAATATTATGATACTTTAGTTCTGAAGATGCTCAACATTCTAACCTTAAAAAGAGAGAGAGGGAGAGAATTAGAAATAATTTCTTGAATCCTTAACCTTGAATTTAGATATCTCTGAAAGTAGAAAGTATAAAAAATTGGTTGTTAGCTGGGCCTGAGCAGGTTTTATCATTAATATGGAACCGTATGTGTTTGCGTATCCCAAAACTTGTCTGAATAAAAATAAGTGTTTTGGGACACCTGGGTGGCTCAGTGAGTTAAGCCTCTGCCTTCGGTTCAGGTCATGATCTCAGGGTCCTGGGGTCGAGCCCCGCATTGGGCTCTCTGATCAGCGGGGAGCCTGTGTCCCCATTCCCTCTACCTGCCTCTCTGCCTGCTTGTGGTCTCTCTCTCTGTGTCAAATAAGTAAATAAAATCTTTAAAAAAATAAGTTTTTCTTTTATATTAGGGAAGAGGAGGGAGAGGAGAGGCCCCAGAGCCCATTGCCTCATCCCAGGTAATCAGAAGCTCATGTTTTATATTATAAATTCTTTCCAAAATATCTCATATCATTTATTAAGACTTATTAAACAAAGCCCAACAAAACAAAAACTAAGCAATAACCAGGACACAGGGCATCAGAGATAGTTAACCTGTGTTTTATTTTGCCAAAAAAAAATTTTAGAATATATGAAACATTTTCCATTGAAGGCGTGGCTTAAGAGTCCTCTGGCACCTGCTCATATAAATCGTTACAATTACGTAGGGGAGTCATTGGACATCTGAACAAAGAAACCTCAAAACACTTAAGAACTTTGACCTCATACTTCTGCTTCATAAATTGATCCCAAGGAACTGAAATACAATAGCAACAATAACTCTTATGAGCGTTGGTGCATGTTTAAAATGATACAGAATTTGTGAATCAAAATAACCAGGTATTTGTGCTATGAAATAGTATATAATCATCAAAATTAGATTTACACATAATATTTAATATACTGGGAAATGTTTATTATAGTATTAAGTGAAAGATCAGGATTCAAATTGCAAAATTTAATCATAATAAGAAATTCAAAATAAAAGGATCGCATAAAAAATCCCAAAGTAGGTACAGGAGTTTCCTCTAGATGATAGTATTATAGGTGAATTTTTTTTCGTTAAATTGTTCTATAATTTTTAAATTTTCTCCAATGTGTTATATATTTTATATTTTGTTATATAATAACAAAACAATTTTAGTCCATGTGTTTCTGTGACTATGTGCAAACACAAAACACATTTAGATAGATAACTAAGATGTGTGTATATAGGGTGTGTGAGTGTGTGTGTGTGTGGAGTGAGAAAAGTGTTCTGGGGATTTTTATATCAATATTGAGACTGAAGTAGATCGTTGAACTTATCCGAGTGTATTATTTGATTTTTAAGAATCTAAATAGAATGGCAATTGGCCAAAATAATCATTAGGATTTTAGAATTATAAATTTAAGGATTAACAATATATTATACTATAAATCTGTAACGGAAGTGCCAACTCGTAAAGCCTGAATTCTTGTTCATGAAAATTAAAAATTCATAAATGTGGTGTTTTACGTTGTTCTTTTTCATAATCTTACTGAGCTATATATTTCTGCTTTACTATATCATGTGCATTTTCATGGCTTATTAATAAACAAAAAATACTCTTAAATGTTCATATGTTTGCAAAATGTCAAAAAAATATATTCCTTGTGTTGACTGAGACCCTTTTTTCCTTTCTAGTGTTTTCTTTAAATAATATTTTTCAAAGATTTTATTTTAAGTGATCTCCACACCCAGCGTGGTCCTCAAACTTAAAATCCTGAAATCAAGAGTTGCACACTCCATTGACTGAACCAGCCAGGTGCCCGTTTTTCCGAAATATTTAGAAGATACCACAAGGGTCAGATCTTGAGGAACCTCGGGGGGAAGCCCTCGGTGTGGGAAGATGATGTCATCTGTCTGTAGTAACTACGGCTCTCATCTTAGCTCCCAGTCCCTGTTTCCCTTACCACCTGCATCTCTAGAAACTCACGGTTTGCTAGTGTCACTGATGTCTTTCACTCCTACCTACAGCCTACGCAGTCATCATGAAACTTGGCTTACGTTCCCCTTCACTCCCGTTTGGGTTTGTATTTCTACCTAGG
This sequence comes from Martes martes, assembly GCF_963455335.1. NCBI lineage: Eukaryota > Metazoa > Chordata > Mammalia > Carnivora > Mustelidae > Martes > Martes martes. The sequence continues at coordinate 162,564,752 of NC_137892.1, read as the reverse complement.
TAGATAATGTTCTTCAATGCTTATTACCATATTTGTTTTAATCTTAGATTTATGATTAAACTCATTCAATTCTCATTATCTCTTCTTTTGCCCAAATTTTCCAATCATCTCTTAGTTGGATAAAGCTTGACCCCTAGTAGAATGCTCAGAAAGAGATTTTCAATACAAAATTTCTCAAGTTCTAGGAAGTTGAAATCTGAAATCCTTGGGGCGTCTGGGTGGCTCTGCGTGTTGAGCGTCTGACTCTTGATTTCAGCTCAGGTTCTGATCTCAGGGTGGTGGGATCAAGTCCCACATCACCTCCCTGCTCAGCGGGCAGTCTGCTTGAGATTCTCTCTCTCCTTCTCCCTCTGTGCCTCCCCCTTGCTTCCAGGTCCTCTCTCTCTCTCTCACTCTATTTCTCTCAAACAAATAAATAAATCTTTAAAAAACAACCTGAAATCCTTGACTCACACTTTTATTTTATCGGGATACAACTGGCATTCAGCATTATATTAGCTTCAGTGTGCAACGTAATGACTGAGAAAAGACCACAGCCACCCTCACTACCCATCGCTACAGGACTGTGATGGAGATGCGTCGGGAGTGTACGGAATCTGCAGGAAAGAGAGAGAAGAGGGGACAGATCCTGCATCTCCGGCTTGGACAGCTGCCCGTGTCAGGAATGGCAAGGAAGCCCCAGTGGTGAAATTTAGAGAAGAGGATAGCTTTGGTTTTGGACATGGGATGCGTCAGATTACCAGGTCAGGCTGTCATCCATGAGGGCAGTGCAGGGTGTGGACCATATGGGGATGGCCGAGGATAGTGACAGAGGTTGGTGATGAAACATCAAAGGAACCCACAGAGGTGGGTGGACACACTCAGAGTGGGGAGTGGAAAACAGGAGCCAGGCAGGGCCTGAGGGACATTGGCCTTCGCAGGAGCACTTGGGGGAGCAGCTGCATGGGTCAACCTAATCTGGGTGACAGAAAAAAAGCCACAGAGAAAAAGAGAAGAAGACATTTGAAGAAGAATGGGATAGCTGACCCTGTCAAAGGCAGCTGAGAAGCCAGCTGAGTAAAGAAGCCGGAAGAGGTCTTGGAGTACTCCACATGAACCACTGGTAGCACCGTCCACACATCGGTGGAGGTGCACACGTGAGTGGGAGATGAAAACATTTCTAATCTCCACCTAAGTCTAGGCCTGTGTTGCATTCATACCTATGTCACCAATGTCCATATCAATATCATGTGTACATATGTCTTGATCTATATGTACATCTACCTGTGTGTACCATCTACACACATGTCTACATTTGCATCTACATATTCTCTACATGCACATACCCGCCCACATATTATCTACAGGTACATCTGCATCTACATACCGTCTACATGCCAACCACATGTACATATCATCTACATGTGCATCTACATATCATCTACGTGTACATGTACATATCATCTACATGCCCATATCATCTACATGCACATCTAAATATCATCTACACATACACCTGCATATCGTCTAAGTGTACATGGACATCTAGATCGGTGTTTTAATTGCAGGTGGATTCCTAATTGGCTCCGCCACGTGGATAAATGCTTCAGTCTGAACAGCAGAAAGACCACCGTCGTTGGCATTACTAACACTTGGGTTTCTCCTGAGTCATGTATTCTGTTTCTTCTCCTTTTTTCCAGTTTCTGCCCTAGAACCAAATTTGTCCCTTGAGACAAAAGAAGGGCTTTTGTATTCTGCAATATTGAGAATCAGCCTCATTCCTGGCTCCACCCCATTTTCTAACTTTATCCTCTCTATAGTTACTCAATTATTTGAAATTTATTTAAACATGAAGCAAGGATGTATATATTAACTATATTAGCAGGACTTGTTAAGTGAATTACTAACACTAGATGATTTAGTAAGCTCAAAATGTATAATGGGCCAAACACAATAAAAGCAATATGTTTCTTTTTCGATTCAAGTCCAAGAAGGTGATCCTGCCTGGCAACAGCTGTGTTCTAAGCAGTGATCCGAGGACACCTCCCATGCATGATGCCGAAGCTTGGTGGGCTCTCCTATCAGTTGGCAGAAAAGAAAATACTATGAACTATGTGGTGAGAAGTTACATGGGGGCTTCTGGGTTCTACCGCATGGGTTTGCTCCCAGGCTCTGTGGAGGATAGTGTGGGATGGGACCTGGGTTATTTACCTGCCTCAAGTCTCCCTTTGTAAATGGCAGACAATGGCACTTAAAGCTGCTGGTCCACAGGAGAATCAAAATGGTAAGGCTGTACATGAGTCCCAACTAAATATATTAGGGATCTTTTATATTAAATGTGAAGACTGAGGCATGATACCATCAAAGCTACACAATGATGATGCTAAGAGACAAAAGGATAAAGGGACGTCAGTGAACAAGGGCAGCCCTTGAAGCAAGAAAGACTATTTTCCACCAAATGAAAAGAAACACCACTGTGACCAGCAGGCAATCGGCGGATTAAACTCCAGGCCTCCCAAGAGGGTTTTCAGGGTTCCAAACTCTCAAGATCTGAAAATGTGGCAATTCATTCCATTAATTTGTAAATGATGGATTAAAATGGAATGTTTTTAAGCGAAAGGAAGGGAGTCTCTGAGCCCTTTGTTTGATTTTACAACTTAATGTTCCAGGAAATGCAGAGAGGCTCCTGCCTGGGCTGAGAGTTGACTGACCTTATTTTTCTATTGGTGGAAAATACATTTATATATCATGTTTATTATGCTATATTTTAATAAAATAAAATTTAAAGTCATGTTACATACTTAAACATATGATGTGTATATTGGAAAACATGCTTGCTTCTTGGACACGAAGGTTACGTTTCATGAAGATATCAAGTCTTCTCAACCTGATTCATACGTGTTATGGCATCCTGAGAGAATGCCACTGGAGTTTCAAGAACACTGCAGAAATAATTCTAAAGTGAATCCTGATAATAAATATGTACAATTAAGGTTGAGAATTATGAAAGGAGCTACAAGGCCACCACCCAACTTCCCAGGTAATAAATGCATTTTTCAGATAAATAATTAAAATGTGAAGGGATAGTATGGGTGTAGCGATTGATGGGGGAGATTAGAGAAAGAGAATTGAGAGTCTAAAAATAGATCCAGTTTTATAGGCAAATCCAATACTCGACAGAGATGGCCTTTCAACTCTGGGGAAAAGTTGAACTTTCAATGAATGATGTTCATTCAACTGACACGTATTTTAAAAAGAAAGAAATTTAGAAAGCTCCTCATCCCTTCATGGAAAATAAATCCCAAATGAAAACACACAAATTTTGTATATTCTATTCTAAAACGTCATGTTCTATGTTCTAAAAAGAACATGGACAAAAATTATGAGTTAGGCACATATTATAGCTCAATCAATATTTGCTGGAATACTTTCAAAAATTTTCTCTTAGAATGCAGGTGGATAATCGAGTAAAGACCCAGAATTACCTCCTCCTCTGAAAAAATAAAAAAAAAAAAACACAACACCTACGAATGGCAAAAACGACTCAACCCAAGTTGAGACAAGCAGGTAACTGAAAAAGAGATTTGAGGCACCACCAACTAAGACTTGCTGACTAGTTTCTGAATTACTCTCATTGATGTCAATGAGAAGAAACCAACATGTCAACAACATCAGAAGAAAATGAGAAAGGACACCAGGAAGTAATTCATAGGAGAATGGGAAAACACACCAACAGACAAGGTGTTGGTGGAAATACACTCAGCCCCAGAGGTAATCAAACAAATGCAAATTAAAACAAAGAAATATGTTTTACATCTCATGTTAGGGAAGGTTAAAAATGGCAAAAACCACAACAGTAAAGTAATGTTAAGGATAAGTTCATTCATCCAAAGTAATTTATTGAATGCCGATATGTGTTGGGCCCTGCTAAAGATACCTGGGGATAATGCGTCTTCTGTTGGAAAAGAGCACAGGTGCGTTCCCTACAGGGAACACGTCTGCATAAGTTTCTGGAATCCAGTTTCACAGTCCTCAACTGCGGACAACCTAGCACTGAGGAAGTGACCTTTTGGGAATGTATTCTAACAAAATATGCACAAGAAATTTCATCACAACTTTGGTTAAAATAAGAAGACTAAAAGAAGAAAGTTAAAAAAAAAAAAAAGGAAGAATGGTAATCAAAATGACTATGTGTCTATAAGTGATTTGCTAACAAAATCGAATTATGGAATGCCCTTAAAATGCAACTGTATACAGCCATGAAAATAAGCCGAGGTGTGGTTTGTTGGTTGGTTTTTAACCATTGAAAGATACACATGCTACACTATTAAAGAAAGGAATTTGTTAGGAAGAAACATGGATGGCGCAGCCTGTTAGTGGGAGTCAGTATTTATAAACTGTTAAGTGTGACATGTGACAGACCTTAGTAGCAGACACTGCAGACTTCTCTTCATCTTGAGCAGAGAAACAGGGATGTCGCCACTAGGAACAACATGCTTTCATTTAGAAGACACACAATAAGCATGATAGAGAGTAAAATTATCCTTTCAGTCCCTTGACTTTGTCACAATAAGCGAGTTATGATTGGATGTGTGTGGACCCCACGCTCCTGAGGGTCTGTAGGTGGGACCAACATAACCTCCCTGCATTGTCTGTTTCCAGCCTTTTCAAGGGGAGCAGAATTCCATTCTGATTGAAATTCCCTTCTTCTGATTTTTTGAAGGTAAGTTTTCAAATCTGGGAGAAAAAAAAAATGTCATGAACTTTAGAAGGCAGAGCACAGCCACATGAAAGTCTTGACGTAGAAGTTTTGAGGTCAGAAGGAATATATTTCTCCACCCAGAAGGAATCTTTCTGTCCCCCAAATTGACTGTAAGGTATGTCATGAGCAATGCGTTGGGTCCGCCTGTCCTAATCTGAGAATCCCATTCGGGAGTCGAGGTGTGTGTGAGAGAGCCCTGGGAAGAAAGTCTTCTGAGAGGGGTTCCGCATGGATCCTGATCTCAGCCACACGGGCTCACTCGCTCTCACTCACACTCACCAGCTCACTGTACTAAATCTTCTTTAGTGAACAAGATGGAAAGGTGCTACAAGCCACTGAGCAGGGGCAGAAGGGAAACTGAGATCCCTGGTAAACCTGAAATAGGAGTGTGTGCCTGGAGTCACGGAGGAAGCCTGTCCTTAACCCACAGGCTGTGGCACTCACAAGGGGTATCATGAACCTGGGAAAAGCAGCAGAACATCTTTCATACTTTGTAAGTAACCTCAAGTTAGACTCCTGTTTTAAACCGGTATTCTTTTTACTACAATATTTCTAGATTGTAAATTTGTTCGCGATTATACTCAGGTTCATTTCAGTAACATCATAGTTTTTTAAAAATAGGAGTTAGCCTCGTGGAATGGATGCCTTGGGGGCCCCAGACTTCAGTGCAGAGACCCGGCGGTCCTTGAAAGCCTTCCTGGTTCTAGTGTGCCAGGCACGAGGTAGGAGTAAGTGTGTGCAACCTACCTCACACACCCTTGCTCACCGCTACTGATCACATGGTAAAATTTGTTTAGAGCAAGTTATTTAACTGCTCTGTTCTTCAGTTTTTCTTATCAATAAAACAACAGTAGTAGGAGTCATCATCATAAAGTTACTTTCATTGTTATTATTGTTACTATCATTGTCATCCTGTTTACCATAAGGACAGTGGTAACAGCTAGAGGAGTTCCTAAGTCTGATAAGCTTCCTTAAGTGGTAGCTATTATTATAGGTCAAAGGATGTTGTCATTTAAAGTGCCGTGAACTTTCTTTAAAAAGATTGTTACTAAAACACAGGTCTTGACTACCTTGCTCCAAGAAATTAGCCACAGGCAAGATTCTGGTAAAATCATAATGGCCTTCCCAGTGGCAATTTTCCAGACTTAGGGGCACAGAGCAGGAAAAGCAGCTGCCGGAGCCTCCCAGGCGACCGCTGGACATTGATAGAGAGCCACAGGCTTCCCATGTCCCAGGTTGTGTTTCCATGCTTGTCCTTCTTGGCTTTTGTGCTATATGACCTTTTCTGCGATGTTCCCAAATTTGTCAAAAGTTTTGTGTTGTTTTTTTTTGGGGGGGGGGGATGGGGACCAAAATCAAAAAGTGGAACCAATCAAAAGGAGTTGATGAAAAACCAGACCCAAGGTAGATGTTTACATGTATTAGGGCTTTTCTCTCCCTTTAAGATGTTTGTTCTAATATCAAAGAACCACTTAGGTACTTCTCCTAAGTGCTTTCATCATAATATTGACTATTGCTAATAAAACAGTTACTACCAACAGGCCGTTGGTGGGCAGTTACCCTCATCATTCATTTCACTCTTGACACAACTCTGTGAGATCAATGCCGCCTCCGGGGTCCCAGGACGCTGAGCGTTAGGGAGGTCCATACGCTGGGCTGCCCCACCACAATCTGGTCAAAGGAAGTGGTCTCCACCAGCATGCCTTTCCCCATGACGTCCCGAAAGGCTCTTTCTTGTTTTGGCTTCAAGTATTCTGAGTGTTTACATTTCAACCCACTCATTTTTGTTGATTTTCCTTTAATCTTTCATAAGTTTTGTTACTTTCACATAGGAATAGGGGTTTTGTAGAAGTAGGCAAAATACTGTCACTCTGAGCTATAATTCTCCTGATTTTTATAAAACTACTGTTCAACAGACAACACATTTTAAAATACTTTAGATAGTTTAAAATGTCATAAGCCTGGATTACCTGTGAGGATATGGTAAGAAAAAGCAAGGGTTCAGTTACAGGTCTCCCCAGGCCAGGTGATCACCAAGGTGTATTTTTCTATAAAGGAAGAGGACGTCTTGGCAGTTCTTGAGCTGTTGGCCTTCCTGGATGTTTGAGAATATCTGGGTGTCAGCGGGTTGTCAAATGTAAACCCTTGGATTAAAGCTTTAAGTGGTGGTGAGCTTCAGGGGATCGAAGAGAAGAAAGGAGAACACAGTGTTTTGATATTTTGTTAAATATTAAATCAAACAAGGCACCGTTCTGGTGTGATTGTGTCTCACTTAGCATTACACACCTGTACGCCATCCCTCTGTTGAGAAGATGTGGCTCTGGGACGTGCGTGCAGGCTTCCCTCGGTGTCAGAGGGGGGCTGAGTAAAGGTGCCATGAAAACAGCGTGACAGACGGAGGACGGGGTGTTGTTTACTCCTCTTGACACTTCGCTTACCCAACAATGTGTGAATGAGTCGAAATTTCACACCCTCTTTGGAGAGAAAAATAACACAGAGCATCGAAAGGCATGCTCCTTCACAGAGAGGGTAACATGTCCCGACACAGACCCAGGAGAAGGTGTGCACTATAGGCTTACTTGCCTTTTACCGGTGACCTTGAAACGCTGAGGGAAAGCTGGAGAGAAAAGCAATTTCATCTTTGAAATTACACACCACTGTTCTCATTCATCTTGATAAGCACTTTTAAGGAATAAAAAAAAAAAAAAGCAGAGGAATATTGCTTCTATAAGGGTTGTGGAGACCTTCCTTCTGCAGAGTCGGTGTAAAGTAAATTTAGATGTTCAGAGATGCATTTGATTTCTATTGGGAGGCTCAATTGGCCACTTTGAGGAGGTTGAAAAAAAAAAGAAAAAGACAGACGAAAAGAGGGGGGAAATATGTTTAAAAAATGATTGTGTAATCTATTTTTAAGATACATTTAAAATGAATAGTTCTGAAAGGAGATCCTCAAGGAATGATAAGCAACAATCAAAATGCTACCAAACTCTGAGAATAAGAGGTTAAATAAAAGAAGTGAATAATGTGACAATAACATTAAGACATTGAACAATTTTCTTATAAAAAAATAAATACAAGTTTTAAAATGTATCCTGATTGGGGCCTTTATTTAAACATAAAGGCTGCTAGCTATTTTGTTCTTATATTTCCACTAATGCCTATCCGGTTTGCGAGCAAGTGCATGTGTGGGCTTTCTCTTGCGAAAAACCTCTACCTGCTCACCAGTGTGATCAAGTCTTTGGCCCCATGTAACGTGGGGTCTCTCTCAAACATACACAAAATAATGCATTGCCTTCCACAAAACCTGCTCTTGTCCCCACAGTCTGGAATGTTTCCCTTATTATAGGAACAGTATGTCTGTCCTTGGAACCTAACACTTGATAGTACCCTCCTCTGTTATCAGGAGGGCTTACTGTGAGCAAAGAGAAAGCTACAGTTTTAAACCCAAGAGGGAGCCACTCGGCGCAGAAATGAAGAGCCAAGGCAAGCGGGTTTAGTTGGGAAGGGGAGGGTCTCCCACAGGGAGGGCAGGAGGACTTGTCCTGCAATTAGAAGGGGCTGGACGAGCCCTGCACTCACACTGAGCCCAGAGAAAAGGAGCCAGCCTGAGCTTCCACTCCCTCAGCAGAGAAAGACAACAGGGGCTCTATTTGGGAAGTTCTTGGCAGTTCATAGGTAGAGAAAAAGAAAGCGACTTCAAAAACCATCCCTTTCCTTTACTGAAGGCTCCCTCAGGAGCGCTGCCGGAAGGAATCGGGTTGACTTCCCATGGTTACAGGCACTCAGCCACCAGGGCACCGGCTCCCCAGAATCAGCTCCACTCTGCACACCACATCAGGGCTTCAAGTTTGGGGGGAGGGGAACGCACTCTGTTGACAGCTGTTCCGGAGAGGTAGTGATAGAGAACAAAATGCCTAATGGGCCCCAGAATCTCCCACCTCAGAACAAAAGCCGAGAAGGGAGTGGGCTTTCTTCAAGCAAGAAGGGAGTCCATGCCAGTCCCCCAGCTCCTGCCGACGGCAGCCTGGCTCATCGAGACTTCATCTGCCGTGCCCGTGTCAGGGGCTGGGCTGCACACATCAACAGGCTGTCCTTACACGGAAAGGTCCTCCTGCCTTGGCCAGGAGACAGGGAGGGTGGCCGTGTAACCAACAGGCTAGCAGACTGCATCTCAGAGACATGGGTGTCCAGGAGCCCACCCTTCGGACTCAATGTAGTGCTTCTGGGTCCCTGAACCTCCCACCTCCATAGGCTGTGCCCATGCATACAGAAAGCAGTCGGTCACCTCTCCCTGGTTCCTATATGGATCCTTCCTCCAACAGACACAAGCCTTGGGATTTTGGGTGAACACATAACCTCTTTGCATTCTCTTCTTTCTTCTGGCTCACAAGAACGGAAGTAGTAGATACCGAACAACGTCCGAGAGGTGTGATGTGCTTGTGGTCCTGTGTGATTCAGGTCCGTACCGCGAGTTCATTTCCCTTACAGCGATGCACAACCCCAGAGAAAACCCCCCTGCAAGAAAGGCCCCTCCTGCTTTCTCCATCTTCTTGCACCCGAGACTTTAAGGGTGATGTTGGGACAGCTGATAACAGCAGTGAACAACGTTGTGATCAGAAGACGTCCAGCTGAGTGGGGAACTCAGTCACCTGATTGACTGTCCTGTGGCTCTAGAGCGGGTCATAAGACCACCACTCTTGGACATCCCCCTTCTCATCTCCCCTCCTTCTTCACCTGTTACGTTTACTACACCACAAGGGAGTGTGTGTGTGTGTGTGTGTGTCTGTAAGTGTGCCCTCATATGAATAGACACACACTCAATCTAGAGGTTATGGACTCACTACTCAAAATTACAGAGATGAGTTTCACCAATTATTTTATCCTGTCCTTTTCCAGTCTGCTAAAGAGACTTTGGATTTGCACCGAGAAGGAGAACGTTTGCCGGAAATCGTCCGAAGAGAACTGATATCCTTCAGAAGCCTTGTGGTGGGGTGCAGTCGCAGCTTGTAGGAGGTGCAGCTGGGGCGGTGATAACACCCCTTCTAGCTACTTCCCTGCTTACTCTGGGAATTCCCCTGTCGCCCTCTCTGCAAACGTCTTGGCACCTCTAAGTGTCCAAGCATACCTCCCCGAGGGAGGGAAGCATGAGTGGTATTTATTGTTGGGTGAGTATTTATTTCTCCTTTGAAGGTAATCACCCTTTTCAGAAGGTAAGAAGCCACACTCCCTTAAAATCACAGAAAACCCTTGTGAAGATCTCCAGATCTGCATCATTTACCAGATGGCGGACGTCCACTGGAGTGATTTTCTCAGCTAAGAGTCTCAGACATGCAGAGCTGATTCTTTCAGTCTTGGAATCTTGAAGCTGGTGAGACAAGTTCTTCAGTAGTTGAGTGAAGAGATAATCCACAGACTGGATTTGAGGGGCTGGGAAGAGAAGCTGACTCCTTGGGTATCAGGGACTCGTTTAACAGTAAAGCATATTTAATACCGAAAACGACATTTTCAGTAATGCTTAGAAATTAAGCCCTGAGTTTAAATTACTCATGCAGTCACTCATCCTTGATGAATGACTAGCATGGAAGGGTACTGAGTGTTTAATTTCATATGAAGTCAACGAAGTGTGCCAACTGTAGAAGACAGGATTGTGACTAAAGTGTGCTCTAATGCCTATGCCAACGATACCCACCTTCACTGCAGGCGGGATTAATTGTTACACAGGCACGGAAGTGAGCTGAAGGGTGTCCCTGTGCAGGACGTCAACTTTTTTATGCATCCTAGGCACTTGTGAGGTGGGGTGGAGACACCAGATACCAGCAAAAAAATGTCCCCGAGGGTCTGCTGGGAGGAAAGCCACAGCCACGTGAAGGCCAGGCTCAGGTCATGTATGAAGAACCTGCCATTCCCTGGAGGAGACGGGGAGAACATGCTAAAACACGAACATGCTGGCCAGAGAAGTTTAGGCATCTGACAGTCGCTCTGTCCTTCCAAAGTGAGGGCCCTCGTTGACAAAATCTGGGGCACCTCGCTCTTAGCCGCCAGAGCACAATACTACCACCCGGGTGACTGAAAGGACTCGCATTTATTTCTCATGGGTCTGGAGGCCGGATGTCCAGAACTAGGTGCTGGCCTATGGCTCCTGGCGAGGACTCCTTCGCTGGGAGCAGTCAGCCACCTTCTTGCTGTATCATCACATGGGCTTTCCTCGGTGTGTGTGTGCATTAAGAGAGAGAGCTGGCTCTGGTCTCTCCCTCGTCTCCTAAGGACCCTGATCTCCTCATGGTGGTTCCATCCTCATGACCCCTCCTAAACCTCTTTACCTTGGAAATGCCTTGTCTCTGAATACCATCACCCTGGGGACTTGGGCTCCAACCTATGAATGGGGAGGCACCAATTCTCCATCCATGACACTGACCCATGGGCTGGATGCAACTCAGAAGCTACTTCCAAATAGTCAGAGTCCTCAGATGCGTCAGAGACTTCAGAATCTGTAGAATTGTTCTATCTTTCCCAAGTATGAGGCAGGATACCTCCCTATGAAGAAGCTTCTCCCCTGAAAGGTAAGGGGTGCTCCATCAGGATCTGTCTCTGCACATTCCATGGTCTAGGTCGGTGGCTAGGTTAAGCCTCAACATAACTCACCCAGGGATGTATAAAGAAGGTCCCGTGGGTTCAACTGTGTCTCAAAGAGAAATATGTTGGGATCCTAACCACCCCCCCCACCCACGCCTGTGGACTTGACCTTATTTGGAAATAGAGTCTTTGCAGGTACAGAAAGTTACAGTGAAGCCATTAGGATAATCCCTAACCCAATGTGACCAGTGTCCTGATAAGAAGAGACATCACCAAGTGTGATAACTGACCACAGGGAGAAAGCCACACGCGTACAGAGCCAGACTGGAGACGGCAGCCACAAGCGGAGGGTGGCCGGCACAGAGAGACCGCCACCATCGGAAGCTGAAAAGGGCAAGGGAAGGTCTACTCAGAGTCTCACAGGGAGCATGGCCCTGCTGATATCTTGATCTCAGAGTTCTAACCACCGGAACTGTGACAGAATGATCTCTTTGCTTTAAGCTGCCCAATTTGTGGAAATTTGTTACAGCAGCCACAGGAAACCAATACAGGAAGAAAGAGATTAAGCCCCCAGGGATCTTCAAAAGCTCAGCAGCGTGTACCAGCAGACACAGGGAGCACATATAGGATTGGAATTTGGAGATGCTTGATCAAGGGCGTGTCGGAACATAAAGCTGATGGGGAACAGTATATTGGCTTGAGCTCTCTTCATGCATGTCGAATTTGCCATCTTTTCAAGGACCCCACGGGATGAGGCATACTTACTGCGAGGCACAGTGCGGAATCCTCCGCCCAGAGAGCCTCTCTGCACTTCCACCTCAACCACAGGCTCAGGGCTCGGCGGGCCCCTGCGGGCTGTCTCCTTCCGTGCTTTATGCCTCCATCCTCCAGTCACCCCGCTCGGTGCTGACTTGTCTACTTTTGCACACAGTCTGAACGTCACTCGCAATAGAAAACATGCCTTATTGCCCGCCTCCTGGCACAAAGCCCGAGAGGTGGTGAGTAAATGTATGTGGATGATTAGGTGATCGTCTATGTAATTTGCAGGCGATTTTTCTTTTAAAGATTTTATTTATTTATTTGAGAGAAGAAATGGAGAAAGACAGTAAAGCAGCAGGGAGAGGAGGAGAGGAGCCAGCAGTTACCTTGCTGAGCAGGGAGGCTGATGTGGAGCTAGATCCCAGGTCTCCAAGGTCACGACCTGCGCCGAAGGCAGTCTTCCGCCGGGCCATCCAGGCCATGGCAATTCTTAAAACGCAAAGTAGTACGTGCACCAGTACAGTTAACGAGTGGTGTTTGCTACACAACAAAGCCCATGTGGATCCCCTCCACCACTGTTTTGTGGGCGTGATCACTCTTGTAGAATGCTGAGCAGGCTCGCCCGGCCGGGGTCTCAGTGTCCTCCTCCCAGGGAAGCACCGAGCTCCGTGGCGGGGATTTTTACTAATCCGCATTTCCTGGATGAGGAAGTGAAGACACGAGGAAGTCAGGCTAACTGCAGAGAGCCAGGATCCCGACCCGCTCGACCGCTGTGTCTGCTGAGCTGGAGAATGTGTTTGATAAAAACCAAGAGGGAGACAAACCATGAGAGATCTTAACTCTAGGGAACCAACTGAGGGTTTCTGGAGGGGAGGTGGTGGGGGGGGTGACTGGGGGAGGGGCACTAAGGGGGGCATGTGATGGGATGAGCCCTGGGTGTTGTGTGCAACTGATGAGTCATGGAACTCTACCACTGAAACGAATGGTACGCTATATGCTAAGTAAATTGGATTTAAATTAAAAAAAAAAAATTAAACTGTAATACAATGGGCTGCGGGTGTAGCACCCCCTCCCGGAGCGTCGTGGGCACCTCAGGAATCCCTGAGCGTGCCGGTCCTGGGCGCAGGCTGGGTATCTGCTGACTGCGGGGCCGGCGAGCGCCCACCTGCCGCTCCCATCCCAGCGCTGAATCTACTACTAGGGAGACTTTGAGCAAATTATTTAAATTGCAGTTCCGTCTGGAAACTGCTGACAATGGTCTGAGAGATTTGTGAGGTTAAAGAACAAGCCCTTGGGGACACACTCAGGCTTAGCCTACGGTTCGTGCCCTATGTCTGGCTTTAAATGATCAGGGAGTATTATGTTATAAGAAGTGCTATGCAGGCAGCCCCGTCAAAGGCATCTTTGACTCCTTGTATTCCAAACGGTGCACGTCTAAGCTCAAGCCGTCTTCCACCCATTGTCTACCCTCTGATGCGCTGTTTAAGGTAAAAGGCTGCCTGTGGTTACAATGTATCCTTATCTCACTCACGCCTTCAGAGGGGGTCCCGTGGGAAAACCTCCTCTCAGTTTTCCGCTCCCCCACAGGGCCCTGGCCCTCACCCCGTGGCTCCCAACTCTCTTAATGTTAACAGCTTACTAGAGGGAAAAACCTTGACAATGGCAAGGTCTCTGGTATCTTGGTATCTTGTAGGTCCTCTTTAGCATGTGAAAGTTCTTTTGAAACCTCCCTTTTTCCTTACCTCCCCCAAGCGCATCCTACATAACCTGCCACCCCTCACAACGGGGGGCCGCAAGTCTTCCTGGCCAAGGGTCCTGTCCCCATGCTTGAATAAATTACCTTTTTGCACCAGAGACGTCTTAAGAATTCTTTCTTGGTCCTCAGATCAGACCTCACTCATATTCTAAAACTTCATCACCTCCGCCCTCAAAGCTCCTGGCAACCACCACCAACGGGGCATCACGTTGGATTTCTGCAGGAGAAGGACACAGCCAGTCTATCATGGGCTGACTGAGGTCAGGGCAGTGGCCGCGCCTCAGGCCAGGGGTCGGGGGGCTACTGTCAAGGTTTTTCCCTCTAGCAAGGTATTAACATTAAGAATGTTGGGAGATCCCTGGAAGACTGTCCCACTTGCCCCACTCAGGAGTGGGGGATGGGGAAGGTTGTGGGGTGTCGGCTCGTGCTTTGTCCCCAGCCGGCCTTCTGTTCCCTCATCAGAGGCAGGAGAGGAGGCCAGGTGTCCCCTCCCATGAAGAGCTGGGCCTTCTTCCTCGACGCTGACGTATCTAAGAATACTCCATTTAGAACACGTCCCGTGAGCAGGGCCGTCTGGCTCAGGCTCCCTTTTGTCCCCAGTTCTTAGAACACATTTTCTCCGGCAAAGCCCTGCTCCGGGACACAATGGCTGGGGTGTCTGTGAAAAGCTACTAGAGGGTCCCCCCATTTTTGTGTCCTCCAGTAATAAATGAACTCCGACGGAAAGGGATCCACTGGAAGGGTTGTGACAGATTTGATGGGAAGCTATTACCCTAAATAAAATTTCTGAAAGAGAGGAACAAACTGCTCCCTTTACCCCAAACCAGGAGTCTGTGTCTCCCTTGCAAGGAAGCGGTCTCCTGTGACAGACAGGGGAGCGTTCTCCCAGCGTCCACCCTGCTCCTGTGGGGGATGAAGCCGCCGACCATCCCTTACTGGAATCTGGTAAGAACACACGTGTCTGTGTATCTCCGCATTCTGACGGCTCGAGTTCAGATTTAAAGTTAAGACAGCACATTTTCCACAGGAACTGGATCCCCTCTGACTTTATGGCAAACTAGGGAGCTGTGGTGACAAAAGCCTTCTTTCACAGACAGGAAGGGTTTTCACCTGGAAAAATAAACTGACAAAGACAACATTTACATATTGCTGATGATATAGTGCCCTTGGAGGAAACCCTATACGGCCTTTGAGTTAATGGTGCATTTTAAAAGACGGAGATGGCTGGACGTATTGTAGTACATAATTTGTCTGTTTCCTGTTCCAGTTTCTGTGAATTTCCCACAATGTGGTGTCCATGTGACCACCTCGCTGCCTCCATTGTACTGAACCCACATCTGCTCTCACACTCGGGGCCACGGCTCGGGCCGTAGATCTTCCAGCAGCCAGCCTTGTTCCCTGCTTCCTACTTCCTCAAAACACTGTGCAGTGATTTGTGGTACCGAAGAAGACTACAAATCTGGTAACTTGTCTTGCTTAACTTGCGAGAAATTAAAACTAAGAAAAATAAGCAAAATGCAAGCCCTCTGCTTAAGACAGATCATTCTGAGCGTTAGGAAAGCAAAGTGCCTGTATTATTCTATGAGGGAACAGATCTCCGATAATACGAAATTAACCACCCACAACCACCAGAACGGAGTCTGCGTGTGGGTGTGTGGGGCAGGAACGTAAAGAGGGGCTGGTCCTATCCATTATCACAGATGAAGGGGAGAGGAGAACTTGCCTTCTGCCTTCTCCACCCAGCCTCTACATTCTAACCCCTTCCAGATGTCCCTGCTTAAGAAAAAGCACTGTGGTGCTGTAGTGACACCGTGATCTCTCTTGAGACAATTCGATGTTTCCAAGAAGGTTCTGAAAGATGGCACTGTCATCCCGAAGCAGGGGCTGCCCTGGGTTGGCCCTTCCCTCAGTTGCCTGTCGCCAGGCCTCCTCAACAGTGAACACCGTGGGCCCCCAGAAAAGTTCTCCTAGACTCAACGGATTCTTCGCAAAATGTTGAGACTTGCGGTGTGTATGATTTAGAGGGGACAAGACGTGTCACAGCTCTGGAACTTTGCTGGCCTGGGGTGACCCCAGAAAGCCCTGCACTACTCTTCTCTCTGGCATTTTACATCAACATGTTGTGTCAACGTGCGGGGTTCTGTCATCTCCTCAGTAAAGAGCAGCCCAGGCTCCAGCAACACATGACACCCCCGCCCCATGCCTCTGGAAGCCTTCAAAGCTTTACTTCAAAAGCACTAGTTAAACCTACAATGCATCTTTCCAAAGTGGCAACAGAAGTCCTTTTTATCCCTTGATCAGTGAAGCTCACCTGTAGGAAATGTTACACCTTTTTATCAACCCCATAGATTGTCTTTTCTGTATAAACTGGAGACATTCTTCACAGGCTTACAGCCATTAACACCTCCCAGGAATGCTGGGTAGTGCCCTGAGCACTCGCCCGTGCCTCTGCATGTTAGGGAGCCCGCCAACCCTCCAGCACAGTTTCCCCTGGATACTCACAAGGCTGATTTATTGAAAAGAGCAAAAGCTTATATGTTGGCAGGGTAGTCCCTGACACAGATGTGTACAATAAAACACATTTGATGTTTTCAAATAAAGACCTTGCCTTAAATTAGCAAGCTATTGGATTACTCTGACAGGCTGGCAAAACAAAGCATCCGTCAACAGCTGTCAAAGCCTCTCTGAAAGCATCTTACTGGGGTCGGGCCAAGACGCTCACCCAAAAGTGCAGGGCTGGGAGGGGACAGTGGGTGGGAAATGCCATCGCTCACACTGCACCTCCCTTCTTTCTTTCAGAGACGCTGCTGAAACCAGAACTCACTTTGTTTTGAAGAACTCGCTGAAAACATTTTGTTTTTCCTGTGCTGTTGGCCACTACAGAGTAGTGTGCCCTCTGTGCCTCCCCTCCTTCTTTTCTAAAGAACCTAATACTCAAATTCTCTCCGAAGACCAGTCCTCTACTGTCCTGCATAACAGCCATCACCCTTTCCTGTCTATGAGAAAATGTGTTCTATTAGCAAGCACCGTTGTGAACGTCACTGTCACATACCCACCTCCGTAGGTGGGTAAGTCCCCAGGAGGCCCTCCTCACACGTTGACTTGGATTTGGATTATTATTATTATTTTTTTTTTTTCAAAAGGAAAGTCACTGGAGCAGGAGGCAACCCACTTGGACGAGTTAAATATTTACTAGTAACCAACAACTGTGCTTGGCTCCCCTCCGTGTATTACTGTCACCATTCGTTTGCAGGATCTCTTATCACTTCTTTCCAGTTCATATTCTAGGTGTATGTGGTAGGTAAATGATCTGTTGATGGCAGCAGAAAAGAAAAATTGCATTATTTGCAGGCATTTGGAAGGATGTTACCTTGCCTTATCTTTGGGTCTCTGTAGTTCCCTCTCTTTGCACTGGGGAGAGAGTTCAAGACTTACTTTCCCATTGCAGCAGGATGCTGGGTTCAGAGAGGTACAGCGGACCTACTTGCCCAGCGGGTAAGATCATACAGTGGAAGAGGACTGGCAGGTGCCCCCATAGTAACACGTGGGCTCGTGTGCGTACCACCTAAGGGCGGGGCGAGGAGGTCCAGATCCAGAGGCATTTTCGGGCTGAGTTTTGGGGAAATGTGGTCCAACCCAAAAAGGTGATGTTTCACTACACACCTGCTGCACTAACTCCCAGTGTCTCTGGAGATCAGAATACCTGGACATAAGAGAGGACTTTGGGGGAGGGTGGTCCCCCTTCGCCTGGGATTACCTCCGGTGGATTTTATATAAAGGAGGACCTGCCTCCACACGCCTGGGAGATGAACAGGTCTCATGTGCCCTGAGTTTCCAGGGAAAAGCACATTCACCAGGGGTTCTGAGCAGCATGTCAGGGGGGTGGCTTTTACCTTGAAGGGCACAGCACTCCCAGTGACCTGCCCCAGTGGAGTTGCTTCCAACAGAATCCAGAGAAGTAGAGAAGACTCCTTCACACATTTTGTATGGGAGCTATTTTCAATACGCTGATTTAAGTAATTTCTGGTAGTTATTTAATTCAGGCAGTTTAGTTACTATAATGACTTCATTTGATAATCAAACCCAGGCCCATTTTCTGGAAAAATTAATCATTTTAAGCATCTGTCATGCATAAACTCCTAGAAAACTCCAAAAGTTGTTTAGTCACACCTCACACCTATCCAAACACTTCATTGTTGAAGTGACAATACTTTAAATCATTATGGCTTGGGTGATGGGCATTAAGGAGGGCAGGTGATGAGCACTGGGTATGAAACACAACTGATGAATTATTGAACTCTACCTCTGAAACTAATGTGCTATGTGTTGGCTAACTGAATTAAAATAAAATAAAATAAAATATAACAAAACAAAACATTGTAGCGACTCAAGAATTTCAATTTCATCCCTAAGGCTCCACATCATCCATTCTTGGCCAAGTGCTTCTGTGGTGTTCTCACTGCATGCTGGTGCCCTGGGACATAGCGACCCTCTAGAAGCATTTCCCAGATTCATTACTAACGAACAGTCAAGAAGGTGACTCGGAACCTGCAGTTTCAGGTTGTTCCTCAGGGATGACTTTCCACTCTCAGCTGAACCATGGTTATCATACATTGTCATGTACTGTTAGACGCTCTTGTATCCTGCACTCATTCTAGGCCCAGAGTGGGCCTTGTGGGCGATGCAGCCGTTTGGGGTCAGCTCCGCAGTGACTATCCCATGACCTCCTACCTGGCTTGCGTGATGCCCAAGAATGGACGGAGATGGAGGAAAGGGGTTGTGGGGGATGCTTGAGTATTGATGGTCCCTGAGAAAAAGAGAGTATGTGGGTGCTGGAGGTTGCCAGGTGAGACAGAGAAACCATATTCCAGAGGGAGAGCCCCTGAGACAGGACAGACAAAATTTGGAAGTAAGAGCTGGGTGTGGAGTGCGGCCCTGAAGGTCCCAGACCCCACAACGAATGGGTGGAGTGCCCATTGCTGACAAAGGAACTGTGAGGAGATACTGAGATCAGCTTCACCACCACAATAAGAGGGTGGACAAGGCCCACCGCTGGCTTGAGCCTTCAGTATTGCAGCGCTGGCCTCGTGAGACGGCCCACCATGCGGGCTCTGAGACTGCCCCGCCCTAGTCACTCTTATTAGGTATACCAGCTGGGGCTAATTATGTAAATGTTCTGTGCCTCAGTTTCCCCGTATACAAACTGGGCATAGAATGGGATTTACCTCATGGGCTAGGGAGAAGCGTCCATGAGGTAGTGTGCACGTCCTGTTTAGCACTGAGCCTGGACCATGGTCTGTGCCGAACGCATATTTGTTATCAACGGTTTCACTGTTTGTTCGGGCAGCTTTAGGTCTCTCATCTTAATTTATTGGCGCATTTTAGAAGATTTATTTGTTTATTTGGGGGGATGGGGCAAAGGGAGAGAAAATCTCAAGCAGACTCCCTGCTGAGCATGGAGTCGGATGCTCGATACCATGACCCTGAGATCATCACCTGGACCAAAATCAAGAGCGGGATGCTTAACTGACTTAGCTACCCAGGGACCCAATTTTTTGGCATCTTAAAAAAAAGTTTATTAATGTTTTGGGTGTGTGAAAAAGAGTTCTCCACATGGTGTTCTGGTATATTTCCCTCTACAGACAACTCAGTCTGAGGAACTCCTGTCTTTGTCACCCGACGCCTCGTGATCCCCATGAAATGGTCCAGCAGTGACCACTGCAAGCCCACCCGGCACATGCAGAGGGGGCAGCCCTGCCCTCACACAGGATACCTGCAGGGGACTCAGATGTGGACCAGTAAACATGCACACTTGTAAGCCATCAGCATCTGGAGGGGAAGGATGGGGATGGTAAGGAAAACAGAGTGAGTGTTCGGAGGGGAGGGACCCAGTTTAGAGGAGGCACCGAGACCTCAGGACAAGTCCTCAGTGTGTGTCCAAGCCACAGCCATGACATCCTCAGACATGACATCCTCCGAGCATGGGCTCACTCCAATATCCCCAGTCATTCCTCACCCAACTATGGATACCCAGGAATGGCCAGATGTCCTCCAAGGCATCCCTCAGAACTTCGTACAGGCTTACATAGTAAAGCAAGTGTTATCTTTCAGGTGCCACCTCTTTCCTGCCGTGAGGATTCAGAAACCATGGCCCTGGGACCTGGTTACCGGTGCTGTCTGGTCCCGTGACCGGCAGGCTGGGAGAGTGGAGATGTGTTCTACCTATTCTCTATTATGAGATAAGGCTGGTGAAAGTAGCTTCCGGATGACCTTGTCTTAATGTGTTTTGGTGCATAAGAGCTCTGCTTCAGCTCCAGAATTTTTATGGATCAACCTCCAGGTCCACTGTTTTTATGAATGAGTCCAGTTTGTGTCCAGTAGTGTGCATGAGAAAGACCAGCTTATCAAAATGCTTTCTTCCAGAAGAGTTCAGGGACTCATGATTGTCCAGACATGTCACCAATATCACTACAGACCACGTGTGAGACTCAGGCCAATCCTTCCGTGCCGAGCAGCACACTTCGTGCCTGCCACCTCCCCTCGGCAGCAGGAAGCCCTATGGGAGCTGTGGGCTGGGACCCACAGACACAGAGCCACCAGCAGAGGACTGGGGTGAGAGGAAAGATCACCACTCATCCCTCCAAACAGCACTGTCTGGCCCAGACAAAACAGAGCTGTGTGCATGTGTGTGGAGGGCAGGAGGCCAACAGTCAAATCACTTATCCAAGGGGCAACTCCAGAGAGAACAGTTGCTTTAAAAAAAAGAAACTAGATAGAAGAAGGTAGAAAAGAGAAGGGCAGGGGAGGGGAGGGGAGGGGAGGGGAGGGGAGGGGAGGGTACAGGAGAAGAGGAGAGAGAGAAGGAGAAAGAGAAAGAGAAGGGAAAACAGGGAAAAAACAGCCTGGTTTTCCAAAGTTGACACAACTCAAAAGGGCATTTCTGAGCTTTTCCTCTAGAACAACAAAGCAGCGCGTTTTGTTTTCCTCTGTGACTTGCTCTTAATTTCTTAGTGAAATGGGTCCAACAACGGAGAGGCACAGCCCAGCCCCTTAGCTCCCAGGAGCCTCGTTGGCAGATTCCTCTTGAACCCTGCGAGGTCGCCAGACATCCATCACCTGCCTCCCGTCCCCCAGGGAGGCGCAGGGGTGGGTCTGCTGACAGCCCTTACCTGAGATCACACGCGCTCCATCTTCTGCAGACCCGGGCAGAGTCCCGGTTGAAGCCCGCCCTGGGGAAGGCAGCGCTCAGCATGGCAGGGCCTCCCATCCTCGCGGGTGCTCACGGCTCACGCTCCCCCTCCCAGCTTCTGCAGCATGTTCCCAAACTTCAGCAGCACCCCCTCCCTGGGGTCCTCCGGGCCACTGACCCTTTGGCCCCCACAAGTCCCCCCAACTCACAGGGTGAGAGGAAGGCAGGTCATCAGCTCCCTATCAAAAGGACTGGCTTTTCGTTAATGAATTGTCTGTACCAAGACACAGTTGTATCGTTAAAATATGGGTCTGACTATCTGCATCCCCTCCCCCCAGACCCATGCTGGAGCCCTGACTCCCAGTGTGACAGTCTCAGGAGGCAGGGCCATTGGGAGGCGGTTAGGCTTTGCTGAGGTAATGAGCCTGGAGCTTCTCCGAGGGCTTAGCATCCCTCTGAGGAGAGGAAGAGACACCAGCTGCATGTCAGTCACGTGAGCACCCGTCTGTAAGCCGGGAAGCAAGTTCTCGGCATACGTCCCATCAGCGGGCACCCGACCTCAGACGTCCAGCCTCCGGACCCTTGGGAAAGGAGTGTCTGGCTTTTGCACCCCAGCCTGTGGGCTTCTGTGATGGTAGCTGGAGCACAGGGACCTTTGTAACAATTTCCGGTGGCTTCAACAACAAACATCTATTGCTCACAGTTCTGGTGGGGAGAAGTTCAAGGTCAGGGGGCCAGTAGGAGGCGGGTCTGTGAGGGCCCTCTTCCCGGCTTGTAGATGGTCACCTTCTTCACCGGGCAGAGAGAGAGAGAGAAGCAGGGACTCTGGTTTTTCTTCTCCTTATGGGGATGCTAATCCCATAATAAGGGCCTCACACTCCTGAGGGTATCTTTACCTATTACCCCACAGGCCCCACCTCCTAATCCCTGCCCTACAGGGTTCAGGATCTCAGCCTGTGAATTTTGGGAAGGGGACACAAACACTCAGTCTACTCCGGTCTCCTTGATCAAACCTGCCTGAAGGTGCTAGATACAAATGATCATTGAGTATGGGCTCCAGATAACTCTAGGATATAACTGAAGCACGTGGATTAAGATTTGTAACTGGAAACAAACCACCCAACTATGGGTTTGGGGCACCTTGGTAAGGAGTGTGCAAACCTGATTTCCTCCTTAGGAAGGATCTTTTTTCCCAGGCATGATCATCTCAGGAGACACTGAGTTGCTCTGGTAAAACCCACAGTGCTCAAGTTCACCTACAAAGTGTGACAGAAATATTTTTTTTTCATTTCCATCAAAGGATAAAAATACCTTAAGTGCTCATGCTAATCTCTCAATGGAGATAAGAACATCCTTGGAAACACAAAGGGCAATTTTTACTTTAAATAACCACTCTAACTGGCTGGTACTCTCACCTGCCCCTGGCAGGGCTCTAGCAGGTGAGTGACCCCATTCCCCGCCCCCCACCCGAGTCCGTCCATCCCTGACGTCAGCCCGTCCATATCTGTGTCTACAGGCTTCAAGGAGGGGCAGAGATGCATACGCAGGGTGGAGATGCTGTTGGCAGACCTTCTCTACTGTTCTGCTCACAGAATGTGCCAGCCCCAGGATGGCAGGCCCCTCCAGACAGCCCGGCATGGGGACGCTAACTGGAAAGATGAGTTAACAGTGGGATTGGAGGTAGTTCTGCCTGTCCTCCAGAGCGATGGTTCTCAGCTCCATTAGAGCACAGCTCCCACTGCAGCCCAGGGCTCAGACGCCCACACCAGATCCTGAAGCCCTGTGTGCAATTCGTAGAAACACAAGAAAAAGCAAAGCAAGAGGTGTGGGTCCCGTTCTGAAACGGTTCATAATTTAAAAATCTCTGCTTCATGCCTAAGTTGTCTGCGTTGGGATGGAATGCCAGCTCTAATCAAATCTAGCACAGAATTACAGATCGAATTACTTCAAGTTTAGCACAGAAATGATGCAGAACTTCATAACTAAAGCAACAGGGAGGACCTCTTGCAAGAATGCAGTGAGGACAGGCCAACTGGGCAGGGACCACTAGTGGCCCTCTGAGGCAAGAAGTCGTAAACACTCAGGGAAGGACGGCGGGCGATGTGACCGTCAGACATCCTGCCCGGCAAGAGTGGGCGGGTTTGTCACCTCGCTGAAGATGATACTGATTCCATAGGGAATGATTTTTAAATGGGGAAAATTTGTCCTTGATTTTTAACTGATGATGCATTTCAAAACTCTTGAAGCGTTTATTGTAATTTCTTCTGCCTGGATTAATTCCTATTCAATTTCCTCATCCCACCGCTTCCCCAAACTATGATGTAGTAGGAAAAACATTAACATTTACTGAAGTTTCAACACTGAAGACCTGATCTTATTTTGATTTTTCAGATAATGCTCTACGCAGACGTGGATTTTATTCCATTTTTGTGGGTGAGGAAGCGAAGGAGTAAGGAAACATAATTATATACCTTGCTCCGGCAGGGGTTATGTGCCAAAACTAGACTTGGAACCAAAGTCCCTAGCTCCCAGCCAAATAAATGCAGTTTTTACAACATACATATAAATTACGGGTGTCTATCTTTGCTTCTATCATTGCTGATGAAATGGACGGACCTGTTCTTAAGAAATCTCGACAAATGAAAATCTTAAATTGCTTTCCTCTGATCTTCTTGCATAAGTTTTTTTTTTTTTTCACTTTTCCTACACTTGACCCACTTCTGTCTTAACACATTTTTTTAATTACAGATAGGTAATTAAGTTATCTCACTGGTGACATTCTGGTGGGAAAACTTAAAGTGAAGTTTAAATTCCTGAAAACAGACATGCAAGAGATTCCCTAAGCCCTCCGTTCGGGTACCACCCCCATCCAATGTTTTCTTGGAACATGGACATGCCTATGCCCGTTAGCAGTTCACTAGATGAAGTCTGCTGCTGAAAACTGTAACGCGACTGTATGGTTGTTATAAAACTTCCAAAACTCCTCCGTGTCCCCCCTGACCCACTATGCAAATATTTTTCAAGCCAGTGATTAAAGCTAAGATCTGTTTTTCATAAGTAACTCGCATCACAAACCAAATTATCCCTGTTACCGACGATCATCAGACCAGACTCTAATTGGACAACAGGAAAGAGTAATTCAGATGCCAGAGTAAAAACCCCCTCCCCTCTCTTCCCAGTTAATACTGACAACTCACTGGCCACAGGCAATTCTCACAGTGCTTTGCCTGACTTAATTTTGCTTTTAGCATTCAGTGCCAGGAATACCTAGAAAATTATCTACTAATTATCTCGCATTATCTATGTTGGTTCATGTCTAAAGAGCAGCTCATCTAATTACAAGCCCCTTTGCTATTTGCCTCTAAAGTGTGGGTTTAACTGAGAATTTCTCCAAAAGGGTTTGCACTAAAGGCTGGTAATTATGTGCCTTGCATTCTTCGGAGGCCGCTCTCTCAGGTATCAACAACAAACAGAGTCACTCAAATGATGCTTTCACAGCAGGTAGGCTGTAAGCAGTAATTACATCTTGGCATTTTAAGTGTTTCCTTAAACTGGACAATTAGTAAGCAGTATGGTGACCCAGTCCTAACATTCCCTAGAGAACTACAACCACCCCCCCTTCTGGAAACTCATGGACTCTTCCATTGTACCGTCAGAGCACAAGCTAGTTCTCTCTTAGCAGGTGTTTCTTGATCATGTTTAGAGTCAAGGAAATAAAACATGATGTTAAAGCAGGCTGGCATTGAATCATAGTCAGTATTTTATTGAAAATACGAAGAATTATAAAAATTTCCAGTTACGAGGACCAAGTGCATGGGACACTTTATCCATTAACAAGCAAGTGAAAAACAGTCCCTCAGCACCTGGAACATGATAGAAAACCCTGGCAGGGCAGCTGATATAGAAAGCATTTTAAGTTATGAGGAAAAGCATACAAATACTATTATTTTTTTATTTTAAAATAATTAAAAACCCAGAGAAAAGTTAAAAGTATGGTTAAGTCACTTATTCTTGAAACATCAGAGCAGAACTTGCTGTACAGATGCTCCGTCACACGGGTAATTACTTGCTCATTTTCTATCAAAAAAGGACACTTTCTTACTTAATGGAAGCACAGCAGAGAAAATACTCTATGCCCTACTGTAATGGTGGGTTCATGTCATTATACATTTCTCCAAACCCATATACTGTGTAATGTGAAGAGTGAACCAAAATGGAAGTCACAGACTCTGGCGACGATGGAGAGTCGAGGCAGGATAATTGTGGCAAATGTGTCACCCGGGATGTTGACCGTGGGTGGTGGGGTTGTGCATCTGTTAGGTTAGGGGATGTATGCACTATCTTCTTAATTTTTTGTGAAGGTAAATGTGCTCTAAAAAATAAAGACTTTAAAACAAACAAACAAAAATTAACCGTAGCTTTTGGGGGAGGTAGTGATGTAGAAGGGCCACCCTTCTTTAATAGCACTGTTTGCACTTTGGTGGGCTCTATCCCAGCTCATCGACAGAGGAAGGAAAACCATAAACAGGAGATTATTTGAAGAGGGTGAAATAAATAGGACTTGTCTGTTTTGTTCTGTTTTTTATCCTTGTTGTGTTTTTTGTTTTGTTTTGCTTTGCTTTGCTGTTTATCTTTGATAGATTTGGGGGACTGCTAAAAAGAGATAGAGTGAGCCACTATTTCTCTGCTATTTTAGGACAAAACTATCTCACCTATTCTACATCTGTAGCTGTGTCTTTTAAAAATTCAATATTTAGTTTACTTTTATAATTGTTATTTTTATAATTGCTCTCAATTAGTACTATTATTATATCAGACATTGAAAATAATTATTTTCATTATAATTCTTCATTGTCTGTTCTCTAAAGCTGTTTATGATCCTTAAAATTGTTTTTTAATTTGTTTACTTTTTGGTTTCTCTGAATTTTCAGGTGTATGTTTAGCTCTTTTGTTATACTTCCACTTTTTTCCACAAAATTTATTCAACTTTCAAAATACAACCTTATATGTTCAAAGTAGTTTGTCATTTTGCTAAATGTTTTCATATTTTTTTTTCCTTTAACTCCAGGCTAACTTAGCAATTGGCTTAATGATTTCTAAACATGCAGAAACATTTGTTTTGGCTTTGCAGTGAGGGATCAGGTATGATGTTGATCATTTAGGATGCAAAGATGTTTGTTTTGTTCTCTGACTCATGGTCTAAAAAATATACAAAGATGTGAATCCTTTATTTCCCAAATATAATTTTCTATGTATTTGTTGACACAGTTTGTTCACCCTGTTATTTATATCTTTTATATGTTCTTATACTTCCTCTCAATATCCATTGTAGGGAATTAATCAAGATTTATTTTTCATTCATTTCTGTTCAGTTCAAAATTTCAAAGTTATATTTGTACTTATATCTGTGTTGAAGGTTTTTCTATCTTATGATCAATCATTTTTTACCAATACATCAAGTCATTTCTGGCAACTGCTGATAATTTGTTTTAAGATGGGTGATGAGGAGAAATAATAGAGCACTAGAAGCAATATAATAACAAAGAATTAGAAAAGACAAACATCAGTGTGTCCATCGACCTAAAATCACCCTATGTCTCAGAAAAAGAAAAGTATACTAGAACTTCAAAAAAAAAAAAAAAGTAGGGAGACATAATACTTTTTAGAATGTGAGATTTCACACACACACACACACACACAAACACACGAACTTCATGCCATGGAACAGAGGAAAACTTAACAACAGATCATGTGAAAGTTAAAATATAGTGATTATTTATACACAAGCAAAAAATATCCTAAAGCATAAATTCAAAGTCTTATTATGGTACTGGACAAAAGTTAGGGAAAATGGAAAGTGGTAGCTCATTTGCCTAGGAAAGCTATTGGAGGAAAACAGAAATGTGTATCAGAAATTAAGACTGAATTACAATGTGGCAAGGGTAGGGCATGTAAAACTGGAAATGCAGTATCAGAAATAGAGAATATAAATCAGAAAGCTAAGAAAATTAAATGGAATCAAGAATTTTTTTTAATTTTATTTTTAATTTTATTTATTTGTTTATTTATTTATTTTATTTCTTTTCAGCGTAATAGTATTCATTGTTTTTGCACCACACCCAGTGCTCCATGCAATACGTGCCCTCCCTAATACCCACTACCTGTTCCCCCAACCTCCCACCCCCCCCTTCAAAACCCTCAGGTTGTTTTTCAGAGTCCATAGTCTCTCATGGTTCACACCTCCCCTTCCAATTTCCCTCAACTCCCTTCTTCTCTCCATCTACCCTTGTCCTCCATGTTATTTGTTATGCTCCACAAATAAGTGAAACCATATGATACTTGACTCTCCCTGCTTGACTTATTTCACTCAGTATAATCTCTTCCAGTCCCGTCCATGTTGCTACAAAAGTTGGGTATTTGTCCCTTCTGATGGAGGCATCATACTCCATAGTGTATATGGACCACATCTTCCTTATCCATTCATCCGTTGAATGTTATCAAAAGAATCAGAAACACATGTTGAAGACAATGCAAAGTGGATCCAACAGATGTTCAATTGGAGTGAACATCCTCCCCAACCCTTCCCCCCATCAGGGGACAAATGGAACAATGGAACAGAATTAATATTTAAAACTGTAACACACACACACACACACACACACACACACACACATGCACACCCCACTTTCCTGGAATCAAACAAAACTCGAATCTATGTGTTAAAGTGCTCACCATTGACTTGGAAAGTTTGACTCAGAAAGATCAATTCTAACTGCTAAATTCTAAAAGTTATGAGAAAAAAAAATGTGTGAACCTTCAAATATAAAGTCCATGTCACTCACAAGTTACTCCGAATTTCTTGACAGGAGGCAAGTATGGAAACAGGAGAGGAAGGGAGCCTGAATAGCAAACCACCTGTCAAGGAAAGAAGATGCATGCACCCAGTAAAATATTCACTTCTGCAAATACGAATGAGAAAGGGACTTGTGCTGAGTGACACAGGTTAAAATAAAACCAAATGGCAGAATGATATTTATTTTGCTAAATTTTTGTAAAAAAGGAAGAAATTCAAAAATATGGAACATAGCTGCTTATTTTTTGCTGAAAGGAACCGTGGAAACCCCAACCTAAAACAAATAGAAATAATTGTAGTGTTAGGTGAATAAGGAGAGTTAGATCATGATCATGTCAACATTCCACATATTAACAGATTAAATCAACTAAGAGGAGAAAATTAACCTTTAAATTTAACAAAAATAAATGAACTTAACTACATAGTAGATGGGTAACTTACCCATAGAGATAAGAAATAATTCAAGTTATTTTTAACAAATACTTCTGATAGTACATCCTCAGTGGGATATACTTTAAGGAACCAGGGGACTGCAGAGAAATAAATTATAAACTTCATTCAGTCGTTCTATTTCTAGTGACAATAAAGAGGTTGTAATTTTGACACTATTTCTGCAGCTTGTAAGAGATAAAAATCACTAAATATGCTAATGTTATTATGAACCCAAACTCCCAAATGTGAGAAAAACAGAGACAAATGGAAAATCAAAAAAGCTAAGAGCAATACCCTCTATTTTTTTAGAAATATGATTTCATGATTTTCTTTTAAAAATGTCTATTTCGCCAAGCTCTGTCACTGAAGCTGCCTATAAGTACTGAGCCCTGTCGCGATAGGCATGTCTAGTGCCCAGGAGCGGGCTGCACTTATGAGAGCCAGTGGTCCTTAAACAAGAGCTAATCTCAAATGCACAGCAGAGTAAGTCCCCAGCATCCCAAGGCTAATGTGACCACGTCAGAAAGACGCAAGATCTTGACAGAGGGGCTCACACCAGGTAAACTGGGAAACTTAAGGTGTCAATAAAAAAAGATGGTAACTATAATTAAGCATACAATGCTGAACAATTACAAATACCCGATCTCTCAAAAAGATTTAAAAAAAAATCTCGTTATCCCCCATTGCCGGGGACTAGTACATGGACTGAATATTCTGAAGAATAAAAATGACATGAAGGGGCTCGCTCCTTCCTCCAGTATGTTAGGGGTAAATGCAGATAACCCTAGTTGATGAAGTAAAGATACTTTTTACATAATAATGTCAATTAATACACATCAAAGCAATCTCATCATTATCATTCTACAAGCCGTCCCCAGTCAGATTGTTGAGATAGGCAAGTCTCATCAATGGAAGCTAAACACCCCAGATGATTGGCTGCCACCACCCTAACCAAGTGATTAAATTTAGCATCACTAATAACACAGCAGACTGACACGAGGCACTTCCTGATGGGCTGAAATGTCAAGTACCGGAACGTGACACATGAAGTGTTCCTGCTAAAAATAATAGCCAGGAATGTGGCTCTAACCTTCAGTTTACAGGGAATTGTAAGAGCTGGAGAAACAAGTGAAATGATCCCATGAGGAAACAGTCGGATGGATCTAGAATGTGGGACATGAAAATATCCCTGCTTTATTCTCTTCAAAAAGTCACCATCATGAAAAAAAAAAAAAATTAAAGGCTTTAGGGAAGAAGGGGCTCTTCCGAGTCACAAAAAGACGAAAGTGACGCCAGTGTGATGAGTGCCCAGACTCAGAATATGACTTTGATAAAACCAGTTCTAAAATGTTTTGAAAAACAAAAAAAATGTTCGCACTATCTGGGAGAGACCGGATTTTAGGGACTCACTGTTGGTTTTAACTGTTATGATAGTGGTATTTTGGTTATGTATATGGGTATGTGGGGCTTAGCGAAACATTACTTATCAATCTACTATTTACCTATCAAGACAAAGGCATAAACTAAAAAAGACAGAGAAAGAAAAATAAAACAGTACTTTTTTTTTAATGCGGTAAAATGTTAATTGTTGGATCCAGGTGACTATTCCATTAGTTTTCAGCTTGTTCTGATAATGTACCATTGTTCACAATAAAAAGAAAAATTACACGTAAAAACTACTTTCAGTCCAGAACTGAATTTAGGTTTAATTATTCTTCGATGTCTAAATAAATACAGCTACAAAGGATTCCGTATTTGGGGCTTGTCTGAAAACTAAGATCATTCAAATATGAAATATGCCTATCTCAAAAGTTATCACTTGTATTTCCCAAATTAGAGTCAACCATCCTTTTTGAAAGATTTGATTGTATCACCAAATTACTGCCTGTCAATAAATACATTTCATTCTATGGGTCATAGGGTTGTCATTTTAGTATTTAATAATTCAACTCCTCTCACTGCATTAACCTTTAGAAATTATAGGTCCTGCTGCCTCCAGGATCTGCCCCTCTCTCCCGGTGTCTCATCCTCTTCGACCCAGCTACTTCTTAATAAAAGTACATTCTACCTTTTCACAGTACTGACACGGCTTGCTTCTTAAAGGGCTGGCTCTGAATGTTCGTTGAATTGCACTGGATTTCTAGAACAGAAACAACTCCGTGTGTGTGTGTGTGTTCGAGTGCACACATGAATGTGTGTGTCATACTTCTGACACTGAGTGAATGTATTTCCAAATCCGTGGCAGTGAATGACACGGGAGCCAGCACGTTGGCCTACCCACAGTACGGAGACCTGTGTTTCTTTTTCTTCCCACTCCTTGGGGTCTCTAGTTATGGTCATGTAGTCAGAAACATTTACATTTTGTAGGTGAAGGCAGCTGAGAGTCAGCGGAATAATGGAAGTGACATTAATAACATTAAATGTCATAACTCTTGACAACCAGATGCAAATGAGCACCTTACCAAGCAAGCAAGGAAAAAAAAAAAAAACCCTGAATATATCTTTTCTTTAAAATACATTCAGTATTAGAACTGTCCAGTCCGGATGGAAACCAGGCGTCCCATTTTGGTGAGCCCGCGACCTCCGTCTGGGCACAGCCTGGTCATCTCAGGCCGGAGCCGTCTCGGCCAGAGGCGGGGAGAGCCACGCTGGTCCTTACAGCTCCGCACGTGCTGCCTTTATTCATGCCTTTCCGTTTCGACGGTGCTCCCATTTTTCCTTCATCTTTTATTTTTCCTTCAGCGCAGAGGAGACGCGCAGGCGGAGGGACGGAAACGCCGCCAGGCCCCCGCCCTCGGTTCCCCGGCTCAGAAGCGGAACAAAGGTGCTTTCAGAGCGCAATGCAGCAAGTCCCAGCGTCCCCCCCTGTTGTCACAACAGATTAAGGGGACCCTTCTCATGTGGTTCCCAGCTTTCTCATCGCCCCTGCCTTGTCAGGGGGGTGCCGTCATTGAGGAAGGTACACGGTATTTTGAAAGGATTAGACGGAGGATAAAACGCAGCTCGATGCTTTATAAAGGAGAGGCAGGCGGGGAGGGAGGGAGAGAAATGTCCGGTGTTACAGAGCAACTGGGCCCGAGCGACGCGCACGGAGAGAACCAGCAGACTGATGGCGCTCGGGTCCCCGAGGCCGAAGGAGGGGAGGTGGCCTTTGACAAATATTTGCTCCCGCAGAGGCGGCGTCTGGAGTGAAAGGCCCGTAAGGGGTTTCTGACAGGGTTGAAAGGACACAGACGAGGCAGACTCCGCAGACGGAGGGACGGTCTCACCCCCTGGATCTCCGTGGCCGGCGCGGGAGCAAACACGCCAAATCCGCCGTCCGCTCCGTCCACGGAACGGAGAAGCCCCTCGGGCCGGCGTGAGCGGAGCTGCGGGAGCTGAGCGGGGCCGGGCCCGGGCAGCTCCGCCCCCTCCTCAGAGTCCTGGGACCGCAGGACCCCAGGTGCCCGGGGGGACCCGCGTGGCCCGCCCTCGCTGGCAGAGGGGAGCAAGGAGAAGCTCTCGGCGGCGGCGGCTCCCCTTCCCGCGCAGAGACTCGGGCTCGAAGACCAAAGCCGAATCCCCGCCCCCGGGGACCGCGCGCCTCGAGGGCGACCGCCCAGCGGCTGCCGCCGCCCCGGACGCGCGGTCAGTCTGCTCTGCCCTCGCTCCCACGGCCGCCCCTGCCCGCAAGCCCTCCACGGAAAGGCGCCCGCTCGTCTCAGAGGAACCGCACGCGCTGCGGGTCACGCGCAGGGTCCCCGAGGACGGAGCGACGCGGGGCGTTCGCCAGGCTGCGCGCGGGTCCCACGAGCGGCGCGCACCGCGGCCCAGACGGCCGATGCCCCCAGACAGGACTGATTCGCGCACGGGTGTGTGCGCTTTTAGCGTTTACCAAACATGGGCTCAGGAAGGGAAGACGCGAGGAGAACCCTCAGAATAATGAGGAGGCGATCCCGGGGGCCGACCTCTCCACCAGGAAGGGCAGCATCGCGCGAGTGACCCGAGGCATCCCGGAACCGCACGTCCGTCTGCACGTGAGGCACGCAGCGTCCAGACCGCGTCGGCCGGGGTCCCCACACGCTCCCGGGTAAATGCAAGCATTATGTTCTTCGCTTGTCCTGTACTTCTGACGAGGTGTGTGCGTGGCTTATTTCAGAGAGAACCTGCTAAAGCAAAACGGAACTGCAGTTTGAAAGGTCCCCTCCCCGCGGGGGCTGGGCTCGGACCTCAGTGCGGACCCGCATTTAGGTTTATATGTACGTGCGTACGGATGGAGAGATGCCGAGATGATGACGTGTGTGTGAGTGTGTGAGTCTGTATCACGGTGTACACCGCGAAGGTGTAGAGTCACGGACACCCAGTAACAACAAGCAAACTTAACACCCAGATCTTGTTTTCTAACTACCATTCTCCAATAAAAAAAAAGTCAAGATTCCTTGGAAAAATGGCTGATTCGAGGGCTGACTCAAGAATAAGTAGAAGCTGAGACTAGAGTAAAGTGAGAGGAAGGGGGAAGGTTCTGAAAGGTTTATGAGCCAACCTAAAGCTTCTCTCAATGGCCAAAGGTGGAATAAGTTGAACAGGAAGATGAATACCATCGTGTTGCATTCTAACCCCAAGAATAAAAGTGATATTCGAAAATCCATTCTGATATACGAAATGATGACTAAATAATAAATAAACTAAATAATACTAAATAAATAAACCAAGTATACTAAATAATAAACGGAGGAGAAAAGACAAATAGTCTTCAAAGAGAAATCCAGTTAATAAATATCAAAGAAGTGAGGGAAATGAAAAGTCACCATTAGGACATCACGGCAGTAATTACTGCAGACAAGACTCCCCGATGAATGCAGAAGTGAGTGGAAGGAATCTGAAGGAGGACAGGGTATGCGCATCTTCTAAAGCATCTCCTCTGATATATTTATTAATTGTATGGTTTTAGCACATGTCCTCGAGTTAGCCGATACTTCTCCTTCTGGGAGGTGGAGTTGACCTCTCTCCTCCTCCACCTCCTCCTTGTTCCTCTCTCTCTCTCTTTTTTTTTTTTTTTTTTTAAGATTTTATTTATTTGACAGAGAGAGATCACGAGAGACAGAGAACACACACAGAGGGTGTGTTGGAGAGGGAGAAGCAGGCTTCCTGCCAAGCAGAGAGCCCAATGTGGGGCTCGATCCCAGGACCCTAGGATTATGACCTGAGCCAAAGAAGAAGCCTAACGACTGAGCCACCCAGTTAAGATGTTCGAAGGAGAAGGGCACATCACCTCTGCGACATCCTTTCTCCAAATCCACATAATTAAGTTAATTGTGAAAAAACTTTAGAATATTAATTTTCTAGGACTGCTAGAACCAATACCATAGACTGAACCAGCTATAAAACAGGCATTTGTGTTCTCACATTCTGGAAGCCAGAAGTCTGGATGCCGGGGTGAGCAGGGCTGGTTTCTTCTGAGACCTATCCCCTTGGCTGTAGAGGTCTATCTTCAACCCTCTGTCCTCATGTGGCCATCCCCATAGTGTGTGTCTATGTCCTGAACTCCTCTCCTTAAAAGAACATCAGTCATATCGGGTTAGGGCCCTCTCTAATTACCTCTTCATATGCTCTGGCTTCAAAAACAGTCCTATCCTCATGGGTGAATGTTAGCTCTTCAGTATCTGAATCAGACGGTGGGGGGTCACAACTCAGATAAACACGAATAGAGAAACATTATGCAAAATACCCAACCAGCACTCTTCAAGAGGCCAACGTCATGAAATAGTAGGAAAGACTAAGGAACTCCCACGGATAGGAAAGAACTGAGCAGATATGAAGACCAATGCAATGTGGACTCCCAAGTGGAACGCTGGCAACGAGTACTGGTGGGAAAACTGGGAAATCCATATAAACGCTGCAATTCAGATAATAGTACAAAATCGAGCATAATTAATTAACATAATATCATATATTAATATTGAGGGAAGCAGACTGAAAGGTGCAAGGAGCCATCCGTACCATCTTTTTTATTTTTTTAAATAGAGATTTTTTTTCAAAAAAAAAAAAAAAGCTAAATGTAAAAGTTATTTCCATCTTCAAAAGTATCTACCTTTACTTGAGAAAAAAAAAAATACCCAGGAGAAAAGAAATTCGTATCATGCATTTTCTTTTTAAATCTTCTCTATGTAAGAAAGATTTTTTCTTTAATGACTTTTGAGTCTTACATTTTTTGCTTTCTCAATTTGAAAGTTAGTTATATATCCTTTTGAATCTTCTAGTCACTGATTCCTTCTTGCATTAGCCCTATAGACCTCAAGCAGTCATGAAGCACTCAAATACACTTTGCATAGAACATGATTAGAATATGCTCTAGTGCATGCCTGGGTGGCTCAGTTGGTTAAGCAACTGCTTTTGGCTCACGTCATGATCCCAGAGTCCTGGGACTGAGTCCCGCATCGGGCTCCCAGCTCCATAGGGAGTCTGTTTCTCCCTCTGACCTTCTCCCCTCTCATGCACTCTTTCTCTCTCTCTCTCTCTCTCTCTCTCATAAATAAATAAAATCTTTTAAAAAATGCTCTAGTCATTGATGTACACATGGGTGGGTGCATCATCTGGAATGCACATGGGTGGGTAAGGAAGAAAATCTGAAAACACTTTTTACTGCAATGCTGCTACAGATCTAGGGAGATAAGAACATGAGACATCCAGTAAAAATAAGAAAATACCTTAGTCTGCCCAGAGAAAAGTGGGTTAGAGTTCTCAAGAAGAAACACAAGAATGATATCATAAAGGACATGGGGCAATGCATGAAATGATTCATTGAGGAGTAAGATTTGTGCATGTACGGAATTTTGTGAGATAATTATCAGGAACTACAAACAGTTTTGTATTATTTGGGAACAGAGATTTTGAAAGGAGGATTAGGGAGAGCTGAGGATGGGTTTAAAGGCAGGCAGAGAGAGGGCTGGGTTCTCTGCATGGGAGAAAGTCTCAGACAGCTTTCATCCAGGATGAGACTGTAAGGTAGCATTTTGTAATGGCCCATCTTGGAAGACAGCATGAAGGATGAAAGGAACAGGTTAGCCTAGAGAAAGAAAAGCAGATTATAAGTCAGTCTGCAAATGTCCAGGTTGGATACCATGAGAGTGTGGGGGCTGGAGAGAACAAAATGGTCAGAGGTATGTAGCCAGTTCCCTCAATAATCAAGCACCTTCTGCAGCACGTGCACTATAACTGGAATGATGCAGAGAAGAGTAGCATGGCCCCTGGCATGGACAACATGCAAACACACAAAGCATTCCATATTTCTAAAAAATGGATTGCTTACCAATTGTTCAGAGGGGCAAAGGGAGAAATAAGATTGTAGGTGTATCTTCAGATTTCTCTTTGAGATGTGGTTAGATTTTACTGGTAGTGGTAGTGACATCTAACACTGAATCTAACACTGCCAGTAGTGGTATTCCTCCTAGTACTAATACTACAACTAGCAGTAGGAGTACTACTACTGCTGTTGCTGCTGCTGTTACTAGTTCTAGTAACACAAGTAGTCTGAAGTGCTCGCCGAGCATCAGGCAGGGTCGGCTTCCTCTGTGTGCCTGCACTCAATGCTCTGCCTTCACCATCTTGAAATTCTTTGTTTTTTTCCCCCTGGTGAGTTGATCTTGGCTGTCATTCTCTACTCATCTGTGTCTTCAGATTTCTAGCTGGCAATTCACTCTGCAGCCTCCATTCTTTGATGGATCTAAGATGTTCAGTTTATTTTCTTGCAAGGACAGGAGTGATGACTTCCAAGGTCTTTCACCCATCAGAGCTGACATCAGAGGAGGCTCATTTCTGGGTTGTTCCGGGTTGATCCCGAAGAGCTCTGTGGGGCCTCAGGGAGATATCTGGGGATGCTCATCTTCACCAGACAGGGATAGAGCTGGTTCAGACATCCAGGCAGCATCAGACAAATGATTGTCCTCTTGGTCCCTCTTCTGGGATGACTGCAGCCACACCTGAGGCTTCTGCATGGATGCCTCAGGACTGAGAGCTCAGGAGGAGGTTGGGGATGGGGGTCAGGAAGGTTGGGTAACTATAGACAAGAAAAGAGAAATCTTAGGGAGGGAGGAATGACCAAGAGTGCTAAATACTAGAAAGAGATTGGGGGATTCAGGTTAGAAAACAGTCCTTGGATTTGAACAAATCTTTTAAATTCTAGAAGAAGTATTATTTTACCAAAATACCCAATGTAATAAATATGTTAATTTTGACAATTGTCTGAGGAACAATAGCATCAAAATCCACAAAGCTATAGGAAAGTGATGTTGAAGCCTAGCGAAACTTGCAATAACTCATCTATAATGCAAATCCAAGGAGGCAGTGAAGTATGATTAAGAAACTCCCCTTTCAAGACCAGGGGACCCTGGTCTGTGGCAGGTGTCCAAGAATACACACACCATGATAAAGAGCACATGAACACACATATGCACATAAATAGGAATCGTGTGAAATAGAGTAACATCTCAATTTGAGTAAGAATGTGGATGGGGCACTTGGGTGGCTCAGTCAGTTAAGCGTCCAATTGAGGATTTAGGCTCAGGGGTCCCGGGATCCAGTCCTGTGCTGAGCTCTGCTCTCGGTGGGGAGTCTGCTTGAGATTCTATCTCTGTCCTGCTCCCACTTCACTCCCACCCAAATAAATACATAAATAAATCTTTAAATGGAAGAATGTGGATGGAAACATTTTCAGATGAAACACAAAAAAGACAAAACTTAGTAAAAGATGAGCTGAGATGAGGAGTTTGCTTGAACATCATAGTGAAGACGTTCCTCTCCTTTCTTGACGGATGAATGTGGGAGCCCATGCAACCACCCTGTTCTCCTTGTCCCCTCTGGCATGACTCATTTTAAGGACTATCCAAAAGTAGATGAAGGGCCTGCAGGTGGACTGACTGCCACATCTGGGGGCCCCATGGGAGATCTTCACTCTCTAAGCAATTTCAGGGTTTTAACTACGGAAGTTCAAGCCACCATTAGACCGCGGTTCAAGTTCACCTGGAGTGCGGGTCTGAAAGTGCAGGCACCTATAAAACCTATCTGATCACCTCGTTTTTGGACTTTGAAGATGCCTGCCCAGTGCAACCTACACCAGGATTTCAGTCTTATACATCATTTAACTGATGAACCAAGCTAGAGCATTTACTTAAACCCAGACGCCGCTGTTGCGAGTACCCAGCCAAGTCGCAGACTATGTTGTTCTATTTGGTTTAGATAATTCAAATATGACCTCCTGGCACCAGAGCAAATGAGCACGTGATGACCTCAGTGAATCAGTGTCAAATGACTTTGTGCTTTCCGCTTGCTCCCCAGCTCCTAATTCACACTCCAGTAAGAGAGCTCCTGTTTTGGGGTGTATAAAGGTGAGAAGCAGCCATTTTTTTCCCATCCTATAATAGTAAATGAGACTGAATGCTCCTGAGAATTTAAGTTACCCTACGTCCCACTACAACTTTGCCAATTGTCACAGGAAACAGTGGCTTGTTCATGAGCGTTTCATTCAGAGGACGCTTGGTCTAACGTGCAGGTCAGGGGTCAGGCTGTTCTACACTAGCTGAAGCACCGCTTCTGAACAGTCACTCTGCAGTTGAGAACTGTATCTTCCCTGAGACCCCAATGAGGGAAAATCCCCTTCTTGCCTGCAGAGAGCCTTGTTCCAAAGGCCGGAGAGAGGGCTGGGTAATTTCGTTCATTCCAGGTAAAACAGAAGTTAGACAATTTTGTGACTCACAATTTGAGAATGCAGATTTACCTCTCTGGTTGTCTGGATTATTCTATTACACACAGATTTCTAATTACATTCCATCTTTCCTTATCCTGTAGAAAGGAAGCTGGCTACTTGGATGTGGCCCCAAGTACATGACTTGGTGACCTCTCCAAGCCACCTGAGGATAGAAGGGTGTGTGCAGCACAGAAGATCACTCTAGAGGAGCAAAGTGTCCCCCAAGCAACCAGGCTTTACACGACGAAGGTTTCGTGCCAAGATAGCTAGCCTGGGGACATGGCAAGGGAGTTATTCAAATCAGCTCAAGGGTCAGCAGGAGGATTCCGAAGACGGCACACTGTCCAAAAGGAGGGCTGAAGGCAGGGGGGTTTACATTGTGCCTGGTGGCAGCAATTACAGACTGGCAGCCTAGAGCGAGCCAGGGGCACTCATCAAGGCCACAGCCACTCACTTCCCGAAACAAGTTGTAATGTCTGTTTATCATAGAGCCTAATTCCCCAATGAAGGGAACAAAGGCAAATATCAAAATAGAGCAAATTTTTCTGACACGAGGAAGTGAAGCAAGGGACTAACCTCTTTCAATCCCTTCTTTGTTGAGACAAACTCTTGCCTTGGCAGCTCATTGCAGGTGTCAGTCAGAGCCTCCCTATTAGCACCAAACCGTGCCGATGACTCAGGTCCCAAAAGAGACTAGGACATCAACGGGGTGGTGATTCCAGGTAGCTTTCTCATTACAAGAGAAGCCCTGCCACCATCTGAGCCAGACCCAGGACACACCCTTGGGAAAGTATAATCAGTCTATAGACTCGGATGTGTTTTGTTTTACAGTCTGTTTGTTGTTTTTTTAATTAGTAGACACTGTGATATTTGCATGTGTGAGTGAGTGAGGGCTGGGGTTCTCTCTAAAAGCGGA
Organism: Martes martes; assembly: GCF_963455335.1. NCBI lineage: Eukaryota > Metazoa > Chordata > Mammalia > Carnivora > Mustelidae > Martes > Martes martes. The sequence continues at coordinate 162,525,812 of NC_137892.1, read as the reverse complement.
TAGTTATTTAACAAAGGGTGTGGAGTATTCTTTCTTTTACTTTCTAGGGCAAATTGCAATTCTGTTTTTCCTAAAATTATGTTTTCCAAACGTGGGAGATTCACATCTAGCAATTTCCCTTTAAAAATACCCTTCTCGTTCCCGTGCTGGGGGAGGGGGCAGGGAATCAACCTTGTTTCAGATTCAGTCTTGATGTGCAATGAAAGATGTGTGGCAGAGGCTGACCAGCCTTCGCTCTCTGTGTTCTGGACCTTGTGTGCACTGGGTAAGACCATGTACCCATGGGAAGCACAAAGGAAGTATGGGATAGTCACCTGGAGGTAGGACACCTGGAAAGGAACAGATGGATTTTGCTGAAGGTACAATGAACATGGCCACTGTGGCAGAACTCATGGTCTTGATGGTGTCTCTTTACTCTATCCACCAACCTGTGGGAAGCCCGTGTGGAGGAGCTTGCCATGGAAGAGGCTGCCCATGTGTGGTATCATGGCTGAGCATGTTCTGGGCTTCCTCCAGCTGCTCTGTGTTGATCTCTGGTCTTTGGCAGCGAAGAGATAAAGCTGAATGTAGATGCTTACAGAGCCATAAATACAATAGTGATAAAGTCATGAAAAATCTGAACACTTGATGTCTATAGTCTCAAAACCATAAACTCCTTTGTAAATGTGCCTAGTTCTGGCTGGCTGTCCATGAACTAAGATAATTCTGTCTTCATATGAACCCGTCTGTTCCAATGAAGAGCCATGTTTCATGCCTGGCAACTCAGCAACCTTCTGGAGTTGCCCTGTTGAAGATCAATAAATGGGACAGAAAGTGACTCCCAGCCAACCTTCCTGGGCAGTTGTGTATACCCACTCTATAGCTGCAACAGTTGGCCAACGGTGGCCATGTGGCCTTCCGAAGATCTCATGGCCTTCCAGAAACCTGTGGCCTTGTTGGAAACCCTGACATCCTGATGTCCCCTCTGTTTTGCACCGAGGCTCAAGATACCATGCCCTGCAGAGAGTTCTACTCAGTCTACCCCGGTATTGGCGTACGGTCATTTCCAATCTGGAGAGACCAGAGCCACAGTGGATTTATTTTTACTTTTTTTAAGATTTTATTTATTTATTTGACAAACAGAGATCACAAGTAGGCAGAGAGGCAGGCAGAGAGAGAGAGAAGGGGGGAAGCAGGCCCCCTGGCAAGAAAAGAGCCCGATGTGGGGCTCGATCCCAGGACCCTGGGATCATGACCTGAGCTGAAGGCAGAAGCTTTAACTCACTGAGCCACCCAGGTGCCCCACCACAGCGGATTTAAAGGAGTTCCAGTACCTCAAAAACAGCATTTGAATTAGAACAGAATTTCAGTCCACCTCTCCATCTAGCCATCCCTTCACATCACATCACGTACCTGCAACGATCCAATTATCCCTTTAGAGCAGTGAAGTGACTCCCCCCCCCCACACTCCTGCCAGTCTATCACTTTTGCCTTTTTCTACCCACTTTCTACTTGGGTATTTCAGGCAGCTAATGAAATTCAGAACAATAAAGCGCTTGGGATCATGAATTTGTGCTAGAAACAGATGTGCATCCTGGAGCCAGGACAGCTCAGGAGAAGCATCCAACATCTCCCAGTCTCAGGTCTGTTGGAGGGCCTTGCAGGGAAGAAGTCGCTCTTGTTCCTTCCCCTTGGTTGTAACACAGGACTCCAGGCATGGCAGAGTGGGGATCACGGGGTCCTGCCTGGCTTCCTCCCTGGTGGTATGGCTTAATAGGCCAGACCCCACAGAACTCAGGAAGGAGGAAAGGTCCAACAGGAAGGGAGGAAAGTGGCATGGATACTAGGTAACAAACCTGTGTTGCCAGACCAGCTCATGGTTGTAGCCAGTTCTGCACAAAAGAAGAAAACAATGGAGCATCATTTTTCTCTCTTGGCATGACACCATTGTTTGGAGGAAAGAGGCCAAGAAAAAGAGCTGGAAGATGATGGGAGGAGCAGCTCCTGTGTGGTGCAAACTGGAACCCAGGGGCAAATGGGGGAAGGGACCAAGTCATGCTGCTCAGTAGGCTTATCCGAGGAGGGTTGGCAGTGTTGCCCCCTCTTGACCTCAGTGCCCGGGTGTCCCTGGGGAACATTGTAGGTGCCCAGGAGAGCACACACATGCCCTCACACTCACACCCATGGGCGGAGACCCTGCATGAACTCTGAAGGGTACAGCCCCATGCCCATCACCTGTCCTGTATCAGCTTTCAACTTGTCTCGTTGCCTCTCTAAACAAAGGTAACAAACAACGAGGACATCAACTGAGAGTCATGCCGAAGGCCACTTGTCACCCAGACTGAGCGGCTGCCAGCGTCAATCATGGAGCATCATTACAAGGGAATCCATACGGGCACGGCTCCCTTGATGTCTCACAGGAATGGAACGAACACGACGAGCACATAGAAATTCCAGATCACCAAGTGCAGCTCCATCCTCTCCCCTTTCCCATGGGGCGCCGATTCGACCTTGGGTGAATTTAAAATCATGTTGAATCCAGTTCAACAACAAGAAAGTTGCTTGTGATGAAAGGGAGATTGCTCCATCTGGGTGATCAGCAGTGTTGTCAGGGTTTTGGGTTTTTGTTTGTTTGTTTGTTTGTTTCTTTTTTGGAACTTACACCTCACGTCCTCTGAACAGCTCTGCATTCATAAAACATCACAGTTTCCCAAACTGATGCAACTCTGACTTCTCATTAATTCCAAGACTACTTTCTTGTTTGGTAGTTAGCTTTCAAACTGTCAGGAAATTACTATAACTGAAAGTGAACTCGAGGAATAGGAAACGGCCAAGAGTGCTGGTGACCTGGTTCTGAGTTGTTCTGGAGATGAAAGAAGTGGAAGTGTTAAAATCCAGGAAAACTCCCCTTGCTGGATCAGCAGGCAGGTGCCCAAAAAGCAACAGCCGGCTAGGATGCCGAGGAAGATGTGAACTTCTCTGACCTGAGTTCCATCCCCAGGCAGTAGGAGAGCAGGTGGCAAATGATGGCTTTTTTTTTTTTTTTTTTTGACTGTCGCCCAACCACCTTAGGAGGCAGGGCCCAGCACAGCCTCCATTCACACAAGGAAACTGAGGCAAGGGGGAGGGAGGGGCACCCTGTCAGCAGTAGCCCAGATAGTGAGCAGCACAGGCAGCATGAGAACCCAGAGCTGAGATCATCAGCTCATCCTCATGCACACTGGATGAGGATAACACAAGATATAAGAGGAAAATCACACAAGAATTTTTTTGCAATAAATTTCCTACATGGGTTAGGAAAAAATTGTTCTAGAAACATAGTCTATTAAAACAATAAGATGCACTAAGGATTATCCAGTTCAAAATCCCTCATATAATTGGGCAAATCCAACAGGGTTCTTCCCTTGAGCTGTAGACCCTCTGTGTGAGTGTCCACATTCATCTCATCTCACGGGCGATGGTTAAATTCATGTCAACGTGGCTGGGCCACGGTGCCCAGATATTTGGTCAAGCATTGCACAGGATGATGCTGTGAAAGTGTTTTGTTTTAGTTTGTTGTTGTTGTTGCGGTTTTTCAGTTGAGATGAACATTTAAGTCAATAGACTTCAAGCAATGCAGGTTATCCTCCATGATGTGGGTGATCCTCATCTGATAGACGAAGACCTTAACAGAGAGTAAGGTCCCCTCAGGAAGAAGGAATTCTGCCTGCAGATGCCCTTCAGACTTAAATGGAGCATTAACTCTTCCCTCGGTCTTCACGCTGCTGGCCTGCTTACGGATTATGGATTCTCGGCAATCAGTTTACTCTATCATTCTTTCTCTCTCTCTCGATAGATTGTAGATGATAGATAAATAGACAGACAGACAGACAGATAAATGGGTAGCTAGATAGATGATAGATGTACACACATCCTACCAGCGGTGTTTCTCCAGAGAACCCAGCCAGACTAGTCCAGCGCTGACAGTGGAAGCCGACCTGAGCAGGAGCTTTGCAGATGTGTGTGTGCGCCTATCAAGGCACATGTATGATTCTCGAAACTAAAGACCTTTATCACCACCGGTGAGCATGTAGGGATCGTACAAGATGATGCTGTTGGACCGTAATCGAAGTCACCATGTGTGCATGCACACACACACACACACACACACACACACCCCTGCCCTGCAGATGAGTGTAGCTGAGCAGCATCAGATAGCACAGATCTCCCAACAGGAGGGTTTCAGCCCCATGAGAATGACCTATGACAGACGCTGGGCCCCACCATTTTGGGTGGTGGAGGGAGAGACTTTTATTACAAGGAAACTTTCCCACTGCAAGCTACAGGATCCCATAAGACACTTATAAATGGAGAGGCGCACTCATGGGAACTCCAAAGAGTGCTTGAAGAGGGACACTTTGTACAGACAGGTGTGGGCAGAGCATCACTCGATTCTGAGTCTTGATATTCACAGGACTGCGTGGCACTCATCTGCTGGTCATTTTGAAATTCTTTTATAATGATGTCATTAACTGGGCCATGTCCCAGTTTCTTTGCTTATTCCCTCTGTGCTCTGACGTCCTTCTCTAAGTACGGAAAGAACACCCCCCCCGCCCCCCCCAGGATTCATGTGTTCAGGAGGACAGACATCAGAAATTCCAAATTCTACTGGCCTTTCCTGGACCTCCTCCCAGTGGGACCAGGTATGACTTAACCCAAGAATGAGCTTAAGGAAAACAAAAACAAAAACAAAAACAGACTTAGGAAAAAAATGGGCTGCAGGTGATGAGATGAGTTTAGGGAAAAAATGGGACGCAGGTACATCAAGCTCCTTTCCCTTCTCTTTCTTTAGAAATTGGGGCACACACTCTCTCAACTCTGTCCTTCAGCATAGGGTAAGCATGGGAGTAACTTCTCTGAGCTGTGAGCAGAGATCCTGCCATGGGCTGGATATTTCTGCCTGGTTCTGTGATCTGATAACAGTGGAACAATTCTGGCCATGCACCCAAACCCCGACCTCTAGGGTCTCACTCACTCATGAAGCTGACGTGTCAGTATCTTCTGCCTGATTCTTCTATCTCCCTCAACTGGATCAAGCTTAAAAACTCGAAAGTGGGATCACCCTGGTGGCTCAGTGGGTTAAGCCTCTGCCTTCGGCTCAGGTCATGATCCCAGGGTCCTGGGATCGAGCCCCACATCAGGCTCTCTGCTCAGCTGGGACCCTGCTTCTCCCTCTCTATCTGCCAGCCTCTCTGACTACTTCTGCCTACTTTTGATTTCTCTCTCTGTCAAATAAATAAAAAATCTTAAAAAGCAAAACAAAACAAAAAACTCAAAAGTGGTAATATCAACTGACTTTCTCAAACCACTCCCTGGTGCATAGACCAGGAATGTTGAGAACTGGAAAGGAGGTAGACCCCCCAGGGGTAAAAAGGCTCTTGGAGTGAGAGAAGGGGCTCTAGTCCAGGAGACATACTGGATACTTAGTGTCCTGGTGGCTGACCATGGCTACAGTGGCCTCACCATGCTGTGTGGGGTCCTGCACTTGGCCATGGACAGATCTATATCACTGCTGTGCCCTTGAATCAGAGAATAGGTGTGTCTATGGCCAGCAGTGCCAGGCCCTTGGTTTATGAAATGATGGGTCACTGCGCTATTAAAGTGGCTGGTTATGAGGCCACAGACACCTTCTTCTGTAAAGCCATTATTACATATAAAAGATGAACTACTTCTAAACGGGAAGGTGCTGGAGCAGGAAGTTGGCCAGCACACCTGGACCAGAAATGCAGGTGAGCCTAATGTGGACTTGGGTCATCTGAGACTTGAGGGAGCAGAACAGCTGTTCTTTCTAAAAGGCAAGATGCAGAGCTACAGAGCAATGATTAGTTTCTCTCTTAAACTGCTTAGTGCCAAGCTGGGTGTTATGGACTGAGTTGTGTCCCCCCCAAATTCCTATGTTGAAGTCCTAACTGTATTTGACAATAAGACATGTAAGGAGGGCTCCCCTGAGGTTAATTAAATGAGGTAATAAGGATGGGGCCCCAGACATTAGGACTGGTGCCCTTAGAAGAAGGCAGATACCCCCCAAGGATGTGTACACACAGAGAAGAGAAAGACAGGAAGGCCACATGAGGACACAGAGGGAAGGTAGCTGTCTGCAAACCAAGGAGAGAGGCCTCAAGGGAGATCACAGCTGTTGACACCTTGATCTTGACTTCCACTCTGGAACTGTGAGAAATAAGTTTGTTATCTAAGCTGCCCAGTCTGTGGTATTTTGTATGGTAGCCGAAACTGACTGATACACCCAGGTAACTGTTCTTCATTCCATTCTGCTTTTAAGGCCATCCTGGGGACTGTGCTTGGGTCAACATTGCACTAGTATGATTTGATGATGGGCCCAAGCCATCTGTTTTGCTTGTTGTATATGCACAATGACACATGATCTCACACACACACACACACACACCACAACCACATATGCACACCCACACATGCCCAATCACACACATTAAGAGTGTTAAATTTAACAGTGATATATTCAAATATCAGGCTGATGTTCCTTGATGAAAGTCTTCTTTCTCTACTCTGTCAAGCACACAGACACAACTCCTGAACCAGGTGAAAGACAATAGTTTTTCCTAGAAAATACTTGAGTTCTTGAAGCATGTTCCTTGCTCATGTTTCTTTTCCTATGTTTCTCCTCACCCCATATCTCTACATGCTGTTTTGATTCCAGAAGGAGACTAACACTTTCAGTTATTTGTTAAAAAGGAATGCTTCCAAACATTCACTATGTCATAAATTTCTGTGTTTTATGGAACTAAGAAAAAAGTCATCTGGCAGAATGCCTGGCCTTGTTCCATGTGACCTCATCTTCCTCTGTCCTGTTCCTGGATAAATAGCTGTTGTTTCTTTCACAGTATGCAGAATGTTTCTATCCATAACTGGACCTTTTCAGGTAACCCTATCTGCCCCATTTACTCATTACTGTGTTTTACCCAAAAATGTTGTTTATTTTTTTTATCATGTTATGTTAGTCACCATACATCATTAGTTTTTGATGTCGTGTTCCAAGATTGAAATTTGGTATGGATAAAACTTCTCCCGTCTTGCTGAATATCATTAAACTTTCTTGAAATACATATGCATTCAACTACTAATTGATATTGTTTAACTTTCTGAAATGATCATCATATTTTCAGGTTCCAAACCCTTACATGGGTGATATTACACACATGTATCAATTCTCAAGTCTTTAAACGACCACACAAAACCCTGTGAATTAGGCAAAACTAAGTTTGTCAGGGTTAGTGTGATAAAGGAGAATGACCCTTGGCAAAGTCTTAATAATTTCCTCTAAGGCATAAGCCAGTGAAGAATATTACTGGGTTTTTCACTTCTGGACTTAGGTGATTTAGGATGGGTTTCTCTTTGCAGAGACGTGATTGGGATTGGGCAAACTTCTTGACAACATATGTTAGGGTTGACAGACAAGATGAGGACTGTAAGGAAAGTCTTGATAAATATACTATTGTTTGATAAGTGAGCTTTTTGCCTGAGCGAACTGGACAATCTGTTACCATGAAATGAGAGCTTTTTGGCTTGAGGTGAGAATTATTTGCCCAGAAAAATGAGTTTGTAAGAATTTTTTGAAAAATATAGTGAAGTTATTTATTGGTGGAAAGCTTATCTTCTTGGAAACGGTTTCCTGAAACACAAAATTAGGCCACATTGGCACGAAAGGTCTCAGGACTCACTGCCTGGAGATTAGTTATATGAACACACATGGTCTCAGGGTTTCTCTGTGACTCCCTTGCCCATGGCTATGGCCCCGTGTTCACCATGACCACCCATCTTTCCACCCAAATTTTCCTCCACTCAACAACCCCATCTTCTAGCAAGGCCAGTGTTGGTCTGTCTCTTGTAATCCCAGTGCTTCCAAGCATCCCAGGCACCAACCATGTGTTGTAATGTTTGTTGACCTGTTTAATGTTTTCTCCTTTCTTTATGTGCTTCATCATCAAGCTTTCTTCTGGCTTTACTTCCATCTATGCCCAGCTCAGAACCTATGGCGTGCCACTTCCATGGCATCAGCACCAACAACAAATATTTCCTTACTCTCTTGTTTTCAGCCAGGAAAAGGAGACCAACCCACAGGCTTCCAGCAACTTTCTCTATAGCCCTGCATCCTTTCCCTCATTGTTGTTTCCTCATTAGCCTTAAGGAGTCTTCTTGACGATTTTCCTAATCATTCCATCCAATATAAATTGAACAACACAAATTTACTCTATCTGTTTGTGAATTTGGTTAGATCTGTATTTCATGCAAAACAGTAAGTTCTTTTTCACCTACCATCCCCCCCCCCAAATTTTTCATTGTCCCTTTGGGGAGAAATATTGTTCCTGTTGAGAATAGACACTCTGTAGTTCTTCATGGTGACAGAGCCCTGAAGGAGGAAATCACACCATAGCCATAACTAGAACACTAGATATTTACGCTTCCTCTCTTATAAGCACTCAGTGTTCCTAAATGGTGCTTTCACGAATTTCTGGCCTGGAGAAGTACTAATGCACTTGTGCTGTGCCCCACTAATCCAGGTGTCAGAGAAAGTAGAAGTTATCCAGAGAGAAGGCCCTCAAGGTCCATCTGCTCCACGGATCACCTTCTCCCCTTGTTCCCCCCTTGCCCCAGCCCTTTTGCTTCCTTTCTCTGAATAAATGTTACTTCACCTTCTCCAGCTATGTTCTGAATCTCATGTCTTCTGTCAAATCTAAGATCTTAAGCTCTCTGTGAATAACCTTATCTTCTGTTCCATCATTCTTTTTATAAGCGTTCACATGCAAAGACAAATTGAGTGTGCAACATATTATGAAGTCTTGAGACATTAGATTTCTTAAGTATAATTTTGTCTGGTCCCTACTTTCTACCATCTCTGCACCATATGTGTTGGTCATGCCAGAAATGTGGGCACTTCCAAATTCCCCCTCTGTCAAGGTCATCCGTCTCTCTTTCAGTCTGGAATTTACTCCCAGACCACTCTCAATCTACTCCAAGATGTTAGGACATGGGTCGTCAACTTCCCTCATCAATCCGCCTTTCTTGACCTGCACCATTGAACTTTGGGAACCTACCACCGTAACACTTATACTACTTTACGAATGTGCTGTCCCCTAAAGGTGATCCTGCTGGATGCGTACACCCTTGGTACAAGAATTACATTATTTGGTCTGCAGTCTCCAATGCTTCCACCAACCCCCAAAATGATACATTGCCACGCGTGTCTACTGAATGATAGAACAGAGGAGTGATGGATGAAAACACAAATTGCTGGATGGGAGAAAATAGATAAGAATTTGAAAAAAATAACCTGCCAGTGCAACAGCTTGACTAAGTAACTGTGAAGTGCCAACCACACCGAATGAAGTCTATGCTTCCAAATGTAAGCTATAAAGGCTTCCACAGGAGGACTTGTGACTTAAGGTTCTGGGATGCATCTACTCACTTCGTGCAAGTGGACTGCACCCCTCTCCAGGACAGTGTTCTTGACGATATGCCCACAAACTCAGCACTCAGCCTCGGAATCATTTAAACAAATTCTTCTTGATATTAAAAATGTGTTCCTTCAATAAAATTGAAGCAAGTAGTAGCACCGAGAACTCTAAGGCTGTTCTACTTGGCATCAATCTTGTTACGAGTGCATCCCGTACAATTGTCTTAACGAAAAAAGTAAAGCTCGACATTTTGGGTGGGGGAAAAGGAGGAAGGTGTCAAAATCATCAGTCGTTTCCCCATTACTGCTATGTGACCATGACTTTCTGTTAGAAGCCTGTAATAGCTTCATATAATAAGAGCCAGAAAGGGTCTTTGAGGTCAATTGTATTTCCAAAGAGAAAAGCACCTACCAAAGGATTATGTGTCTTTGACCAAAATATTTAGCAAATATTCTATTAAGTTCAAGCAAAACTTCTAAGTTTAATGGAGTTTAAATATTGTATGATGGATTTTCTTTGGTGCTTTTTTTTTTTTAATTGACATGAAGGCAGTTTTTGCTCATCCTTTGTTGCTTTTTTTTTTTTTTTAATAATTGGAAAATGCCCAAGGACCATCATTAAATATTAAAAGGTGAGGGGAACCATATGGTCACCACTGAGGGATTTCAAGATCGTGACGGTGCTCCATCTGCATCAGTAACAACTTAGTCATTACATCAAGGACATGGAGAGACTCAGAACTGGACTTGTGTGGGAGGGAGCGCAAGTCTGAGGTGGCATAATGCCATGCACGCTATGCTCTGATCACCTTCTCTCAGCGGAGCGCCCTTGGACCCAGCTAAATAAGTCAGAAACTCATCCAGTAACGCTATTTTTTTTTTTAATTTTTGAAAAGAGAGATTCTATTTACACAATCAGATCATCTTTTCTTCAAAACAGACATTAACAAAATGTTTGCTTCTTAAACACAGGGAACATCTTATTTCAACATCGTATAGCAGTTGCACAAAACTCTTTTGAACATTGAGTTGGATTACCTGAATTCATTTCTACTGTAAACTACATTTCCAAGCAAACTATTCCCTCAATTAAGGGAATTACACATAGGAATGTATAAAAGACTTCTGCTGTTGATGTCCACTTCTTCCATATGCTGTCCTTAGGGCCTCCTCCCTAACTTCAGCTAAAAATCTCATTGAAGTGTACTGTTGAAATGCACCAAAAGGCCATTAATTTTAACAAATAAGTCCTACAAATGTTGGTAATGATAATAATAAGATGCTTTTTAGGAATTCCACTACTGTGTATTCTCTATGTATTTTACTTCCAAATATGCTGTGAAATGGTTTGGTATTCCTCACTTTATAAATTAAGTGTTGTAGCTCAGATTTTTTTTTTTAAATTCAATTAACCAATATATAGTACACCATTAGTTTCATATGTGGAGCTCAAGAGTTCATCAGTTATGTAGAACACCCAGTGCTCATCACATCACAGGCCCTTCTTAATGCCCATCACCCATTACCCCTTTTCCCCACCCACTTTCCCTCCAGAAACTCTCAGCTTGTTTCCTAGAGTAAAGAGTCTCTTATGGTTTTTCTCCCTCTCTGAAGACTCGCCATTCAGTTTTCACTCCCTTCCCCAATGGTGCTTTGCAATGTTTCCTACATTTCACACAAGAGTGAAACCATATGATGATTGTTTTTCTCTGACTTATTTCACTCTCCATAATACCCTTCAGTTCCATCCACATCAATGTAAGGGTAAGTATTTATCTTTTCTGATGGTTTAGTAACATTCCATTATATATGTATGTGTGCATGCATGCGCACACACACACATTATATATGTATATATAACATATATACATATATACACATATATACATATATAATATATACATATATAATTTTCTTTATCTATTCATCTGTATATATAGTATATATGTGTATATATGATATATATACATATATATATTATATGTATACATATATAATTTTCTTTGTCTATTCATCTGTTGATGGACATCTCTTCTCTTTCCATAGTTTTGTTCCTGTGGACATTACTGCTATAATCATTGGGATGCAAGTACCCCTTCAGGTCATTATATTTGTATCTTTGAGGCAAATACCTAGTAGTGTAATTGAAGAGTCATACGTAGCTGTTTTTAACTTCTTGAGGAACCTCCATACTGTTACCCAGACCGGCTGTACCAGCCTACATTACCACCAACAGTGTAAGAGGGTTCCCTTTTCCCCACATCCTTGCCATCATTTGTTGTTAATTTTAGCCTTTCTGACAGGTGTGAGGGGTTATCTCACTGTGGTTTTGACTTGTATTTCCAGGACGCCAAGGGAGGTGGAGTATTTTTTCATGTGTCTTTTGGCCAAACATACAAATGTATGTCTTCTTTGGAGAAATGTCTGTTCATGTCCTCTGCCCATTTATTGACTGGATTCTTTGTTTTCTGGGTGTTGAGTCTAATAAATTCTTTATAGATCTTGGGTACTAGCCCTTTATCTGATAGGTCATTTGCAAATATCTTCTCCCATTCCATAGGTTGCCTTTTGGTTTTGTTGACTGTTTCCTTTGCTGTGCAGAAGATTTTTATCTTGATAAAGTCCCAAGAGTTCGTTTTTGCTTTTGTTTCCTTTGTCTTTGGAGACATGTCTAGCAAGAAGTTGCTGTGGCTGGGTCAAAGAGGTTGCTGCCTACATTCTCCTCTAAGATTTTGATGGATTCCTGTTTCACATTTAGGTCTTGCATCCATTATGAGTGTATCTTTGTGTGTGGTGTAAGAGAATGGTCCAGTTTCATTCTTCTCCACGTGGCTGTCCAATTTTCTCAGCACCATGTATTGAAGAGACTGTTGTTGTTTGTTTGTTTGTTTGTTTGTTTTTGTTTCTGTCATTTTTTCCTGCTTTGTTGAAGATTACCATTGAGTTGAGGGTCTATTTCTGGATTCTCTATTCTGTTCCATTGATCTGTGTCTGTTTTTTTTCCCAGTACTATACCATCTTGATGATTGCAGTTTTGTAATATAGCTTGAAGTCCAGCATTGTGATGCCACCAGCTTTGGTTTTCTTTTACAACATCCCTCTGGCTATTTGGGGTCTTTTCCAAAAGACTCTACTTTAAAATTGCTAGAACTCATACAGGAATTCAGCAACGTGGCAGGATATAAAATCAATGCAAAAAATTATCAATTGCATTTCTATAATCTAACAATGAGACAGAAGAAAGAGAAATCAGGGAATCTATCCCATTTACAATTGCACCCAAAAGCATAAGATACCTAGGAATAATAAACCGAACCAAATACTTAAAGGATCTATAATCTTAAAAACTACAGAGCACTTACGAAAGAAATTGAGGAAGACACAAAGAAATGGAAAAAACTTTCCATGCTCATGGATTAGAAGAATAAGTATTGTTAAAATGTCTATGCTTCAGGGGCGCCTGGTGGCTCAGTGAGTTAAAGCCTCTGCCTTCGGCTCAGGTCACGATCCCAGGGTCCTGGGATTGAGCCCTGCATCGGGCTCTCTGCTCAGCAGGAGGCCTGCTTCTCCCTCTCTCTCTGCCTGTCTCTCTGCCTACTTGTGATCTCTCTGTCAAATAAATAAATAAAATCTTTGAAAAAAATATTAAAAAAAAAAAACTCTATGCTTCCAAGAGCAATCTACTCATTCAATGCAATCCCTATCAAAATACCATTGGTATGTTTCATAGATCTGGAAAAAATAATCCTGGAATTTGTATGGAACCAGAAAAGACCCCCAAACTCACTTTAAGTAATATATGTAAACATTCTTTAGCATTCTCATGAATGATAGTTTTGATTTCATTCTTAATAAAATCCATTACATGCTCCCCAGATTTTATGAAAATAAAATGTATTTTGTAATTGAAACTTCTTAGAGATTATCCCATCAAACTTATCTGAAATAAAAGTATGTATGCAAATTCAAATCTTTATTTTTATATTGTCTGTGATAATTAGACCCTAAGAAACATGATATTACAAGTGATATTAATGCACAATTGTTCAAAACACCAAAAAAACACTTAATGCTTTTATAAGTTTTAAGAATAAAAAAGTAAAATTTAATCAGAAATGCAACTTTTGGGGGGCCTGGGTGTCTCAATGAGTTAAAGCCTCTGCCTTCGGCTCAGGTCATGATCCCAGGGTCCTGGGATCGAGCCCCGCATCGGGCTCTCTGCTCGGTCGGGAGCCTGCTTCCTCCTCTCTCTCTGCCTGCCTCTCTGCCTAGTTGTGATCTCTGTCTGTCTCTGTCTGTCAAATAAATAAATAAGATCTTTAAAAAAAGAAATGCAGCTCTTAATGTGAAAAATCATCAATCTTTTTCTATACATTTAATGGAGAAATTTCTGTACTCCCCTATGCAATCAGAATGATGGCTTTCATGGCATTTTACTTTCGGTGAGCTGACAGAATACAGTAAACATGTTTAGAATGAATTGGGGATTGGCTACAGCTGAAAAGAATATTTTATGACTTCATACAAGATATTTTCATGCCCAACAGAATAGCAAATACCAAATATGAAAAAAAAAATCACATAAGCTTTTGCCCATAAAGTTAATGCAAAGGATCTTTAAAACTTTGACATTCTGAGAAAAATTTCCAGCATTCTTTTTGCTTTGCTCTCATGGAAGTCTCCCTTAGGACCTGTGTTTTCTGTATCCATAGTTGAGAGCTGGGAGTAGCAATCACGACGTGAGAGTTGCTGTGTCCCCACCACCCCATCACCCATAACCTGCAATCAGACAGTCCCAATGAGGAACCTCAGTAGCTGGCACACACAGCGGTTCACTATCTCATTTAACTTGGAAAGGAAATTCAAAAGCTGTGAAATTGCTATGTGGAGATGCTCTGGCTGAAGAGGCTGAAAAACGGGTGTTTTAACCTGGCTGGGGGAGCAAGACCAAGCCTTGAGATTTGGGATGGGGCAGACAAACGCTTTTCTTTTGTAATGTGGGTAAGCGGCTGTTGAGAGCTCTGGCCTGTCCTACCACAAATAAAGTTTGGGAAGGAGTGGGTAAGGAAGAAAAAGATTTGGAAAGCTCACTCTGAAATGATGCATGTCCTCACAGTGCTGGAAAACGCTTCATACACCTCCAAACAGGTGCATCTGAGAATTTGAAGATAATGCCCTGAACTAACACACAAGTGTCAGGAAAATGATTACCTTGCCATGACTGTCTTTTCCTCATGGATCCTGTATGTCACCGAAAGACAATATTCAGTCAACAGTTTTTAAGTAATCCATGAATTGGCGTTCAAATGAAGAAATGAATGAACGGAGACAATGGGTTCATGGGGGGCTCGCACAATAATGACAAGTGAAAGTCTACACAGTCTGGAGCTCCAATCCACTGAGACTCCCTGAGATAACACTGCATAAATCAGGTCGTCCCAGGAAGATGGGACACCCCCAGAGCCCCAGAAAACATGGCTATTGCCATCAATTGTGACACCATAGAAGGGAATGTTTTCTGAATGCATGTCGTAGTTGGAATAGCTATGAACAGTCAGAGTTAAGTAACTACAGATCAGTATTAGACATGAAATCAAAATTTTAAATGCAGATAGAGAAACTTTAATTAGGGGTGTCTGGGTGGCTCATTTGGTTGACCTCAGCTCAGGTCTTGATATCAGGACAGTGAGTTCAAGCCCCGTGTTGGGCTCCATATACCCCAGTCTTGGGATGCCTGCATGGCTTTGTCTGTAGATCTCGTAACTCTTGATGTTGAGGTTGTAAGTTCAAGCCACACGTTGTGTGTAGAGATCACATAAAAAATAAAATATTTTTTAAAATATCTCATCGCCTCTTTCTTTGAGAAATCTTTGACACTTGTGTTGTTTCTAACAAGACCTTGGAATATTCAGTTTGAAATAAATTCCATTCTCTTAAGTTTTTTGAAGGAACATATGGCTGTCACTGTATTCAGAATATCAAGAGTATTTTATATCAAGTTTCGTTTTGCTTAAAATTTTAAAAAAAGTAGGCCAAAGCTTTCCCCCACAATTTCTATACAAGTCTTGATATTAAATGGCAGCTAGATCATGCTAAATTCAATCAATGGCTAGTCAGCTTGAAAATCCAAAACTTTGAATCCCGTGAAATGAGAATGATATTCTTCCAGAGAAATCTCATCTTTCATAAGTTCATGCAAATACATACATTGAACCTGTTGTAAGATGTTAGGCAAAAAAAAAATATATATATATATGTTTAATCTGTACAGTTTAGTTAGAGACTACTCAGGATGTGAATTTTATTTTGTGATAGCTAGAAAGTTACTACTCTAGTTTATAAAATAATTTCAATATTACTCATGGGAAAGGAGGTCTCTTCAATGTTTATACATTTCTGCCTTCTAAAAATTTATTTATTGCAAGATACCACTTTCCTATATGATATATCTTGGTAATGTGTCTTTTTTTTTTTCTTTAAAGATTTTATTATTTATTTACTTTTCAGAGAAAGAAAGGGGGGGCAGAGGGAGAGGGGCAAGTAGACTCCACACTGAGCTCAGAGCCTGACATGGGGCTCAATCCCAAGACCCTGAGATCATGACCTGAGCCAAAACCAAGAGTCAGATGCTTAACCAACTGAGCTTCACAGATGCCCCATGATGTGTCTTTTGAGTGTTCCTCCCTCTTTCTGAGGTTGCAGTTTTGGTATCAGAGTCACAGACGTTTGCACATTGAATGGTTCTAGTGATGTCCCTCTTCTCCCTGACGGGACGAGTCCATCCCCCTCCTTCACGCCATCTCTTCCAATGACGATGACTAAGTCATCGGACCTCAGTTTAGGGGACGCCTCCTCTGAGAAGCCTTCCCTTGACCTTCATGGAAAGGTTATACGTAGGGGGGGAAAATGCTCCTCAAGTCACTCCATCCTTATCTTGACCCAGCCTGGTGTTCCAACTTCCTGTTCACTGTCCCTACCTTCCACCAGCCCGGCCATGCTGGTACAGAAGCTACTGCCCTGCTCACTTCTGTACCCCAGCAGCAGAGCAGTGCCAGGCACAAAGCAGGCTCCCAATCAGTATTTGCTTAATGAACACATTTGCCTCATTATTTCACTCTTTCATTAGGCTAGCATGCAGTCGTTGCTGAACAGGTGTTACTGAGTTTAAACACATACAAAATGCTGGTGATTGTTTGTCACTCCCAGGAAGATGGAGTAAGTGTACTTTTCTTTATTCCTCTCACAAAGTATAATGGAAAGCCCTGGGTTATTTTATATGAAATAAACATAAGAGGACTGTGAACAGTGGGGAGGGAATAAACAGACATTTCATAGAAGGGAATATCCAGGTGACAAGAAGACATAAGGAAGGAAGCTCAGCATCATTAGTCATTAAGTAAATGCAAATCAAAACCCAGACTGATACTGGTACACAGATATCAGAGTTAGTGACACACACACACACACACACACACACACACACACAAATATTGGCAGCACAAAATGCAGAAGAGAATAGCACTCTTACATTCAATCATTCATATGTTGCTGGTGGGAACCCAAAACAGCACAGTAACTCTGGAAAAAGTTCTGGTGCCTTCTTTATAAAACTGCCCATGAAATCATGTTATGGCCCAGCAATTGCACTCTTAGACGCTTATTCCAGAAAAAACAGGCGTGGCCAGACCAAAGTATGTGCACGCACTTCAGCGGCAGAGTCACTTGCGATAGACAAGAACTGGCGACAAGTCAGAGGTCCTTCGCCGGGTAATGGGTTAAACGGGCAGAGCATGCCTTGCTGTAGAACACCGCTTGGCCTAAAAAGGGTGAACTGCTGATCCCCTCAATAACTCATGGGGGTGAACCCCTGGTTGTTCAGTGGCGGAAACAAAAACATCCCAAAAAGTATGATTCCATTTATGTGATGTTCTTAAATTGATGAAATTAAAATGAACAGGTTAATACTTGGTGAGAGGAAGTGGGCAAGGCAGGAAAGTGAGTGGGCAATGCCAGCCCAGCAAGAGGGACCTTGTTCTGTGGAGATACCCTGCCTCCCAGCCACATCAACATCGGCACTGGCTTGTGATACTGTCCTCCATTTTTGTTGGGTCGCATTTTTGGGCAGCTTGATAAATGATACATGGGATCTCTCTGTGTTCATTCTCTCTCTCTCTTTTTTTTTCTTTTAATTTAATTTTTTTCAGTGTTCCAAAATTCATTGTTTATGCATCACACCCAGTGCTCCATGCAATACATGCCCTCCTTGATACCCGCCTTACAACTGTATGGGACATGACAATGATCTTAAGATACAGTGATTTAATTTTTAAAAAGTGAAGGCTAATTTATTGCTCCATAGAAGATAACCAGCTGTACTCTGGTTTTAGTTCTTCATTGAATTGCTTTCAATAATCAAGGAATATTTCCAAATTCCATTTACCTCCCTGAGATTTTATGAGTCCCTTAATTAGGATGAGTATTCTTGGTAAAATTAAGTTCATAAAATTACCTGGATATATCCAACTCTGACAATTGTCCTTATGGGCTGAAATACTTCAGGCAGTTTCTATAGTAAGCAAGGGATAATTTGATATTCTAAACTGTGGCATATATAGGTGAATTGAATTAATGGATATTTAATAACCTTGTTTAGACAACCCATCGACTACAACACACACTCTTCCTACCTATATGACCACTAATATGCTTGTGTCTGTATTTCAGTTGTCAGAGCCCCTATGTACCCTACCAAGAAGTCCCATATCTCACTTTGAAGCCCCTGCCCCTACCCTTCAATTTGGATGGTCCAAGAATCCTGCAGCTCGCCCAGCTCGAGGTGGAGAGTGGGGTTTGGCTCTCCATGCCATTTGTTCAGCCCACATTGTTTCCGTGCTGCCTTGGAAGCTGGTCCCACAGGGGCCAGTGGATGGCCTCTGTGCTTCCATGCGGCCCTGTGAGTGAAGATCCCTGAACTCCTCCAGGGCACATGCCAACTGCTCAGCACTGTCTTCCCGAGGCTCGCTGCTCACTGCAGACTGATTTCTAAAGCATCTCAATTACACTTCTCCACAACCATATGCTGTCGTGTAGTCTTGGTTCAACCAGTATTGTCAGCCCATTTACACAAAATATGTTTATCCCAGAGACTTCTCCCCTACCCTGAACTCAGTCAAACACACAACTTTCCTGATTCATCACAAAAACCTCCCTGAAAGAGAATCTTGTGTGATGAATGTTGGTGCCTCGACTCCTTATACAACCTGGTGTTCTTACCCGAGTGTGTAACACTGAAGGCTGCATACCTCGGGAAGAAGACATGTTGGCATGCCATCCAATAGCCAACAAAAGAAAGGGAACACTGCCAGAATAGGACACAGACAGGTAATTTAACACACTTAACTTTGCCAAGCATGCTAGCCCTAATATGGGACTCGTAAAATCTCGGGGAGGTGCATTGAGCTTAAAAATAGTCCTTGATTCACCATACTATATTCCTGCTCCTAAAGGATATCATTGATGGTTTTTTTTTTGCAAAACTCAGGAGACCAATTCAAAGTGATGTAAACATCCACAGTCAAAAGGATGAATTATTGCTTTAAGAGGCCATAATAGGGAGACCAACTCCCAAAATTTTCAAGTGAGGAGCACAACAGACTTACTCTGCAACTAATAATTTAACTGGAGGAAATTATAAAAATGAATCATCTAAGGTCTTCAGAAATTGTTCTAAATGCATAGAGCAAATGGAGAACAGTTTATTTGAGAAAATCTATTAAATATCAATAAAGCAGTAAAAATCTGTGACATTTAGGGCACCTGGGTGGCTCAGTGGGTTAGGCCTCTGCCTTCGGCTCAGGTCATGATCTCGGGGGCCTGGGATCGAGTCCTGCATCGGGCTCTCTGCTCAGTGGGGAGCCTGTTCCTCCTCTCTCTCTGCCTGCCTCTCTGCCTACTTGTGATCTCTCTCTGTCAAATAAATAAATAGAATCTTAAAAAAAATTCTGTGACATTTAAGCAACAACCCTCTCCCTCCCCTACCTTCTTGTCCCCAACTTCTATACTGTGGAAATGACCTTGGGATCTACTTTGTAGGACAGTGTGTCCAAGGTGAGGCTTCCTCTCTAGCAAATTCAGTCAAGAACCACAATTTCACCCCAGCAGGAAGAGATATTACAGTTTCTCATCTGTCCCAGATCAGTGTTGCAGAAGACAGTCAAGGCTGAGAGTTCCGGGACACCTTCCTCCAAAGAGCCCACACTCATAGGGCAGAAACTCCAAACACTGTGTGACAGGTTGGGTTACTGGGCTCCAGTCATGCCTGACCCAACTTGCTGGTAAAGTAGATGTTCCACACCAGGAAAGACAATGGGAAGGACAGGGGTCCCAGCCCACAAAGCACCCTCCTCATGGAGCTGTGTGAAACTCCAGGAAATGTAGTCCCATCTCAGCTCCAGTGCAGAGCTGCTGAGGTTTTGCTGGTAGGAAAGACAGCCATGATGATCATAAACTCTGCAGTTTTGCTTGAAGGAAGTGACTGTTTGCAAAGCACTAGGGAGAACTCCATGCCTAAGGACATCTCGGAAAACAATGAGCCATCTTGGAGGAAAGCAATTAAGAGGAGGCTGGTAGCATCCCAACACAAGTCCATCCTTCTAAACAACCAAGTTCAGGTTTCATTGATTTTTCTCTATTGCTTTTCTAATCTCGATTTCATATATTTCCTCTGCAACCTTTATTATTTCCTTCCTTCTGCTTGCTTTGGCTTTAGTTTGCTCTACTTTTTTTTTTTTTTTTTTTAAGGTGGGAGGTTAGGCTATTAATTTGAGACATTTCTTCTTTTCTAATGCGTGCATTTGTACTCTAAATTCCCCTTATCTTCTTGATAATGCATTCAAGCCTGTGACCTTCTCAGAAAGTCATCCTTCAATGTTGACAGGATCTCTGCAGATTTTGTCACTGCACAAACTTTGCCTTGTCGGGGAATTGACTTGGTCTTCCTGGGAATGAAAGCTAGAATTTGTATCACTCTCTATTGTGCCTTCAGGATGACATGATTGCAATTAGTGTATTTTAAAGATGGATGTGCAATAGGATCATCAGTCCTACCCCATAGTGTGTGAAGTTGTATTTAATCAGGAATAAGGGCGGGGGCGGGGGCAGAGGTGCCTTCAGAACAAACATAGGATATATGAGTTTCTTGTAATCAAGCACACATTTAAGTTCACTACAAGGAGTTCCCTTCAGATTTCCCAAGAATTTTAGAACTTTTCTAAGTACAAAAGAGTGCTTTTTATGAAAATACAAATATATAACTACATGCATATTCACTAGGAATATGATAAATATATATTCACTGTTGGACCAAGAGCCACCCCAAAAACTGGGAAAAGAATGTCTGACTCATGATAACAGTCTTTATCATAATTTATTAAATTTAGACTTAGTTTGTAAAATTTTAGAGGGCAAATCACAAATTGATGAGCAGATTTTCTTAAAGTATTAAATGAAAAATGGTTTTCCCCTTAGTGAGATATATAGAAATTCATATTTCTTAAGAGCTGTCTGAAAAGACAAGATCCTAATTAGAAAATTCATTGAGAAGAATGAAAACAAAAACACAACATACTAAAATGTATGGAATATGTTAAGCAGTACCTAGAGGGAAACTTCTGGGTGTAAACGCTATTATTAAAAAAAGAAACATATCAAATAAATAATTTAAACTTCTACTTTAAGAAAGTAAACAAAGAATAACAAAATAAATCTAAAACAAGGATAAATAAAGGAGTAATAAAGAATCAAACAGAAATAAATGAAATAGAGAAAACAAAACAACAGAGAATATCAATGAAAACAAAATCTGTTTCTTTGAAAAGATCAGGAAAGTAGGCAAATGTTAACTAGACTGACCAAGAAAACAAGAAGACTTAAATTATAAAATTGGAAGAGGAGACATCACTACTGACCTTACAGAAATAAAAAATGACTGGAATGGAATACTATAAAGTACATCAACATTAGATAACATTGGCAAAATGGTTGAGAAATGAGATGAAGGGAAGCCCATGACTTAGGGCTCTGTCATCCCCCAGCTCTGAGGAATGCTTTCCTGCACAGAGGGACACTGTCCAGGAAGTGCAGGTGCCACAACAGTGTGCAACCCTGTCTTGAGTCTGAGGGAAGTTGTGATTCCAAAGTCCAGATTGACTGACTACTATCAGTGCTCTGCTAAGTAAGCTATAATTACTTTTGCTACCTTGGTATAATTGTCATTTACATTTAGCAACCAACCAACCAAACAAACACACTAAAATTAATGGGATGCTCAAACACACCAAAAATATGCTTTCATGTATTCAAATCACATGTAAACATTGCTGATGTCACCTTTTGTTTCACTTTTAATCTGTATTTTTCTTTTCCCTAGTGTCATAACAGAAGTCTGTTAAGTAATGTCATCCACCTACACTGATTGACATATACCAACTTATTTTATGTAAATACACAGGTTCAGAAACAATGATTCTTGATTGTAAGCAAGAAAGGAGATAAGGTGCCCTGGGGAGTGCATTTTCCCCAGGTCTGGTTGAATTCACATCTACCATAACATGACAGGTTTTCCTTAGACTCAACTTTGCCTTTTTGCCCCCTTTCATTTGTAACCTGTACTTGTTATCTATGTACACTGACATTACGGCAGAATTTGTGAAAAAATATGCCTATATATGCAAATTTTACATAAACTATTTAAAGCATACAAAAATATTTTAAATAGAGATGTGGTTTTGGAAATTAAGTATCCAAGTGCATGTTTGCTCAAAGGCCTCACTTAATAGAAAGTGAAAGGAAATAACCATTGCCATGGATGATGCATAGCAGAAGGGCACCTACTGAAGGTCTAGAAATAGGGGTTCTGCTAGCCACTCTGTGTTGACACTTTTGAGCTGCAGTTAACTCTGGGACATCCTTTGCCCCAGAGATCCTGTCCAGACTAAACTGCCATAGTCACCACTCCAATCTGAAAACCAAGTAGCTCTTTTTAAGTTTAAAGTAATATTATTTTACTTTTAAAGTAAAGTAATATTAACTTGGGGTGCCGGGGTGGCTCGGTGAGTTTAGCGTCCGACTCTTGATTTCAGCTCAGGTCATGATCTCAGGGCTCTGAAATCAAACCACATGGTGGGTTCTATGCCCAGTGGGGAGTCTATCTCTCCTTCTGTCTCCTCGATCCCTCCACCCACTCTTTCTATCTCTCTCTCTCAGATAAGTAAATATATCTTTGAAATAAAATTAACAGAACTTGTCACCAAAGATTGAAAATTCTAGTGTTTTCAAAAATTGCTACCAAATCTGATATCTTTCCATTTTGAAGGACCCCAATACATGCAACTTATACATTTATTATTTTTTAACGTTTTATTTTACTTCCAGTTAGATAACATACAATGTAATATTAGTTTCAGAAGTTCAGTTTAGTGAGTCAACACTTCCATACAATTCCCAATGTTCATCACAAGTGCACTGCTTAATCCCCATTGCCTATTTCATCCAATTTAAATTATATTTATAATTGAAAACACACTAGAAACAGAATAACTAGAAGATGTTGCAATTCATAGTAATTTAAAGTTGATACAGATGATTGCTACCTCCCTTTTAATTATTCACAAGGCACGTTTGCATGCTAAATCTAAACATAAATTTTTAAGGTATTGAAGTCAGTGAACACTAGTGTTAACCAACTTAATGGTGGGCTTTTGAAAATCTAAATGAATTGAAAAAAATTGTAATGGTTTCTACCCAGGCTTCATTACATCTCCAATGATGCAGTAAAGGAGCTCAGTATTTGGAGATGAATAGCTTTAAGTCTGGACTTGTGATCTGCCCCTTACTAGCTACTAGATGTTAGGCAAGTTGTTGACAATTCTGAGATACATTTCTTCCAGATTGCCTAATTTGTTGGCATATAGTTGCTCATAACACGTTCTTTTTTTTTTTTTCAAATTTAATTTTATTTTTTCATTGTTCCAAGATTCATTGTTTATGCACCACACCCAGTGTTCCATTCAATACATGTCCTCCTTAATAACCACCACCAGGCTCAACCATCCCCCCACCCCCTCCCTTCCAACCCTCAGTTTGTTTCTCAGAGTTCACAGTCTCTCATGCTTCATCTCCCCCTTTGAGTTACCCCAATTCATTTTTTCCTTTCCTTCTCCTAATGTCCTCCATGTTATTCCTTATGCTCCACAAATAAGTGAAACCATATGATAATTGACTGTCTCTGCTTGACTTATTTCACTCAGTATAACCTCCTCCAGTCCCATCCATGTTGATACAAAAGTTGGGTATTCATCCTTTCTGATGGAGGCGTAATATCCCATTGTATATATGGACCATATCTTCTTTATCCATTTGTCTCTTGAAGGGCATCTTGGCTCTTTCCACAGTTTGATGATTGTGGCCATTGCTGCTATGAACATTGGGATACATACGGTCCTTCTTTTCACTATATCTCTATCTCTGGGGTAAATACTCAGTAGTGCAATTGCAGGGTCATAGGGTGCAGAAAAAGAATTTGGCAAAATACAACATCCGTTCCTGATTAAAACTCCTAATATGTTCTTAAAATTGTTTGTATTTCCTTGGCATTGGTCATGATCGCTCCTCTTTCATTCATAGATTTTATTTATTTGGGCCCCTTCACCTTTCTTTTTGATAAGTCTGGGTAACGGTTTATTGATCTTATTACTTCTGTCAAAGAACCAGCTTCTAGTTTCATTGACCAGTTCTACTATTCTTCTGGTTTCTATTTCATTGATCTCTGCTCTAATCTCTACTATTTCTCTTCTCCTGCTTGGTTTAGGCTTTATTTGCTGTTCTTTCTCCAGCTTCCTTAAGTGTAAGTTTAGCTTGTGTATTTGAGACTTTTTCTAATTTGGGGGAAAAATCTTGTATTGCTATGTACTTCCCTTTTAGGACCACCTTTGCTGTATCTCAAAGGCTTTAAACAGCTGTGTTTTCATTTCCATTTGTTTCCATGATTTTTTTTACATTTTTTATTTCTTTTCAGCGTAACAGTATTCATTTTTTTTTTCACCACGATTTTTAAAAAAATTCTTCTTTAATTTCCTGGTTGACCCATTCATCTTTAATAGGATACTCTTTAACCTACAAGGAACCTCTTTCAGTTTCTTCCAAATTTCCTCTTATGGTTGAGTCCAAGTTTCAAAGCACTGTGATCTGAAAATATGTAGGGAATAATCTCAATCTTCTGCTATCAGTTAAGATCTGATTTGTCACCCAGTATGTGATCTATTCTGGAGAATGTTCCATGTGCACTCGAGAAGAATGTATATTCTGTTGCTTTAGGATGGAATGCTCTGTATACATATCTGTGAAGTCCATTTGGTCCACTGTGTCATGACTTTAAGCTCTATTATGAAACTGTAATCATCAAGACAGTATGGTACTGGCATAAAACAGACACATAGGTAAGTGGAACAGAATAAAGAACCCAGAAATGGACTATCTACTCTATGGTCAACTAATCTTCAACAAAGTAGGAAAGAATATCCAATGGAAAAAGGACAGTCTCTTTAATAAATGGTGCTGGGAAAACTGGACAGCCAATGTGGAGAAGAATGAAACTGGACCATTTTCTTATACCATACAGAAGGATAGACTCAAAATAGATGAAAGACCAAAATGTGAGACAGGAATCAATCCAAATCCTAGAGGAGAATTAAGGCAGCAACCTCTTCAACCCTGGCCATAGCAACTTCTCGCTAGACACGTCTCCAAGGGCAAGAGAAACAAAAGCAAAAATGAACTCTTGGGACTTCATCAAGATAAAAATCTTCTGCACAGCAAAGTAAACAACCAACAAAACTAAAGGCAACCTATGGAATGGAAGAAGATATTTGCAAATGACCTATCAGATAAAGGGCTAGTATCCAAGATCTATGAAGAACTTATCAGACTCAACACCCAAAAAACAAAGAATCCAGTCAAGAAATACACAGAAGACAAGAACAGACATTTCTGCAAAGAAGACATACAAATGGCCAACAGACACATGAAAAAGTGCTAAACATCACTCAGCATCAGGGAACTACAAATCAAAACCACAACGAGATGCAACCTCACACCAGTCAGAATGGCTAAAATTAACAAGTCAGGAAATGACAGATGTTGGCAAGGATGCAGAGAAAGGGGAGCCCTCCTGCATTGTTGGTGGGAATGCAAGCTGGTGAAGCCACTCTGGAAAAAGGTATGAGGGTTCCTCAAAAAGTTGGAAATAGAGCTACCCTATGATCCAGCAATTGCACTACTGGGAATTTGCCCCAAAGATACAAATGTAGTGATCCAGATGAGCACCTGTACCCCAGTGTTTACAGCAGCAATGTCTACAATAGCCAAACTATGAATACTACACAGTCATCAAAAAATGAAATCTTACCATTTGCAAAGACATGGATGGAAATAAAGGGTATTATGCTAAGTGAAATAAGTCAATCAGAGAAAGACAGTTATCATATGATCTCACTGGTACGCAGGATTTACAAAACAAGGCAGAGGATCATTGGGGAAGAAAGGAAAAATGAAACAAGACAAAACCAGAGAGGGAGAAAAACCATAAGAGACTCTTAATCTTAGGAGACAAACTGAGGGTTGGTGAAGGGAAGGAGGGGATGGGTAGCTGCGTGATGGACATTGGGGAGGGTATGTGTTGTGGTGAGCACTGGGTGTTATATAAGACTGATGAATCACAGACCTGTACCCCGGAAACAAACAGCACATTATATTTTAATTAAATATATACACAAAAATAAATAAAAATTACAAAAAAATTCATGAAGAGACTCTAACTGGTTTGAAATAGATGTTGACCCCTTAATCAATGACCTGGGACTACAGCATAGGGATGTTTATAGGCATGGCGCTGGGAACAAATCCTTCCTAAAGAAGCATTTATAAGCAAGTGGGTGTCACTGAGAGCTAGGAAGGCCACCAAATAGGGTTACCTCCTGGTCCTACCACAGAAGTTGCATAAAGGTAGAAAACCATCATTTGGCGTTGTACAGTCAGTCATGCTCAGCTCTTTTCAGAGAAGAGGGAATTGTGTTTACTGTGTGGACACCGGTATAAGCTGAATTGTGCCCTCCCCATAATCACACGTTGAAGTCTATACTCCAGTACTTATGAATGTGACTTTATTTGGAGAAAATGTCTTTTCAGGTATAATCAGTTGAAGATGAGATCATTACGGTGGACCCTAGCCCAATAACACTGAGGTCCTCCCAGAAAGAGGAAGGGAATTTAAACACAGGCATAGATGCTCACACAGTCAGGGCAAGGTGGAAGCACAGGGAGAAGACAGCCATCTGCAAGTAAGGAGGGATCCCTCAGAAAGAACCAACTCTGCCAATGCCAACATCTGACCCTCAGAACTGCAGGATAATAAATTTCTGTTGTTAAAGCTACACCATATGTGGTACTTTGTTATGGGAATTCTAGAAAATGACTGGACAGTTAGGTACAACACTGAGCCCTCAAGTCAGGACAAACTGCCAGTGAACACATTTGCACCTTTTTCTGCTGGAAGGGAAAGAATTATTCTTGAGGTCATCCCAAGGCTGGAACCAATAGCTGCTCCTAACTATGCAGCTAAGGGGTATTTTGCTCAATCAATGTCATGGTTATTAGTTAAACATTTATACAGCAATCACATTTTCCAAGAGCACTAGTTATGCCATGTTACAGCAAAACTAATAGATTTGTAAATATTAACTTAGAACCTGGGATAAATAAGTCTGACCCCAACAATAGCATTTCTGAATTAAATGATCTACGTTATTGCTCTTAAGCCAACACTCAATGGACTTAGCCAGTGGTCATTTCCCGTTAGCTCCCTTGAATGGGCCACATATTTTATGATGTCCTCCTGGGGATTTGCCTTCCTTCCTCTGCAGTGAAGTACATTGGCTGGTTTTTAGCAATATCTTTAAGTAGGTCATTAAGAAAAACATTCATAGGAAGCAGAGGTCAATTCTGGGCCTTTCTCCTTCCAGTTAAATTAGACGGAGAAACAGTTCTGAAATTTATCTACTGTGCTGTGACATTTACTTTTAAGATATTCAGTACACTTTTCAAAATTACAGTTACCCACAGAAACCTAATATATTACGTCCAGGGTATACTTGACATTTAAGAATTACACA
The DNA here is from genome assembly GCF_963455335.1 of Martes martes. Lineage (NCBI taxonomy): Eukaryota > Metazoa > Chordata > Mammalia > Carnivora > Mustelidae > Martes > Martes martes. The sequence goes on along the minus strand of NC_137892.1, from coordinate 162,498,140 downwards.
TCGGTTACTTGATTTCCTTATTTTATAATTTGAAGTGAAGCCATACTTTAAAAAAGAAAAAAAAACCCTGAAGGTTTTTGCCTTTTCTCTCATGATAACCAGTGAGACAGACTAGCATTTCTGGGACCCACACGTGCTCTACTCATCTGGAAAAGTTTTACGCAGACTTGGATTTTGTGCTCTGAGATATTATCCCGTTATGAAATTAGTGTTGAAATTATAATTATGACCATTTTCCTTAGAGTTTATCCTTGTTTTGTAATGATGAAGCACACAGTTCTCTAGTGAGCAGCTGTGTCTCGGCACCCAAGCCGACCAGCAGGAAATCCTTACCCTGAATGAATCACTGCTGCAGAGAGCCTCACACTACCGCCCTCACACTTCTCCGTCTGGCCTCGGAGAGGAATGTTCTGAAGAGGCATTCGGAAATGATACGTTACTTATTTACTTCACTGTTTATTTAGTGAATATACTCAATTAATAAAACCAAGTGTTAAGTTAATGTTTACAAAAGGAATTGGCTTTGGATATACTATGGAAATACAGAGGACGGGCGTGTTTGCCATAAGCCTAGAATGTGAATTTCTGATTTTTTTAAAAAGATCTAGTAAAAAAAAAAAAACATGAGAGACTCTTAACTCTAGGAAACAAACTGAGGGTTGCTGGAGGGGAGGTGGTTGGGGGGATGGAGTAATTGGGTGGTGGACATTATGGAGGACGTCTGATATGATGAGCACTAGGTGTTATATGCAAAGGACAAATTGTTGAACACCGCATTTGAGACTAATGATGTACTATATGTTAGCTAATTGATTTAAATAACAATTAAATCAAATTAAATTAAGAGAAATAAAAATTACTATGTGAAATTATATATGTATATATTTATTATTATTATTATTATTATTATTAAGTAATCATTATACCCGATGTGGGGCTAGAACTTATAACCCCAAGTTCAAGAGTTGTGTGTTTTACCTCCTAAGCCACCCCAGAATTTGTATTTCTAATACCATTCAGAGCTTACCTCTTATTCATAGAAGTTGGATTTGTGTAGTAATAAATGCTGCTTTGTGTGGCACATAGGATCAATAATTTGTGCTGGTAGAAAATCACAGAGCAGGGATACAGTAGGACATATAGTCTGGGTGTACTCAAAAGCAGCAAGGAGGACGGTGAGGTTAGCACGAAGGACTACACCAGTAGGAACTGCAGGACTCCCCGAGATGGACTGGTTTGGGGAATCATGCAGTTGATGTGTATTCTTGTTAGAATAATAATGAGTGATGGGGACCCATAATATTTAGAAAAAGAATGTTAGTTCAGGAGGGATACAAATGTCGATACACCAAACAAATGTTTAACTCCTTAATAATGGTAAGACAAAAGCAATGGATTATTCAGAGTAGTCATTTGAAAGTTTATATAGCAATTTATATGATTTTGTGATATCTTTGTGACATCATTGTAAGAATACTAAGTAAGTTATTATATCTTTATGTTTGTTGTAGCCACCTCATAAAGGCTGGATAGACATCCTCAACATAAAATGTGATTCAGATGTTGAGACAGATGATTCCATACATACAACAAGAGGATGTAGTTTTATTACTCACATAATGAGGCTTTCTGGGAGAGAGAGAGTGCAGAGCAGGCTCCCAAGTACCCCCAAAATAGCTTGAGAAACCCAGGTGGGGGAACTGGAGTGGCTTCACTTATGAGTAGGGAGTGAGGCCAGAGTGTAGGTTTCTGCCTGGGGGTTCGGTTTGCTCGTGTCATTTCAACTAATCACTCATATAAAAGAAAGGAGCATCCCGTCTTTTTATTGTCTTGGCCAAAAATTAAGCAAGTTGGGAAGAGAGGATGGTAAAGATGGAAAGCTGCCAGCAAACACCTACAATGGAGTCCAATTCTTTATTATAATCTATAATGATGTTAAAGTGAATCAGAATTGACCTGTTGCAAATTTTCAAGTCTTGTCATATTTCCTACCCCAGTTTCCTATCCCAGTTCCTTCCAACCTCAGTTGGAAGTCCTTGCTCCCAAAAAACTCTAAAATTTGGATTTGATGTGTTAGGCCCATTCAACATCAACCCCAGGATCTTGCATGGTCATCAGGAAGCCACAATGATGGGGAAGAGAAGTCTGTGTTTCAGAAAAGCTTTAAGACTATGGAAGAAATTGAATAAGTAAAATTCAGTTAAAATGAGGACATTGGGAGATGGAGAGGAGAAGCGAGTTGGGGGAAATCAGAGGGGAGACAAACCATGAGCGACTATGGACTCTGAGAAACAAATTGAGGGTTTTGGAGGGGAGAACGGTGGGGGGTTGGGTAAGCCTGGTGATGGGTATTAAGGAGGGCACGTATTGCATGGAGCACCGGGTGTGGTGCATAGACAATGAATTTTAGATCACTGAAAAAATAAAAGGTTAAAAAAAAAAGTACATCGTATATAAAAAATCCTTAATGTGATGCATAAAAAAAAAACTGAAAGATTAAAAAATAGATAAAATTTTAGGTATGGGTGGCCTGGGTAACTCAGTCAGTTGAGCATCTGACTCTTGGTTTCTGCTTAGGTCATGATCTCAGGATCATGGGATTGAGCCATGTGTTAGGCTCTGTGCTCAGTGGGGAGTCTGTTTCAGATGCTCTCTCTCTCTCCCTCTCCCTTTGCCCCTCCCCTAGCTTACATGCTTTCTCTAAATAAATAAATAATTCAAATCTCTAAAAAAAACAGACAAACTTTGAATACTTGGCATTTGTTTTGTCACACTAGTTACTATATAGCTAATTCTAAAATGAGATATTCTAAAATGAGATAGCACAGTGTTTTATTACCATGGAAAGAGTTGCAATAGATGACACCCAACATTTCTACCTTTCAAGAAATAGTGCCATGAGAGAAAACCAACCAAAAATTCAAGTAAATAAAAATAGTGACACAAACACAGCACAGCAGACTTAGCCTGCAAGCAAACCCGGCACAGTCCAACAGCTGATTGAATTCCCAAATAGCAGTAGTGATATTTCCTCCCAACAAAGTTCTCAAGAAAGATCGATGAATCTTTAGAGAAATTAAACAGGCCGCATAGCTTATTCTGAAGTGCTATCACTTATGGTAATATTTAGAGCAGTAATACATAAACTTAAAGATACAATACATAAATGGTAGAATATATTTTGGAAAATATTCTCAGTGCTGATTAGATATGGTTCATATTTTTAATAAAGAAAAAGATTAATGAAGAAATTGGTATTTTCATTGTGTAAGACAAAGAGCTTATGGTGGACTCAAGTCTACAACCTAGAGCCACCTAAAAATCCTCATGTCCATTCTGGAAGGCTGTAGTGAAAGGGCTTGCAGACCACAATTAAAACAGGCAACAAGTGGATGTCATGTTTCGTGCACAAGCTATACGGTAAATGAAAATAATCAAATTAGCCTTTAAATCCTTTTGTTTAATTATGCAGCTACCAATAGCCTTCAATAAAGGCCATTTCAATAAAGTGAAACTGTTGTGTGATTTCCAGACACACAATCCATCCTCCTGCCCACCACATTTGTGTGACGACAAAGACAGTTTCCTTTCAATTCCTGGCTCCAAGGCCCTACTTGAAGACATACTGGTGATATGAGGGCCTGTGCTTAATTCCATGGGTGAATAAGAAATTACATGTGACACCATTATGTATTTCATTTTTGCTGAAGTTTTAAACTGTGATTCCCCTAGATATTTTCTCAGTGACCCCAAAATAATTCTACTAAGTGTCTCCCTAAACAAATGCAAATATATGCTATGAAAGTAGTCTCTACTGCCCTTTTACTCCTAACTTCCAATGATCAGGATTTATTTTAAGTGCTGATTGATTTATTAGGTATTTGTGCAAGACACAGAAAATCAATGCAAGAAAAACAAATGCAAAATATAAGTGGCCACAAAAGATTTTATGTGTGTCTAAAGTTAATGTAGAGGGAGGTTTCATTATAAATTCATCTCAACTGAAAGTTTATTTATCAAAAGTTTTTATTTCTTAAAACAATACTGAATGAAAGAGAGAAAAGTAAACACCAAAACTGATTTTAACAAAGAAAACTCTTTTTTAGAAAGATTTATTTATTCATTTGAGAGAGAGAGAACAAGAATGCACAAGGTTGGGGTGGGGAGCAGAGGCAGACTCCCCACCAACTGCAAAGCCCTACATGGGTCTTGATCCTACAACCCACAAGATCATGACCTGGGCCAAAATCAAGAGTCAGATACTCAATGGGCAGAGCCACCCAGGTGCCCCCAAAGAAAACTTTTTTTTTTTTTCCAAAGATTTTACTTATTTATTTTAAAGAGAGAGAGAGAGAACACAAGCATGATTGGGGAGGAAGGACAGAGGGAGAGGGAGAAACAGACTCCCTGTTGAGCAAAAAGCCCAATGCAGGGCTTGATCCCAGGACTCCAAGATCATGAGCTGAGCTGAAGGCAGACATTTAACCAACTAAGCCACCCAGGTGCCTCAAAACTCTTAAAAACAAACAAACAAACTGTTTAATCTGGTCCATTTGGAAATGTCCACTAATATTTATTATTTTAATTATTTTATTTTGAGATAAATGTATGTTCACATGCAGTTGTAGGAAATAATACAGAGAAATACTATGGGCACCCAACCCAGTTTCCCCCAATGTTAAGATCTTATAAAACTATAGCAAGAATCACAGCGGGAATACTGACGGTCCACACAAACCTTTCCATTACCATGATGTCCCCTCATCTTGTCCTTCTATAACCACAACAACTTCCATCCTTAACCATTGTCAACAACTAACTGGTGCTCCTTGTCTGTCATGTTCTCAGTTCAAGAATGTGATAAAATTTGGGCGCCTGGGTGGCTCAGTGGGTTAAAGCCTCTGCCTTCAGCTCAGGTCATGATCTCAGGGTCCTGGGATCGAGCCCCGCGTCGGGCTCTCTGCTCAGCAGGGAGCCTGCTTCCTCCCCACCCCTCTCTGCCTACTTGTGATCTCTCTCTCTCTCTCTGTCAAATAAATAAATAAAATCTTTAAAAAAAAAAAAAAGAATGTGATAAAATTGGAACCACACAGCGTGTGACCTTGTGGGACACTGTTTAACTGACACCATTCTCTGGAGGTCCCACCACTTTGCTGTGTCTGCCCCACAGGTAAGGGGTCATATCTATCCAAATCTTTTCAAGGATTTTTCTTTGTCCGCAGTCCTCATGTGTTTAATTATGATGTATCTTGCATGAACTTCTTAAGGTTTATTTTATTTGCAGATCAGATGGCTTCTTAAATTTGTAACTCTGTGTCTTTTTCCAAATGTGGGACGTTTTCAGCCATTATTTCTTGGAGAGACTTTCATGCCGTCTTCTCTTCTCCCAGGGCTCAATATGACACAAATGCCATATACTTTGTTGTACTGCAACTGTTCCCTCTGGGGCTACTCCACTTTTTACAGTCTTTTTTTGGTCTCTGTTGTTCATTTTGGGTAAGCTAGATTAGTAATGCAATTGTAGCACTTGAAGAAATTTTATCTCCTGCAAGGTTCTAGAACCTAGCCTTTGGAGAGAACGCACATCCTCTAAAATCCAGAGTAAATCCTAGAGGTAGGAACATGTGTGTCTGTGTGCATGTTGCATTTTGCAGGGGGCAGGGAAGAGGATGGGATATCTATAAAGCTCATTCTTCTTCTGAAAAAAACGTCCCCACCACACTCATTCCAGTATATCAACCTCCTTCTACCAGAACAGAAAGCGTCTTCCAGTCTCTGTTCCTTCATCCCACTCCCCACGGCTCCCTCCAGGCCCTTCACTTTTTGGGTTTGTTTGTTTGTTTGTTTGTTTGCTGAAAATGCACAGAACACTTGATTAAGGCAGATGTGTCCCCACTTCCATCTGGATGGCTAGAGCGGGTGTTACTGATGGTGAGTGAGATCTGTGTTTAAGAACAAATACTCCCCATTCTTGGGAAGATGGCACGTTGGGATGGTTGAGGGTGGTATGGAGGTGAGCCCTAATGGATAACAAACACCAAACATGAAACATCCTCAGACAAAACAGATTTGCATCGCCCTTTCCACCTCCTGCACCCGCGGCTCTGTGTTACGGAACATCACACACTTTCCTGGGCACACTCTCTTAGCCCCAGCACAACTCTGCTTCTTCAACTCTGCTTTCCTCCTTTAGCATGGAGCAATGCAAGAGGCTCTGGTCCTGGGGTCGCTTTCAGAAACAGGTCAGCATAACGAGTACACAAAAAGAGGAACTTCACACAATTTACACCTTCGTCTTGGTTCACTGTGTATTTCACATATTGGTTTTAATAATCACAGGGCAAAGGACCCTGTAATATGTGTCCACGTAATGCAGTAAGTTTACTCTGTAGAGTGGTATCATGATGGACTTAAGTGTATAGCACTGATTAAATAATGGAATTAATAATTAATGATTCATTTGGTTAAAATCCTCTGCTAGTGTTTAGAAGACATTGGCAAATCTAGAATCAGGGCATTATTAAAAACACACAAGACTAGAAAAGTTGAGTTTTGTTTGTTTGCTTTTTAACCTCTGTGGAAGTACTACACTATTCTGAAATGTGGTTGAATATGGTTGATAGGTTGTAAAATAAAATGAAAGTGGTAACCAGGAAAGAACAGAAAATATGGAAGGAAAGCAAATGAAAAACAATCGTTCCAGGTGAATTATTTAAAATATATAATAGCAATTAAATAATTTCAGAATAACTTTCTGAACTCCAGAATAAAGTCTTTTTGGGATGGAAACATTTTTCATATTAGGTGGAGGTATGCTGAAGGCATGCCAAAGTCAACAGGATGGAGAGATTTAAATACACATTAACACGTATCAATATTTATAACTTTACCCACTGAGAGACTAGGCTGTACATATACGGCGCCAACCTCTAGGCTTAAGATTGAGGGGTCACAGTACCTGACTTATTTCTTCTTCATACTTTACTGTGATTTCTAAGTTATTTTTTATGATTTTTAGTTGGGTACATATTATTTTTATATTCAGAAAAGGCCACTTAAAATAATTTCATTTTAAAGATGATCTGAAGTGACACGAATAGCAGTGTTATAGAAGTAGGTGATTAATACAGGAATAAATTAATGGAGTGTGAGATAAGGAAGAGCAGGAAAATAACTGGTCTTTGGATTTCATGGAGTCATGTTGAACTGAAATGTATACCACTTGTAGGAAATAGCAGAATTAATAATGAGCAACTTATTCACTTACAACGCTGTGCTATTGTTTCAGAAACATGGACTAATTTAGAATTTGGGTATTGTTGAAAATGTACCAGAATAAATTTACTTATTCATTTGTGCATTTGTTTATTTATTGTAAAACTTTCGTGAAACGGTGCATTCTGAAATGCGAAATTGAGCTGGAAATATTAGCACTCAGAACTCAGCAGCCTTAACAATGCCCTCCATGAGACAGCCCTTGGGGAGCCTGTCTGTGCAGGCCCCTGAGGCTCCCAGATAACCGTAGGACAAAGCTAAGACAAAATTCAACCCAGGGTTATGCAGGGCTCTCGAGTTGAAATTCTCATTGCAGAGACACTTTGAAAAGAGTCCCTTGGCATTTGGCCCCATTCTTATTTCATTTTATGTTTTTGCTAAAACAGAGAGAAGACCAATTCAGTGATCAAGAATTAAAAAAAACAAAGCAAAACAAAAAAGCGAGAATGTGTCCCCAGCTTGAGAAGCATGACAGACTGGAGAAAGCGTCTGTGACATTTCCATGTGAGTCAGGGCTCTAAGCACTAGGATCTACACCCTGTACACTAGGTTATAGAATATCTCAATCAAGCTTCATGCCATAAGTATTTTATATTATAGGGTTAGATGATGGGTGTTATATTACAGGATGATAGCTCCCCGTAGCATAGCATGATGATATAAACGCGGCCTGAGAGGCTGGTGTCATTGGTATAAAGCTTGAATGGGAATTTTCCTTTAAGTTCTAAAAGAGAATCTAAAATGCAAAATGGTATCGAAGGCGAAGAGCCTCTGTCTCAGGAGGTGGGAGGGGGGGAGCTAAGTGACTCTGCTCCTTCGCTTCCCCTTTTGTTTACTGGGCAGACCAGACAGGTCTCTACTTCCCAGACAAGAACAAAGGTCCATTTGGTTCCAAGCAAGAAACGCTGGGTGAAAGGAAAGAGAATGGGGCCCAAAGCAGCATAAAGAGGGCTGCTGCTCCTTGAGCTAGGTTTCAGAAACGGGAAGTCATCTGAGAATGTGACCTGCATGGGGTAGGGACCCCATGAAGGGCAAGGGAGGAAATCACCAAGTCAGTCCCCGGACAAGCCCGATGACAACACGTAAGCACCAAGCGGAGATCACTGTCGTGGGAGTGTAGCTGACCAAAGGGAATACATTATGCATAGATAACCCGGATTTTTTTTTTTTTAAAGCACCAAAATGATTGTATTTGTTTTGTTTTGTTTCTTGCCACTTGAACAAATCAATACACACTTAATAACTTGAAACGATCTAATTGTAATCGCTTACATTTCTGGAAACCAGAAGTCTACAGTCGGTTTTCACTGGGCTGATGTCAGGGTGACATCAAGACTGACCCTCTCGAGGCTCTGCAGGAGAAACCCGTCCTTGCCGCCCTAGCTTCCAGAGGCTGCCAGAATGAACATCCCTGCATCCCTTCTGCCTCCTGCTCCCTTCACTTTCAGCCCTCCCTCTGCCTCCTCCTTATAAGGACAGTTGTGATGACATGCAGGATGTTATCCAGGGCAATCCCATCTCAAGATCCCAAACAACACCAATGGGCAATGCCCCATTTGACATACCAGGTGACTAAGATTGCCAGGTTCTGGGGACTGGGATGTGGACATCAGGGGAACCACTATTCAACCCACCACAATTGTTTAAAAAAAAAAAAAAAAACTGACTCAGAATCAACTTTTTCCCCTGTATCTTGCCTCCCTAACCGCCCTCCACAGAAAGATATTAAGCTCAGATAATTTTGCAGTCAACAATGTTTAATGTATCCAAGGGAGCTAATAATTGCTACTTCTTTTTTTTTTTTTTTGATGTTCAAAATCTAGGGAAAAAATGAGAGCTCCCCAACTTTTATTTTAAGGTTGCTATAACTTGATCTAAAGCCACACATAACATTATAAGTAAAGTTTATCATAAACTAATCTTACTTATAAATATAGATGCAAAAGTTAATTATAATGCAAGGGAAGTCAGCTATATCTAAGGAATACAAACACAGTTGAACATCAGAAAATCTATTCATATAGTATACTAAATTAACAGTTTAAGGAAAAATTACTTTTGATGACCTTATAGCTGCATAAAACATATTTAATGAAATTCATCATCCATTTATGATACAAAGTACTAGCAAGTAAGAAATAAAATGTAAATTCATCACCTGATGAATATTTATCTCACCATCTAGAAGAAAGAAAAAGTATATAAATAAGGAATTCATGGACAATAAACACAAATAACTAGTCGACAGAAAAAAGATGCCCAGCCTTATGAGTTATCAAAGAACGGCGCCTAAGAGCCACCGTGACATACTGACATATTCTTTATATTAGCAACCAATTATAAACACCTCACAGAGGCAAACATTCACAAGAGTAATGAAGAAATGGGGAATTGCATACACTGTAAGGAACTATACATTAATACAACAAGCTAAAAGCAACTTAGCAGCTCAGCATTGATTACCAGTAAGGCCCATCCTTCTGGTTCTGCTTGGTTCCATCCTGACCTGGATGCATCTTCTTTCATGCCTTTACTCCCTAAGCTGTTATCAGCATCGCCCACCCCCTGTTCCTGGGGTGGCAAAGGGTTGCCCTCAGGCGGAATCTCAACAATCCATGCCTTCCTTCCTCATCACCCCTCATCCTCACGATGAAGTTCCTCTTGCCCTCCCACCGCCCGCCTGTTCTTCTGTCTGGGCTGCATGTTTCCCCCAGACCATATCACCTCCACGCCTCCCCCCCTCATCCCCCAGAGAGGAGAATCAGGTGCTCCGGGCACACATTTCAATCTTTGTTTCCATGGTGATCAGTAGATTCTTGGCATGTTTGATTCATGCAGTCGGAACAGGATGAACAGTCCTAGAGTTACACAGACAGAAACCAGGGAATGGACAGACAGACAAAAAGATTGTTCTATGTCCCGCTCCATCCAGTCTGCTGTAACAAATCACCATAGACCACGTGTTTATAAATGACACACACGTAGTTCTTACAGTTCTGGACGATGGAGGATCAGGATCAAGGTGCCAGAGGTTCAGTGTCTGATGAGAGCCTGCCTCCTGGTTCATAGAAAGGCATCTTCTCCCTGTGCTCTCACATAGCAGAAGGGGCGAGGGAAAGGTGGGAGCTCCCCGGGGGCTTCTTTTATCAGGGCATGACATCCCAGTCTATGACCTAATCACCTCCCAGAGGCCCATCCTTCTGGCACGTCATCTCGGGCACTGGGCTTGAACCTGCAAATAGGTGGCCACACAGCCCTGCCTCCATACTAGCAGAGCTGAGAATGAGCCCAGGCTGTGTACGGCTACATGCGAAATCATGGTCATTGGAGCCCCTGTGTTCTATTATGTATGGAACCGGAGAATGGATAGTTGTAGGGTGACGCCCACATATAATGGGGCAATACACACTTCAAATTCGTGATCTAGCACTAGATGTGTCAACATGGAACAATCACAAAATACTTGACATGAGCAAAATACAGAATTTGGAGAAGTAGACCTGTGATGTAATGCCATTTGTGAAACTTCAAAAACACACATAAAGTGATTTATTAATATGAAAACACTATAAATACAAAAATAGGGCAATCATTTACTTCTGGAGGGAGTGGGGTTGGGAGGTTAGGAGTGAGGTTGGGGGACCAGGGCCCTACGATTCTCTCAGAAGTGAGTTTTCTCCTCTTGCGAAAATACCTAAAGCAGATATGTGAGTATGGTAAGGTTGTTAAAGCTGGGTGGGAAGCACATGACTGATTCCCACCGGATTCTCGACACTTTCATTATCTATCCACCACTTCCCAGCACATCCACCGTGATGCATCAGTCAAAAAACAGAGACTGGTGAAAAAACAATGAATACTGTTACGCTGAAAATAAATAAAAAATTTAATAAAAAAAAATTAAACTGGTTCTCATACTGGAAAAAAAAAAAAAAAAACAGAGACTGAGCGAGGGGCCAGCGGTAGGTGGGGGTGGGTGGCAGTCCCGGGGCAGGTGGTTTTCTTTTTCCCTTGTTTCCTCTTCCTCTTCTTTTTGCTCTCTGTGTGTTTTCTTGGCAATTAAAACAAATATATGTTTAACCATCACAGTGGAAAGAATTGAAGGAAAGAAAGAGGGGAAAAGGATGTGCTGCAGACAGAAGGGCCCAAAGGAGCGATGTCCAGAGAGACACAGCCAGAACGATGCGCGGAAGGTCAGGGAGGAACAAAGATCCCCTCTCTTGCTTCAGACTCTTGCTGCAGAACAAAGAGGGCAGTTTCTCCTTCTCTTCTGGGAAAACACCCAAGAGCAACAGGATCCCAGGGAGCACATATGCAAGCTCCCTATTTGATGAACTTAGGAGACACCTGCAACCCTGAACCACAGAATGTGAGGAAGGGCTGCCAAGTGTAGAGCAAGTGAGGGTTGCAAGTGATGCAGAGGGCAGGGGCTGACCCAGTGAGACCCGGGCCGCCGGCACACTGCTGCCCCCATTGAGTCACCACTCTGCGCGGAACCCCACCATTCCTTCTGTGTTAACTGGGAGAGTGTACACCGGGTGGTGGAAGGACAATCAGTGGACGTGGCCTGCTGTGGTTTCAAGAAGCAGGGCAGGTGGACATAAGCACAGAAACAGAGAGTTTGGGTGTCTTTGCAGGAAACTGTCTGCGTTGGATGAGAGAAGGAGCAGAGAGCATCTGCATGATGGAAACATCTCCATGCCATGTCCTCCTGGGGGAGAAGAGAGGCTGCAGGAGCTCAGGCCCGCACTCATCTGTCCCACCAGGTGAGTAGCCCTGGGACATGCCCTCTCCCACAGGTGGACCTCCACTCAGGCTATTTTGGAAAGGTTCACCTCACTCAAACATAAGGCATGAGGGAAGAGGCAACACTATACTGACACTGTTGGAGAAAAGGAAAAGTGGCAAAAAACCAAACCATAGGCGAAGACCTCTCACCAGTAAGAGGCTACCATCGGCACAGGAAATGTGGAGCACACGCATGGCTGGCTGGCATCGTGTAGTTCTTATGCAGCGGTGTGTCGGAGCCAGCTGTGCCACTTTCAAGAGCAACTGCACAGGTTTCTTCCGAGTTCAGCGGTCCTGCCGTGGTAGCTCCAGCCCGCCCAGAAGGGGATCCAGCAAAAGTAGCAGATCAGAGTATTTGTGGGTTTTGTTGTGTTTGTTTGCTTTTCCTTGGGAAGGCTGATGTTAAACACTTTTCAGCACGGTTGGTGCTTATCAAACGTCTGGTATCAAACAGGACGTTCTCTCCTGTTAACTAATTTACTCAAAGTGACAAGACTTTCTGAGTGGCCAAGCCTGAATTCAAACATGACATCTGTTCTCCACATTCTCCACACTCTATAATCACTGCGTGATATGACCAAATCACTGCACACTCTGACTGAATCACCATGAGTGTCATCATGATGACAATATCATGAAACCAGGACCTTTCCAGAGAATATGACAACCTGGTAATATTGTGGTTCAGGAGAGAGATGGTGTGACCAGTAAAGCAGAATAAAATCCAGACCCACACAGGCAACAAATGATAATAATAAACCACCAACCAACAAAATAAACCTATCAAAAATTTTCAGGCAAATGTAAAATATCTTACAGAAGAAAATAAAGAAGAAAAAAGCAAAGCAACATTGAAAACAGAACAGGTAAGCAAAGTACTACAAAAAAATAAAAAAAGTTCTAAAGATTGAAGTAGGAAAAATATATAAGATAGAAGAAGAATCAGTGTGTGATATTTAGTATCCCCTCCAAGAAAGAGAACAAAGGAACCAACAGTACATTCCGAGAAGTAGCCAGCAATAAAATAAGACATCAACCTGCAGCCCCAAAAGACATGCCAGACCCCATAAAAGAAGCACATACATGCGTAGTATAGCACATTTGTTAAACTTCAAACAAAATGTCCTTCGGTTTTGGACATTCAAACCAAAAGATCAAGTCACCATTAGAGTGGAAAGCCGTGCTGGTTTTGTACTCCTCTGTGGTCACATCCAGTGTGAAGACACAGGAAGAGCAAACTTGTAGGACTGAAAATACTCGATGCTAGAATTCCATATCCAGCTAGGAAGGTGAAACAAATGCTCCAAGTCCTTCTACCTATGCAACAGCATCATCGATGCCCATGGGAATGCCATGGGCCCCATGCGTTGGAGTGTCTTACTTCGCCACACTGGTTTAGGACAGCAATCTCTGGGTACCAGCTGGACATACCCTGCAGTAAAGACTCCCTTTCCCCAGAAATGGTTGTAAGAGAAGACAAAGAACATGGGGTACTTGCTGCTATGATTCACTATCCCAAACCCAGACAGGTTATCAAATTCTTTTTACTTGAGGAAGATACATTAATATCATTTTTCCACTGCATTTTTAGGTATTTACTTACTTACACATGAATCCAACCCTGTTATACTCATGAACAAGAAAAATCATACCACCCAGAAAAACAATTAAAAAGTCTTAAGAAAAGTATCACAATAAGCATTTGGCAAAAATCCTAAATAAAACATTAGCTAATAGGAACGATCACTTCATTATAAATACGTACCTGGAACAAGTGAAGCAAAGAACCAGAAAGCATATTCAGAAATCTTTCATCCTGTGCAACATGGTAATAGATTAGGAGAAAAATCCAAAAAAAAAAAAAAAAAAGCATGGATGCTGGATAAAAAGACATTCTTTTGATTAATTATTGACTATTTTTAAAAATACCTAACAAAATAGCCATATAATATGCTTGTTCATGTAGAAACTGCATCATTGCCTTTAAATTATCATTCCCTTTGTATTCAAGAAAAAACCAAGGAAGTTCTTACTTACTGCAATTATGAACATTGTTCTGGAAGAACTAGCCATTGCAATCCAACCAAAGATATCATAAAAACAATGGACAAGTGTAAGTAGGACATGTTTTTGCAAATTCTGTGGTATCTTCAATATGAAAAACTGAGAAAGGCAACTAAAGGAAGGTTCCTAATGACTGTCAAAATAAAATCGATATTCAGTTATCAGCCTAACACATAGAGTGGAAGAAATGTTCAATTTACAAAAGTTACAAAAATGTCAAAATAATTAGGAATAAATTTAAGAGGTGCACACTACAGGAAAAACATTTTAGAACTCCAGCATGAGACATTAAGAAAATATGAAACGTAAGAAATATAATCTATTGGGTAGAAATATGAAAATAAAAATTAATCTTGACTCTAGATATTTTTAAGCTTTCCGATATTGATGTATAATTCATATGCAGTGAAATGTGTATAGTTGGGTGAATATTGCTGGTTCTATATACCTATGACTCTCATACCAATCAAAATACTGTTTCTCTCACTGCTGAAATTTCTTCTGTGGAACTTTTATTTCTATTTTAAAGTTTTTTTTTTTTAATTTTATTTATTTATTTGACAGAGAGACAGAGAGATCACAAGTAGGCAGAGAGGCAGGCGGAGAGAGAGGAAGAAGCAGGCTCCCCACTGAACAGGGAGCCTGATGCAGGACTCGATCCCAGGACCCCTGGGATCATGACCTGAGCTGAAGGCAGAGGCTTAACCCACTGAGCCACCCATGTGCCCCTCTTTTTTTAAAGTTTTAATTAATTTATTCATTTTAAGTAATTTCTAGACCCAACTTGGGGTTTGAACTCAAAACCCCGAGATCAAGAGTCACATGCTCTTTTGACTGAGTGAGCCAGACGTCCTTCTTCTGTGACACGTTTAATTGCATTCCTCCAGTTCTGTGTAACTCATATTGTGATGCCTGTTTCTATGTGTAGGCTGTACCTGGTTTTGATCTACATCTAAATGGAATCATACAATATGTATTCCTTTTGCGACTGGTTTATTTTACTCAATATAATACCTATATATTATATTACTATATATGTAATATATAGTATGCTATATGTATACATGCATTATACATATGCATATATATATGCATATGTATGTGCATGTCTAAGTAGCTCCTTTCTTTCTAATGCTGAGTAGTCTTTTAGTGCATGATCAGACCACATAAATGATGTCCATAAACATATAGATGTTCATAAACAGGACATCTCAATTGTTACTCATTTTTGGCCTTTCTGATCTGACAAAAGCATGTACCAGAATAAGAAGACACAACTCACAACCACAAGAATGGCTAAAATTTTAAAAATGAATGACTATAACTTTTGTGATGTGGAGCAACTGGAACCATCATACATAAATGCTGAGAATATAAAATGGTACAGACATTTGTGAAAATGGCCCAGTAGTTTTCTTTTTAAGATAAACGTTCATCTACCTTATGATGAAGCAATTCTGCCCCCGCTGTTTACCCGAGAGAAATGAAAACACATGTCCACGAAAGAAATTCCATAAACGTATCCATAATATTTTTTATTAACTAAAATCAGTATCTTGGGGTGCCTGGGTGGCTCAGTGGGTTAAAGTCTCTGCCTTCAGCTCAGGTCATGATCTCAGGGTCCTAGGATCAAGTCCTGCACTGGGCTCTCTGCTCAGCGGGGAACCTGCTTCCTCCTCTCTCTCTGCCTGCCTCTCTGCCTACTTGTGCTCTCTGTCTGTCAAATAAATAAATAAATAAATAAATAAACAAAATCTTTAAAAAATAAAAATAAAAGTCAGAACCTTGCTTTATTGTGGTGCCAATACACATATCGGCCAAAATGCATTTTTTTAAAATATTTTATTTATTTATTTGATCACAAGTACGCAGAGAGGCAGGCAGAGAGAGAGAGGAAGGGAAGCAGGCTCCCCGCTGAGCAGAGAGCTTGATGCGGGGCTCGATCCCAGGACTCTGAGATCATGACCTGAGCCGAAGGCAGAGGCTTTAACACACTGAGCCACCCAGGCGCCCCCAAAATGTGTTTTTATTTATTTATTTTTATTTTTTGAATCTGATACTGTTCATGTAAAAATAAACAAGAATAAACAAAGAATACCACTTGAAAAAATGGAGAGGAATGGGCCTGTCAGGTACTAAGAGACATTACAAATCTACAAAAAATTAAAACGTGGTGGTGCTGTTGTAGGAAAAGACAGATAATCTTTATTAAAAATGAAATAAAAAGGTGGGCTAGACGTGCACAGGCCGATGTAGATGGGGTCTTACTGTTTCACAAAGGTGACGTTCAACGTGGGGAACCGGGACATCGGTAGATCGCTGCTTAATATTCCACATGAGGGCAAATGGGAAGCCATTTTAAAAAGAAATAGAACGAAGTCGGATTCCTTACCTAATAGTGATAATACAGATTATAAAATAATAATAGATTACATAATAATAAGTTCTATGTGGATCAATGTTTTAATTCACACGTTAGAATATAGAACATTTGTCTATCCCAATATGCTCTTCCCAACAGATGCAAATAAAAATTAGGTAAATTTCAACACCTTGATTACAAACTAGAAATAAAAATGGCTAATCTAATAAGAAATATCTACCCAAAACTTTAATAGATATGCTTAATGATAGACCAAAAAAAAAAAAAAAAGGAGAAAAAGAAAATAAATCCTAAAAACCATGCAGTTGGGAAGGAAAACAAAAATCTCATAAAGACAACAGGGGCGCCTGGGTGGCTCAGTGGTTTAAAGCCTCTGCCTTCGGCTCGGGTCATGATCTCAGGGTCCTGGGATAGAGCCCCGCATAGGGCTCTCTGCTCGGCGGGGAGCCTGCTTCCTCCTCTCTACCTGCCTCTCTGCCTACTTGTGATCTCTGTCTGTCAAATAAATAAATAAAATCTTTAAAAAAAAAAAAATCTCATAAAGACAACATTAGTTCCTCGGGCGCCTGGGTGGCTCAGTGGGTTAAAGCCTCTGCCTTCGGCTCAGGTCATGATCTCAGGGTTCTGGGATCAAGTCCCACATCTGGCTTTTGCTCAGCGGGGAGCCCGTTCCTCCTCTCTCTCTGCCTGCCTTTCTGCCTACTTGTGATCTCCATCTGTCAAATGAATAAATAAAATCTTAAAAAAAAAAAAGACAACATCAGGTCTATGTATAAAACTTTGAGCATATATTATGGCTAGTAAGAAATTTAGGTCAAACTTTTGAATATAAGATAAATATACAAAAATGAAAATCACCTATGTAAATTTAAGACAGTCTAATAAGAAGTAAGACCTACAAAACCAACAAAATTGAAGCTACCTAAAAATTACTTAAAAATAAATCCAACAACAAAAAAAATAAATAAATAAATCCAACAAATGGTGGTAGAAGTATTTAAGGAAGAAAATGGTAAAGCTTGATTGAAAGACATTGATGGAGGCCGAAATAAATGCATAGAAAAATGTAATATATAAATGTCAATTACCACTAAATTATAATATTAAAATATCAATTAAATTAAATGTTTACTAATAATTTAATCATAATATAATCTAATTATATGTAATTATATATGGAAATTATATACATATGTAAAATTGAAATATATAAATTATTTTGAAATATATAAATTGTCTATAAAATTATATATTAAACTAATTTAATTATAATAAAATATTAACTAAATTAAAATATTCCCATCAAAATTCCATATGTGATTCCACAAATTCTTTACCATTAAAACTGACCAATTACTTTTTAAAGAATAAATCCCTGAGCGTTTTGGAGGGGAACGTTGGAGGGATGGGTGAGTCTGGTGGTGGGTATTAAGGAGGGCACGGATTGCATGGAGCAGTGGGTATTGTACATAAACAATGAATCTTGGGACTCTGCATCAAAAACAACTGTGTATTTTATGGTAACTAACATAACACAATAAATAAATAGACAAACAAACAAGTAGTCTTTAAAAATACATTTTATTTACTTATTTATTTGAGAGAGAGAGAGATTGAGAGGGGAGAGGTCAGAAGGAGAAGCAGACTCCCTGCCAAACAGGGAGCCCGCTGCAGGACTCGATCCCAGGACTCCAGGATCATGACCTGAGCCGAAGGCAGTTGCTTAACCAACTGAGCCACCCACGTGCCCAAATAAGTAGTTTTTTTTAAAAAAGTGTTAAAAAAAAAAAAAAGAAAAAGAATAAACCCCAACCAATAGCCCAGACATGCTAAAGGGCACGGTGAGGCGATTTGCTTTGTGTGTGCATGTTATTAAGATTTAATACAAAGTCAGTGGCCTTGTTGCAAAGATAAAATAAAACAGAAAACTTAGAGGTTCACACATACATGGAAAACTGATACTTGACAGAAGCAGCAGATGGCTCCGTTAGGAATGAGATTTCAATGAATAATCTGCCATGGATAATTTTAATTTTTCTGAATGATGGTACTTCTATATACGAAAGAAGTCCAAAACATTAAAAATACAACCATGAAAGTCAAATTTTTAAAGCATTGCATTCCAGTGAAGTTTTTTTTTTTAATTTTTTATTTAAATTCTTGTTAGACAACATGTATTAAGCTTTAAAAATAAAGCAGAAAAATAAATTATTTAAAAAGACTAATGATTTCTATTTTATTATTTAATTTTTAGAATTATGTTCAGCAAAGTTCACAAAACAGCAAAAGGGCAATCGAGAGACTGAGAAAAGTTCCCGACATATAAAACCAACAAAGGGTAGTATTCGGAATGTAGAAAGAGCTGAAAAATCAGCGAGAGCAAGATGAATGGCAGAGTAGGAATATGAATGAAATATGTAAACTGAAAGTTTCTAGAAGCGGAATGGCTGATACACAAGTAAACCAGCGTTTAACCGATTTAGTAACCAAGGAACACAAATTAAAACCACCGGGGCATTCTCTTTCTTATCCATCAGACAGGCAAAGGTCACAGATTTTGTGACATGTGTAAGCCTGAATGATTCACAGACCTGCACCCCTGGGGCAAATAATACATTATACGATAATTTAAAAAGTTAATTAATGGATTTAAAAACATCCATGGTGATCAAGATAGGGACCAACACCAACACTGATAAATCCTGCTTTGGAGAGCAGTAATCGCGTATCAGAGAGCTGAAAATGTGCACACTTTATGTCCTCCAAGTGCTTCCCCTGGATATACTCACTCTGCCGCACATGTTCACATGGAGACATGTGCGTGCACGCATTCACTGTGGGGAGGTTTGTACAAAAACCAATTTCAAATCAACCTAAATAACTTCATCAGGAAACAGCCTCACGTTCTAATGCCAAGGGAATACCGGCAAGCTAGGGCCACCACACCAACATAGAAGCATTTTTCAGGAAGGGTGTTCCCACCAGATACTTACAACACTACTTAGATAAACTGAAATATACACACATGAATATGAAATATGTACCTGGTTTCAAGGTACAGGTTATATCCGATAAATCTAAAAATAAATGGCAAGGAATAACTAAAGATAAATTTGGGATTATGATCAACTGGGGACATGGAGGGGATATGGTGGTCTGAAAGGCTCCAACACTATGGGTGCCGTTTTCTTCCTAAATGTTTGGTGGACATGTGTGTTCCTTGAATGCTGACCGCCTGCCCCCAGCGGCCCCACTGCCCACTTGGCCTTTGTTACTTTTAATCACTTGCTAAGATTCTCCTGAGCTACCATCTCCTTTTAGAAACGTGTCCCAAGTTCATCCTGTTTTTTAAACATCCCCCCATCTTTATGTTGTTTTATAATTATCAAAGTATTGATTCATCTCAGTCACAGGACGGCTGGTGGAGTCGATACTGGAAACGATGGTCATAATTTAAGGGACCTTATTTATGCCAGTAACCATCTAAAGAATTTGTTAAATGTTACTCTCCAAATTGAGGAATTGGTCAACGTCGTGCAACTCTCTGTATTTTTTAAAATATATTTTCTATTAATTTGCAATGCATGGTCATAGGGTACTTATGTGACAATATTCTAGTGCTTTCTGGATTAACTGGCTATGCCTGCTATAGCAAGTTTCATGTGTGAGGTACTTTAAAAGAATAGAAGTGTATTATCTCACAGTTCAAGAGGACAGAAGTCCCAGTTCAAGGTGGGGTCAAGGCCGATAGCTTCCAAAGGCTCTGAAGGAGAAGCCACCGCACCTCTCTCCTCTCTGGCGGGGACTTCCTGAGATCCTTGTGTCCCTGGGCTTGTCACCGTGTCAGCACCAGGTCTGTCTCCACCTCCTCTTCATCTTCTGCACGTCTCTCACCCTTCCTCTCCTTCAAACGACGCCAGCCGTCGGATGTGCCGCCCACCCTGAATCCAAGACACTGCTCTCTCGAGATCCTTTACTAAGTACATCTGCAAAGACCCTACTTGTAAATCAGGTCACATCCTGAGGTTCTTAGTGGACACAAATCCTGGGGAACAGTGTGCAGCCTGCTACACTTCCCAAATATTTCATCATTTAATTCTACTATCATTCCATGGAGTAAATACGTACATTTGTTCCTTTTTGATAGACAAGGGAACCAAGGCACAGAGGGCCTAAGATCCTCGCCTCGTGTCCCACAGCTAGAAAGACCTGCTTCTGCACCCAGACTGTCCAGCACCACAACCGGAGCCCCGGCCCACGTTTCCACACTGACAAGACCTGCGGTCGCTGACTCCCAGCTGCCTCGGATCAGGGAAACGCCCACCTCAGTGGTGTTGATGTACACCTGCATACCAGCTAAGGCACGGCTTTCTGAGGCACTCCCCCACCACGGCCTGCCCCCAGGGGCCCAAACACATCCCATACGCGTGCCACTTAAACATAATCACGAACGCAGCATGGCCCGCAGTTTTCCAAAT
This sequence comes from Martes martes, assembly GCF_963455335.1. NCBI lineage: Eukaryota > Metazoa > Chordata > Mammalia > Carnivora > Mustelidae > Martes > Martes martes. Next base: position 162,477,152 of record NC_137892.1, on the reverse strand, counting down.
GAGCTGCTGGCCTTTTAAGTGCTCTGTGCAATCACACCCCAGAGCACCAGGAAAGGCATTGTGGTCAGATCAGGGTGGCTGAAAGCTGGGATCTATGACCTGTACCTGGGCTTGACTGGTTTTAAAATCGCCCACTGCATAAACATACACAGGCAAATAATAATAATAATAATAATAGTAATAATAATATCCACCTGAGAGGGGAAATGTGCATCATCTCCTTGGGAATGGTGTGTTTCTTATTTTGCTTGAACTTGGCTCACATCCTTCCTGACTCACAGCCCCCAAACTGAGGACAGTCTCCAGAGAAGACCGGGGCACCTAGCCTGGGCACGGGGCACGCCTGCAGGCTGCCGCTCCCTTGGATGCCCCCCCCCCAGCAAGCCCGCCATCCCTGTCATCTGCCGTTTCTCCATCAGTACCAGAGAGGTCCTGACCAGGAGGCAGAGGGCTATTATCCCCAGCACTACTGTCTCCTGATCTGAGAGTCTTGGGTGGGATGTGGATCTGTGTGAGCTCGTCCCCCGGAAGGCAGGCACCGCTTGCCCGCCCGTCCGTCTGCAGACCCAGCCCCGTCTGCTCCAGGCAGCATGGGGCATGGCCAGCCAAGGTGCTCTGAGTACCCTCCTAGGGCTCCCCATAGGGTGACCCCAGGGGTGTGGTGATCATGGGGTAATGGCCCCCCGGGTGCTGGGTTCACAGCTGCAGCTCAAATCTTATAATACCCGGGAGGCGCGATTATCTGCTGTCATGCTTTAATTCTTAATTAAAACAAGACCCAGCACTAAAATAGGATGGAGGAGCGGATTATGCTCCTTTCTGGTGAGGCAAGGGGTGTGTGGGGTCCCTGAGCTCAGGTCAGGCCCCGAGGCCCCTCCACAGAGCAGAGAGTCACTCCAGCTGAAATCTTAGTGCTCCGTAAATTGCCAAGGATCCCCCAAAAAGCACAGGTCTTGGGACTTTGTGATGTCAACAGCACTCCAGGGCATTTTCAGGTTCACACTGTTTTAACCTTTTAAGCACAATTGTGAGCTGTGTTCTCATTAGCAGGCTTCTGTGGAGAGCAAGGGAGGGGGCTGGGGCTCATCACGCTCATTACAGAAAATTAGAATAACTGGGTGTTATATTTAATATGGGCTGGCCAAACCTGCAATTAAAGGAAGTAATTTTAAAACCATGGTGAAATATTAATATTAAAAGTGTTTCAAGGACAGGAATCTAATTAACACAAGTTAAAGAAAAGCCTTAAAGATTCTAATTTTATGATCGTCTTAAATAAAAATTAACCTGATTAGAGTTCTCTCTTAAAGGTTACATTTATTAAAAAGTTCCAAGCAATTTAACTACAATGGGTTTCGACAAGACAGCTTCCCGTCCTGTCTGCACAGCGTCCCTATTTTTAAATTTTATGAGGTTCTCCTGGCAGAGTTTTGTAGCAGTTAAGATGGAAATTCGGATGTATGGCATCCTTTAAAAGGAGGTAGGGAAGAGGAGGAGGAAGATGAGGAGGAGGAAGAAAAAAAAATAATCAATTTGGTATCAAATTTATTCCAAAGCAGGGAAGTGTATACACACACACACACACACACACACGCGCGCGCGCACACACACACACACACACATATATATTTTTTCTGATGGTGGAAAAAAGACATGCCGAGAGGTTAAAGGTCACACGAAGAGGAGACAGTATTGTGTAGAAACTGTCACGCATCACCACCTATTTTGACATGCACGGGGCCGTTTGTTGTCTGTCGAACATGCAAATTAAGTGCCTGCTGTCATAGCCAGCCGATATCTGAATGTGGAAAATGAGACCACCTGTAAGCAGTGAATGGAGTGATGGACAAGCATTCAGGGCTCGTCATCTCGAAGGCCATTCACTCCACCTTGGAATTGCATATGACATGTAAAAATCTTTTCTTAATATTCACCACCGGGAAGTTTGGGGAATTATGGAGGCTTCAAGTGCTGCATCTAATGGGCTCTCCAAGCAGACAGCTGTGACTGCGAGCTGGCTTGATAATTAGGTGTCCAGGAAGATTTTATGCTACGAATCAGTTAAAAGGGGAAAAGAAAAAGAAAGTAACGGCAAGCAAAACTCGCCGGGACGGAAATTGCATTAACCCTTGTGTGTCTTCTGCAGCCTGCACGCTCTCTAGGAACCTCGATGGATTTTCTAGATGCGCCGCAGTCCCACCTCTCCCCCGTCTGGCTTTCATTTGCACACATGGCCCGACGTGCCCGGGGGCACGGCCGGCTGATCTGGGCCGCCGTTCGGGAAGGGGTCCCTTGGCAGCAGTGTGATTCAGCTTCTTGAAGTTAGGCGGTGCTTCCTCACACGCACTGAGATTTTTCTGTCAAAAGAAAATTTTTGAGAGGCATATCCTATCAAAATCGTAGACAAGAACAGGGACCGATGGCTGCTTGGTGTAGCTCAAAGCGCTTCCTCCTCAGCTCCCCCTGCACGGCAGCTCCCCCGATGTTTCTGCTGACGTCCCTGAAACGGGCACCAAAAGACCCATCTGTGCAAAAAGAGCCCGCAGGTAACGTCCGACTGAGAACTCGGCATTCCATGAGGCTGGTCGGAATGGAACTGTGGGAAACACGGGGCCCCCGTTTAGTGAGACTCCCTCCTTTATTTATGTTTTTAAAGATTTTATTTTTGGAAGTACTCTCTCTACCCAACATGGGACTTGAACTTGTATCCTGAACGTCTAGAGTGGCAGGATCTACCCTCTGGGCCAGCCAGGCGCCCCGTGAGACTCCCTCATTTAAAACGGAGCGGTTGCTGGTTGGAAGTCAGCGTCTTTCCCCTCAAATACCACCTCCCCATCTCCAAGCTGAGCTTTATAAGGGAAATGCAGACTGGCCTCTCACCGATGGTGGGCTTCTCTTTCTGCCGGGTCCCCGAGTGAGCAGGTGTGTGGCCCAGCCACACCAACCTGGGCTGAGGGCGGGGCTCCCCCGGCACCGATCTGACCAGAGCTCCCAGGCCCTCTCCTGCTCTCTCTGCATCCGTGTGCGGCTGCTCCGTGTCAGGCAGGCCACACGCAACCTGGACGGGAGACTTCTGGAGAAGGAGTTGTGGGAGCTACCGCTGGTCCGATCCACGGAGTGGAGATAGGGAAACGAGGGTTCATGTCACACTGGGGAGGATGATTTCATCTTTGTTCCATGGGAAGATCACAAGATCTAAAACAACCGGTTCTGAAGGAACAAGGCCATAAAGGACCATCCCCGCCTTGGTCCATAAGTGACTTTGGTTTTGTACTATTTGGGATATCGTCATTATTCGTTTTTACTTGCAATCTTTTATCTTTTCCTTTTCTTTTTTTGAAGATTTTATTTTTTCTTTTGAGACAGAGGTACAGAGAGAGAGAGAGCATGAGCAGGAGGAAAGAAACAGAAGGAGAGGGAGAAGCAGACTCCCTGTTAAGCAGGGATCCCAACCCAGGACTCGATCCCAGGATCCCAGGATTATAATCTGAGCCGAGGGTAGATGCTTAACCAACTGAGCCACCCAGGCGCCCCGTATTAATCGCAATCTTAAAGTTGCTAGGTAGGGACTTGCTCCCACCCCCGTGAGCCAGCCAATCGCTACACACTTACCAGCTCACCACTGCACTCAGCCATGCTGCCTTCCCAGCACTGTGACACCTTCTGCTCGGACGAGGCCGCACAGCTGTAAGACAGTCAGTACATCAAACGGAAGTGGTTAAGCAACATCATCGGGGCTGCGGGGAAGGCTAGTGGCAGCCCGCCCATGTTGACACCAGACCCTGGCCGCACAGAGGATTTCTCTGTGGTGCCATCCCCTGCTTTTCAGGAAATCTTATGCGGCCCTGGGACCTCTACTTCCTGGCCTCTCGGTGACCTTAAGGTTCTGAATCAAGTCCTTTCCCCATTGAAAGAGTTTTGTCTCCCAAAGTACCAGACGTATCTGAGAGAAGCGAGTACATAGACGACTTTGGTCTGGACTGACTTCTAACAGGGAGGGTTTCAGAGCCCGGGAAGCTGAGCTCTCCCCCCACGATTCTGACACAGTAAGTTCCATCGGCAGCAGAGGGTCCTATGCCATCTCTCTGGGCAGATACTTGGAGCAGCCACACTGAATTCCGTCAAAGGAGTTGCACGTAGCTGATCGTGGTGTTTCGACCCTCCTCGGCACTTCCAGCAAGATCAGACAATAAGGACACCCCTAGGACTCCGGCAGGCCTGGGCCCCCTTTCTACCTTGGGTGGGGCTCCCACAGGCCCTGGTGGGACCACCCGGGCTCTAGAAACCTAACAATAAGGCAGAGACAGGGTCAGTGAAGAAAGTCTGCAGCCTTTTTAAATGGGACATGTCTACCTCAGGCGGCACAATTTGGCTACATCGCTCCGAATCTATTTCATGGTCATGTTGTCTGAGAAGAACTTCAGTAGCTATGTGTATTCAGTTTGGGGAAAAAAAAAAAAAATAGTGACTGTTTTTCCAGAAATTAATAGGGATACTTTTGTAAATAAAGATCCAGAGTTGATTGATTGATTCATTCATTACAGGTTCAGCATGATGGGTGAGAAATTTCGAGAAGGAAGTGTCCGAGCTCCTGTGTCGCACTTACTCCCTACCTGGGCTTTCGACTTAGCATCTTTTGTTCACCAGCTTCAATGATAGGAAACAATGAAACTGTATTCTCCAGCACATTCAAGGAAACATCTTTAATTGCCCTACTTGTGACACAATGTAGCAGTTTCACTAAAGCAGCTGAAGCAGGTGTCTGGGTAGAAAGGAATCTTGAATTTTCTGTGGTTTAAAGGAGGTCAGTGGCAGGGACTGTGGGCAGGGAGCTAGAGCACACCGTCGGGTCTGTCTGTCCTAACAGATAAGGTCCGTTGTCCTCTGGAAGGGCAAAGAGGCTCTGTGCGCCTTGAGGGTGGGCGGGCTTACCTGGAACTTATTTCTGGGCTTAAGGGCCATCCTGTTTCCCAAATAATGGAGCCAAGTGAGGATCTTGGAATTTGGGACGTGGGTGCGACAGAAATCTGGAGAGGAGAGGTGAGGGCTGTGGGGAAGGGAGTCTGACAACTTTTCAGAGTGTTTGGATTTCCAGAGTCTACAAAGTGGGCTTCCAACCTCCTGGAGGTATACAGCAGTTTGGTGACTAGTCCCTTGACTCCTCAGCTTCCAGATCCAATGATGTGGAGATTTTATTTTCTTCCTCAGTCTTTTTTGTTTGTTCATTTTGCTTCATTTTGTGTTGTCTTGTTTTAAAGCTCTTCCCTAGTACCATGTACTACCCTAAGCAGTTATTGAAATCTAATATTCAGAACAGTCCTTGAAGGAAACAACTACAGTTTCCCCTTTACAGAAGAATGGACCAGGCTTGGCTGTTGCTGACGGCTAATGTTGTATTTTGTTTCTCAGGCACTATTCTGAAAAATGGGGGATGATAATGAGGGTGGTTGTATTTTTTTTTTCCCATGAAAAACGTATCACTTAATTCAACTCTTGAACTTCAAATGTTAAAATTAAAATTTGTGTTAAAATTAAAATTTGAGGTTATAGTCCAAAAGGTTTATTTCTTACTACTAGAGGCCAGCTTGCTGATTTGCGCTTTAGGGAATTACTCAGGTAATATCTTTGACTAGTATTCTTGCTATATTAAACCTAACCAGGGCTCAAACACATACGCAGAAGTACACACACATCCATTCGTAGTTAGAACATCCATTTTTTCAGCATTCACTTGCCAGACACCTGGAGATGTTCATTGTCCAGTGCCAAACACCGGGCCAGCTTCTGGGAAGGGTGCATGCGAGCTGACCTCAAGGATGTCTCGTGAACAGACAAGTCGGGAGAGAAAGACAGAGTTTAGAAGCCAAATAGAAAATTTGTGCGGGGTGCCGGAGGGTAGGAAGTAGGGAGAAGCCTGTTCTGGCAAACGTCGGGGTGTCTCCGGGACACACTTGGGAGGACCGGATCCCCAGCTTGGGGGAAAGGAGGACATGTTGTCTCCTTCTCCTGCAGACCACACCCGCCCTCACCTTCCCAGCCCCACCCCGGAGGAGGTGTTCTGTAAACTGCTAGCAGTTCCATTCGCTGACGAACTAAACGGCCTCTGAGGCTACTATCTTCCTGTCCAAGAAAGTTCTATATTTTAAAAACTAATGCTCACGAATGGTTAAGGAAGACGTGGTCCATATACACTATGGAGTATTTTGCCTCCATCAGAAAGGACGAATACCCAACTTTTGTAGCAACATGGACGGGACTGGAAGAGATGATGCTGAGTGAAATAAGTCAAACAGAGAAAGTCAAGTATCATATGGTTTCACTTATTGGTGGAGCATAACAAATAATATAGAGGACAAGGGTAGATGGAGAGGAGAAGGGAGTTGAGGGAAATTGGAAGGGGAGGTGAACCATGAGAGACTATGGACTCCCAAAAACAACTTGAGGGTTTTGAAGGGGCGGGGGGTGGGAAGTTGGGGGAACCAGTGGGTGGGTATTAAGGAGGGCACGTATTGCATGGAGCACTGGGTGTGGTGCAAAAACAATGAATACTGTTACGCTGAAAAGGAATTAAAAAAAAAAAAAGAATAAAGAAGAATACCAATAAAAAAACACAACTAATGCTCACAACATCATTGAACTGAACAAGTCAGCAGTCACTTTACTTAACATGTCTTTGAGCGCTATTCAATTTGCCACAGACTAAATCAGTCTTTTAGATTAATCTTTTTTCAAATCTCTTGTTAAATGACTCTTGCCACCCCTCTCCTCTCAGGCTCGCCATGCTGGGAACCCTCACCTGGGCCTGATGGTCAGCTCGAATTTCTGTTTCTGGCTTCTTTTCCATTCTGCCTCTTGTGGAAAATGCCTAGCAATAATTACGAAATACAACCATTTTGTGTAAAACACATTATTTTCGACATTAAGTTTTTCTATCAGCTTAAAGTTAAACATTTTGGAATATACATTTCTTAGGGAAATGTAGCTCCATTTTAAATGGACAACTCAATATGGTTATTATGTCAAGGTTTTCCAAAAGCTTCAAGTTGTGGACACATACTAGAAAGCCGTTCTGACGCAGAAAAAGCCAGGCGTATTCTCTAATTTTCCCCTTCAATCTGTTTCAGGTTATTTGTAGGAGAGCTGAGTAAAATGAGACTCCCATCAATGTTTAATTAAGGTTCCTACAGCCCCTGGAGGAGTCAGAGCACACCCGACTGCGACAGGTCAGAGGAATGGGGCTTCCTTATGTGACACTGAAATAAGTCATACCAGATTGCAATTTAAGGGAAAAAAGGAAAAAAAAAAAAACACTGAAAATTTTGCTCGCAACCTAACAGTACAACTACTTTTCCCTGGTGGTTCTACATGGAAATTGAAGGATCCTAGAGAGAAGTTCCATGACTTCTGCTGCGATTCTATTTAGCTGATCTAAAATATGAAGCCTGTGTTCCTGCAACCCGTGCTCCCGTGACCTCCGCCTCGTCTCACTGTAGAGGAGGACACGGGGCCGCCTTTCTCAGAAGACATCAGGGCTGCGGCCGAGCTTGCAGATCGCTGCCACCCCTCGCATTGTGAAAGAGAAGCGGCGCATGTAGCGCGCCCCTAAGTGGGGACCTGCCGTCCTCCACTTCTCCGGAGACTCCAGGCCGGACAGCGTTTTTAATCAAACACCATTCCAAGCAGCGAGAAAGTACCAGGGTATTCTTTCCACGGGAATGCCGGCAGGAGCGAAATCAATGCCCGTGATGTCTCCATAATGCAGAGAAGTCCATGGTCAGCAAAGTTAAACAAAATCTTTCCAAAGGGCATGTCAAAGCCCTTGGGTTATCGCACCGATTTAATATGAAATGGTGCATTTCAATTCTGATTAGCAACAAGAAAAATGCTTTCCTTGTCCTAAAAACAGAACAGAACAAAACACCAGAGCCCCAGTAAAGGCTTCAAATGAATCAAGCTCCTCGAGAAAGTGCTGTCAGGGAGACTTGGCTTGGAAGAAGGGTATTTTAATATTTCCACAGCTGTGTTCTTTTTAAAAGCTTTGGCAGGATTTTGGTGTATCCAATTTGCAATTCTTGTACAAAGTTTGTGTGATTTTCTTATAAAACTATTAAAAACACTTTATTCTTTCAACAAAGTTAGGTTGTTTCCCCCCACACACATTGTTTGTTATTTTTCAACAGCGTGTGATTCTCTTTCCCTCCACGCCGCACACAGATACACCGTAAAGGAATTCGTTTTGCCTCACGGTTCTATAGCGTATGAAGCCAATTACCCTCAGTGATGTATAAAAATACAAGACATTGAGAGTTTGATTCCCAGCCTTTTCCGGAATCTCAGACTTACTTAACATCGATATTGTTTAGAAATGGATGAAGCGATTTCTTCAAAAATAGTGCCACTTTAAAATTTTCTTTACTTTTTTTTGATTCATATTTTCTTTTCAATCTTCCCTTCTATGCTCTTCCAGGGAAAAGCAGAAGGATGGAAATCGCTTCTGCCCGGTGTCTGCAGGGGAAGCTCTGTCTTGGCATGCCTACCAGCCGGCGCTACAGAGAATATACGTTTTCATTCGCAAATACCTACAGCTCCACCTGCATAAATAAATATGCAAATACAGACATAACCATATGTGCTTTCCTTGTGGGTGTTAAGTTAGACCTTCGGCGCAGGGAGTGGTCTAGAAATGGCGTCTTGATTAGGGTCATAATCGAGGGTCCTTCTCAGCCCTGCAAGAAGAGATCGTACGACGTGTGGTTTTATCTTATACAAAGCTGCACCATTATGGTAAAATATTAGATTAGACCTATCGTGTTTAGATTCTATAATATTTGATATTGCAATTGTGGTTTGAATTTCGTATTCTTTAGGCTAGTCTCTTTTTAGAAGACAATTTTTAAAACTTATTTTTTCCCTAGAAATGTCTTGTTTAAAAAGTGACTACTATAACTTGCTACTGTGGAGAAACCCTTGAACGATAAGGGTAAAAACAAGCCTACACTCTAATAAAATATCAGCCAAATCACCCTTTTATGCTTTCAAAATTAAAGGATTTAGTTCCTTTTAACCTATGGGGGGGATATTTTGCATGTACTTTAAAATCACAAAATAAGTAAGTGAATGTCATCTTGACCCTTTTTGAAAACCTGTAGATGGCATAAGTTACAGTGGCTACTTTATTTGTGATAATGTGGCCCACTGTTTAAAAATACCTATTTTAAAAATCATCCATGCAAATAGTTTCAGCGAATCAGAAAATGTGACAGGAAGAATAAATATTAAAAAAAAAAAAAAAGGTCAAGTGTGCTTTGTGTATTTTCTTTATTAGGTGTTTTTTTCTTTTCTTTTTCCTTTTTATATCTTAGCAGTTATTTTGATAGGTTACTTTCAGAAAACTTTTTCAACCTGTTTCAAAACAGACGGTTAAAAAAGTTAGGGACAAAGCACAGTATGAATATAAATTATTTGTCAACATATGGTAACAGAGGGCGTGCCGAACGGAAGGTCTGCACAAAGAGCGGGCATTGTTTTCAGTGATAAAGTTCTCAAACTGAAGTCCTACGGTCACGCGAGATGTTACTCGCACGGTCTGGGGTTACGGCGCTTGGTAAAGCCAGGGACAGCTGCACCAATTGTACATAATTAGTCAAGGTCAGACGCGGCAAATGGAGGACACTCACCATTTGTCAGGAGAACAATGGAAGGGGACCTGAGTGTTCTCGACTGGGACAGCCGTAAGAGGGGCGCATTGACTGCGGGGAAGCGGGGCTGCCCTGTTCCGTGCTCCCTGGGAGGGGGGTGGCCACGCAGGATGGTTCACACGCTAGCACTAGCCAGGCTAGCCCATGTCACAAAACACAATCTTGTTTTAACGACCAGAAGCATATGTTCATTGACACCGTGCGATGTGGGTGACACTTGAAGGAAACAGTGAAACAGCAGACACGAGAATAAATGTATTTCCTACATGTGCATGGGATCGCAGGACCCTTCCTGCGTTCAATGGTATGATCTTTTAAGTTACCAACTGATGCATTGTAATCCTTTAAAGAAAGGGGCAATTGCTTTCAAATGAGCCGTAGAGTTTGGAATGAAGAAAATCATGTGGATCTAGAAGGAAGTGCTTTTGTCTTAACAGTTGCTCAGAAAACGACTTTATTTCTAATGGCAGAAATGCAACATGCATTCAGACGGTTGGCAAAAACAAGTTAAGATAAAGGAAAATGTTCGGTGCCGATAGATAGCTTAGACCCAACGTGGGGTTCTAATCCACCCAGCAAGCAAGTGCAGAGTGTGATTTTGAAAGCTGAAAAGTCAGTGGGAGTTTTAAGGAAAAGAGAATGAGGACACAGGCATTTAAGTGGAGATCTGCAAAGATTTGAGGAGCTAATTTTGTAAATGGCCCCACTCTACCCAGTGAAGACCAAGTCTGCCCACTTTCCTCCTGTCGGGCCCCAGGGCTGCTCCTTCCAACCTGTGGAAGGCTGTTTCAGCACAGCGGTGGGGGGGGGGGGACTCCATCCCAAAGCGGGGTTCACTCTGCAGAACACAACCTTTCTGCTGGGCATGCCCCTTCCCCCTTCCCTGCAGCAGCCCTGCGGGAAAGAGCGAGGACAGGGAGAAAGGATGCCCGGCACAGAGGGGACCACCGGGTCTGTGTTCTGCAGTGATTTCTCATTAGCTCGCTCTCCCTGATCACAATTTCCAGGTGACATTCTTTCTTTGGACTCAGGGCCCTCCTTAGTGCCTCGTTATAATGTCTTCCCACGTATCAGTCACTTCAGTCCGTGCACTTTGCAACACAGCTTCCACCTGCCGTGGGAGAAAAGGATAGTCACAGAATTCCTTTAAAAGTAAGGGTTTGGTGGATGGCGCACACACACACACACACACACACACACACTTGCCCACAAAATCTGTTAGACACGACAGAGCCCCTTGCACTGGGAGAAGATGCCAGAAAAGCAAGACGGTTTACCACCTTTTATAATTATACACCCTTATAATGGGAATTCATTATCTCCTTGTGTACAAAGCAATCCATTTCCGATTAGCCTTTCATCACGCTTTCATTTTCAAAGGAATAAATCAGAATAAGGAGAAACTGCACCATAAAACCCTCCCCCAGTGCTGCTAGCAAGGCAGGTGAATTATACATTACACATAAATTTCTAAGTTTTTATAGGAAGAAAGAGTACCCACATATACACATTCATGTATGCTCCACACACACGGGCACACACACACACACACACACACACACACACACGGCATTTGGGTCTCTCCTCCATCACTGACACTGAACCAACAATCCTGGCTCTTTCCCTCCCAATCCCCTCACCTCTACATAAAAAAGAGAAAGAAAAAAAAAATTGTCATCTGTGATATCAGAGCCATTTCTCCCAAATTCTTCACATTGTCAGGATTTTCTCTTGTGTCCTCTGGAGGAGCTGATAGACTGTGCTGTGCAATTTAGTGAATCCCTGATCACTCCCTGTAAAGTTAATAAAGATAATAAAGAATTAACTCATTTATTTCTCTGTAGTGCCATTCATCCTCGGGCGTAAGGAACTGACAATGTTATGTAAGCAAGGCAAATTACACCCTACACTGGGAAACAGATCTAGCAATTAAAAAGGAGATACACCATTAGGTAAAGCCATCATTCCCAGTGTTCGCTGGATGCACGCTTTCTCTAAATTTTGAAGAAGAAATGCTGCCATTCCGATCTGGCAGACGTACCTTCCCTGCAGCTCCTTTAAGGTGGCTTTTCAGGAACACCTTTCTGTGAAGCCTGCTGTGCTGTCCCCACTCTGCCACCAGCCCCACGTCTACTAACTACTGTGCTAAGTGGGCTCCTGGTAGCTCACCATGGTGGGGGTGAGGGGTTCACAAAGCACACCAGGCTCTCCATCGTTTCAATTTAGTCCAAAAGTGGGATAGTCACAGCTCATGGGAGAATATGATTCAGCACGTTTATTACAATGTCATTACGTCTGATGATTTTTATTTCTGTTAACAGCGTGTGCAATTAACACAGTCTCCATAGACGTAAAGGCCCTATGTTTATTTCTGATCTTAAATGTGACTGAAGCAGATTAAACTAACACGAAGCAATAGCATTTATCATGAAGCATTGATTGTTGGAGCTTCAGCCTTTGATGAATGATGGGGGTTGCATAGCCAGAAGTGCATGCAGACTGGGGCTAATTGACCCCCAGTGGCACCAGGGAGCTTACGGGGGAGGCCCCTACTTTCCCCTGGATGACAGAAATGATCTTCTCAGGCCGGTTTCCTCTGAATGGAGGGCAGACAAGGCAATTTCTAATGAAAATTAAAATGACTTTAGTATCTGTATACACTCTACTTTTTATCTATAACTCAGTTTAAGAAAAACGTGGTACCTAATAGATCTCTCATAATCTCATATATGATATTATACTTAGACTCATATTTACACATCATCATGACATACCGTAAAATAATCCAAAAGTGTGATGACTAAATAATTCAGGACACAGATGAACTGTGATTTTTCTCTTTTTTATCTGAATTTAAAAGTAGCTTAAAATTGCATATTAACTGCCTATTAATTGCAGGGAGAATGGGGATTCAGGAGAAGTGGTTCCTGTGGCTGAAGCTTATTCTAATTTTTCAAATTAATTCTTCTAATTTTCAAATATTAGTTGAAAACCTGTGAAAGTCTAAGATTTAGCCGTGTGGTTTTAAAATGCCCCTTTGTCTCACAAAGTGTTTTCCACTTTCAAGTATCTTAACACTGTAATTATTACCATCAATCTTTTTTTAAAGACAAGACTTACGTTACTTCCTAGTAGTGAATTTTAGTAACCCCTGCAGCGTACCCAATGGGAATCCTAGTGACCTAAAGTAAGTAATGCACCTTGGAAAGGGCTGGAACTCTTCATCAGGAGGATGCTGGGAAAATCGTACAGAATGAGTTCCGTAATACCAGACTGTGCCAGCCCCAGAAAGAGTTAGGATAGTTCACTTTGGGGTTTAAGGAGAGCTTCCGATATCTTTGTCTTTCCAAGTGAAGATAATCGCGCTCAGCGGACCAAAGGCCCGTGAGGACTGGAGCTGCTGTTCCGGTCCACAGTTTGGGTTTGCTCCACATGCTTGAGTTTTCTTTAGGCGGATCACGAGTCAAGGGCTCACCTCGCACGTTGCTTTGTCTCCCACCCCCCAAGCTGAGAAGACGCTGCCTTGGTGGGAAGGGCCCCTGTCTGCTTGGATGGTCGCCCGCCCTCTGGAGCGGCTGCCCGAGACGGTTGTCAAGAACACACACCAACCATCACGTGCACTTCTGTGCTCGCCTCCGAACCCGCACCCCTGCACTCCATGGCTCATTGTTTCGACGGATGCTAATAGAGAAAAGGTTAATCATCCGCATTGCATTTCTACTGAAATTAGATAGCGGAAGAGTCTATTGTCTTCAAAGATCTGAGCATCTGAGATTCTGATTCTGAAGGAAGATTTGACAGTTTACTTTAGGCAGCTCCTGCGCTACTTTTTCTCTCTGCCTCTGGCCGTAGGGGACGCAGTTACAAAATCCAAGCTTCTACTGAATGAGGGAGCCGTGCATCTGCATAAACAATGAATCTTGGAACACTGAAAATACAAACTCCAATTTAAAAAAAAAAATTGGTGTTATTAGTGGTTTGGCTAAATTGCTTCTCCTTTATGGCTAATGCTGTTTCTCTTTCCTTTTTTTTTCCCCCTTCCCCTCTGTCTTTTAATTCTGTGAAGACAGTCACTTTATTTCTCAGCTCTATTCCAAAATATTAACAGGGGAGCTGCTCATTTAAACTTGTGCCAAACTTCTGGCAGAAATGTATCGAAGATATCCAAGGAAAAAGAAAGCCGTAGTGGAAATAGAAATTTGAAGTACTGACCATAGGTGTAAAATTTAGAAAAGGCCCCTTCTCTGAATCAGCCTTCTGGAGTGGTCCAACAGCTCCCTCTGCCCCCTCCGAGGGGGAAGTGTTCATCACATCACGGCAGCTCTGCATGCGCACGAGACTCGGGGCGGCTTTGAAGCCGTGGGCGTGTGTCCTGGCTCCTAAAAGGACCTCAAGGAAGGCTGCACACGTCCAGAACCCCCACCAACGCTGCCCAGGTGAGACCAGCCACAAGCTTCTCTTCATTAGTTTGCTGATGACTGGCCGGAGGTAACAATTAAAGGCAGGGCTCTTTATGACATTATTAGTGTGAGAAGTATTAAAAGTGACTCCATTCGTCATGCCTTATTAACAAAAGCATGGGAAAATATTCCAATCACAGAACATGCAACCTCCCCCCGCCAAATTCTGCCAAATCGATTTGATTTTCCCACGTTCCGCTCCATACCGGCTCCTTCCAGCTAGAAAGGGGTGGAGAGGTGGGGAGAATCGCCTGGGGGGGGCCGCGGAGAAAACAGGGCTACTTGATGGCGGTGTTGCTCCAAGTCTGAATTTTTTAGTGCTTTCTTGAATCCGGGTGTTTATATCTAACAAGTACAAATGCACCTATACGCAGGTGATCAAATGTGTCCTTTAATCCCCAGCCTAGCCCGGGTGCTGGCATGAAAACAGTTTGATTTTAAGAAGCAATCGTGTAGATTGAGACCCACAGCATAACGGTTTTGTCTGCAGGCAGAAATCAGGTTCGCAAAGGAGTTTGCGTTGTGCCGGTTAAAACCACAGAACACACATGCACCCACACACCTTAAGCATATAAATAAAATTATTTAGCTTTCGTATCTCTTGTTTACCCAAAATTAAAAAAAAAAAGAAACACATTAATTCATTCCATGCTACCTAATTTAGATATTCCAGTCAAGTTTCCTCAGGAAAAAAAAAAATGATTAAATGTGATCATTACTAGTTACAACCGTACTTATCATCTGAAATCCTCTGCCTGTGATAGATCATGTTACTAATTCACCTCTGTGTGCTTTAGCTTTCATTTTGAGTCATTTTCCCGGTACAGATGTAGTGTTCGTTCATTTACTCATGCCTCCATATATTTAAGATTACAGAGGACTTACTAGGGTCACAGGCCAGGGGGCAGCGTGCCAGAGACCGGCCCACTTGCCCAGGATGCAGAAAGGAAAAGAGGCCTGGCCAGATCCAGCACAGACACCGGAAGAGACGTAGGCATAGCTACTAGTGCAGGTACGCTCCCAGGCTATGGCTTTATTTTCTGTGGGAGCAGCTACGGCCTTGAATGTGTATGTATGTGTGTACATGAATATGTGTGTGTGTGTGTGTGTGTGTGTGTGTGTGTGTGTGTATATATGGGTGTATATATATATATACACACACACACACATACATATTAATAGCCTAATGTCCCCATGTGCCTACTTAGGGCGTATTGGCTTTTGTATACAGGACACACAACTATAAATTAAAACAAAATGCTCCCTTGAATAATACATCGCTCTCATTCCCCCTTTGCTGTACCCATGCACACATGCATACTCAATATGATACCGTCATTTATCAAATTAAAACAAAAACAAATTATTTAAGATCCATGCAGTACTAACAAAGAAACAGCCTTGTAAAAATATGAATTTATTAGCACCCCAGCCTCTGAATGTACATTGATAGAAAATATAATTAAATCAGCGTTTTTTACTACTCACTCAGCATAAATTGTCGCTAGCTCTGCAAGACTGATGCAATGCATTGTTTGTGCTCATGAGGACAATAGTCTTTGAGGCTGAACTCATTCTTTTTTTTTTTTTTTTTTAATCTATACGGGATCTCCATACTCAAACTCTAGCAAATGGGGGTAGAATGTTGAATCAGAGCTTCATCGCCATGACGCCACCCAGAAATTCTCATCATGCCAGTTGCCAGAGCACCGTGTATGGGCAATAATCACGATCCAAGAGCTGACAAGACATGGCTCTTAGAAGTCACTGATTATTTGACTTGTGGTATTCACACCCAGTAAACCCCACTAACTGAGAGGCAAAAGGCAGGATAGGATATGGCTTCCGATCTTTGAACAGATACTGTCAGTCAGCTTGGGCTGCTATAGCTCAATGCTATAACTGGGTTGATTAAACTGTAGAAATTTATTTCTCACCGTTCTGGAGACTGGGAAGATCAATGTGCCAGGAGACGGGTATCTGGCAAGAGCCCGCTTCTTGGCTTAGAGACACTGACTCCTCTCTGTCCTCTCATGGCCTTTCCCTGGTGAGCCCTCCTGGAAAGAGACCTCCCTCTCCCCTTCCCCTTTTAAAGGCACTAATCCCATCATAGGGGCCCTACCTCCTCATCACCTAATCTAAACCTAATCACCTTGCAAAGGCCTCACCTCCAAAACCATGGGGGCGGGTAGTTCCTAGAGCTTCAACATACAGACTTAAGGAGAACATAAACATGCAACCCATCCTACGTACTATACTCCTCTTAGACTGCTAGGACCCCTGAAGCTCTTCTCTTCTAGAATTATGGATTATACAAGTGGTACAGCTGAGGGTTTTCTTGTTTGTTTGTTTTTGTTTTTGTTTCTGCTTTTTGCAGCTTAGTTTTAAAAGACCAAAATAAAACAATGCAACACAACATAAAATAAAATAAAATATAAAATAAAATAAAATAAAACAAAACAAGCCAGACCAAGCTTAAATGGTTGCCATGATGTCTGCCCTCCCACCCAAGGAGCTGAAATTCCACCGGAGAACAAAGGAACACCTGGTGGTTGCCGAAGTAATACTGCCAGTCAAGACATCTCCCCTAACTTTTGTCGTGACTCTTTCCAGGGTGACCCCTCAAATGCCCCGAGTATTGCCACAGACACTGCATCACATGACTTTCTTGGAACCCATAGCTACACCAGATGATCTCAAAGTTTAACCTCTAATTCTATTTTTTTTTTTTTTTTAATGGACTTCACCAAGTTCCTTTACTCTCCTCTGATTTGCTCCTCTGGTGTTTCCCATGAGCTCTCTGCAAATAGGCCGTCCTGATGTGGCGGATGAATCTGGGAACAGTCGGGCCTGCCACTCCTTCCCCAGGCAGAAGGCAGAGAAGGGAGCAGACCTCTGTGAGAGGCTGTGGCTCGGTTGTACTCAGACAAATGGGGAGACAGGGAGTTGCCCCGCTGTGTTATGGGCATACAAACTTCTAGTTCGGTGGAGAGAAAGTTTGCCTATACACCCTCATCCCCTAAAATAGCTTAAAACTGAACACTTTTGAAGAAAGCAGAAATCCATTATGGTGGAGTCTTTGTGTAATAGGGAGATCTCTCCCACCCTGAAAGGATCTGTGTTCCTAATGTAAGTGCTAAGTTTGGTCCATGAGCTTCTGGGCCCAAAGACGCTCCATGTGACGCCCTTTGTGGCCGGACCCCTGTCGCTCCAATCCAGGGGAGCTGCACACAACAAGCCCTTCCTACCTGTGTGTAGGTTCTGAGAATATTTCCCGGCTGGCTCGGTGCTAATGGACGAACTGACGTGGACGTATATGGGCATCATAGAAACAAAGTACTTAGTGTAAAAACCCTCATCTCACAGCTTTCCGTTCTTTCCCAAAGCCTGTCCTCCTCTCCTTGTGGACCAGCGGCGGCTGCGGTTCATCTGTGGACACACGGAGATGAGCTCGTCGGACCACCTGGTGGCTGGAAATAGCACCCACGGCAATGCAGCCACATCTAGGACTCGGGTCTTCCTTCTCTCCTGAATTGCCTTCATGAAGCAAGGCCCGTGAGACCGTATTTGGGAGAAGACCCCAGCTTGCCTTTCTTATGAATAATTCTAACACCTCATCGAAGGACTCACTGCCAGCATGTTAGTGAACCAACCCTGCAAGTCTCAGCGTAGACCTACCTACTCGGGGGAGGTACAGCTCCTCTCCCTGAGCAGGCCCAGGACAATGTGGGGCTCATCGGGGGGGACTGAGGGTGGGGGAGGGGCAGCAGAGATAAAAGAGCCAACGAAGTTCCTGTAGAGAGTTTCCTTCCCGTGCGGGGCCCAGGATCCAAACACGCACACCTGGACAGAGCACTGCCTCTGAAGGCTGGCGGCCGCCCGCAGCACTTTGAGCAAGAGAAGAGCCTGGAGAAGACAAATGAGCCCAGGCTCCAGGCCCAGGCTGCACGTGTATCCAAGGGAAACAAAGAGAACAGGAGGAGGAGGAGGAGGAACGGGGTCGGGGAGGAAAGAAACATGTTTAGAAATTAAAGTAGATGGTGCTTCCATAAAGAAAAGCTTTGGGGCACCTGGGTGGCTCAGTGGGTTAAGCCTCTGCTGTCAGCTCAGGTCATGATCCCAGGGTCCTGGGTCGGGCCCACATGGAGCGCTCCGTTCAGGGGCCCTGCTTCTCCCTCTCCCTCTGTTCCTCACCCTACTCCACCAACACTCATGCTCTCTCTCTTTCCATCTCAAATAAATAAATAAATAAAATATTTTAAAAAATAAAAAGCTTTACACTGTAAGAAAATACACCCTGGATGATTCAATCTACGTGAAATCAAAGAGCATATGAAGTACAAAACTAACATATGCTCGTAGAAGTCAGAACAGTGGTTCTGAAGCAAGGGGTGACTGGAAAGGGCTCCCAGGAACTTTCTGGCTGAAGCAACTGACTGTCCTATGTCTTATTTTTGTGACAATTATGCGAACATGTGCCATCGTCAGAACTCATTGATCCAAACACCAAAGATCTGTGTGTTTCACTACATGTAATTTATGCCTCAATAATAATAATTAAACCCGTGTTTACAGATGCTGCGACTAGCCCGAGACTTGGTCACGTCGGCATTTTTTAGGAGAGTAGCCTCCGTGGTTCTGAGATCTGGTCTCAGCAGGCAGCAGCCCGCCTTTCCTTTTCAGCTTCTGGAGCACTCTCCTGTGCCGGGACACAATGGAGTCATGTGTAAATGAACAACAGTGGAAGCAGTCCGTTGGAACACTCACTTAACCTGTGAATCGCAAGGTTATTTTTGTAGCTGTGTCCTGTCTTCCCGTGTGGAGGGTGATTTATGGTTTTCCGCCGAGCTTCATCATCATTGTGCTCACCTTTGTTTCCATCATAGTTAATTAAAGGGAAGGTCATTGTCACCTTATGTTTTAAACCTTCTTAACATAATATATCACCCTTGGTACACTTTAATAAGGGGATTTGTGAAGGAATGGTGTAATAGGAAAAAAGTTTACGGCGTAATCCATCCTCTCACAATTACACTTTAGCTGTTGCACATAATGAAAGTTAATAAGTAGACAAAATGAAGGGTCTATCTTGGGATTCATTCAAGTGTTGATTAATTGGCTGGGCGATGTAGTGGAAAAGAAGATACCTAGCTTTTCTAAACTGCACGCAAATGTGGCCAAAACAAACTCCATTTAAAGGACAATCTCTCCTTTCCTTTTTCCTTGCAAATTGTCACCCCCAAACAATATGAAATTAATTAAACAACTGTTTATTGAATGCCTTCCACGCGCCAGGCATAGTAGAAAACTGGAATATAAAGGGTGAAGTAAGATACTGTCCCTTTCCCCGAGAGGAGCAGAGACTCATGTTGGTTGAGATACAAAGGAAGGACAAATTATTTATTCTAAATGGTTACTCCTGGGGATACCAGAATTAGTTAAGATTCATAAGAAGGACTGAAATAATATTAAGTACGCCAAGCACATCTGCCAAGAAAATGTTAAATCCTTTCTCCAAAGCCATTTATTTTATTTAACAAACACTTATAAAGCACTTACTAAAAGACAGCCATTGTTCTAAGTGTTCTCCAAATATTAAGTCATTTAATACCAACAACTTCCCTAATGAAGAAGGCGCCATTATCATTCCTCTTTTATAAATGAGAAGACCGAGGCACAGGACGACAAGTAATTTACCCAAAGTGGTATAGTTCTCCAGAACCCAAGCTCATATCCACTGGGCTACACTACCTTTAAATAAGATGCTTTTGATGGTTTCAGAAAATAATGATTTTTACAGAATGTCCAATTAAAAGGGACAGTTTTTCATAAAGATCTTATAGGATTCTGTATCTCTAACAGTAATTCTATCTCCACCAGGAATTGCCCGCCTTGTTAAATAACACAATTCACCTAAAGTAAAGAACCTATTGGCCCAGTAAAAGTCAATTGCAAACCCAGTTAAATTTTAGAAGAATGTGAAGCAAGATGAGAAAAATGTGTTTTGAAGCATAGCCTCCTATGCACTTGCAAAAAGAAAGGGGATATGTCAAATCAGGATGAGGGTATGTGAAGTGAAGCTTCACACATCAAGAAAAGTGTCATGGTGATTAAGGTAGAAGGGGCTCTTCAATGACACGATTCACCGTTTGAGTTATCAACAGGCCCATCTTTGATCTGCGCTCCCCTAGGATAAAGATGGATGCAGGTTTGCATAATGCAGAAGAGGAATGCAAACTACGATAAACCACAAATAGCCAAGTCGGAATTGAGCATGAACAGTGTGGAGGGCAGTTTCTAGAGGACTGCAGTGATCCTGCTTTCTATTGTTCACACCCTTTTGTAAGCCCCCCTGCCCCACCCCTTGAATGCAGGTTGGACCTGGTGGCTACTTCCAGCAGACAGAAAGCAGCAGAGCTGCTGGGTGTGCATTTGGAGGTGATCTTACAGAGAGGTGGGTTTCTGTCTTGGCCACTGCCCCCCTCACTTTGCTCACTCTGACAGTACCACAAGCTAAGCTGCTCTAGAAAGGCTCATGAGACAAGGAAGGGAGGGTGGCTCTGGACAAACCCAGCTGGGAAAGAAGACCTCAGTCCAACAGGCTGCAAGGAACCAAATCCTGCTCCACCCACAGGAGTGGAGTGGAAGTGGATCCTTCCCCGGGCGAGATACCAGATGATACTGCAGCCCTGCCAGATACCCTTATGCAGCCTCAAGACAGACCCTGAGCCAGAGGCACTCAGATAGCTGCAATCACATTCTTAACCCACATAAACTCAGAGGCAATACACGTTTCTTGCTTGAAACCCAAGTTTCTATGTGATTCACTATGCAGCATACATAATAAAAGCACTTTTCTTTCAACACATCTTTGTTTTCTGCTAACTGCCAAGAAACTGGAAGAAGTATTGCAGAAGGGATTTGGTGCAGTCTCTGCCCTCAGAAATGGCTGCAGTCTAGTAGAGGAAAGGTGAGTCCATGCTCCCAAACATTTTCTGGTAAAGTGTCATGCTGCTTGGGCGACGTGGAGCAAAGTGGCCTCTGTAAACATGTGTGTCGAATAGCAGACTCCAAGTCCTCAGGGATAAACGGGGGGCTGTGGCATTTCTCGGTATATTTTCCTTCATTTCTGTCCATTGAATGCAAGTTTAGGGGCACTCTTAGCAGGTGGTTTGCTTCATTTTGTTGGTGGAGAGAGGCCTAGTCGATCCGGATGCGTGGTCTAGAAATAGGGAAACTCTGGAACATGGCTGTTCCTTTGTCTCTCTCCACTCCATGGCTCTCCCTGGGGCTGTAGGAAGACAGGTAAAGAACAGGAAAGAAGAAGGATAGCATAACAGGTGATGTGTCTGCTTTGCCTCCAGTAAACACGTGTTCAGCAGCTGTGTGCCAGGCACAGTGCTCATGCTGAGAGATACACATACCGTACATGTCTCCATATGGTGACATGGAGATGAAAGCAAACACTCTAAAATTCAAAATACATTTAAAGCAAGATGCCTGACTTTGTCTCCCTGTTGCTTGTACAGATGTTCTAAAGAATATTAAGTGGGCTTCACATGTGTAGCTCAAGCCCTGAAGTTCCTTCATGTAGCTATAATGATACTTTGTCTTCCAACATGAGCCACTGTGTTTGAAGGAAAACCAGCAATTCTTCTATCATGTGTACCACCAATGGCTCCTCTTTATAACAATCCTAAAAATGACTAGCATTCTGAGTCTATATCAGGTTGTTACTTAGGGAAACAGTTCTCTTCCCAATAATAGAAAATAAATATTTTCAGATGTATTTTGAAACATCAGCTCAGTGCAGTGAGACCCTCTTTCTCTTACTGGTATAACGGGCAAGAAAAATATTCATGACAGAGGCACATGGGTGTCACTCACCAGAGATTCCAAATCAGCTTCATTTGACCCTGCACAAATCACTTCCTTGCTGCAGACCATCTCATGGTCTGTGAGGACGGAGATGGAAAGACGGTCCATAGGGTTCCTTGAGGCAGTACCACCTCTCTGGAGTTGTACAGAGAGGGACCCTCCACTACTTACCAGCCTCGTGTACATGGTCGAGTGACAGTCATTTTGAGCCTGTTCCCCTCCCTCTAAATTCACCTTAAACTCATCTCATAAGATGAGGAAATCAAAAAGAGATAACCTTTGCCAAGTACAAAGCCAAATAACCATCATGGGGTAGGTGCTCAATTTATAGCCATCATTATAATCTGTTTCTTAAATTCCACAATTGCTGTTTGCATTGCTGTTACATTAAGGTGGCAATTTCTGAGTCTCTATACCAAAGGGAAAATTCTATACACGAGAAATTGGGAAATAAGAAAATACAACTCAGTTTTGAAATTCTTTTGGCAATAAAGTTATGAAATCAAAATGGCGCCCAATAGTTCCGCTTATCTACAGAAGGATTGAGAAACACTTCCCAGGCTGAGACTATGTTCATTCTTACATCCGCACTGTCCTTTGACGCCATGGCTGACACAAGTTGGCACTTTATACCTGCCAAGTAACTGGGTTATTTAATGGCTTTTAAAATATTAGAAACTTCATCCCTTTTAATTACTAATGGGACTGTTTCAAGGTGATGGAATTCCCCTAAATTCCTGGCTGGAAGGATCATCTTTGTCTTAGAAGGTTTCATCCCTTCCTCTTTCTTGGCTTACATTGAGGAACACAGGAATTATCTTAGGTTGGGTTTCAACACTACTCCTTTTTTTTATTTTTTATTTTTATTTTTTATTTTTTAATTTTTTTTGTGGCAGATTCTCTTGAGCAACCCTTCTTAGTCAACAAGGATGGCACAGAGATTACTGTGACTTACCGTGGTTCCACTCCTTGAAAGGTCTGGACTCTAAGAGCATAAGCGAGCATGCTCATGCCATGATTGGAGTCATGCTCTTCGGGGAAGTCCAGGAGGATCACTGGATCAGGGCCCCAGGAAGCAGAAATCGGGCTTGCAGGTGATTGCCAAGTGTCCCTGCCGATGGGCACATCACGCTTCTCAGGCCAACTCACTACTTTGTCCAGGGTTTTATTTTAGCTCTGTGAGCATATTCAGGTCAGGTGATACAATGTCTGGTAGGGCTTCCTCATGGACAGTTTCTGTTAATTTGTTTTTTCTTGTGATCGGTTCATACTGTCCTGTTTTTCTACATGCCTCATTTTTTTCTTCCTTAAAACTGGACATTTGAATATTATAAGGTAGAAACTGTGGAATGAGAGCCTCCCCTCCCCTCCTTGTGGCCGCCACCTCCTATGGGCTCTTGTTGGTCTGTGTGGAGGCTTCTCCAGACCGAAGCTTAGCTCTTGTGTCTGAGACCAAAGCAGGTTCAGTTACTGTCACTTTTTTTCTGAATATCGATCAGCTGTCCCCTAATAGAGGCCGTCATGGACTCTTCCTTCACAGACTCCCAGCAAAATACATAAAGTCTCCAGTGGACACCACCACGCTCTGGAACCTGCTTTCCTTTACATCTGGTTGCAAAACCAGCGGAAGGTGCTGTGCATCCCGAGCCGTCTTACCCTTTTGCTAAATCAGACCTCGGTGACACAGGGCGAGCAGGCTAGTAGAGCAATTATCTCCTGGTGGACAAAGCAGTAGGCTGAACTAGTCGTGTTCTGTGGAATACATTTCCAACTTCCAGCAGACTCGCCTCTTTCTGCCAGACCTCCCTTCCCTGGCTGACACTCTACTGCCCAGGCCCCTGACATAGAACCACCTGGCCTGATCTGCCTCTCGGAGATGCCCCCCAAACTCAGCTCTGGTGGTAGTAGAAAAGGGAACCTGAGGAATGGAGACCTTACCTGGCTTTCTGAAGTGCCTGTGAACTCATCCTTCTAGGCCAGTGGGTTTGGTGAACTGCTTTCAGCATCTGAGTAAGGTTAGGCACTGGCCGTGCTTCCCAAAGAAACAAACACACATATGCACCGAGTTCCTCAAGAGGAGAGTGTTGCTTTTAAATATACCTAAGTGAGGCCCCGTCCCCTTTATGTCCTGTAAAAGATAAATAATTCTGCAAAATAAAGATTCTCCAAGTGTTCCAGACTGCTTCTGGGCCGTGTCCACATCTGCTGGCCTCTGTCCTCCAGCCCCTCACACGTGACATCTCCATGCCATGGTCTCACTGCTCACAAAGTGTGTTTAGGTCTCCAAAGTCTTCTGTGGCACAGGGAACACACTCACAATTTGATAAGAATCCAAATCTTTCATGCAGTCTTTTTCATGCCATTTTCAGATAACTTAGTGACTTTTTCCAGATATTCTAGTACAAATTATTTAATAAAAATGTCTGTTCCAGAATTAGCAAACTACTTTACGCAAGGACTTACAGACTGTTCTTTCTTTTTCAATCTTTAGCTCATTTTTATCCACCAAATGTCTTCCCAGTTTTGGTTGTTGAAATAAAGTTTCAACCGGGACATGCTTTGTCAAGTTCACACTCATCAAAACAGCTGGTACCCTCCATGATTCCTCAGGATGAGCGTCTACTTGGCATTCTGTTAGAATACTGACCAGTGGGACACAAATTGCTACTTGCTGAAATTTCTAACACCCTGGGCTCTCGTGCTCAGCTGTTAAGGCTCTTTTGGTGAAAACAGGCACATTTCAGGGAATTCTCTCACAAACATCACACCTAAGCCACTATCCCTAAGAACCAAAATGGGTCCCAGCAGTTTTATCCCTACTTGAAATTAAAGATTGTTTGCTTCTACACTGAATAAACAACTTTATAAAATAATGGTTTATATAATGAAGTAAGATCATTCTATCAATCTAAGGTTCTGTGGTGTCTCCTGGTTTGAGCTCAAATTTCCTGTTTGGCAACACGGTTCCCATTTGATGGTGGAGAATCTAGTTCCTTGTGTACATATTTGGTTACTGTGGCTTTGAGTGTCTTCATTTTTATATGGCTGGTAGTATTGGGTTGAGAATTTCATATTTTCTATCCCATTTCAGAGATTGTACGGTATCATTGTAGCTACCAAGGCTAGATTTAAAATACCATCATATTTATTTGATGCCTGTATATGAATAATCAGTCAACTGGTACTTAAATTACCTGTTTCCAATTAGTTTACATTTCAGAAGCAAGCTACCACCTAAATTAATTATCTACCACTATGAATTTAAATTTTGTGATAAGGTTATGTCTTCTTTAATGAGTGAAAGTCATAGCTTTGCACCCATCAGAAACCCTGTTGAAGAACACATGCCCTGTTGGCTATTGTATAAAAGACTTGAAGCCTTGAACGTACAGTTTTCAACCTAAGTTTCAAACATAAATGAGCCAGAGAGCATTTCCAAGGACACAGACATGATTAGTCACTTACTGTATATGTGTTTTCCATTGTTGCGGTAACACATTACCTCAAAGTCAGTGGCTGGAAACACGCAAAAGTATCATCTTACAGATCAAGAACTTGGAAGTCTAACATGGATCTCACCAGACTAAAATCAAGGTACCTACAGCACTGTATTTCTATCTGGAAACGCCTAGGGAGAGCCTTCTCCTGGCCTTTCCAGACTCTAGAGGCTGACTACACGCCTTGACCCAGAGACCCCTTCCATCTCCGATATCAGTAACGGTGGGCTGAGTTTGACTGATTTACATTCCTGCTTCCTGCTTGCAATTACAAGATAGGACTCCTGGGATGACACTGTGTCCACCTGGACGGCCAGGATAATCTCTCACTCTGAACACCCTTAACTCAAGCATATTTGCAAAGTCTCTTTTGTCATTTAACTCATATTTACAGGCTCTGGTAATTAGGCTGTGGATGCATTTGGAGTTCATTATTCTGCCTACTATACTGTATTTAATTTGAGACTACATTTCCTAATCCTTTCAACAGGGCAGGTCATCACAAGTAAGAAATCCAAACAGGAAAGGAGGGCCTAGTGGCCACAGTGGAGATGTCTGGGATTAGAGTCCCTGCTTGGGCAGGTCACTGGGACATCACACAGAGGGCATCGCTTATTCTGGAATGAAATTTCCGGAATCATGCCTAGCAAGTGCAGGAGAAAAGCACGGCCTTGTTTGGTGCTCATGCTTAGACCCTGGGGGTGCCGACAGGACACAATACAAGGAGGGACTAGGCCAGAGAGGCAATCAGAGTCCGGCTCAGGAAGGAGGCGATGGGGCATCCTGGTCAGGCCGACCTTTATCCAGACCAAGGGGTCCGTGACAGCTCTGAGGATGTGAGAACATTTTGGGTAGCTGACTCAGGCAGCTATTTAGGCAGAGCTGGGGCAGTGCACAAGGGCAGGGGAATCCAAGAAAAAGACAAAGGATCCCAGTCCTCTGGAGGTGACAGAGAAGACCCAGAACAGAGCTGAGTGTTAGGTGAAGGCTAAAGTCCAGGACTCAACAACAGTTGTGGGAGCTCCAAGGAGAGGAGGCACGGCCAGCCTCCTGCTCACACTGCTGTCTCAGATGCCCAGGGATGGGCTGGAGTGGAGGGTCAGATCTGGGGACACAGCCCGGAGTTGGTCTGGTCATTCAGATTTGAGATCTCTAGTGCAACCGGGCTTGTGTTGGGGGGCCTACTAGGGCTAGGACTAAATTAAGAATGGCCCAATGATGACGAGCTGAATGACCAGGCACCGGCCGTCCACACGGGGCGACAGGTGGCTCCCTCAGCATCCAGGATCCCACTTTGGGGAAGTGAAACTCACAGGATCATTCAGGTTGAAGGTGCAGTTTCAATACACCCACAAAGTTAGTTAAGTCAAAGTTTTATTACAAATCTCAGAGCAGGAGTGCAAAGCTCCCAGGGAAGGGCAGTCCTTTGTCCCAGGTCACAAGCGAGAAGCAGGCAGAGAGCAGGGTAGCAGCACCTGTTATTTCACGGTGGTTGGGGTGCAGGTCACTAACTTTTGCACACTGAGCTCTAAGTGATTGGATTGAACGTTCCCTGGGAAAGCAACGCAGGTTCGTCTTTCAGGAATCCTAAGCTCAGGTGTTGATCTAAATGTGCGGACCCTCGCTGAAGAGGGTTGACCTACTGTAAATGCCCAGGCAGCACCTCATGGTGGCTGTCCTCTCATCACAAACACGATGCCCCATGCGGGATCTGATGGGGTAGAAACTGGAGAATCCCACAAGAATGCGGAGGCCATCAGAAGCATCTAAAAGACAGCAGTTAGAAGAGGCCCTGGACACAGAGGTGAGAACTTGTGCTTGATAACCCCAGGGTAAAGGCACCGGAAATGTCATCATCTGAAAGTCTCAGCAGGATGAGAACCCCTACACGATAGCTACTTTGACGTGTCACCTGGGTTAGGTGATGGGATGCCCAGCAATGTCATTGAACATTATCCTGGTATGCCTGTGAGGGTGTTTCTAGCTGAGGCAGCATTGGGATCTGCAGGCTGAGTAGAGCAAGTTGCCCTCCCCCATGTGGGTGGGCCTCATCCAATCCTTTGAAGGTCTGAATAGAATAAAAGACTAAGTAAGAAATTTCTCCCCACAAGATTTGGCCTTGGACTGAAACCAAACCATAGGCAGTCCTGAGTCTAGACATCTCAGCCTCCATAACTGTGTGAACCAATTCCTTATAATCAATCAATCAATAAGTCAATCATCAATCAACACACACACACACACACACACACTTACACACTTGCTATGTGTCCTGTTTCTCTGGAGAGCCTTGACCAAAATACCCTGTTTAAAATTAGAAAACAACTAAATTCATGTTAAGCCTAACTTATCTGAAGTACATTTGACTCTCTCTTCACAGCTCACGCCGTGACTAGCTATGGCCCCTGGTGCTGGAGCAGAGACTGTCTGCACGCATGCTGCCCTCACCGCGTCTCGTGTCCCGGCCGCGGGGGGCTCTCATTACTGTGGGCTGACAGGTAGACAGGCATTCCTTGACAGGTCTACTCACTTTCATGCTGAATTCATGGTCATTAACAAATCAACATTTGCCTGAGCAATCTACAGGAAAGCAAAGAATGAAACAGTTTGTAGTCTTATCTTCACTTGCTGGCCTTGACATCTCTCTTTGTATCTCTGTCTGACCGTCATGCTCCTTCCCTTCTTACTCATCACCACTTCCCATGACTCACAACCAGTGCCCAGAAAGACCATGGGCTCCAGCCACGTGTGCACCCTGGCATCATTCTCACATGCCCTTTGCCAATGACCTACCTGCTACACCAGGGCACCTGTGCAGAATTCAATCCCTCCATCCACCTGGCCGCCTCCGCTATCCAGGATCTCAAGATGATACCCTAAAGCTCAACCCCTATCGCATGGAACTCTCACCAATAAAGTGTTGAAGTTTTGAAATTCATTCAGAAAGACTAGTTTCAACTCTCTCCTAGCGGCAACAAGCTTCCCTCAGAGAAACAGATTCTACCACTGAAATGAGAAAAAATAATAAGGTGCTTACCCAGTCCGTGTTTAAATGTGGAATCAATAAAACCTGCTAACTTATTGTTTCGAGGTTACCTTTAAAATGGTACTGGGGGGAGGGACTAGGTACATTAATGCATGCAAATAATTCAGGATTTAACAAGAGCATGAAGATTTTCTCCAAGGAAGAAACATACACACCTGCTTTCCCACGTGCTCTCCGATTTATCATTGTATTCTCTTAAACTCCGGGGTGTTGCATTTTAGGGTCCTATTAAATAAATCAAAAGAGCGTATTATCTGAAATTAGGAACCAGACAGGACAGCAGCTAAAATTAATTCACCATAGTAATCTCCTCCTTAGAAACTCCCCTGAGGGAAAACGTTATATGCCCATTTCCATGGGCAGAGATTTCAATATATCTCTCCTATTAGCTTTACATGCCTAAATCCCTATGCATTAAAATAAAATGTATCTATCCTCTCAGAAGAGAAAACTGGAAATCGGCACTTCCCTCTAAATGAGTCCAATTAAATTTCATCAACTTACACATCTACATTTTAGAATCATACATAGAAGAGAGAGAAAATGGGTCTAAAGATAGACGTGCCCATGTACATTTCCAAACATTTCAACCCTCACCTCTGCCAAAGAAAAGAAAACCCAAACTGAGAGCTATCGACACAGACACATGCATGTGGAAATCCAATCATCCTAACCCCTTCATCTCAGAGCTACATAAGCAAAAATAATAACTGTGTTCAACAGAAGTGTTGTTAAACACCAGTGCCCAAATTCCATCTCATTTCACCTCCAGTGTGTTTGGGGTGGGGGGCACGAGGCGTGCTTGGGTTAGTTGAAGATAATATGATACGGGGCTCGAAGCCCTCCTTGGATTTCAAACAGGTCAACTTGTCAAAGCTTTATGTGGGAGCCAATTACATTAATTTTCCACAGCAGCCAAATACATATTTCATTTCCATCTCCCACAAGAGATGGGGTCCAGGGATCCTGTTTCGAAAGGCTCTTATCACTAAGTAACATTCATACCCCCAAAGGAACCCTTGGCAGCCGGTGGCCCATTGATGTGATGGAGCAAGGCTGGGCTGCCTGACGCTGCCACAGAGCCGCTCACAGCCACACGCGCTCGGGGACAATGGGCTTCCTCATCAGCCACATTGTCAATAAATTTCAATTACGCTAATTGCCAAGAGTTCAATGAGTGCACTTTGAAAAGGGGGAGAAAGGAGTATTAAAAAAAAAAAAAAGGAGCTTATGCCTCATAGGGCTAAAGAAAAGGAAGTAATAAATAGTCTGTGTTTTCTAATGGGGGCATTCAAGTATTTTTCGACATGGCTTAACCAGATTTTACAAGCTGTCCCAGCTTCGGGGATCCTGTTTTACATTTCTTTGTTACTGTCTCTAAACAACATATACAGAAACTCAATTATGTGGCGTTATATTTCAAGGGAGATTTAATTTCTAAGTTTTTTTTTTTTTTTTAAACCCATCAATCTGCTGTGCTCGGATGGAAAAAAAAAACACTGAGTGCATTTGGGGAGGCCATTTTCTGAATGAAGGGGATGGCTTTAAAAACTCACCGACAGGATGGCACGGGACTCAGGGTGGGGGTCCCTGACGTGCCCCTAAGGAATGAAAGCATTGGGGAAGGAAAGCCCTGTGGCCCTCCTGCCGTCACACACCACACAGTCAGGGACTCGGCCCTGTCTCTGTAAGGCTGGTGGGATCTTGACCAGCTTTTCACCGTTAGACGTGTCCCCATCATTATCCACACTCTTCGGTCTTTGCAGGCAAGGAGACAACAAAAACGAGAATGTTTTCACAACATGTGGGACATGCGAGTGGCTCCCCCAAGCCCGTGCCCGAGGTACAGAAGGGTGCTCGCCCTCCACGAGGCTGTCCGGTGGAGGATCCAAACACCGGGTGGGTGCACGTGGCCTGTCCCCCTTGCCGAGACCCTCGTGGAAATCCTGGCTGTCCGGGGCATCCTGAGGCCAGGAAAAGTAATGAGACAAGGCACCTGCTGGTTTCTCCTGCAACCGACTACAAAGAACTACATCAGACTCCTTCCCCCGGAGATGTGGTTGATCACAGCTCGTTCTCACAGAAGGAGGGGGGTCACCTAGGCGGCCTTGGTTTGCACCGCTGCCGTTAACCTGTGCAGCCTGTCTGCTTTGTAAACTGGAGATGAGAGCGACCCCACTACTTGGCAGGCACTCTGCACCAGGCACTGTACTAAGCCCTTTATACTTATTAACTCATTTCATCCTCAAATTGGATCCTCAGGGTCATCTTTTCTCATCTTCCAACACAAAACCTGAACACCAGAGAAATGTGGTGTTAGTAAATTACGCCTCAGTAATACTTTTAAGTCATTGTATCGCCCCTTCCAAGGATATTTTCATTTTAAACAGTATCTCTGCTTATTGAATGAAATGCTTTGTGCTCTATAAAGGGGTTTGCAGCATCAAGGAGCAGATGGGGGAAATTGTAAGAGCTTGATCTTTGGAAACATGGCGCTAATTACACCCTGGGAGGATTAACAAAAATGCGGAAGGATCATGACAGCACTTCTGAACACATCCAAGGGAAGCAGTCATCGGGCTGCCCTCAATGGAGGCTTGTGTCCTGGTGAACAAGATATTCAACAGTGCAGTACGTGGTTCTGTTAAAGCCTTATGCGAAGGAGCTGTCACGGCCAAGGACGAACACAGGGCTATTTCTAATATGGCTAACCAACCTGTCAGGCTGCGATGGGCCTTTCGGGTGTTGTTTGTTTGGTTATGTGACCCAACCTCCCAGTCATCCTGGATCCTTTATGGCAGAAGGTTGTCCCCTGAAGTTAAACAATTAAAAGAAGGAGGAGGAGGAAGAGGAGGAAGGGGAGGAAGGAGGAGGAAGAGAAGAAAGAGAAGACGGAGAAGAAGGTAATGGGGGAGGAAGAAAGGGGATACTTAGGGCCACTGGACTCATTCTCAGAGTGCACAGAACAAATTTCAGAGGATACATGTACAAATACATCTCAGGGATCCAAAATTCTCTTACCTTGTTCATGCTTACAAAATATCTATAACAATTATGAATTGAAAAAAAAATGAGTCAGTTTGAAAAAAGTTCAGATAAGATGTGCCTGGTCGGTCAAAAGTTTCCTTATTATCTTCACTCTGGAGCTTCACTCCTTCCAGGATGGGACAGAAAAGGCTATATTTGCTCCAAGACAGCAAGTGCTCTTTGGGGAAGGGTCCCCCAAACACCATGGCCGCTGCTGTTACGGGCGATTTCAGAAGGCCTCCCTTCCAGAGATCTCTTGTTACCTCTCCAGAGAGTCTCAGGCACTGTGCGAGTAAAACACCTTGTCATTTATTTATAGGTTTAAGACTAGATCAAATGCATCTTTCCATAGAGTCTACCTTAAGAAAGAACACAGTCCTTTTGAGGAAACAGGGAGGAAATACGTCATGTTCGCATTTTAGCAACAAATACAACCAAACAGAAATGGATTAACAGCAATCCGGAGTTGACTGCATGCTCCCCAGTGACGTGAAGTTCTCTCTTTGGAGGTAGCCGGTAAGACATGAGAGAGAGAATGTTCGCATTGGGACACAGAAACTCAGCGCTGGATACGGAAGGGAAGGGCACATGTTGCACGGCGGCTCAGGAAGCAATGGGCATAATCCTCTGGCCTGGAGAGATGTAACCCATGAAACCGATGAAAACATAAACCCACATGAGAAACAGAAAGTGGGTGGGTGGTGAGGACAGAGCAAGAAAGAGCCATTGTGGGGTGAAACGTAGCACATTTGTGTTCAAGGAGGTTAAATATCACCCTATCATTGATAGTGAGGGAAGTCCTTTACTTCTGTAAGTTGAGGTTTCTTAGGTGTTTTCTCTTAGGGCATGCTTGTCCGCATAAATATTCATTTACTGTAGCCTATGTTGGTGTCTTCAGCTACCAAATATTACAGCATTCTGATCAATATCCTCAGGGAAATCCAGGAGGTGGAATGAAAACCCACTGTTGCAGCCCTTGGAGAATGTGCATATTAATTCCACTCAGAGGCCCCATGCTTTACTCAGGACACAAAATCAACCCTCCGGGAGCATTTGCCCACAGGCACTAGGCAGTGGCGGTTAAGAATATTGCTGCCTTGGCCTTCAGGAAGGTTAAATACCCCTTGAGGACTGTCGTCTTGTGTTATTTTAGGACAACGAGTGGGTATGGGTTATTATTTCCCAGTCTTGACCTTGCCTTGCTTTAGAGAAAGCCATCTCTCTGGTTCTCCCAGAGGGGCCGCTGAGAAGATCACCACGATGATAGTTCGGTAGAACAACGATGGTAGTGATGACAGTAGTCTCACCCAGTGACACTTTCTGAGATCTCCTGGTGCATCAGGTTTGGGGTCACGTATTTTTGATGAATGATCACATCCAATGATCTGAAATATACTATGCTCTAAGTATTTCTACGGATTTCATTTTGTCAGGAGAAGGGAGAAATTCAGAGTGCGTAAATAACGTCCTTGTATTAACACAAGCAGTAACCAGTGATCCCAGGTCACCTACCTGCCTAAGTTGTTAACCACTCAACACTGAGCTCCTTCCATTCCTTGTGCATGTACCACCCATAGAGTACAACGGTGGAGAACACAAAACAAGCCTTGAGGGCATATTTGTCAGTCTGTTGAGGCTCATTATAAACTCCCACAAAGTTGGTGGGCTGACACCACCATAGATTTTTAATGTAATCATCCAGGATGCATAAGGGAAACAGACTTCGCAAACTGGGCATGGGCTCCCTTTTACTAAGCACACCTCACCTTCTCCATGGACTCCCATGCTCTGCTGAGAACATCGGGAAAGTCTCTGTGGTCCAACTGGACCACACACTCCATGGGAGTCCAGTGAATGCACATGGAGAACGTGCAAAGCACGTTAAATAAATAAATTGAAAAAAAAAATGAATCAGTTTGACTCAAGTCCATGAGAGGACTTGAGAGTGACCCGAGTCCCTCAAATAGCCTTTCCTGCTCCTTAATTTTATTTGGGTTTTCTACTGAGGAATCAGAAGCATGTGGACCAGCAACGGGCACTGAGACATCACTGGTGACGGTGACAGAGAGGGAAAGCTGGAATGAAAGCCGTGGGTGACTTACCTGGGGTCTCATGTGATAAGGTTCACACTCAAAATCCCAAGATGCACATTGGAGGTCCCTTTGCCCTGCGTCAAGCCCCAGAGACAGATGCTCTTCCAAGCACTGGGATTAATGACTTTATACAGTGCAAATTCTATTACTTCCGTTTTAGAGGGAATAAAGAGAGAGAGAGAGAGAGAGAGAGAGAGAGAATGCGTTAAGTGTCAGCCTTATCCTGTGATCTGATCTCTTGCCCCCTTCTAGCCATTTTCTCATTAGAGCTTTTAAGATGTCTGTTAATCAGGCTGAAGGGGACAGAACATCCCCGCCGGTTTCAGTCTCTCAACACGCCCAGGGACCTATCAACGGTGCCATCCTCCCCACCCCAGCAGGGCTGCACTTCCTTCCTCTGGCACGGGAAGTAACCGTTCTTTACATCTGCAGCCTTTAAAATGAGGCATCTTGTAAAAACTTAAACCATGGTCATTGTATTTTATTTCCTTTTCAGCTTTAGATATTTTCTGCTCCCCCTCCCTGAAACTTCCAGGAATTGCTCAAGGTGTTTTTGAGCTCTGGGAAGCAGAGCTTACAGTGCCCAGGCGAAGCCAGCTCCGGGACATGATGCCCTGAACCTGGCAGGAGCTGCTCATTCATCTTCGAGGTGTAGCTGGAGTGTCAGTAATTCCAAAAAGCATCACATTAAAATGAAAAGCCCTGATGGCGATTGAAGGTGGTTTTTTGTTTCTTGTCATCATCCATTTGTATCTGCCAATAGCCTCTAGTTAAATCAATGTCCCTGATAAATATTGCTTGACTGAGGAAATAGAGCAAATCATCATTTCTTAGTAATGGATATTTATCTCTTTGGGGATAACATTTATTTTTCAGAGATACACACACACAACCTGTCCCAACTTCATAAGCAATTAACACACTTTAGTGGGCTCTTTAAAATTAAAGGCACTGAATTGTTTGCTTTCTTGTCTGTTTATTATTTTTTTTTCCTGGAATAGAAGTGAATTATAACTGATTGATACTGGATGCATAGAGGGGGGACAGAAGCCTCTAGCTCTGGCCGCCCTGATCTCTTTGCTTTCGCACGTTCTCCATGTACATTCACTGGACACCTGTCCCTACTCTGTGCCATGCCTTGGGCCAGCTTGCAGAATGGCCTCACACCTGCAGTCATGGGGAGGAGGAAGTAACTTAAGAGTCACAACAATAAATGGAAACTTGGAGTCTCAGGAGTGCCGCCCAGGGAGGCTGGTGCTGGAGCACTTGCAGAGGGGAACCGGGAGCTGTGCAGGGCCCTCGAGAAGCGTTCCTGAGCGAGCAGCTCTGTAGCTGCTGTTCGAGTCATCTAGACGGGTCACTAAACCGGCGTTGGAAGGAAGCACATTCCAGGAAGAGGGAACAGCCCGTGTCCAGGTCACTGGAAAGCAACAACCTTGCAGAGAGCCAGACCAGCAGTGCAGGCAAAACGGAGTGGAAAGAGACCAGAGTCACCTGTAGCGGCACCTGCGTCTCCATCCCAGAGAAAGGGGGGGTTTATGTCCATATCTGTAGTTTGCAATGAGGGCTCCAGCGGGATCCTGGACACTGGCTGGAGGAAGGGTGGAGAAGGGTCAGAGACCATGCCGTGACCACTTACAGGTGACCACAGCACGGCGTGTTGGCAGCGGGTAATGAAGGCCGATCACCGTGGATGGACCGGAGGGGTGTGTGAGAATAAAACCAACAGGATCCTCGGGGCACCTGGGGGGCTCAGTCTGTTCAGCATCTGTCTTTGGCTCAAATCATGATCTCAGGGTCCTGGGACTGAGCCCGGTGTTACGCTTCCTGCTCCGTGGGGAGTCTGCTTGTCCCTCTGCCCCTGCTTGTGTTCCCTCTCTTACTGTATCTCTCTCTGTGAAATAAATGAATAAAATTTTAAGAAAGGAAGGAAGGGAGGGAGGGAGGGAGGAAGGGAGGGAGGGAGGGAGGAGAAACAGGCACCGGTGTCAGGATGGATATACAAAATGAGAGCAGGGTGTGAAAGGCCATGTCCCGGGCTGGCGGACAGCAGCCCACCGTGGACACTGCACCATCACCATATGCGGTAGTATGAGAGAGAGCCCTGCTTGTGTGGAGACGTGTCTGGTGTAGACCAAGAAGAGGAATCTCATTTGTAGAGACTCTTTCTGTTTGTAATCATTTGTTTCCGTGACCGTGAGGTTCTCACTCTATGCTGAGCCCTGGTCTGAGTTCCTCAAGTATTAGCACAGTCACTGTTCACCACACACCTGGACGGGGGCTCCTCTGACTGTCACCATGGAGGTCAGGAGAGTTCACTGCACTTGCATGAGCACTCACAACTCGTTCACGGTGAGCCTGGGCATCTGAGGGGGCCGGGGCCTACGGCTCTCACCACGAGGCAGCGCTGCCCGCTCTGGGCAGACAGCCCAGCGGCTTGCTTGAGGTTTTCATAGTTACGATTCCACATCTCTGGGATCTTATAATGGCAACACTAGTCCTCTTCCCTTAAAACAGTGGTTCCCTTGGCCAGGTTCCATAGCTTCTCAACAAGGTGAGTCAACAGCGCTGTCTGATTCTAACGTTCAGGATGGCAGAGCCTCTGTGCCTGGGGTCCGTGCTCAGTGCTGACACAGCACGGCTGGGGGCCTCAAGCACCCGCTCTCCTGTCCAACATTACTCAAATCCCAGGGAAATAGTCCTCTTGCCCCTCACTTGCGCTATGCCCTTGAAACAAAGGTTGCAGTATGGGAAGAACATGAAGGTGATGCGTGAGGCACGGCCGATGTCAGAGAGAGATGATCTTTCGGGATACAAGCAGATTTAAGTGGTAGACCCAAACAGGTAAGAGACAAATCCATTAACTCACCCATTCCTTTCGGAGACAGCAGAAAAACAACAAACCATTTCAGAATGAAGTGCGGCCTGCCTGAGGGCCTAATATCTACCTCTTCCTTCGACTCCTTCCTTCTCCTTGGGTTTCAATTCCTGATTCTAGAAGTACTCCCAAATTCTCACATTCTCGCATGGTGCTGCAGACACGCTTGCGAAATCAAGAACATTCACTATTACTCTTAAAATTGTGTATAAACAGATCTATACTAAACATGTATGAACTATGACACCAATTGTTTACATCGGCAACGATATTCTCTTCGTGTTTATATATGCATGTCCCCAGGGGACATCTGGCAAAGTCTTATTTAAGAATCTGACATGAAGTTGCTATAATTTAATCACAGAAATGAATTCATGTCATATTTTGAGTTTATTGTCATCTCTGTGGGTCTTACTTCTCCATTCTTACTTCCCACGCTTCATGCCTAAACTGGCCTTGGGTCCCAGCCCCACATCCACACCCCAGAATGCACAGCTTCAGCTGGGGAGCATGTCATCAGTCTTCTCACAGGGCCAAGGAAGCTCCTAGAGTCAACGGATGGCTCATCACTGCTTCAGAATCACTAAGTGCTCTCAAAACTCTGTAAGAGTGGCAAAAGATCACATCTTAATGCAAATGATGAAAGGAAAATTTTATCGTGTTTGAGATTTGTCTTTTAGGTAATTTGTATAGATGTTGGTAAACATCAAATATCCATCAATGGTATGGATTTATGACCAATGTGACCATTTGCAACCATAGCACTTGGGTGACATTGGAAATCAAGATATTTAATCTTACCATGTCCCAGTTTGGGATCTGTATAAAACTATTTGGTGTTTGCCTGATGGCTAATGATGATGAACACTTTTTCATGTGACTGCTAGCCATTTTCATGTCTTCACTGGAGAAGTGTCTATTCATACCTTCTCTCCATTTTTTGATCTGATTGTCTGATTTTAGGGGTGTTGAGTTTGAGAAGTTCTTTATAGATCTACATCAGCGATTTCCAATGGGGGCAATTTTTCTCCTTAGGGGACATTTGACAAAGTCTGGAGATATTTTTGATTGTCACAGTTGGGGACGGAGGATGCTACTGGCATTTAATGTGTAGTAAACAAAGATGTTCCTCAACCTCTTTCAAAGTAGAGGACAGCATCCCCACACCAAAGAATCACCTGGTCCGAAGTATCAACCGTGCTGAGGCTGGAAAAATCTGTGTTGCCTAACTCAGAAATAGTGCGACTACCAGAAGCATAACTGAGTGTTACCTTGAAATATTTGAAGGGATAATCACCAAGTAAAATTAGGTACCTCGTCCAAAGCTACATGCAAAGTTTGTGCTCGGTGCCCAATATAAATGATGAATATGTATAAGTTGTGTAAGACAAAGTCTCTTTGTTTGAGATTTCTAGCAGGTGTCCTAGTGACTACAGAAAGGACAAGGTGGCTAAGAGGGGGGCACACAAGTCCAAAATCGCATAACAAGGTGGAGGCAGCAGGGAGAGGGAAGAGCAGCACGGTGTTCCAGTCACAGCCTTCCCTGACAGTCTAAGGAACCTGGTAAAGAGGCTGTGATGAGAACGGCCTCATAAGCATAGCAGCTCAGGAAATGCGACTCCATCCTCTGTCCCTCATGCTGATCAGTACTAGGACCACGCTTTATCAGCGCTTAAAGGTTGATGAAAGAAAAAAAAAATAGGTGATTGAAAAGCAATTGTGAGAATTCAGCCAGAATCGGAGAATGATGTCATTCTCCTTCTAGGGTCCAAAAGAAGTGCCTGGCATTTACAGAATAAGAAGAACAGGTTGTGATACTTGCCACAGCGGCAACCCACACGCACAGGTGCAGAACCAGCTACATACCGAATGCGGAGTTACAGATCAAACACGACCCTGGAGCACCCGGGGGGCACACTCGGTTTAGTGATGGGCTCTTGATTTCTGCCGAGGTGGTGATCTCAGCATGGTGCGTTGAGCCCCAGGTTAGGCTCTGCGCTGAGCATGGATCCTGCTTAATAATCTCTCTCTCTCCCTCTGTCCCTCCCCACTCCCACGTTGCACACATGCTGACTCACTCTCTAAAATAAATATGTGAATAAATAAAAATATTACCTTGCTGCCACCAGAAGTCAAAAACAGCAGCTGTTTATGTCCTGGATGGAAGGCTCTGTGCTGCATCGCTCTTCCCTGTGTTCCCTGTTGAGCATCAGGGACACTGTCCATCGGTGTCCACCCAGCGTATGCACTTGCACGGGGCACGTGACTCCGTCCGGCCGCCATCTGTAGGCAGGAATGCAGAGTGGGGCAGACACTTCAGGAATACTTCAAAACGGTGGTCCTTCTCTGGGATGGAGACAGTGTTTTTTCAATCCACTTCAGCCAAGGGCAACCCTCTTGGAGGCAACGTGTCCCAGCACGTGAACCTGACCAGGGACATGGTCTAGGTCACAGAACCAACCACCGGGGCCATGACTGAGTGTGCACATCGACAGAACGTCCTCAGCCTGAAACACAGTCGTCCACACAGTAACCCAGTTCAGCCCGGCTGGGCGATGAGCTGGCTTGGTAGAATGCGTATAAAATAAATCAGAGTTTGTTTCCTCTTACTTCTCAATATTTTCTGATTTTATCAGTTCATGTAGGTTCAGACTAAAAAGCATGAGCCAGTAAGAAAATAAAAAGTTTAGTTGATTTTAGTGATTCTAGAATTAATTAAAAATATCAAAAGGAGGTCATGAAAGAAGTTTAAAGAGATGGTTGCAGTTAAGAGAATGGGGCCAAAAGTCCCCGGGGTTCCTCAGGCATAGAAGACACAGCCTCCGGCTCCTGGTCTTCCTCCTCCCGAGACTGCCCTGCTCCTAATGTGCTAATCTCTACACGGAGCTGGAAAACAAGGAGGGATGATGGGGACACTGGGTAAATGTGCTGCTACTTAATGACGTAATAAAATATGATAATATTGAATTTCAATAATCAGATCCATAAAAACACTAGGCTATGTGTTTTCGGGAGGATAAGAGGCTGGTATGGGCAAAACTGAAAATCTTCTATCATGAAATTTTGAAGTTAAAGAATCAGAGTTCAAACACATTGATTTGTTGATTTGTATGTTTATTGACTGGCCTACAGCTGGGTCTTTTATCTAGCAGGAGGAGGAAAGAGAGGAATGGGGCCCCTGGTACAAGAGACACATGACCCACAAAGAGGGGATGTGAGATTGGGATTAACAACAAAATAAACATAGAAAATTCTTTCCGGTATGCATTGGAGGGACCTATGCAGACCCCAGAGTTTGGGGCCTCCTCCCTCTGAGGTTAAAAGGACATTTTAAATGTGTCCATCCCAGGGGCTGCTTCTTTCCTGGTGGGATGGGCAGGCCCCCTCAGGGAAGGTGGGGCAGCAGCTCCCCAGGGGTAGCATCAGAGAGAACCTCAAGCAAGGCCAAGAGTTTGCCAGCCTCTCCAGGGAAAGCTGCAGGTAGGACAGGAGCAGGAGGTGGGAGATGCACCCGGATCCTCCCCACGTCAGCCTGGGCTTCCTACAGACACCCTCTGGCTGTGTTCCAACAGCCCTTGACCTTGCCCTCTATGGACCCAAACTACAACCTTGACCTCCATAGGCCCAAATGTCTCTTTCTTCTTCTGCAGCTTGAAGGTGACGGAGCTCAGAGCCCCTTGGGGTTTCACAGGAGGTACAGATCACGTTCCACGGTCTTCCTGAGGTGCCGCAGCAGGTCAGCTCCATAACCAGGAGCAGAAATGTCTCAGCACAGAGCCAGAGTCGTCTCTCATGGTATTAAGACCACGCATGGCGCAAACGCTCAGTGAAACACTGAATTCAATCTGAAGGCTCGTATGCTGTCCCACCCAATACAGGCACCATCATTTTGGTTCTCACATGGATTAGCATGACTGGGCAAGCATGTCTTTACCAAAATCACTTTGCCATATGTTCCTTTATGAAGTAATATTAAGCTTTCAAATGTAAAGAGATTCACCTCTTAATTCACTTATAAAATTATGCTGAATTCTGTGTGGGAGGACACAAAGACAAAAATCTATGATTAATTTCCTTTTTATCACATTGAAAGGGGGATTCACATGCTAAATAAATTATTAAATTATTTTAGCCCCTGTGCAAAGCCTTTACACAATTGTAACTGAGAAGTATGATATTCTTATAAATCACTGGTCAGCACATGAAACTGCCTTATATAGAATATAGTCATGGGACCCCTGGGTGCCTCAGTTGATTGAACATCTGACTTCAGCTCAAGTCATGATCTCAGGGTCCTAGGACCGGCCCTGCATCGGGCTCCCTGCTCGGCAGGGAGCCGAGCAGGGAGCCTTCTTCTCCCTCTCCCTCTACCCCTCCTTCTGTTTGTGTTCTCCCTGCCTCTCTCTCTCTCCCTGTCTCAAATATATAAATAACAGTCAACAAAACAAAGAGGCAACCCACGGAATGGGAGAAGATATTTGCAAATGACACTACAGTCAAAGGGCTGATATCCAAGATCTATAAAGAACTTGTCAAACTCAACACCCCTAAAAACAGATAATCAGATCAAAAAATGGAGAGAAGGTATGAACAGATCCTTTTCCAACAAAGACATGCAAATGGCTAACAGACACACGTGGGAAGATTTTAACAAGATCGGGATATCACATAGATACTGAACATTAGTAGGGACTTAGTGCTGATTCTCTGAGATGGGATGACGCTATTTTGGCTCTGCAGTACAGCTGTGTTTAGATAAAGCAGACCAAAAATCTCATGAGTGAGGTGTCATTACCTTCTGAAGTTTTTCAAATTTGTTCCAACTGGTTCAGCGAATCCACACCTGTGTGCATGCCTGTACAGCCATGTGGGTGTGTGATTTTTCTGGGGAGAAATCCGACGAAACCACAAATGTTAAACCAAGTACTCTAGGAAAGGACTGAAGGACTAGAATCAGGTCTAAAGGAATGACAATTACTTTTTTCTAACAAGATTCTATCTCTTGTAACATTAGAATTAGAGCCAGTCGAGCAATGTGAAATGTGACTGAAGGAAGGGGCACCATTGTGACAGATTCTAAATACTTGAAGGGCACAAAACAGACCAGGCCAGCTCTCTGCTAAGTCCCATGCCCCAGAGTCTACCCTTCCTCAGCACGACACCGGTGCCTGGACCCCCACATGACGTGAAGCCCATGCTTGGTTTGTGCAGAGTCCTCTTTAATGAAATACAATGTCTCTGTCTCTCAGATGCCCTCCCTACTGCTGACCCTGCCAGGTCCTGACCAACGGGGCCGTGACCCAGGAAACACGATCACACATCAAGAGGTCGAAGGCGGAAGACCAAAATGAAGGAAGCCCTGCAGGGACGAGCGCTCACTGTCTGCTAAGCCTGAGTGCTACCAGTGGGGGCAATGAGAGCATGGCCCATGGAGACACAACGAGGTGGAGTTCTGGTGGCTAGGACACAGTCAGGGAAACAAAAGTCCCTTCCTCTTAATATGGTTCCATTGAGGAATTCAGGTTGATGTCTTCTGTAGGGGAACTGGGCAGTAGAGTTTGAACTGCATCTCAGTGCATAGGCTCTCAGCCAGGAGCATCCAAGAATGGCCCACGAGAGAATGATGGAAACTGTTGTGGTCTTGAAGAGCCTCTGGGAGGCTCTGTTATTCACAGCTCAGGGATGCCTATGCTGAAGCTGCTCTGGAGAGCCCCCGGGAACACACAACTGCCCACTCATCCAGCTGCCACTGCCAGCAGAGGACACGGACAGAGACTTCTCTACCACCTGGTGAACCTCGGTGCAGGGCATCCCACGGCACTGGCATGCTGGTAAGCATGGTCCCCGTGCTGCAGAAGAGCCCTTAGAAAGGACAGCGACAATGTTCAATGGAAGATGGGTGATCATGTGTAATTTGCCGTTTTGTTCATCAGCATCCATACACCCATTTTTCCCTGTTGAAGGTCCAAGTAGAACAGTAAGAACACATCACTATGATAGGTACAATAGAAGACATGCTCACCCTTTTCTAAAAGAGGAGACACACATGCTAAGTGCTTTTTCCATTTCCAAAGTTTTCTGTTTTTATTCTTCTCAGGTTCTCTTTGAAATATATAGTAAGCATTTAACTAGCATAAGATAAAGTGGGGTCCAATGGGGGGAAAGCAGTTGAGGCAAGCACTGACATACATAGAAATACAAAGGAATGTGGAGGGATTTCCCCTGGGATCATTGACCTATTGATTGATTGATTGATTGATTTGTATTTTTCTAAGAGGTATTCTCAAATCCCTACCAAGGATTTAACATTACAAAGCATATACCTGCATCATAGGAGCATGGTGGGCAGGCAAAGCTTTGCTTATTTTCCCATTTCTTATCCACACTTTATCCTCACCATCCACTGGGTGGGTCAGTGACAAGCCTGGAATCCAGCTACTCCATTGCTGTCTGGCCCGTAGGTCCTAGAAGACCAGCATGATCTCAGGTGGTGGGCAGAACAGGTGGGCATCCAAACAGTTTTAAGGCTTCAGAACGTCCACCCTTTCCTCTGTGCCCCCATGCATGGCCCGTTGCCACCATACGATTCTGAGCAATGCTTACAGATGTGTCACCAGTTCATGTCCGGCAATGCTTGATTCCCTTGGTTCTGAAGGAGCGGACACATTTGTATTCCTTTCCTGAAGTTTAACTGAGTTTCATGAAGGAGAGAAGGAACTGTATAGTCCATAGACAATTAAACTCCCCAGGCATCTGAGGGAAACCTTCCCCATGAGACAGAACAATGTGAGACAAACACTGAATGGGAAGGAAACTCCAGCAATGTAGAAACACTGAGGACACTCAGGAACAAAATAGAATTAATATCCAATAATGATAAGAAAAGCACTGTGATTGCAAAACAGAAAGTACCGGTCTAAGGAAAAGACATAATTCATGAAAATTAAAGATATAAAAGGCAAAATTTAAAATACAGATCATTTAAAAAATACAAGGATCTCTGTCAAAAAGGGGAATAGAAATACAATGAAACAGAACATGAAAAATAGCTAAGAGCACCATGAAATTGGGCCAAACTGTCTAAAATAAAACAAAGAGGGCATTTGGAAAGAAGCCGCAAAGGCAGTGGTGGAAAGAAGCGCAGGGTGTTGTATGTAAGTGATGAGTCACTAAATTCTGCTCCGGAAGCCACTATTGCGTTGTATTAACCAATGAGATTTAAATTAAACAATAAAATAAAGTATCAAAAAATGAAAGAAGATAGGGAGGTCTTGAGGAGTCACCATATCGGAGGACGTACAAAGCCGAGCAGTGAGGGAGCAGACGCAAACCAAGGTGGACCCTCGCAGCATCCAGGACCCTCTGAACTGGGAAGAAAACACTAACGGGTCCAGAAAAATACAGCTCACACACAAAATAACAAATGAGAGGAGTCAAAAGTCCTGGAGGCAGCAACGGGTATCAGATTTTGCATGAATTAAGACTACAGATCTTAGATAATTTCATTTCAGAATCCTGTGCTTGTAGAAATTATTGAAAATAAAAGAAGGGCATCTGGTTGACTCAGTCAGTTAAGCGGCCAATGCTTGGTTTTGGCTCAGGTCGTGATCTCAGGGTCCTGGGATCCTGCTGCGCACTGGGCTCTGTGCTCAGCCCAGAGTCTGTTTCTCCCTCTCCCTCCGCTCCTCCCCCTCATTCTCTCTTTCTCTCTCTCTCTCTCTCTCTGGGATAAGTAAATAAAATCTTTTTTTTTAAGAATTTATTTATTTATTTGATAGTCAGAGATTACAAGTAGTCAGAGAGGCAGGCAGAGAGAGAGAGAGTAGGGAGC
Organism: Martes martes; assembly: GCF_963455335.1. Lineage (NCBI taxonomy): Eukaryota > Metazoa > Chordata > Mammalia > Carnivora > Mustelidae > Martes > Martes martes. The sequence continues at coordinate 162,432,744 of NC_137892.1, read as the reverse complement.
AGGCTCCCCGCTGAGCAGAGAGCCCAATGCGGGGCTCGATCCCAGGACCCTGAGACCATGACCTGAGCCGAAGGCAGAAGCTTTAACCCACTGAGCCACCCAGGCGCCCCAAGTAAATAAAATCTTAAAAAAAAAAAAAGAGTTATATATGTGAATTACATATATTTATATTTATTAGAAATAAAAACTGATACATTTAGTGCTATTTGTTGATTCATTTAATCAGCCTAATGCATGTTTATGTACATAATGTGTTTTTTATTAATTTTTTTATTTTTTAAAAAGGCAGTGAGAAGAGTTGCATTATTTTGAACTTTTTGCAAGTCTTTTGAATGCCAAATTTCTTATTAGACAACTGAATCCTCATAGCTCCTTCTTGGCTTAATTTCTGGTGAGGAGTTGTTTGGGTTTGAATATGTGAATAAAATCTTGGCCTCATAGTAATAAATGGTGGGAAAAAAGAGAAATACTTTAATAAACTTTTTGTGTAACTGTGGTTATTTTTCTACGATACTACTGAAACCAGGTAAGCCATAGTTTCTTGCAATGTGGGATCAAAACACAAAATAATATTTTCTAATGTTCTTTGACATTGAAGTCCACGGGTCAGTTCTGCACCTGAATGGATGGATTTTTTGCACATTTGCACATTTGTGACCCCTCATCGGTCACTTGGAGAACATTGGTTCACTGAATTTTACAGATCTTCTGAATCTTAACACAGTTCATGTTAAAATATCAAATATCAAAAATTTGTCTTTATTAATAACATCACCAATCTAATCAGAAAAGTCTAAGCATTGAGAGGCTGTCAAGCTTATGCTTAAAAACCCGAATTTTCTCCTTAGCAACCAGTACTGTCAGTCATTTTCCTTGAAGTGTCAGACTCACTTGATTTGTTTTCAAGGAATGGTCTACAAAATGTCTACCAAAGTCTGAAAAATTATAGTTCATCTGTCAGCAGTTGTTTCAATTAAATATGGTGAACATGAGGAGCCCAGAGAGTTGGACTTTCAAGCCAATCACAGAAGGACTTTTCCTCAAAACGTTTGTCATGTTTCCGTGTGCAGCAGAAATGCGTGATGGGGCATGGCGTGTCATCGCAAGTTGTCCCTTGTCAGGTCAGGTCCTCCGGGGTGCACTAACTCAGAACAGTGCAGGCCGGGATGTTTAGAAAACACCTGTCCCCGGCCTCAGAAGGCAGTGCCGTGGAGCCAAAGTGACACCTGTCTGGCAGCATCCTGGGTCTTCTCTTTACAGATTCCTGTTCAGGAACGTCCAACATGCAGTTTTTTACTAACAATCTTAATATATCTGTAGTCTGCTTCGAAACAGTATTAAAATCAGTGTATGAATTCATGATTTTAATTTTTAAGACTTACCAGGTCTTACTGTTTTGGACTACTTCACTCTTGGGGGATGCAAGTTTGCTGTGGGAGGAATTTGAGTTCTCAAAGACGCAATCTAATACAGTAACTTCAAAATCAAGATTGGGTAATTAAGGTATTTTATTCAAATAAGTAACTTCATAGATTTGATTGTTGTAAAAGGGGTTTTATCAGTCAGTTTAATAACATATGAATCAATTGAATATTAATTTTAAAATGACAAAAAGTTGTTAGATTAATAAACAGAACAGTAAGATGTATAAATTTAATTTAAATACTTAAATGGAGCTATGGTTATAGAGTTTTCATATTCCTACATTATACATTACAATAAAACCCAAATAACTAATAATTACTTTCTAGTCTCCCCTTGGACCTAAACACACACAAATCCCCAGACTTAGAATCATAAATACTTGAAAGAACAAAATAATTGGATAGAGACTTTTTAAAAAGTTTTTATTTATTTATTTATTTATTTATTTGAGAGAGAGAGCAAGAGAGCGAGAACATGAGTGGGGGTGGGAAGCAAAGGGAGAGGGAGAAGCAGACTCCTTGATGTGCAGGGAAGCCCAACATGGGGCTTGATCCCAGGACCCTGAGACCATGACCTAAGCTGAAGGCAGACATCTAGGTGCCCTTGGGTAAAGACTTTAAATAATTAAAAATTTAAGAAATCAAATACAAGAAACAAAAATTATCAACAAAATAAAAATGCATTAAAATAGTAAAATAAGGTAATGTTTAGAATAACCAACATGGACAATGGATAATACCATAGTGAGTCAATAACCAATATTTTGCTTAAGGAAGAGAAAATTAGTAAAAGGAATGACAGAATTAAGGAAATCACCAGGGTGAAGAGATTACACTGGGCAGGAGGGATGAACGAGCAGGAGAATAAGGGAGAATCACATGAAAAAGTCTAACTCAGACCTAAAATGAAGGACACAACAGAAAAAGGCAACATTAAAAAAAGTCATGGAGAAGCATTTTTGCAGAACTCAGGATGGACAATAAGCACAATCTGTCACAAACAGAGTAGATCAAATGAAATCCACCCCTAGGCATGACTCACTGGAACAGTAGAACTCCAAACACAAGGGAATCCTAAATGTGTCCAAATAAAGAAGAGAGCTCATCTGTAAAGAATCAATAGTTAAGAATTATAGTCGGAAAGCAACTATATCATCCAGGAAAAAAAAAAAATAAGAAACCCAATTCATATATAAAGACATAGATAAAGAAGAAAATTTGAAGCAGAAAAATCAAAGAATCAATAAAACTGAAATCTGATTTTTAAAAGAAGTTAAATAAATAATCTCTGCCAAAATATATCAACAAAATAGGAAAGGCAAAAATAAATATTAGATCTGAAACGTATGACATATCAAACAATACAAACAATAAGTAAAAATTATGGTACCACAAAATGTTTTATGCTGACAAATTTGATAACAGATAAATATACAATTCCCATAAAAATATCAATTATGAAAATTAAGTCAAGGAAGCTCAGAATACCTGAATAGTCCTGGAATCATTAGTAAATCAACTCATTAGTAAGTTTCTCTTTTCTTCCTTCCCATTAACAGATAAGAGATACAGATTGTTTTACAAATGAGATTACAAAGTATCAGAGAATATATTATCTTTGGTTTATATACTCTGTCAGAGAGCAAAATATGATGGAGGGCTCCATAACCCATTCATAAGTTTAATACAGTCTAGAGTACCCTGGGGAAATATTGAAAAGAAAAAAAAAAATTCTAGAACAATCTCACTTATCATGATAGATGAAAAGATAGTAAACAAAATAGGTGCAAAGCAAATTCCTCAGTGTATGAAAAACATGCATTGTTATTAAATCATACCATATACATTGACAAGAATTAGTGGAATTTACTGAATGAAGATCAAGAAAATATGTCTCAATTGTCTCAGAAAAATTATTTTATAAATTTTAGCAAATTCTCAGGCCTCATAAAAAATTGTATGATGACTCAAATTTAGACTAGAAAGGATTTTTGTTAAATTATAAGATATTTCTTTTATAAAACTATATTATATACCTATAATTAGCCATGAAATGTCAAATGCATTCTCCTTGATGTCAGAAAAAAATGCAAGGGCACCAATTATAACTGGTCCTGTTCTGCTTTGTGCTGGAGATCCTAGCCAAGCAAAAAGTTGGGAAATAACTTGTCAGAACTATGAAGAAAGAAACACAGCTGTCCGTGTATCCGACTATGCATATAGCATACTCATATGCATGTGCATAGACATGCATTATGGTATATATTGCATATGTGATATTCTACTATATAACATTTTCTATTATAAATATTAAAAGAATTGCTGTATAAGAATAATGGTTGTGAAATGTGATTTTAAAAAAAGCAAGATTTCATTTATAGTATAAATCAAAACTATTGAGCTACCTAAGAAAATGGCCAACAAAACATTTTAACAAAGGACATACAAGAAAACCCAAATAAAATGAGGATCTCATCATGCTCGTGTGCAAGAAGAAAAGCTGTTAATTCTTCCCTAATTAGTCTACCAATGTAACACATTTCTAATCTATACATTTTATAGAATTCAATAAAATTACATGGAAATTGACAAGTTGATTATTATAGTCCCGTAGAAAAATGAAGCTACAAAGTCAGGCAGGAGAAGTGAAGAAGCATTTCCGTCTAATCAGAATTAAAGGGTAAATTGTAGTATTCAAGCACACACACGTGTGTGTGGATTCAGAAACAGAGTGTGTCAGGGTAGAGATGATCAACAGTCCATGTATAGGTGAACATTTTGTGTGAAAGATGAAATAAAAATGAGAAGAGCAGAATATTTTTAAAAAACAACTTTTCACATGTGAGAAAATATAAAATTCGTCCTTAGATCACATCAAATAGTAAATAAGTCCCACATGAATTAAAATGCAAAGGTACAGAATTTCAGAGGATGACAAAAAGATATCTATCCCACATCCATGTAGGGTGGTACTGCTTAAGTAAGCCTTAAAAGTCCAACATCAACCTCTTAGGTCATTGTTCATTTTGACTACATTAACACTGAAACACCTTTTTACAGAAGAGTCCATTAATGATAATGATAACAAACATTTATATAGTGTTTGTTATGTGTCTGCCCTTGTTCTCACCACTGTGTATATATTAACCCCTTCAATCCAGAAGTTATCTATTAGGTAGATAATATCGTCATCATAAATTTTCTGATGACGATTTGAGCCATAGCGTATTATGTAACTTCTTAGAGATCAGATAGCTAGCAGCATGAAAAGTGTGGCGAAGACGTGCAACGGCTACTCGAGTGAACAGAGAACAAGCAGCGGAAACTGAGAGGATAGTTTTCAGAATATATTAAAATTCCTCCAAATTAATAAGAGTCATTTAAAAATTGAAACTCTAGGGAAAGAGGCAGACGTACACTTTTATCATCATATGATGGATAAAATTGCGTTGCAAACAGACGGTATGTTGTCTCATTAGGAAAAGACTAGAAACTTCCACTGGAAGCAGAGCAGAAGGAGGGAAGGCAGCACGCTTGTGCTCAAGGCAGCCAGGCTTCCTCTAGGGACGCACAACTGCTGATAACGTAACTGGGCCCAGCTGACAATTCGGCTGGTTTCAGGACTCTAGGTTCTCATGGAGACTTTTCACTCTCCCTGCGTGCTTTGGAGACCTTGGCTACATGTCCACTGGCTCATGGGGTTAAACAATTAGAAAAACAAAAGAGAAAAATCAATGGCAGTATGTTCCTACATGTTTCCCAAAGAACAGATGATCGACAAATTTCCTTCGCCTCACCCCCCAGCACAGCCAGACTCCAGGTCTGCTCCAATCCCTTCCTGCACACGAGAGCAGGTAATTCACACAAGAAGAAACTTGAGTCTTCAATAAACACAGAAACATGCTCGACTCTGTCTTATAAAGGAACTGTAAATTGTAACTACAATGAGATGGCACTGATTAAAAAAAAAAAAATTAAGGAGTCCAATGAGGGCATCCTTGGGACGGGGTTATGGGAAATCTGTGCTCCTGCTGGGAGTACATAGGGACCCAAGCACTTTGGAAGACATCTGGGCAATGCCTAGTAAGTGTGAAGATGCTCACACCTAAGTATGCAGCTTATTTTAAATACATAGGTTGGTCTCACCTGTGGAATCCAAACAGGTCATCTCATTGAAACAGAGCAGCATGATGGTTGCCATGATGGGGCTGGGAGAAATGGGGAAGATGGGGAAAATGGGAAGATGTTGGTCCAAGAATGCAAATTTCTCGTTATAGGATGAATATGTTCTGGGGATCTAATGCATAGCATCAGGATTATAGACAGTAATACTATACTATAGGGTTGAAAGTTGCTGGGAGGCTAGGTCTTAGAGGGTTTCACCAGAAAAAGGAAATGATAATTATGTGATATGATGCATTAGCTAACACTATAGTGGTATCATATCCCAGTATTGAAGTGCAGCAAATCAACAGGCCATACACCATTGACTTATGCCATAGTATATGTCAATTATATCTCAATAAATCTAGAAAAAAATATTGAATATATATATATTGTAGACTCACAAATTCATGTAAGAATACTTATAAGAACTTATAGCAGGGGTCCCTGGGTGGCTCAGTGGGTTAAAGGCTCTGCCTTCAGCTCAGGTCATGATCCTAGAGTCCTGGGATTGAGCCCCGCATCGGGCTCTCTGCTTAGCAGGGAGCCTGCTTCCCTCTCTCTCTCTGCCTCTCTGCCTACTTGTGATCTCTGTTTGTCAAATAAATAAATAAAATCTTTTAAAAAACTTTAAAAAAAGAATATTTATGGCAGCATTTTTTGTAATAATAATAAAAAAATAAGATCTTGTGACTTTGATTTGGATAAGGATGTTTTAGACATGACACCAGAAACCCAGTCCATTTAAAAAAAAATTAAAAAGAGCAAATTGTGCTTCATAAAGATTAAAAACTTTTGTTCTTCATAAGATGCTTCTAAAGAGAATGAAAACACAATAATAGTCTAAATAAAATGCTTGCAAAGACCATATCAATAAGAATTTTTACCAAGAATATAAACCCAGAAATGTAATAATAGGAAAAACAAAAGGCCCAGTTTAAAATGAGCAAATAAAAAAAAAAAGAAAAGAAAAGAAAAATGAGCAAATGATGTGAGCAAAGACAGCACCAAAGAAAACACACATATGGCAAATAAGCACGTGAAAAATACTCCGCATCATGTGTCATTAGAGAAATGCAAAATGAAACCACAGTAAGATATCACCATGTGCCTGGTAGAATGATAGGAAGGAAGGAAGGGAGGAAAAAGAAAAAAAAAAAAAAAGAAAGGATGAGGCGGAGGGAAGGAAGGAAGGAAGCAAGGAAGGAAGGAAGGGAGGAAGGAAGGAAAAGAAAGAAAAGGAAAGAAAAAAAGAAAGAAGGAAAGAAAGAAAGAGGGAGGGAGGAAAGGAAAGAAAGACAAGAAAAAGACATAACCTTATAAATTTTCAAAGTGTCAGAGAAGATTTGGAGTTAGTCAAACATTCAAGACTGCTGATAGGAATGTAAAATATTACAATAACTCTGGAAATCAGTTTGGGTTTCTACAAAAGTTAGATCTGCGTCTCCCCTCTGAGCTAGCCAACCTGTTGCTAGATATTTACCCTGCAGAGATGAAGGCACGTGCCCACCAAACACTCCCTCCACACGTTCATGTTTGTAGCAGCTTTATTGCTATTAGCCACGATGAAAACAGCTCGGAAGGTCATCAACGGTGACGGGACAGCCATGGTACCTCCGTGCGGTGGACCACCCCTCAGCAATGAACCGAACGGGCTATGCACACGCTACCACACGGACGGGCGTCCCCCCGATGGCTTAACCAGGCTGCTGTCCACTCGGAGTGGAAGGAGGCAGGAGAAAGTCCGGGTGGTGTGCCTCATCGTTCTGCAGACCGCACACTCGTGTCCAGCGATAGCGAGTCGATGGGTGGTTGGCTGAGGGAAAGACGCGCGGGGGGCCAGCTATGGCCAGACTTGGGAGTGGACGGTGCGTTCGTCATCTTGACTGTGGGGATGGTTTTCCCGGCAAAGAATTTCTAGATCAACGCTTTTAAAAGTGAACACTTTCCACATGCAGAGTGCGCTGTAGGTTCCAGAGACCTCAACAGACCTGATTGTCAGAAACATCTTACTAAGACGATCCCATCCGTGAGCTGGCCGCCCGTTTCGTTATGTATGTATATACACGCGCACGTATCACAGATTTTTATTTTAGTTCTCTCTAGCATGCAATTCTGCAGGAGGCCACTGAGTCCGTGCTTGGGAACGGACCGCGTTCTTTCGTTTCCACCGAGGCACGGAAGCCACGGCCGAGTCTTTCCAGGCCCGGGGAGCGCGGCTGACACGCTTGATGGGCGCGCGGAACCCGATCGAGGGCCGCTGCGCGCGTTCTGTGGGAAGGAGCCCATTGCTTGTGATCGTACCTGTGTGTGTGCGCGCGCGCGTGTGTGTGTGTGGGTGCGCGCGTGTGTCTGTGTGTGTGCGTGCGCGCGTGTCTGTGTGTGTGTGCGCGTGTGTCTGTGTGTGTGGGTGCGCGCGTGTGTCTGTGTGTGTGTGTGCGTGTGTCTGTGTGTGTGCGTGCGCGCGTGCCTGTGTATGTGTGTGCGCGCGCGTGTGTGTGCGTGCGCGCGCGTGTGTCTGTGTGTGTGCGTGCGCACGTGTGTGTGTCTGTGTGTGTGCGTGCGCACGCGTGTGTCTGTGTGTGTGTGCGTGCGCGCGCACGTCTGTGTGTGTGTGCGTGCGCACGTGTGTGTGTCTGTGTGTGTGTGCGTGCGCACGCGTGTGTCTGTGTGTGTGTGCGTGCGCGCGCGTCTGTGTGTGTGTGCGTGCGCACGTGTGTGTGTCTGTGTGTGTGTGCGTGCGCACGCGTGTGTCTGTGTGTGTGTGCGTGCGCGCGCGTCTGTGTGTGTGTGCGTGCGCACGTGTGTGTGTCTGTGTGTGCGTGCACGCGCGCGTGTGTTCCTGTGGGTAGCAAGGCGCGGAGGCTGGTCCTAGCACCGCGGTTCCAATCTCCGAGAGGAACCCAGGCGGCGCTCCTCAGGACGCGCGGCTACACGCATGTGTACTCCAGTAACCTGCCCCACGCCCCCCCGAGACAAAATACTTCTATTTGTGCTTGTGTCTGCGTCTGCGTTTTCCCCGTCGCTCCAGCGTCTTGTAGACGTCGAACACGTTTCTGTTCAGGTGTTTTGCATGTTTCCCGTCGGGAAGACCTCAGCCTCCGGTCGCCGCGTCCGGCCGGTCCTCTGCGGCAGGACCTCGTCCCCCGCGCAGCCCCGCGGACCGCCCCGGGCCGCGCCCTGGAACCTTCCCGCTGGCGGCGCCGGGCCTCGCTCGTTAGGGCGCCTCGCGGCTTCGCGGGCCTGCGGTGAGGTCCCGGGGCCGCCGCCGGCGGGGCAGAGCGGGGCTGCGGTCGCCGGGGGCGTGGGTGCTCTCGCGGGCCTGGCCCCGGGCGGAGACTGGCCCCGGCGTCCACGGGCGGCTCGGAGCGCGCTGCTTCGACGGCGCGGGCTGCGGGCCCGCGTCCTCACGACCGCGGTGTCCAGGCCGCGGAGACGCCGCGCCCGTCGTGGCCTCCCGTGCGGACGCGCCGGTCTGGGCGGCGGCCCGGGAACGTCCGGCTCTCCGGCAGCCCGAGCGCCGGCTCGGCCGCCCGCCTTGCCGCCGACCGCCCCGCCGGGAGCCCCTCGCTTCGCGGGCGCTCGGGGAGGCTGGAGTCACGCCCTCCGCGGGCTGCTCGGGCGCCGCCAACTGCTGTCCTCTCGCGCCGCCCCCTGGCCGTCCGGGGAAGTGCGGCGGCGCGGCCCTCCGCGGACCCCGAGTCCTTCGGCCCCGCAGTGCGTGACCGCGGAATTCGCGCGGCTCCGGGAAGGCGGCTCCTCGGGCGGGCGCGGCGGGCCCGGAAGTCTCGGGCCCCGGCCCGGTTAGGTGGACAGTGGCGAAACGGGCAAGCGAAGGCAGAGGATCGTTCCTTGTGTCCTCGTGCGTATCGGATCAGACACACTTCAGAAGATACATTGTAATTAAGCCCCTGAGCAGGGATGAGCGCGCAGGTTCTTTTGGGTGGGTTGGTTGGTTGGTTTTCTTTTTTGTTTTTTGGAGGTTTTTGTTTTGTTTTGTTTTGTTTTGTTTTTTACTCTTTGCATCAAAAAAAGTTAAATGCAAAGTAATATGTGTCAAGGAAATAGTAAATCGCGAGAATATTGGAGGGTTAGTTTTTCTTCAATTACAACAACTAAAATAAGCAGTGAAAGAACTGCGTTGGAAATTCTCATTTTATCGTGTTAGTTCCACTGTCTCCATTGAAATATAGGAATAGCACGCCACTCAAAGGAAAATTAAAAAAAAAAAAAAAGAAAGAAAGAAAAGAAAAGATACACTAGGAAAAAACCCTTCAAAATATTCTGAAATACCGAATAAAACCAAAGAAATTGCTCTTTAATAGGCCATGGAAAATGTTGCAATTATTACCCAGTGAACCACATAAATTCTTTCAAGTTACATTTTAACTGTAGAGTTTCATTTCCATTCCCTAGCAATACGGAAGGGAAACAACCCAGCTTGATGCTTGAATTGAAGGGGGGATAATTTTTCCTTGATTCAGCTGCCTCTCGTAACTGCACCAGCGGAAGTCTGACTTCAACACGACCCATGCGTGCCTCATTCCGAAACAGGAGCTCCGCAAACCCTCCACCTTCTCTCCGTATTCCGGGTTGAAGAGCACAGCCGCTCTGGCTCAGCGAGCTAATGCAGGCGCAGGCTGGTTGTACAGAAGAGGGAAAGAGGAGACCCCCGTCCTTAGTCCCAGGGCCGTGCCCCTTCACCAAACTCCTCTCAAACAGATATTAACATTGATGTGCTCATTTGCACAAGCGTGTTATAATTTGTACAAAGTAAAACACTCCTTATAAGAATTTTCAGAGAAAATTAATGCTCTGATGAAATCAAAGGCAAATAAAATAATTGGGTCTATAAAATTTAGTTCTAGATTTATGAAGGTCCTTCTGTTTACATCAGTCTCTAAATGATTTTTTTTTCTAAAATCTTTTATAATGCCGTGAACTTCCTGTCTCTGACTGATGGATTTCAAACTGGCACTCAGAGGTTTAGCATTATTGTTCATGAAAGGAATTACAGGTGAGCACAGGATACTAGAATAAAGTACACTGAGACAAGTGATTAATCGATTCCTGTTCTCACGATGACAGCAATATCTGTTCACTGAAATTTTTTTAGCAGGCAAAAATACTAAAAAGTGTATAAAAGTATAACAAAGGCAATCTGTAATTCTGTGAGCATATCTAAATGAACCATAATTCCAATTTTGAACTACTTCCTTCTGTCTCTGGATAGATGATGCATGGAATGATAGATACACAGATGGATAAACAGATAGATGATAAAAAGAGCATAGAGGTCTCGATAGAGAACTCAATTTCCATATCCCCCATGTTGCTTTTTTCATAGGAAATAAAATAAACTTATGGTGACAGTTCAGTTCCTAAAAACCTTCTTATTTCAGAGTTTCTCCTAGCTTAACATAGAACCATCAAAAGCAAATAGATACAATTTCCAAACAAAAGGGCTGTGAGAGGGGACAGTTTCACACACCTCCGGGTCCAGCACAGACTGTGGATCTGAAGGGAGTGGGGTTCTCGGACTCCCTTCACTTGGGATCAGTAATCTCAAGAGCAAGAGAGATCTTTAGGGGAGTGTGTGTGTGTGTGTGTGTGCAAGCGTGTGGTAGGGGTCTCAGACTCCAGGACCCAGGATTTACTAAAGTCTTTAACAACAGATACTTTGCATTTTACTTTTTCAGCTTGCATAATATTTTATATAATACTGATTTTCTTAATCTTTGATTGATACTTTTGTGTAAATATTGATGCAGATTTTTTACTATTATGTCTTTTTTAAGGTTCAGAAAGTAAAAGTTGCATCGACAAATCAGAATATTTTCATCATTTTTTCCTTTGGCTTTTGGATTAACAAATTCCCCCTCACCCTGGTTCCTGGGTATATTCATGCATCTGCCCTTGTGGTTCATTAATAGTTGTATCAAACATATATTCCAGCTGAAACTTACATGTGAGAACTATAAAAAACAAATAATCCAAACTTATTTTTTCTGGATATTTAACCTGTTTTTTAATGCAAATTTTGTACTGCATGGTTAGAAAACTGTAAGCAAACATAAACGTTCATTTAAAAACATTAAAATGGTAAGAATTATTTTTGCTTGTTTTCTTCCACTAATTTCTTCTGTTCCATCCACTGTTGTTTCTTAAAACAGTTACATACTGTTTGGTAACCACCATACTGTCAAGAGCTCTTGATGGTTACTTTTATTTTATTTATATGTATTTTTTGAGTGTAGTTGGTACACAATGGCACATTAGTTTCAGGCATACCACAAGGTTGATTGTTATTTTTAAAATAACAATCTGCTTTCTGACAGTCTATTTTACAGATGTCTTATATAGTCACATCTGAATGGACATCAGTAAAAAGGTTTTGATAGAAATTAAACCTTAAAAATTTAAAGATCATATCTGTATACAAGCCTATCTAACATTTTGAGGCATATTTTTAATATGTTAAAGCATGGCATACCTGTGGATTTAAACCATATGTAGCCATAGCCTTCAGATAAGATTTGAAATTGTCTTCAGGCAGACCTTATGAAATTTTTGGTTGGATATTGATAATTTTTTTTTAAATTATGGGTATTTTCTACTTCCATGGCTATTATAAATGGGATTATAGTCTCCGCTTTATTTGTGTAAATTGTGGTATCCAGTATTAAAGAATGCTCAATATTGTCAAATTATTTGGCATAATAGATCATCTGATTGAATTTTCCATTATTTTACATTTTGTGTGTATTGTATGTGTGGGGTTTTTTTTGTTTGTTTTGTTTTGGGGGTTTTGTTTTGTTTTGTTTTTTTGTAGATTTGTAGACTCTCAAGGTACCTGCCTACACTGACATGCTATTTTCATCTTTATGGAAAGTTGTGCTTTATTTGTTTTTTCTGAATTTATATCGTTATCTTAAAAAATTGGGAAAGTGATCAGTGTTTAAGAGGAGAGTTGACACTCTAATTTTTTGTTTTAATAGAGAGTAACTGAATTCTCAAATAAAATGTTGGTTCTTTGCATAAATGGAAGTGGTTTATAATTTTAAGGAACTTCTACTCCCAGCTTCCTAAAAAAATTTCATTTGTTTGTCTGTTTGCTTTTTTTGAACATTTTAATTTATTTTTTGTGTGTGTGTTCCAAGATTCATTGTTTATGCACCACACCCAGTGCTCCATGCAATACGTGTCCTCCGTAATACCCACCACCAGGCTCACACATCCCCCTCCCGGCACCCCTCCAAAACCCTCAGGTTGTTTCTCAGAGTCCACAGTCTCTCATGCTTCATCTCCCCCTCCGATTTACTTGTTTTAATCATGAAGGAATATTGAACATCATGAACTATCTTCTTGAGCTCTGTTGAGATAGTCCCAGGCAAGGATTCGGTCACATAAGGTGTTTTTGACTCTTGCCTCATGCTGTGGCTGGTAATGTATCTGCAGGATCGGAATGCCCTCCTTCCTTCTCTTTCTATACATATGTTTTAACCTCTTGACTTTACTGTAGAAGTGTTTTCATTGAGCATTTTAGATCAGTATTGTAGATCTATTTTCATTTATATTTTACTTCCCTTTTTCCTGAAGCATCATTAAATTTATCTCATTACTTCCTTAGGTTTGTGTTCTCCAGTAGAAATTCTTGGTACATTTCATTTAATTGTTTCTTGTTTAATCACAAAACTAATAAAAACTTTAAGATTGCCTCTGATGCAAAATAAATATGGGTTTGGTTTTTGTAAGACATTTGTGTGTGGAAAAAAAATTGCCTCTGAGTACTATATAACCATTTTTTTTGTAGATAACATTTTTCCTGTTTTAAATGTAATTAATAGATATTCTATAAGTTTTAGAAAATGGATGATTTGGGTGATTCCAGCATGTGTTTTACCAAAGAGTCCCAGCAATAAAATTATTTACATTTGGGGTGTCTGATGGTACATAAAAAAGTTAGTTACTTAATGACTACAATATGCTTGTTCTCTGGGTTGATTGAACTTGACTGGATGGTTTTCTGCTTCATGGGACGTTGGCTGGGGTCAGAGTCATCAAGGGAACTACTTGGCACTGCCTTATATGTTTACACTCCCCGTTACAATACATTATCGCTTCTTGTTTCAAGGGAAACATTTCACATGAGGAGCAGGTAATATGCACAAAGATGTTTATCAGCACAATATCTGACAGGTACACCCAGTAAGAACTTAAGTGCCCAGTTAAAGAGAATAAATTACAGTATGTTCTCATGATAGAAAGCCGAGTAACAGTGTGGTGTATGAATGACAATTACATGCAGAAATATGCATAAATCTTAGGAATCTAATTTGAGGGAAAAACAAGTCCCAGAGCATGATGTTAAATATATTTCCAGTAAGTCCAAATATGAGGTATATAGTAATATGTAATAAAGCTTTCTCAAAGCAAGGGAATGAAGAGCGCAGTCGTCAGAACAGCGCTGGTTTGACTAGCTGGGGAGCTTGAGTGGGATAGACGGGGAACCCCTTCAGAGCTGCTATACTTATTGGTGACCTACTGGTTGAATTGAGCAGTGGGCTTATGGTACTATTAAATCAATTAATTACTTAATTAATTTCAAAGAGACTCATGGATCATATGCCGAGGAAGACTCTGTCCCACTTTATTGGATACCTGTCAGGCTCCCCTTCACACACTCTCCAACCAAATTTCCACTGCAGCTGTACCTGCTACAGCCAGGTGCACACATTCACCCATGGCTTTCGACAGGTGCATCTCTGCCCTTCTCCATGGGACTCTGTCCACTCACTCTTTCCACTCACTCAGCCATTCTGAGTGCATGCATGACCTCCATGCATGCATGACCTCAAAGAGCTCATGGGGTCAGACCATCTCTGGGCCAAGAGAGGATGAGAGCCAGCAGATGAATATGGAGCTCCCAGAGTCTCCATTTCACACAGTTCTCAGTACTCAGATGTTGGAATTGACCTCCTCCTATCTCTATACTGGTGGCCCACTCCCTAATGCATTCTGATTTAAATTCCCTTGCCTCCATGTTTCTTGCTTCTTGGTGACCCAGCAAACAAGTTCTTCTTTTAGACTCTGCTTTTGGGAGAAAAATAGATAAAGCAGTTAAAGGTAAAATTGCTAATCCAATCATGTACACAGAAGGGACACAATGTTTTCTATACCTTCTTAGTTTATAGTATATGTATTTTTTCAGCATACTTGGTACACAGTAAACTACACAAAAAGTACATGTTCTAATGAGCAGCGGCATGAGAACCCAACAACGAAACTCTAATCACAACCAAGAATATGAACCCCCAAATTTTCACCTTCTATCACCCCCACCCAGAACCACTGGTCTTTATGTTGTTACCGATTAATTTACATTTTCTATAATTTTTGTATTAGTGGATTTGTGGGAAGGGCTTGCCTCTTTCACTCAGTATAATTATTTAGAGATTAATTCAGTTGATCTCTAGTCTATCTTTTTTTTAAATTTAATTTTATTTTTTCAGTGTTCCGAGATTCATTGTTTAAGCACCACACCCAGTGCTCTAGTCTGTCTCTTAATCAGTATCACACTGTTAGTTACTGAAGTTTTATAGTAGATCTTGAAACCAAGTCATACAAGTCATCCAATTCTGTATTTCTTTTTCAAAATTGTTTGGCTTTTCTAATCTTTCACACTCCCATATAAATTTGAGAATCACTTGGTCATTTCAACAAAAAGAAGTCTCCTGGAGTTTTGGCTGGGATTTTATTGAACCCAGATGTGAATTTGGTAAGAATGGAAATCCCAATATTACTCAGCATGCAAATACAGCATGCCTCTCTACTTATGTCTTCTCTGATTTATATGAACACTCTATTTTCACTTTCAAAATAAAGATCTTGCACATGATTTCTTAGGTTTATACCCACATATTTAAGATTTTTTGTAAATGATGTAAATGTTACTTTTAAATTTAAATTTGACCATTTTTAGTATATTGATCTTATGTTCTTTGACTTCACTAAATGAAATTATTAATTTCATTAGTGTTTTATATTCTTTGGAATTGTCTACATGGACGATCAAGTCACCTGTGAATAGATGTAGGTTAATTATTAATAGTTGTAGGTTAATTACTCATTTTACAGTATTTATACCTTTTTCTCCCTTATTTTACTCTGCTGTCTTGGACCTTAATTAGGATATTGAGCAAAAGGGTGAGAATAGACACCATTGTTTTGCCCTGTCTTACACGAAAACATTTTCTCTGTACTTTAAATAAAATTTTAATTGTTGGTTTTATATGAATGCTTGTTATCAGCTTAAGGAAATTCCTTTATATGTCCAGGTTTCTAAAAGAAATGAAGAGACTTTAATTTGGTCAGGATGGGTTTGCTTGTTTTTTGTTGTTATTTGTTTGTTGGTTGGTTTGTTTGTTTTTGCATTTATTAAGATGTTTATGTTGTTTGAATTCTTTAGTTTGATGATGGGGTGAACGGCAGTGACTGATTTTCAGATGTTGGATGGGCTGGGTGTTCTTAGGGTGAAGCATGTGTTGTTTTATTCTTTGAGACAGTTCTGGCTTCGATTTGTCAGTGCTTTGCTGACGATTTTGCATCTATGTTCACGAGAGATGTTGGTTTGTAGTACTTTCTGTTGCCATGTCTTTGTCTGGTTTACATATTAGAGTGATATTCTCATAAATCATTTAGGAAATGTTTCCCCTCCTTCTTTTTCTTCTTCTTCTTTTATGTGTCTGTGTGTGTGTGTATTTGTATGTGAGGGAGAGAGAGAGAGAGAGAGAGTTTGTGGAGCATTGATATTATTTTTTCATTCAATTGTAGAATTTTCCAATGAAGGCACCTGGCCCTAGAGTCCTTGTGTTGGAGGTTTGTCAATTTGCAAATTCTGTTTCTTTAGAAAATCTGTGACTACAGTTTATCTGTTTCGTGTTTAAGGAGCATGGCTATTTCTTTCTTGAAGATAATTTGTCTATTTAAACTCAGCGGGCCCGTTCTTAGGCATAAAGTTGCCTGTGACGCTTCCTGGCCAGCATCTCAGTGCCTGTCCCGTCCATGACGGCTTTTCTTCGTTCCCGGTCTTGGGAGTCCGTGGTTCTTCTCTCATCTCCCTGGTCAGTCTGCCGAGAGAGTTCAAGAACCACGCTTTTGATTCATCGAGTGTCTCTATTGCTTTTCATTTTGCAACTTAACTGAGCTCTCATCTTTATTATTTCTTTGCTTTAGCTGCTTTTGGCTTTAATTTGCACTACGTTGCCTGGTTTCTTAGGATAGAACAGGCCCGTGGTCAGAATAGAAAAGAGTGAATAGTGTCCTATGTTCCCAGGTGGCTGACGGAAGATTCTCCTGCCATCCATTTAACGGAGGCTGAGGATTTAACAAGCTCAAGTTTTTCGAAGACTGCTTTATTCAAAGAGAGGACTGCATTACCCTTTCCCTTACACTTATTTTTACTTTGTAGAATTTGGGGATTCCCTTTCTTTCATGGTTGAAATAAGGCAAATGCTTTTACACTCTTGTTTTGTTTTGTTTTTCCCCAATTCTCTGATTCCACAATATATATCTCATGAATTTACAACTTACTTGATTTCTTTCCTGCCCATCATGGAATTAGATGTCTGGTCTACATGATCAATGCAACATACAAGTCTGAGCCGATTTTTTTTTAATTTTATTTATTTATTTGAGAAAAAGCGAGAGAGAGAGGGAAGGGGAGGGACAGAAGGAGAGGGAGAAGCAGACTCCCCAAAGAGAAGGGAGCCTGATGTGGGGCTTGATCCCAGCACCGTGAAATCATGAACCGAGCTGAAAGCAGATGCTTAACTGAGTGAGCCACCCAGGTGCCCCATCTGAGTAAATTTCTTGTTATCCTTAAAATCATAACATAAACCTCTGCTGCTAACAGTACAGCAACATATCCATATACATTGGAATTTTATTTTATTTATTTTATTTATTTATTTGAGATTGAGAGAGAGAGAGAGAGCGTGCACGCACATGAAAGGAGAGATGGTCAGAGGGAGAAACAGACTTCCTGTTAAGGAGAGAGCCCGATGTGGGACTCAATCCCGGGACCTCAGGATCATGACCTGAGCTGAAGGCAGTTGTTTAACCGACTGAGCCTCCTAGGAGCCCCTGCATTAGAATTTTAAAATCCTCCTTCCCTCTGGGCATTTAATAAGCTCTTTCTATCTGCAGGTTAGCTCTGTCTTCAAATGGAGAAACTAATATGTGTAACTTTACATGTTTAACTTTATTTGAATGTCATTCATTAAAAAAAAAAAAAAACTATCTGTCATTCATGGATCTGCATCCTTACCTTCCAGTTGCAAACCTCTCATTCATCATGGTTTCCTACGGTTTACTGCCTAGCATATGTGTCGCCACCTCAATGATCAGCAATCTGTATTCTACTCTTCCCTACAACTATTAAGTCACTTTAAGTCCATCATTAAGTTTTAATCTCTTTTCGGACCCCCCATGTTCTCCATGATTCTGGACCTTTCTCCAGCTGGGTCGCTCTACTCCTGGTCTTCCATCGTGTTATTCACTGAGCCAATATTTCCACCTATTTTCTAGTTCTCGGTATTTCCAGTTGTGTCTTTTGTTCTTTAAAAAATTCTTCATTTGTGGGGCGCCTGGGCGGCTCAGTGGGTTAAAGCCTCTGCTTTTGGCTCAGGTCATGATCTCAGGGTCCTGGGATCAAGCCCTGCATCAGGCTCTCTGCTCAGCAGGGAGCCTGCTTCCCCCCGCCCCCGCCTGCCTCTCTGCCTACTTGTGATCTCTGTCAGTCAAATAAATAAATAAAATCTTTAAAAAAAATCTTCATTTGAAGTTTTTAAATTTAAGAAGTAGTGACTGTTTGTTGTACAGATGAGATTATACAAATAAATATAAAGGGAAAACTAACATTCTTTTTCATTCTCATTTCAGGAAAGTCAGGGTAACAACCTGGTAGGTGTGTGTGTAGCAGACTGTATTTTCCCCTCAAGCAAGCACAGCAATATATGTGGTCCTATGTGCCCTTATGGAATCTTGTTGATCTCCTTAAGAGATGGCTTCCATTTTAATCTTTTTTTTTTTTTTAATGTGGCAGGTGTTTGTGATTGCTTTAATTCCTAAACTATGGTAGAATGAATGCAACTTGACTTGCAGGTTTAGTTCATGGAGGAATATGATTTCCACATAGTGTTCTGTGTGTGTGTGTGTGTGTGTGTGTGTGTGTGTGTGTGTATCCTGCCATTGGAATCCACCCACACACACACAAAAGTGAAAAGTAAGCCTCCAGGCTCTAGCCAGAAGCCAGCGTGAACTTCCAGACAGGGGAACAAATGAGACTTTAGATGATTCTAGAAGACAGACTTCAAGTCTCCAGCTGAGACGTCCAGCTTTGCCATATCTATGTTCCTCAGTCCATGAATCCACAAGAATAATACAGGGTTGCTATGGCACTCTTTGGGGATGATTTGAGGGATATTTGTGATTTAGTTTAGTCTTTAGTTTTCTTTTAACTAAAGCCAAACTGATCAGAGTTATTTCAGTTTACCTTTCTTCCAGAACAAAGTCCCAAAAGCCGCTAATATGGATGCAGTTCTGATTTAAGAACTCCCGGAGACACCATTTCTGTATCCGCTCCACAAAATTATCCTGTGGCAGGCGAGCCCAGGAGGCACGGGCTGATGACCTGACCACTAATGACGTCCTTCTTCACTTTTCCCCGTGCTCACATGTTGTGTGTGTTTATGCATGAATGTGATACTTACATTGACATGAAGATATTTTTGTGTCATCGCCATTTTATAAAAATAGCACCATGTTTTATTTATTTTTCATATCTTATGTTATACTTTTCATTGTGCTCTTACTGCCTAGTGTAGTGCTAGGACACATTACATCTTTATAACAGTGCACTTATGGGAGCACAAAGGCAGAGAGTATTTTTTTTAAATTTATTTATTTATTTGACAGACAGATCACAAGTAGGCAGAGAGGCAGGCGGAGACAGAGAGGAGGAAGCAGGCTCCCTGTTGAGCAGAGAGCCCGATTTGGGGCTCAATCCCAGGACCCTGAGATCTTGACCTGATCCAAAGGCAGAGGCTTTAACCCACTCCCACTGAGCCCCCCAGGCACCCCACAAAGGCAGAGAGTATTATGGCCAAAGGCATCATTCCAGCAAGTTTATTTGGTAAGAGAAACACAACTCTGATATTTGCAATGGTAAAGATTTCTGAAATAACAAAGATAACCCCAGAACAAGACCAATGATAGAAATATGGTTCGTAGAATTTGTGTC
Organism: Martes martes; assembly: GCF_963455335.1. Lineage (NCBI taxonomy): Eukaryota > Metazoa > Chordata > Mammalia > Carnivora > Mustelidae > Martes > Martes martes. The sequence continues at coordinate 162,412,854 of NC_137892.1, read as the reverse complement.
ATTGGGGTCAAAGATACTGTATGAACTCTGTATGACACAGATTGACCAAACCAAGCAGCAAATGCCAGCCATGTGGATAAATCCCTCAGAACAAGATCCTGGTTCCAGTTTGGGAAGGACACCATCAACTCCTTCCCTGAACAAAGAGCAGCAAGGTAGAGCAAGCATAATAAACCGGAATGAGAACCACAAATTATCCCAGCCGCACTGACCACTGACCACGCAGTGATCATCTTGTCCATGTGCTGCTATGGTCATTGTCATCAGGTTATGCCCATTACTTAAGGCTAGACCATGCCCAAGGCATCGAGGAAAATGTGACAATGTTGATGTGTCTGTCACAGTACCATGGTTCCCCTTTGCGTTGGGGCGCTGGGGAACTGGTCATGATGGCCATGTTTTGCCAACATCCCACATAGCGATTGGATGGCTTGCATAGTTTCATAAGCAATACAATGAGGTTAAAGTGATGGATATGCTACCAAAACATAAGTTTTTCTCCAATCCCAAATCATTTTATGAAGCATGTTTAAAGCTCTTCCTGCCACCACTAAACCAAACAAAACATTCAGAGTTAGAGAATTGTTTGTACAGCCACATGTTCTGGGAGGAATGCCTTGTTTTGTGTCTGAGAGCAAAGAAGAGAAATGGGGATACCAAACTGGACGGCCAACCCCACCCCTTTCACTTCCTATCTTTCGACTCAATGAAATTCTTTTCAGTTGCATTTTTGCATGAAATCATGGTAAGGTTTTGTTTTCCATTCTTTCTTCCCATGTCAGAACATATGGTCCATGAGGCTATTCAAAGCAGTCATTTACTTTTTCATCATTATAACTTCAGTATCTAGAACCTCTTAAACACTCAGCAAATGTTTCTTCAATAAATAAGCGAGTCAAGAAGACAGGGCCGCTGCTGAATGATGAACTGAGTTGTAACACCATCGGCATCCTTACTAATTCCTGGTAGCAAGTCACAGAACAGGTGACGGCAACTTTCCTTCAGGTTATGACTGAGAAAAGACTATTGAGTTTAGTGGACCGACTCCTGCTTTTCATTTATTAAAGAAATTCAAGTGGCATCAAAGACAAATTCCTTTATTTTCAAAAGTTCATATACATTAATATCTTATAAACCAAGAAACGTTCTTTTGTGAGTCAAAATATCAGGTTTGTGAAAAGTCAAGGGGCTTGAAGCCTCAGTGTGGAGGCTAGAGTTTCTGTCACAGACACCTAGATTTTCCACTTTGGTGAGGAAACATGCTTCACCCCCTACAGCAAATCTTGGCCTGCTACATCCACACAGGTGGTTGACAAGGGCACAGCCAGAAATCTCCAAAGTGGTGCTTTTAATGTTGTACAAAATTAGTGAACTTCATCAGAGTGAGGACTTCGAGCCATCACTTTTTTTTTTTTTTTTGAAGACACTTACTGAGACTAGGACATCCCAGAGAATGTCTTCAAATGTTTGACTGAAATTCTAAGTAATAAAAAGAATAGGAAAAAAATTATGAATGATTGAACAGGCAAGAGACCATTCACAAACTGAGATACTTAAAGTATTTCTGGGTGTATGAATGCAGTAAACATTTAGATCCAAAGTTCTGCGGTCCAATCATGTACAGACTTTTTCCTAGGTGATGGTTTAGGAGACATTTGGAAGCAGATGGCCATGTGGACTCTTCGGGCCCCAGGGCAATCCTGCTTGAAAAAAGGAAAGATTTGATCATTTTTCTGATGCTGGAAATCTTCAGCCTTTTTGAAACTGTAGAGAATTATTTTCTAGATGTGTCTCCTTGTAGAATACTTATTTTTGATTGTAATGTGAATCTACATTAAAGGCAAAACAACACCAAACGTAAACAAATGAAGTTGAGGACAAAGGACATGACAGGACATGGCTGACTTCAGAGTCATAGAAAATGCAGATACTGCTTGCATTAGCCTACCACTTTCCGGCCAAGGAATTCACATTGTCTATAGCTTCATAAAATGTGACTTTAGGAATTTGCCTGAGTGTTACCATCAGAAAGAAAATTAGAAATTGATTGGACGACAAAGAGAATGCTCAGAGATCTTTCTAATTTTAATTTCTTATTTAATCCAAATATCATCATTTTTCTTCTTTATTTGGACACAACTTAATGCAGAAGTAAATTTCATGTTTTGGCACGATTTGTTTTTAGTTGTTTTTTTTTTTAATTAAGGAAGACTACATCACATTTTCTCATGAAAAAGTGGCAACAAATAAATATAATTATATATTTTTTTTCACTTAAGGACTTCGAGTAATAGTGTTCAAGTGAGTTGAGAATAGAAATATTCTGTATTTTCCCACAGTTTTTATACATATGTATATATAATAGATTTATCATAGCTTTTTATAAAATCTGAGCTCAGTTCTGTTCAGGAATTTGTTTTATTATTTCTGCAAAGAACAAAGTACAAAGATCCTTTTCACATATTGTTGAAAAAAGGTATGTGACCCAGAGGAATTTAGTGAATGGTCAACTAGTGAAAATCTTCATGCCAAATGTTGCATATGCTGGATACTGTGAAGCAAGATTCAGTGAAAAATGCTATTCTAATTTCTATGCACCATCCCGTGTACAGTGAAGCTTGGGACCACAGTTTAATGAATCAGATACACTCACTAAGTAAATACTGTTCCAAGCATTCGTTTACTTCGGCTGTTTCAGAATCTAGGTGTAAAATCCTCATTGCGATCTGGGCTTTGCCTTTGCATTTGCAGCAGTCATCCAGCCGCGTGCAAAAACGGGCAGACAGTAACAGAGGAAGGTCATTGTGATCGCTTCTTCCCACTTAAGCATTTTCTCATTTCTTGGTTCTTTTTAGTTTAAAATCCACGCTGAGGATTCAAAGCACAAGCAATCTTTGGCTTTTGTACCACCAGACATCAGTTCTGTTTCTGAGCCACACAAAGCAGTTGTGCTTAATGAAAAAAATATAAAAATGCTGAAAAAAGATATAAAGAATCCATTTAAAAATATAAAGAAAACAGGTGCGAATACCGGTGATAAAAATGTGTTTAAAGAACAGAGAGGAGAGCATGTGTGTGTTTTTAGGTACCTGACTGTAAGTACAGATGAGTCAGGGGCTAAGAGGAAGCAGAGACTGGATGATATTCATCACAGAAAAAAATGAGTTTCTTTTAAGGCTGCGCTCAGCAGGGAAAACACAAATTACACATTTAGGTCAGTCTTGAGGGACTTCTGAGGTTGTTTCAGGCTTAATATTTCTCCCTCTAACTCAACATTATACTCAATTAATCTGCCCTTGTCCAGAAGTAGAGGGAGATCTTAAACAGTCTCATTCTTTCTTGCTGTGAGGAACTTTTTCCTTGGAGACTACGACACACAAATTGCAAGATTAAACCTTCTTTTTTGGCTTTGAAACCTAAGCTAATATAGTAAGACCTTGCAACATGTTACAGAAGAAAATAGGTTGAGTGAGATCAGGGAACATAAATTATAGTGACTAAAAGAGCATTCACAGCCAATCCACAGAGCTGGGTGAGATGTTTCTTATTTAAGAGAACTTACCAAAAAGAAAGATGTCCAGCGAATTCCAGGAAAAGAAAAACAAGCTTGAGGATGGTTAAAATATAGACAATTCCAAGCACCACTGGCCTTAGAAGTCATAATCAGCACCCCACAATGTCCCAGAAAACTTACCTTTCTCTGGACTTTGACCACTAGGGGCAAGGGCATTGGTTAAAAGACAGAGTAACTACACTCATCAGGGTGAGCATTTTGAAATGTACACAACTGTGGGAACACATTGTTGTTCCTCTCTAACTACTATAATACTGCATGTCAATTACACTTCCACAAAAATAAACAAATTTTTTTAAACTCAAATAGGAAAAGGAAAGCCACAGAACAAAGAGTACTGAAAAAAATAAAGACTAATTAAAAATACGAAGATAAAAATCCCCCCATAAGTGCTCAGAAGAGATGAATTCAATAATAATAAATAGCAACATTTAAAAAGAAAGTGCAATGCTCATTAGCAATCAAAAATGAAAATGTAAACAAGTTCAAAAGGCTACCACATGCTTGTGAAACTGGCAGAAACAAATTTAAAATAAAGACGCACAGGAGTCTTGATACTGACCTTTGACAATAGCAAACCACAAGGGAAATTTTTGCTGGGCTTTGTAGCCTTTCTCTGCACCAATGCTTTCCACAAACAGTGACCTTCAAGGTATCAAATGTGCCGCACAATGTCAGGTGTTGGGGATTCTCAGGGTTTGTAGCGGCAGGAAACAGAAGAATTCTGCAAAGGCTCTTCACTGTTTCATCCAACATTGATAAAATAAAAAGAAGTGAATTCTATTGTTCTATGCTTCTACTCATAAAGATAATCTTTCATTTTGCAAATGCACCAATCCCTTCACTGGTCACTGGCAGTTTGTTTGCTATGGATTTCCTCTAGTAGTAAAATTAGAGTTTAGAGCACTGAAATGATCCACTTTTCTTCTGTTTTCGAGGCTTTCAAATCCCCTGTACCTGACATCATTCAATAACGGTGGTGTGTCTCATGACTAGCTGCTAGCGAGGTTTCGAAGGAAAGGGAGCGGGGAATTATGACCGAGTGCAGGTGGGAGACAGCCACACGCTCACAGAGTGATGTGACGTGCTTCGGGGCACTTTTAGCTCCCACGGTGCTGTCTGTAGCGCAAGACTCTGAGCTTTTAGTCAAAAATTCAAAAACTGAATAAAGCTTAAACAGTTGCCAAATTGCTAACACATTTCTCCAAATGTAACAAAAATGTGAATGCACTGAATAATAGAATATCTGTGCTTGAAATCCGCATCTTTCTCATGCAAAATAATCACATAGGAAACTCGTATTTGTAGTTGCCATGGAGAAAAATTCCAGAAAGCTTAAATAAATTATTATTTAACAAGTTGGTAGGCTTGACAGGAAGAAAGGTCAGGGTTTTTTCTTTGTCCTTTTTTTTTTTTTTCTCCTTCAATGAAATTGAATAAAAACCCAAACCTCACCATTGTGATCATATTATTAGTGGTAATAGGAGCAATAAGCGTGTAAGTTCATAATACGAATAAATCACATTTGGAGCTGACTGGAATAATTCTGATAGCTGAAATTCTCGTCTGAGAATTTTATTCGGTGTAAGCCTTTAAACAAAGACCTTGTAAGAGGGAATATCCATAGGGTCCTATCAGAAAGACACCTGGGAGCTCCAGGACTTCAGATAACAAGTTCCATTTATAAAAAGGCGAGAAAAGAATATATATGAGATCCTAATACATACCCGAGATCCGCACCCGTCTTCACAAGCTTACCACTGGGGACATTACGCTCCCTTAATTACTTTGGTTATTTATGTGTAGAGCTGAATCTAGGAATGGCCACCCATAAGTTCTCTTAAGATGTTTTAAAGTATGTATCTTAATTGTATTTAAATTGGGGGGGAGTCACTTCCTTTTACAAGCTACTTCACCAATGTGTGTGTTTGTCTCTGTGTGTTGTTTTTTTTTAATGTATTTATTTATGCCGTTTTATTTTCCTGTTTCCTTATCCCCGATTTCATCTCAAACCAGTACCTTGAAGAGCGTTTATCTTCTCACATAGGTTGTGCAGCGGAAAGTCTGGTGCTGCTGATTTCCAACCGTCAGGTGAAGCGGGTTAAAATTCTCTCATCTGTACCACGGAACTCTCTGTCTGAGCTCACAGTCATTTACCCCCGTGGGTGAACTCAGGCACGGCTGTCTTGGGAGTCAAGGAGAGGGGAAAACGTTGTCTTCTGACAGAACACGAAGGACCCGTGCTGTGGAGGTATGAAGCCTTGTGACCCCAGTGGAGCTGGGGCAGAGGCAGCTGTCCCCTCACAGCTGTCCCCCCATGAAGCAAAGTGCATCGAGTAAAGTGACCTTATTTCTTCTGAGTTTTAAAGCGTTAGCGAAATAAGCAAACAGATGGGGGATTATTGGAATTGGAGTACTGGGGGGGGAAAGCCAATACATTCAATTTATAAAATATAAACTTAAATATTTAAGCTGTGACATTGAACACATGCAGGACGACAGCAGCAGTTGTTGGGGTCAGTAGTCCATCCGATGGTGATGCGGAAGAGTTGATAGGAAACATCTCTCAACATAAAATCGTGTACTCAGTGAATTTGAGCAAAATAAAGGCTTTTTTTAAACAAAGAAAGCATCCAGGCCATACATTTTTTTTCTGTAGGAATTTCTAAAGGATAAATTTTGAGGAAATTTAATAAAGATAGAAGAGTAAGAATATGAGAAAGGAAACTAATCATATAGACATATAAACATATAAACAGTATAAATATTATAAACATATATAAATATTATAAATATAAATATTATAAACATATAAACATACAAACATTCCCGCCCCCCAATAAATCCAAATAAACCATCATCTTGGGGGGAAAAACACAATAATAACAGGAAGTTATTTCCAATATTTTTTTAAAAGGTAAAAATAAAGTACTACACAACAATGACACCCAAAATGGAGAAGTAATTCAGAATGGTGTCATCCTATGTGCTTCTCACCAATTATCAGTTAGGAGGGGATTTGCCATGTTTATTTATTACATTGATTAACTGTAGCCATAATCACATGAGTATGTTAGTCACTTAAGATGAACATATAATTTATAGTTTCAACTGTGCATCTGGAAAAATAAATGGATAGATAGGTAGATGAGAGAAAGAGAAATGGATCCTACAGATACGGACATGCAGAGAGAAAAAAGGGGAAACGATAGGAAACAGAATCTACGTTAAGACAGTGGAAGAACTTATCAGTGTGACTGAAAACGTAGGATCTCTGTCCAGAGTCTCACAGACCCTTCTGTGACTTTTAGCCCTGCCCCCTGCAGCCTGCACCCCTGCCTCCCCCACTCAGAGTTGCCCTTGTGCGGAGACCAGGGTGTGTTTGGGGGCGACCTCCATCCCATCCTCCTGTCACTAAAAGGCAGCCCTTCACTACTGAAGAATAGGTATGTGCCTGCACAGTGGCCCAGCTCTGGGCTCCAGATGGACAGCTCTGAGCTGGGTTTCTCTGCTCTCCAGATTCCCCTGAAAGAACTGAAGCAACTGACCTTCCGTCCAGTTCGTCCCCACCACCCACCCCCACCCCCTCCTCCGCCCCGTTCAGCCTCCTTCCCTCCAGGGGCTGCTACTGAACATCCAACCTAAGACAGTTAGTGAGAACAATACATTGAATGGGTTACATTTCCTGTTAAAACATGGGGACTTCCCAATAAAAACCAAAAAATTAGAAATAGATAAAATGAACCATAACACAATCCCTCCCAAAGCCTTGATCTCGTATCAGGCAAGTAGTGACCGCACAGAAGTTGGTAAATCTATGCTAGACAAAACAGACTTGTAAGCAACAGAGCAGGACATCATTACATCGTGATAAAAGATTCATTCCAGGTAAAATAGACAGCTTAATTGGATCTGTACGCACCTAATGGAAACTACAAAAAAGAAAAAAAAACAGAACAGTAAAAAAGTTACAAGAAATAGATTAAATTCATAGAGTATAGATTTTAACATAATTTCCTCAGGAATTGATACACTGAATGAACTGACAAAATAGATATAGAAATTCTGAGTAACATATTGACCATTTATGTCACAAGGAATATGGAATGTTTTGTGCTGAATCTTCAGAGAACAAGCTTGTTTTTATAGTAAGCATAGAGAATGTACGCAGATGAGCCCAGTATAGCTTGTGGAAACTGCCCCAATTATCAAGATATCTATAATCTACCCACCATATTCCCTGACCTGGAGCCTTCGGAATAATTACAAATCAATAGTGAGATAAAAACCAAAACATCCTGTATTTTGTGAATATGAAAAAAAAATTCTAAATTGCTAAACATTTATCGAAGACAAGCTGATAATGTAATAGTGAAAGTTGAAAAATGGCATTTCCACTGCAATTTAGTTGATATAAATATTATGATTCCATTTCATAGCCAAAGCGGTTGACAATTAGAGGCACACTTCTATATTTTGCCCACGGAAACATTTTGCCCAAGGAAACACCCATCCCAGAAAATGAAGGCTGATCTTCTGACATGAGAAACTATTCCTTTCGATATCACTATAAGCCATAAAATCACTCTTTTGTATCTAATGAAGCACATTCTTGAGATCGGTGTATATCTGTGTGAAATATCCCGAGATTCGGTCTAGCCTAAATATGCCAGCCTAAAATAACCAAACTCCTCTCCCCTTTGAGTTCCTAAGGGTCTGTGTTCATGGTTGCCTTGCGGAAGGGGACGTGCTAGGGCTGGAGATTGGGTTGCTTTATGGTTACACGTGTGAGGAATAGCAATCCTCATCCCCATAAACCATATAGCTCAGTGGATTCTTTATTACGTACAAGTAGGGCTGATTTTGCCTGAATGCGGTCAGACTTGAGACCTCGAAGACCCACACACTTCTGCTCCTCTCACCATGGCGACCTCATCCTTTCTGTTGGCTTTAAATGTGTCTCTACACCCAGGACACCCAACTGCTGCCCGCAGAAGTCTGTTCCTGAACCCCACATGGCCCAGTGCCCACTCCTCACTCCCGTCCTGACGTCTGACAGACATTTCACTCAAAATGTACAGGACCAAAACTGAGCTTCCAAGTCCCCACCCCACTCCCTGGGGCCAGATCTATGTTGTGGGCCTTCCTTCAGCAGACAGCACTCCTGACTTTGAGGCTGCTCCCACCAGAAATCCTGATGGCATCCCCAACCCTCTTCCCTTGCACTCCACAACCGGGAGGTGAGGCAGCCTCTTGGACTCAACCACCCATTATCCTCAGAATCTGACGCATTGTCACCACCCGGAGCTCTCACCCACGTGGGATTCGGGTGTGGGCCGTGACCACCCGCATCAGGGTGTCTGCAGCAGCTCCCAAGTGGCCTCCCTGGTTCTCTGCCGGACCCTTAGCGGCCAAAGCAGTGCATCTCGCTCCGTGGCCCTTGCACTGGCCCTCCAGGTGCCTCCAACTTGCCTTCAGCTCAGCCTAGAGCTCAGATTTCCCTCCCTCCATGCAGTCAGCACCTGTTCAGACCCCTGAAGGACTTGACCAAACCTCACATGCTGCTGCCCCGGGTCCTTGCCAGGATCACCTTTTCCTGAATCATGGCCAACATTTTATCTGTTTGAAGGCTTTGCTCCAATGTCTTCCTTCCAAACGTCTCTACCTTGACCACACCAAACCATGTTGTCCCCTGCCCTCCCCCACCCGAGGCTCCCCTGGCACCCTGACTGGGTTCCACGCACCCTTTTGCTTCCCGTTACTCCCTGTGCTCTAACATATGTTTAGATCTATTCAATCATCTGTCTGCACTTGACTTTCTGCCTCCCCTTTTCCAAAGATGGAAAACAGTGTTTAGTCTTTTTCCTGCTGAACTTTTTTTTGTTGTTCTTTTTATGTTATGTTAGTCACCATACAGTACATCATTAGTTTTTGATGCAGTGTTCCAAGATTCACTGTTTGCATATAATGCCCAGCGCTCCCTGCGATCCACGCCCTCCTTAATACCCATCCCAGGCTCACCCATCCCCCCTCCCCTCCCCTCCAAAACCCTCAGTTTTGTTTCTCAGAGTCCACAGTCTCTCATGATTCTTCTCCCCCTCTGATTCTCCCCACCTCATTTTCCCCTTCCTTCTCCCAATGTCCTCCATGTTATTCCTTATGCTCCACAAGTAAGTGGAACCATATGATAATTGACTCTCTCTGCTTGACTTATTTCACTTAGTGATCTCCTCCAGTCCAATCCATGTTGATGCAAAAGCTGGGAATCCATCCTTTCATTCATCCCTGAGTAATATTCCATTGTAAATATAGACCATATCTTCTTCATCCATTCGTCCGTTGAAGGGCATCTTGGTTCTTTCCACAGTTTGGCCACTGTGGACATTGCTGCTATGAACTTTGGGGTACATATGGCCCTTCTTCTCACTACATCTGTATCTCTGGGAAGACATATAAATGGCTAACAGACACATGAAAAAATGTTCCTCATCATTAGGCAGTGCTTAGTTTAAAAAAAGTACATATCTATGATTCTCCAATACAGGTCTAGACCCCACACAATTACTCCAGCTTTTAGTGAATACCAAGCCACTCTCCTCCTCAATCCATAGTCAGTGTTGTCTAGTGTCTTGAGCCTCTGCAACAGCCTGCCTCACTCCTATGAAAAAACTGTCTGAGGAAAAGACATATAGGTGTCCTTCTTTCATTCAGTACCAGAATTCACCTATCAGCTACCATTTAAATTTTGTTAATAAAATATTTCACAGTAATGTCTTTTTAGACTAAGTTAATAAAAACAATGTGTTTTTAAACATATTTCCCCCGTGAGACTCTAATAGAACATACCCCACAAATATATTAATCTACACCTTTTTTGTTTAAGCAAAGGAATAGCTAGACAGGCTTTTTCAGAAAGCAATTATTAAGTGTAGTAACTTAATTACTGCAGACTCTTGGAAAAAACAGCCCTGATGTACTAACTGCTGTACCAGTAGATACAGTGTGGGATGCGGTACACACAGATTGAATCACAATAGGAGGTCAGAAAGAAGCAGAAAGGGACAGCTATATATCTTCCATGCTTCTCTTTAAATATCTATTTTTCATTTCAGAGTTTCTCATTCCCTTAGGTGCAGTATGAACTTAAAAGCAACCTAGATTCTTCATAGGACTTTTAGAGTATATGATAGATCAATAATTTGTTGGTTTGTTTATGAAATATGCCAACTTACTAGGACAGAGTCATTTTTAAGAGGAAGCCAAGATCAATATATATGTGCATAGATTTATGGGTCTTTTTGTCACAATCAGAATAAGTCTGTTTAAAGAACTCGAAACGGCAAGCCTGGCTGTTTTCAGTGTGATCTATTGGCTCATGGGTGCTGCTTTAATTCCAGAGACTAAAAATATCACGTCTGAGACTTTTATTCTGATAAACTCTCCTTGAATGTAATTAATTTTAACAGCCAGGATTTAAAATTGCAGACAAATAACAATCCAGCTGTAGCTTAACAGCATAATCTCTAGGATTCGCTCTCTTTCTTGGGAATGTCAAATATTTGTTCATGCCAATGAATTTTAGAGCGACAGCCTTCTGAATTTTCATCCTGCATTTTTCCCTTCAGAGAGTTAAAGAAAGGAAACTGAGAGTTATGACCTTAAATCTGTGTGATGACTTAAATATCAAAACAAAAATTTGTTACCATATGGCCCAGCGTGCCTACCTTTCTTTGCACAGCTGGGCTCAGCCCGGCCAGGCCGAACAACTCATTTCGGACAGAGGCACAACACCCAAATGAATAACCTTAATTCCATTGATGAATTTTGGTGACACTTTCCATATGTGGATCTACTGAACTCAATGAGGGAGTGTCCCCAACATTGTGGACTTAGCCCAGCCCCACTGATCGGCATCCGATGGTCAACTAAGTTGAAGCAGTAGGATGAGAAACACATCTGCAGGGCTGTTGCATGTTTCATAGGCCATTGTCGATACAGTGAGCGTCAGGGAGAGCTGGGGAGCAGGCCAGTGGTCCCCGCCCACCAGGTGGGGAGTGGGGCTGTGATCACCACATTGTTGGCTCTTCCTAAGCATTTTCAGTGAGGACTCCTGTGAGTCTGACCTGACATGTGAAGGTAATTCAGCTTCCCCCACACGTCCTCCTCCTCCACATCGGGTAGACGGCTCAATAATAAGGTAAACAGAGCTTCATTTCGCTTTTCAAGTGTTAATCAGGAATCAAAAGATGAAGATTGCTGCCTTTAATGCCTAAGACCTATTATGACTAATTAAAATTATAAACATATATAGGGAATATGGAATCAAGGTCATTTTAGCCATAATGATACTAAATAAGCAATTAAATTACTTTTTTTTTATTACTCCTGATGTGATAAAAGCCTGATTTGCCGATCAGACCAGCCCCTTTGGGTGCCAGTGAAGAGACTCATGGCCTTTTCTGTTTATGTGAGGACAGGTGTGCAGAGCCTCCTCTCCGTGGCCCTTGGCCTGAGCCCTGCGGTGTCCTCTGGGTCAGAGATGCTCACACACCCACATCTCTTCTTCAAAAGCAAGCCGAGCTGAAACAGGGACCTGCTCATCCAGTGTCTGTCAGACTAAGGTGTAAGCCTACGGTTGTCAATCAGTAAGCGCTCCCTGCTCTGGAGGTAAATAAATACACAGCACATATCTGGCTTCCTCCTGACCTGGTCCCTCCTCGCCTGCCCCTCGGCATCCTCTCATACTTCCAAGGGGACGTTACCTGTCACCTCTCACCTGCTCCTGATTGCTCGTCTAAGTCCTTCCTGCCTTGCTGAATGCCTCTCTCCCTGGCAGCTGCAGTTAGCATTAACCCTGGCTTCACTGTGCACCTGAAACACAGATTTTAGTGCAAAATGACAGGAGATACACTCTGCCTTGCTTCATGCACTAAACGGTTCAAATTTTGGATCCCCCGCTGGATCAAAAGTCCTTTAAAGGAAGAGTTCAGTTCTGTCCTGAGGGTTTACGTTCAAGAGGCAAAATTAAAGGAAACTCCATGATTTACCTCCTTGGTTATTTAATCACATCAGTGTGGACTCACCCATATTTAATTTATACTTTGCATCATAACCCAGCTCTCCACTCTTTCGTTCAGTTGGCAAATCTTTCCAGGTTGGGCATGGGCAGCGGGAGGCTTCACGTGCGGACGCTTCCTGAACACGCTCCTCTCTTCCGGCACTTTGCGGACTTCCAGGCTTGTCCGCGTGTTTCTCGCTCCAGTTCTGGAGCCGGCCAGGCCTTTCTCCAAGAAGCCCGGGTTCCTTCCAGTGCAGAGTGGGAATCAGAAACAAAGATCTAAATCCTGGGTGGGCATGGGCTGCTGGGGCAGGATTTTGCTTTTTACCACTGTTTGCCTTTGAGTGTCCACTACTTATCCTCTCTGAGCTCTGTTTTCTTTATCTTCAAAATGAAGGCCATACTGCATTAAAATAGCTCTCTTAACCAGTTATTTAAAGTCGGCTCTGTGTTCAGCCTGCAGCTTGAACTCAATGACCCTGAGGTCCAGAGTCGCACGCTGTACCTGCTGAACGAACCAGGCATCCCTCTGTTAACCAGTTTCGACTTCACAAACTGTCCAAAATAACCCCCACTCCCCATTCCTCCTTTAAAACATCTGACTGAACCACACAAATGGAAAATGTGATTAAAGCATGTCACTTTAAAAAATCCTATAAAATGAAGGATTCAAGGAACTCACATTTAGAAGGCAGATTAAACAAACTCAAAGAACTCCATATTCAAAGTACTTTACAAGTTGTCGTCAAGGTGTCACTCCCTTACAAAACACGCACACCTAGAAATCATATATTCAGCTTTATATGTAAATTCCAAGGAGGACTTGGAATTTCAATACACAGATCATATTCAAAGAAATGATTTCTTCCCTTCTCAAGACTGGAAAATAATAGGCATTTATAGTTTTAATTTTATTGAGAGATACGTTTTTATTGACATTGTGTTATCTTTGAAGTCTTTCTTTCTGTCGATTGTCTCTATATTTCTGTTCAATGCTATTCTTAGGATTTTTCCTCTTTTATAGAACCCCCCTTAATATTTCCTCCTTAATACCCACCACCAGGCTTGCCCATCCCCCATCCCCCTCCCCTCCAAAACCCTCAGTTTGTTTCTCAGAGTCCACAGGCTCTCATGCCTCATCTCTCCCTCTGATTTCCCCCAATTCACTTTTCCTTTCCGTCTCCCAATGTCCTCCATGTTATACCTTATGCTCCATAAGTAAGTGAAACCATATGATAATTGACTATCTCTGCCTGACTTATTTCACTCTGCATAATTTCCTCCAATTCCATCCACATTGATCTAAAAGTTGGGTATCCATTCTTTCTGATGGAGGCATAATACTCCATTGTATATATGGACTATATCTTCTTAACCATTCATCTGTTGAAGGGCATCTTGGCTCTTTCCACAATTTGGCAATTGTGGCCATTGCTGCTATGAACATTGGAGTACAGATGGCACTTCTTTTCACTACATCTGTATCTTTAGGGTAAATACCCAATAGTGCAATTTCAGGGTCAGAGGGTAGCTCTATTTTTAATTTCTTGAGGAATCTCCACACTGTTTTCCAGAGTAGCTACACCATTTTACATTCCAACCAACAGTGTAAGAGCATTCCCCTTTCTCTACTCCAACTCATCCTCTCCAACACTTGTTTACTATCCTGTTAATTTTGGCCATTATAACTGGTATAAGGTGGTATCTCAATGTGGTTTTGATTTGAATCTCCCTGATGGCTAATGATGATGAACATATTTTCATGTGCCTGTTAGCCATCTGTATGTCTTCTTTGGAGAAGTGTCTGTTCATGCCTTCTGCCCATTTTTTGACTTGATTATCTGTTTTTTGGGTGTTGAGTTTGAGGAGTTCTTCATAGATCTTGGATATCAGCCCTTTGTCTATAGTGTCATTTGTGAAGATAAACTTGAAATGGATGAAAGATCTCAATGTGAGGCAGGAATCTATCAAAATCCTAGAGGAGAACATAGGCAGTAACCTCTTTTTTTTTTTTTTTTCTTTCTCATTTTTTTTTCCAATTTTTTATTTATTTTCAGCGTAACAGTATTCAGAGTTTTTTTCACCACAGCCAGTGCTCCACATGTAGTCTCCCAAGTTTGGTATTTAAGATGTTTCATGACTGGTAGATAAGAAATGGCCATAACCAGGCAGATGGGTTCTGCCCAAAGTTGGACAGTGTGAAAGTGCTGTGCGGACAAAAGAGGATCCTGGGAACATTACACACACTTACAGTGCTGGGTCAGGCATTAACCCTCAAGTTTCTGGAATTGGGACAACTCCAGGGATCCGCAGGGAAAGGCAGTATAGAGGGGATTGAGTATCAAGGGGCCTTGAGCGGAGGCTAGTTACCAAAGGGCACGGGAGTGTTTTAGTATATAATCCCCAAATGATGTCCTGGTGCACAATGATGGACTGTCCATGCTCTAACTGACCCTTTGAATAACCCTTAGGTTAACTGGGCAAGGGGGCTTTACTAGTCCTGAGATATGGGGCAGGGGTGAGCCCTTGACAAGTAGGATGGGGACATGCCACTGTGTGAAGCACTCCCTGTCACTGGCACCTCATGGCCTTGACTACAGGATGGCCAGCTCGGCAGTATTTTGCTCGGCTCAGCTATTTTCTTAGCATGTCTGTAAACTAAACATGTGCAGATGTTGGGGTCATTACAAACATCACGCCCCATGGTAATTCTTAATCTCTTGCAGTCTCGTTTACTCATCCATCTAAAGGGAAGTCAAATGCTGACTTTATCTGGCAAGGATTAAAGAGTAAGGATTACATGTTAGGGAACGTTTGTAAGGAACACGCAGTAATTAGCTATAGCCAACTGAACTCTGTGCGCATCAATCAAGGTTTGGAGAGTGGACAAAGCAGACAAGTGAAGAGAAAGCTAGGTACCATGCAGCGAGTGGCTCAAACGGGGCATACATGTGGGGCTCTGGTGCTAAAAAACAAAGGTGCTGTGTCCTTCAGCACTGTCCGTTTGACTTGGACAAGGAATCGGTCAGGATACTTTCCTGGTTGTTCTCAGCATGAAAGGGTAAATTCGCCTCCTTAGTGGGCAGAACTTGGGCAGGAAAAGGGCCGTCCCTGGCCTGGGCCATCACTCCTTCAGTGGGGCCGCTGGAATGGGAAGCCAGGGGCTGGCTCTGATCCCGTGCTTGTGCTGCATGTGCAAACTCGGCTCTTGGAAGTACAGGGAAGAGCTGTGTTTGTGCGAGGAGGAGGGGTCCGTCAAAGGAAGGGGAAAGGGCCATCAGGACACAGTTGCCCCTAGGACACCCATGGTCCCCGCAATCAGAGACCTCATTGGAGGGGGGCTGTCTTTGAGGGCTCCTCTTGGGACCCATGGGCCTGAAGTAAACAAGCCATGGCTAGTCATTAACATTAAAGAATCTGTGTACATTTTATCAAATATCCTCTTTGAGGCAAAAGCAAACTGACCAGGTGCTGCAAATCAGGGTTCTCCTGAGGACTCGAGGGGTTGAGAGGAAAGTCTCGCTGGTAAAGGACTGAGCAGCTACTTGCTTTGTTTTGTTTCTGAAAAACATGAAAAGATCCCAAAAGATGAGCAGTACGGATGCCCTCTGAGGAGGTGAGAATGGGCATTTGATAGGAGATGCTAAGAGTGATCTCAGTTGGTTAGAGTTTCCGCAGCCAAATACTACAGTCTGGGTGGCGTAAGTATCCAAAAGTTATGGTCTGCCAGTTCTGGAGGCCGGAGCCCAAGATCGAGGCCGGAAGAACTGGTTCCTTCTGACGTCCTGAGGGAGAATCTGATGCGGGCCTTCCCTTGGCTACTGGACACTGTTGGCAACCCCTGACATTCCTTAACCTGTAGACACATTGCCGCTTCTCTGCCTTCATGTTCACAAAGTCATTCTCCTCATGCGCATGTCTGTCTGCAAGTGTCCCTCATTTATAAGGACACCAGTCGTATTGGATTAGGGTTCACCCTGATGACCTCAGTGTAACTTGATCACCTCCGTAAAGACTCCGTCTCCGTTGAGGTCACATACTGGAGTGCTGTTGCTTAGGACGATGACATATGAATTTGGGGACACAATTCAACCCATAACAGCAAGAGTAGTTAAGGTCACATATTAATTATCAATTGACCAGTAAAATAATTCTTATTTTTTTTCTATTTAAAGCCTATGTGAACGTTACATGCAAAAAAGTCTCAGGTGAGTTCAAACTTCAAACAGTTACGTTCTTTTGAATATTATTTCTCTCTTAAAGGTTGTTATAAATATTATCTAAATGACTTCTTTATATTAATCAAAGAATAATAGCCCTTAAACCTATCTTCGTCATTCAGAGTATACCTACAATATTCTGTGTCCTTTTGTAGGGTCTTTTTCTTCATGGGGTAGTGAATATATTTTTGGTGTGACATTCTCAATGTACACAAGAAATAAAGTCATATCTGCAATGCTTTCATGTTAGTTGGAAGTTGAAGGAATAAGGGTTTATTCTTATGTCAAAGTAATTTTGCACAGCTCTTCACTGTAAGGTTCTGAGTAAAATCATGTTTATTTTAGATAACTTAAAATCACCATTTTTATTTAACATGTTCGTGATAGGAAAGGGTCTATTTTATAGGCCAGAAGAACAAAGAAATATTGTAAAAATAAACTTTTAAAAATGGGTATTTTCCCCCAAAGAGAAACTATTCCAAATCCACCAATGGGTGTCATTTAGAGCAACTGTTCACAAATTGTTCTGGGATGTGTGTTGGTCCCTGAGGTCCCTCTGGGTGACCCCCAGGCTAATCTCATGTAGTATTGATGCTTATAATATGAAAATGTCTATATTTTAGTTTCCAGAATGGATGGTCTATGAATAATGTATAATATTTAATAAAACCAGACATTGCCTCATTAATGTCTCATCAAAAGTAGAATGGATCATTCTCTTAAATCTGGCATTTTTGGGTCATGTACTGCGTATGATTGGGTAGATAGATATCCCTCCTTTTACCCTACTAAACATATTTATAATCCAGTGAGTCTCTGGATTAATTTCTGGGAGGTTTTAATCACTAATCAGGTTAAACTCAACATAAGAAATCTATTGTGTTTATTAATTCATTCATTTTGCAAAGAGTGCTTTTGTTAGCTTGTTATATGCAATGCTTACAAAGAAAGCAAAGTGTGCAGTTAGGAAAGTACTTTTGCAAAAGGCACAGCATACATTAGGAAGTTAGAAATCTGCTTAGCATATGCTTGTTAAATGGCCCTGCTTGAGGCTCATCACAATATTTTAGGGGATAGTGATAATTTGGTATGAGAAATAATACAAGAAAACCTCCATGGGCCTATAATACTGGGTGTCAGTCTACACTCAAATCTCAAATCACCTGGAAAGTGAATGATTCCTGGTAGTCACCCTGTATAGTACTTGGTAAAATTATTTCTATTCGCAACAATTATAAAAACCTATTGTGAACTTGCAACCTCTCTAAGTAACCACAATAAATCATTAGTTTTGTCTAACCTTGGCATTGTATCCCTGCAGAATTCACATTGACCTTAAAGTTTCATCACTGACTTTTAAAAACCATAATCACTTGTTCTTTTCCCAAGATGGCATAGCTATTTTCTTTGACCTGAGTGTAATTTGCATTTCCCATACATGCATCATATGCACTCTCCTCCTCTTTCTGCATTTGCTGTGGGACAGGTGGGGGCAGACTGAGAAGGACGTATACCAGGTGAGGGGTGGGCTTGGAGCGGGGTCGGGGGAGGGTGCTGTGTTGAACCCAGCTGACATGAAGGGGAGTGGGTGGAGGGGCTTGTCTCTGATATATTGACTGGTGCAAGGAGAGGCTGATGAAGACCCATTAAGAACCATTTCTTCTGGAAATGGGGCCAACAGGTTATCTGAGTCAAGTCGCTGACTCCTTGAATTATAGTAACTGCAGCGTGAGCTGTCTGAGAAGTCAGCTCCCGGAGGCTGTCAGCACCCCAATGATCCTCACAACCTTCAGCCATTTGCAATCCCACCTGAGACAATTTGCTGAATTTAGTTGAATCATCCAAGAGAATATTAGGTGCTTTCCTTGCCCCCCAAAGGGTTCCTAAATATGACCTTCCATGAACTGACCCCATCTATATGCATCTTCATCCCCTCTCTCAAGTCAGTCTTCCTCTTGAGAATGCCCATGTGCTCTGACCCTCAGGTCCACCCCAGCCTTGCGCCAGGCACCTTTTCTGTTCTCCGCACCGAGGCCAGCGCTTCATCTGCAGGGGCATTCCAGGACAGCCTCGGTGAGTCCCTTCACCACCATTTTCTGGAGGTTGGAGGACTGATTGTCAATGTCATCTGGACTAGAAAGCTGTGCCATCCATGGCAAAATGCTCCAGGAAGGATGGTTGACGGGCTGAATGACACAATAAGGGAGGCAGAAGGTAGGGCAGTTGGAGTAGATTAGGCACAGGTGGTGAACAGACTCGGGGGTGAGTCACTCGGTAAATACATATTTTCTGGGCATGGTGCTGCAAAGAAAGAAAAGTTGCATTACTTGCCTCCAGGGAAATTACCAGATTATAAAGGAGATTGTGGACTTCATCCTCAATCACAGAATTCTTGCTGATGTTAATAATTAAATTTACTTAGTTTTTAAAACACAGGGCAATGCCATAATTCAATCTTTTATGAAGGAAATTACTCTGATAATGGGTGGGGAGAGAAATGGGCTGGGAGTTGCAGAGGAGAACTCTGAAAGAGACTGAGGAAAGTTGCAGATGGGTTCAGTAGTCCTGGCAGGTGGGAACAAGCGAGATGGTAGTAGGATGGAGTGGAAAATATATTGGCCAATGAAAGAGGTTAACATTTCCATGAAAAATTCCTAACTAAGCCCCTCATTACACATTACAGGGACCCCATTTTTCCAGATGCATCTTTGTTTTTATAATGCAAATTGCAAAGCACTGTAGAATACCTACCTAGGAGACATTGATTCCCTTAATTAAGGTGTATCTATACCAGAGTTATTTTTGACTCTCTTCTAATTTGCTGATTCTCTTATCTCCTACTCTGATTTCCCTCCAGCTCATTTTCTCCCATTGCATTCTTCCACCAAATTCTATTTGTGAATCAATTTGTCCCTAAGAATAGAGCAGCCCTTGCAAAAATGTTTTCAGTACACAAAGAATGGAGAGTACAAGCAAGTAAATCAAAGGTGATCCAATTAGTGATTTTTTTTTCTAGGACAGAGATATTGAGTCTTCATATATTGTGGGGGAAAAATACAGAACACCAAAATAAAAACAGTTTGGTATCCTTTTTAAATAAAGAAAAGTGCAGATGCACTTAGAAAGTTATTTCTTAATCAGCTAACAGTGAGGGCTCAGAAGCAGGTGTCTACTGAGGATGATATTTATAGTAGGCCTAATATTGCAGATTCTGAGGTGCTCTCTCTATAACCAAATCCACTGAGCAAAGCATAGGTGAATATCACCAAAGTTGCACAAACATCGTTAATATCCTGGAAGGTATGAAAATAAGAGGAGCTCATTTGTTCCTGCTCTGTGGTCTACCCTCCTCCAAATCCCTATGAGTAAAGGAGACCTCTAGTTACCAAGTGCGAGACATTTCTGCCTGCCTCTTCTACCATGCAAACATTCCCATCATAGGCCATTTATGCTTTAAGCACAAAAAAGAGCTTTACAGAGCTGAACTGATGAAGTCTTTCCCTTTTCATTTCCATTGATCATAGCCTCTCACCAAGGTGATTCCAACCACATCCTTCACTGGTACCCTACCTAGAAGTCCACCACATCACAATATAACCCATGTCAGCCTGCACACAGGATATCCATCTTTAGGTTGAAAAGGTTCAAGTTCATTCCTGAACTGGCCCTAGACATCACTGGATTAAACAATGAGAGAATACATGCCAGTAGATCTCAAAAGACACAAAAAGATGTTTGCTCATTGATGGAATCAAACCATCTATGAATCAAAGCAGAAAAACTTTGAAACAACATTCACCTAATAATGCCTTGCATGGAATGAATGAGTCAAGGTTTTGAAATGGATGGTTGCCACTCTGCAGACTGGGGCAGGGGATGGAATGTGCTCCCCTCAGCTTGCCACCCAATATAGACTTTTGCAGATAAACAGGCACTTTCTTGGTGTAGGGTAGCTATTTGCATGATTTGTGTGAAAAGTTCTGAGGTGCCAGCTAGCCCCAAGGGCAGAAGGAATTATCAATCTATTGTCCTTGCTGTGTCATGAGGATGATTGAAGCCCTGAAATCTGTGATGATGAGGAAGACAGGGGTTCAATATCTCAGACAGAGAATCCAAAGAAAAGTTCAACAACAACTCCACTGTCCTGGAGAACATTGTTACACGGCTATAAAAGAGGGCGTGTATCTAGGGTCATTGATGCCTGTATTACAGAACCCAGATAAACTAAGAGACTGTTATAATAACAAGTCCATCACGGCTGACTTCATTTTCATTTTGTTGAAGTTTAAAAAAACTTCTGCGTGACTAAATGTTGTCCTTTGTCACAAATATAATGCAAAGCAATGACAAAATAACTATTAAACTCTACAACGTCCCTGTGGCATGCAGAGATTAAGGTTATAAAATAGTTGAAGTTAAAATTGCAAACTTGGTCATAGATTTGGTATTGCTTACATATTTTTTTCTTCACACAACCAACAAGAAAACTGCCCATGAGGTAAGGAAGAAGTGTGATAAATATGGACTTCCTTGATTATATTCATTATCCTTTTTATTTTTTTTTAATCTTTCAGCTACAGTGCTACAGTATCTACGGAAACACAAAATTGCCAAGATGGTTATCTACAATAAAAGAAGTTGGTACAGAAGTATGCGTTGAGGGAAATTGGAAGGGAGGTGAACCATGAGAGACTATGGGCTCTGAAAAACAACCTGAGGGTTTTGAAGGGGCAGGGGGGGGGTGGGAGGTTGGGGGAACCAGGTGGTGGGTATTAGGGAGGGCACAGATTGCATGGAGCACTGGGTGTGGTGAAAAAACAATGAATACTGTTACGCTGAAAATAAATAAAAAAATTAATTAAAAAAAAAAAAGAAGTATGCGTGGCAACACGAGCCCCCAAAATAACATTTGCAGAAGAGAAAAATGAGGTTATGTTTTGGACAGAAGATTGATGTCCAGAAATAATTAAGGTGAATAACAAAAAGAAAATCATTTGAGGATTAAAAACAGCTGGGTAGCTATGGGAGCTTGAGAAAGGAAGGCACCCAGGTGCCCACCCTGTGGGGCTGGAGAAGGAGTCTTCAACCCACTTATAGAAGCAGAGAAAGTCTAGATCAGGTTACACACATCAATCAACCCCACCCTCAAAGTACCTGCTTTCCACATGGTGAGAAACAGTAACGCTATTTTTAGCATGAAGAATATTGCATATGGAAACTCTACCACATTGAACACTACAGTACATTTAAAGACACAATGTCATAATGATATTTTTAGAATGAATTTCGGTTAAATATGACTTTCACAACATAAGCAAAATGGCAATTTTACTAGCCCCTAGAAACATAGAGATGAAGACAAAGTGATTTTGGCCACTTCTATGCAAGGTTATATTCCACAGAAGATGAGGTTTCCATCACTTGAAAACCGGAGTGTGAAAGAACCACCTGGCTCAGGCCTGAAATCCTCGCTGGAGAACATCCATCTGCATCCCTGAGTAGAACCGTTATTGTTTAGGTGGAAGCCTGTGGAAGAAAGCAGAGGGACTCGTGACAAGCATGAAAGCACAGTCTGACCTTCTTCTAACTCTGCAGGTCGTACCCTGAGACTCCAGTCCCTGGAGCAAGGTGATTTGGGGAAAGTTAAAATGATTTATTGAGTATGATCTTTAATCAAGGATTCCACAAGACTGAACTAACACACAATGATGGCATGATAACAGAGGGACTGGACATTGTAGTTATTTATGGCTGCATAAGGCATGACACCAACATGTAAGAACTTAAATCAGGGGTCTCCATTTATTATCTCACACACCCGCTGCGTATCGAGATGTCAGCGGCTCTGGCAGGGGTCACTCGTGATGCTGCAGTCTCGAGGCTGGCCAGGGTCCCCGCATCTGCAGTCCCGATGGGGGTAAGGACCCACTTCCAATGCTGCTCCCCCACAAGGCTAGCAAAATGCCACTGACCGTGGGCAGGAGGCTTTAAGTCCTCGCACACAAATTCCTCTAGTGTGGAATGACACAGCAGCAGACTTTCTTCAAGGTGACTGATTCAAGAGAGAGCAAGTTGAACACTGCGATGTCTGGTATGGCATATAGGGTTCCCTCCGTCATATCTTTAATATATCACTGAATACAGAGGTCAGTCCTATTCGTTGTGGGTGGGCTGCAGTGGGCTAGGGGCACCAGGAGGAGAGGATTCGTGAGCCATCTGGTAGGTTGCCCACCACAGTGGGTGACATTCCTCCAAAGACACCCATGAAAAGGGATCCTACCGTGCCACACCCACATTAAACTATTCAGTAGAAGAGTTCAAAGACGTGACTCTGAAGTCACTCTCATGGTAGCTGCCAATAGTCCTCACGCCTTCTACATCCAGTTCCTCACCCCCGGACGTCTGGTTCCTTCCAGTTTGTTAAGACTCATACTCTCTCAAAGGGGTTTATGACTTTGATGCAGCACCATAGGCCCCTGATTTTCCCATGATTGTCCAAAGGCTGAATCCTCCTACCCTCAACATGGCATCCACACATTACTCACTTGCCGGGGCATCTAATTTTCCTGAGGCATCTAATTTTCCTCCCATCTCCTTCTCACAGTACTTCGGGGTTTCTATTATTCTCTTTTTTCCTTGGAATGCCCTTGGAATTCCTTCAAGTGCCTTTTTTTTTTAACTCAAACCTGCCTTCAGTGATTCTCTCTGGAAACAGGTCCGTTTCAGTGGTCACATCTATTCTCCTGGAGACCTCTATCCAAGTAAAATCAGTATCTTTCCATCTAATGCAGACCTCTGGGACCTCAGCGGGGTCCAGGCCCACAAGCCACATTCCTGTTGCACACTTCCTTTCATCTGTCTCCCAGACTCCTAAAGATCTCTGTGTCCCCAACATGCGCCTCAGCCTCCCCTGCCTGTCACTCAAATACACTTCTGATCCGCCTGACACCTGACACCTGGGACCTCTAGATGCCTTGGATTTTGGTACTCCCCCACAAGAATCTGGCTTGTAGTTCATTTTAATTCAAAACCCACCAGAAATGTTCCTTCTCCTTTTTATTTGGATTAATCAAAATGTCTTATCAAGAAGATTCAATGCCCCTCTACTGACCATCCGTCTAAAGATCCGCCCACTTTATTTCCTCTTCTGAAGCGGTTCCAGAAATCCACTTGCTGAGAATCCATGTTTGTTTAGCAGCATATTCACAAGGTTTTCTAATATTCCACATCGTCATCAGGATAATACGAAAACCTATCGTCAGGATTCCAGTTTGCCCCCGTTTCCCAAATCACCTTTCTAACCCTGTATCTTCCTAGTCCGTCCCACCTGCATGGGCATCCTAAGCTCCACAACCTCACTGGCATGAATACTCACACTCACACACGTGTGCACGTGCGCGCGCGCGCACACACACACACACACACCCCTACCTGTCCACACACATACAGCAAGCCCGTTCCGGTCACCAGAGCCCAGGAGAGACCTGACCCTGTTCCGGTGCCTGGGAAAGCCCAGCTCAACGAGGAGGGGGCCCAGAAACAGTGATGTGTTCCTGTCTCTGGTAAAAGGCTAATGGCATTTCTGTCTTTTCTGGTTCTAAAGCAACTCCCCTGAACTTTGGGACTTCTCATTTCAAAGGCTTACTACACTTTGTCATAATTGAAAATGCTTGACTGTTATGTCTTCAAATATGTTTTTCTCCATCCCATCTTTCTTTTTCTCTGGGATTCCTGCTGTATGTATATTAGAACTCTGGACATTGTCCCCAAGAGTACCTGAGATTTCCTATTATTTTTTTTTCAATTTGTTTATTCTATGTTCTTCAGATTGGATAATTTATACTTACCTAACTTCTGTTTTACTGTTTTCTTCTGGTATCTTTATTCTGCTGAAGGACTCATCTACTGATTTTTTTTTTTTTTTTTAAATTTCAAGTACTTGTTTAGTCAGGTACTTTCAATTGGTTATATTTTGTAGCTTCTATTTTTCTGCTGGTGTTTTATGAATCTAGTCTTTGTACTTTATTTGCTTCCCTATATTTGAGAATAGTTATAATATCCTCTATAAAATTACCTGCTAATCCCAATATCTGAGTCATCTTGGAGTTAAGTATACACTGATGGATGTTTCCTTGTGTGTTTTTACTTTGCATGTCTACTGATTTTTTATTTCATCATAGACATTGTAAAATTGTAAAATTATGTCATAGAGACTATGGATTCTGTTATATTCCTCCAGAGAACATTAATTTTCTTGTATTAACAGACAGTTTTCCCAGCAGAAAACAGATTCACAACTCTGTGTCCCCTGCACAGGTAGCGTCCGTTATCTCTCTTGTAAACTTGGCCGAGCTACTCGCATTGTGCCTCACAGGTGTTCCGTGTAGCAGTTCCATAGTTTGGGCTGCATTTCCTATGCAGATCTGGACCACACCCTCTGTAGTTCTTTCCATTCAGGGACATCTCTCTTAATTTTCCTCTGGACATGAGAGCTCTGAAAACTGTCATCTGATTTTTTAAACTGGTAGTATTGTCATTTTGTATCCAATTTCTAGATTTTTCCATAAAGTGGCACTAATGGTGGACAGGGATGGGGAGGAGATCCTTGGGTGAAAAACTGTTAAAAAAAAATGACAATCTCACTCACATTTACCTATTTCAAGTGTCACTCCATTCCAGTTTCTTCCTGATTGTGATCACTCTCCAGTGACTTCAGACAATTGTGTGTGTGTTTTTTTTTTTTTGTATTTTTCTTATAGTTTATTTTCTGTGTGAAAGGGTTGTCCCACCTGAGAAAGCAAGAGGAACCACTTAGAGAACATTAATGTTTGGTGTCCAGGTGTCTGCATTTTATCCCCTCCCACAGCCCTCCTCAGCTCTGTCCTCCTTGACCGTCCCCAGGGCTTTGCCTGTCTTCTTTCCTGTGATAGTTGTTGTGGGATGACATCAAGAATGAAAGGCAAGCTGTGTCCACTCTCCTAGTTCACCAGACAGCTTTTAAACAACAGTACATTGTTTATCCCAGGCCTTCACCTAAAGGGGAAAAAAGAATAGAAAAGAAAAAGAAATGTGTTACTAGGAGCATGTCAAAAAAGAAAGGATAAAATTGTCTCACACTTCTCACCCACCCCTTGTATACCTCCTTCTCAGGATGGGTGGCTCAGAGCAAAGGAACTGTGTGTGGGTCTTCATGCCCCATAGCAGACACACATGGTCCACAATTCCCAACCAGGAAAGGGCCAGGAGGGGAGGGGCACGGAGGAGAGTCACGGGATGCGACAAGAACCCCAGACTCGCTCTGAGCCCAGACAGCACTCCGGGGACCCCTCATCCACAATCTGTGCCCACAAGTGGGGAGTTGTGGTTTTCAGTGATTCTGTTCCTTGGGGTTGTCTATCCTGCCAGTCTGGGGAAAAGAAGACTTTACAAGTAACGTCCCTCTAGTATTGGACAAGAGAGGCCAGAACTCATTACTTCTCCAAGTCATAGAGAGAGAGAAGTAACTTTATTTTGTCTGATTATATTAGCCAGTACAAAATATTTCCATTCCTGATCTATGTTGTACGACACACATCTGTATTATCTCTCTGGACATTATTATTCATTATTATTGCTTCTGCTTTTATTCTGAAGATGTAAATCATCAACAGAGGGACTTTGGGGCTATCAGTAAACATCTGCCTCAGCTTTTCCATACTAAACCCTCCCTGCATCAGTCACTGCGCTGGCTAGAGCCAGGTCTCTCTCGGTGTCACCACGGCCAACAGTCCTATAAATTTCATTGAAATTCCCCCCTCAGGAGAAAACATGAAATTCACCCCCTCTGTTTATTTCCTTTTTCTTTGGCACATGAGGAGTTAAGCCCCAGTTTCCTTCAGGAAGTCAATTAAAAAGGGACAGTGTTAGCTTAATCACAGGCTCTTCCTATCTATTTTTCCAGTAGTTACTTTCAAACTGCTAACTTGAAATCACAGTCCTGTGCTGTCTTCAGAAGTTCACTCAATCAAAAGCCAAGTGCTGAGTAATCAAAGATCTTAAATCACTGGAAGTTCTAACCCTAACCACAAGAGGATTAAAAGCCCAGTAGCCAGAACTCCGTTCTTCGATCCAGCAAGTGCCAGTGCATAATGAGAAATCCCTAAAACCCCAGATCACAGCCCTGTCCTTGCCCACCACAGACCTAAGTGGAAAACCTCTTTAATTCCTTAAGAGATCCTATCTGCCTGATGAAAATAGATATTGGCTTCTGTGTAGCCTGATTAGAAGAACGGGAGCGGATTAGCAAAGACGCAAGAAAAAAGCTGAGCCTTGCTCATTTGCATGGCCCTGCCTGGCAGGTGAGGTTAACAGAAGGAAGAACGGAGCTTGCTCAGAAGCGAGCGGCCCTGAATTAAAGCAAGCCTGTATTTACTCAAGTTATAGAGAGATTAAGATCCATTTATTTTGCCATATCCAATTTTTAAAATCTATTAAGCACTCTGATGCTTACTAATTTTATTTTCTGTAGCAAACAACCACGCTGCTTGGAGAGATGTTTATTTTCATTCAAAACAACCCATCAGCTGGTTGTAACTGAAAGGTAAGTGGTTGTAGCAAAAGTCTCTTCCTACGTGTTGGGATGAATGAAAATTATTCCTGTCTATTTAGAATATAAATATTTAAAATCCCACATTCTTTAACACTGTGCCATTGCTTACTTATTGCCACATAATGTGTGTATATACAGTATGCTACAGGACATACACACATATACCATGTGTCTGCAAAATACATGTACTAGATACAGTGTAGCACAGCAATATTTGATATTAGAGAATCTGCTGAAAATGATTGCCTGTTTTGAAATGTCATGCCTTGAATAAGTTTATATACATTTAGCAGTAGAATTTGAAGTTAAAATTCTCCAAAAACAGTAAACCTTCAGAAAGTGCTTAGGTTCTCTTCAAATCTCTTCTGTAGAACTTGGGATTATATACCTTTGTCACCTCTGGGGCTGCTATCATTGGCTCCCTTTGAGGAGGTTTTTTAAAATGTGTCAGTTATTTGAATGATTCAATAATTGTAATTATTTTAATCATTATAAAGTGCAAAATTACTTTAAACTAATAACAACTTATCCTCACTGAAATATCACTTCCTCAACATTAACATATAAGCAAAACGCCTATACATTTGGGATTTCTTTTTCAACTCTATCATTTTAAACAAAACTGATTTCTTCACCCAGACTGTTAGCTCTAAATTCAGAATATTTCAGTATAATACAAGAATATCATCCTATATGAAAACTTTGAGATACAGTACAATTGGGGGTATAGCTTTAAAAGAAGTCTTTGTTAATTCAAGATCACGAAGGTTTTTCTCCTGTTCTCTGTGATACACATTGTTACATTTGAATCTGTGGTCCATTTAGAATTGCTTTTTGTGGATGATATAAGGTGGGTTGAGAGACTTTTGTTTGGTTTTGTTTTTATTTTGTTTGTTTGTTTTGCCTTATTAATATCTGCATTCATTGGCTGGTGCTGCCACAGAAAATAACAGGCTGAGGGGCTCACACACAGAAATGTATGTTCTCACGGTGCTGGAGGCGGGAAGTCCATGATCAAGTGTCCACAGGTTTTGTTTCTTCCAGGATCTCTGTCCTTGGCATGCAAACAGCTGTATCCTTGCTGGGTCTTCACATGCACAGCCCTTGGTCTGTGTTGTCTGTATCTTGACCACCTCGTCTTATAACGACACTGGTCTCAGGCTCAGGGCCCACTCACATGACCTCACTTTATCTAATTACCTCTTTTTTTCATAAAAACAATGTATTTATTTATTTGAGAAAGAGAGAGAGAAAGAATGAGTTGGGGGGACACAGAGGGAGAGAAAGAAACATACTCCTCGCTGCACACGGAGCCCCACTCGGAGAAGGGGAGGCTTGATCCCAGGATTCCAAGATCATGACCTGAGCTGAAGAAGGCAGACGCTTGACCAACTGAGCCACCCAAGTGCCACCACCTTAATTACCTCTTGAAAGACCTTCTCTCCAAATGCAGTTACATTCTGAGTTGCTGGTATTAGGACTTTGACATAGAATTTGCAGGGGACACAATTCAGCCCAGAACAATATCCACTAGCATCAGCAATATTGGTTGAAAGGCTACCTTTCTCCATTGAATCCCTGTACACCTTTCCTGAAAATCAGTGTCCACATACATGTGTTCTTATTTCTGAATTCTCTGTTCTGTTCCCTTGAACTACCAGGCTATATTTACACCCACAAATTAGGTAGTATCTGTTCTCCAACTTTCCTTTCCTTTTGAACATTGCTGTGGCTGATTTGTAAATTTCAGAATTCACTTGTAATTTGCACAAAATAGTGTGCTGAATTATTTTTTTGGTGTGTTTATTTTTTTATTCTGTTATGTTAGTTACTGTACAATACATCATTAGTTTTGAGCACTGTGTGCGGTGCATAAACAATGAATCTTGGAACACTGGAAAAAGAGAAGAAAAGAAAAAAAAAAGAAAAGAAAAGAAAAAGGAAAAAAGAAATGTTTGAGACCATCAAGTGTGCTGGATTCTTGATTGCAATCACACTGAATCTAAAGATTCTTGTGGAGAGAACCGACATTTTAATAAGACCAATGACATCTGGGCAATATTAAAATACCATAGGGCTCCCATGTCCATGACTAAGGTATATCTTTCATCTTGTTAGGTTTTCCTTAATTTCTCTCATTATGGTTTGATAGTTTTTGGTATATAGGACTTGCAAATATATGAATTTTACCCCTAAATATTTCATATTTTACTATGCCATGAATACTATGTTTTTAAGATTTTATTTATTATTTACAGAGAGATACACATCAAGAGAGGGAACAAAAGCAGGGGGAGTGGGAAAGGGAGGCAGGCTTCCCACTGAGCAGGGGGCCCCATGTGGGGCTTGATCCCAGGACCCTGGGACCATGACTTGAGCCAAAGGCAGACGCTAACGACTGAGCCACCCAGATGCCCCATGAATACTGTTTTTAATGTGTTTAATTTCTAATGGTTTGTGGCTAGAATGTAGAAATACAAATGCTTTTTATATATTGTCCTTCTATGCAATTACCCTGCTAAAATACTCACCCCTTGTATTACTTCTTTATAGAGTCCATCAGATTTCTACATTGGCAATTCTGATATCTGAGAATATAGATGATTTACTTTTGCTTTGTCAATTCAGATGCCATTTATTTATTTATTTATTCTTTTCTTATTATTACTGCACTAGCTGAAACTTTCAGTACAAGTATGAACAGAAGTGGTGAGAATATGCATTCTTTTCTTATTTCTGATTATTTCTATAATTAATTATTTCTAGCATTAACTTTCCCAGCATGAAGTATAACGCTTGCTCTAACACTTCCGTAGATGACATTTCAAGTTCAGGATATTGCCTTCTCTTTCTAGTTGTGGGGAGTATTTATCTGTAAAGAATATTGAATATCGTCAAATGGTATTTCTGTTTCCGTTGAGATGATATGGTTTCTCTTCTTTAACCTTTTATTTTTTTTAAGGTGTTATTTATTTATTTGAGAGAGACATAGCAAGAGAGGGAACACAAGCAGGGGCAGTGTGAGGGGAAGCAGGCTTCCCAGTGAGCAGGCAGCCCGATGTGGGGCTTGATCCAAGGACCCTGGGATGATGACCTGAGCCTAAGACAGAGGCTTAATGACTGAGCCACCCAGGCATCCCTAATTTAACTTTTTTAATACGGTGATTGCATTAATTGATTTTAAATGTTGAAGCACCCTCGTATTCTTGCAATAAATCCCACGGGGTCATGATGAATTATCATTTAAAACAGTGTTCATTTGATTTACTAATAATGCATTGTTTTATGTATCAAATTTCATGAAAGATATTAATATGTAGTTTTCCATGTTTACATTGTTTTTGACCACTTTTATAATCAGAGTAGTACTGACTTCTCAAAATGAATCAGGAAATACTTCCTTGTCTTCATTTTTGGGGAAGACTTGCATTAGATTAGTATTAGAAATACCACATATTTAAGGAAAACTGATATCTGCCAAAGAAGCCATATGACTCTGAAAATTTCTTAATGGAAATATTTGTAAGTTAAAATTTAATTTTTCTAATAGGGCTATTTAGTTTATCTATTACATCTGGAGTAAGTTTGGTGGTTTGTGTCTTTCAATAAATGTTTCCATTTTATGTAAGTTGTGAAATTATTAGTGGTATAAATTGATTCATGCTAAACATTTATCCTCTATAGATGTTTATTATATTGATTTATTATCTACAGATATTTTTTAATATATACAGGTTTTTTTATTATTATTTAGAGAAAGAGAGAGAGAGAGAGTGAGAGCAAGCAGGGGTGAGGTGTTGAGGGATAGAGAGAAAAGCTGAAGCAGGCTCCCCAATGAGCATGGAGCCCAATGAGGGGCTTGATTTCATGCCCCTGAGATCATGGCCTCAGCTGAAATCCAGAGTCAGATGTTTAACCAACTGCACCACACAGGCACTGCCTCTATAGATCCTAAATATACTTTTAATATCTATAAAAATCTAAAGTGATGTCCTCTCCTAATAATGGTAATTTATGTCTTCTCTCTTTTTTTTTTCCATAAAAATTGGCTATGTCTTATCTCCTGTGGGAGTCTGCAGCACTAATCCCTTTTAGCCACCTCCCTTACTCACCTGTGAGGTCCACCTCCACCAGTGACCATCTAGGCATTCACCATCCATTGCTCATTTATTTAACTGGGCAATTACAGTGTATCTAGAGTAATATCAGAAGTGCTAAACCTCACCCACACACGGGGAACAATTCTGTCAGCCAGACTGCGGTGCTCATGCAGTTTCTTTTGCCTTTGGCAGGATCCACTCATTTCCAAATTACCTAGGTCAGTGATATTTCCCTGACCCAACTCAGTGAAGGTTTTTTTGTGCATTTGTCATACAGTCGGATTATTTTGTCACATTCTGTTTTCTATTCTTGGATTCCTCGACCCAAGTGGTTGGTTATACACTTACATATATTGGCGTTCACTCTTTGTGAAGTTATGATGTTTGACAAATGTGTAGCATCATGCATGTGCCATCGCAATACCATACAGAATAGTTTCAGTGCCCTACAATATCTCCTGTATTTCATTTATTCAATCTTCACTCTTTTCTTCCCAGTGACAATTAATCTTTTTACTATCTCGGTATGGTTGCCTTTCCCAGAACGTACTTAATTGGAATCACAGGGTAGAGACTTTTCAGACTGGTTTCTTTCTTTCTTTTCCACACATTAAAGTGCCTCCTGTGTATTTTCATGGTTCAATAACCCATTTCTTTTCATTACCGAATAACATTTCACAATTTGTTTATCCACCAAATGGAAAGTCATCTTGGTTGCTTCTAATTTTGGGTGATTATAAATAAAGATGCTATAAGCAGTCACGTGGGAGTCATTGTGTTGGTGTAGATCTCAGACAAATTGAATAAATACCTAGGAGTGTAATTACTGGATCATATGGGAATACTATGTCTAATTTTGTAAGAAACTGCCAAACTGTCTTCCAAAGTCGCTGTATGGTTTTTGTTCCCCCACCAGTCAAGAACGAGAGTTCCAGTGGCTCCACATTCTTGCCAGCAGTTGACAGTGTCAGGTCTTGTTTATTTTGTTTGATTTATGGCCATTCTAAATACGTGTGTAGTGGTGCCTCTGCTATTTCTTTATTAAAAAAATCATGTTTAGCATCTTCTCCTATGTGTATTTTCCATCTCTGGGACTTCTTTGGTGAAGTATCTGTTCAGATATTTTGCTCACTTTAAACGTTTTGCCTTTTATTGACTTTGAGAGTTCTTTAAATATTTTGGACACAAATTATTTATCAGAAATGCATTTCACAAACATTTTCTACATACATGGCCTGATGTTTTGTTATTTTTGCAGGGTTGTTTGCCTAAGAGTAAACAGAATTTAATAAATTGCAATTTATCAATGTTTTATTTCATGGATTATGCTTTTTATGTTGTATCTAAAATCTCATTACCAAACCAAGGTCAAAACATTTTCTCTTAAGATGTTTTGTTTTGGAAGTTTTATAGTTTTGCATTTTCAATGTAGGTCTATGATCTATTAGGAGTTATTTTTTGTGAAATGTGAAGCTGCGGTAACTACTCTTTCATTTCTGTTATTTGTAATTGCATTACCTTTAGATTGTGTGTGGCTGGCCAGGCCAGGATTGAGGTTTATACATTTTTACCATTTTTTATTCTAAGAACAAAGTTTTAATTTCATTTATTTTTTCCTATTACTTTCCAGTTTTCCATTTCAATGATTTCTTCTTCTCTTATTATTCATTTTATGCCATTTTTTAAGGCTTAAACTGATCTTCTTTCTCTAGTTTCTCAAAGTGGAAGCTTAGATTATTGATTTTCAATCATTATTACTTATAATTTATGCATTTGATGTTATAAATTTCCCTCCGAGCACTGCTTTTACTGCATCCCACAGATTCTGCTTGTCTTCCATATCCATTCAATCTAATCTATTTTAAAATCCATTTAAATATGTTTTCTTTAATTCATGTATTCCTTAGTAGTGTGTTGTTTAATTTCCAAGTATTCAGGAATTTTCCATCTATCTTTCTATTATTGACTTCTAGCCTAATATCATTGCATTCTGGGGTCATAATTTGTCTGATTTATGTTGTCTTGAGTTTGTTAAAGTATACTTTATTGGCCAAATGTGGCCTATTTTGTGGAGTGTCCTTGCAAGCTTGAGAAAAATATGTATCTTGCTATTTAGGATGAGGTAGTCCAAAAATGTCAATTATACCAGGTTATCGATACTGCTGTTCAGGTCAACTATGTGTCCTCACTGCCTCCCCCCCCCCCCATTTTATCAATTACTAAAAGAGAGATATTGAAGTCTTCAACTAACAGTAAAGTTACTATTTGTCTGATCAGTGTGATCTGTTTTTGTCTCACATATCTTGAGACTGTTAGATCTATACACATAAGGGTTGTTATACCTTTTTGAAAGCTTGCCCCTTCATCATTACATAACACACTCTTTATCCCTGGTCATTTGCCTTGATTTGAGATCTAATTCACTTGAAGTCAACGAAGCTCCCTAAACTTTCTTTTGAAATATCCTTAATCCAGGATAGGATAGATAGGTTCTATTAAGTCTTTTTCCATGGAAACTTTTTTTTTTTTTAAATGCAGAAACCCTGGGGATAATTCCTTTCTTTCCTGCCAATGTCAAGTGATGATCTGAGAAAGAAACTAGAAGTTTTTGAAAGAGTCCTTGAAGGCAAAACCCAAAATGGCAGAGGGGGCAGGAGCGCCCCTCCAAAGACTATAGTTTGCACTCAGTCTCACTAATTTGTCAGCATCTCTGTGGATGTTTTCCTACCAGTTTATAGCTTCAGCACCGGCCACTCCAGGTCAGCGGATCCCAGCTCTGACTCTTGGATTCTTCTTCCTTTCCAGATTTCACAGTGGTGGTTTGCCCAGAAATATTTGTTCTATTATGGGCCCAAGAAAAGTAGCTGCATTTACATTTTTTCAACATTTTTTGTTGGTATAAGGACCACTGTGACAACTTCCAAACTCTATATTTTGTGACTAAAACCACAAATCTATAATAAACTTCTAAATTTCTTTTTTGATAATTCCATCTGTCTTAGTCTGGATTAGTTTTAATTGATTGAATGGGTCGTTTCTTCCTTCCTTGCATACTGATACCATTCATGTATGTATTTTTTAAAGATTTATTTATTTTATTAATTCACGAGAGAGAGAGATAACATGCAAGCAGGGGAAGGGGCCGGGGAGAGGGAGAGAGGATCTCTAGCAGAATCCCTCCTAAGCATGGAGTCCAACGTGGGGCTTGATCTCACAACCCTGGAGATCATGACCTGAGCCAAAACCAAGAGCTGGTCACTTAACCCACACAGCTACCCCTCATTCATGTATATTTTACCTTTTTCAGGTACTGGATATTTTTATATTCTTCTATTTTTTTTTTAATTTCCTTTTTCTAGGGGGAACTGGGTGACTTAGTTCGTTGGGCAACTGACTCTTGATTTTGGCTCAGATCATGATCTCAGGGTCCTGAGATCAGCCCCCTTTCAAGCTCCACACTTGGTGCAAAGTCTGCTGGAGACTCTCTCTCCCTCTCCCTCTGCCCCTCCTCCTGCCCCCTGTCTCAAATTAAAAAAAAAAAAATCCTTTTTTCCAAATTCCTCGTAAATCCTTGGAATTTTTCCAGGTCTTACTTATAAGATTTGCTGTGACAGCCCAGAACAGTACTGAGTGTAGGGCTATTTTTTCTCCACTGTGAAAGCAACATCCCTTTGAAGCTCTTCCTGACGCCCTTTGAGTGATGAGATGTCACAGTCTGTCTATGGAAACAGGTAGTAGTCCTCGCCCTGTCTGGCTGTCTGGTATTCTTCCTTCTAAACCTGTCATGTGGTTCTTTCCCTCTCTCCTGTAGTTTCTTCACAAGCAGGCACAGGTAAGTCCCTTCTGAATATGTGAGGGTGCCGCCTGTAGGGCACCAGACCTCCCCTGGGTGCTCTCTCCTCTCAGGACTCTGATTACAGATCCTAGTGTCTTGTTTTTCCTAGGTGTTCAGGCCCATCTGTTCAACTCAGGGATCCACCAGGTTCTTCTGCGTCTCCCTTCCCTGTACCGTGTTCTGGAAACTCTTACCATGTCCCTGGACTCACCTTCTTTATTTCCAGCCCTCGGGAATCACTGTTCTTTGTTGCCTATTGTCCAGTGCCTTAAAAATGGTCGCTTTATATACTTTGTCCACTTGTTGTTCTTGTTTTGGGAAAGGTTAAATCAAGTTACTCCATCTGGGGTGGAAGCATGCATCCCTATTTGTATGCATTGTTAATCTAATTTTGACTATTACATAAAAGTCCCCTTTACTTGTAACTTAAGATTAAATGCTAAGGGAGAAGGAATTCTTGTCTGTTTTCTTCCATATTCTTAGCATCTGGGACAGTGGCATTCAGGAAGATTTGCTGAATAAATTTGGTATTTGAGGTTGAGAGGGCTTAGTGATGTCCCAGGATTTCTCTTTAAGGTCATCACATGAAATAATCAACTTTATACATCTAGCTTCTTAATGAGAGAATTACTTTTACTACATATGTAATTTTTAAGAAGCTGAGTCATGACATAGGCACAATTTCACAACCCGGCTTTTTCACTTACTTTATCTTTAAATGTGATCGGCTATCAGAGATACCTGCTCAGCACTTACCAGTGTTAGAATTAAAGTTAATTGACGTCATGGACTGAATTGTGTCCCCTACAGATTCAGAGGTTGGAGCCTACTCCCCCTTGTGGTGATGTTAGAGGATGGGGTCTGTGGAAGTTAACTAAGGTTCCTTGAGGTCAGGAGGGTGGGACCTCCTGATGGGATTAGCGCCCTTCTAAGAAGAGACACCAGAGACTTCCTTCCTCTCTCTCTGCTGTGTGAGGCCGTGGGAGCCGGTGGCTGTGAGCTAGGAGGAGGGCTCTCACCACGGCGTGACCATGCTGGCGCTCTGCTCTCGGTTCCAGGCTTCCACAGATGTGATGGAATAAATTCCGGTTGTTTCATGTGCCCTGTCTACAGTACTTGGTTATGACAGCCTGAACCGACTAACACACTATTTTCACAACACCGCACATTGTGTTCCTAGCATAAAACAATAAGATGGCTCAGGTCATCCGTCTTCTGCCAGGTTAATGGGAGGAGCAGCAGGAACAGAGAATTTCCACACGCCTGGGAGTAGCCTCTGCATGGCATTCTCGGGGCAGAGTGTTTCAGAGGGAAATGTTGATGCAAAGGAGGATCCATCTTTCAACTCGTCCCCAGAAAGGTGCAGGATGGCACCGTGTGCTGTGTGCACACAGGAGCTGAGGTGGGACAGGTGGGTTGAGTCTCCACTTTTCAATCCCATCTCCAGCAGCACGGGTAATTTGAGAGGATGAAGTGTGAATGCATGTACAGGAGCAGCTGGAGTCCTCCTCGGCGCTGTAGTGAACCTTGTCTCCGCGGACAGCCGCGACCTTGAAACCGCAGGGTTCTTCTGTCCCATCATCTCTCCTTCCTCTCGCACTTCCTACACCTGGGAGCACGGACGTGCCGTCCACTGGATCTGACATGCATTTCTGTTCTCCTTTCTCTCAAGGCCACTCTTGATTTTCTAAAAATGTCTATAGTTTTCTCTTCTTCCCCATACCTATCTCCCATGAAAGGTTAAAGGCTCTTCAAAAAATTCACAGCTGTGGCGTCTTTAATTTCCAGGTTATAGGCTCTCCAACATGATCATGGTCAAAAATACTCCTTCTACAGATGCCATTAACTATTGATTCATTTACTTGACTGAGAAAATGCCCCTGCCAGCATAGGAATTTTTGAAAGCACTTTTGCCCACAAAGCCCCTTATTGAGGACAATAACAACAATAACAAAACAGCAAATAAACATCTTCACTTTCAGGGAAAAAGGAATATAGGTGTGAACAGTGCCCCTCCCCAGTTTGAGACCCAAGGCTGGATATGGACACAGGAACCGAGTCTCCTCTATGTGACAGAAGGGGCGTGAAGGGACTGCAGCTATGTAGCCCTTGCCTGTGTGTGTTGAGTGGGAAGGAAGGAGTTTTTAGGAAGAATTCCACAGCAAACAAAGCCCACATTACTATGTCAACAAGTTGCCCGCCTGAGGGAGTTCCGAAGCCCCTGGTGCTAACATAGCCATCGAGGTGCTTGGGTAGGCTCGGTGATAGAGGAGCTACAACTTTTGAGTTTCTGGGCCCGCATTCACATCCTCTTTCCTTATATAGTTTTTAGCATTCTGACAACGTCTCTATGATGCCCCTACTGAGATACAGGCATGATTAAAACATGTTCTCTACCTTGATGGCATTAATTTTATGTGTGTAAGTAGACAGATGGAATCAAATCATCCGTAGTGTTAGACGAGCAATGTGGTCCGACTGCTGCTCCAATAACTATGCAGCAGAGGGGAGGGCAGGGCAGGAAAGCGTTCAGAAGAGGAGATTTGGGCAGGGTCCCAGTAGATGCTCCAGATGGAGAAGAAGGTGAGGGTCTCCCAGGCAGAGGGAGGAGCAGGTGCAGGATGACCGAGGTCTGAAACAACCCCGACGGAGTAGGTGTGATCAGACCTAGATTCTGTTTGGGGCAGCGACAGTAAATGAGTGTGAAGAGAGAGCTTACAGAACCCATGACCATTAAACTGGATTCTATTTAGTGGTTCATTGGGTTTCCAAACGTTCTTTTTTTGTTTTCTTTTTGGTTAAACAGTAGGGCCTTTTAAAAAAGACTTTATTTTTATTTGTTTAGAGCACTTTTAGGCTGACAGCAAAATTAAGAGGAAGGCACAGAGAGATTTTCCAGGTGCTCCCTGCTCCTACATGCACACAACTTCCCCCACGATCAGCAGCCCCACCAGAGCAGGGCATTTGTTACAGTTGTTGAACCAAAACCAAGACATCATTACCACCCACAGTGTGTAGTTTCCATGACTCCTCCCTCTTGCTATTGTGCATTACATGGGTTCGGAGATACCCATTACATGGGTAATGAGATATATGATCATATCGTGTGATGCGGAGGACTTTCCCTGCCTCAAACATCCTCTATTCTGCCTATCATCTCTTCCCCACTCCCCAACCTGGGCAACCGCTGATCTTCTCGCTGTCTCTATAGTTTTGTCTTTTCCAGAACATCATAGAGTTGGAATCACAAAGGATGTAACCTTCTTCAGATTGGCTTCTTCCCCTTAGTGATATGCATGCACGTTTCTTCATGCCTTTTCATAGCTTCATAGGTCATTTCTTTTTAGTGCTGAATAGTAGTCCACTGCCTGGAGGGACCACAG
Organism: Martes martes; assembly: GCF_963455335.1. Taxonomy (NCBI): domain Eukaryota; kingdom Metazoa; phylum Chordata; class Mammalia; order Carnivora; family Mustelidae; genus Martes; species Martes martes. The sequence continues at coordinate 162,374,096 of NC_137892.1, read as the reverse complement.
TTTCTTTATCCATTCACCTACTGAAGATATTTTGGTGGCTTCCAAGTTTTGGAATCTGTGAGAAAAACTTGCTGTAAATATCCATGTGCACATTTCTGTGTTTTTGATTCATTTGGGCAAATACCAGGAATTGCGGCTGCTGGGCCATAAGGTTAGAGCCATGCTGGTGAGTGTGCGTGTATCCCACGGCTCCACTTCGCCTGTCCTGGGGACACGTGCGAGGGGGCATCTTTTCTCACGCTCACTTGCCATCTAATTTTCTCCTTTGGTGAGGTAACTGTGAAGACCTTTGACTCATTTTCTGATTGGGCTGTTTGTGCTCCTACTATTGAATTTTCAGAGTTCTTTGTACATTTCAGATAACAATCCTGTATCAGACGTGTCCTTCACAGGTGCCAAGGACCTGTTGCTGGCATGTTTTTCATTCTCTCGACATTCTCTTTCACAGAGCAAAACGTTGTTGAGTTTTGTTTTTGTTGTCGTCGTTGTTTTTGTTTTTTAATTTTAGTTAAGTCCAGTTTATCCATTATTTCTTTCAGGGGTTGTGTCTTTGATGTTCTGTCTCAAATGGCATCACCATTCCCAGTGTAATCTGGGTCTCACCTTTGAGAGGAAAAAGGAGGGTATTAGTAATTTCTCCAGGATTATGAGCCTGATCTAGATGTTAGGATCACAGAGTCTGCGACCAGTTTACAAGTTCTTCACATATAAGGTCTTTAAGTAGCAAGTCCTCGAGCACATACAGGTTCATGCCATGTTGTATGCTTGTATGCAATGTAGCACACAGTTAATTCACATCGACTCATTATCAGGATGCCCGGCCCACTAAGAACCACAAACAGGCCAGAGGATGTAAAATGGCTCCCCTGACAGCATCAGCAAACACTGTTTGCAAGCGTGGGTTAGTGCCAGAGAGCTAGTGGATCATACAAATTTAATTCTTTACTTGATTCTAGGGTAATTTCCCCATCAGCAGCAGAAGGTGTAGAAGGAAAACCTCTCGCTCAACAGTCCACGCTCCTCTTGTCTCGGTATTGATATTAATGCCAACAAAATTAGTAATTTGACAATTAGTTCCCCGCTTACCTGAGAAGACATGAAAGGGAGGAAGAAAGTGTTTTAACTAGATTATAATGTGGCTCTGACAAGTCGGGATCCTGTCATGTTATAGCCTCCCAACGTTAACATTTTCATGTCTGCTTGGCAGGTTATTAAAATAAATGAGGGTGCATTGGGCTGCCGCTGTGCTTGCCTCTAATGGGAGTTGAGGAGTTTGCAAGCCACCGATGTAAATTGACCGATCTCAGAGACTGAAAGGATTTGGCCAAAGTGGACAATTAGGATCATTTCTGCACAGCTGAGTGAAATATTCCTTGTTATTTTAATAATTCAGGCCCAGGGTAATTTTCGGAGGCTGGGTTTGTCAAGATAATGTGCCTGTGCTTGTCTGCTTGTCATTTTTAACTCAATCCCACATGTTACAGGTGCAGCCTACCTTACAAAACAGGAAATCATTCACTGGAGAATTTGCATATGGAATACAGATACACCGCATTTAGGGGAAGCGGACCAGGAGATTGACAGGGAGCCGTGGTGTGAATGCCTCACCATGGTGCAAGTCTGAGGGCTGATAGGGGCCGTACTGCTTTGTTGATACAATTATGAGTGTTCTCGGACAATATAAATATGCAAGTGTGGACCGTGTACAGCGCCATTCACCTCATGTAACCTGCAATGTTTGGGTTAAGAAGTGTCTGAAGGCGGGGTCCTCCCTCGCTGAAGATGCAGATACTTGCTTTTGGCTCGATTTTAGCACACAGACTGATAGAATAATAGCTTTAACTTCTTGATAGCAAGACACATTTAGAGAATTATACATGAGATCAAGACAGAGAAATTCCGATGCCCGAGAGTTCATCAGTGCATTTCTGCAAGCAGGAGCTTGTTTGACCAGATGATGTGGTCCCAACAGATTAACATTTCACTTGTGATTACAATGACTGGTATAAAAACTAGAAGTGACCTCTTCTGTGTGTAGGCTTAGTGCTACATGGAGACAGTCACGTTAATTTGAAATCAAGAAGCTATTAAAATAAAATTCCAATTGAAAATCTACCTTCTGCCAGCCCTGCTGGGGGCCCTATCATCCATGTGCAACGAATGGACTCAGCTCAGGAACGTCCTCACCGTAATCTATCCACCCCCCGCCCCCCGCCCGCCACACACGCAGCGTCATCAGAACAGCTCTGTTTCTATCTTGTTTATTTTTTCAGACCTCCATGCAGTAATTTATTTAAAGATAGAATTTACAGGAGAATATTGGCATCGACAACAAAAGTATTAAAGCCAGTGTTTCTGGAAAAAGAGAGACTTGGCCAAGTAAGTGAACCTAGCAAGAGAACAGAGCCAGCATTGTTAGCTGACCATTCACTAGCATGGATTTCTCCAGCACAGTCATATGGCTCTGCGTCTGCCTAACGGGTTCATCAGTAAACTTGGAAGGGTGTGTGGGAATAGGACTTAATATGTTATAAAGTGAAGATACCTGTAACAAGTGGGTTAGGACAAATAAATAAGTGTTGCATAAAAAATCCTAAACTTTCATCTATTTCAGTGTTGTTACAACATCAGTGCCCTTTGCCCCTGAACTCTGCTGGAAGATGGTTTTGTGTATCAGAGAGCTCATACATTACTCCCCACCTGACCCCAGTCACACCTGCTTTTGACCTTGATACATTTAAACTCTCAGGTTGGTTTTTGTTTTTGTTTTTGTTTCTTGAGCCACTCAGAATGAAGGATTTGTGTGTTGAAATGCTGAGGAGACTCCCTCCCTGTGGGGCTCACCACCCATCACAGCTCAGCAGAGTTGCTGAAGCTGGAAGAGAAACTATGTTTCCAAACAGTGTTGTTTGTAAATTCTCTCCAGTATGTTCCTTCTCACCCAGTGGCTGAACTATGGGAGAGACCCTTCTTCCTTGGAATTCCGGGCCAACAACGGGGAAACTATACGAGCTGAATCATGAACAAACAAACCAGCCACAAAGGCGACCCAGAACAAACCTTATGTCTCCACGTGTCCCCCTGCCCCAGGAGAAGAGTGGCCCAGCCTCCTAGCCCCCAGCGGCTGCCTCGCCCCCGACAACTGAGTACCGCATAGTTTAGCACCTTGCGACAGGATATGCCAATTTCTGGGTGAGTCGGGTAATGTCAATAACTTAATGAATGAGCTTAATGGAATAAAGCCTTGCTTCTCATGCAGAACCTGGGCAGCTTGAGCACGCTTCCTGGGTAACCGCTATAGCGTAGGGCATCTCATCAACTGTTCAGGTCTAGGCCCCAAGATGACACAAACCTTCCACAGCCCACTGGCACAGGGTCCCATGGCCCTAAACTGAAAACGCATCAGAGAAACAAAGCGTCCGTGCGGGTCCAGGAGGCCAGTGACCAGCTAGCTGGTCTCGGCCACACAGGCCCACAAAGTGGAAACGGTGACGTTTCTGAATGGAGACAAGAAGGAAAAGCGATGCATTAAAGGGTGCGTGATACAGGCAGACTACAACGGCCACCCCTGCCACGTGGTGCATGCAGACCGCCAGCAGAAGGGCCGATGAGAGGCACCTCCCAGGACAGTTTGGAGGCAGCATCATTTAAAAAGTAGACATTTAAAAAAGAGCTTTGGAATTTTAAGGATTTACTTTGATCATTCTTTCCAGTCGCTCCCTTACCGGCCCGACAAGGACATTCCTCCTCACAATGACCTTCTTGCCGCCCAGTTTCCCATGATATTGTTCCCCACCTGCATGGGACTGGGCATGCCAGCTCCCCACTTTGTTGTGTCTTTGGGTCACCCGCAGTCCCTAGCTTCTGGTGAGACCAGAAGAGTCCTAGACGCTCAGGACTAGAGTGTATCAGCTCAGAGCATTCGGCTGTAGCAGGTGATCAATAAGTGAGTAAAAGTGAGTTGCTATGGATTGGCAGGAGTTTTACACTCAACTTTAAACTTGGCCAACTATGACACGGACAAGGGGGCCGCTGGAGCTAAGTATTCTTTGCAGACTTCTCAGGATTGAACAAAATTACCACAATTATAGGGAATCAATTCTGTGACTATTATGTTATGACTCTGTTCGATTGCACAAATTCCCACTGGGAAAGTCTTCTCTTTTTAATTTGATTGAGAGAAGCAAATATCACTTCTGATTTGAAAATCCATAATAAATTGGAGACATCAGCTGTCAATGCTAAAATATCTAGGAAGAAGGTCTGGCATTTCAATGAGAAGAAGGAAATTAAAGAACCGGTCCATGATCAGGAATCACTTTAAAACCTAATTGAATCATCTTTCGTTGGCCTCATTTTGTCTCTGGTGTCCCAGAAAAGACATCAGCTGATGGCTGAGAACTGCACTATAATACACAAAAGAGTCTGTGTATGTGCAGACATACTTGAGTCAAGGCGTAGTGCCTCCTTCTGGGTACCACTGCTTGTTTCCACCGACGCTCACTGAGGTATAGGTCCCTAACACACAGGAGACTGAACGTCGTGATGGTACATGTCTTTGTTTTACCAGACATTGCAAAATACATTCTATGCTGGCAAAGTCAAGTCTTGCAACCTTACAGAAATTGCAAAAACTAACTCTGAAGTATGTTTTAAATTTTTCTTAGATGAAAATCCTAATCTGGTCTCTAATAGCAACTTTGAATTCATTAGGCAATCCAATCCCTATGTCTCTTACAAGCTGCATTTGACATTTGTGGAGACTTACCCACCGTTCAGCTAAGCAGGTTTTTCCTTTTCACACCACACTGACAGGAATGTAGGGAAAACATCACAAACAACAATGGCTTAGGGGTGGATGTCCCTGTTAATCAGTTTTCTCCTCTCGTTTCAGTTTGCGATCTTCACTTTGTGTTGATTTAAGGGAGGAAACTTGGTATTCAAGGCAAATACTTATCAAAACACAATTTATTCAGAAGAGCTTTCAAATGCAGGTTCAGAATATTTGCCTGAATAATCACTCGAGCTAAAATATGGGGGAGCTCAATTTTTTTTCTCCACTGATTACTAACTCGGTGCTGGTATTTGAATGTACATTTTAACTAAGATTGTATCTGGTATGTTTTAGTTCCTCATCTAGCTTCTTGTGCATTATATATCTTATTTAAAACGTAGCCTTTTTAGGTTGTAAAGCATCGTTCCCACCCGTCTGGCCCTGATAGTCAGCCTCACAGCACCTTTCAGCTGCTTTCCATATCGGAGCTGTTCAAAGGCACTCACTGTAAACACTCACATTCAGTTTAACCCTCTGAAGCCAGGACAGGAAACTACAAATGAAACCATTTATCTGATTCCTCAGTTACATTAGGTTACATTTAATAAAAGTATAGACTGGGGCATGCAGTCGAGATATATTCCCCTCTCAATTTTCAATTTCTTAAAAATACCAATTGTTCTAATTTACTTTTCCTTCCACGTGCAGCATATGAGTGGGGGAGGGTTGTGGTCATGGGAGTGCAATGGCACAGAGAAGCCTCATTTCTGCACCCAAGTGGCTCATGTGCAGACTGAAATGATAACAATTACAAGGAAAGGGATGCCTACTCTCTGACAAGAGCTCAAGTGCTTCTTGAAGATGGCCTTGAATCTCATTCTGCCCAACATGCAGGATTTAGATGGGAAGGAGCTGAAGGTGCGAGGGGGATAGGGGCCTGGAGGCCATGTTTGGGGAATGGCAGATAATATGGCCCAAACTAAAAATGGAATTAGTAAAGGTGAGTGGGAGTAGTGGGTGTCATTTTGGGAATTTAGGTGAGGAATAACATGAAGAGTATCGATGACCAGGATGAGGGTTTTAGAACCCTCTGGTGGGCAGTAAGTTCTCATCACCCACTAATGGGCTGGGCTGTAAGATGAAGCACAGAAGGAATCCGGGCAACATGGAAACAGTCATATTGTCAAAGCTATCTTCACTAATTTTGTAAAGGTCATTTATTTATTTACTTTAGAGAGAGAGAACATGAGCACGGGGAGGGGTTGAGGGAGAGGGGGAGAAGCAGGATCTATTCTGAGCGGGGAGCCAGCCGTGGGGCTCAATCCCACAACCCTGAGATCAGGACCTAAGCTGAAATCATGAGTCAAACACTCAACCAACTGAGCCGCACCGGGGCCCCAAGGCTATCTTTATTGTTAAAGGAGTCAGCGTTTCCTGCACTCCGGGGAAAAAGCCAACACAGGACAACGCGTCAACAGGGAGACATGGCCTTCAGGCCATGGCCAAAGGGGCTGGAGTTCAGAGGACAGGAGAGAGGTCAGAAGCCAGAGCTTCTGGCTTTGGACACATTTCCTGTGTGTATATGCCGTGTGCGTACACATTCTGGCACAACATCCACTATGCAAACTACCCAAGGAAAAGCATGTTTCTTCCTCTTTGTGGGAAGTAGTAAGCGAGAGCCCATGGCTTTTCGTACAAGTGTGAGAATGTTACTCTTTCTGCCTTCGTCATTGCCTCTTTACAGAAACCCTTCGTCTCAAGAATAAACTGGAAACCTATACAACATCCTGGGTCACCTCTTCTTGCACATGGAGAGTGAAGATAAATGAGCAGAGAAGTCACTGTTTGCCTCAGAGGGCACCAAGCTCACACATCCTGGCCAGTTCTCTGCCCTGAGAAGACCAGTGCGGGCGTTTCTCCTTCCATTAGCCCAGCCAGTGAATGCTAATATTGGAATAGGTAATTTGGTAACAGAATAATTCTGAAGTGAGAAGGAGAGAGCAAGAAAAAAGATAACTTAAAAAAATATTTTTAAAATACTAACAAGACTGTCTGTATCTCCAGCCATCAGGGGAAAGATCAACTAATACATCAAAATCTCCAAGATACGGATGCTTCAGAAATGTCACCTCCTTCATGGAAACCCTGTCTTGTCAACTGGTCAGAAGGTTTCAGTGTTTAAACAACCTCGCAGCTAATCTGACATTGATATAAAACTTGCCATTTACATGAAAATGCCAGCCCTCACCCAGGACCTGATGTGGCTTTGCTGTGAGGGGAACAGCCCGAAGCATCTCGTGGATATGGAAAGGGTAGCATGCAGTGCATTTTATTTCAAACAGCTATAAAATACAGAGTGAGCTGGTGCCGCGGGTTACGATGCTAATATGTGACCAAACAGACTCACGTTAATGGAGCCAATCATCAGACGGCCAGGAAGTGTCAAATAAGGGCCTTTGAGCAAAGAAAATGTGGTTTGACCACATTGATCCAGCGACTGCTCATGAACACAAAATACAACTCAGTTGGCCCCTTCAGATCCATTAGCAGAGGAGAGATCTATTCAGGGTGGGGAGGCAGAGTTAGGCTTCCCTGTGCACAACAGTCCAATCTGAGTCTTTGTTCTTCTCGATGATTTTTTGCTCATCAAGCCCATGGGCTCCTAGGATGTGGTCTTATTAAACTGGAAGATAAGGGGCACCTGGGTGGCTCAGTCGGTTAAGTGTCTAACTCTTGCTTTTGGCTCAGGTCCTGATCTCAGCATTGTGGGGTCAAGCCCCACGTGGGGCTCTGCATTCAGCAGGGCGTCTGCTTGAGATTCTCCCCTCCCTTTGGCCCTCTTCCTGTTTGTGTCCTAAGTAAATAAATAAATCATAACTAAATATATAAATAAGATCTTTGTTTAAGATTTATTTATTTATTTGAGAGAGAGAGTGAGCGGAAGAAGGAGCATGAGCAGGGGGAGGAGCGAAGGGAGAATGAGAAGCAGGAAGCCCGATGCGGGGCTCGACCCGGGGACTCTGCGGGATCCTGACCTGAGCCAAAGGCAGATGTTTAACTGACGGAGCCACTCAGGTGCCCCAATAAATAAGATCTTTTTAAAAATAATTAAAAAATAATAATAAAGTGGGAAATAAGATAAAAAGGAGGACTGACTATAAGAAAGGGGGGTCACAGGAGCTCCCCAGTAGCTTCCCATGCACTGTAGGAAGTGTGTTGGGTACCAGATGTCAGGGCCAGACTGGGTCCTAGGGCACATTCTGCTGAACAAGCTCCCAGGACGGAGTTAGCTAGGTGAAGCCCAATTGGGGCCCAGAGGGTTAAAAATATATTAAAAAATGGATATAGTCATTGTCACCATATGGGTATTTTTGTGACCTCTTAAGTGTTTATAATAGTAATCTTCCAGCTTTCTTTTCAATAATCTCCAACCCTTCCTCAATTTATCCAGAAGCATTCCTACAGCCTCCAGAATATAATCAGACTATTAGGGCATAAATGTAGAGGTCACACAGGTGATGCTGTTTTATTTTTCTTCTTTCAGACATGCCACTAGAGAATCCAAAGAGATGAGCCTCAGCGGCACAGGAGGAGGTGAATGCAAGACACATAAGATCAAGGCACATCCTTAGTGGGTCCAGATAGAGCACAACCCTAAGAGACAGGCCAGCTGATCTAAGAGAGAGAATCCGTAAGCCCCGAGACTGTGGATCACAACAGGAACTTTGTATCTCCAACAGAATCAGATAAAAACACCCAATGCTCAGAGTGGGCGGAGCTTACAGGGCTGGGGTGACCCTTTTCTCCCACCTCTGAGACCTCTCATTCCAACAATGCCTCCAAGGAAAGCCTCAGAGCAGCCAGACAAGGTTGCTAAGAAGAAGGTCAGGAGAGAAATGGGGGCCACCACTGCAGACTCAAGTTTACTGCCCTTTACTGTCTCTAGCTTCACAAGATTCAGACCTCACACTGGTCCATTGCATGGGGGACATCATACAGACTGGACAGTGAGCAGGAGCTTCTTATTACAAAAAAGAAGCACCGTCTATGTCAAACTGCTGTGGGTTCTGAAGACAATGTGTTCCATACCCAGGAGTGCTGATATGGGCCATATGGTGGGTGACGTAGAAGGTTGATTGCTCTGAATGATGCCAGATCAAAACTGGTGTCTTTAGAAGGTCAGGCTCTAGTCCAAACAGCCCTTCCATTTAGACCCTATGATACATCCGACACTATGGGCTGGAGGCACTGGCAGTGGGGAAGGGTGCAGGTGGTGTTTATGGAAAGCCCCAGGGGGAGAATCACAACATAGGACCTTCAGATTCCGGAGCCATAACATCTGCACCAGAGAATTAGATTCATCTTGAGAGAGTTCTTAGTATATTAGTGGGCTCTGGTAGATGGAACACTTGACCATGGGGCAGAAATAGACTGTGAATCCAGATTATGCCTTACAAGCAGAGTTTTGTCACCATTACCACATCACGAATCTATATGGGTATCCTAACAGTTTGTCGTCAAATGTGAATATAACATCAGGGATGAAGCAAGCAGGACCAGAAGGCATGTGTGGGTTTCATGACCAGGTGATCTAGAACCAGTGGCCATCTACTACCGTAGTTGCAGGAACACCCTTACCCTAGTGTCTTCCTATAACTCTATAGCCGTCCCATATGACCAGCTGAAGGATGGGATAGCTTAGGATATGTATGCAAACTGAAGATGAATGGCAGCCACAACACTGACATTCTGGGATGCCCAAAATAGACAGTAGAGGGAAAAAAAATCTTTCCAATGGGCAAAATTGACTTTGTGTGGAAGGATATTAGAGCAATTTGAGAGTGTATACTTACTTCTGAATTGTTAGCAGTAGCCTGGCAGTTGGTTGAGGACATGGGGTGGGGGAGTATTGGAATATAATAAGCAAAGAGCTCTGATTAAGGCAAATGGATGTATCCATATACAGGAGCGAGCATGATATGTGAAGATATTTGCATCACATGCTAATGCCCAGCAGAAGGCATCTGTTGTGGAAGAAACATTGAACACCCAAGTAGACAAAATAACTCAGCAGTCAATATTTATCAGCCATCATCATTAGCCAACAAAAAATTTGCAAAATAGCATAAGAATAGACTTCATGATTATAGAGATGGAGGTTAAGCACTTACCAAAGCTGCTTTACCTACTGACTATTCAACACGCAAGGCACAAGGACCAACAGTGACCCTCCTCCCCCAATATGGCACTGTTCCTTGAGGAGAGCAACCAGCCACGATACGGGCTGGAAAAGAGACTCCACCAGACCTCTTCCATTCTACAATGGCCAGCGGTTTATCTTGACAAAAATGACTGTCTATAAGGTCTAAATGTTTGTCTTTCTAGCCAGCAAATCCTCTGGCTAGAGGTTAGCCCCACTCTCCAAGGAATTACGGGTTGTCTAATCCCATACACACAGAATCTGATTTAAAAAACAAAAACAAAAACAAAAAACCACTTCACAACATGGAGGTATGGAGAAGGGCCATGGACCACAGAATCTAGTGGTTGTTTCATGCTCTGAACTTCTTAGGGGCAGCCAGCCTCGGGACATTCTGGACTAGCACTGTCTGTTTCTTGCCCCTTGCTATCGTTATATACTATGCTATGGAAGGCCGCTGCTGGATAAGGGGGTGATCACAATATCAAAGAATGGGCATACACTTCTTTGTTCTTCATTATTGAGAAAAATTATTCAATCATCTTCTCTTCTTGGTCTATGGGAAAATAAAATGTAATATGGCAGAGGCAGGGTGATGAAGTCAAATGTGTCCTCTGGAAGATGGGTTGTGAAACTGACCATGCCCCAAGATCATCAGGACGACTTGTTTGGATCCAACCCTGAGTTCCTTATCTAGTAGGTCTGGGGTAGGGTTCAAGAATTTTCATTTATAACATATGAGCAGGTGGCACTGCGGCTGCTGATGTAATCTGGAGACCACCCTTTGAAAACCACTGGTCTGAGAGGTGGTGTAGAGATATCTGCCTGGCTCACCTTAATGCATGGGAGCAGACCCTCCCAGAGTCACCTATGTCTGGGTCATATAACTCCACTCCCATCCCAGAGGAGAGCAATCCAAGGTGCACATCTGGCACATACTGTCTGATCAGTTGTTCTCCCAGCAATGTGGATTTTAAAAGGAAAAGGAGCAGGACTGAGAGTTGTCTAAAAGAACCACAGTGATATCAAGTGCTCTAATGACAGGACCCCAAACGTCAGCAGTAGAGATCCCAGATCTACTCTGGTTCTATTCCAAGTCTAGGTGTTTTTGTTGAATAGAACTGGCTACAAGTAAAATTCACTTTATTGCAACACAGAAATGTTCAGTCTTCAGTAATAGGAATGGAATTGAGATTATTTAGCACAGACATTGGGAAGATAGACAATGAGACAATGACCACGTTCTCACAACCAAAAGGGAGGCAGAATAAAGAACACAGTTGCAAAAAAAAAAAAAAAAGAAAAAAAAAAAGAACACAGTTGCAACTAACATGTAGAAAGGAGAGAAGATGGCTGAACTTGCACTGATCAGGCCCTACACCCAATTGCCCTACTTAGAGATTTTGTTTCATATATTGGTTAGGGACACCAACTGCCCCTATTTCCCCAGAACTGAGGGGTTTCTCTGGACACTGGACTCTCGGTGGTAAAACCAGGACAGGAAAGTAAATCAAGAGAGCCACTCACAATACTCATGGCATTGATATTAGGGTAATGCCATCAGGGACACGTGGCTGGCTCAGTCAGTAGGGCCTGTGACTATCTTGGGATTGTGAGTTCAATCCCCACATTGAGTGTAGGGTGTACTTAAAAAAAAAAAAAAAGATAATGCCATAAAGTTGAGAAAAGCTGCATATGGACTTCTACTTACCAATAATGTACTGGGTAATTTGGCCCCAAACTTCCTGCTGAAGATAAATGAAAAGCTATACAACATAACAAAGAAAACACCCTTTAAAATGAACAAATACCTAATAAAGTAATAGTATATTATTGGGCCAATGTTGGGTGGTATTCCTCAGGGACAGATCCTAAAATAAGGAATCATGTGTAAGGGCTTTATTAGGGAATTTCTGTCTGAAAACACAGTGAGAGAGCATGGAAGTCAGAGACAGAATGAGGAGAGCCAAATGAGAGTGTCCTTTTGGACTTCAACCTAAACTTTCAGGGAGCTCTAAGGTGCAGCTTATGCCTCTAAGTTTATCTATTCTTCAACAGGGTCGATATTTAACAGCCATATTTAACGTATTTAACAAAGCCCATATTTAACAGCCAGACATTTTGGCTCCTGAAACTAAAGGTGAATTTGCCCAGTGACCCTAGTTATTTCTCCCAAGAGAATCCCAGGTAAACATCATTACAAGTAAAGCTCACAGAAATCTAAAAATAGGCACATAAAGCAATGACACCAGTGGGGCAACATGGCCAGTGAGCTTGAACATATGTCAACAGAAACTTCCCAAACTGAAATGCAAAGAGAAAAAATAATGAGACAAATAGGAAAGAATATCCAAGAATATTGCGGCAATTATGAAAAGAATATGACATGCCTAATGACAATACCAGACAGAAAAAAAGAGAGACAGCACAGAAGTAATGTTGGCACTAATAATAGCTGAAAAGTCTCCAAAATTAGTGACAGACACAAGGTCACAGGCCCAGGATATTCAGAGAACACCAAGCAGAATAAATACTCAAAAAAAACTACAACTAGGTATATTCAAACTGGGAAAAAAAAAAAAAAAAAAAAAACAAAGAAAGAAAGAGAAAATCTTGAAAGAAGCCAGAGGAAAGAAATGCCTTAGGGGGCAAAAATAAGATTACTTGAGACCTCTTGGAAGCCATGCAAGGAATAAGATAGTACAGTGAAATGTTTGAAATTTTTAAAATGTTAAATGAAAAAAATCCAACCATCAAGAGTTCTGCATTCAGTAAAATTACCATTCAAAACTAAAGTAGAAATAAACACTTTCTCAAGTATGCAGAAAAGGGATTGTGGTGCCAATAGACATATTTTGTAAGAAATGTTAAAACTTCCTCAGAGAGAAAGTATTTAGGCCAGTAATTCATATCTACATAAAGAAAAGATGTTCACAAAGAAAGTAATAAATGAAGGCAAAATAAAATACTTTATTTTTGTATTCTTAATATAACACATATTTGTTCAAAGCAATAACTGAAAATGTACAGGTGACAATAGCATATGGATGAGTGTAATACATGACAACATTATTTCCTTATAACACGGAGAAGGAGGAATTTTGAATATTCAGTTATAAGTTACCTGTGAACCAAAGTGTTGTTTGAAAGGAGACTTAGATATAAATGGATATTGTAAAATCTGAAGCAATCACTGAAATTTCTGGTGGTTAAACAATGAACATCGTAGTAACACATGGGTCAAATAATAAGTCTCGAGACTTTCAACATATCTGATCTAAATAGAAAATAAAAGGCAACTCACAAAAATGTATGAGATGTAGTGAAAGCATTATTTAGAGGACAATTTATAGCATTACATGATTATATTAGGGGAAAATGCATAAAATAAGGAATGCAGTCTTCCATCTTAGTAAACCCAAGGAAGAAGAATAATTTAAATCTAAAGCAAGCAGAAGAAAGAAAAAAATAAAAAAATTGAGATAAATGAAATTGTAAATAGGAAAACAATAGGGCAAGTCAATGGAACCAAAACTGGTTTTGAAATGATCGATAAAATTGATGACATTCTAGCCAGGATAACAAAGGAAACAAGAGGTGAATACTTCATTAACATCAAAATTAAAGAGGGCTCATCACTACTGATCTGATGGATGGTAAAGTAATAGTAAATGAATATTAGAAAAGCCTATACCACAAGTTTAATCATATAGATAATTTAGATAATTAATTACAAGACATAAGTCACAAAAACTCACACAGGAGAAACTGATAACATCAAAAGCCCTTTCTCTATTAAAGAAAGTGATCAATACTTAATAACACCCCTAAAAAAAAAAAAAAAAACAAACCTTGAAAATTTCACTTGTGAGTACCATTAAATTTAAGGTATAAATCATACAAATTCTCAAAAATTCCATCCAAAAACAGGGACAAAGAAGACAATTCACAGCTCATTATATGAGGGCACCATTACTCTATCACCAAAACCATGTAAAGAGGTATAAAAAGAAAACTGCAGACCAATACTTCTAATAGACACAAAATATTAGCAAAATAAATCCACCAATTTGTTAAAAAAAAAAAAAAGAAAAAGTGCAGTATGACAAAGAAGGACTTATTTCAGGTATCCAAGTCTGGCTCAACATTTCAAAATCATTCATTATAATATACCAGCAGGGTGAGAAAGAAAAATTATATGATCATATTAATTGATATGGAAAAAACAACTGACAAAATCCAACACCCACTATTGATAAAAACTCTCAGGAAAATAGAAAATGAGGTCAATTTCCTCAACATGGTAAAGAACATTCAAAAACAAACAAGGGGTATATGGCTCAGTGGGTTAACCATCTGCCTTCAGCTCAGGTCAAGATCCAAGCTCTCTGCTGAGTGGGGAGTCTGCTTTTCCCTCTCCCTCTGCCCCTCTGCCCTGCTCCCACTCTCTCTCTCTCTCTCTCCCAAATAAATAAAAATTTTAAAACAAACAAATTAAAAATGTAGTTTACACCATTCTTAATGAGAAGCAGCTAGATGTTTTTCTCTTAAGATCAGGAACAAGCCAAGGTTGTCTCCTCTAACCATTTCTACTCACCATTGTGCTAGAACCCTTAATTAATTCAATAAGAAAAGGAAATAAAAGACATATAGTTTGGGAAGGAATAAAGCTTTTTGTTCTTTGTATTGTAATGAACAGAATCCCAGAAAGTCAACATTTGCAACAAAAATAAAACTCCTGTTACTAATAAGTAATTACCAGACGAACTGTAGGATACCAGGTCAATATGCAAAACTCAATTGCTTTGCTGTATACCAACAATAAACAATTGAAAGTTGAATCCAAAATCAATTTTTACTTACATTATCACCACAAATATGTAATACATACATATACATCTAATAAAATGTCTACACAATTTATATTTAGAAAATGACAAAACTCTGATTAGTGAAATCAAAGGAAATCAATGATCTAAATTGCACAGTAAAGGAAATTATCAACAAAATTCAAATGCAACCCACTGAGCAGGGAAAAGATATTTGCAAATGACATATCCTTACAGGGTTAATACCCAAACTATATAAAGAACGTATATGACTCAACACTAAACAATAAATACATACATACAGATATACATAAAATAAAATTTTTAAAATGGGTAGAGGATCTGGATAGATATTTTTCTAAAGAGGTTATCCATATGGGCAAAATGAAAATGCTCAACATTACTAATCAAGAGGGAAATGCACATTAAAACCATAACGAGATATCACTTTACACCTGTAAGAATGACTAAAATAAAAAACATTGCCACCATGGAAAACAGTATGGCGGCTTCCCTAAAATTAAAAATAGAATTACCATATGATCCTGTAATAATTCCACTACTGGGTATTTGCCTAAAGAATACAAACACACTAATTTGAAAAGATATATAAACCCCTAAGTTTATTGCAGCATTATTTAAAGTAGCCAAATATAGAAACAAACCATGTATCCATCAATAGGTGATCAGATAAAGAAGATGTGAGATTATATATATATATATACATATATATATATGTATGAATGAATGATATTACACTACTCAGCCATAACAAAAATAAAATCTTGCCTTTCACAACAGTATGGATGGACCTAGAGAGTATTATGCTAACTGAAATAAGTCAGAGAAAGACGAATACCATATGATTTTACTCATATGTGGAATTTAAGAAACAATACAAAGAAAACAGACAAAAAACACAGACTCTTGAATACAGAGAACAAACAGGTGGTCACCAGAGGGAGAGGGGTGGGAAGATGAGTGAAATACGGAATGGTGAGTAAGAGCACAGTTATCCTGATGGGCACTGAGAAATATATAGAATTGTTACATCATTATTTTGTGCTCCTGAAACTAATATAACACCGTATGTTAATTACAGTTGAAAAAATAAATCAATAAGGAAATCTTCTATATTCATAGATAGGGAGACTAGACATTGTTTCACACTCAATTCTTCTCAATTTGATATATAGATCACAAATTCCATATAAAATACTGGCAATCAAGTTCATGGTATTTTTTTAAACAGTTCTAAAGTTTATATCAAAAAGCAAAACACCCAGAAGAATCAGCACAATAATGAAGACAAATAGAGTTGAGGGACTGACACTACTCAGCTTCAAGACTTACCAAAAATCTCAGTAACCAAGGCAGTTTGGTATTCATAAATGTTGAGACATAGAGATTGGTGAATCCCAGAAATAGTGAGCTCAGAAACAGATTCATAACAGTGGTCTAATTTTCAAAAAGAAATGAAGGCAATTCAATCAAGGAAACAATAGTCTTTCCAAAAAAATGTCAGAAAAATTGGATGTCCATATGCAAGGAAGGAAGGAGATAGGGAGAGAGGGAAGAAGGAATGGGGAGGGAAGGGGAGGTAGGAAAGAAGGGAGGGAGGGAGGGTGGGAGAGAAGGAAGGAAAGAAGGAAAGAAAGAAGAAAAGAAAGAAGGGAGGGAAGGAGGGAAAGGAAAGAAAAGAGAAAAAGAAGAGGCAAGACACAGAACTTACACCTTTCATAAAATTTAACTAGATGAATCATAGACTTAAACATAAGATGAAAACCTCTAAAACTACCAGAAGCAAACATAGGAGAAAATCAAGGTGGCCTTCAGTTTGGTGCTAAGTGTTTAGATACAGGATCAAAAGCATGGATCTCTGAAAGATAAAATAGAAAAGTTGGTTTTTACAAAAATTAAGAAGCTTTGCTCCATGAAACTTAACTGTTAAGAGATTGAAAAAAGAGGGGCACCTGGGTGGCTCAGTGGGTTAAGCCTCTGCCTTCAGTTCATGTCATGACCTCAGGATCCTGGAATCCTGGAATCGAGGCCCACATCAGGCTCTCTGCTCAGCAGGGAGTCTGCTTCCCCACCCCCCGCCTGCCTCTCTGCCTACTTGTGATCTCTGTCTGTCAAATAAATAAGTAATTTTTTAAAAGAGAGATTGAAAAAATAATACATCGAGAGAAAATATTTTGAAAAATCTATTATTTGATAAATAATTCTATCCAAAATATACAAAGACTCTCAAATACAATAAGAAAACACACAATCCAGAAGCATCTGGATGGCTCAGTGAGTTAAACGTCCAACTTTTGATTTTGGCTCAGGTCATGATCTCAGGATCATGAGATCAAGCCCTGCATTGGACTCCATGTTCAGCAGGGAGTCCCTTGGAGATTCTCTCTCACCCTCTCCTTCTGCCCCTTACCCAGCCCATGTGCATGCTCTCACTCTGTCTCTCAAATAAGTAAATAAATCTGAAAAAAAAAAGAAGAAGAAGACACACAACCCAATTAAAAATGTGCAAAAGATCTGAAGGGATACCTTGCCAAAGGAGATACACACAAGACAGATAAGCATATGAAAAGACATATGTCATTAAGGAAATGAAAATTGAAACAATGAGGAGCTATCATTGTATACGTACTAAAATGGCTAAAATAAAACAAAACTGCCAATAAAATAAAATAATACTAACTGCCAATAAGGACATAGAGTGATAGGATCTCTCACTCACCATTTATAAAATAATGCACAATCGGAGACCCACCTTGGAAACAGGTTTACACATTCTTCTAAAGCTAAACATCCTCCTACTATGTATTTCAGCAATTCTGCTCCTGGATATTTACCCAATGAGCTAAACATTTGCATGCACACAATACCTGCAAAAGGAGTTTTGAAGCAACTTCACTCATCATCTCCAAAACCTGGAAGCAGCCAAGGTAGCCTTCTATCAGTGAATGGAGAGACCAAGTGTGATGCACCCATTTAATTTGATACTATTCAGTATCATTCAGGTGACATGAGCTATCAAGCCATGAAGAATCATACAGGCGCCTTCAGTACATGTTGCTAAGTAGAAGAAGCCAGATTGTGTTTCCAACCATGTGACATTCTGGAAAGGGCAAAACTATAACTGATTTTTTAAAAAGATTTTATTTATTTATTTATTTATTTATTTATTTATTTATTTTAGAAAGAGAGAGAGAGAGCATGAGCTGGGGGAGGAACAGAGGGAGAGGGGCATGCAGACTCCATGTGGAGTGTGGAGCCTGACATGAAGCTGAAGGTGTGGCTCTATCCCTTGACCCTGAGATCATGACCTGAATGAAAATTGAGAGTCAAACTCAACCAACTGAGCCACCCAGGTACCCCTATAATTGATCTTTAAGAAGGTCACAGTTGCCACAGGTTGGATTGTGGGTAGGGGTGAATCGTTGAAGCACAGAGGCTGTTTAGATCAATGAAACTCTTCTGAATGGTACTCTAATGATGGGTTCATCTGCCCTGGTCCTTTCAGGTTTCTTTTCCTGTACATTTCCCGGTCACAGCCATCGTAAGTGTTTCCATTGGGTTATATAAACATTGCACTGTAGGAATGCCACCTATCATGGAAGCTTACTTTTGTCTGTCATATGCCCTGGCGTGGTCTTTCCCTAGTCTGTGGCTAATCTATGGCTTGTGAGTGCCCTCAGCTTAGGGAATGTTTGCCATACAGAAATTTTCATCTTATTTTAATATAGGAAAGTTATAGTTATTTTTCCCCATGTTCCTTTTTTTTTAATGACTTATAGAAAAACCCTACTGGCGGACACACTGTATCTCCCTATATACAACTTGTTTTGTTTTGCTCATTTAGGCCTTTAATATATCTGTACTTCAATTAATTTCAATTTTCTATATGGGTAGCCAAGTATGCCATGATTATCAGGGACCTATCTGCCATATGTTCATTTCATACATGAATATATAATTGTGTGCTTGTGTGTCTGTTCCTGCATCTTTGATGCTGTCCAGTCAGTTCATTTGTTCATCTCAGGTCCTACATGACATTAAATAGCACAGCATTACAATTATTCTTGCTGTTTGATGAGGTGAGATCCCCCCTTTACGATTCCTCAGAGATATCTTAACCACCGTTAGACTATTACTAAGTTTTAGGAGGCAATCATCCAGTTTTGTAGAAAAATATGAAACTGTTGATGTAAATGGCTTTACATGTATTAAATAAATTGGAGAAAAAATTGATGCACTGTTCCCATCCACTAATATGGGGTGTCTATTTACTTGCTTTCCTTTCTGTCTTTCAGTGAAGTTTCATAGTCTCTAAAATGAAGCTTATATGTATTTAAATTACATTTGTTATACATATAATTTGTTTGTTGCTATTTTAAGTGGGATTTTTAAAATTACATTTTATATTTGATTGCTGCTTATATTTAAGAGTGTAACTGATTTTTTGTATATTGATATTTTACCTAACAATTTCCTGAGCTCTCCCATTCTTACAGTTACCTTCAGATTTTCCTGGGCTTGCATGGAGACAATCGTGTTGTTTGAGAATAAGGGCTGCTTTATATTTCACCTTCAATTGTTTTGCATCACATTTAAAATTAGAGGATCTATTAACATGATTCACTTTAAGAGGAAAACCCTTCAATATATGCAGAACAAAACAGAACACCTTCATCAACCCTTGAGGCTCCCTGGATTGCAAATCTTGGCAGTTATAATGGGCACTTAGCAGTTGGGACGAAGGACCTCAGACACAGTGATCATGACTGCAAACAAATTTCCTCCTGTTAGGACAGATAGGTGGACAAAGAATTTAAGTCCTGTCATGCCATCTTGCCCAAAGGCATAGCTAGTGAGTCACAGAAACACACCGATATTTGAATATGAATTAAGGCAAGGTACATCCCACAGAATTGGGAAAAAGTCCATTGGACTAGAGTCCCAGCAGCTTACCCCAACATAACCCCGAGGTGCCACTGTCAGGCCCTCAATGACCATGGCTCTCTTTCCCTGGCCCATTTCTGTTCATAAGCTTCACTTTTTATTCCATGTTGTAGATGTTTAAAGAATGCACAGTGTGACCTTTGAAAAGGTTGCTTATGACTTTGCTCCTAGAGCAAAGCTTACATCATGACCTACAATGAGATCCAGTTACATAGGGCTTGGCTTCCAAACCAATGTATTTAATCAGACACAATGGCCAGAGCTCAAGCAGCCCTCTGGAAATGCAAAGGTTTTGCCACCAATGTTGGAGTGGAGTGATAATATAACCAAGATGACCACTTCGCCCCCACACCTCACTCTGAACTCATCATGGATTTTCATTGCCTTCAGGAAAAATTACTATCTCACTTCCATGACATAAAAATCAGCTTCACCCACTATACTCCCTAACGAACCACAATCGACAGTAATATTGAGCTGAAAGACACATTCTCTGATGCCTCCATGGTTTTGCACAAACTGCTCTATCTGCATAAAATAATCAATTCCAGTGTACCTGTTTCAAAGGCTCAGGACTTAGAAAAGTTTTACTGTGGGTCAGCCTGTGCTTGAGTCGAGCTACAATTCCTCTGCAGTCAGACAAGACTTCTGTACCTTCTCAGAAATCCCTGGCACACGAGGCACCATTTTTCTCTCAAGCTTTGTATCTATGTGGAATGTTGTTCCCTCTGCATTGATAAAAAAATAACAACAGTGATTCTCCAGCCTCTGTGGCTCTGGTACATGTGGACCCTAATAACTCTACTGAAGATCCAGCATCCGAGTACTAAGTGGGATGGTCATGGGGATGGTCATGGGTCCTCACTTGGAGGACCTTTGCTTTTCTCGTGCCCCATCCTTTTTGTCTTATTATTTCATGTCATTTGTTGGCTGCCTCTCCCACAGGACTTTGGTGCCAAAAGTCATGTCTCTCTTGATTTCATCTTGACAAGAATGCTTCTTTCAAAGAGTCCCTTTGAAAACGAAACGTCACAATGAATACCATGTTCTGCACTGCATGGTGCATGCCTGGCCCCTCCAAGGCAGTAGAATTCCTCGAGGAAGTTCAGTGTGTTTTATGCCTTCTGCAGAGTATGGTGCCTGGTATAGGTCCATGGAAGGTAATCAATCAACATGTATTGGCTGAATAAATAAATCTCTCCTTTCTGGGGAATTAATATTTGGATTATTCTTTGATGTAATGTACCTTGATCTTGTGTTTATTCTTTCACAATTGTCTCATGCAACTTGTAGACCCAATGGAAATGTAAATGCTTAAAGGTTTCTCCTACTAAATAATCAATAAACATACACGTTCACTTTGACTGAGTGGCGACTGACACAGTTCTTCATATGGTTAGTATACATTTTGTGTAAGCTAAGGTCCCATATAACGGAGTCTCATTATAACTACACTGGACTAGAATTGTTTTATAATGAGAGAGAGAAGGAAAGCATGAGATAAAGCAAAATGGAGGGAAAGAAAAGGAACTGAAGGAAGGAGGGAGAGAGAGAGAGAGAGAGAGAGAATTCTTGCTGCTGCTAATTTTAATTTCAGTTTACTACTTGAAGAATGTCCTTTTCCTGGATCTTTTTTTTTTTTAAGGCTAAATTGGGTACCTACCATGAGCAATGCAATATGCTAGGTGTTAATCCTTCAAAAAGATTGGGCTAGTGGATAATCTTTCTTCTCACAATTTCAAGTTATTTTATAGGACAGATGTGATAAACACTCGATTTTCTAGTTCAGTTCTCAATCTTAAATTTATTGACACATTCTAAAGTGTCCTCAGGTCAGCTCTGGTTTCCCTTTCTCCCCGTCTTTATTAAAGAATAACTTCCAAGCAGCCACGTGAGCTACAGACAGACACAGAGATGAAGGCTAGATGGTGGTCTACTTAGAAAAATAGATTGAAAATGGTTTTGTGTGTCCTGAGAGGATGGGGATGATAAAGCAAACCTCTGATTGGAAGATTGTAGGACCAGAGAAAGAAAAGACATTTGCTCAGGAATATAGAGATTTCTTTATTTGTTTTCTCTTATTTTCAAACCCATTGTGTATATTAAGGTTTGCCTTGGAGACCCTTAACCTGTCAGGATTATAAATGATTATTGAGTTTGCCTATCAAATATCCAGTGCTGATTGGCTCGTCTGAATAACCACACAGATTTGGAGTTATGGTCGGAACCAGCTATAAACTGATGGCTCCCAAATTTGTCATCCCCAGAGCACCCTGACTCTCACATCTCATCTCAGTCTGCTCTGATCTTGGCAGCACACCCTGGAAGGGAAGACACCGTCCTCTCTGTGTGGAGGCCAGAGCAGGCAGCGGGCGATTCGAGCGCTCTCCTCAGTTTTCTCTAACAGCTCATGTAATTCGATGCATCACATCAGCTTAACTCACACTTGAGGCCGTCTCGAGGAAACCAAATGACACCTTTGCCTTTATGTGGCCCTGGGATGGGGTGTCAAAAACACAGCTTTCTCTTCTTTTGGAATTCTGATTTTCTAATAAATTAAACAAGTTAAGAAAGTGACTCATGCTGTTTACCAGTTTTCTACCATCTTTTCCTGTCTGCCACAACACAGAAGCATATGTTCTGTTTGAAAGCTTTACTTATGTATAACGTTTTCTATGATTAATGATGTGCCAACACTGTACATCATTGTGTATGCCTAAGTCTTGTATCTATGTGTGTGCCTAAGTCTATAGCTGTATCTGAATCCATCTACATCTTTGTCTGTATCCATGTGTACCTATATTTGAGTCTCTGTCTGTATCCATATGTGTATTTATGTGTTTGTCACATCTGTATCCATACGTGTCTGCATCAGCTTCTACAGTTGTAACCCTATGTGTATCCATACCTGTGACCACATTTGTATCCACGTGTATCCACAGTATCTGTCTCTGTATCCACATCTGCATCTATATTCTCATCCACGCCCATGAATTTAGCTGCGCTAATTTTAACGAACTGCAGGGATCCTTCCTCAGCGCACACACTCAGATTTGATAGTAGCTTTGAAAGAAAATTGCCATGTAGGATACTTATTCATGTTATTCCATTTAAAAATTCAGCCAAATTTGCATGCCTCTTTATTTTTTTCAAAGAGGTACCCCCCCCAACATGGTTTCTCATCAGCATCTGTCGCCACGTCCTTTATCTTTCTTACGTTTTTCTTCAAATTTTCTCTATATTCCATTTTTATTGGTTTGTTTAAATCCAGTGTATGAGTCCATTTAAATAAAAATAGGGCAGCCTGACAAGTATTTGCATGGCATGAAATTACAAGCAGGTGAGAGTTGAACAATTAATACTTCTTTTTTCTCAGTGGTGGTACGAGCAGTGCCAATTTAATGCTGTTTAAGCTTATTATCTAATTGCATGCTTGTGCTAGCTTCAGAAACGGCATGACATGAAGGCAGACTTGGGCTCTGTTCCCTCTGCAGTAGAATATTCAATTATTTGTTCTGACTCATGTAATTCCCTGTATTCCAAGCTTGTTAATGTCATTACAGAGCTGAAATAAAGTGATTACTCTTAATGAGTATTTATCCAATAGGTAATGCAGTTCCTGCACCCTCCAGCTGACAGTGGACGAGCCTGGGTCCCTCTCTTCTTGGATCCCCTCCTCCAGAGGCTCCATCCCCCATCTCTTGACTTTCCTGTCAGGGAGGCAACATTGCATTGCGGTGTTCTGTGAAATACTGTCAGATGATGGGGAAGAAATAAAACTCTTAAAAAAAAAAAAGGAAAGGGAAGAATTGCAACGTCCCCCGGCAGAGTTCCAGCTAATGACCACTGTTTCCACTCGCTGGCAGTGATGACAGCTTGCGCTAAATGATAATGGCGTGCCTGCTGTTGAGTTTGCCCACTTATGTTATTTCTCTTGACATGGTTCTGGGGAAGGCCTAATTTTTTTGACATTTGACCATGCAAATTTGAGTCCTGATACATTATTCTGCATTTACATCCTCCCAGTGTTGCTGTTTAAAGTGTGCTACAAGCTGCAGGAGCTCAGCTAATAAAGGCCACCGAATGAAAGAAAGTTAAATATGAATGCAAGAGGGGGCCTAATGAAGGGCGGGCTTGTACATCTCAAAGATGACCTTCTAGAGATGAACGAGTGGAAAATCCTTTTTAAAGCAAATGGTAAAGAATGTAACATCCACTTTTTTTCTAGAATATTTTTAAAGGTTTTCATATATATACCAATGGGAGAGGAAAAAAAAAAAGAGCCCATTATATATTACATGGACTTTTTTATACTCAGCTTATCAGTTAGTGTACTATTAACCAATTTCATGGCGGTGTTGACTTCTCAAACAGTGAAATACATGATTATGCAGGAAGCATCTTGATTGCTAGACCTACTGATACAGTGTCTCTAAATTTACTGAATAGTTCCACACCACCAAATATCCTAGCTGTTGGGTCTCTGAGAAACCCTCCTTATTACAGATTTCTGTGGCTTTTGAAGCAAATTAAACAATATACTGTATCGTCCTAAGCTATAGGCCAAAATTAGGGTATGAGTTAATAAAAGTGAGAAAAAAGAAGTAAATAGTAAATAATAATAGTAACAATATGAAACAGATTTTAGAACTATTAAAATGAGCACCTAATCCTAATAGATAAAATATCAGTGTTCTCAAGTTTTATTATGTCCATCAACATTAATGTAGGTATTTTTAAATGCTATTCTACTCTATAATGTTTGCAAAAAGAAAAAAGTTACTGTTTATTACTTGCCTATCTTTATATGTTTATTTAATAATCATTCACTTCACTACCTTGGCATTTATTCATACATTTTGAAATGCTCTATTATACTTAGTCTCTCTTGTGGTTAAATGTATTAAAAGATATCATATAATAAGCAGTAGTTGAGATTTGTAAGTATTAAGAATATTCCAGAAAATCCTCTTGGTAATTATGGAATAGACACATTTTTGTCTTTTTCTCTCTTCCTCTCACGCTCCCTTCACCCTCCTATCTGTTCTCCTTTCTTTTTCCTTCCTTTTTGTTTTCTTTTTTCACATTTCTGAGCACCCATTATATTTTTGAGCATCTACCCTATCTATTTATCTATGTCCATCACAATTTGGATCCTGGGAAGTTTACAAAAATGAATAAGACAGAGTCTCTGAATATAAGAATCTTGTAATAGGGAGTGACTAAGCGAATATAGCTGAAAAAATAAAAAGAAAAGAAAAAAGCTTTGCTTTAAAAAATGTTCTTATTATCAGGAGGTTAAACCAGCTCCTTGAGATCAAAGTTAAAAAATGTAGCTGTCAATTTGATTTCTACGAATGGGCTATTTTCCTTCAAGTTTTCAAAGATGTGTGTGTTCTCACATGTGATTCTGTGCCTGACTGGTTATCATTGATTGGTCAGTGCTGTGCTAATCCCTTACTTTCTCCCTGCTTTCATCTTCTGGAAAGCACCCAAAGAGACTAGAGCAGAAGTCACCACAGCAGCTGTGGGCTCTGTGGGTTCTTGTACTTGGGGGAACATCAGGTAGCAGCATTGACATTCCACCACCAGCCAATGCCATACTTCCCATCAACAGCAACCACAAGCTCAAAGGCACCATGTTTGTTCTGAGACATGGACTAAAACATGTACTGAATGCGGATTCCTGACCCAAAGGAGGAAGCAGATAAGCGTATGGCTAAGAAGCCTTCCTATCACCCTCAGAGTCATGGAGACATAGAGTCCATGAATAGGGTCAGCGTACATTTTGTTTTTTCACAAAACTTTTAAGACAGAATTTAGAATTTAATTTTAAATATGCACTTTTTATTTATTTTTTTATTATTTATGGTTTTCTTTTCCAGAGAAAGTACATGAACCAAACTTCCTCACATCATTGTTAGGATGTAGTCTTTGGGAGAGCAATTATGGAGACATACATCAAATTCTCCCTCCCATCGTCCACAGCCATCACACTTAGTTCTTATAAAGGTACCTGGGCTCTGTTAGTGTGTTATAAAGTAAACCCTCATCGAAGCTCTGAAGGGTCTAGAAGATTAAGCTAGAAGCACGCAGCATTGTTAGCCAGGAACAGCCACACATGGCCTCCAGAGGATGTTGCAGACATCTCTGAATGGTCTCCAGTAAGTCAGTGTATTAACCACCTACCGCTGCATACAGAATGCCATCAAGTACAGAAACATTGCTTTCTCACCTTACAGGTTCTGTGGATCTGGAGTCTGGGTGAAGATGAGTTGGGAGTCCCACCCCAGGGTCTCCTGAACCTGCAGTCCAGGTGCAGGCCATGTTTAGATCTCATCAAAGACTCAACTGGGGAAGGAACTACATCCAAGATCCCTCAGATTATTTTAGTATATGGTCTCTTGGCATCTGTAAAACAAAGAGCTAAAGGCTATTTGCTGCCTGGAGGTCAACCTGAGTTCTTTTAGGCCACCCACAGTTCCTTGCCAGGTGCCTCCCCTGTGGCGGCTGTCTTCTTCTGAGAGAGCAAGGGAGAGACACAGTCAGATTCAAGCAGGGAGGCCCCAATATACTGGGTGATCTCATCATGTAATTATGTGCCTGGAGCCATGCATATCTCCACATCTTTGCCATTATTCTGTTAGTTAAGTGTAATTCCCAGGCTCTGCCCAGACTCAAGGGAAGGGAATTACACAAAGGCAGAAATACCAGGAGATAAAGACCCTGGGGTCCACCTCAGATTCAGTACAGCTGTATTCAAGAATTCACTCAATCTCATTGAGAGGATAGTAGGTATCAGGCAGGCAAAGCGGTTGGTGAGGAAGACATACCAGTGAACAGAACAGTCATGGGGTTTATATTATAAAGGGGAGAAAAGACAATAAAAGAATAAACAATAAACTATTTCTCATATTGATAACTGCTATGAAGCAAAGAAGAAAGAGAAGGAGGAGGAGGAGGAAATGAGGAAGGAGGAAGGGGAGAGAGGAGGTGAGAACACCTAGCATGAGAGAAAACCCAGGGGCAGGTACTTACATTGGGCTATTAGAGAAGCTCTGTCGGAAGTGGTGACATGAACTATGTCTTACATGATTGTAAAAGGAAACAACCTTGCAAGGACCTGTGCTAGAGCTTTCCAGTTGGAGTAATAGCAAACACAAAGGCCCTGTGGCTGGAGTGAGAAAAATGGAATGTGATGGGACCTTCTTGGGCAAGACTTATGCAGAAAGATATGAAAGACATGCAGGTGCCAGGAGGATATGGAAGCCATGGTGAGGAATTCGGACTTCATTCTAAAGGCGAGGAGAAGCCAGTGAAGAGACTGGACTTGAATGGGCACAGAGACACTTCCTCCATCATAGAAAGGGTTGGAAGGTCAGTGACCAGATGCAGGTTGGCTTACATATTTGATGGCAGAATACCAAGACAAGTCACTCGGGTTGGAAGTTCAGTGACCAGATGCAGGTTGGCTTACATATTTGATGGCAGAATACCAAGACAAGTCACTCTGGTTGAAATAGTGTTCTTAAATACAGATGAGGAAAGGTCATTAGCCCCAGAGTGAGGTGTTTGACCATGCTGAGGAATGGAAGGTGTTGCTCAGGAGAGCTGGGGAGAAACATGGTAATGCATACTCAAGACTGGAAGAGCTTTGAGGGTCAATGTGAGAACTGTGGAAGGGAATCCCTGTAAGCAGGGTTAAATGTTTTTCTCTGAACATGGAGAACATGGACAGTTGGCTACCACTTGGGTTTTCCAGGCTTAAGTATTCTACAGGTGACTGAAATCACAAGGTAGCAAGGAATAAATGTGTTTTTAAGAGGATGTGATAATGAAATCATAAGGTATGTAAACATATGAAGAGAGTTGAGGATGTGCTGGGGGAGAGGTGAGCAGCAATTTACTCAAGGAAAGGGTGTCCATCACAGGCAAGAATTTAGGGTGGTAACGTGCATGGGGAGATGCACGATGTCTAGATCAGCGTGGAAGGTTTGAATCGACACCTCAGAGCGGCATCGTTGCCAGGATGGCACAGACAGGAATGCATCCCTGAGAGGCATGGCTAAGGTGGGATGTCTGGAGAGAAGACATGACCCAGTATGGAGGCCCGTTTTCTGTAGGCATTCGTGTGAGTTCCTGGAGGAGTAGGTCGGATGCAAGGGTCAAGAGAAACAGCTTCTCGGTGTAGGAATTGCACTCATTAACAAAATGAAGGGAGGCCCATTATTGGCAGCCCATGAAAGAACATCTTCCTTACAGGGGTGGATTTTCTAAAAACATGTATTATTATAGCAGTTGTATATGCGTGTCCTCAGAAAACTAAAAAAGTACAGACCAAAAAAAAAAAAAAAAAAAAGAGTTAAACACATTAAAAAATGATTCCCAGGTGCCTGGGTGGCTCAGTTGGTTAAGCAGCTGTCTTTGGCTCTGGTTGTGATCTGAGAGGTCCTGGGATGGAGGGCTTTCTGCTCAGTGGAGAGCCTGCTTCTCCCTCCTCCCCTACCCCCACTCATGCACACTCTCTCTCTCAAAGAAATAAAACCTTAAAAAAAAAAAGTTATTCCCAGACCATTCAGAGGTCACCAGTAACCTTTGACACTTTCTTCCATCTTGGCCTTTCCTAAACACACAGGTGTGCGCGCACACACCCACCCACACACACACAGGTGTCTGGATCAAAATGGGATCTTACAGCTAACGGTGCATACTCTTGTTAAACTTTTGGTATATTTTCTCAAAGTTAGTCTTTTATATGTAACTTTTCCTAATAGTGTTTTTTTTTTAATTTATTTATTTGATGGACAGAGTCCTAATAGTGTTTTAAAATACTCTTTCAATCTGTCAGAATCTAGTACATGCTTTGCATCGTTATTTCATATATATATTTATATACATATATATATATATATATATACACACTTTCTTTTTAAGATTTTATTTATTTATTTGACAGACAGTGATCACAGGAAGCAGAGAGGCAGGCAGAGAGAGAGGAGGAAGCAGGCTCCCCGCAGAGCAGAGAGCCCGATGCGGGGCTCGATCCCAGGACCCTGGGATCATGACCTGAGCCGAAGGCAGAGGCTTTAACCCGCTGAGCCACCCAGGCGCCCCATATATATATGTATATTTAAATAATACAAATATTAGATATGTCTATTAAATAATACAAATATTCTGATTGTTAAAGAAACTTAGCCCAATTTTCTGTAGAAAGGGCCACTATTTTAATTTGTTTCTGCTTCCTCCTGGAATCATTTAATTTGTCCTTCATTCCCATATTTTCATGAACTGAAAATTCAGTTTAAATGTTTCATATTAAATATTGTTTTTGTAGGAAAAAACATAGGTGATGCTGAATTGCTGATGTCAGATCACCTCAGGAGACACACACTACTCATGTTAGCCACCACCTTAGGGTGGGGACAACCTTTGTTCTTCCTTTGTGGGGAGCGGGGGGTGGCGCTGCACAAATGCCCAGTGTCTCAGTCCACTTGGGCAGCCATAGCAAAATACTACGGCCTGGGCAGCCTACGTGGCATAAATTTACTTTCTCATAGTTCTGGAGATTGGGCGTCCAGGATCAAACTTCTGACCAACGTCTCTTCTTACCAGGACAGAAACCTTATCAGGTCAGGGCCTCATCCTTATGACCTCATTTGACCTCAATGACTTCCTTGAAGGACCTAGCTCCAGATAGATCTACACTGGAGCTTAGGGTTCCAACACATGGATTTTGTGTGTGTGTGTGTGGGGTGGGGAGACAGAATTCAGTCCATAACACCAAGTTACCATCATCCATTCACTTAAAACTTTTATTAACAATTATTAACAATTAACAATTCATAATGATTGTCTCCAATCAGTAGTTAAATGAATACTTCTAAAATATTTTTAAATTCTGTCATTATTTTCATATTTGTTCACTGGACATTTTTAAAGAACCCTTAACTTTTAAAATGTCATTGGTTGTGGGTGGTGAGTATTAAGGAGGGCACGTATCGCATGGAGCACTGAGTGTGGTGCATAAACAATGAATCTTGGAACACTGAAAAAGTAAAGTAAAATAAAATAAAATAAAATAAAAATCATTGGTTGTATTTTTTATTTTATTTTTCTTAAAGATTTTATTTATTTATTTGCCAGAGAGAGAGCACAAGCAGGGAGAGCAGCAGGCAAAAAGAGAAGCAGGCTTCCCACTAAGCAGGGAACGTGATGTGGGAGTCAATCCCAGGATCTCGAACTCATGACCTGAGCCAAAGGCAGATGCTTAACCAACTGAGCCACCAAGGAGTCCCAAAATGTCATTGGTTTTAATGAGAGACCAAGGAGTTGGGCTACAGGTGGAAACACTGTATAAACCACAGGAAACAATGCTATGCTCTTCTCCACTCCTACGCTGCCATCCGCCATCCCAGTCAGGATCCTTTGGGCCAGTGATCCAGGTCCTATCTGGTGACACCTCTGCCACCTCTGCCCTTCGATCTGGGATCATTTGATGTCAGTCTGAGAACTTGCTCTTGAGTGTCAAATAAAGCAAGAGTGCAGGGAGATCTGTCTGAGACATTTGCCTCACACTCCATCATGAAGGAAATCTGGTGGGTGTGGAATCACTGTTTAACCCTTTTCTGCTGCTTTCGAGCTGTCTCTCTAGCTACAAGTTCTTTTTTGTTGTTGTTGTTGTTTTTTAAGACTTTATTTATTTGAGAGAGGAAGAGAGAATGCACAAGAGGAGCTAATGTCAGAGGGAGAAGCAGACTCCTTACTGATCAGGGAGCCTGAGGCAGGACTAAATCCTGGGCTCCAGGTTCATGACCTGAGCCGAAGGTAGTCACTTAACCAACTGAGACCCCCCAGGTGCCCATCTCTAACTATGAGTTCTATGTGGCACTTCCTTTCTAGTCATTCAGTGTGGTGTTCCCTGAGCTTCTGGACACTGTGGGTTGGCATCTGTAAGACAACTCAAAAATGTTTTAGCTATCCTTGTTTTTTTTTTTCATTCTTTCTTTTTTTTTCTTTCTTTCTTTCTTTCTTTTTTTTTTTTTTTTTTAGTAGAGTTAGTTTTGACTGTACAGATTAGTGATTTGACAAGTTTATACATTAGTTGCCTTTGTTTTCAAATGTTTCTTGTTTTTCCATTCTCTTTCTTCTCTCATTCTGGGAACATGACTACACATTTGCCAGGTCTGATGTTCATATCTCACATTTCTTTTATGTTCTCTACTTTTTAAATTCAATTTAATCTCTATGATTTGATTTGACTCTTTTCTATTGAGCTGTCTCAAAGTATACTAATCTGTTCTTACCGAGTTCAGTGAACTTTCCTTCATCAGTGAATTATTTTTTTTTAAAGATTTCATTTATTTATTTGACAGAGAGAGAACACAAGTAGGCAGAGAGGCAGGCAGAGAGAAAGAGAGGAGGAAGCAGGCTCCCTGCCCAGCAGAGAGCCCGACGCAGGACTCGATCCCAGGACCCTGAGATCATGACCTGAGCTGAAGGCAGAGGCTTAATCCACTGAGCCACCCAGGTGCCCTCATCAGTGAATTATTAATATTATCTTGTACTACAAGAATATTTGTTACATTTTTATACATTCTTATTATTGTTAAATTATATCTATTGTTAAATTGTATCTTTCTAATTATACACATATGTAGGTAATTAATATAATTATTATTAAATTAAAAATATATATAAGTTTTTATTTTTGATTACTGGATATGTCTATTAAATTCTTCGAACATAATTTTATTTTCATTAATTCATATTTGCATTTCTTGCAATTGTCTTTTTGTATGTGATAAGGATAGTGTGTACAGGATTATATATTATGTTTTTATTATATATTTTTAGTTGCATAACCATTTTTTCTCATTTAAAAATTTGGGCTTTGAAATGTGATTTAATTGTTATTAATACTGACACTATACTTCCTTCCATTTCGCATTTTTGGGGAGTCAACTTATTCCAAGCTTTGGTTTTTTTATCTTCCTCTCCTTCCTTTCTGGGAGCTATGGTTCTGCTTATTTCTGCTAATTTGCCTTGATTTTTAAGATCCAAGATGACAATATATATAATTGTATAAAGATGTATCATCTGCATGTTTATGGTTTACTTAGTTTAATTTCTAACACCTGTTTTATAAATACTACTTCTGCCTCCTTAAAATGTTCCCCATCTTTCCTTTCCCTTTTATTCTAGTATATTTTAGGTACTCCTCCATTTCCCACTTCTTCCCCTACATTAATTGGGAAATCCAGTTACGGTTTTCTCCTTTATGCTTCTCTAAGATAAATCATTCAAGCGATATTTCCTTCATAAAGTATACACAATCATAAGTGTGCCCTTGCACTGAGATGTTTCTCTCATCTGTACCCTTTGTTCTGAGGTGGAACCTTGAGAGTACCCACAATGACTCTCCTTCCAGAGTCACGGATCCACCACCTTTGGTTTTCTGATGGTTTAGAAATCAGAGTTCTGTATGCTTTATTTTTAGGAAACTTTACTTATTATTGAAATTACCATTCCCAATTGTATTCTCATAATTAATTACGATTTCTATTTTTTTAATTTAATTTTATTTTTTCAGTGTTCCAAGATTCATTGTTTATGCACTACACTCAGTGCTCCATGAAATACATGCCCTCCTTAATAACCACCAGTAGGTTCACCCACCCCCCAACCCCCCCTCCAAATCCCTCAGTTTGTTTCTTGGAGTCCACAGTCTCTCGTGATGCATCTCTCCCTCTGATTCCGCCAATTCACTTTTCCTTTTCTCCTCCTAATGTCCTCCGTGTTATTCCTTATGTTCCATGAATAAGTGATTCCATGTGATAATTGACTCTCTCTGCTTGACTTATTTCACTCAGCATAATCTCCTCCAGCCCCATCCATGTTGGTGCAAAAGTTGGGTATTCATCCTTTCTGATGGAGGCATAATATTCATTGTATATATGGACCACATCTTCCTTATCCATTCGCCTGTCAAAGGGCATCTTGGCTCTTTCCACAATTTAGCGATTGTGGCCATTGCTGCTATGAACACTGTGGTACAGATGGCCCTTCTTTTCACGACATCTGAATCTTTGGGGTAAATACCCAGTAGTGCAATTGCAGGGTCATAGGGAAGTTCTATTTTTAATTTCTTAAGGAAACTCCACACTGTTTTCCAAAGTGGCTGTACCAACTTGCATTCCCACCAACAGTGTAAGTGGGTTCCCCTTTCTCCAAACCCTCTCCAACACATGTCATTTACTGTCTTGTTAAATTTGGCCATTCTAACTGGTGTAAGGTCGTATCACAATGTGGTTTTGATTTGAATCTCCCTGATGGCTAGTGATGATGAACATTTTTTTCATGTGTCTGTTAGCCATTTGTATGTCTTCATTGGGGCAGTGCCTGTTCATGTCTTCTGCCCATTTTCTGATGTGACTGTCTGTTTTTGAGTGTTGAGTTTGAGGAGCTCTTTATAGATCTTGGATATCAGCCCTTTGTCTGTAATGTCATTTGCAAATATCTTCTCCCATTCCGTGAGTTGCCTCTTTGTTTTGTTGACTGTTTCTTTTGCTGTGCAGAACCTTTTGATCTTGAAGATTTCTATTTTTACAGAGCACAGGTTTTCTCACTATTGTATCTTTCCAATCCAATCTTGCCCTGTTTTCATTTTTCTCCTGGTTCAACCTTTTTGGATACTTACTGGACAAGAATCGTTCATATAGAGGACACGAGCTTACTACTTTCTGAATCTTTGCACGTTAAAATGTCAAAAATTATTTTGCTTCTGATCAGAAGACTGAATGATGCCATCATTTATTAAAATATTGGTGAAAAACATTCATTTCCTTACAAAAACTGAATACAATCCAAACATCTCAAGCTTCCACCATAGCACATGAAATGTCTAAAATATTTGGATTACCTTTGTTTTGAAAATAAATTATTTATTTAAAAATAACAATAAGAAAAACTTTGATATTTTATCCTTCTCACTGGAGTGTAGGAATATCTCTAGAGTATTATGAGTATTATATTTCTTCATTCATATTTCACTGTTCTTGACCAAAGACCAAAAAGAACAAAAAAAATTTTTGTCAAATCAAGCATTTTATATTATTATTCTTTCTCCGTTTGTTTTTTCTCTTTCGTTCTCTAGAACTCCAAGTATATTTTAAATTTTCATCAGTTGCCCCACCAATATTTCAACTTTATATTAGTGATTCTAATTCTTTTTCATGTTTGTTTTTTTTCACTGATAAACATTTTCTGTTTACTATCACAAAATCTTAATTTGGTTATTTCTAGAAAATTGTGTGTCTGCTTCACAGATTTAAACAGCAGTTTTGGCTAATATTGGGACAGGGATAGTATCCACATATGACACCCAATATAGGAGTCAGTGTCAATGGCAGGTGACAGATGTAAAATAATGTTAGTAATAATAATAATAATAATAATAATAAAGTGTCAGTCCACTTATTTATAATCACAAAGTAAGGCAGGCTTAGCATAGCTCTCAGACCTCCTCACAAGGGCATTTCTTCAAACAGGCCATCTTGAGCCTCCATAATCTCTCAGAGACATTGTTAAAGAACTTCACAATATAGTGTATATTCCTCTGTAGCACTTACCATAACTGCTATCACAACATTATTTTGTGATTGTTTGTGGGCTATCTCCCCAGTTGATGGCAGGCTTCTTGGAACGAGGAGTAATGTGTGCATCTGGCATAGTGTCTCTTGCCCTAAGCAAACTGCCTCAACATAAATGTTTGCTGAATGAATGCATGAATCACTATATCCAACTTAGGCAACTGATCAACTCTATGGAATTTTTGTATTTGTCTAGGAACAAGTCTTGAACTTCTCCCCTAATGCACAGCTTCTTTGGCTATTGACCAGAGCCATGATAAAGTTCTCTGACGTCCGAGGCTTCTAGTGCTGATGCCTTGGCCCGGGTGGGGAGGGCAAGGGAGAGGACTTTAGCACAGGGAGGTCTGAATGCTCCTAACTCTTCCTTCAGGGAAGAATCCCAGGTGTATTTGTTATTGGAGAGAGTGGCATCTCTAGATGGCCAGCCTGCCATTCTGATACTATCACCCTCCCAATCATAGGATATAGAAAGCTGGTTGGACATTACTTTCAGCCTGACAAGCAGAGCAATCCTGCAAGTATGTTCAGGAAGGACTGGATGTGGCATACTACAGCAAGCAGGGGGCTTCTCTGGAAAACATCTACACATCCTTGCTGGAGAAAAGTCAGGTTAAACCCTCAACCCAGCTAATTACACATAACTATAGCTCAGGTGGTCCCCTTTCTCTGCATAACCTCAGCAAAGAGCAATAGAGACATTGGATAGTAGGTTTAAGTCAAATAAGTCATTACATTAATTTACCCAAGAAGGTGGCATTTCAGGAGAAATGTGCATGAAAAGTTATGTGAGAAAGAATATTCTATGTACAAAGAAGAGTAAATGCAAAGGCAGCAAGACAGGCCCATGTTGGTCATGTTGGAGGAACCACAAGCTGGCCAGCATGGTGGGAGATGTGTAGCTTCTAACACTTTTTCTTGTTATTTTTTCCTTCTCTATGACTTGCTAAGCTCCCACAGTTAAGAGACATGCATAACTCCTTGGAGGAGATTTATAATTCTATAGGGATGTGTGGCAGTTATCACAGGGCCTCACTTCCCTATTCAAGCTTGAGGGGGAAAGGTAGAGTGAGCAGAAACCAGGAACTCAGCATTCACTGTGAAAAACATTGATGGCTCCCCTCAAAAGTAGCTCATGTTCCCCCCAAACCTGCCAAAAGTGAGATCACAAAGGCAGGCAGTTGTACAGCACCTGAGCTAGTACTTAAAGTAGCAAGGAACAAATTTGTACTTTCACAGCTGTTGATTAATATGTAGCTCCTACTTGGTCCTAACATGGTCATGAAGTTGCTCGCACTCTCAGATCTTTGCATAAGACTAGGAACCACACTCACTCAAGAGGGATGGAGAGGAGGGGGTTTCTGACAACTCCTTAAAGAAACTCGTATAAGGGCATACCATCCGTCATACTGTCTCCGATTTTATAGTTAACACGGAGTCTGAAAAGATCTTCAATAATATTTGAAATCTAAAATGTGGTTCTCAAAACACATTTCAATACATCAACATTCTTCAGGATTTTATCAGTGGTTATTACAACTCTGTCAGCGACATGGAAATCTGTTTAAGCCTCTGCCACCGTGGTGAGTTCATACAAGTTCTGAAGAGTGTGTGTGGTGGAAACCTGGTTTGGTGAAGGATTATAGGGATATGTGCTGAAGGAGTTATTCATAAAATAAAATGAATAATTATAAAATTATATAAATTACTTATGTAATAGTAGTGTAATTTTTATATAAATTATAATAGATAACAAGAGTGATGGATACGAAGACCAGGTGATCAGTAGAGGCTGTGAGTGATGTCATTTTGATAAGAAAATGAGCAGTGAATTTTTTCACCTAAGAAAATAAAGAAAAATATGTTTAGGTCAGTGTTAGGATTTAAATTAAAAAATAGAAAAATAACCACTGATAATAACATAACTCTAGAAAAAATCATGAGACTGAGCTGAGAAATTTTAAAATCAGATGAAGTCTTCGATACTCAGTGTTCTCAGACTGAGGAAAATAACAGAGACAATAGCTTTCGTATTGCAGGGCTTGGCAACATCTTGGAACCCAGTTTGCCCAACACCTTGCCTACTATATCCAGTGATATTGGTTCTGGATTTCTAGAGAGATGGAGTGTTGGAAATTCAACACTCTGTACCCAGATCACTTGCCCTGAAACGCATCTTTGGACCAAGACACACTGATTCACAGATTACATCATCAAGGTGTCTAGTCAGAAACTAGGAAAGGTGAGATGCACAAGTGAATTGAGCACTACACTTGGTCAATATGAAGAGCAATGGTTAGCTGGAGCCTGTGGCACAGGGGGATGTCAATGAAACCTGTTGACAAATAGCACTATCATAAAACAACAGAGACAGCCACTAGAAAATCCCCAGGTATGGCAGTCAATGAGACAAACTTATCTCTGGACAGGAAGCATCTTGGACTCATGGAGCTTATACATAAATGGACAGAGCACCAACTGGTCGACAGACACCATGTCTATGTTGAGATGACTCACAGCCCAAAGGGAAAAATCAGGAGCAGGTGCATTGACTTTTGTCAAGTTTGTTAATAGGCCACACTTCAGCACCATGGCCAGGGAAATGTAAGTGGCCTGGAACAATATTGACACATTTCACATCCAAAAGGTTTAAGTGGAGATTGACTCCAGAACCACTGGAATTTATAAGGAGCAAAAGTACCCTTGAGAGGTTGAAGGGACTGGACCATGCAGGGTGGACATGAACCCACATCAGTAAAATACTCAGTCACAGGGCACAGGCAGGAATTTGGCACCCCAGCTGTGCCCTAGCCTGATTCTCTCCACGTTTCACAAAATCCCAGAACTTTTTAAAAATAGCTGCATTGAGATACAAGTCACATACCATACAAATCATTCACATAAAGTGTACAGTCCAATGTTTTTTAGTGTGTTCACAGAGTTGTGTAACCATCACCAGAATCTGACTTCATCCACCTGATTATATTTTCATATACTTCATTTTGTAGCATGCACACCAACTCCATTCCCCTTAAAGTCAGATGAAATGTTTATACCCTCATTTTTTTAAATATTTTTTTTATTTATTTGACAGACAGAGATCACAAGGAGGCAGAGAGATAGGCAGAGAGAGAGGAGCAAGCAGGCTCCCTGCTGAGCAGAGAGCCCGATGCAGGACTCCATCCCAGGACCCTGGGATCATGACCTGAGCCGAAGGCAGAAGCTTTAACCCACTGAGCCACCCAGGTGCCCCATACCCTCGTTTTTATCCATTCACCGGTTGATAGACACTCAGGTTGTTTCTACTTTTTGAACACTATAATTAATGTTTCTATGGACATTTGAGTGTAGGTGTTTTGTTTTGTTTTGTTTTGTTTTGTTTTGTTTTGTTTTGTTTTGCTTTGTTTTATACATAGGTTCTCATCTCTCAGGAATAAAGACTTAGAAGCAGAATTCCTGGGTCATATGTTAACTCTCAGATTGATGTTTTGATAAATGGCTTCACTATTTTGTGTTGCCACAATCAAATTACGATGACTAATGTTTCCCCATGCCCTCACCAACATATGGTACTTGCTTTCTCACTACATCCATGAGAGTGAGTGTGAATGGTACTTCAGTGTGGTTTTGTTTTGTATGGCTCTATTTAATGAGACATGTCAACAGGAATGTCTTACATTATTTAAATATTGTTTCCTTTAATTTTTTTAACATATTTATGATGGCTTCATTGACATCTTTTTCGGCAAAGTCCAACATCGGAGCCCTCTCAAAGGCAGTCTTCGTTTGCTCTTCTCTTCTTATCCTTGTTTATAGATCACATGTTCACCTATCTTTGCATATCTTATTATTTCTTTTGTTGAAAACTGGGCATCTGATATAATCTCTTGTAGCAACTCTGGGAAGGATTCCTCCCTGCAACTTTTTGCTGTTGCTGTTGTTTGCTTTCTTATTTACTTGTCTGGTAGAAAAAGAAAACCAAACAAACAAACAAACAAAAAACAAAAACAAAACAACAACAACAAAAACCAAAAACACCTAATTCAGTACTATCTTTCTCCCACAGTCTTCAGCCTGAAATTGCTCTTCAGAGTGTGCATCCTGAGCAAATGTGGGGTCTTTCTTACCACCAAGGATAACTGTGGGTAACTTTTTAGCCAAGGTCTTTGGAGTATCTCTTTCTGTGATTTTCTCATTAAGCTTCAGGCTCACCTGCCTTTATGGGTACCGCACTAAACGACTAGCTTCCACTAATTGCTACACACCTGCTAGCTGTTTTCAACAATGCTCCACAACATAAATTTCTCCACAAATCAGACCAATTAAATCTGAGACTGCTAAAATGCAGAACCTCTTGATACTTTCTTAGCCTCTCAGAGGGCTTTTCTTTGCCATCGCTTTTTTTGTTCTCTCTGTCAAACTTCCAGCCAGTCTACTGTTTATACTGTTGCTACTGGTGTCTTAATACCACAGCACCAAAATCTCCATTGTTTTCAACAAAACCTTTAGGCATGAAACTCCCCACAACCTGTTCCAAATGGTCATTCGACTTGAGGAGACCATAAACACTTCTCTTTTCTCATGGCTTCATCACCCCCTGCACAGAATCTCTGCATCACTGCCTTGGGGATGGGGTATCTTCCGAAGCAAGCACCCTGCTCTACAACTTCAGGGCTGGGCAAAAACGGTAACCCCAGGCTTGTGGTTATCAGGTTCCTGAACACTTGGTATACCACATCCAAGTTAGAGCTTCTGTCCTACAAGGTGAGGCTGGGTGGAGGGAAGACTCTCCAATCCAACTGCTGGCACTTTCCTGAAATACAGCTTCTGCATCATGATGCTTCACAGAATGAGACAGGACAGTGGTCTTCCCCTTTCAGAATGAAACTATAGCTCCAACCAGGGATGTAGGGGAGAAATCAGACCCGGTTTCTTGGTCATAAGCAGCTGGTATACAGCTCTCATGACACCAAACTGGAAAAGGATATTGGAAGGGGGCCATGACTAGCATGCCACAGACTCTCATTGTTCTTACTGGGACATAGTAGATTTTCTTAAATAAATGTTTCCGCATTTGCTGTATATCCTCAGGACCATTTCCAGATACTTTATGTTTTTCTTTTTTTTTAAATTTTATTATGTTAGTCACCATAGAGTATATTATTAGTTTTGGATATAGTGTTCCATGATTCATTATGTGTAACACCCAGTGCTCCATGTAATCCCTGTCCTTAATACCCATCACTGGGGTCACCCACCTCTCCACTCTCCTCCCTTCTTTAATTTTTGTTTTCATAATTGTCACTGGTTGAATGAGTGTTTCACCCGATAAGAGGGTCCACTGAGTTTCTCTCATTGCCATTCCAGAGATCTCTCATCTTGTGTATTTTTTTGAAAGGAGAAACTGAATTTTAAAAACTCACACAAGAACAGCTTTGTGTAAGTCCAGCATTGGTGTAGTAAAACTATTATGAAACCTTAGTTGTTTCCTTTATGATAGAAAACTGTCACAAAATATACTTGGCAAACACAGTAAAATATACTGAGGAATTCCTCTTTACATCCCAAAGCAATAGTCACATGTGACATTAGCCGTGAGAAATGTTAGAATATTTTTGATACCATGACAATGCCAATCATATTGTGGTATTAATATGGAGCATCAGCACCCCCAGAAATCAACCATTCCCTACTTTCCCTAAGAACTGGACATCATCTTCCTAGCAATCTTCTATCACCTCAGAAACTGTGATGTCGCTTTGAAATAAGAATTGCTTCTCTGGGGTGCCTGGGTGGCTCAGTGGATTAAGCCTCTGCTTTCCGCTCAGGTCATGATCTCAGGGTCCTGGGATCGAGCCCCGCATCGGGTTCTCTGCTCAGCGGGGAGCCTGCTTTTCCCTCTCTCTCTGCCTGCCTCTCTGCCTGCCTCTCTGCCTGCTTGTGATCTCTGTCTGTCAAATAAATAAATAAAATCTTAAAAAAAAAAAAAGAATGGCTTCTTCTGTGAAAAATTCTCTGGGTCCCCTGAGCTGCTGGAAATCGTGCCTTGGTCTAGTAAATGTCCATGTGTTCTTGGGGACATCTGAGATCTGCAGCTAGGGCCACTGGCCACCTAGCAATTAGAGTCTTCCAAGTGCTTACACAGCCTTTTATGCCATTCCCCCCCTCTGTTAGCCTGAACTTATCTTCGCAAATAAGTGATTCCACCTATAATAGCCCCAAATTGTGACCTGGAATGTGCCCAGAGTGGTGTGCCGTGGGACCAGATCACCAGGCTCTCTATCACTGTACACATAATACAACCATCAAAGCCTGTTGCTAGGGTCCCAGGGTCAGCCAAGGGATCTTATCTTATGTGAATTTATGGTCACATCCAAGAGTCTTATACCTTTCTATGTCTTTTGCAGAATGTCATCTCTGGAAAAAAACAAACAAACAAACAAACAAATCCCTAGCAGGCCAAGCTGTGCCCGGGGGCCCTGGTTCTGAAATCCATGCCTGGCAACTGCTCACTGTTCTTAACATTCTCAAGGATCTAGTGACTCATGAACTATGTTGGGATTTCCAAAATCTCTGCTATAGCTGGTAGTCTTGTGGGCACCTGCCTTATTGAACAAGGGGACCACATGTTAGACTGAGGAAGTGAGAGGGCCTTGTTACATTCCCCTGGATACCTCAGCTCTCCTGAGCAAGTCTGTTTGGAAGAAGTACAGTAGGAAACCATGTACGATCATGACTCCATTTCTGGTTTTGTTCGTTTTCAAATCACTTTTTTTTTTTCCTATTCTTTTTCCTTCTAGGTTTTCAGAAACATTTTAAGGAATTATTCTTTCTTTTTTAAAAATTTTATTTATTTATTCGAGAGAGAGACAGAGTGAGAGAGCATGAGGGGAGAGGTCAGAGGGAGAAGCAGACTCCCCATGGAGCTGGGAGAGTGATGTGGGACTTGATCCCAGGACTCCGGGATCATGACCTGAGCTGAAGGCAGTCGCTTAACCAACTGAGCCACCCAGGTGCCCCAGGAATTATTCTTTCTAACAAAGCTAACAACATAAATACAGATAGATAAACTTCATATCTATGTGTATAATAAATATATATAAACCAAAATAAATGTGTTATTTATATATATATACACACATATATGTGTGTGTGTGTATATATACATATATATATGTACAAATACATATATATGTATATATATTCATGGATATATTTCTTGAAGGAAAAAAAAGACATTTATATGGTCTTGAATAATGCTGATGTTTGATGGTGTTATCTTTGTGGTAGAACATAAGATGTTGTTGGGACCAGAGTTTGTAGGTAAAGTTGGTATGAAGGTTTCAATCTGGAGTTGGGGTTTGGAGGGTGGGGTTATACTGTTTCCTTCCCAACTTCCTCAAAATGCCCCTCTCTTGCGAATTCCCTAGACGGTGCCAGGGAGTCCTCAGACCAGACAATTGGTTCTATCTGGTGGCTCATGTATCTTTCTTTTCTGCTATTAAAAAAAAATAAAAAGTCCCTTTCCCCAGACTTCTGGGTGGTCACCATATCTCATGCTCATAGAAGGATCCAACTTGTTCCATGTCTCTTTGTAGTTTCTACTTTACCCACGGTAACAAGGGCATTTGCTTTGTGATTTGGCCTATCGTGTACTATTTGATTCTTGCCTAAATACTGTGAGCAAGTTGTGATTATTTTCCTCCCTTAATAAGCCAGGGTCTTAGAGCAGGTAGAGGGAACTCTGTTGCCGTTTTATAAATAAATATGTGTATATATATACATACGTGTATATAATTTACAGTCAGAAGGAATGAAGAAAGGAAAGAAGGGGGGAAGAAAGGAATTATAAATG
Organism: Martes martes; assembly: GCF_963455335.1. Taxonomy (NCBI): domain Eukaryota; kingdom Metazoa; phylum Chordata; class Mammalia; order Carnivora; family Mustelidae; genus Martes; species Martes martes. Next base: position 162,331,825 of record NC_137892.1, on the reverse strand, counting down.
ACACCGGGTCTTCCAGACCAGTATCTACCGTTGTTCAGTTGTTCCTGCAGCCAAATGACCCCCTACTTCACCTTGCTAGCCACTGCTCCGTGAGAATCGAGGCCGATTGGTCCCTATTATCTAAAGTACCACCGCCTATCCGGCACACATTTGTAAATGCATATAGGAAACGCAGAGAGTTAAGTATAATATGTTAGAAACATTAAACCAGTGTATGAATGGAGAGTGGGAAAGTAAGATTTAACTTTAAAAGGAAATTTAAATCTGGCTATATTATTATCTACTTTAGGGCTCTTTAAAATTACGTTGGCAGGAGCCCTGAGTAGTATATCCACGTTACCGTAAATTCCACTTAGATCGTGATGGGGATTAGTGTGAATCAAAACCCAAGCCCTCATCCCGTGTGGAGTGGCAAACACTCACGGCAGCCTCATTTCCACTAATCTGGGGCTGCTGAGTGATCTTTGATCACACCAAGTATTACAGATGGAAAAGTACTCTTTTCAAATCCCCAACGTGTTTCCAACTGTCAATAAAATCCTTTTTAAGTGTCAAAAGCAATTGCTGTGGTTTACACTTACACTGCTAACCATAGCAGCACATTTCAGGACTTCTAAAGCAAAACAACAACCAAATGGCGTAACTGCGGGCCAGAATTCTGACAGGCACGTTCACCCCCAGCTTTAAAGGCATTAGGGATTCATTTCTAAAAATTGCCATTTATGTTAACTGCACTTTAAAGATTAGGTATTTCGCTCAGAAATATCTTATCTGGGAGGCAAAACAACCCCCACTCCAACCCTTGAATTAAACAAACAAATTGCACAGGTGACATGTCTAGCCAGATGTTTAAATCCACATGGAAAATGAAACACTGCTGGTTCCTAGGACATGTGATAAAAATTTTAATATTTGGAAGCAAGTGAACAAAGGATGTCTTACATTTAAAAGACGACCTGAATGCAATTGGATTCTTCCCTATAAATTATACAAGGCGATGGTTTGCGGTAATTGATGTAATAAAGTAGCAGCTCGAAAGAGAGCCAGGGCCCTAAACTAGATGAAGTAAGCAATCATGCTTTCTATCAGAGAGCTCCGTCGGTGGGGCAGCCATCGGTGCCAGACAGAACCCACAAAACCCTGTTGCACTGAAGCATCAGAGGCTTTGGTCTTATTATCTTTCCAGGATGTGCATGTATAATAAAGCTTCTCCAACAAATGAAGGGGGGATGTTTCTGGCAAAATGAAAAGTGGTGATAAACTATGTCCAGATGATTAATTCACGGAAACTCGCCATCACACAGCGACGACATATGCCCATCTCCTCTGTTGTCCCCTTGGAGATTTTCCTACTAAACGTATGTGCATATTTTTCATGGCTACTGATACTTGAATTGCAGCCGGCTCCCATGCAGAACATGAAACACTTCAAACTGCATAATGCTGACTAAATTATCAAGTCTCCAGTGGCCTGGGGGAGCAGTAGCCATAATAATGAGTGTGCTTAAGTGGTTGGTGTAGATCTGCTCGGCCCGTAACTTTAATGCCCCGACTTATCAGGTTGTTGTTTTTTTTTTTTTCCCTCCCCTCCTTTCCCTGCTAGAGATTGTCTCACATAACACTTTGCATTGGAGAAAGGCGCTGATCTGTCACCATAAATGAACGTGAAGTGAGAGGAAGAGTACTGATGGCCAATTTATAATCACAGTTTCATCCAATGAAATTGTCGCTTGGCATGTTATCATCTGTGCTTAGTCCCCCTTATTTAACTGTAAATAATACAATGATTGGTGCCCATGACATCAGAAACTTAGCGTTTTACTTTAAATGATATCTCCCATCAGTACATCTAAAATTAGGGGGTCGGCCTTCGGTGATTTCTTGTCATTTGAGATACTTTGCATGAATCATTTTCTGAAGACATGAAACGCTGTCCAGACCTGCACGCATATATTTGCTGGGTTAGTGATTAAGAGTCCTTTAAAACTCCAGGGGTGCTCTGGTCTGGCAGCACGGGGCTTAGCATGGGGTTCAGAAAACCTAGCTCAGTGTTGGGACAACAGTGCTTTCTGTGTTGTTGGCCACGTTGTGGAACTACGGTGTGCCTGGCGTTGGTGAAGTAACTGTTTTACAGTTTTCCTCATTCTTTTACCAGAATGACAGCCACGGCCACTAAGACGCCACCATGTGGCCAACAAAGAGGACTCGCCCATGAGGGAAAGGCCCCCAGCCAAGGAAGGTCAGCAGGGGCTAGATGAGAGGGGACCCTCTAGTGGATTTATGTGTTTTTGTTTCATGGTTATGTCCAGTCTCCTTGAAACCACACTACCCTCCTCTCAGGCTCTGCTTTGGGAACGGTGAAGCCAGCCAGCATCTCCAGGTGGGGCCCAAGCCTGAGTCTTAGGCAATGGCATCCTTCCCTCACCTGGTCACGTGACTGCCAGATGGGGCGCTTAGAAGCACTGGATCGGTGGAAGTCCCTTCAGGAAAGGGGTGTGCTCTTCTACGTGGGGTGGCCCACGTAGAAGGTGGTAAGACCGGGACAATGGGACCCACCGTTTGCCTCTGAGAGTGAAGATGCTGCTTGGGAGTCAGCAGGCCAGAGGAGAAGAGAGAAGAGTCCCGGCGGTGTCCGGGTCCTGGATGGGCATGACGGCGCAAGACCATGACTTTTATGCTTCCACCGGTTTGAGTTGATTTTCTGACTTGCAACCAAAATCACTCTGACCACTGTAGCCCCTTGCCCCGGATCTCAGTCCCACGGGAGAAAGGGCTTTTAGGGGGATCTCCGTGTCCTAACAAAATGACAAGATCCCACAGCCCTCAGAGAGCAGAGATATGAGAAAAGTTAATCTCTCCCTGTGCAAAGGAAGGAAACAGCTCTGGCCCAGACCTGTGAGCCCTAAGATGCCTCATGGGAAGCTTTGACGAATTAGTGAGATGTTTCCAGTGATAGTATCAGACAGAAAAAAGTCTGAATGTTTCTGGTTGTCATCCACTTATCCCCACATGGTTCATTTCCAGGGTCTCAAACAGAATGGAGTTCCCATTTATTCTTGGGGTATCACCGCTACAGAGGTGAGGCTGGAGCATGGGAACAATGGCACAAAGCTCATGCTGGAGAAAGTGGGGTTCTTGTTGTGCCCGGCAGTGAGGTCAACACAGAAGAGGCCCCTCTGCACGGACCTGTCCCTCCTCCTTGATTGCTGGTCCCTTTAGTTAATATAACAGCCTCCCTCTAAGGAACACAGCCCTCGGGCTCTGAGCACAGCATGGCTAATGGGAGAAGCCATTCTCCCCACGAATAGAGCTATGTGCACTCGGAAGACTCAACAGCTTCACTTTCGTGATGCTCAGGATCGGGGCACAAACTGGCCCAAGGAAAGAGGCAGTGAGAGAGAGCAGGTAGATGGTGGGTGCTCTGAGGTTCTCCAACCCCCCACCGCCCCAGGAATCACTCTGCTTCTCCAGGTCTCATGAGGAAGCACTATTGGCCAATCACCCAGCTAACGGGTCTTTATGACTTTTAACCAGGGTGACTTATAGCCTCCCGCCACCCTTTATGGTAATGCTGGAGATTTTTCCATTTCTATTTGTAATAGTAGCAGTGTCTTTTTAAATGTTTTTAGAAGATTTTATCTATTTATTTGAGAGAGAGAGAGAGAGAGACAAACAGTGTTTTTTTGTTCGTTTGTTTAAAGATTTTATTTATTTATTTGACAGACAGAGGTCACAAGTAGGCAGAGAAGCAGGCAGAGAGAGAGAGGAGGAAGCAGGCTCCCCGCTGAGCAGAGAGCCCAATGCGGGGCTCGATCCCAGGACCCTGAGATCATGACCTGAGCCGGAAGGCAGAGGTTTTAACCCACTGAGCCACCCAGGCACCCCGAGAAACAGTGTTTTTTAAACTGCATGCTTTCCCTCATGGAGTTTCAGTTACATTTCTTGGAGATATATTTTAGTTCAGTTTTGGTTCTAGATGCAATCATTTTCTGTTTCTGAAACAATAACATACCAATGAAAATGAAACTAAGTAATGTTGCATAAGGCATAACTATTCACACCTTATTTTAATTTGAAACCCACCCTTGCAAGTTTCCAAGAATGAATGAGGCTTACATATTGTTATGGGCAGGATATTAAACTCCCAATCCCCAAAGCAATCATAGTGGGAGATGGCCCTTTGGGAAGTAATTAGGCCTACATGGGGTAATGAGGCTTGGGGCTCTGTAATTGGATTAGTGTCCTTAGAAAAAGAGGACATCAAATTATCTCTCTCCACATAAGCACAAACAGGAGATCCCAAAATAAGGACACAGCAAGATGGCACCCATCTACAAGACAGGAAGAGAGTCTTCACCAAGCCCAAGTCACTCAGCACCTTGGTCTTCTCTCTCCAGGCCCCAGTCCTGTGAGAAAACAAGCTTCTACTCAAGCCGTTTGCTTTAGGGTATTTTTCTAGAGCAGGCCAAGCCAAGACACGTACAATATTTATCATTTTAAAACATGATGCAGGGGCACCTGGGTGACTCAGTCAGTTAAGCATCCCACTCTTGGTTTTGGCTCAGGTCATGGTCTCAGAGTTGGAGAGCAAATCCAGGTGGGGCTCAGCACTCAGTGGGGACTCCGCTCCAGCGTCTCTGTCTCTCCCTCTTCCTCCACTCCTAGCCCCCCTCAGGTACTCTCTCTCTCTAAAATAAATGAATAAATCTTTTAAAAAAATGATGCAAATCACATTTTTGACAATTTGTCCATATCAACTGAGGTCATTAGGAACAATGTGAAGTTCGAGATACACTTATTTTGTTATTTATTTAATTGATTGGTTTCCTTTTTGGGTTGGAAGGGTAAAAAAGAATCATTTCCATGTGAAACATAAATAACATTTGGATGTCCTTCACCTTATCATTCTGGAACCAGGATCCAGAACCATGGGCTTCTGATATATCTTTATGGCCAGAAACATTGTCGAGGAAAATTAAAGTATTATACATATCAGTAAATTGAAGGAATAAAAATTCAACCTTCAGCAGAATACACTCAAAGAGGAATTCTCATTTTTAAAGAACATTAAATACTTTTGTGTCTGTCCGTGTTGGTCAGACTCCTGTGTATCTCAAACACAAGACTGTGAGTTAATACTTGAGAGATTGGCAGAATGTCATCCTGACCCACAGCTGGACAAAAGTCCAGCCCATCTTTGCAAAAGGAACAAAACATGATTCTGGTGGCCAAAACGGATGTTTTCATTTAAAAAACAAAACAAAAAACAGCCAACCAACAAACAGTAATCACAAACTTAATATTAAACCAGTATGAATTTGAGGTTACATCTAGTAAATGTAGAATTATCAAGACCAAAGAAAATTAAGTCGAATTGAAATTTTGTTAATACATTTATATTTTTAATGGAAGTACAATTGACACAAAATGCTACATGAGTTTTAGCAAAATACAGTGACTGGACAACTTTACATGCTCAGTTATGCTCTCTACAAGCATAGGTGTCATTTATACTGAACTGAAATTTAAGATCCTTACCTCAGAATGATTTCCAGGTTTGGCCCCAATTTTTCAAAATACAAAGTAAATGGTCAACTAAAATTTAATTCACAGAAATGATATCTCTTTAGGCTTAATCCTTTTTTCATTCCAGGTCCGTTTTTCTGACTAAATCATGTGTTGGATAGTGTTGCTAGAACCTGACAGAGTCTACTTAGCCAGAGAGGCTGAGAGCACACCTGAGGAAGCCCACCTCCTCCTCTCAGAGGTGAGCATGAAACCTCTTCTTTGAGAGAATACAAACAGGGCCCCTGGGAATATAAGGATGAAGACAGGTATGGCTGGGGATGGGCTGGGTGGATAGGGGAATGGTGCAAGTAGAATGACCCAGAAATAAGGAAATTAGGGACAGCAGCCCATTGAAGGTGTAACTAATAAGTGGAGAATGGATATTAAAACGAGACCACTCAATTATTCCAACAAAAGGGTGGAAAGAAAAGAAAAGGACCAATAAACAACAAATTGCAAAATTTTATATTTAAATAAAACTAGTATTTTTTTCTTATTTAAATTAAATTAATTAACACATAATGTTATTGGTTTTAGAGGTAAAGTTCAGTGATTCATCAGTCTTACACAATACCCAGGGCTCATTACATTATGCACCCTCCTTAATGTCCATCACCTGGTTAAATAGAACTAATTTTAAGCACATTAAATGTAAATGATCTAAATGACAAATAGAAGTAAGAGATAGGTGTAAAAAGGAACCCACTTTAAATAAAAGAAAAAAAAAAAGATAGCTAAAAGGAGATGAGATAATCTACAACCCACAAACACTAAGACAAGACAGCCAGAGTGTCTCTTGTACCAAACAAAGTATACTTCAAAACAAGGATTATTGCTAAGGATAAAGGAAGGCATTTTATAATTATAGGAGAATATATTGATAAAGACAGCATAACAATCCTAAATATGTAGGAGTAACAGAGCTTCAAAACAATAAAAGAAAAATGGATAGACCTGAAAGAAGTAGAAAACTCTATAATTATAGTTGCATACTTCAATACTCTTCCTTACTAATGCAGACCTCAAGTAGACAGGAAGTTGTTAGGATACAGAAGACACATTAAACGCAACAACTTTACCCAGCTGGTATTTACAGGAAACTAAGGATGCTCCATCACAATAGCAAATAACACAGTCTGCTCAACCAGCTGTGAAACTTTAGACTGTGTCCCAGATGATAAGGCAAATCCTAAAAAGCTGAAAAGAATTGAAATCAAAGTCACTTGGATCATTATGGAATTAAATTTGGAATAAGTTGCAGAATGATGCATGTAAAATCTCCAAATACTTGGAAATAAATAAGCCACACTTCTTTCCATCTCATTGATGAAAAGATCAAACACAAGTGAAATTAGGAAATCTTTTTGATTGAATGACAGTGTTAAAAAAAAAAAAAAAGAAGTCACATATCAAAATGTGTGGCACACAGCTAAAGCAGTATTGAGAGGAAAATTCATAGTGTTCAAATTCTTACATCAAAAACAGTAAGTATTCCCCATCAATTATGTACACATTTATCTTAGAAAGCAGAAAAAGAAGAGCTAGTTAAATCCCAAACAAGCTCAAATAATGAGAAAACAATGATAAATGTAAGAATCAACAAAATTGATAACAGAAAAACAAGGAAGAAAATTAGTAAAATTAAAACTCCTTCCTGGGGGACAGAAATTTCAGCTGAGCAGGACCTGGCTTGGTGAAAACTCCCTTCTGGGGGTCAGGTGGAAAGCGTTTGGCTGTGGTACTTTTTGTACCATCAGTACGTCTTGTACATCTGTAAACAGGCCAGGGTGAGAGGCCCCAGAATTCTCATATTCAGCACATGTGGGTGGTGGAAGATGAGACCTGGGTCTGTTTTTAATGGTTTACTTGAATGTTTGCTTTAAGACCAAATCCTCTAAATATTGGCCGGCCCTAGATGTGTTAGTCTCTGATCTCAAATCAAATGAAACCAAATCAATGACTAAGTGTCTGAATTCTTATCAAAGTTAGGAAAGACTTAAAAGGAGAGCAGGATCAGGGGAAGGAGACAACATTCCTGTGAAAAGTAATTCACTCAGGTGCATCAAATGCATTCTAACTGGCTCAGGTCTTTTGAAGCTGGTGTCAGCCTTCTTTTCTTCTGTTTATTGCTCTCAGGAGTAGTCAGAGGGCACCTGGGTGGCTCAGCTGGTTAAGCGACTGCCTTCAGCTCAGGTCATGATCCCAGAGTCCCTAGATCGAGTGCCTCATCAGGCTCCCAGCTCCATGGGGATTCTGCTTCTCTCTCTGACCTTCTGCCCTCTCATGGTCTCTCTCACTTTCTCAAATAAATAAAGAAAATCTTAAAAAAAGATAAGTAATCAAAAATAATTGGAAATATACCAGCTAAGCACAGTGGTAGGCACAATAATGTTTATAGAAGCTTATTTTAGTCAGGCAGAGCATATGCTCTCAGGGTGGGCATTTAGATACAGACTCCTAGGTTGGACCCCTGTGATTAAAACCAGCAATAAAATGAAAGAGCATCATGTTACAATTTTAAGGTAAAATTAATGGAAGGGACATCTGGGTGGGTCTGTTGATTAAGCATTTGCCTTTGGCTCAAATCATGATCTTGGGGTTCTGCTCACTCCCCGCATCATATAGGGCTTTCTGCTCAGCAGGAGTGGGCTTCTCCCTCTGCCCCCCCCCCACTCATGTGCGCTCACGTGTTCTCTCTTTCTCTCTCTCTCTCTTAAACAAATAAATAAAATGTTCTTTAATAATTCTTAAAAATAATGGAAGAAAATCACATGTAATATGATCTCAAGATATATAAAAATATAGGGTTGCCTGGGTGGCTCAGTGGGTTAAAGCCTCTGCCTTCGGCTCAGGTCATGATCCCAGGGTCCTGGATTGAGCCCCGCATCGGGCTCTCTGCTCAGCAGGGAGCCTACTTCCCCACACCCCCACCCCACCTGCCTCTCTGCCTACTTGTGATCTCTGTCAAATAAATTTTTAAAAAAATCTTAAAAAAAAAAGATATATAAAAATATGGGTAGAAAAAAAGACCTAGAAGAAATCCCTCAAAATGTCAAATGGGTGAACCATGCAGTCAGCTTCAGGTTGTTCTAACCACATCTTCAGGCTTTATTTTGAATTTTTCTACGTTTACATGAGAAGCCAGTTTAGAAACTCAGCCCCACTAAGACAACACCAAAGCCAGGGAAGAATCCGAGTGAAAACAGTCACCTGTCCCTCAAAGATGCGTTGATTACTTGGTGATTGCTGGGCGTTTACTTGTCGATTTACTGCTCCTTCCCTATGAGAACCCGCATAACAGGAGTAAATCAAGCTTAGAAGGACAAACCGAAGTGTCTGGGCGCAGACCCCGCCATCTCCAGCATGTCTGTCCGTTTCCAAGGAGGGAGCAGTATTTCAGAAAACGATGAAGACAGACACTTTCCTCCGCAGCTTTTAAAGTATGTCCAGGAGTGTGAGAGCAGACTCACTGGCTCCAGATGAGCCCCTTTGTCCCCACCTTGTCTGGATGCTACAAGTTGATGAGTCAGTGCTTAGAGCCGCTCCAGGCTTCAGAGCTGGGTTTAAATCCCAGGGCTCCTCCTCCCGAGTCTGTGGCCTTGCCTGCATTGTCTGAGTTACTCCTCTCTGTACCTCACTTTACCCAAACATAAAATGGACATATTAACCCCACTCTCAGTTGTTTGCTGTGAAAATTCAAGAAAGACACTTTCTGCAATGCCCATGCGTGCACATACATGTGCACACACGCACACACAATGTCCATGTGTGCATGTAGGCACATACACAAGACATCCATACATGTATGCATGTGTGTTGCACACACACACACACACTTCTCCTTAATTAATTAGCAAGTTTAATGACACATTACACAGATGACTATTCCTCATGTCATTTGAAATGATAAATATAATACAAGCTAGTGCGTATTGCACCTGCGCTAGGCGTCAGGCACTGTGCTAGACGCTTTACATGTATTACTTCCCTTACGTTCGACCAGGTTCAGTTTCCAGCAGAGGAAACCAAGGTCCTAAGAGAAGGATGAAGTACTAGCACCCACATCCCACAAAAATAATAATCTGTTAGTTACACTGAAACTCAACTCTTTCAAACTCTCTTTCCTAGAACAGCCTTCTTTCTTTGAAATAATTGTTTTTATAATTGGCTTTGGATAAAATGGTATTTCCTAGGAACACACTGTGGTGTAATAATGAGGGAAGTCAGGGGAAGGAGAGAGATTCCTCAACCACACAGAGGACATGAGTAAACGTCCCAAGTTCTGTAAGAAGTAAAACCATTATTTGATGGTGTGTCTATTTAGAATCACAAAACAAAAGTTCAAACACCAAATCAATTAAACCAGTCATCTCCATCTAATGATTATTTTGGCTGAGAAGGAAAATATGAAACTTGAGCATCTGTACAAATGCTCTCTGACTGTACAGACCCACTCTTTGTACATTGAACTTGTAAGAAGATAGGACTTAACTAGTTTCTTACCTGGAGGAACTAATAAAATTCACATTGATGATCTAGATCTTTCTTATACATAAAAACGGTCTCTGACATAAGCATGTAGTATTGTAAAAACATTTGCATTACATGCATTTCATAAAAGTGAAACAAGTGACATATTAGCTTTTTTTTTGTCAATAGCAGAAATAATTCTATTCTCACTACAACATACTACATGCTGGTCTCATTTTCAGATGAGCAATGACGCTTAGTTTTTTTCGTTTGTTTGTTTGTTTGTTTGTTTTTGGTTTTGGTTTTAACTCGATGTGGCATCTTGCTTCAAATAACTTGGAAGTTGGTTTCCAGGATCACTTTGTTTGGATCTTGGACTGCAATGTCTCCTTGTTGTTGGTAAATGTTGCTTTTAGAGCTGAGTGGGTTTACATGAAAAAAGGTCTACTTATGGCTACACTTGCTAAAAGCAAACAAAAACAAATTTGTTCAATCCCACTTACTAATTATCCTGGGTCTTGCTGGATTTGGTGAGTAATTTTTCTTATTTTCCTACCTCCTTGTTATTAGTGCAAAGAAATAGAAACCCTTATAAAATTAAATATTACCAAAAGGTCCCCAATTTTCCCAAGTCATTTTCAAACAGATTTGATATTTTTTTACCAAAGTGAATTGTTTGGTTGTCTAAGTTTTGAAAGGTGACACATTTATGTTATTTATTGTAACTAAATTATACAATAATGAAGACTAACATGATATCCATTGTTTCAGCATTTTTATATCTTCCCTGGAAAAACTTCTTAAAATTAGCCACAGCCTTGCTCACTAAAATTTCATTTTAAAAGGAGGCATTGAGCGTAATTAAAAATATCTGCCTAGTGTCCACATCAGCAGGGTCCTCACATTCAGAAACGATTAGTAAAGTTTAACAGTTGTCTTTCTGTAGAAGAACACTCTGTCACTCATCCATGAATTTAAAACCTCTGTTCAGAAACTTGCATTTTTTAAGCATAATTTCTCTGTGCCAGAGAAAATTCTCACTCTGTTTCCTATCACTGAAAGTTTTATAGAGTCCATGGTATTAAAACTAATAATAATAACCACAATTTGACTACACTCAAGTGCATTTGAGGCTCTTCTGGTTTCAATTTCTTTTTTGGTCTGAACTGGTTTACAAGTGACACAGCAGGAGAATCCTGTGTCTGGTATTATCTTGGTAATATTGACCTGGAAAATTAACTTTTCTCCTCTTTCCTTGTCATGTCTTTTTCTTCCTAACTTCAGGCAAGATAGCCATTTCATCAATGACTGCATTTGTGTGTGTTTTTACTCAATGTCATGTTTGGGTGAAAGAACATCTTTGCTATTGAGTATCAGGTTTTGAGTTGTTTTTTTTTTTTTTAATTTTTTATTTTTATTTATTTTCAGCATAACAGTATTCATTGTTTTTTCACCACACCCAGTGCTCCATGCAATCTGTGCCCTCCCTAGTACCCACCACCTGGTTCCCCTAACCTCCCACCCCCCACCCCTTCAAAACCCTCAGGTTGTTTCTCAGAGTCCACAGTCTCTCATGGTTCACCTCCCCTTCCAATTTCCCTCAACTCCTTTCTCCTCTCCATCTCCCCTTGTCATCTATATTATATGTTATGCTCCACAAATAAGTGAAACCATATGATACTTGACTCTCTCTGCTTGACTTATTTCACTCAGCATCATCTCTTCCAGTCCCGTCCATGTTGCTACAAAAGTTGGGTATCCATCCTTTCTGATGGAGGCATAATACTCCATAGTGTATATGGACCACATCTTCCTTACCCATTCATCCGTTGAAGGGCATCTTGGTTCTTTCCACAGTTTGGCGACCGTGGCCATTGCTGCTATAAACATTGGGGTACAGATGGCCCTTCTTTTCACTACATCTGTATCTTTGGGGGAAATACCAGTAGTGCAACTGCAGGGTCATAGGGAAGATCTATTTTTAATTTCCTGAGGAATCTCCACACTGTTCTCCAAAGTGGCTGCACCAGTTTGCATTCCCACCAACAGTGTAAGAGGGTTCCCCTTTCTCCACATCCTCTCCAACACACGTTGTTTCCTGTCTTGCTAATTTTGGCCATTCTAACTGGTGGAAGGTGGTATCTCAATGTGGTTTTCATTTGAATCTCCCTGATGGCTAGTGATGATGAACATTTTTTCATGTGTCTGGTAGCCATTTGTATGTCTTCATTGGAGAAGTGTCTGTTCATATCTTCTGCCCATTTTTTAATATGATTATTTGGTTTGTGTGTGTTGAGTTTGAGGAGTTCTTTATAGATCCTGGATATCAACCTTTTGTCTGTACTCTCATTTACAAATATCTTCTCCCATTCCGTGGGTTGCCTCTTTGTTTTGTTGACTGTTTCTTTTGCTGTGCAGAAGCTTTTGATCTTGATGAAGTCCCAAAAGTTCATTTTCGCTTTTGTTTCCTTTGCCTTTGGAGACATGTCTTGAAAGAAGTTGCTGTGGCTGATATCGAAGAGGTTACTGCCTATGTTCTCCTCGAGGATTCTGATGGATTCCTGTCTCACATTGAGGTCTTTTATCCATTTTGAGTTTATCTTTGTGTACGGTGTAAGAGAATGGTTGAGTTTCATTCTTCTACATATGGCTGTCCAGTTTTCCCAGCACCATTTATTGAAGAGACTGTCTTTTTTCCACTGGATATTTTTTCCTGTTTTGTCAAAGATGATTTGACCATAGAGTTGAGGGTCCATATCTGGGCTCTCTACTCTGTTCCACTGGTCCATGTGTCTGTTTTTATGCCAGTACCATGCTGTCTTGGTGATCACAGCTTTGTAGTAAAGCTTGAAATCAGGTAACGTGATGCCGCCAGTTTTATTTTTGTTTTTCAACATTTCCTTAGCAATTCGGGGTCTCTTCTGATTCCATACAAATTTTAGGATTATTTGCTCCAGCTCTTTGAAAAATACTGGTGGAATTTTGATCGGAATGGCATTAAAAGTATAGCTTGCTCTGGGCAGTATAGACATTTTAACGATGTTTATTCTTCCAATCCAAGAGCATGGAATGGTCTTCCATCTTTTTGTGTCTTCTTCAATTTCTTTTAGGAGTGTTCTGTAGTTCCTCGAGTACAGATCTTTAACCTCTTTGGTTAGGTTTATTCCGAGGTATCTTATGGTTCTTGGTGCTATAGTAAATGGAATCAATTCTCTAATTTGCCTTTCTGTATTTTCATTATTAGTGTATAAGAAAGCCACTGATTTCTGGACATTGACTTTGTATCCTGCCACATTACTGAATTGCTGTATGAGTTCTATTAGTTTGGGGGTGGAGTCTTTCGGGTTTTCCACATAAAGAATCATGTCATTTGCGAAGAGAGAGAGTTTGACTTCTTCCTTGCCAATTTGGATACCTTTTATTTCTCTTTGTTGTCTGATGGCTGTTGCTAGGTTTTGAGTTTTTTGAGGCATACACACAAGCAGACACACCTGAAAAAAGTCTTTAAGTATCCCATTATTGAAACATTAAATATGGCAATCTAAAATATATTTAAGATACCTACGTTCTCCTCCAATACAAGAGAAATTATCCCACAGTTTATAATTCATTGTTGCTGCAAAGACAGTGATACAGTACCTTAGCCTGTTTGTCCTTTTGCCCTGTGCACACAACCTGCACCCCCCAGGTTGATAACCCTTTGTCACGTGCTTGGTGAAGTAATACACACTGATAAACATGGCTGAAGATTCAGAGAGGGGTGCCTTCATGTTCTAGATGCTTAATTTTGAATTATCTTGTTACTTTTGTAGTTTCCGGTGGCCCATAGCTTACTTCTCATGGCATAATATTTATAGAGGGTAAGAAGTATTGTTAAAAATACTGGTTATAGGGGTGCCTCAGTGTTTCAGATGGTTAAACATCTGCCTTCCGCTGAGGTCATGATCCCAGCGTCCTGGTATCGAGCCCCACGTTGGGCTCCCTACTCAGCAGGGAGTCTGCTCCTCCCTCTCCCTCTGCATCTCGCCTTGCTCTGTCTCTCTGTCTCTCTGTCTCTCTGTCTCAAATGAATAAATAAAATCTTTACAAAAGCACTGGCCTTAATAACCATATTTCAAATAATCTATTTGATAATCTCAATAACCATATTTCAAATAATCTATTTGATAATCTCATGTCCCTTTTGGGTCACTTTCCTGGCAGTATAATTAGGTCATCATTTTGTGGTAATGTGGTAGACAAAGGACATTTGTGTGTGTGTGGTTTTCCCATAAATACTCTATAAGAAATATCCTTAATTTCAATTTTTGCAGGACTACTGAAAACCATTTTTGCTCCTAAGTGGGCTGCCCTCTGTCCCTTATCAGAAATTGAGAACTAAAGTAGCTGATCACATGTCATCATCTAACCTTGATGAACGATGGACTCAAGTATCAGTCCATGTAATAAATATCAGTAAGGCTTAAACTGTATCCATCTTCCTGATTAAAATAAATGTGGAAAGAAGTTCTAGTAGTTTCTTCTAGCATCCTGGTGGATTATTTGGTCTCGGGGACGTTCTTATCTTACTTTGAAAATGCTGATCTAAAGCTTTCCATATCAAACCCAAAGTCTTAGGTTTTTAACTCTCACCATTAAAAACTTATATCTATGAGATCTGACTGGAAATTCTGGAATCAACAGAAATCAACAGGGGCATATTCTAATATTAAGTATCTAAAATTAAGTAACCCAAGCATGGGAGGCATATGACTTGAAGAAGATTGGGGCACTTTTCAAGTGTTTCATGAATTCTAAAGTCCCATCAAAGAAGTGACTTTTTTAATTATTGATCTGTCAGCCTTTCTTTCTTTATAAACTACTTTGGAGAACCAGGTTCTACTTATTCTTACATTTTCCCACTAAAACATTCCTGAAACTGAACTACAAGTTATTATTACCAGGCTTGAGGTGTAAAGAAAAAGAGGGATGCTTCTGAACCTTTGATTTTTTAATGAAATTTTAGTGGAAGATGAAAGAACCAAGAGAAAACTGCCCTGACGGGTTGGTATCTACAGTTAAGCGTGGAGCTAGAAGAAGAGCACGTAAGAGAAGGAAATTCTCAGCAGGGTCAAATCTGTGGGAGATTCTCATTGCTGCTGGATCAAGCTGTCCTCCAGAGAGAGCCGGCTTCTATCAGCTTTCCATGGTTTATGTACTTTATAAACTGAGCAAGACAAATAGTGTGTTAAGGCTTTATGGACTTGTTATGACAGCTAATTTCATATCGCCTGACATAGTATCTGAGCAAACGTACAGATGTTCATTCATTTCTACCCCACTCTAGATACTGTAAATTGAGTACCTCTGGAAGCCCACTCATAATCGTTGACAAACATCCCCGCCACCCACAAGAATGAAAGTTGTAAGTCACTGGGCTTCGACGTGGAAAGTTAGCAGAGCACTCAGGGGCCCATGCATCTTTTTAATGACCTTGTGGCAGAAGTCTTGTGTGGGTTTACTAGGACAGTCTACCAGGGGACTCAGAGGACACCTAATGAATTAGCTACAACTTTAATTTAAATGACATAACACCTGATAAATGAGGGACTTCTGACACATGAAATCTCTCCATGAAATCGCCATTGTGACCTGAGCCTCGTCTTCATGTTCTCCTTTACCATGATTTGTTCCTCATATTAAAACCATGGAAACCTGTTACTGAACATGGTAGAGGGCCATCCTTCCCAAAACTGCACACCCGCGGGCAACCCCAACTCTCTTCCAGGTGGCGGGGTCCAGCCCATCGTTCTAAGCCAGTGCCTTTCTGAACAAAAACTGTCACTACTTATTTGATTTTTATCCATGGGATAATATTTAAAGCACCTCATCTGGGCCTTGAGGCAGATTAAAGCATAAAACCTCAAGATAAAATATAAATTCTAAATCTTATAGATTTATTAAAGGGAGTGTGAAATTATCCTTTAGGCTATGCATCAAAACTCACAAAGCTAAGTTAACTGCCTCTAGTTCCCCACCCATCATTATCAGTTGCTTGAGCAACACTTTTGAAAATCTTTGAAAATAAAACATTTTAAAGAAAATTAAATAGAGAATTGACCACATTAGATATCCATAGCCTGGTGGACTTGTTTCCTTTCAATGTTACACTTGAAATCTTTATATCCTATTAAAGAGTAAAATCAATCAATATTCTTCTGGACGTTCACCACCAACTCTCCCCAAAGTCTCTTGCAAAGCTTTCCCTCTTACTGAAATGCACGCTACCTCCAGAGAGATTCTGTGACAAAATTTTGGGTTTGAGTCAGTTTTTGTTTTAGGTCACATTTATGTTAAATTGCCCTAAAGTTTGCTCAATTAATGTTTAAAGGTTCTTGTTTTGTAACAAAACACTTATGGCGAAGATGTAAATGACAGAGTGAATAGTTTGGTTTATCACTTTTCCTCAAATAATCTGTTCTGGATGTTTTCATTTTCAACATTTCTGTGAAAATTATGAATGGGAGACTTCCAGTCTCTCTGGAGAATTTTTTCACTAACTAGGAATGAACAGAGTACTGAGAAAGGTCACACTGATGACCAAGAAACTCACATTTTATGTCCTACCAGTGGGTCTTGTGGAACGATGGATAATGTGTCCAAGCACTGAATAAAAATGTTCTCCGGTGTATTATTTCAGATATAATTCCATGTTAGCTGTGTTATTTTGTTCTGGAGCTATTTCATATGGCTTCACTGTGGAACTAGAAGTGACTTCAGAAAGCATCGTTGGTTGATAAAGATGCTTCAGACACCTTTCCAGATCCTCAGTTGCTCATCATTCTGTGTCTTGGACTGGGGGTCTGCCTCTTTTTCCTTGGGCTGTACCCCAAGGGGAAGCTTTGAGGTAAGAGTAGTTTTTTTGTTTTTTTTTTAAAGATTTTATTTATTTATTTGACAGAGAGAGATCACAAGTAGGCAGAGAGGCAGGCAGAGAGGGAGAGAGGAGGAAGCAGGCTCACCCCTGAGCAGAGAGCCCAATGCGGGGCTCGATCCCAGGACCCTGAGATCACGACCCGAGCTGAAGGCAGAGGCTTTAAACCACTGAGCCACCCAGGTGCCCCGAGGTAAGAGTAGTTTTTGAGGTAAAAGTTGTTGCTGTTGTTTAATGGCAAACGGTGGAAGACAGAACACAATAGCAGAAGTGGAGACTGGATCTGGTGTCTGACATGCATCTTTGTAAGGCCAGCATGAGTAACGTAAACCCCTTTTGTCAGGCCTTGCTTTACTGGAAAGACAGGCAAGAATACATCATGCAGACACAATCATGTCAGCTATGAACAAAGCAAAGCAAAGTGATGAAAGGGGACTTTTTAAATAAGACCATCAGTAGTGCTTATGGGCAAAAATGGTCAACAAGATAAAACATGATTTATTTTTAAGATTTTTACTTATTTATTTATTTGACAGACAGAGATCACAAGTAGGCAGAGAGGCAGGCAGAGAGAGAGGAAGGGAAGCAGGCTCCTTGCCAAGCAGAGAGCCCAATGTGGGGCTCGATCCAAGCTCGATCCCCTGGGATCATGACCTGAGCCGAAGGCAGAGGCTTTAACCCGCTGAGCCCCCCAGGTGCCCCTAAAACATGATTTTTAAATGAGAGAAATCACCAGAAGCACCGGATTTTAAGAGATAGTAGCTCAGTTTCAAATATGGGGATTCTTTTTCCCCCTAATTTTTGTGTCAATAGACAAATAATGAAGTAATATTATGTGTGTCTCACTTTCTCCA
This sequence comes from Martes martes, assembly GCF_963455335.1. Taxonomy (NCBI): domain Eukaryota; kingdom Metazoa; phylum Chordata; class Mammalia; order Carnivora; family Mustelidae; genus Martes; species Martes martes. Next base: position 162,314,020 of record NC_137892.1, on the reverse strand, counting down.
TTTTTAGGCTTGACCTTATTTGCTAGAGTGTATTCCTTGTTGACGTGACCATGGCAACAGGATACACACCATGACTGACTTTCCTCCTTGCCATTCCATTTCTTATCTTCCTGAAGGAATATTTTTACAGGGAGATTTGGAGGGAATTATACATTTTTGGTGAGAGTTGTTGGAGATGTTGAAGTGGGATTTTTTTAGTGGAGAAGAGACATTGGATGACATGATTTTGAGACGTGCTGACAGATGATGACAGTGATGACTATGGCAGTGGTGGTGACATGGTGGTGTTGGCGATGGTGGTGATGACACTACTGTGACAATGGTGGTGGCGATGGTGGAGGTGGTGATGGTGAAGTTGATGATGATGATGATGGTGGTGGTGATAGTGGGGGTACGGGTGATGGTAGTTGTGATGGTGGTGATGGCAGCATTGACAGTAGTGGTAATGATGGAAGTGATCATCATGATGGTGGTGGTTTTGGTGGAGTTGGTGGTGGTGGTGACCATGGTGATGGTGATGATGATGATGGAGGTGGTGGTGAAGGTGGCAGTGACAATGGTAATGGTGATGGAGATGGTGGTGGTTGTCATGTAATGGTGATGATGGTGATCATAGAGGAGATGATGATAGTGATGATTAAAGTGATGATGGTGATGAGTTTTGCAAAGTTAACATATGATGACACTGAAATAAACCAGTAGAAAAATAAGATATTCTGCAGTATCAAAAAGTGGGAGAAGCATTACTCTTGGAGTCAAGGGTTTGAGCTCTAGCATACACTCTCCATCACTTAGCCAAATGACTCTGGCATCCTCCTTATAATTATCTGAGAATCTGGCTTGCCCTATGTGGGTAAATAGATAGCATAGAGGCCACGTTTGCTCCTCCCACACACTCGTGGGAGATTCATGCCAGCACTTACTGCTAAGCCCAAATTCCATTCCAGACAACAAGATATATGCCCCCAATAGGTGTGAATTAGTCATAAAGATAACAGCAAAGCCAAGACTTCTCAGCATGGTGGTAGGGGAGGGCAGTAAAATGTGAAGTAGAATGTATCCTAAGGTCCAAGTCTTTTTAAAGGTTCTCACATAGTCCTTCAATGACAATCACATAAGCTAGTATCAACTTCTTTCATACACTTAGTGTCTGGGAGAAAAAATAAGCACAATCTTTTCAGGGAACGTTTACTTTAAAAGATGAAAATGCATATATTATTAAATCATATATACATTTTTTTGCTAAGATTAGAAGCACCCTTTGGAAAGATTGATATTAAATTTATTTATTATTAATCCATAATTTATTTGATTCAAATATTAAATAACAAGAACCTTTTTAATTATCATTAACAGAACTCTCTCTGCACACCACATTTCTCAACCTTTATTATGTAAACTCATACTTCTCTATTGTCATATTTAATAAAAACCCTTTGTGTGCTGTATTTATAATTTCTATTGTATTCTTTCCTATGTTCTATGTTTAAGTAAATTTACCTTTTTGGTTCAAATTTTCCATTTATTTATTGGCTGGCAGAAATTGGCTTTCCAATATGTCCTTGATTTAAAAGGGTCCTTGCAAACTATACCCCTTGAGTTCTCAAATGTTACACTATGCATCTGTTCTCCATGTATTTGAGTAAGCATTTAGCCATGTGTTACTCTCGAAACAATTTATGTTTTCCTGTGGAATTACTTAGTACCATTACATTGTCTTCTTTAACTGGAAACTATGGTGATGAAGCATGAAATCAGATTGACCTCCCCCTAGAAGTGGCATAGGTAATCTGGTTCTTTTGATTTTCTAGCCTACCATCTTCCCTAGGAGCTCCAAGTTCTGAAAAGTGAAAATCATACCATTCTTCCAATCCATGAGCACCCATTTAATTTTAAGACAGTGTTCCTTAGTTGTACCTTGGAAGCTTCTTTCTGTTTCCCTTCTGATTCTCTTCATTGAGAATATCAGTTACACTCATGTTGAATTTTCTTTGTCTTTCCTATGCATCATTTTCTCTCTAGCCTTTTAAAAATCATCATTCCAGTTTGTATTTCTCAAACCCTGTTTCCATGACTTAAATCTACCAGCTTCCATCTTCCTTTGAGATATCTCCAAGGCATGTTTCCTTTTTGGAGTTCTCTCATTTATTCCTTGCATTTTGTTCCTTGACTTCAAGTCCTCAGTCTATACCTTCCCTCATAATTTCTTTCTTGAGCGCTTGCATCATGGATTTGAAATTTTATTTCACAGAAACCAGATATTTTTAAGACATTTTGTTTCTTGGGGAAATCATAAATAAAATTTTTACATCTTTTGGCAAAATTTTTTTTCTTCTCCATCCTTTGTTATTGTGTGTGTTGTCTATGTTCTCTTTCTCTGTTCACAGTATTTAGAAAAACTCTTTTCTTATTTTAATTTTTTTAAATCTTAGAATGAACTCTTGATAGGCCATCTGTTGACAAGGTGAATGTCCATGTAAGAGCAGGTTCTGCAGATGCGAAAAGACATCCCTTATGCCACGAGATGTTCTGAGCATCATTAACTGTGACTCTCAGTGTTTAGCTTCTCCCTCTCTTCAAGTGATAAAGATTAACCAGAGCATGGCTGCTGCCCACACTCAGGCCCTGTTCTGCCCTGAGTCATCCCAAACTAACAGACCCTGGATTTGCTCCTCAGAACAGGCCTCCTACTTTAGGCACCACCTTGTGCACAGCTGTGATGAGGCCACTACAATAGTGCACTTTTCCAGGGCCCCTCTAATGCTCAACCAATTTCAGTGCAAGTGGCAAACCTTGTGCATGTATGTTAGAGGACTCCAGATATCTCCTTCCTTACAAGACTGAGTTCTCACACTTGCTTCTTACTTTCCCCATTATGTATCCAGTGCCTTTGTGGGGGAAAAAAAAAAAAAAGAAAGAAAAAAAAAGCTGAAGTAGATATTTTTAGTCTAATGCATTATAATAGGAAATTCTTAAATTGCTTATTACTGCTCTTTGCTGTCTTTGTTTCTTTAATGTCTTATTTCAAAATAAATCATAAGCTCGCAGGAAGTCCCAGAAATACTCTGTGGATCCCACGGAACCCTTCACTCTCTTTTCACTAATGGTGGCATCTTACATAGACGTAACATAGTATCAGAACCAAGAACTCAACATTAGTACAATGTAGTTATCTGGACTACAGACCAGTTTTTGTATGCACTCGTGTGTGTGTGTGTGTGTGTGTGTGTGCACGTGTGTGTGTGTGTGTGTGTGCACGCACATGTGGTTTTATGCACCTTGACTCCGTGTGTAACAACCAACACTGTCAATACCCAGAACCGTTTCACCCCTTCAAGGCCACCCCTTGATAGTTCCGTCCCTGTTCCGTAGCAAAAACTGATGCGTTCCTAACCTGCGAGTTTTGTCATCTCAACCAGGTTCTAAAATCAGGACCACACAAGATGTAATCTGTTGAGTTGACTTTGTCCCTCAGCCTAACCCCCCGGATGTCCATCTAGGTTGTTACGTTTATCTGTGGTTTGTGCCTTTTTATTTCTGAGTGGAATCCCAGGGTGCCGCTACACACACTTTGTTGAACCAACCATTCACTCACGGAGAGACGCCTGGGCGCTTTCCAGTTTGGGGCTGTCATGAATAAAACTGCTGTGAAGCCTCGCGAACAGATTTCTGTGTGAACGTTCATTTCATTTCTGCAGGACAACCACCCACGAGCTATATTTAGGTTGACAAAAGTTCTCCAGGCTGTTTTTCAGCATGGCTCTACCATGTTCCATTTCTGAGTGACCCATAGTCTCTGCTTCCTCACCAGCACTGGAATTGTCAGCCCTCAGGTTGGTGTGTGGTAGAGGCTCACTGGCATTTGAATGTGCATTTCCTTAAGAGTTAATGATGTTGAACATCTCTTCATGCACAGATTTGCTGTCCACGGCTCCTCATTAGTGGAATGGCTGTTCATATCTGTTGCCAACTTTCTAACTGGTTTATCATTACTGTTTTTTAGTGCTGAGTTTTGCAATTTCTTAACAAATTCAGAATACAAGTTTTTAGTCAGATGTGTGGTTTGCAAGCATTTTCTTCAAGCCCATAACTTCTCATTTCACCCCCTCATTATTAGGGTCATTTAAATAGCAAAGTTGTTTTGTTTTAAGTTTTGATGACATTCAGTTCATCACATACTTCTTTATGGATCATGGTCTTAGTATTGTGGCTAAGAATCCTTCCCTAATCTTGGGACCCAAGGATTCTCTTCTATTTCCTTCTTAAAGTTGTACAGTTTTACACTTTACATGTAAATCCATGATCCATTTTGAATTATGTTGCATGGGGTGTGAAGTTTAAGTCAATGTTCTTTTTTACTTCATTATTTCATTTTTTTCAATTATTTTTTATCAACACCCAATTGCTTCAGTAACATTTGTTGAGGAGACGGTCCCTCCTCTAAGCACTTGCTTTTGCACCCCTGTAAAAATCAGCTGGGTGTGGCTCCTGCCCGTAACCCCTCCAAACGGAAACCCATGTTTCTGGGTTTTCTATTTTGATCCATTGCTCTGTGCACGCTCCGTCTTGTTTAGCATAGCCACAGAACACCACCCAACACTGGGGAGACTGGTTCTTCTCACCTTTCAAAACTTTGAAAAGTATTTTTCAAAATTTTCCTAGCTATTTTAGATGTTTTGTTTTCTGTATAAATTTGTAGAATAAGCTTATTGATCTGTTTAAAAAAAAAAAAAATCCTTGCTTGGCTTGTTAAGAATTGCATTGAACCCACAAAGAAATTTAGGGAAACTGACATCTGGGAGAAGCATTTAGGTTTTAGCTTTACTCATCAGTGTTTCCTAATTTTTAGCATCTGACACTTTACACATGTTTAGGTTCATTCCTAAGTGCATTATTTTGTTTATTTTTTCATAATGTTCATTTTAAAAAGGAAGAGACTGAGACTCAGATAAATACCTTGACCCAAGTCACTCAGCCAAAAGGAGTTGAAACCCATATCCAATCTCTAGTTTTTGGACACAAAAATCTGCCATTCTCACTCAGCCTTGATAATGAAAGCTCTCCCCACGTGGAGGGCATTCCGGGCACGGAGGCAATGCAGTAGTGGCGGGGTGGGGAGGCTACCTTGCATCAGGGAGCAGGATAAGGGGAATGTCGCAGGCTTTGAGGAGGTTTTCCCTGGGTCACCCTCAAAAACAGCTTCAGTCTTTTCCCCCCAATTTTTTATAACCTCTTCCAGCTCATCATCAGTTACAACCACAGATTTTCTAGAAACACCCAGGCTATGCTGAGAGTTTCTGTTGTTGACTAAAGAGGCTCTGAGCTTGCAAAGGATAAAGGTAGGCTAGAGGACCAGAGAATCAGCGTCCTGTCTCATGAAATATTCTTTTTGGATTCAGGAACCCCCAAGCCAGAAAAGATCAATGATCTCCTGACCCTTGGGGTGCTCTAGGTGCCTACACGCAGTCAGTGTGAACATTTGCATCTCCACTTCTGTAGGCAGTTTATCTGCTGAAAATTCATCTCCTGGAAGGGTTTGGGGTGTCTCAAAATGAGGTGCAGTGCATTTGCAGGATGTGTGTGGCATAAGGAGGAAGACCGGATTCTTTCCCCTGTGTGGGGTCATCTGCCCTGCTGGGGTACAAAGATGGCTTACCAGAGTGGCTGTCTACATCCTAACCTAATCAAAGAGAGATGGAAAAGAGTGTGCTTGATATTAAATGTATTATTACATTTCATTTTTATCTGGTATGGGTTTTATTTTCATTCTTTTTCCCTATTTTGTCATTACTCCAGCTTGAATCTGTCTGTGTAGACATGGAGCCTTACCCCCTCAGTACTAATTAGAGATGTCTAATGGGAAAACCACACCGTGGACCAGTGTCTGCCACAATAAACCTTTCTAATAATTGATGAACTCCAGTGGGTCACATCTCATTACGCTGGGTGACTTCATAAACTGATTTGACGGGTTCTATGACCACATGATTCATCAACTTCAAAAACAGGTTTGGGTGGTAGGCAGATTGGCCATGCAAACCACCTGAAACGAGGGTAGATAGAGTAATTTGCATGATTTCATAAATAGCTAAATGCTTTGATCTCTTTGCCATTTGGAAAGCCTACCTGCAGCTCACATTCTATCGGATCGTGTGAAACAGAGTTGTGTGTTAGGTATGAGCCAGGAGGGGGGGAAAAACAAAACACACTTAAACAAAACATGTTCCATTTCCCATAGAAGCTGAGGGTAAAGGCGAATCCTCCTTCCCTAGTTCTCAGCTCAAACTAGATTTGGGGACTCTCACTGATAGAAGAATAAGAAGACAGGAAACCTCCCCACACATGCTGGGAAACCAGGGCCCTCTGTGTCAAGGGAAGTTACACCCAGATTAGTGCTTATAGGGCAATTCTATATGGAGAGCACAGCCATGTTCATGCTAATACTTATACTGTGAAATTTGACTGTCGACACTTGGAATGAGTATCCTGCATCTTGGTGTTTTTCTCTTTTGGAAATTTAAATCAATATAGATAAATAATTATAATAATAAAAGAGCATTTTTCCAGTTGGAATACATTTTTAAGTTAAATCTCTCTAATAAAGGAACACAATCAGGACTCTATATGGTAGAAGGGTAGGATAAAACTACTAATTAAAGTGACGGCCAATGCTTACTCGTAATTACTTTTTTTTTTTAAAGATTTTATTTATTTATTTGTCAGAGAGAGTGAGCACAGGCAGACAGAGAAGCAGGCAGAGGCAGAGGGAGAAGCAGGCTCCTTGCTGAGCAAGGAGCCCGATGTGGGACTCGATTCCAGGACCCTGGGATCATGACCTGACCCAAAGGCACTCTTTTAACCAACTGAGCCACCCAGGCATCCCTCGTAATTACTTTTAAAGTGATACATTCCAAATATGATATGTTCCTCCATGAGTGATAACCACCCACTGAAGATCTGATGAGTAGACTTGAAAGGTGGAAAATTTAAAATTATAGGTTTAAATTCCATGATCTAGGAATTTTTTTTTCCTATGAAAAATCCATTTTAGTCCTTCTGTCTCTGGCTTAAAAACCCAATGATACAGAAAAGTGCCAAAAGTCAGACACACTGGTAGGAGGAGGAAACAGAAGAAATGCCTACATCCCACCCTAGGCTGCCAATTTTTCAATCCATGGACACAGTTCTGGGAACCAGTGAACTCTATCAGATTCTGTTCAGCTAGAAGACAAGTCCCTCACAAGTAAAGTGAATTCAGACTGATGTGACCCCAGCAGTGCACCCTGAGTATCCCAGCCCACACCCCAGTCACCATGGACTGTCTGGATGGGGCTGATGCACCATGAACCATAAACCTGGTCCCAGTCACTTTATGGGGAGTTTCTGCTCCTGGCCTCCCTGTTCACATCATTGTCTTCTCTTGCCCCAGGAAGTATCAGAGTTCACCTGGACTGTCCCCACTCTGCACATTCCTAGCCAACCACAGGGAGTCAAGCCACATCCAGCAGTTACCTCTCATCACTTAGAATTCTGTGACCACTTCAACCCCCTCTGAACTATCCACTCATTCACCGCAGCCTCCTGTCTGGTCATCCTCAGATCTTCTCTCTTCTGTGACGCTTGTTGGACCGCACTGAGGCTGTGTCACCTCTCACATAAAAGTCTATTTTCATGTCACTGCCCCTGTCAACCCTCCTCCAGCAAACAACACTGTTTCTTGTTAATCGGTCAGCTGAGAAGAAAGGCAACTCTTTTGCCGTGCTACCATCCCATTGTACCTATCCATCAAATACCAACTCTTGATTATTCTGTGTTCTTATTTTCTTTGTGCCAGCACCAAGACTTCTAAAAGAATCACACAACTGTCAGACTGGTAAATCTAAAACTCTTGAACTCTAATTTAAATAGAGTACTTCAAACTACCTGTTGACATTTGTATATTTCCCTAGACAAGTCCTATTCCCAACGGCTAATGCAAAACTTCTCTTTTTTCGTAAAACTCTACACCTGGTTATCTTCCCCCATTAGTCTAAGAGAGTCATGTCTTCTCACACAGAGGATAGAAATTTCAGAGCTTCAGAATGAAGATGGAAAGGTTAAATATTTCTACATACCTGAATGGCAAATGAAAATCAAATCAAATCAAATCAAATTGAATAAAATAAAATAAAATAAAATACAAAGGTGCTAACCATAGACACAGATCTCTAACAGTGTCAAGCAGAATGAGGAGTTATCCAAGTAGTTGGACCCAGAAAATTTTATTCTATCTGCTTGGGACAACAAAGATGGGCTTCAGGAAAAACACTAATGCCATATCACACTTCTGACTGGCAGATGAAACTGGGTAAGGAAGAAGCAAACACACACATATTTTTGTTTTATTTTATTTTATTTTAAAGATTATTAGTTTACTTATTTGAGAAAGAGAGAACTTGAGAGAGAAAGAGATAGAAAAAGAGAGAGAGAGAGCATGAGCATGGGGGGTGGGGAGAGGAAGAGGGAGTGGGAGAAGCAGACTCTCCATGGAGCGGATAGCCTGACATGGGGCTTGATTCCAGGACCCTGAGACCTTCAACCAGACATTCAACCAACTGAACCACGCAGGCACCCCATATATGCCATATCTTTTTTTTTTTTAAAGCCAATAGAATGAATGATAGCCAAAGAAGTAAACATGGCCATTGTCTTGACCAAAAGCAGTAAAAGAGAGATAGATGCCAAGTGACCCTATAGAAACCCACTTCTTTGTAAGTTACAAGTCTATCTCTGATTCACCAAGTAGTTTGTGACAGGGAGCAGTAAGTGGAGATCCCAGACCAGGGAAGGCAGCAAGTACCTGCAAATCATTCTGAGTCAACACAGCTGAGTTAAACTTACACTGGCCCAGGTCAGGTCTGACTCTCTTTCCCTTGGAGAAAATATTCTTAGAAAATATCTGGATATTCTTGCAAAGTTATTTTTAAAAAGTGAAAGTTGAGTAAGTATAGCTGAAGAGAATTAGAAGGGAAACAGAAAGCCATTTCTGGATAGGAAGTCACAGTAGAAACAGGAAAAGAAGAGCCAAAGGGAATATTTATGACCTTGGCCAATATCTGAGCAGAGACACAATGCACAAACTCACCAACATTTGGAAAAACAAGGGGAAAAGAAAGCATTAAAAACCAGGAGTAGAGTGAAAATTACATTCTAGTAGAGTCAAAGGAGATTCAGCCTCCCTTACGTAGATATTAAAAAAATCAACACGTGGTGTTTCTGCACTATGATTTACATTTTATACAAGGAATTATTAGAAGCTCTAAAAGGTGTAAGATAACAGTCACAGGAGTGGTGGGAAGAAGAGCTGGAGGGATGTGTGGGAATCACAAAGCATGTAATTGAAATTCCAGTTAAACTGGACCCTATTACAGAGAAAAAGCAAGATGGTGTTTGCTTGTTTGGTTCTGAAACCAACATAATAGGTACCAAAACTTGTCAGGGACATACATATACACAGAACAATAATAACTAACCAACCAAACAAACAAACTCACTTCAAATAACGAATATAAAAATCCTAAATAAAATATAACAAAGAAAATTAAGCCAAGCTTTAAACAATATTAAACATAATTGATAAGGTTCAAGGATATATGGAAAATTCAATAACATGATATTTCTTAATAAAACAACCCTACATTAAGAAATATAAATCATCCTTTCTGATGGAGGCATAATACTCCATAGTGTATATGGACCACATCTTCCTTACCCATTCATCCGTTGAAGGGCATCTTGGTTCTTTCCACAGTTTGGCGACCGTGGCCATTGCTGCTATAAACATTGGGGTACAGATGGCCCTTCTTTTCACTACATCTGTATCTTTGGGGTAAATACCCAGCAGTGCAATTGCAGGGTCATAGGGAAGATCTATTTTTTTTTTAAAGATTTTATTTATTTATTTGTCAGAGAGAGAGAGAGAGAGAGAGAGAGAGCGCGAGCACAGGCAGAGGCAGAGGGAGAAGCAGGCTCCCTGCCAAGCAAGGAGCCCGATGTGGGACTCGATCCCAGGACGCTGGGATCATGACCTGAGCCGAAGGCAGCTGCTTAACCAACTGAGCCACCCAGGCGTCCCGGGAAGATCTATTTTTAATTTCCTGAGGAATCTCCACACTGTTCTCCAAAGTGGCTGCACCAGTTTGCATTCCCACCAACAGTGTAAGAGGGTTCCCCTTTCTCCACATCCTCTCCAACACACGTTGTTTCCTGTCTTGCTAATTTTGGCCATTCTAACTGGTGGAAGGTGGTATCTCAATGTGGTTTTCATTTGAATCTCCCTGATGGCTAGTGATGATGAACATTTTTTCATGTGTCTGGTAGCCATTTGTATGTCTTCATTGGAGAAGTGTCTGTTCATATCTTCTGCCCATTTTTTAATATGATCATCTGTTTTGTGTGTGTTGAGTTTGAGGAGTTCTTTATAGATCCTGGATATCAACCTTTTATCTGTACTGTCATTTGCAAATATCTTCTCCCATTCCAAAAGGACGAATACCCAACTTTTGTAGCAACATGGACAGGACTGGAAGAGATTATGCTGAGTGAAATAAGTCAAACAGAGAAAGTCAAGTATCATATGGTTTCACTTATTGGTGGAGCATAACAAATAATATAGAGGACAAGGGTAGATGGAGAGGAGAAGGGAGTTGAGGGAAATTGGAAGGGGAGGTGAACCATGAGAGACTATGGACTCTGAAAAACAACCTGAGGGTTTTGAAGGGGTGGGGGTGGGAGGGTGGGGGAACCAGGTGGTGGGTATTGGGGAGGGCATGGATTGCATGGAGCACTGGGTGTGGTGAAAAAACAATGAATACTGTTACGCTGAAAATAAATAAAAAATTAAATTAAAAAAAAGAAATATAAATCAATGATAGTGATCGATGCTCATGGCATAGTTATTTAACATTAATTTTTAATTAAATAAAAATACTCTTAAGTGAACATATAAATTTTCCTAAAACATGAATATGTATAGGTTGATATATAGACTGATTTTGAAAAATTGAGAGATGCATTCCCTATCATGCAATATTTTGTAGTTATCCATCAACTTGACCTGATTAGAGCCAGAGCCTGGAGGGTTGATGTGCGGGAACTCTAAGTCAAACCATGGTGTTAGAAAGAACAGGGAACATGAAGACAGAGCAAGTCCCATTTCAACAGACCTGAGTTCATACCAGTTCATCTTCAGGAAACAGAAACATCAGAGAGAAGAAAGAGAAAGATTCAGGAATGAGAGCTGGAGGGATTCCTGCTTTCCCACAGCCAGCACAGAAAACTTGAGAGGTGCTGAGTGGTGGGAAAGCCCAGATAGTTCTGGAGATCTTAGAGCAGAAAATCCTCTCTTCCCACTGGGATTCTGGGAAGAAGCAGCCACAGGGAGCCTCTGATATCTCCTTGGTCAGCTGCAGTTGAGCGCTACCTGTGTCCGGCCAACACGAGCCTCATGGAGTTGGTTCAGAAGACTGCACCTTCTTCAGAGGTGGGCTAAGAAGGAAATGCCCAGAACAGAAGTGCTGATGGCAGTGCAGAGACCAGTTGATGTGTGCACAGAGACTGCCGTGTGCCAGGCACTGCCGTGGGCACTTTACACATAACCATTTCTCCATGTGACCATGTTTCCAGACTGGTATTGTTTCATGCCGTTTTACAGACTTGTACCTTCTACCTGCTTAAGCATCGTGACAACCTGAGTTTGTAATGACTCCTCTTGACCCAACGCTCTCTTGGGTTGCATTGGATGTGTATTTTCATCCTCTGCCTTGTCTAAATATTTTCTTGGCCAATTTCTCAAAATATATAGTAATCGGTGCATCTTGCTTTCTTTTCCAGACCCCTTACCGGACATGGGCCAGCCTGTGGAGGTTGTCCTCGGGTCAATGTCTATTGCAATCATCCAAGGGCTCAGCATGCAACGTTGCAGTCCAGGTCTTCTCCACCAACAGGGACCATGGGCAACTGGCACGGTGACTGGCTTGGCCACACTTGCTTTGTCAGAAGGTGAGGAAGGTAAGCCCCTAAAGGGAGACACAACACATGTGAGTTCATGTCTACTTCACAATCCTCCCTCAGCAGCTCAAAAGCCATGACTAGTCAGTAGTTGACTGAACTAGAGGTCCAGAACAGAGGACTGTGTCCCATTTCCATTTCTCATCACTACTAGCCACTGCCGGTTTCCCTTTATCAGTGATACCATTTCTTCTTTATAAGATAACTGATTATTTGTTTTTACATAAAAGTTACTATTTTCAAAAATTTTTATTATATTATATATTTTTTAAATTAAATCTGGAAGAGCAGACCCAGGTTTCTCTCCAAACAGTGCTAAAGGAGCTGGGGACTCCCATGTAGCCGAAATTGCAGACCCAAGGTTCTTGAAGATTTGCTCCCTAAAAGAGAGCTTCCCTTGCCCCCTGAATACAATTAAAAAATACACCATGATTTTTACTCAGTAGTTTGTAGAGAGAAATGAGTTTTAGGAATGGGAAGGTATCAGCCATTTGAATAAAATTCAATTTATGAATGATTTACTGAGTTTAGAAGAATGTTCTCTCCTGGACCATTTTAGCTACTTCTAGGAGGCAGGTAATTTAAATTCATGAATCTATTCAAAACAGTATTAGATAAGTTTATCTCTTTTCTAGATAGCTGTCAGCTGGTCAATTCATATTCAGTAGATGACCTAAATGAGAGGATAACTACCAAATAAAATCCCCTTATCCAGTCCCAAGTAATGCTTCTAGATAGTAATAGCCTTGTCAGAAACACTGTAAATACAATACAAACTTCTGGGAAGTCTCTGAGATAATATATTCTCTGGGATAATATATTCTCATTTTGAGTACTTTAGGAAACTGGCTATCTTATGTATAAACAAACAAGAAGTATTTAAAGGAGCTGTTTTAAGCATTTATTCTCAAATCAGTAACTGAGCCCATGCCGTAGTGGCAACATGAAGACAGTCATGTGATCTCTTCTGACATTTCCTTATTAGCAGTACAAATGCAATAAAAAATGAATTAAATCAACTACTTAGAAATAATGCCAGTCCCTTAAAACGTCTGTTCTCCTAATGAAGTAAACCTGCTTCAAAAGTTCAGCCACAATCTACTATAGATGGGATATTCTGTTTCGCCAAAATTCCAGGCAACTTCTGCTTAGAGAGAGTTGTCAAATATGGAATTTTTCCCCCCAAAAAGGACCCTGGAGATAATCAACACAAACCAAGCCTTTAATTTGTGTATGTGTTAACAGTGATGAAGCTTCTTTATTTTTCTCTTGGAAGATACCATAGATGCACCTAATATGCACAGACAGAATTCTAATTGATTTGCACTTATTCTTATTCTTGTTTGAAGACTTATTTAAAAACACAAAACAAAATCCCTTCCAAAGTTAAGCTTGGAGTGCCCTCTGCTGGTCAGACAATTAAAACTACGTGTAACACCCTATGCCTTGCTCCTTACAGGTTGAAATTGTTCTTCTGTTTCTTACTGTTTGGACCACACTAGTTACTGACGCCCCTCATAATTGCAATCACATAACCAGGAATAGATGTTTTTATCATCGCCTCTTAAAAGTGATTGCTTACTGAATGAATAACTTGTGTAATTTAAAAACTGTTCTCAGATAGATGAGGGGTAAGTAGGCAGATGAAAAGATGATGATAGATGATAGAGAGATGATAGATAGACAGACGACAGACAGAGAATAGACAGACAGAAACGCTGGAGGGATGCTTGTACATGCCAAGGAACACCAGATATTGCCAACAAACTCGCAGACACCAGGAAAGAGGCATAACAGCCCCTAGGGGAAACAGCCCTGCTTACAGCTTGCCCCCAGATTCGTAGCCTCCAGAATTACAAGAGGGAACACATTTCTGTTGTTCTAAGCCACCTGCTGTGTGGTACTTTCATATGGCAGAGGAACCGATACACATGTAAAGATGCAAACTTCCCAGGGCATCACAGTTGAGAAGTTAGGAAGCACGGTGTAACAAGTGCTACCTGCTGGTGGCGGGCGTGGACTGGAGCCCCGATTGCTACCTGCTGGGATTCTTCCAGGTGCCCGTGCGTCACCACCACCACTGGCCCAGGTCAGAGGGGTGCTGGAGACCAAGGCAGACAGGGCGGAGGGGCAGAGTTTGCATTCAAACTGAGCTCTTTCAACTCCCTAATTTCAAACTCTGCCTTGTCCCCCTGGCTGTGCTGCCTGTTAGCTCTGGCCGAGGCGACTACCCTTGCATGTACACACATGCACACACGTGCACATACCAGTACAACACGCACTAAAGGATGCTCTTTGTGTATATGTATATACTAAAGGAGCACGCTCTTGTTTTGAATCTGCCTTCTTTTGTTGGAAAGATATGGAGGAACCACCTGTCGTCATGCAGGGAGTAGGTATAGTACTGAGATTGGCAAGGCCAGGTTCTGGCTGTCTGCAGAGATGACAAAGTCCTTCCGTGGCTGCATTCACTGACCAGTGAGAAGCATAGGCTTTCAGAAACTGTGTGGACAAGTTAGTCCAACAGCCTCCGGCTTTACCAGGAGCGGGACCCTGACGCTTTTGTGGACAGCTCTCTTGTGGGTGGCCGGTCACCCAGCCCAGCCTCTCTCTGGGGCTTCCTCTCATCCTGTGACACTGTGCATGGCAGAGACACAATCCCTGTGCCTCCTTCCACCATTGCAGTGTATAAGGCCAGCTCCTTAATCCTGTCTGGGCAGGGTCAGAGGGCGGACATGTGGACAAAATTCAGCCATTCGGCAGGGCCCTGAAGGCTGAGACCCCACCTGAGAACATGAAGGGCAGCTGGAAGCACAGTGGCGTCCTCCCCAAGGATCTCAGCCAGGCCCCCCATGCAGCTCTGGGCCCCCTGCAGGTTCTCAGTATCCCAGAGTCCCCCACTCAGCCACTCTCCTTTCCTTGGACCTGGGCCCATGTGAGGCCCGATGTTGGACTGGGAAGGCTTGCACTCGGGCCACTTCCCAAACGCACACCAGTTGGTCCAAAGAAGAATGTCATGATCCCACCACGCATAGGGCTGGCCATGGGACCACCCAGGACTGAGCCGGCCAATCAGTGTACGTGTGCTTTGGGGAACGTGGAGGTGCAGGACGCCTGTGCTCACGAGTGTGCACAAATTGAAGCAGATGGATAAGCTAGTCATAGTCCAAGCCAGAGAGCCGTGTGCCAGGAGCCCCGGCCCGGGATGACAGGGGGAGGCATGACCATGAAGCGGAATTATCGCATCAACCGTCCTATTCCTCTTCATTCCCTCCCGCTGAGGATGTACATTGAACAGGCAATCAGGTAAGCAACAAACACCAGACCATTTCCCAATGAATCCTAGCAGCCGTGTCTGCGAGCTCACTCTACCCCAGCACGTGGTAACCGCCTTCCACTCAGGACCTCGTTTAAAGCGGAGAACAATCTTATGAATTTAGACATTTGTCCAAATAAAGGAATATGCTCTTTCCTTATGTATTACTAGTTAAGGTATTTCATTATATTAAGGCACACATGAAAATGTGGTGTAATAAAAATGGAAAAAGGAATTTCAACGAAGTCTCTCGCAAAGCACGAGAGCCTCAGTAAGTGAACGGATCTCACTAAGCTTAAGGCAACATGGCGGGGGCGGGGGGGCCGCGGGGCATCCTCCATGTTGCTTCTACTTCATGTGCCACCAGGGGACGCCGCGGAGCTGAGAAGGACGCCCGGGTCCTAATGTCTCTTCCCGCAGCCTCACGGGGAAAGGGGGTGGCCAGGCAAGGGATTTGGTCAGGACCTTATTCAGATCTTTGGAGTCAGGTAGAGGTTTTATTAAAGCCATTTCAACAACTTTTTTTTTTTTTTTTAAAGCAAGACTTCTGGACAATTTTTACTTGCGACGATTTTATTCTTCCTTCTCTGTTCGCAGTCATCTCAGAGAGAGTAACTCCCTTCCACTCCCTAGTTAACTACTTTTTATGGAGACAAAGTCTGTCTTCCGCTTTGGCTGGAACACACGGTCTCATCCCCACACCTGGAATGGGCTCCCCCAGGCTCGACTCCGGTTCTGGGCAAAGGGCTCTGGCTAGAGTGGAGGTTCCTGGGCCCATGAGAGCTGTGAGGTCTGGGGTCCTGGAGAGGTGCTTCCCAGGAGCCTGGTCAGGGACGCGACCCAGAAGGGACGACCCAGGGCGAGGCAGGAGAGCCCACAGAGCTTTCCTGTGAACGGGTCAGACTCTGGCCGGGAGCAGCAGAGCAGACGTGGGTCTTGGGAGTGGCCACCTTCCCCAGACCCTGGGTCTTCCCTGGTGGCCCTCTCTCCTGACTGTCAGGATCAACCTGCTCACCATCAAATGACCTGGAATTAGCACCACCATACGGCTGGGCTGCAGGGAACACTAGAATCCAGTGGGTGGGCACGCATGCCCTGGGCTTTTCATTCAGGCCCTAAGACTGTCCCTCCCTGGTTCCCTGCCTCCCAGGGGGCTGCACACTCTGCCCACAGGACGATTTTGTTACCTGGTTGATCCTGCAAGGTGCTGGAGGCTGCCTGAGGACAGAGCAGGGGAATGAGTGTATGGAGCGCCAGCCCTGTGCTCCAGGCCATCACTGGTCCTTGCTGTGTTTCCAGGGGGATAAGGGGGAGTCAAGGAAAGGGGTCAGCCCTGTCGGAAAACAAAATTCAACCCAGTACATTCTGAAGATCAAACTGCCTTCATTAAATGATTCATGGATCAGGTGGCATCCATCGAGCATTAGAGGACAGCTCGGAAGGTTTTTAGAGAAGGGAGTGGGCAGGAAAGTGACAAACCCAAGAAAGGTTTGCTCCAGGCAAGGCTGCCTTCCCTTAGGGGGAAAGCCAGGGGTCCCCTCCTGCAGAGGCCTCGTCTTCCTCTGGGGGATGAAGAGGGCCCAGGGTCAGACTCCCTGGTGCTGGTGGAAACATTCCCAACCGAGCAGTTGAGACTACATTTCTGGGGGAGGTTGACCTGGCAGTTGGAATGTGCGTAAGCCCCGGTGTGGGGACCTAGACTGAGAGATGCCACCTTAGGCCTGTGGCTGTCTTCTTTCCAGCGGCAGGGGACACATTAGGGAAGGCGGGCAGAGGAAGACAGAAGTCAGGACAGGTGAGAGAGCCACTGACAGAGGGACAAGGGCTCCAGGGCCTTCCCCTGTACCTGCCGCAGCCCTGAGACCTCACCACACGCCTGGTACCCCAGTCCTGCCCCATCGCTCTGGACTCAGGAGGATGGAGGCAAGTCTGAACCCCCCCAGCCTAGGGTAGTGGTTTTCTAGGGTCGATCTGCTTCCGTGCTGCTCACCTGAGTCCAAAGCGGCAGGTCGGCGAGAGCAACCCACAGCTGGCTTCTGATGAGCCTCCGTTCAGCTGGCTTGAGCCGGAAATTCCACCGGCTCCAACCAGGGGACACGGATTCACTAGCCCTCAGGCAGGCGGGCACAGCCTGGTTTGAACCCAGGAATCAGAACCAGCCTGTTCTGAGTGTCATCTCAACTTCCTGAGAGCAGGTCCCAGCCAGAACCCACGGGATCCCTGGCTGTGGGGGGAACAGCACCGCCGGGCTTTGGGACACAAACCAGCGGTCCTGGCTGGGTCATCCCTTCTCTCCTTGCACGGAACTGAGCTTTCCTCCTTCCAAGCCCCTGGGGGTCTGCACGCCTGGGGAACCTCCAGCCTTGCCCTCCACTGAAGGGGGATGTGGCCCCAGAGCCTCCTCCTGCCCCTGACATCCCGCACGAGGCTCGTATGTGAAGTGGGACTATTTCTTCCTGTGGCATGGGCTCCCGCCGACCATTTGATTTAGCATTTTTACTTCAGTCTCTGTAAGGGTTACGAGTGTGTGGTTTTAGTGTGTGTGCACACGCACGTGCATGTGTGTGTCTGCACACGTTGTCATTACAGGCGTAGCGTTCAGTGTTACATTTGCCAGGTTCCGGTCACTTCCTGGGATCATTTCATGTGGACTTTCTTTATTTCCTCTATGGAAATCAACCACTGTAGGCTTTCTATCACTGAGGACATCAAGTGACATAAACTATTTTCCTACGAAACAACCCATTAACCTAGGCGTTCACTGGGGTTGCCTAATACGATGGAAGTAGCGTCTTAGGACTTGTAATTGGCTCCACATCACTCTCCCTCTGGGCTTTCTTACTGTGAATATTTGGAGATACTCCTAATTGTTCTAATTATTATACTCGGTGTCTTGTCAACCTTGTTTTTCTTCCAAAGAATCATACATTTGATTTATTAATTTTATCCACTCCTTTACTATTTAACTCATCTCTACATCATTGATTTCTGACTTTATCTTCGCTGTTTTCTGCCTGTGCTTTCTTTCATTTTACCTTGTTATGATTTTTCTGGTTTTCTGATTTGGAGATTTAATTCGGTTACTTTATTCCTTCATTTCTTATTAATATGCATGATAGTGCCATGAATCTCTCTCTATCTCTGTTTTAAAAGTATTCCATAGAGTACAAAACTCATGCTTTTCTATTACGTTTCAGGAATTCTGAAGTATCTATTGTGCCTTTTGGCCAAGAATAATTTCATTAAAATTCTTTTCGTTTCTAGGGGAAATAACCTTTATTCCAAGGGTGGTGATTTTTAGGTTACACCATTCTGATCGGCAAGTACTGCCCATAACATTTGTAACTGACGGAGTGTGTGTTCCCACGTCCACTCACACAAGACCATGTTCTGTACATGTTGTGTTTTCACTTGAGAAGATACTCTACATTCTATAATGTGAATTTGTACTGTTTGATATTTGTCTAAAATAGTTTCTTTTTTCTCTTTATCTACCTCATTAAAATTAGTCTGTGACTTTCCCAGCACCATCTTTTTGTTTGTCTGTTTTGCTTTATTGACATGATCCGGGTCCTTCTGAACGTGTCCCCTTGAGAGCTCTCTGCAGGGTCGGAAACGTGTTAGTTGTCGGCTCTTGTGTGACGAACTTCCTCAAATCCGAGCAACTGAGACAACAACGTGATGGAGCCAGGCCCCGTGACTCCGGCTTCTCACACGCTACGGTCACCCGGTTGCTTCAAGGCCCAGCTGGGGTCATCCAAGCCCAGCCGTGACTGTGGGCTCTCACGTGCCCTGGTCACTCAGGTGGTCCAGTTGTGTGAGACGCCCACAACCAGCCGCCTCAGCCCTGGGGGACAGAGGGCGACGTGAAGCCACAGTTGCAGGGTGTGGGTCAGCACCGAGGCAGGCCTTGCTTCTGGTCCCCTCGAGTCCCAAACGGACCTGTCCTGGGGAGCACCTGGGAGCTGGGCACAGCCCGCCTGGACACACACGTGTGCACAGACAGTCACACTCACACAGAGATGCTCCCACAGACATGTGCGCACACTCACACACAGTCACACTAATACAAAGATGCTCTCACAAGCATCTGTGCACACTCACAGACAGTGACAGGCAGAGCCACACTCACACGGAGATGCTCTCACGGGCGTGTGTGCACCATCAGACACATACACAGTCGCACTCACAGAAAGATGCTCTCACGGGCATGTGCACACACTCACAGACACACACACTGAGTCACACTCACACAGAGATGCTCTCACAGACATATGTGCACACTCATACACAGTCACACTAACACAAAGATGCTTGCACAGGCATGCATGCACACTCACAGACACACTCACACAGATTCACGCTCACACAGAGATGCTCTCACAAGCATCTGTGCACACTCACAGACACTGAAAGACACAGTCACACTCACACGGAGATGCTCTCACGGGCGTGTGTGCACACTCACAGACACACACGGAGTCACACTCACACAGAAATGCTCTCACAAGCATGCGTGCACACTCACAGACACACACACTGAGTCACACACAGAGATGCTCTCACAAGCATCTGTGCACACTCACAGACAGTGACAGACACAGTCACACTCACACGGAGATGCTCTCACGGGCATGTGTGCACACTCACAGACACACACAGAGTCACACTCACACAGAAATGCTCTCACAGGCCTGTGTGCACGCTCACAGACACAGTTACATGCCCAGACACGCGCTCGGGCACACTCACACATGGACTCACACAGCTGGCCGCTGTTGGTGCAGGCCAGAAGGAACGGGGCTTTCTCTTAGTTTCCTACCTCCCAGCTTCCTGTCCTGGTCCCAGCCACTACTTTACCAAGTCCGGGGTCCCACCGTCACACTGACACAACCATTTGAAGTCCGGGGCCCTCCTCGCCCCTCCCGCCTGCCTACCCACAGCAGATCCAGCCTGCTCCTGTCCTCAGACACGGGGAGGTGGGTGTGCTGCCCGTGCTCACGTGTCTCAGAATGACTCGCCCACCGGCCGAGGCCCACGGCCACCGTGTCTAGAGCTGGCCGAGTTGGCCAGTCTTGCTCAGCTCCCAAAACGACAACCCACGGGAGCCTGAGGAGACCCTGAGGAGACCCTGTCAGGAGGCTGACTCTGGGCCCGCCCTGGTCACTGGCCGCACCTCCAGCTTCTCCAGTAGGTAGATGGCTTCTCACACCGCCTCAGCCCTGCTTCTTCCCCGGCAGCCACGGTGCTGGGCCCTCCACGCCTCTCATCGCAGCTGCCCTAGGAGTCCTGGGAGAACGTAGGGTCATGGCCACCCACACCCCACACACCCACCACATGGGCACGTCCCCCAGGTGCACAGGGTCTCCAATGTGTGTGCGTCCTGCAGAGGAGGGAGTCCGTGGGAAGTCAGGGTATGGGTCTTGCCTTCCACATGTCTCCGAGAGATGTGAGGATGGTGCCAGGAGGCTATGTCCTGTCCTGCACTTCCTGCTGGGACTCTTGTTACCAGTCTGTGATATCAGAGTGCATTTGCTCAGGCTCGAGGCACGCTGGAGTTTTAAAGGGGCTCCGACTCCACAGCTGTGACTCTGGAAAGAAAAGGGCCAGAAGTGACCACAACAGGAGCCCAGTAGCTGAGCCTGGAGAGTGTCCCCGGGATTGATCGTCCGTGTGAACGGATAAGTTTGAGGATCCTCAGGTTCCTGCCCTGGGGGTGGGCGAGGACCATGTTTGTCTCTGAATCGCTGAGCAGGAGCACAGGGTCTCGCTCAGACGGCAGCGTTTCCACCCTAGACCTGAACTGGCCTCGGGTAAGCAGCCCCCTGGGCTCAGGGGTGACGTTTTGCGGCTCTGCATCCAATCCACATGGCCAGGAGGCAGATGTGGCCAAAAACAACCCTCGTGGTATCACAGTGAGAAGAACAGTTAGCAAATGTAAACCTAAAAATTAGAGACTTACTTATACAGAAAAGTAATGTTTCCGCTTTCTACTCCCTTTGGATGAGTTAATTAGGCAAAGTGTTAGCTGAGCCTGAGTCCCTAATATGCAAGGTGAGCGTGTTTAAATCCACACAAACAAGGGGCTCTCTGCTAACAGGACCACGGTGACAAATTCGTGACTATTTGAAGACAAAGAGTAAACTCTACTTAACTTTTTGTTTAATAAAAATAAATACACATGCAAGCTTGGTGTCCATCCACTCCCCTGGTCCTGAGGCGGGATGACACTGTCTGAACACCTCGCTCGGATATCAAACAGTGTGGTCTTCACATGACACACTGCTGTCCATGCCGGCCCCCTTCACTCTGCTCTCCGGATGCCCTCGGAGATGTAGCAGGTGGTGGGGTCCCTCTCCAGCCTGTGCATTCTCCTCTCTGGCATCCGTGCTGGCCACCTGGTTTGTGCAAATCTCCCAAATGATGCCTCACTCTGCTGTCTGTCCTGTCAGCATTGCTTCTTGCGGTGACATTGGACAGAGAGGACTGTGTGCACAAACCATTCAAGAGATGTATAAAGGTCATCTCCTCCTACCGTGACACCCTCTCCGCATCTGCAGGAATCCACAAGGATCGCCAGCTCCGGGTGCCCGGGCTGCCTGGAGTCCGGTTCGACTGCATGGCGTCTCAGCCACATGCCGGGTGACATCGGGCGCTGGCTGTGGACTCCGGTACTGTTGGGCTCAGGGGCTATCCCGCTGTCTCTCACTGCATGACAAATTCCTCTCACCTGGTGGCATGGAGCCCACGCCATGTGGTGACGCTCACGGATTCTGTGACCCAGGAGCTCGCACGGGGCCCCAAGGGCTGGCTGGCAGAGGTGAGTCTGCGGCCTCAGCTAGGACATGGTGGAGGGCGGGGTCCTCTGCAGATTCCCTCTCCCATGGGGGAAGGGGGTGCAAGGACAGGCCTCCCCACGTGACCTGGCTTCTCTGAGGGTCCCAAGACCATCCTCAAAGAGCCATGCCCCTTGGAAGATCACCTGAGAAGCTCTGCCACACCCCCTGGTTAGAAGGGGACAGAGGCTCACCCCTCACTCAGTTACAGTGACCTGTGACTGCCCTACTTCCCCAGAGACCGTCAACTCTCCACGGGTGACCCCATCTCCCAGGGGCTCTGCCCCCTGGCACGCAGCCTAAGGACCTGCCAGGCCCACACTTCTCCAGTGAGTCCCGCACGGAAAACATTCATTCCACTTGGGCGAGCGTGACCCAGAGATGGTCTGTCAGCCTGGGGACCGTGGTTTTGGAAAGGCAGACAGGTCCCCACCACCTGCGGGATCCCTGAGAGCTGTTAGGTTGCTGGGAGGTCAGATCCTCAAACACTCAGACTCTGTCCCACCCCAAGCCAAGGACCAGGGGCCCCCTCTGTCACCTCCTCACGCTGCAGGCGCCAGCCCCTCTTAAGGTTACCCCAGGCCTGGCCTCTGCGCAGATGCAAGGGTGTGAAGTGAAGAAGCTTCCGGGCATCCTGAGAGCTCCGGACGAGACCACCAACAGGGGGTTGAGCTGCAAAGTGTTGAAGCAAAGGAGGGGGGCGCTTCAGGCACATGTTCCGACAGAACACCAACAGCTGCCCGCAGACCCGTCGTGATCTCTGGCCGTTTCCTGAGTTTGGCCACAAGTGTCTGTGCAGAAAATGTGCTGCTCTCTGGCCCAGGCTTCCGGAGGACTAGCTAGTCAGCCCCGGCACAGACTAGCTTCACTCAGGCCCTGGCCCTGTGCTTCCCCAGGCCGGGGTAGAAGTCAGCTGGGCTGCCCAGACCTGGGGACGACCGACTGCAGCCTCTGGGATGCCCCTCCTCCTGAGCAGACCCTCATGGCAGCGTCGTGGGCCCCGGTGACCATCCTGAACAATGGCCAGGACTGAGTGCAAGTTGGGCCACAGTGGGTGCTGAAGTTAAGGGTAACAGGCCAGGGACTGGACCAGGGTCACCATCCATTGACTCCAGCAGCTCTGGGGACAGGAGTCAGGAATGGCCGGGTCTGCTGGACCCAGAGTTTGTGCCCTTTCCATACAAGAAAGTGCCCCTCGGGAAAGGGTCATGTGCAGAGTGCCCACGGTGGGGACAACAGTCCACCCCCCTCGGTCACCCGGGAGGACATCCTCACGCTCCACGGGGCAGGAAACACTTGCTGTTCTGCAAATGTGACTCCCGGGTTTGAGGTGATCGTAAGTTGGGCTGAGCATGCCGTGTTTAAGGAGACTTGAGGGACAGGAAGGCTTTTACAAATAAAAACACAGATAATAAAAATGCCTGTTTTCCCGTTCTGCACGTTACAGTTTATTTGATCTTTTCATTATATACGTTATTTTTACTTAATATTATGTTTTATTTATTTTATATTTCCACCTTTTGACTTTTTACTTAAAGTTTTTTAACCCCCACTCACCGGAGCAACCGTGAACTCCAGGCGCCTGCGTGTTTCCATTGCACACTCGTGACATGCTGAGCGGGGTCTCTCGTCCACACGTGGACACACGTGCAGGAAACCACCACCTCATTTGTGCGTAGGCGTCCATTCGCAGCGCCAGTGTTTGCAACTGTTTCCCTGGCCGCAGGAAGAACCTTGGATGATGTGTGTGTGTTTTGTCCGGGGCTCGGATGGAGGGCGGGAGCAGACCAGGAGTCGGCCGGATTTGCGATCAGCGCCCCCTGGACCCTGAATCCAAGTTTGCTGTTTGTTGTTATTAACTGACTCAGAACTTTTTGCTCCTTTTTTTTTCTTCTTTCCTTCCTTCCTCCTTCTTCCTCCCTACCTTCCTTCCTTCCTTTCTTCCTTCCTTCCTTCCTTCTTTCCTTCCTTCCTTCCTTTCTTTCTTTTAGGAAATCTGTGGCTGTGAAGGGTTTGGGCTGAAGACGGGAGCACCCCGCTGTTGGGAGCCAGCGAGGCTCATTCTAAGGCCAGTCTCCCTGGCAACTGCCCACCGCCTTGACCTGTCCTGTACGGTCAGCAGTTCACGGCGGGCAGGGGCACATTTTTCTAAGTCTTTGACTTCCCATTTGTAAATGTGTGCTTTCTCTCTCCTCTCTTTGAATCAGAAAGCTTCTATTTGGAAAAGAAGCTTTAAATTATTGCTTTCCTTTACAAGAGATGTCCAGCAACGCCT
The DNA here is from genome assembly GCF_963455335.1 of Martes martes. Taxonomy (NCBI): domain Eukaryota; kingdom Metazoa; phylum Chordata; class Mammalia; order Carnivora; family Mustelidae; genus Martes; species Martes martes. The sequence goes on along the minus strand of NC_137892.1, from coordinate 162,289,545 downwards.
CCTCCGACAGCCCTGTCAGATGGGGGAGGCTGTTAACGCACTCTGCAATCCCTTCTCAAGTTGTTATGATGCCCAGATAAAGAATGCTCACCAGAGCCATTCCGTCCTCCCCGGGGTCAGGGATGGCTGCGGACAGAGCCCTGGGTGGTCTCTCTCTCTGTTGCCTTCCTCTCTGCAAAGAACACAAGCGTGTGGGGGCCACAAACCCTACGGGCCTCGCTCTTCTCCCCTGGAGGACTCGGCACCCCAGCTAGGCGGGGGGCGGGGGGGATGAGGAGGGGAGGTCTCCCCCCACACCCCGTGCCCCATGTCTCAGCTCACCTTCCACGGGACCCTGAGCTTTTCCTCTTTCTCCAAGCCCTGCTTCTCTCCAGGAACATGAGACCCAGCAGAGATGCGCATGTTCAGCCCCTCCCTTGAATCCAAACAGAAGGCGACAGGCAGCAAGTGAAACATAAATCAGGTCTGCCCCAAAACTGGACAGAAACGTTGAATTCCTGCAACAGTAGCTTAACCAGTCTCATTTTCCAATCTTTTTATTTATTTTTATTTTTTAAAAATTTATTTATTTGAGAGAGAGAGACGTAGAGACAGAGAGAGTACAGGCAGGGGGAGAAGCAGAGGGATAGGGAGAAACAGACTCCTGGCTTAACAGGGAGCCTGGCAGAGGGCTCAGTTCCAAGACCCGAAGATCATAACCTGAGCTGAAGGCAGACACTTAACCATCTGAGCCATCCAGGAGCCCTTCAATATTTCTATTAAGAGAACTATTTTTTTGGGATGCATGGGTGGCTCAGTGGGTTAAGCCCCTGCCTTCAGCTCGGGTCATGGTCTCAGGGTCCTGGGATCGAGCCCCGCATCGGGCTCTCTGCTCAGCAGGGAGCCTGCTTCCCTCTATCTCTGCCTGCTTCTCTGCCTACTTGTGATCTCTGTCTGTCAAATAAATAAATAAAATCTTTTTTAAAAAGAGAGAGAGAGAGAACTATTTTTGGCAAGGGTTGAAAGTTCTATGAACCGGCCCTGCTTCTTTCCACAGCCACGTGTCTCCTGGTGGCTGAGCGTGGTGACCGGCAGGAAGAGACAGAGGGCCCCAGACCAGCAGGAGTGTGGGGTTGGGGGAGGACTGTAGTCCACAGGCAGGTGGGGTGTGGGGAGGACTCTGGTCCACAGGCAGAGTGGGATGGGCGAAGGACTCTGGTGCACAGGTAGGGTAGGACAGGGGAGGACTCTGGTCCACAAGCATGGTGGGGTGTGGGAATTTGGAGACTCCCCTCTGACGGGAAGCAATCTGTTGGACACTGGGCAGCCAAAGACACTGATTACCCTGTTGGCCCTGAGAAGGCACCTTTCCTGAGATTCCACAAGAATGGAGACCTCAAGGGGTAGAACCCTGGCGATGCCTGGCCTGTGGGTGTGCCCTAAAGGAACTAAAATACAGGGCAGAAAATACACCCAGAGCCAACATCTGTTGCTGCTGACAGATGAAGGGGCAGGGGCCACACAGAGACACCCACCCCACGGCCCCTCTCCGTCTTCTCCCGTGAGCTCCCGTGAGCTCCGCCATCATCAAGCCACTGGTGAACCAAGCAGCTCACTGAGTTAGGATGAAACCAGACCGGGGAGGGATCACTGTCTAGGAGGCGCTTTGCTCCCCTGCCTTGGCCCTGCTGTCCTCGCAATGACGGCCCCTCCTAGTGGGTCAGGACTTAGGGGATTTTAGTCCTGAAAGTCCCCAGTTCCAGGACATCCCCCTCCAGTCCCTGCCAGGCTAAGGACCACGGCCCCCCTAACCTCGAAGCAAAGGTCACGATCTACCCACGCTGAACGCAGAGGGCCAGGAGCTCCAAAACAGCCCTACAGAAGCCCTTTGGCTCCAACACCCAGGGAATTTGTTCATGCCTGTTCCAGATTCGGCCACGAGAGGGAAGCAGAGGATCGTCTCTGTCCTGGACGAGAACCGCCCCCGCCCCAGGCCAAATGCAGCCTGACCCTGCCTCTGGGACCCCTGACCCTCGTTATGGGGAGGGGGGTGTCACGGATGTGTATATACTTTTTGGTGGCGGAATGTCTCACTCCTAGTTGACCAGCGTTCGTTCTCAGGCAGAAGCAGTTCTCTCTGCTTTTTTTTCACAGACGTTTCCAGTCCCAACCCTAGACAGCCTCCCCGCGTGCCGCAGGAGTGAACTTGGCTCGGGGACCCTCGTCTTGTTGCAGGATCCGACCACCCACCGGATGCCACAGGAGGGTCCTTCCCTGTCACTGCTGGCTGTTGCCCCACGAGCGTCCTGCCTGCATGTCAGCCTCTAATAATGCGCTTCCTCTGCGGGACTCAAATGTCCCTGAGCTTGGGAAAGTGCACAAGTCTTTCCTCAGAGAAGAATGCTGTTCTTGCCCTGAACTGATCCATTCTGAGGGACAGTCGATGCCCTTGGAGTGGTTTTTGAAGGTGACAGGCCCGTGGGGAGACTTTGAGTGTGGCCCCTTGTCGCAAACTGGGAATGATGTCTTCTGAATCCACCACGGTGAGTCCACACCCTGACTCGACCGCCCCGTACCCGTCAGTAAACACGGCGATGATGGAAACAAGCAAAAAGAATGAGGCCCTTGTCCGTCCCTGGGTTTATGACAGGTCAGCAGCGTCTGACCTCCCAATATTCTGATATTATTCCTAGTAACGTCTGCATCGAAATCATGTGTTTTCATCAGATGTGAACGATGAAGCCTTCTTGTTTAACAGAAATGACAACCTGCGATTTTTGAAAACACGAGATCACGTTACATGTCTCCCTCTGGTATGTGGAGAGTCGGGGAGGCCCTTACAAGTCCAGGATTGTGCCGCTCCTGGGAGAGGTTGGGAGTGATTCAATCAGCCTGTGCGCTCTGGCGTGGAGATTTCCCATCCAGCAGAAGGGGAGCCTGGGGTGGGACAGCAGCTTCAGCAGGAGCGCCGTCCCCTCGGTTTTCTCCTACACACTGACAGAGATACCCCCACCTTGCCCTGAGCCCATGGCGTGGCAGGTGCCTGCAGCACCTCCGTGGGACAAAGGGACCTGATAGAAACGTCCACAGGTGGGTCAGCAGGGGCCCCACGGGAACGGGCGACAGGCCTGGCTCTACGAGGTCGTGCCGGCCTCGTGCAGCACACACCTGCGGGACCTGATTCCACAGACGGGGGCCTGTGCGCAGGGCAGAGGGCTGCAGGCAAGCCTGCCTCCTGGCGGCCGAAAGCAGAACAGGCAGGCGGGCCCCTGGGGCGCCGTTGGTGCCGAGATTGGCGTTCGGCTGATTGCACTCCCTGTCCGCGTAGTGCCCGGCACAGGGCGGTCTTCCACAAACCTTCATTGGCTGAACGACTGTCCCAACACTGGTTCTCGAGAACACGCTCCTCCAGAGGGCTCAGAGTTCGCATCCCTCTGTTCCCTGAGCACCTCACAGGGCATCGTACTCCGCTAGCATCCGAGGACTGCTGTAACAGACCGTCACAGTGTGCAGGGCACAAAATGAGGGAAATGCAGTCTCTCCCAGCTCTGGGGGCCAGAAGTCCAGAACCGAGGTGTCTGCAGGCCCAGGCTCCCTCCAGAGGCTCCAGGGGAGTCATCCTTGACTCCCCCAGCCCCTGGTGCTGCCACCGCCCTTGGCAGTCCTTGCTGGTGGGCGCACGGCTCCCATCCCGAGGTGTGGTCACAGGGCTTCTTCTCTATCCCGCGTCTCTGTGTCTGAATCTGTTTCTTACAAAGGACACTGTCTTTGCACCTGGGGCCCCGATGACTTATGATTTCATTTCAACCTCTACATTAATTCTATCTGCAAAGAGTATTTCCAAAACAGGTCTCCTTCTGAGCTACCCGAGGACATGAGTTTTGGGAGTGCACTGCTCAGAACACTGAGCACACCATGATCACAGCATCTGGGGTGGGGGGTGCGGCTTGGCGGCGCCATCAGGGACTGCTTCATCCGTGTGCTCACCGTGCGTCCTCAGCGCCCCCAGCGAGAAGGTACTCGTCTTAGCGTTCCCATTTTTCAGGTAGAAAAACCGAGAGGAGCTATGCCACTCATCCAAGGTTGCAAAGTTGAAAGTGGCCAGGCCAGGTGGCTTTTCCTTTCTGAGTACCAGACGCACCTGCCCCGATGGTGCCCCCCACCCCCGAATGGCTCTCCAACACTCAGCTCTGCTGGGAATCGCTCTAAATCACTATCAACAAACAATTAAAACTAACTGGGATTCCCTTTCTGTGACTACTCACAAGTGGAAAACCCAGAAAACGACTATGGGAAAAGGGTAAAAGCAGCCGCTGACATCCAGATGTCCGTCCCGCTCTGCGGCATTCTTGGCCTGTCGCGCACCGGAGGGAGTTCTCACTAATCTTAGATCCCTCCCCGTGCCAGAGATGAGATCTTCCTAACCGTGCATGCTACGACTGGGAGGGGAACGAGGGAGGACATGACGAGTGACAGAAAGTGTGGGTCCTCACAGATTTCCAAAGGAGGCTGTTCGCCGGGAGCGTGGGGTGACGAAGGTGGCCTCGTAAGCATCACTACCCCGAGGGCAGTGACATGTGGTCCAGTCTGGGGTGAGACCTAAAACTAACCTAATATTCCACGCCGCCCTGATAGCTGAAGGCCTCCAGCGGCCCAACCACAAGTCCCCTCCTCTCCCTGTTCATGGATAAGGCTCAGCCAACGGTCCCTGACCATGAGACCAGGCACGGTGCCTGCTTGTCCTTGACTCGGGGCTTCCCGTTCCCCGCCAGCCCATGGACTCATCCACACAAGCCCATCGCATTGTCCTTTGGGAACTGGTGGGCACCCCACCCTCTCATGACCACAAAGCCCGCCTCCCGCAGCTCCTGGTGACCGGCTCTGTTCCTGAGTGTGAGCTCCATGTGGCCCTGGGTGATGCGAGCCAGTCCCCTGGGAGGTCAGTCCACGTGACTGACGCACTGCCGTCCGCGCCAGCTGTCGGTGCTGGGCGCAGGCCTCTGGCCGTCCCGGTACGCCTGCAGCAGGAATCCCTCCCTCAGCAGTGGGGTTGAGAGGAGGTGATGGAAACACCTCACCAAGTCCTACAGAGACCCGCTGGCCCCCAGGGAGACAGCCACACAAGGAAGAGGACAACACCGGTGAGACAGGAGACAGGAGACAGGCACCCAATGCAAAAGGAAGATGGAGATGATAGTCTTTCCCGGAGCAAACTTTGGGAAGAGCTACCGATTGAGACGAACGCAGAATCAGGAGGAGTGGCAGTGGCAGACACCGGCAGGAGGGTGGCTGGAAGGGCATGTGGTGGTGGGGACAACGTGTGTGGGTGTGACAACGAACAAACGAGGAAGCAGGTTGGGACACGGCCGCCGTGTTCCTGAGCTCTTAAACCCTGACCCCGGCGCTGCCTGGCCAGCGGACCCCGTGTGGGACACCTGCACTCAGGCTGAAGGAAGCGCTGCGGAGGCCTGGACGTGTTCAAACAGGCTCCTGGAGTGTCAGGGAAGAGGACTGTCCATCTGTCTGCTCTGCCGGATGCCGGTAGAAGGGGTGGCCTGACTCTGTCTGTGGTCAGGAGGTGGCCCAGGGTAGAAACCTGCCCGAATGTCTGACTTCCAGCTCTTAGACTAACGGCATCAGTCAGCCACCGGGTCCTCACCAGCTTCTTGGGGGCCCCACCGTGCACGCGTGAATCCTAGAGCACCTCGGCTCGCTCTTGACCGAGCTGTAGAGGTGACGTTTAAAAACCCCTACAAAATCAAAGCCGCTCTGGAGGGGTGACCAACTGCAATCTGGAAAATATTTTAAAACAAATGGAGACACAGGCAAAGAAAAACAACGTCACGAGGCGCTCAGTGCAGCAAACGAGATAAATCTCTAGAGTCCAAGCTAAAGGGCATCCTGCTAATATCACGAAAGAGCCAGGGTTCACGGGGGTAATATAACTGTCACCTCAGAAAAGGCAGAAATTGATGCACGAATGAGTCAGGTTATGAATCCCTGATTCATATTCAACGCATGACATTTGCCCATGTTTCTGTGCCAATAACTTTAATTTAATAAGCCCATGTGTCAAGGGCCACTCAGATATGTTACAGCTGCAGCCTCCCACTCCCTCATCCCTTGGAAGGCTCAGTTCTCTGGCTCCTTCCTCTCCCCAGTGTCTAAGGGATGCTCGTGCTTACATTAGCCATTTGCGTGTCCCTTTCTCAGCGGGTCGCTTGGGTACCTCCTTAGTCACCTCAGCTGTCATGTCCCAGAGGTAGCCCTCCAGACTCCATGAACATGGCCAGGGGTATGCCTGGGGACACTTCCATACCGTGAGGAAAGATGGTGAGCCCAGGAAAATACACAAGCAAATGTACAAATGATCTTCATTGGAGGCTAAAAATCAAAATTACTCAAATACGACATGGAAATTAGGCATTGCAAGGCTGATTTTCTGATTATTGACACTCTTACCAAAGAGTAAGCAACAGAAGAGAGATCTAACAGGTTATTTTAAATCCCATTTAAGAAAAAAATACGGAGAAGGATTTAGTGCTGGGCCTGCTAGGTAATGAGGGATTGCACACAAGGAAGAGGAAGTAAGTTTTAAAAGAATCTATTTTTTTCCTCATTAGTCTAACAAAGCCAGAAATTCTGCCAGGATGATTTCTATTCTTAAGTAAATGGGTATAAAACAATCAGAGGGAAAGAGAGATTTTAGTGACCTATGATGTGTGGGATAGCCAAAAAGAAAGACACTGGTAGAACCAGCCATCTGTTAAAGCTGGGGTCGGCCTTCCAGACCCCGGACCACTACCTTCCTGGTAGAATCCCCAGAATGTCTCTAGGTGTCAATTTCGGAACTGGTTTATTCTCATTCTCATTCTCATTCTTATTCTCATTCTCATCATTCTCATTAACTTAGGGATATATGAACAGACCACAGTTCCCTAAAGTAACTGAGCCCACACTTTGCAGGGGGAAGTGCATGAAATCTATCCCATGTCCCCTCAGCCACAGACAACACAAAAATACCAGAGAAGGACTGGGCTCTGAGGTTTGTGCTCCCATGGACTGGAGGGGAGAGTCAGCATCTTCAGAGGACTCCCCTTCCATATCTTAGTCCCCTCTGTGCCCACATCGTGTTTCTCCATGACATCTGGGTCACACTGTTTTGTTTCCTTGATTCACACTTTTTTGTTTGTTTGTTTGTTTGTTTTTTATGAGAACTTTTCATCTCTGCATTTTTAATTCCTCAAAACACTATCAGGATGGCCTTTAAGTATTTATTGATTTCTACAGAAATCATCCCCCCCTCTAATTAACAGACTTTTCAAAATCCTTGTTCCCATTTAAGGAGGAGTGGCTACCGTAAGTCGGCTTGACCCTATCTTTCCCTTTCTTTAACCTGAACACCTGTGCAGCAGCACTTCAGTTCTGAGTTGTGAATGTCACTGAACGTACCATTTTCCAGAGCACCTGCTCTGATGGCCTTGGGACTTCCTCCATGCTTATGGCCGCACGCGGTCCATAAATGGGGCCCTTTCTCTACAGAAAGTCCTGCAGGTGGCTTTGCTAGCCAAGGGTCTCAGGGAAGAGCTCTGACTTGCCAAGAGGGGAGTATAGGAAGGCAAGTGATGAGACAATGGTGTTTCCAGTTTCCTGTGAAGGAAGGGTAACTGAAGAAGACCTGAGTTGTTGAGGATAAGGTAGGTTGGCGAGAAAAGGGAAACAATAGTTATTTTTTACACAAAAAGATGCAACCTGAGTGGAGGTATATGGACAAATGGAAGTGCATGCTCATGTTTGTCATATACTCACCACCACGGCGTGGGTGCTGGGGATGGAGGAGGAAGGACCAGTTGGGTCTTCAAGAAGGCTGTCTGAAGACCTTCAAGTGGCCTTAGCTTTTGTCCAGCCGGGAAGAGAAGCTGATGCAGGTTTACATACACCAGGCCAAGTGAGAAGCCAGCTCAACCCCCGGACTTTTCAGCCCAAAAAGCCAGTAGGTCCCTTTGTTGACTTAAGCTATTTTGAGTTGTCTTCTGTGATGTGCATTTAAAACCATCCAAGAAACAGAAATGGGAAGCCACAGATGCATTTGATGGGAGTGGTGATGTGGTCCCACCTGCACCTGGGAAGCCATGTTTGGCTGCCGTGGGAGGATTGGGGGTGGGAGGAGCGGAGGATTCAAGACATGTAGTGACCATCGCAGTTGAGAAGTAGGCTCTAAAACAGGACACTGGCAATGGAAATCAGAAGAGAGAAGGTTTAGAGGAGTACCTAGAAAAAAAAGAGGCAAAGTTTAAGACAGATCAGTGGTGGAGGGCACAGGAGAGGGACGGTGTTGAGTACAACCAAGGAATTTTGATGTAGGTGAGGAATGGAGAGAGGGAAGAGATTTGGGAGAGGGTGGACCTGCCTGGTCTTTATTATTGGGAGTTGAGTTATTGTTGGACAATGGGAATCCATTCTTTCCTGGGTGTTGCTTTTGATTTGATATCCTTGCTTTCTGGACATGGAGTGAGCATTAGAAGCCTTGTTTCCTGGGATGGAGCAGAGGCTCAGAACAATCAGCTGGAAGCTACCAGGAAGAAGAGAAGCCACTCATTCAACTCCTCCACAGGGAAAAAAAGCTGCTGCTTTGCCCTGTAATTAAAAAAAAAAAAAAATCATGTCAGCTTGAGGGCATGGTTGAGGGATTAAGAGAGGCTTGGTCAACCAGAGACGTTAAGTGTGAGATTTAGTATTAGCAAGCACTCTACGAGGAGACCAGTGGGCTCTCAGTGTCCCTCTGCATGGTCCAGAAGCACAGTATTCTGGGAGAATCCAGAAACCCTGCAGACACGTTAGGCCCAAGGGAGGACCCAGAAATGCCATGGCCCCATGTTATCTATCATTTCCACCCAAACCCACCAATCAGGATTGTGGGAAAAGGCAGAGAGAGGTGAACACGTGTTCTCTAAAGGGGCTCTTGAGAGGAAAACCCAAGAGAAAGATGAGTTCTTTTAACTGCAGCACCCAGCAGACAGTTCCAAGCATGTGTCTGAGGTTCTGGGGAGATCCCGCTGTGTGAAGATGGGTGTGTGTGTCCGTGCGTGTGTGTGTGTGTGTGTGTGTGTGTGAGAGAGAGAGAGAGAGAGAGAGAGAGAGCGAGCGAGCTGGGTACACAGGAGATGGAATCTCGAGAAGGCGTGGGCTTCCCCAGGTAGAACCTTTCTTTGGAGAACCTGCAGGAGCTCAGGGATGGAACCGGCAGGATCACCGCTGTCCAAAGAGAGAGAAAGAGAGAGCTCAGAGGAATGGAACTCTTTAAGGAGGCAAAAAAGCAGTGATGTCCAAGGAGCACCAGGAAAGAAGAGCCGCAGAAGGAAGAAACAAGCTCCGTGAGAAAGGGCGATGTGGCCCTCTGTAAAGAAGTCCGTCAGGATAAGCAGGGAAAACATCCTTGTGTTTTCGCAATATGGGCGTCATGTGTGGAATTCAGAGAGCCATCCAGGGCTGAGTCCCATGTTCATCACGCTGTAGTAATAGGGAGCAAAGCTCTGGCAGCCGCGTTGAGCAGGGTCATTGCTTGTCGGGATGCCAAATGCAAATGGCTCCTGGCGGGCAGCTGCACACCCCTGGGTGTTGCCTGTTGCAGCTCAGAGGGGTGGCTGAGTTCAACCCCGCACATCCCACCTTCTGTTGGCCAAGGGTTTTGGATCTGCGTTCCTAGGAGAAGAGTTTGCTCACATCACTTCGACCCGAACATGACAGTTCTGTTTCACTGCAAAGCTGATGCTCCACTCGAATGTCAAGATCCTTTAAAGGATTTTTAAACTTGGAAGAATTCCAGTAAAGACTGATAAAGTGACATCTAAAGAACTATCTCAACATAGCAAGCTTTAATACACATGTTTGTGTGTTTTTGTTATTGTTTTTATTCTCTGTAGACATACACATTAAAATACACATTTGTAAGATTAATATTGAAAAAGAGATCTACAAGCTTCCTGTGAAGATGGCTTGGCATTGAGTTGGGCAGGTAGCTACTGTGTGTGTTAGTAGAGAAGTTAGCTATGATGGCACATTTTTTAAAAAATCCACACAAACGATGTATATCTTCACTGCTAAGCATAAACTGGAATTATACAGGTATTTCTCAAATTCCCTGAGAAGGCTATTTTCATTAACTAAGATGTATATTCTCTGTACATTTTCACATTTGGTTATGCATTTAGCTGCCTGAATTTTGTGATTCTTGATGGACCATACAACGTTATTCTCCTACATGCAGCATGGGATTGCGAAAGCTCTTAGTGGATAAGTAAGTTGCCATTCACCTCTTTGTCTCCGGCCGCAGAAGAGAGCAGAGAGCACAAGAGAGGCAGGACTAGGACAGTGGGGACCCAGCAAATCTGTGGTAACCAAATGCTGAGCGACTAAGCGAGGGTTTGACTGGTCAGCAAAGGAGCTTTTCTTTCTCTATGTGTTAATGAAGGAGGTAGGAGACTAAATCCTGGCCCCACGTGCATTCCAAACACACCTGAGCTATCACCTCCATCACAACTTCCAAGACATCTCCTAACTGCCCCAGTGTGTCTTGTCTTGTTTTGTTTTCATTTTGACCCTGTCTCTTGCCCTAATATTTATTAGAATCCAATGCTTAGGAAATTCATGCAGACAGCTTGTCCACGCCAGTCATCTGAGGTGATTTAGAAATGTGAGCTGGCATTTCCTTCAGTGGAAAAAATCTGAAAGGAAGGAGAGCAGATGGCAGTCAGGGCAGGTCTCAGAGGAACCGGCCAGAGGGTTCCAGCCAGAAGGCACTCAGAGGGACAGGACCCCACCTGAAACACCGGAGCCATGGACTATGATGCTAGCAGGTGATCCTCAGACTAACTCTCTGTCCCCTGGGCTCTGTCCTGTCCAGGGGATTCCAGCAACAGTGGAAGAACCATGGAACAGAAGGAAGGCTGTGCTCCACTTCACTTCACGGGGACTTTGGAGTTTTGGTCATGATGACAAAAGAAACTTCTCCCCGACAGTTTCAGACAGTCTTCTTTCCACTATGACTGTCATGACCCGTTGACTCTTCTCCAGTATTTCAACACTGAGTAAGGACAAGGGCAAGAGAGATGGCAGATAGGAAGTACTGGGGCTCGGGGGCTCAACATTTTATCTGCTATTTAAATCCTCAAAGAACACTGGCTATCCGGACGTTGGCTTCCACACTCCAGCAAAGAGGACAGGTCATGCACTGCCCTCCCATGGTTCAGATACCCCATGCTTGGGAAAATTGTAATATTCATTGAGAGTTTCACATTTGATTCATTTAATTCCTATGGATACTTGATGAGGTAGGTATTATTATTCTCATTTGAAATTAAGAAACCCAAGAACCAGTGAAGGGAGTGATTTCTCAGCTAGCAAGTGGCAGAGATAGGTTGGAAGCAGATTTGGGGCTGGCTGTGGGTGATAGAGGCCAAAAGCCAAGAACAGCACTTGGGTAAAAATGTGCTAATAAGTAAGAGGACGTAGTCATGCTTCTCTTTAATAGAACCATCATCTTGTACAAATGGAGCCAATTTCTTCCGCTTCCTTTGTGTTGTCTTATTTCCCTGGGAGTGCAGGGTAATGCGTGCATGTTTCTTATCCAGTTACTATCAACTTGAGTGAATGGGATGACTTCCAAATGTTTCCCATGGCCTTCCACCTTTTAAACCCACAAAGCCCGACTTACAGCATCTTTACAATGTTAGCAATTGAAACCAATATGCATTAGGACAAGAACGATGATTATGTAACAGTTCAGAGCACAATTTCAAAATTCAACACGTGTCCCCTGAAGCACAGAAAACACACTGAGCATCCGGGCAATTGCCTGTGGGGTCTCCGTGCCCAGCACTGCATTATGCAAAAGCAGGGCGCTTCCCCAGTGCTCCATTTGGTGAGGAAAACAGTGTGGGGCTTGGCTAAATGAAGTCTGTCTCGTGAAAGGGAGGCCCTTCTTGCTGAGTTGAGAAGTATCTGAAGAGAACAATAAAAGCCCATATCCAAGTCCAGAGGGAAATGAAAGTACACATTCTTCCTGATTGCAATAAAACATCAGGCCTGGCTCACCTCTCTGACCAGGGCTGGATGGATGGGCTCACACAGTCTCTCTGATTAGCGTCCACTCCAAATACCTAAAACGGTGCCCTGTAAAAGATAGGAAAAGGATTCTTTGGGACGTTTGGAAATGACTTACAGAATCTGCAGAGTAGCGTTCCCTAATTTCTAATTAAGCACGAAATCAGAGTGCCGTTTCTCTTCCTCCCAGCTGCCTCGCCTCTCTGTAACGGGAGGGATGGAATGATTCATGGCCTTCCATTCGGCCACAAATGAACCCAAGGGGAGATTTTTAAAAAACAGATTTCTGGACCTTAGCCCCAGGGATTCTGATTGGCCAATCAGTGGGGCCTCTGATGCGGTTCCTGAAGTCTTTTCTAGTTTTAATGTCCACTGCTTCTTCTTTATTATAATATTTCATTAATTTCCTGTTCTCTGATCCATATGGAGTCAGCCCAGCACCCTGCTTCAGCTAGCCTTCCTCCTCGGGTCGCCTCGGACCTCCCGATTACTGTCACTGCTCTCATTTGACCATTCTTGGCTTTCTGCCCCCTTTAAAAACGTGGTTATTGGGGCGCCTGGGTGGCTCAGTTGACTAAGTTTCAGCCTTTGGCTCAGGTCATGATCTCAGGGTCCTGGGATCGGGCCCCGCATCGGGCTTTCTGCTCAGCAGGGAGCCTGTTTCCCCCTCTGCCTCTGTCTGCCTCAATGCCTACTTGTGATCTGTCTGTCAAATAAATAAATAAAATATTTTTAATGTGATTACATTAATGGTATGATGACTACGATTGTGACTTTTCCAGAGATAACTGACCGTCGTCAGACAGACGGATCCTGTAGATGTGTCTTTTTCAAATTATCTCTGTTAAATTAAGTCACTCCAGGGAACTAATAACAGATGATCTGCCCACTGACTCAATACAGTCTACTCTACAGAGCCTGTATTGTTACAGGCTTCCCCAAAGTTGCCTCTTTGTCCCGAGTCCCCCCGTGAGGAAGGGTTTCCCGAGAACGCTGCGGTGTCTGTGGGGTGGTGTGTAGGCTGGAAGAAATGGGATTCAGGATGTTTGGAAGTACACTGTACATCCCCATGAGACGTATAAATCTGTTCAAAATAATTTCTTTAGCTTCCTTGTCAGAAAAGGATTAGTTCATCCCAAATGAATATAACTGCCCCACGTCTATTGTCTAGACCTGGAGATCCAATATATCTCTCTAGGAGGGTGGTTATTAATTTACTTGGGAAATGCAATCACTGACCACAAATTATTTCGATTAAGCTGTGCCTGTCGCACATGTGGGGCTCTCTCTGTTTGCTAGTGACCAGGTCCCACCTGGTGCCTCCTGCCGCTAAGTTTACGGTCTGCTGTTGGCAAGCACTTCAACATTCCTCTCTGAGGACATACTCGGGGTTGTATATATGCACCTGGTTTCATTTGGGAGAAATTTCATCTTCCAACCACATCTTTCTGGCCAGGATTTTTCAGCCCACAATGCAAAAGGTAAAATATATGCACTCTTGTCTCTAGGCATTAACACAACGGAACGAGAGTGTGTCTGTGAACTAAATGGCATCAGAAGGGCGCTCAGGCCCCACAGCACCTGGCCCAGGTTGCGAGCCTGGACCCCAATGCAGCCTTCCTCTTCTCCCACGAAGTGTACATAGAAATCAAAGTCGACAAAATACCTTGTGCATCTTATGTGCATTTCTCCCACATCTGGGGATATTCAGCACAACGTGTCCCCTGCCCCTCCCTCTGTCTCCTGGACGCATAGCATGGCTGCCTACTCCAGACCAAAAAACTTCTTTTTAAAGGTTTTATTTATTTATTTACTTATCTATCTATTTATTTATTTGAGAGACTGAGAGAAAGAGAGAATGAGTGGGGACAGTGCGAGGGAAAGAGACAAGCAGGCTGCTTCCCGCTGAGCAGGAGGCCAGTTCGGGACTCGATCCCAGGACTCCGGGATCATGACCTGAGCTGAAGTCAGACGCTTCATAGCCAGAGCCCCAGGTGCCTCTCTGTGCCTCTACTTTTAAGAATGATGTACCAAAGAGATATCAGCATTTCTCAAGATAGCTTTTCATCCATAGTCCAGTGCCTGGGTATCCCAGTCTTCAGGAGAGCAGGTGGTCAAGAAGGAGCTGAGCACATCTGGTGTCACAGGCCTTTCCCCTCAGTGCTGCTTACAGTCTCACCTGCAGGGAAAATGGGGGGATCTGCCCCCCAGAGTCAGCACACTGGGTTTGCAGTGTCCCGGGAAGACTTCCTCCTGGCCCACCTGCCTACCTGCTGCCTTTCCGCTTGGGCACAGCGTGGGACACAGGGCCCACTGTCCTGGCTCCCGGTTCTGGTGCAGCGAGGCACCGGTTCCAGGCTGGAGCGGGACTGAGTACAGCATGCCGAACACTATGGCCTGAAGTAGGCATCGTCTTCCTGTAAAGTCTTTTTATCTGTGTTAGTCTGTGTACTTCAGAGTAAAACAAATCCAGACTGAGACTATTTGCAAGGTGCCCTGGCAATTACTACTAGGATTGTGAGCTGTCCCAAGGTCCAGCATCAGACCCTACTGCCACTGGCCCGCGGACCCCTAGGATGGACTCTGGTAACACACTGGTGTTTTGATAAAATTTGCCAAAGTAAGAATGTAACTGGAATTGGGGTCCCTTCTACTCGGACTCCCCTTGCCCATCTTCCCTTCATGTCTGGGAATGTTGAAAACCAGTTACACCTTAGTTTTCTTTATGATGTATTTAAGCTTTAATTTAACCTGAAATATTCATGGGTTTGCAATCCCTTCCTTGTATAACGAAGTTGCTGGAAGCTGTCCCTAACCGTCAACACAAAGGCACATGCTGAGAGTCAGGCCAGAGGTCCCCTGATAAGAATATGTCCTTCGGGTGTTGGCACCAAGCTTGTAGTAAGAGAGAAGAAAGATCTAGAACATGTGGTTTTAGGAGGTGGTCTATGGGAATGTCTTCCAGGCCCCAGATGTATAGAGTCATAGCATTTCCCTCATCAGAATGGATGTTATCCTCGTCAGGAACATCAGTGATGTTTAGAAATAAATATATCCATAATCTCTTTTCCTTTCGGATGGAAATCTCATGAAATAGAATTTATACTTGTGTCTGCACTCAAAACTACCAATGACAAGAGGTTCCATACATGAAGTTGCATGTTTTATCTATTTTTGTTTTCAATAATAAAAATAAAACTTAAGCGAGCAGATGGGGGCAGAGACTAATTTATCTATCTAGGGTACTGGGGCTTTTTGTTTGTTTGTTTTTTGTTTTGGTAGAAAATATACCACATACTATCATTCAAAAAGATAAAAGACTCAATCTCACAAAACAAGCTGAGGGTTCTGGGGGAAGGGGGTCGGCAGAGGGGGGTGAGGTTATGGACATAGGGGAGGGTATGTGCTATGGTGAGTGCTGTGAAGTGTGTAAACCTGGCGATTCACAGAGACCTGTACCTTGGGGATAAAAATACATTATATGTTTATAAAAAATTAAAAAATTAATAAAGAAAAAAGATAATCAAATACTATGCCCCTAAAACTATCGGAAATGAAAGAGTAGATGTGTAGCAGTTCCTTCCTTCATCCATGTTTTTCCATTTAAACTATAATTGGTTGTGGCTTATTTTCTCAGTCAAAGCAAACCTTCTCATTTGTACCATACGTCCCGGTCAGAAAGCAAGCCTCGGAACCCACGCAAGCTGAGTGAGACGGACGTCCCGAAGCTCGATCCCAGCCCCGTCCTCACGCACCGAGTCCTGGAGGCCCGTGGCTACGGCTCTTCCTTCCTGCCTCCCTCTGACTTGCGCTCGGCTCCTGCTGCCTCCACTCTTGGACCAGGCTCTCTGAGTCCCTCTCTGCTCAGGAATGGAAAGGGACGGCTTCCTGTCCTCCAGCACCAGGGCTGGGGTCTCTGAGCCCCTGGTCTGACCAGCCCAGGCTCCCCTTGGGCTTTTGTCCAGTGCCTCATCCCTGACCTGGCAGGACTCGCTCTAGGTTACTGCCTGTACCCTGAGGACACCTTCTGCATGCACTGTTCACAAACTCTTCACCTCGTGTCGTCTGATGCTCGGCTGGCTCTGCGTCCTTCTCCTCATCGGCCCGCTGCCCTCCCTGCAGCCCCGAGCACAGGTGCCCCGGCACCCCCGCATCTCCACATCTCTGCAGCCACGTCCAAGCAAGGTGTGTCTTGGAACTCCCGAGGAGGGGGATTGGGACTCCTGTCAGCTATTAGTACAGGTTGAATGTTTTTGCTTTTTGCAGGCATGCCAGAATATGACTATGTGGTTTGCAAACTTGATGCTGAGACTCCTTTTCTCATCTCGTGACCTGGGGGCGAGGCCATGGCCAGGACTACTGCCCCCTGACTCCTAAGTGCAAGAGACTGTGTTTATCCAAAACTCCAGCAGCTGGGAGAGGATGATTTCACTTAGGTGAATGTTCCACACCAACACCCGGCCTGGACTCATTCTCCCCAGACCAAACCCCACACCTTGGTAATGCCTTCTACGTTCTCAGGTCCCGGTGCAATCACACCTCCTCTCAGGGCACTTGGGCACCACGAGTGGGTTCTGCTCTTCCAGGCTCCTCCGTGTCCTGTCTCCATAAACATGGTCCCATATAGTCCCACAGTGCAGACCCAAGTCACTCCCCCTGGCGCGGCTGGAGGCCAACGCCAGGCAGCAGGGGAGAATCGCTCCTCCTTTTTAGGGGTCTCCAGATTATGTCCATATTAGGAAGTCAGTCCCCTCCAGACCCTGGGTGCACCCCTGTCATACACGGCCACATCTATGTCACCATGCTGGCATGTGCACCTGTCACCCACTAATTCACGTCTGGGGTTTGTCCCACCTCCACTTTCCAGAGCAAACCTCCGCCAACATAGGAACTGCTCTTTCCTGCCCATGGCTACACTAGTCGGCTCTGCACAAGCAGGCCGGTTGCCTGGGAATTGGGCGCCACCCCGGTGAGGCTTTAGGCATGCCGGGGGTGAGAAGCCTCAGTCTCCTGTGGGGCCGTTGTCAGTCGTGACGAGGGTAGTGCACAGGAGGAGGAACGTGGGGAGCGCGTCACCCCGGGCTTCCGATACACGCGCAGACCAGAAGGTCTTGCTCTCCGCACAGGAATGTGCCCTGTTAGAGCATTCGGGAAGACGCGTTCTCCTCCCTGGAGCAGGGAGATGTAGGCTCTGGCCATAGCCCTTGGTGGAGAGGACTTTTGTCCTTCGCCACAGAGGAGGGTGATGGCTTCCTTCGGTACTTAACAGAGCAAAGTAGACAGAATTGAGAAGAGAATGATTTAGAGCATCCTTTACAAATTATTATAATTCTGATTGGATGAGAACATACTTCTTCTCATACTAAACTGACAACCAAGAGACGTTTACTTTTCAATTTCTATTATGAAATGGGAGACCTCACTCAAGTGGGTCCCCAAGAGGAAACCAGCCAAAGGACAAATGAGTAGTGTTTACAGAGTCAACAAGGCTCCCAAACTCAAGCTGGACATAGTTGTGTTCAAATAATTTTTAAAAAGAGAAACACAGATTATCTTAAAATAGCATGCACTGGATTTCAGTGATGTTCAAATAGATTCTTGGTGTACAAATCCTATGTCTCAGTGGACCGCTCTGGACAAGACAAAGAGTTTCCTTAGAAATGTGTGTATCAGGGGCGCCAGGTGGCTCAGTCCATTAAGCATCTGACTCTTGATCTCAGCTCAGGTCTTGGTCTCAGGGCTGTGAGTTCAAGCCCTACATTGAGCTTCACTGGGTATGGATCTTGCTGGAAAGAAAGAAAGAAAGAAAGAAAGAAAGAAAGAAAGAAAGAAGAAAAGAGAGAGAGAGAGAAAGGAAGGAAGGAAGGTGTATATTAAAAGTTATTAATCGGTCCTCAGCAGCCAGGTTTGGTTACGGGAACTCCTCCTTTTTCTCTCAAACGCATCTCCCGCATGATGCACCAGTTTCCTTTTGTCATTCTTTGGGTCTTCATGACTCCCCCTCTTTATGGCCATCATTCTTCCCTAACTGGATTTTCTGTATCGAAAATCTACTCCTCCCCTACACGCACACACGCACACCCACACCCAGCCACACCCACCACACTCACACCCTCCACCACACACACACTGTGCAAGCTGATGTGAGCCCTCTCGGTGAGAATCTGAAGCCACATCACAGAACGAGAGGGATCCGGTCCCCTTACGGCCCATCTCATGGCTCCGGATAAGGGCTCCTCTCCAAGCTTTGGCAAAGGGCTCCTGCAGGTCCCTCCAGCCCTGGTGCCTGCCCCTCCCCTGGAGCCCTCCCTCCGTCCCTCCGATATGGGGGCAGGCCCTCCCCATGACGGAGCTCTCCTCCTCAAGCTGCTGCAGCGGCCACAGCAGGGGAGCCGCAACGACAGGTAAGACGACAGTGGCTTTTGCAAGGAAAGACTTACCTTTCTTCCTGCGGGGAGGATCCGTGGCTTTCGTACAGATGCAGCGGGGTTCTGAGACAGAACAAACCTCGTGCAGATCAGCTCTACCTGGGAGCACCACCAGCTCTTTACACAGACCCTCCCCCATCAGTGTCTGAGAGCAGCGGGACTCACAAGCACCCTAACTGCAGCCAAAGGAGCGGGACACAAGAGTTTCGGGGCCGATTTCGGTTGGTGTCTGTATCCCGCACTTCTGCTTCCACGAAGGGAAAAGGAAAGACACACGGAGAGCAGGGTGTGAGAGAAGTGCCTGGCCAGGGGGAAGAGGCAGATGGCTAGCGACTGCACACTCCGGGCTCCCCGGGCCGGGCGCAGGACCCGAGGGGCGGCAGAGGGGGCAGCCCCGTGACACGCATGCTGTGCCGCCTGTACCAGGCTGTCACTCTCCAAGGAGCACGTGCACCCCTGCTCGGCGGTGAGTGGACGTCCTCCGCCGGTGGGAGGCGGCCCGCCCAAACTACCCCCGGGGCAGAAGAAGGTGTTGCTTGAAACTTTTCAGGGCAGAGGCGGTTGGAGAGGCGGCATTTCAGAGACCTGGGTGCTTTCTGTCTGGTGGCAGCCCATGCCCAAGGCCCTTGACCCCCTCAGCAGGGAACTACCTCCGGCCAGCTGGGGGAGGAGGAGCTCCAGGAGGAACCCAGGGCTGGAGGAGGAGGCAGCATGAGCCACACCCTGGTCCCACGGCCCCTGGGGACACCTTGGAGCCTGGAAACGCAGCTCTGTGCCCTCGCCAACATCCTGCCCTCCCGAGGGAAGCTCCCTTTCTCCTTTTGAACGGACTTGTGAGAAAGGAAGACAGTCATAGAAGTTTATGTAGTGTAAGTAATTGAAAGAAAAAAAAAAAGACGAAATCTCTGAATGAAGACATCTGGGAGAAAGAGTGTAATAAAGAAAATTGAATGTGTTTCAGTTATATTCAAATCAATAGATCTGATTAAGTAAAATTCCCTCAATATGAACAATTTTGCTGACCTACTTAAGTTATGCTTCACAAATGATCCTACTTAATGAATAATTATTTGCAGCCAAAAATAAACGATAGCCATCCAGACGAGTGCTCCCAGGCATGGGTAGAAGACGTCCATGTAAACACTATGGATTGGAATTACTCCTTATTGGAACACTTGCATTTTAAGTTCTCCCGCACACTGACGGATAGCTTGAGTATTGTGCCATTTAGAAGGATAAATGGATTTCACCCGCTTCTTAATGACGCAGAAACCCAGGCGAGAGCAACGGAAAGGGATAAACGCATCGGCCGGGACGGAAGAGAGACGGAGAGCGTTCCGGCAGCCCGTGCTTTGTCAGTAATTATGATGTTGCCTTTATCCACTCGGATGCCGTGGGTGGCTCCGGGCTGCCAAGCCATGTGGTTTGAGCTGTTTTCAACTGGGGGTGATGGACTTGAACTGGTCCAGCCGTGGTTTCCCACCCAGTCCCCTGGTGACCAAAAGCATGTGTTCGCGAGAGAGTTGGGTGTTTCCAGAGATGAGATCGGTGCCAAACAAACAGAGCAAAGAAGAAAAATGGTCAGCATGAGGATGATCCCTTGTCCGCTGTCTTTTTTTTTTTTTTAATTTATTTATTTGGGTGCCTGGGTGGCTCAATGGGTTAAGCCTCTGCCTTCAGCTCAGGTTATGATCTCGGGGTCCTGGGATCGAGTCCGGCATCAGGCTCTCTGCTAGGCAGGGAGCCTGCTTCCTCCTCCCCTCTCTCTCTCTCTCTTTAAAAAAAAAAAAAAATTATTTATTTGACAGAGAGAGAGAGAGAGAGGGAACACAAGCAGGGGGACTGGGAAAGGGGGAAGCAGGCTTCCCGCAGAGCAGGGAGTCTGATGTGGGGCTGGATCCCGGGACCCTGAGATCATGACCTGAGCCGAAGGCAGATGCTTAACAACTAAGCCACCCAGATGCCCCTCTTGTCCACTGTTCTAACCACCCAAGCTAACACTCTGAGCTCAGAGGAGGGCTCGCTAGGGACGGCTGGAGCCATGGCAGCTGTATGCAGAAAGTCTTGTTGTTGCTACACAGACACCGTAAAACAGAGACAGCAACCATGAGCAAGGAAAGTCTGACTTTTCTGTAGCATACCCCGAACCTAATGCTAAAATTGATCTTAAACATTCTCTTCTGGAGTTTTATTCTGCTTTCCTAGTTTCCCAGACTACTGAGGGAAAAGAGGAACAGATCAAAACCTTTATTCAAATAAATCCTATCCCAAACGCTTCCATAAAATGACAGTTGTGCTTTCCTCTTAAAATAGAAGTGGTAAACCAAAAAAGTAATTGAACAGAAATTCCCAACCAAGTTAAATCAAGAATCTGCAGAAAATGTACTTTTTAAAAACTATGTCAAGCAAAATTAAGGCGAGAGCTTGACACTTCCTGGGCATCATTGAGGAATTCAAAATTATCAGGGTAGGGGTCATGGATGGCTCTACACACGATGAAGACATAGAGAGACTGAAGGATTTTTAAAGTAAAATTTGATATAAAACCGAAGGAAGAAATCTTTCCTCCCCTTCTTCATACTGGAATGTTTTCAAAATACTGAATTATTTTATGAATATGCATTTCCCAATAAAAGCCATGGCAAAGCGCCAAGGGAGGCCTGCCAAGGCAGGAGATGAACCACCACAAACAACATTCTGTGAGATTCCTCGGGTATAAAAGAGGGAAACAACAGATTTCCACATGAAAAGGTATTCTCACATAAATTAACAGACTTCAGCATTTTCAGGTGCCGCTTCAATAACGTGTCTTAACATAATTTAAAACAAAATAAATTCATCACCAAGAACAACAAAACAACTTTACATAAAGTTTTCTGAAAAACCCGTCTGTGGTTCGACAAGGCTTCTGAAAGCTATGTAGACATCTCACCTAGTTAACTTTTCAAAATAAATATTTAGATCACTTTTCTGGCTACATATGCTCACTGAGCCTGGGTCAACTACCTGAACTACTGTTAACACTTGATGGAATGTCAGCGTTTACCGCTCAGCGACCGTCTGCCCACAGACAGCACGCTCACTGGAGCCCAAGACCCCAGCCCCAGGGAAGGGGACTTTAAGAGGGCCTGCCCAAGGGGCGCCTGCGTGGCTCAGTTGTTAAGCGTCTGCCTTCGGCTCAGGTCACGATCCCGGGGTCCTGGGGTGGAGCCCTGTATCAGGCTCCCTGCTTGATAGGAAGCCTGTTTCTTCCTCTCCCTCTGCTTGTGTTCCTTCTGTCACTGTGTCTCTCTCCATCAAATAAATAAATAAAGTCTTAAAAAAAAAAAAAAAAAGAATATGGCCTGCCCAAGACACAGCTATTCTCTTCTCACACGGGTCCCCTGGAGGGGTTGGAACAAGTCTTGTTTTTGTCTGGGGCACAAGCTAAGAATGGGTTTTACATTTATTTTACTTATTTGTTTATTTTTTTAGGAAGAGAGAAAGAGAACGTGTGTATGCAGGGTGGGGAGGGGCAGAGAGAGAAGGAGAGAGAATCCTCAAGCAGACACCCACCCCCTCCCCGAACGCGGAAACAGATGCAGGGCTTGATCCCCCCACCCTGAGATCACGACCGGAGCTGAAATCAAGAGTTGGATGCTTAATTGACTGAGCCAGGCAGGCACCCCAGGCTTTACCTTTTTAAATATTTAACTTGGGTGATGGACCTTACGGAGGGCACGAGGTACAATGAGCAGTGGGTGTTATACACAACCGATGGCCGATGAATCATTGAACACTACATCTGAAACTAATGATGTACTATCTGTTGTCTATTTGAATTTAAATTAAAAGATAAAATAAAAACACTTCTATCTTCCAAAAAATTAAAAATAAATGTTTAAAACATAGTAAGAGGACAAGAACATTTTGTGACACATGAAAACAATATAAAATTCACAATTCTGAGGCCGCTGATAAAGTTTTACCGGAACGCAGACATGCCCGTTCATTCTCGTGGCCGTGGCTGGTGCAGAGCTGAGTGACTTCAGTAAGACCATGCTGCCCAGGGATGCTGAAAATATTTCTTGTCTGGCCCCTTCCAGCAGATTTCTGCCCCTGGTCTTGTGGTAGAGATGAAAGAGTGAAAGGTGTGAGCTCAGAATCCTTCCGGAGCACCCGAGCCCCGGTGGGAGGCAGGAGCTGCTCTGGCCAGGACCAGCGCCCGGGGATGTCCACGCGAGGGACAATTAGAAATGCGAAGAAAACCAGGTGCTACGTTCACCTGCCACCTGGTCTTATTTCCAAGAATCCTGCGGCGCATACCCTGCCATGGGCCGAGGAAGGGGCTTCTTTCTTTAGTTGTCCAATATTTGACCCAACTTCAATAAGAATAATGATAGGAAACTTGCACATCACAATGCTAAAAGTTGCCCAGCCCTGGAACTGAAAAGCAGAGTTGAAGGACACAGCATATCCAGGCAGGACGCTGCCCTGACACAGAGCTGCACTTTGGTGCTGCAAATGCAGGGTTCTGGGTAAAACCCCAGGTTCCCAAGGCAGTGCCTGCTGACAATCCTTAATGGAAAAAGACAGTCTTCACGTACCAGCAAAAAGCTAAAATTAAGAGGTGGAAGCAGAGGCCATAAATACTAAAAATCACCAAAACTTTTGGGAGCGGTTCATTTAGACTTCGCGGGAGCACCACACCGCTTGCCGGCAGGGGTGTGGCTCTGCTGGGGAACCGCGGGCCCCACCGCAGGTGCAGGCTGCCTGGGGCTCCCTCCTCAGACTGCACTTGAGGTGGTGGGCAGCTCCGTTCCTGTCCAGGATCCAGAATCGGGCCTCTGCTCCACAGGGAGAGCTGACAGGAGGACGAGAGGCTGCCCGGCTGGCCTGCTTCCAGACCCCAAGCAATTCCTGAATCACCTCCGTAGCCCTCAGGCCACCTTGACTGCTCGGCACCTTCCAGGTCCTCCTACTGGCACCTGTGTCCCCCAACACGTCCAAACAGACAGCCAGGACTGAAGAAAAGCAGTTCCGGTCTGATGCGTTTTGTGCTGAAATCTCATTCTTGGGTCCTGGGGTCTGGGTCTGGGTGTGCAGGAGAGGCTCGTCTCAGCTGAGTGGAGGCTCGCGCTGACTCCAGGAAGTGGGAGAAAAGGGCCTCTGAGGAATGGAGAGAAAACCGGCACGCGCGCAGATGGCCCTGAAGCTCATGCGGCACAACGGTCACCCAGGCTCCAGGGTGCAAGGGAGTTGTGGGCAGGGGGGCTTGGGGAGAGGAGTCAGGTGGGGAGCAGGTGGGGGGGCAGGAGCTGGGGTCGGGGCTGGGTCCCCTGGGGTACTCCCTTCCCTGGGCTGTGGTGCAGGAGGCCTGGGCCACGTGCAGCCTCCTGTGCTCCAGAATGCACCAGCGTGGAGGGAGCTGGGACCGGGCTGCGGTTACTGTCGCCGTGTGCCAAGTGTTAAGAGAGTCTTGGAGCCACTTCATTTATATTCCTTGTTGATTCGAACCATGTGCTGACAAGGAATGCAACCAGCTTGAGTGCCGCAGAAACGCCGGCCAAAGGATGACAGTTTTTATGACCCTGACACTTCTTTCTACCGCAGCAATTAGTATTCAGTGGGGACCCAGCACTCTCTGCTTGTCACCTTCAATATCAAGTTGTTGCTTAACATTCTAAAGTCCCAGCTTTAGTGTGAAGTCACAACCCCGTGTTTTCAGTTCCGACGTTGAGGCCCTGGACACGGGGCTCTGCGGGGCTCCCCAGTGCTGTTGGCCGTTCTCCTCTCAAGAGGAGATGGCGTTTTCGGGATTTGTCATGGAGCGGGAGCACTGAGCTTGTCGGCTCCCGGGTGGGAACCGCAGCCCCACCACTTGGTTGCCCTGGGTGCTGCTCTCCTTCATGCCAACAGACCGAATCTCCCGGCGCAGATATAGGGGGCTCAGAGCCCCTCGGGTTTCAGGCTCTGGGTTTCTTTCCATCTCAATGAAGCTGCCCACACAAAAATGCTGACCTTTCACTGGGCCCTGGGCCTGGATCTCGGGTGCAGCCAGGGGAAGGTTCACAGAGGCTGGGAGCGGTGGAGTATCAGAGCCTCCTGATTCAGCACACAGCTCGTCCTCACTGGGGAGCTGTCCTGAGGCCTGGAAGGCCTTCCATGTACTGGCCCCCCCACCCCCCAGAAAGAGACAAGGCCAGTGTTTATTTCTGCCTGCAAACACTGTCCAAGGAGCAGGGAGGCTTGACTTGGGGTGAAGGGAACATCTCAAGCAAGCTGGCCTGGGAACATTGAATTCTTTCTAGGATAGACTGTGTGGTTTTCTCCCTTACCTTTCATTCTGCCTGAAGCCTCTCTCCTTATTTTTTATTTTTTATTTTTATTTTTTTTTATTTCTAAATGCACGCAAGTGAGTGCACCATCAAATTCTCCAAGTTCTCACACTGCATCTGGTCCAAGTTTTTACAATATATATAAATCAACACAGGAACACTTCAATGGTTAGAACTAATTACCATCTGTGATTTTATTAGAGTCATATTGATTTCTTCAGCTCAATAAACGGCCAGAAAGTGCCAAAGCACAGATAAATCTGAAGTCACTGATTCTGTGCCTTCCAACCTACCAGAGAACGTGAGGGTCTGGGGTAGACGAGACCAGCATCCGCTCTCTGCCTCCTCCAGCTGGGCAGGGACGAAACGAGACATTTAAGGATCACGAGCATGGCAGCTTATAAGAGGTTTCCAATTTCAAGTTCTTGAAATCGAATCCTTCACTCTTTCCACATCTAAACTTAATTATCAAGTTGGGTAAACACTTTCATAACAACATAGACCAGACTTTGATATAAAGAATATAACAGTGTTATGTAAATTTATGTGAATTTACACACAACCAGGAAATGTGCCATGGATTGAGGTTCGTTATAACCTAACATAAAGAGAAAAATGACATGGTTATGAATGTGGATTTTAGTGTTTGATTGCTTTTCCTATGTAAATTAGCTAGGAAGCCGTAATGAGACCTTGGGGCAAGGATACAGACGAAAGCTAGATGAACAGTGACCAATGTGCCTCAGTAGGATCTTTGGTGATGTGGTTGGCCACCGTGACACTGCTTCTTCTCTAAGAGTCTCTCTCTGGGTCTACACCCATGGAGGAGCAGGAGGAGTTTGACATCATGACTTTCCCTGCAGATGTTCTAGTCTGAGCCAACACACACACACACACACGATGATAAAAGATTAAAAGGAGCAAAAGTTAATCTCCAAGCGACCTATTTCACAAGAATGTTTTTGGGGTGGATCATAGGCAGGACTGGGGGAACAGATTCCTTCCATTTATTTTGATGTCAACAGCACTTCATAGTTTCATGAACATAAATGCAAAATTGTTGTTCTCCAAGAAACTAAAAAATCAAGGTTCTGGCATAAGATAAAGACCTCCAGGGACCCGAAAAGTGTCTATGACTGATTAGCTTTCTATTTTATAATACATACTGGTAGGCACTACGTTAACTTTTTACTGGGTTCTATTTTATATTTTCTTCATAATTTTGCCCTGAGATTTTAAAGATTAAATTTTCTTATTCATTCCATTTTATTTAGTAAAATTCAAATTCAACCCAGACAAATAGCTCTGATTTCGAGGACAGAAGCATATTTTTAATCAAATAAATGCATTTTAAGTGCAACTTTGAAAGTATTATACTGTAGTGGTGCCTGAGTGGTTTAGTCGGTCAAGTGTCTGCCTTCGGCTCAGGTCATGATCCCAGCCAGCATCCTGGGATCAAGCCCCACACACGCTTCCTACTCATCAGGACGCCTGCTTCTCCCTCCTTCTGCCTGACACTTCCCTGCTGGTGCTCTTTCTTTCCATCTCTCAAATAAATAAATAAAATCTTAAAAAAGGAATATTGCACTATAATAACATCCTTACTAGAAGTCAAATTTCTGTGGAGTTGAATAGTTAGATCAATTACTAAAGTAACGTTTTCTTATAAACATAAATCTGTATATGTATACTAATAATTTATTGTTTTGTGAGACATAGAATGTATAAAAGAAAAACCTCCATTATAAGACTGTTAGAGTAAATAAACACAGGACAGCAACATCTTTTTCCCATCAAACAGAAGAATGGACAAAATGTATGAAACACACATTATCAGGGCTGACAATCAACCAATGATCCCTGAGAGATGAGAAAGTGATGGTATGAAGCCTTAGTTTGCTGCCCAGGGAGCTTTCAGGCAGAGGGAGGGAGCCCCAGTTGGAGTCTAGCAGACTGGTTGAGGAGAAGTGAAAGCCCAGGTGGACAAAGGCAGGAAAGCTTCTAGCACAGAGTACCAGGGAGGAGACAGCACTGAGAGACCTCTGGAGACCTGCAGAGGGTCGCAGGGAGAATTAAGCTGAATCCTGTTGACCTTATGCATGTGGGAGAACTACTTGAAGCCAGGGAAAGACCCACTTGAAAGGATGAGACTCCGGCCAGTGTCACAGACTCAGCTAGCACTAGGAATTGTGCCCGTTCCCATGGGCCAGACAGGAAAAACTCATAATTTGTGGGATATTGGGTAAGGTACACAGAAGAGTCTTGTTGAAATCATGGAGAATGATTAGCCCCAGACCAGTGCTTTTGAATCTCAGTGCTATCACCATTTTGGTCTGAACAACTATATGTTGTGGGGTGTTTGTCCCATGCATTGTAAGGTGTTTAGCGACCCCCCTGATATCAGCCCTTCAGGTGCCAATACCATAACCCCCCTGACGTTGCTAAGTGTCCCTTGAAAACAGTATCATGTGTAGCTTACATCCACTAGCTTGAACTGAGCAGCCTTCGATTGACCTCTCTTAGACTGTTTCAGTTCAGAATAATAATTTTTTTAAGCAGGATATGAGAATATTGAACTATTTACAAGTAAATTAATGACATCCCAAGAGAAAACTCAGAGAGGTTTATAAGAAAACAAAATTACCTAGCACACAAGATGAAACAGCAGTATCTTGTACTATATAAACGTTCATCAAGTTTTCTACACTTACCACGGTGAGCATAGCACAACATATGTATAGAATTGTCAAATCGCTATGTTATACACTTGAAACTAATATAACACTGTGTATCAACTATACTGCAAAAGCAATTATAATTATTATTTTTTTAATTTACCAAGCTTTCAAATAGAGAGTAAAACATGTCCCAGAAGAAGGAGAAAAAACAATCCTGAAATTGATTCAGTCCTCACGTAGGTGCTATAATTAGCAGATGATATCTTGAAACAATTGTTATAACTGAACTGCACATGTTCAAAGTGCTAAGTAGAGACATGACAAATTTTAAAAACACATCAAACTTCTAGATCTGAGAATTTTGTGTTAGATTTTAAAATATACTGGATGGGAATAGTGACAGATAAGACACTGTAGAAGAAAACACTAGTAAACTTGAAAACATACTACTATAAACTAAGTAAAACACAGAGAAAAGAGAAATTTTGAAATGTATCAAATAAAGACTTTTCAGACATAAAAAATTGAATGAATTTATCACAAACAGAGCAGTACTACTAGAAATATCAACAGAATGTCTTCAGAAGGAAACAAAATGACCAAATGGTAATGTGGATCTATTCAGCAAGAGAATGAAGAGTACCAGAAATTGTAGCTACCCAGGTAAACATATGAGACTATTCTGATTTTTTAATCCTCTTCTAAAGATGGTTGACAAATATCATAAAAGCAAAAACTTAACAATGCAATGTGGAGTTTATATCAAGTATAAAATAAAAGTGCATGACAAAAATAGCAGAAAAATCCAGAAGGAACAAAAGGAAGAATACTACTGTAAGTTTCTCATCCCATATGCAAGGTTACATAACTACAGTTGAAAGTAGGCCAGAATAAATTATATTTTTATATAATAAATCCTAAACCACTAAAGTAATAAAGAAATATAGATAAGACAAAAATGACTATAAAATGTAATCATAATGATATTGGGTAAATCCAAAGGAAGGCAGAAAAATAGGAAAAGGAGAACAAAGAACAGAGGGGACCCCTGAAATACAGACAAGTTGGCAGCTAACTACCTGGCATTATCAACAATCACAGTACACCTGATGGCCAAATGCCCTCATTAGAAAGTAATGCTTGTCATGTAGGGTCAAAAAGGTAGACCCAAATATATATATATATATATATATATATATATATATATATATATATATATTTGATTATAAGCAACACGTTTTGGTTATAAGTACTCAAAGAGGTTTAAAGTAAAATAATAAAAGAGTAATAAATTTAAAAAGAGAGAGATATCCTGTAACACTAATCTAAAATTGTTAGAAGTCTGTATTAATTTCAGACAAACTGTAGATTTCGGTGGGAAGAATACTGGAATATTACCAGAGAGTAAAATGTCATTTCATAATGATAAAGAGGTCAATTTTACAAGTAAATATAGATTAATAAACCTGTATGCAAGCAATAAGACCTTCAAAGTACACAAAGTGAAAATAAACAGATCTGCAAAAAGAAGTAAAAATCCACAGTTAGAGTTGGGGATTTTAATACCTTCACTGAACAATTGAAAGAATATGTGGACAGAAAATATGTAAAGATAGAGATTTAAACAAAATTATCACCAAATTGAACTAACTAAAATTTATAGAAGATTCCATCCCACAATAACAGAATGCATATTCTTTTAAGGGACCACAAAATAATTTATCAAGATAAGCCATATTCAGGGTCACTGTACTAATCCCAATAAATTTAAAAGGATTTAAGCTAGGCTATTCCCTGATCACATAGTAATTAAATTAAAAATCAATAACCCTAATATCTCCAGAAAAATCCTCAAATCTTAAAAAAGAAAGATCAACAAGTTTCTGTGCACTCTTACCATGTAACACCACTCAGTAATAGAAGGAATGGAGCATTGATGTGTGCTGCTGTCTTGGTGGATCTCCAAATAATCACGCTGGGTGAGGAAGTTAGGGGAAAAAAGAAGTAGAGTACATAAAGTATTAGTCCATGGACATAGAATTCTAGAGAAAACAAAGTCATCTGTCGTGATAGAAAGCAACTGGTGGTTTCCAGGTAATGGTGGAAGACCGTGGTGGGGAATTTGTAAATGTCAGTTTTTCACTCTAGCAACTTGCCTGCAAAAGAAGGAAACAAAATATTCTATCCAGGTGGAGAAATCCCCCCCCCCAAAAAAAGGGATGAGGAGGAGGAGGGGGAGGGGGAGGGGGGAGGGGGAAGAGAAGAAGAAGAAAGAATCTTCCATTTATATGTGCAAAATCCCAAATAATCCTTGGAGGTGTCTTGGAAGACATGGTGCCCATTTAAAATCTCAAGTTTGGGAACTGACAGTAGTGGTTCCTGATAAGGAACTAGGAAGCTAGTGGAGATGCATGAAGCAGAATCTTATCCATTATATCCTGAGATAGGAAAGTATCATGAGCCTGAAAAGTAGGACTTTGAAATGAACAAATATTTTGAAATCTATTACAGGATGCTGGATTGTGAATTAGCATTGATCCTCCATGACGGAATTCCAGATTCGGAAGGCTGCATAGATAAACCCTGAGGGAGAAGACACCAGATTTCCTTCCACTTTTTAAAAAAATATTATATTTAAATTCAATTTAGTTAACATATACTGTATTCGTTTCAGTGGTAGAATTTAAAGATTCATCAGTTGTGTATAACACCAGTGGTTATTATATCAAGTGCCCATCTTAATGACCATCACCAAATTACCCCATCCCCCTACCAACCTACATTCCAGCAACCCTCAGTTTGTTTTCTAAAGTTAGGAGTCTCTTGTAGTTTACCTCCCTCCTTGTTTTTAACTTATTTTTCCTTCCCTTCCCCAATGTTCATCTGTTTTGTTTCTTAAATTGCACATAGGAGTGAAATCATATGGTATTTGTCTTTCTATGACTGACTTACTTCACTTAGCATAATATCTTCTAGTTCTATCCACCTCCTTGTAAATGAAAGATTTCATTCTTTTTGATGTCTGAGTAATATTCCTCTATCTATCTATCTATATGCCACTTTTTTAATTTTTATTAACATATAATGTATCATTTGTTTCAGGGGTACAGGTCTGTGAATCATCAGTATTGCACAATTCACAGCACTCACCATTGCACATTCCCTCCCCAGTGTCCATCACCCAGCCACTCTATCCCTACCCCTGCCCAGCAACCCTTAGTTTGTTTCCTGAGATTGAGAGTCTCTTATGGTTTGTCTCTCTCCCCAATCCCACCTTGTTTCATTTTTCCCTCCCTTCCCTCCATGACCCCCCACCCTGCCTCTCAAATTCTTCATGTCAGAGAGATCAAATGATAATTGTCTTTCTCTGATTGACTGATTTTGCTTAGCATAATACCCTCTGGTTCCATCCATGTTATTGCAAATGGCAAGATTTGGGTGGGTTTTTTTGTTTGTTTGTTTTTTGTTTTGATGGCTGCATGGTATTCCTGTGTGTGTGTGTGTGTGTGTGTGTGTGTGTGCACATACATATATACCACATCTTCTTTATCCATTCATCTGTGGATGGACATCAGGTTCTTTCCACAGTCTGGCTATTGTGGACATTGCTGTTATAAACATTTGGGTACACGTGCCCCTTCCGATCACTACATTTGTATCTTTAGGGTAAGTACCCAAAGAAACAGTCAACAAAACCAAAAGACAACTGACAGGATGGGAGAAGGTATTCGCAAATGACATATCAGATAAAGGGCTAGTATGCAAAATCTGTAAAGAACTTAACAAACTCAACACCTTAAGAACAAATAACCCAATCAAGAAATGTGCAGAAGACATGAACAGACATTTCTGCAAAGACATTCAAATGGCCAACGGACGCATGAAAAAGTCCTCAACATTACCTGGCTTCAGGGAAATACATATCAAAACCACAGTGAGACACCACCTCACATCAGTCAGAATGGCTAAAATTAACCAGTTAGGAAACGGAAGGTGTTGGCAAGGATGTGGAGAAAGGGGAACCTTCCTACACTGTTGGTGGGCATGCAAGCTGGTGCAGCCACTCTGGAAAACAGTGTGGAGGTTCCTCAAAAAGTTGAAAATAGAGCTACCCTACATCCCAGCAATCCTTGCACTTTTTAAAAGTGATGGATGGGTCTCAAACTGTCAGTCAGTGGGGAGATGAACTTTGGAGTTAGGGCCAAGGATTCTCTAACTGGAAAACGTACTTTGAGAGCTCAGAGAGGGCGAGACAGTGGCCCCCTTTCCAGGCTGGCATGGGGTGTAGAATATAGTACAGCTGTCACTATTTATGTCACAGTAACTTATTAACCCAGATGTCTCAGAAACAGAAAGAGTGGATCCCGTACGCAGCCCTGGAATCAGAATAGCATCTGTGGATGCTCTAAACACGGTGAAATCTCCAGGCCCATTAACCATCACAATCAGGATCTAAATTGCTGCCCAGCTGGGGTGCAGACAGCACTCCCAGAAGAGTGAGAACATCATGCGCTCTGAGACCAGGATGGCCTGCCTCCCTCTGAAGAGCCCAGCTGAAGACAGGACACCAAGCTAAATTGGCTGCACCCTCCATGACTCGACCCGGTATAAC
Source organism: Martes martes (assembly GCF_963455335.1). Taxonomy (NCBI): domain Eukaryota; kingdom Metazoa; phylum Chordata; class Mammalia; order Carnivora; family Mustelidae; genus Martes; species Martes martes. Next base: position 162,257,429 of record NC_137892.1, on the reverse strand, counting down.
GTCGAGAGGGTGTCCAGGAAGCCTCCAAGTTATTAGATAAACGGATGTGTTTGTCATCAGAAAGCTGAGCTACGCTTTGATAATAATGGCTGGACTTAGGTCTGCATTTTCTTTCCTATAAAAAGAATTACTGAAGCCAGAGGGCTTTAAAGCTTTCTCATGAGCAACAGGATGACGTCTCTGTGGTTTGGAAGGGAGGGGACTCCACGTTCTCTTTCTGCATCCTTGTGTGTGCTCAAACCTGAGCAGACATTTCTCAGTGGTGACCCACGCCCCTGTCCTGCACGTGTGCCTCACCCCCCAGGCCACGGCTAAGGCCAGCTTTGCGATGAGGTGCATTTTCTTTTATGGACATAGGGACTTGCTTAACAGAAGAAACAAACAAAGGGTTAACTTGCACACGCACACATGTGCACGCACACACACATGCAAGTTAGAAGTATTGAAAACCACGAAAGTTTTCTTCTTTCTCTTTCTCTGCCCAGTAACTTTGGAATCCTCTGCTACAGGGTGCGGAATGAATCCATAGAACACCTGCAATGTTAGCATGGGATGGTCTGTTCTACTGAAAACTGTAGGGCCCTCCCACAGAAATGAGGGGATCCAGTAACCCTGCCCATGGCAGCATGTCATCAGCTCCTGGCGGAGCAGGGAACCCCCACCTCTACTGATGGCCAGAGTTCTGGAGCTGCCCCCCTGACTCGCCTGCTGGTGAGCCTTGCCTCCGTGCATCCCCCAAGCCAAGCTCCAGGATCCGCTCCACACAGGATTGATGAGGGAGGAGACTTCTCTCATAGAACACACATTCTTGTAGGGAAGGAGATAGAAATTACATAATACTTATTTATCACGGATGGCCAGAGGGTTTTTAAACGATGGGGTTTGATGGGGTGATTGGGCAGCTGTCTCCTACTGTACCGTCTGGAGACAGTGGAGCTCAGGCGTGAGTGAGGAGCTGGACCGAGCCCCGCATGCAGGGATGCATGGAAGAGCATCGGCGACAGTGGCCAGCTGGAAGAAGGGCCTGGCTTGACCCAGGAGAAGAGCGCTGCTATGGCTGCGACGTGAGGTGTTGGAGGCCATAATAAGGGTCTGGACATCATTGTGAAGTGCAAAGAGAGACTTTTGGAGTCTTTGAGGAAGCAGAAGGACAGCAGGATACTGAGGGGTCAGAGAGCCATTGGTCATCCAGCTGGGCCTGGAGGGGATCCGCTGGGCATGAGGGTAGCCACTGGAGAGGCGGGTCCTCAGGGCACAGTTTCAGAGGTGCCCCCTGACAAGGTGACAAAAATCTGAGAAGCTGCTGCTGGTCATGAAGGAGTTCCAAACATCAAGAGAATATGCTAGCAAGAAATTCAAGTCAAGAGAAGACTTTGAGGAGGGAATGACCAGCTGACTCAAACGGTGCCTAAAAGGTAAAGAAAGATAATGACTGAGAGGAGACATTGCATTTGGTAGGAGGTCACCTTGACAGGAGTGGCTTCAGTGAGGTGGGATAAATAGGAATCACTGTAGCATCCATCCATTTACCCAGCCAGTGTTCCCAAATGCCTACTGCACATCACCCACAGTTATGGGTGCCGAGGGCAAAACATAGACCTCGCAGTCATAGCCTTGGCTGTGTGAGGTTTCCTGTCTGGTGAAGGCAGGAAATACTGGAAGAATAAATGAGCAAGTAAATGCAACTTGGTCATCATTGCTATGGGCAAAATCAAGTGTGGGGTAGGCACCGAGAGGGTGCAGCCTGGGAAGATGAGTACCACTTTGAATGGGGCCATCAGGAGTGCTGGCCTGGATGGGGTGCTGGCCAGGGTCTGAGGTGATCCCAGTGGTTTGCACCCTTATATTTGGGTGGATTCCTGCCTTGACTTCAGCCAAGAGAGTGTGGTCAAGTTAAGGGGATGTGGTTCCATGATGATGTGTCATTCTCTAAGAAGCCCTCTGAGCAGACTGAAGCAAGGGACTTCAAGATGGCTAGAAAGAAAGAACCACTCTGGAGAAAGACGTGGGGGTAATTTCCACCCACAGGCTCTCCCCTTAATGACTAGAGGCTGACCTTCCACCCACACCTAAGGCTCCATAGAAAACATAAAATTAAATCATCAAAGAGCATCTGGCCTTGCAGGAGAAAGGATGCTCATGACTCATGATAAGTGAAGGTGGAAATGCAAAAGTACCCTAAAGGGTAGTGTGATGGGGCTTAGGGGCCAGGGTCCCCCTGCCAAGGGGACACTCCAGCAGCCTTAGCAGAGGAGACACCACGGGGGCTGTAGTCACAGGATGGGCAGGAAGGGCGCTTAGAGTCAGCACATCGCTGAAGTGGGGTTACAAGGGGAAATCAGCAGGATGGGAGAATGGGAGAATGTTCAGCAAACAGGAATCGTGGTGGATGGCCGGAGCAGAGACTGCATGGCCCAGGGAGGGCAAGAGCTCCTGGCGTTGACTCCAAGCTGAGGAATCATGAGTTAACCATGCAGTCAGGGCAGGGGCCTCCGAACTCTCTGCCTAGATATGCAGCCTAGCAAGAGCCCCCCTTGGGACCATGGATGGCGGAAGAGCTGAGAGAGCCAGAAGCAAAACCTGAAGGTGGAGGAAGATGGGAGCTTACGTCCATCACGGCCTCTCATGTCGCCAGGGCTGCAGACATCCAGGACACTGTCAACCAACAGCAGCAGGTGGAAACAGAGGGAATTAAAGCCCCAAGGAGAAGTCAGCACTGTAGCCATCGATTGGTGAGTCATTCCCCTCCGCAGACAGATCGTTGAAACATCCAGACCTTAACTCACACCTGGTCAGGGAAGGTGATCAGCTTCATGCATTGACCCCACAGAGAAAGGCTTCCAGGCCCCTCTTGGGGGCAGCAGGGAGGAGAGCCCTGGAGTGTGGAGCAGTGTGTGCTGACGAGATGAGGCAGCTTGGCTCTGGGTCGGCGCTGAGCACCCCGGCACGAGGAACAGGATATCTTGACAGTGATTATCTGGCAATGGCAATGGATCTGCTGAGAGTTTTATCTGAAATTCTAATGTAAATGATCAAAAACCGGCTGCAGCAAATTCCATCTATCATGATGACTGTGCGTGGCTGAGACATCCTAATTCATGAGTATGTTTCCACGGACGGACGGATGTTGTCACTGAAGACCCCTGACCCAGCGAGCCTGCTTGGACAGACTGGGAGTGTCCTCAGGTCTTGGATGCAATTCAGCACTAGGCTGCCTTTGGGCTGATGCTACCACGTAGGTTCCATTTAGCAAGAAGAGGTGGCAGTTGTCGTTCAGTGTGTAAACCATGACAACCCGACCCAGGAGATCGACTGATGTTAATGTGTAGCTGTGTCGTTTCATGTGCATTTTTAAGCCAGCTCGAAGGGATGAGTCATGGGCCACTGAGGGACACGCACAGCTGAAGCTGTGTCTGCGTCGTGGTCCCCACCCTTGAGAAGCCACATGGGGAGTAGGACAAACCCACGGGTAGAGAGACCAGTGATGGTGAGGGGCAGGAAGCTATGCCAGCACAAAGTGCATGAGAGCAGAACGTATCCTCCACAGGAAGAGAGTTTTGGGTGCCAGTTGGGGTCCTTTAGAGAGTCAAATGCTACAGATCCATACACAGTCTGTGCAACGCTCAGCATCATAACGGTGTGATCACCTACATTTCTGTTGGGACAGTTAAATATGCTCAGCCTGGGAATCCCCGAAATACATGGTGGCAGAGGAGATTCATGGGTCTGCAATGCTTCGGGAGACCAGTCTCCAAAGCTGCTAAGAAGGGCCACAGCATTTTATCTTTCTGGCCTCTTGGCTTCACACTTCCAAGGCCACCTGCTCGGGGGGCAGCTCTAGGCGTGGAAACAGCCTTCTGCCTGTTGTCAGGGTCCCCGGGGGGGAGGTCCAGTCCGGGAGCTGGGGCAGGGGTGGAACTAGGAAGGACCACACAGTGCCACCCTGGAAAAGGGTGCACCTTGGGTGTGTCTGCAATGAGAGAAGTGTTGGACACCAGCAAGCAAGGGTCGTCTGCCAGGGCATGTTGTGTGCACCCATACTTCAGCAAGGCAGAGGGTCCTCCCTCTGTGATGTCAGAGCAGCTGGCATGCAGGGGTCCATTGTACAGATGGGAGAGGCCGTATTTAACAGGATGTAACACCCGCCTTAAGCAAGCCACCAGGGAGCCAGGGTTTCTGCTGTGCGCCCTGCACTGCGTCTGCCCGATGCGCTCCCCAGGATCGTGTTAGTGGGAGCTGCTGGGGTACCCATGCAGAGGGGAGCCTGGAAGCCTCCATTTCTGAAGCAACTCTCTGTTTGCTATGGTATCACCAGGGGTAATTCTTTCCAGCATAGTTTTATGGATCTTGCTGCATAAAACATCTAGTTATTGTTGGAGCTAGGCCATTGGGGATATAGAAATACTTCAGCAATAGGCTTGGCCTATGGCAATAGCCCAGAAGACCAATAGCCAAATCTGTCATTTCAAATCTTTTTCCAACTATTAACCTTAAGTGTTGAAATCAACTATAATCATAGAGATGATACTTATGATGTATCTATTTTTTAATGGAAAGATCCATGCTTTTCCCATGTTTGCCTGCGTGCTCTCTACACTACACACAGTGTTGCCCAAGAAGTGTAAGTTCCAAAGCCACTTGGGGCTGCTACGAGCTCAAAGGCACAAGTCAGGAAGACGGAGTGGTTCTAGTCATTGGCCCATAGTCATGGGCCAGGGAGGATCCAGAGGAGAGGTCTCGAGAGAGTATGCCTTGTCCCCACTCGTCCCCTGATGCCCACACTCCCACTTGACCGTGAGGAAGGACAGAGGCTGCTTTAAAACTGAGCTTTTCCAAAATGGATATGTAGGGAACGTAGACTTCCAGAGTCTTAAAGACCAGGAGGAGAAGATGCATCCTGCTTGCGGGATGGTGAAGAATGTTCCAGAAACCACAAGTTTCAGCCTCCAAGATTGTAGGTTTCCCACCCTGTGCTTGTCAGCCAGTCCTTCTTCTCACTCTAGGGCAAAGCCTTCAGTTCCGGGCACCAATGACATTGTGAGCCGAGTCCCTGTCCGTTGTGGGGACCGTCTTCTGCATTGTTGGCTAGTAGCAGCACCTCTGCGCCCCCCCCCAGTAAATTCCAGGACCACCTTATCCAACCAGGGACACTGAAAGTATCTCCAGACATTGCCAACTGTCCCTTGGAGGCAAAACTGCCCCCAGGTGAGAATCACTGCCCTAGAAACACAGCAATAAGGCAATGAGAACTGTCACTCGTTAGGTGATCTGCCCAGTGCTTCAGAAACATTTTTCTTTCTTAATCGTTGAAACAACTCCTACAAGTAGGTGCTATTGTCACTCCTGCTTCTCACACAAAGAAAAGGTGACACAGGGTGGGTGAGTAACTTCCTTAGGTAAAACTTGGTGGAGCCCAGCTTAGAATCACAGCACCTCACATGCAAATTAGGCATTTTATTAGGGAATTTGTTACCAGCACACATACACACACACACACACACACACACACACACACACACGAGTTGAAGAATGGACAGACACGCCTTGTCCTCATGTTCGATGTGGGGAATAAGGTTGGTGCTTCACAGATGTTTACAAAGAAGAGATCTTTTTTTAATGGCAAAAGTGAGTTTTTTTTAAACATTATTTTATTTAAATTCAATAAATTAACATAAAGTGTATTATTGGTTAAAGAGGCAGAGTTCGGGAATTCTATAACACCCAGTGCTCATCATGTCATGTGCCCTCATTAATGTCCATCACCCAGTTACCCCATCCCCCACCCCTTCCCCTCCAGCTGACCTCAGTTTCCTGAGATTAAGAGTCTCTCATGGTTTGTCTCCCTGTCTGATTTCGTCTTGTTCTATTTTTTCCTCTCTTCCCCTATGATCCTCTGTTTAGTTTCTTAAATTCCACATTCGAGCGAGATCATAGGATGATTGTCTTTCCCTGATTGACTTATTTCACTTAGCATAATACTCTCTAGTTCCATCTATGCCCTTGCAAATGGCAAGATTTCGTTTTTTTAAAGATTTTATTTATTTATTTGACAGAGATCACAAGTAGGCAGAGGTAGGCAGAGAGAGAAGGGGAGGTAGACTCCCTGCTGAGCAGAGAGCCTGATGTGGGGCTCGATCCCAGGACCCTGAGATCATGACCTGAGCAGAAGGCAGAGGCTTAACCTGCTGAGCCACCCAGGTGCCCCAAGATTTCATTTTTTAAAAAAGAAATTTTTAAATGATAAAATCTGTAAGACGATATGGTTTGTATGTGACAGTTAAAACCACATTGGGAGTTTCATGTGCTTTGTAAGCACAGGTGACATCTCTCCTGAGGTAGGAGCCTTGTTAGCGATAGAGGACCCCTTGCTGTGGGATCTTAGGCTCTTCCCCTCTCTGCTATGAAACAGCTAACTAAGCAGGTCGTCAAAAGAGTCACTGCCCCCCTCAGACTTAAGGGCCTGTGTCACTCCCTCACCTGCTAGGTACCCCATAGTTCATGATGTTTTCTTCACCGATTATCTGTGCCTCTTCAAGGCCTTGAGAACCGGGGAGCGACGTGCCAGTCCTTCCTGGACAGCTCTGAGGATAGAATCACTGATTCCACATTCCCTGGTGACCAGGGCCCCCCAGGGAGGACCCGAGGACTCGGGACACAGTCCTGCTGGCCAGGTGGAGGAAGAGTCTGCTCTGAAAGCCACTGGTTCTTAGGAGCAGGACTGGGGCCTCACATTGAGGGAGGAGACTTCCTCGAGCAAGTGAGAACATCTGGAATCTGAGTACCACCCAGGGCCGGCCCCACCGTAAAAGGACATCAGCGACAGAGGGTGAGTCCGTTTCTGACCAGGCTATGACGCTCTGTGGAGCAAGGCATTTTGATGGTAGCCGTAGCCGTGGAAATGGGCTCTGACCCCTCCCCTCTTCCATGCCCATCCCAAACCCAAATCTTGCCTGTACACAGCCACCACCATCCTTAGGAAGCAACATTCACAGAGATGCATAGAAGAGACCCCTTCCTGGGTAGATGACTTTGGTCCAGAAGGCAGAGCCCGTGTGCTTCTGACCTCCAACCGGTGCCTCCAGTTCCACAGTGAGATTTATTTTGGCTCAAAGCTTTCTGTTGCCCTCAGGGAAAGGACATGCAGATAATACGGATTATCCATATTGGTTATACTAGCTCGGGCCGCCCAGAGAGAGCACCAGTAGAAGATACATGCAGATAGGAATATGGATAGGAGCATGAATATAGATCTAGGTCCAAATATGGTTAAAGGGAGAAAACTATATTATTTATTTATTTTTTTAAAGACTTTATTTATTTGACAGAGATCACAAGTAGGCAGAGAAGCAGTCAGAGAGAGAGGAGGAAGCGGACTCCCTGCTGAGTAGAGAACCCGATGCGGGACTCGATCCCAGGACCCTGAGCTGAAGGCAGAGGCTTTAACCCACTGAGCCACCCAGGTGCCCAGAGAGAAAACTATTTTAAAGATAACAGTGGATAAAGATAATATAAAGGATATAGATATATGTACATATACGTGATAGTATATCATAGATGTCATAAATATATATATGTATGTATATATCATGAGTATGATTGTTTCTGTTTGATAGATAGACCTCCTGTATCTATGACATACTATATAACATATAATGTATTTAAACGACTATATTATGTATATTATACACACATATGTGTATGTCTGCATAATACACATTACAGTGTGCATAGATGCACATAGAATACATATGTGTGCATATGTTTATGACTCATGTAATATAACATTTTCTAACCATACATTAGTTTATGTGAGTGTCAGTGTTATTGGAGAATCGAACGTGCGTGGAAGTCCGCCCACCACTCGAATGCTCTCCAATAGGCATTCTCCAGCCTCCATAGGAATGGGGCCACCGCCAGCCTCATTCACTCTCCCACTCCCTCAATTTGTCTTAATCTGAAGCCACTATCTCAAAACATATTTCTGAAATATGGATTCTTTCTAAAAACTGTAACCAGTGTGTGATCCCATCTAAAATGAATACACACGTACACACACGTAGACATGTGCCTGTCCAGTGCTATGTATAACATCTGTGTATAGATTACACCGCATATACCGGATAGAACGTGTATTCCACGGGCACAGGGACATGCGTGTGCGCATCTGTACACACAAACACAAACGTGGCACCAGGGTGCGGTGGCGTGGCGGTGGAGCCCCCGGAACTCTCCGCACCACTGACCCGGCATGGACCCGCCCAGCTGCGCGGCTGATCTCGTTAGCGGCCCCCGCTGAAGTGGAACACACACACCCTCCCCGATGCCCGCCCCCTGGGATGCCCATCCCCTGGGGCGCTCAGTGGCAGTGTATACTGTAGGCAGGCGCAACGCACGCGCGCAAGAAACACCCTGGCCGCGTTCTTCTCGGCAGCCGCAAACCTCCAAGGATGCAAACGCCGCCGAGAGCAACCTGGATTAGGTGTTGTGTACGCGGAGCCTGGGATGCTGCAGAATCACGGGGGTGCTGGAGCTCCTGCTCCGTCTAACCGCGCAGAGGCCCTCGGCCCAGACAAGCTTGAAGGCGAGCTGCGGGAGAAGAGCGCGCAGCTGAATGGATGCAGGGCGCATGAGCGGGGGGGGGGCAGGGCACAGCACCCTGCGGGGCGCAGAGCTGGGGAGGGAGCGCCCCGGGGTGTGCGGAGCTCCGCCCTGACCCGGCTGGTGGTCACAGCCCGCCCGCTGGCCATCCGCGGATGACACACTTCAATAAATGTATTCAGCCATTATTGTCCTACGGGGGCACAAAGGAGCAGCAGTCCCTTAGTCAGTGCTGTTAAGAGGAACCAGGATTGTGGGGTCCCCAGATTTGCAATTCGTACTTCAAAGGGCAACTCCTACGTGAACTCGAAGGGCCTTTCATAATCTCCACGGAAATGAGATTTGCTGAACTGTTTCTAAAATTTAAAACCTCGTACAAGGGTAAGATGCTGCCATCTGATTAATTAATTCAAGGTTTCTGTGAAAGACTTATCTGTGAATTTTTGTTGTTGTTGTAGTTTCTTACAAGGAAACAGACTTAATTTACAAAAAAAGGAATAAGATAGAATGTTTTCCAGGAGAGGTTTCGACGAGCCTCTTGGGTTCCGTGGCTTCCTCTCTGGCAAATGGACATTTGGCCCTGGGCTAAAATCTGTTTGCATCTAGATGTTCCCATCTTCAGATCCATAATGTGTGTCTAATGTGCTTGTTCTGAAAATTAAATGAGACGCAGTGGGGAAACACCTAGAATTCTGCCTGGCCCATCAAGGGCAAACAATACCGATTTTAAAATAAACACGGAGTTCAGCTGCATCTGTGGAGGACAGTTCATGGAGGAGTTGAGCTAGCCTACCCGTGACGAGCCCTTGGCATCCTGCGAACGGAGGCTCACATTCCTCCTTCAGCATCAGCCGCCGGGGGCTGACAAGCTCTGATGCACGACCTCCTGTTTCCAAGTTATATCCATTATGTGCCTGTTCCATTTAGAAAGTCACTTCTAAGAAGGAATTTCCATTGCAGGAGCAAGAGGAAGCTGGGGGCATCCCAGTGACGGCACCCACTGTCTGTTGGCCGGGATCCATGGTGGGACAGGAAGCGGAATTAAAGGCAAGGGATCAGGAGAGAAGTGGGTGTCCTACTCTGCCGTGCTGGGACTGGGGGAGTGCTCCCGGAAGCTTGGGTGCCTCTGAAGAGCAGGGACCGCCCCCCCAGGAATGCCTTCAAGGCATTTGTGGAGCTCAAGGGAGAGGAGGAGGAGGCCCTCCTGGGAGGCCCTGTGACCCAGCCAGCTGGAGACCGCCAGGGGCAAGGTCAGATCTCCTCCAGCCCTTGAACGCCACTGCTCTCCCTCCCACGTCTCTGTACCTTTCGCTTCAAAGCAACTGCTATGGATCCAAGGGCTTCTTTTGAATTGGTCATCACCCCTTCTAGTCCAGAGTACATGTCCTTGGCCCCGCCCTCAAGGCTTTCCAGCTTTCTTGCTGGACCCACTGCCGAAGGACCTGTCATTAGAAGCTCCCACCCGACTGCATCTCCCCGTGCAAACACACACTCTTAGGAATATTAGAAAATCATTCCTCACAATTTTTTTTTCACTAAAAATGTAATGAAAAGTGTGTGGCTTTTAAACTGTATCCAAATAATATGCACATGGACTCCTTATTTTCTCGAACAGCGGCCCGAGCTTTCCAACAACTCATGTTTCAAGCAGGTGGCCCGATTGGCGGTTAAAACTACACAGAATCCAAGCTAAAACCATGAAGTAGCTTGCAGACATCTTTCTCGGCTTATGAAATTCAGAAACCTGGTCTTCAAATTTTTAGGAATATATGTAAGACATCACTTTGCTTTATTTGATTTGTATGGTGTTCTTTTGTTTTAAGCCTCCATTTTGTGACGTGTGCATAAATGCACATGTGGCAAGCCTAGGCCGTCACCAACTGGCAGCAGCAGACTGTGTCCCTCGCCCCCTCGGTACGTGTGGCTGTGTCACAGTGGCTGAGTCCTAGACACACACATGAGATGTTCTCTGCTGACAAGGAGGGGTGCAGAAATCTCCCATAGGGCCTGCATGCCCAGTACCCATCTGTGATGGTCTTGAGAGCCCCTGACATATAAAATAGTGGACCCTCGAGGAGCCAGGAGCCCGCATCCCTGACTCACAGCCACAAGGACGTTACCTACCATCCTGGCATCCTTGGACAAAAAGCAAGAATTAACTCCGATTATTTAGAAGGCAGAGAGATCTTCAAGTTTTCTTAATTTACCCTTACGAGCACCGTGAGACTAAAATGCGTACTATTTAGAAACAAGATCCAGTTTTAGTTTGAAAACCTTCCAACACAGCCGCATGGATGAGTGGAGACCCCCCAACTTTGGCATCGGGCAGGTGTGTTTGAGAATCCATACATGACGGCCGGTCAGATGTGGGTCCTGGGACAGTGGTTTAAGCTCTGAGGCTCAGGACCACTGTGATGATCCAAGTGACCATTGCTTGAGATAGGTCATAAGAAATGATGACGCCCACAAAACATTTCATCACACCCTTTACCTAGTAGGCACAAAGGACACCTTCTTCTTTCCCCTCCATTATCTTTTCCTTCCCGTGCCAGAGAAAGTTGGTTTCCTGAAATCAAGAACACCAAGGTCATCAGCGCAACCTGCGTATTTTAGTAATTGACCAGGGTGTGAGGAGCCACTGGGGCTACAGGGACCCTGACGGTCTGCTCCCTGCCTGACTTCCCCTCTTTCCCTGTATAGATACCGCGCTTTCTCCAGATCTCAGCTTGAACACCATCAACCTTGGGCCCTGGGACCTAAGTGAGGAATTGCTTTTTCTCTTGGTTTTGCTGGTCACCCTGACTTGTGATCAGCTGCACATTCCCTCCACCGGAGTTTTACCCCTCAAGTGGGAACCTACCCACCAACACCACCTGTATCCCCACTGCCTGATATCTAGGAAACATTCCAGATGTGCCGAGTAAGTGAGCAAATGAAAAGTGTCATTTGGCATAACCAGCACTGTCGCTTCCTATGAATGCCTTGTGATCCCGTAACCCGCACCTCCCCACACACAGCCTCCAAAACAGTCTGAGTCACGAGTCTGGGCCACTGCAGCCAGGATGCTAACAGGTACATGTGCTAAAAAAGGCCTTACAAGTAGCAGAAGACTTCGCAGCTTTATCTGTAAGCACACAGTATGTGCTTTCTGTATTCATCTGTGTGACAAGTTCTCTGGGAACTTAAGGCTCGAGAGTCCCATCTGAATCATCTACCTCGGTTTCCGGCTCTTACTTTGTTCCAGCTACAATTGCTCTCTCATAAATGGATCAGGGGGTGATCCATGAAGCCACTGCTTTCAAAACATTCTTACACACACACAAGTAAATACTGATGGCTAATCCTTTGTAGACGAGCATCTACCTTCCTGGGCACAAAAGGTTTCAGGGTGGGATTCCAGAAGAGAACAGAGGAGAATGTCTCAAAAACCCACTTTCTGAGTGTTTTTTTAAGTTCAGAAATTCAAGGCTATCTAAGTCACATCCTGGAGAAGCTCCCCTCTTCATTACTATCACCCCAAAGCCAAAAAGCATGGAGAAGTGGGCTTTGTCATTTAAAACACTAGCGTTTGTCACTTTGTGTGCAAGCTGGGCTGATGGCATGAGGCCACAATGGGGCCCGGGAAGACACAGCTTTCCTCTGTATGGAGACAAATGTAGGGAACAGGATTACAGACCTGGCAGCTCTCAAGACCTTCACTCAGGGGCTTCCGAACTCCCAGGAGGGGTAGCAGGAAAATCACCGGGGACTGGACTGCACTTCCCAGTTATCATTCCTTAACACGGGGAAGGGCACCTGTCCGTGATGGCACATGCTGAAGCAGGTCCCTTCCTTACAAAGCACACGCATCAGCCTTCCTTTTTCCTGAGGGCTCAAGCACGCATTTCTAACTCTTGGGGACAGCTCATTAAACCAAATGTCTGGGGCCTACACATTGGAGGACACTGAGTGGCCAAGTCCTCTGCAGCTAGTGCTGCCAGGGGGTGGCAGCTGGGGGCCAGGGTGATGTCCCCAGCTGGGGCTAAAAACACTCTGGAATGTGTACACGGGCCCTCGCCACGTGTTCCACGGCAAACTTTGAATGCTCCATGTATAGAACAGGCCAGATGTCCAGACAGCTGACTCCCCACTGGGCCTCTGAAATGCACAGTCAGCAGGCAACTTGAGCAGAAGAAGCGGTGGGGAGGCGCCAGGCTTGTCTGTGTACCTGTAGGACGGCCGTCACGAATCTCTGTCTTCACTGGCCTCTAACACATCTATATCCATTCAAAAATCCTGAGCGAGTGGCTTCTAAATGTCAGTGACCCTTATGGACAGAGGTACCAGGAGCTGGGAGGTGATCCCATGTGGGTCTCCTGTTTCGGCACATCTTGTGAGCAGGGGCACAAATCCCTTTGTTCCAGACTAGCTTTTGGGGGATGTTGGTACAGTGCCCAGCCTTGCAGGGCAGAGAACGAGTCTCCCAGCCAGGAAGCAGCCTTTTTCCCCATGCGGCATGGTAAAGTAAAGCCTTCTTTTGAGCCCAGGACCGGGCGACTCACAGTCTTTGATAGCTAAGCCTTTCAGCCAAGTGAAGTCTATTAACCACAAACCATAATTCCTGCTTATAAGCTTCTTGAGGTTGGGGGCTCCTAACACCTTTTCAGTCACCCCAGGAGCGTCAGTGAGGTAAAACAGGAAGGCAAATCATGCCGGAACTTTCCTGCAGCCCACGGGGTTTATAGAATACAACTGAATCCATGTGATGTGATTATACAAATTATGGAAATGGCATGATCAATGTGTGCGCGGGATTCCTTGACCACGAGGCCACGGGAGCTAAACTGCAACGTACTTCATTTTTCTAAGTTTTATATCATTGTTTCCACTGCATTTTCTAAATTATGTATATTTATGAATAATATCAGCCTAAGCTTTTTGTCACAGGAGAATTAATGAGCTCATAATAGAAAACGACCTTTTTTTAAAGACTTTATTTATTTTAAAGGGGGGAGGGGCAAAGGGAGAGAGAGAGAAATTCTCACACAGATTGCCCACTGACCAAGGAGCCCAACGTGCAGCTCGACCCCAGAACCCTGAGAACATCAAGAAATCATGAGTTGGATGCTTAACCAACAGAGCCAACCAGGGACCACCAAAACAGTCTTTTGATCCGTAAAATGCTGACAGTGGCCCCGAAGGAATTATTGGTAAATTTGTGGATTTGACACACGTAAGTCTTAAATCTTGTTTCCACTCTTCCAAAACTTCTTGTCCATTGGCTCACCCGTGAGCAGAACTGTGAAGGTCCCACACATAGATCCCGCATGTGATTCCTCCCAGCTACGCAGTGGGATTTCCCTGCTGTCCCTGCATGCATTTTCCTTGTGGTCTGAGAAGGGTCTGTGTAATTTAAGGAAGGAAGACCATGGTGAAATATAAAAGCCAGGAGAGAATCAGGACGGTCCCACTGGAGGCAGGGCATTCCAGCGGCTTGCACAGAGTATGTCTTCTGCAAATGCAGACGCTGAGACGGGGAGATGTGACAGGCATGGGTGTCCAGCTCTCGTGAGCAGAAGAGCTGAGGCAGAAAGTGCGCTCCGCAATCCAGCTCTCTTTGCAGCCGCTTCTCTCCGTATCCTTCAATAAATCCCAGCCTCATGGCTAAACACAGAGCTGGGAACCGTGAGCAGAACTTTGCGGTGCGATTTTGGATTGTCACAGTGGATATTTGGAAAGTAATTGATTTCTCTAGTTGGTTTAACCCAATTTAAGAATCATGTCTAGACTCCATTTTATGGGTAAGACGGGATGCCAGGTGCCGTGTGTCCTGGGGCACAACAGCTGAACGGAGGCAGGCAGGACCCCTCGCGGCTGTCTGCAGTGCCGAACGCAGAATGATAAGCACGATTCTCTGAATTATATCACTAACGATTTAAATGCCCCCATGCCTTGCTGTGTTGGCACCCAATGGCAGTCATGTGCTCTCTCTTACTTCTTTGTAAAAGCCGGTCTGGCCTTTGTAACGACCTTCAAAGCAATGACATTAGGCACACACATTACAATATCAGGGTTGATGTTTTTAACAGAACTAATGATGTTTCCTTTTCCAGAACAAACACATCAAACTGTGAATGCCTCTTTAAAGATGGAGTTGCCTCTCTAAAGCGAGATCACGGTTTGAGTCAAGCCCAAGGGTTTCCGTGACCCATTCTTCTCCTGAGTTGTGTTGTATGAGCTGTGGCTCCCCAGTGCCTGTGTAGACATCTTACCACAGCCGATTCAGGCACGCGGCAAAAGACAGAGCGACCTAGGGACACTGTGACATCTCCCAGGCTCCGTCATCGCCTCCTGGCATTCTGGATGGACTGTGAATTCCCCTTTGCTGGCCCAACATGCATCCACGATGCTCCCTGAAACGCTTCTTTCCTTGACTGGGAATCCTTCTCGAGAAGAGCTTTCCCTTTTCTGTCCCTTCAGGAGACACTGCCCCAGTGGCTGTCCAGCTGGAAAGCCCTGGGATGCCCCACTGACCCTCCAGCCCTGGCTCTGATGGGCACTCATGGCCGGAGGGATGGCTTTTGTCCATGGAGCGGATTGGTGCTATGCTGCCACCTAGGGGACCTCTCTGCACACGGCAGGGCAACCTTGTCCACGTTCCCCAAACTTACCCGTCAAGTTCCAACTGCTTGCTGCCCAAGCTGACTTGAGTGGAGGAGGCCACTTGTCCCTCATCCATTTTCTTCTGCAGATGTCACCTTCTCTGACAGCAGTGAGGGTCAAGAGACGTCTCAGGGCATCTGCGTGTGGGAGTGGAGACCGCCGCCCGTCAGCATCGGCTGGTCAGCCCCAGCCCGGCCTTCCCATCTCTGGCTCCGGTCTGTGAGCTCAGCAGGGTTAACGGCACATCTGGGCTCCCTCACATGGCCAGACAGGTATTTTCAGGATTGTCCTACAGAGCCACAGCCCACCCAGGAGGCCCAGCTTCCAAACCAGCCGCCGTGGTGTCCGAGACAAGTGGGGCATGGAGATGTGGGCGAGCCACAACCACGGGGCAGAGCTCCAGGGTCTGCCAGGACACTGGGCTCCCAAGTAACTGGCAGGGGAGGCTAGGGAGGGAACACAACTTGGAAGCCCCTAAACGAAATCTCGGAGGAGTCCCAGAACACCAGCCGCAGGTAGACGGCCCAGGAAGCTTCCGGCATAGAAAGCACCCGCCATGCCGTTTTCGCGGGCCCCAGGAACTGTTCCGATCAGGGTACAGTAAGACACCCAAGCACAGAAGTGACTGTCCTGAAGGAAGGAATGCATTATCCTCAGCGTTCCCTAGAGACGGTAGGTACCGGGGCCATGTGGGCCAGCCAGGGAGGCCCTGCATGGGCAGAGGCAAGGGCACCAGAGCGGCAATGTGGTTTCCGCAGAAGTGAGGCAGGGTGATCGGGTTTAGAGTTAGTGAGTCTGAGTGATTTCCTCGGGCGCTGGGGTCCAGGAGCTCTCCTTCCGCATGGGGTACTTGCCCCTGGGGTGATTTGTGGAAATGGCTAGTGTGAGTGTGACAGCCCAAGAGAGGACGCAGTCTGGCTAATTCTGAGCTCTGGATTGGTTGGTTTGCCTTGGAAAGGCATGCTCCTGGCTCCTTGCTTACCCCCTCTTCCCAGAGAAGATGCTGGAAGACTCTGTTGGCCAACTCTGGGAGAGGAAACTCTCCCAGCATCACTAAGGCCCCACTATGTCAGAGCCTCAGAATCTGGAAAACACGAAGTCGAGACTACGTGGAGGCAGTGTCCCCAACCCTGACTGGGGTCCAGCTGCAAGCCTCACATCCCCAGGGCCTCTGAGGCCCAGCCCTTGGCATCAGGCATCTGTGGGGTCTGTTTCTGAGAAGGAGGGGCTGAGCTGTGAGGCCTGAGGACAGTTGAGAGGGAAATCTTGAAGCAGGACACAACTGAAACCCCTAGGAGGAGAGGGCTGTGTCCTTTCAGAAGCTCAGACATGAGAGAAGGGGGATGGTGCTCAGTGGCCGAGACAGCAAGAAGCACACCCCAAAATAGGAGACACTGTTTCCTTCTGGAAAGCCATTAGAATTGTATCTCCTGATGCCTGACAGCGGTCTGGGTGACAGGGCAGGGGAGAAATAAAAGAAGAAGGAGACGTTGCTTGTTTCCACCTCTGTTAGGATCACAGTCCAGCTGCCGAGGTTACAGAAGAATCAGGACAAGAAAACAAGGGTAACAGGTGTTGCGTCCTGTGTGTGCGTCTCCTTGTCCACAGTGGCGTCCCACACAGAAAGCAATGATGATCATGTCACCTGACATCCAACACTTGTTGCAAAACTTCAGGGGCACATACACACATACACACATGCACACTACGGACACTGGGAATAGTTTTACAGGCAGTGGCAATGACGGTGGCCCCAGCTCTTCTCCAAGAGCCAGGAGCCCTGGCTTTGACCTCACTTTTGTTTTCAGTGGCTTGACACTTACCCTGCTTTCTCTTTGATTGGGTCCTGAGTTCCTTCCCTCTATTCTGACTGTGGATCCTGCTCCCACCACGTGCTGGTGCGATCCTATGCGTGAGGATCTCTGATGAATGCTCCTTGAGCTGGAATGGCTAGCAGAAGCCTGTATGCATTTGAAATACCTAAGAGCAAATACTCTTTCAAAAGCCTGGGGTGACCCCTGTTCACGTGGACCATGGATGAAAGTATCACCATTTCTTGCTATGCCTGGGTATTTTCAACATTCAAACTTTCAAAGTCCACCGCGTGGGAAATGGCAGCTCAATGGTTCTCCTGCGTGGGCCTGGACATCAAGGAAGGAACATCTTCTTATCTGTGACCTGGCTCTGTCCATTTCATTTCCTTGTGACCTGTTGTTTCAACCTAGCACATGTCTTTCCCCTGGGATTTTTTAAACGGTACAGTTGATAGGCTGTATCCTATTAGTGGGGGGGGCACAAACTAGTCCTTTGATATTTTTATCCATTGCAAAATGATCGCCATGATGTCTGGTTAGCACCTGTCACCACACAGCATTATTACGGGAGTATGCACCACATCCCTCATGCTGTGCCCCAGACCCCGTGGCCTCTTTCACAAAGCGGATCGTGGACCTCTTGCTCCCTTCCACTTAGTCTGCCCATCCCCCAACACCATCCTGCCCACCCTGCTCTGGTAACCCACAGTTTGTTTCCTGAATCTGTGACTCGGTTTCTCTTGTGTTCTGTTTGTTCATCTGTTTTGTTTCTTAGATTCCACATAGGAGTGGAAATCATATGATAATTGTCCTTCTCTGTCTGAATTATCTCACTCAGCCTTATAGCCTCCAGGTCCATCCATGTTGTTGCAAATGGCACGATCTCATTCTCTTTTATTGCTGAGCAATATGTCGTGTGTGTGTGCATATAGATACACACCACATCTTGTTATCCATTCACCTACTGATGCTTTCCTTCTTTTTTTAAAAAAAGATATTTATTTATTTATTTGAAAAGGAAGAATGAGAGACAGAGAGAACGAAAGGGGGAAGGTCAGAGTGAGAAGCAGACTCCCCACTGAGCAGGGAGCCCGAAGCAGGTCTCCATCCCAGGACTCCAGGATCATGACCTGAGCCGAAGGCCGACACTCAACCAACTGAGCCACCCAGACACCTGATGTTTTCCTTCTTGGTTTGCAAAATCTTTTACAGTTCATGGATATCATGGCATATACTTTTTTTTTCCAGGCTGCTGCTTGAAATTTTCAACCTTTATTTTAATCTTCTTCTTGGTGCCATCTTTGATTTACTTGTTCCCAAGAAAAAAACACCTGTGCTCCAAGATAAACCATTAAGAACAATATTTTATAGTTTTGTTTCCTCCTGTTTAGCTCGAAGCCATCTGCGATTTTTTTCGGGACATGGTGTGAGGCAGACATTGAAATCGGCTCCTGTTCTCAGAGCGCTTCTCCAGCACAGACGTTCCATATGTGTCCTTTCTGCATTTACCTGATCGCAGCTCGTTCATGTGCCAGACGCTGAGGTGCGTGTGGACCTCCGAGGACTCCGTGTCCGGTTGGGCCATGTCCCTGTTCCGTAATAGCCGCCATATTGTTGATCAACTCGTCTTATAAAAAGTACTTAGCAGAAATATCAACATGCTTCTGTTCCCTCAGAAATTATTTTTAGAACGTGTAATCTTATAAAATGATTGAAGTGCATTTTTGTGGACGAGTTGGGATCTTGGCTCTGCCCCCTGCTGTGTGACTTCCGCTCATTTCCTTCACTCCCTCTGCCCGTTTCCTCGTCCGTAAAACAGAGGAAATGAGCAAACCTCCTCCATGAAGGTTTTGTGAAGATTAAATGAGTAAATACATTTGAAAGGTTAGCAGCACATGTGGTTTGCAGTGACTGCTCAGTGTTCAGGGGCTAAAGGAGCGTCAGGTTCAGTATCACAGGCACGATTGGCCTCGTAGCCTGCCTGGTGCCTTCAGGGTCTGCCTGGGAAGGAACGTGGCTGAGAGAACATAATTTGGCTGATGTCACAAACTATTATTTTACAAAGGGGAGAGAAATCAGATACTGATTTTATTTCCCCTCTAGTCCCATGGCCTATCAGGTTGTAGATGCAGAGAGTGGAGTGTTTGCGGTTTAATATTAAGGGATGTGTTGGGATGCTCTCTGGAGAAATTCAGTCAATTTCTATGTTGGTTGGTCTATTTGGTTGGTTTTGGTTTGCTTTTTTGTTGGGATTTGCTTCTCCCCCTGGATATTTTCAAGTTGTCCTACTCCTCTGAGGTTTCTGGTTAGCACTGAAGGGCTAACTGGTAAAGGTCTAGCTGCCCCTGGAGGTCCCTGGGACCAGGTCTTACAGGCTTTGCTCCCCAGGACCCTCAGGAGCTGTGACACGGCACAGGTGCTGGTCTTTCTGCAGCTGGGCATTGGAACATCAGCCTCTGTCCCCGGAGGAAGGAGATCCAAAATGCAAAACGCCCACCTTCACTTGATATCACATCCCTCGCCATTCGGCACACAAATCCCCCTGCAGGTGTATAGGCTCCAGAGACAATGGTTTCTTTTCTTTCTCTCTTTTTTTGAAAGATTTTATTTATGTATTTGACGGAAAGCAAGAGGGCGTGAGCAGGGGGAGGGGCAGGCTGACAGAGAGGGAGAAGCAGACTCCCTGCTCAGCAGGGAGCCCAACGCGAGTCTCTATCCCAGGACCCCAGGATCATGACCTGAGCTGAAGGCAGATGCTTTACCGACTGAGCCACCCAGGTGTCCTGAGGATGGTTTTCTGATTCTTCGCCTGACCAGCCCAGGCTCATCACTCAGCTTTCTGTGAGGTTGTCCTGGGGATGCTCCTGGGTCTTTGAGGAATAATCACATGGTGGATCTCCTTTCTCCCCTTTCTCCCCGACCCTTCAATATATTTCTTCCTAAGCTCTCCACAGAGCCCCCACCTCTGCTGCCCCCTCCATTCCAAGCATAGCGATGAAGCCCTGCCCTCTTCTGCTGTCCCAGTTCTCCGCCCCAGCAGCCACAGCCCATGGAGGAATTTTGTATGGAAGGTGGAGCCCAGGCCATCAGACTGGTCCCAGAGTCTCGGGACCAAGGCCATGAGCAAGCCTGGGACAGAGGAGCCAGTGGGATGCAGGGGAGGCAGGAGGGGTCTTCTCCTTCACAGTGCATTTCTGCCACTAAAACAAAGCCTGCCTTTTCCTCTCCAAGGATGAGTGTGTGTGGAAGGCAAGGGAAGGGAATATTCTTTCTGATGGCAGATGTGCCTTCGTACGCAGACCAGGGTCTACGGTGCTGTTACACTGAGGGGCCAATGGCCACTCCCCAGCATGTGCTCAAGTCACCCTTGCTGGTGCCCTCATCACCACTCCACCATGGTGGCTTCCCTGTCTGCAGGAAGCAGAAAGCTCTGTGTACTCCACTCTCAGTAGCGACATGTCCCCAGCCTCCTGACCGATGCTTCTATCTCAGCATCATGTTCTTTCTCGTATCCAACATGATCTATTTCCAATCTGCGTGATCTGATTTGAAATCCACTTTTTTCCTTCCAAAGAATGGTTTGCTCCTCTTTGTTTTCCGGTTAGTGCTCTGACTTCTGAGAGACCAAGAGCCAAAACAGGGCTTTTCCCGGGCCCTAACTGCAGACTTGTCTCAAAGCGTTCCCAGAGAAAAGTGATACTGTTTGGTTTCAAAACACACTTTCACAGGGTCCATCCACTGACTGAAGAAATGACAAGTGTGCTTGAGCGTCCCAAGCTCCAGACCCACAAGGCAGGCAGGAATGTGCCAAAGCGCTCAGCGCCCTAGATCCATCCGTGGTGACACCTGTCTCTTCTGCTGTTGGAAACACTAAAGTTCGGGTTGCAAGAAATGATGTATTTGTCATGAAGGGATGCTGCTTTGTGGAACATTTTAATTTGCAAGGAGTGAGACAAAGATTCGATGTAGTCACTTGTCACAAATTCAATACAGAATTATGATACATTTCCATGTTGCTTTTTTTTTTAATAACTCAAAGCTCTTTGCTATTAGATTCTTCTGGAATGCATCATCTACTGGTTTCTTATCACAACACCTATGTGGTTTACACACATTCTCTAGCTTCTAGCTTCTTCTTAACAGATGCTCTGAAGAACCCTCAGTGGGTGGCCCAAATCAGAGGACAGGAGAGAAAACCCGCATTGGAGGTGTCGATTCCCTGATGGAACAAACTCAGGGTTCCTTTGACATAGAATCTTTTGTCTGAGAAAGCTCCCTACCAAGCTCAACAATTAGGTAGTAACTGTGTTATCGAGATTCCCCAACAATACTTGGAATTATTAGCCCCGTTGTCTCCGAGCTGTAATATACTCAACCATGCAGGAAGAGCTTACGTCCAGAAATGGTGGTGATGTCATGCTTAAGTTGTATACATAAGAAAGAAGTAGTAATAATATCACGGAAGTCTGTAAGTCAACTAAAAATCCTTGATTCTTATAAAACAGAAAAAGTGGTGCACTTGGCAATTGGTCTCTATGAGGCGGGTGGGCTGTGTGATTTCATACCAACTATTGTCCTATCAGTTAGTCTGGGAAGCAAGTGACGTAAGCCTTCCTCAAGCAACTTGGGTAAAGAGGACTGGGGTCACAAGAGGTTGTTGTACACTTGGACCCTGAGAAGGACTGTGATGGGCTTGGCCTTGAGGACAGGCTAGAACCGGAAATTAGAAAGTTATCTTGGTGCTTTCTGACTGTGGCGTTTATATCCTACAGAGCAGGTCTGCCCAGAATGGTCACCAGCCTCTTGTAGACCAGTGACACCGTGACCTGGCATTCCTCTCCCCACCCCATATCCAGACACTTCGGGGGGCTCAACCATTGGCTTTGCCTTACTTAGGAATCAAAGCTGGATGAATGAACTGGGCCGGGAGGAGGGAGGGGACGAGGAACGACGCATTGCCACTGACTTGGGTGGGTCATTGTACCTGCTCCCCGACCAAGAGGCAGGGGTGAGGCGGGCAGCTCCCTGACACTTCCTAGGATGGGAATTCTGGACCAGAAAGATGGATGGGATTCACAACAGATAAAAATAGCCTTGAGAAATTCCTTGTGGCTCCTGCTTTGTAAAGTTCTTTCTTAGTCTGCATTCGTTGTCACCCTGAGCAATGCAGCGCTTTCATCCTCCTCCTCTTAGAAATAGAAGGTTGAGATTTGGTCAAAAATCTAGATTCTCGGATTACACATTTCAGAAAGTTTTAATTTATTATGACACGAAGTGAAACTGATTTGTAACCACGGTTTGACAAAAGGAGGGCTGGGAGAGCCTCTGACACGCATGAGCCTGCTGACATAGGTTTTGGGGGTCTGCAGAGCTCACAATCTGTCTTTCGGACAGTGACAGTCCCCGTAAGATCAGCACCGTATTCTTGGTGAGGCCCGACAAATGCAAAGGGAGCCCCGGGACCTTGTTACGGGATGACACGCATTCTGTGGCAGAAGCTGGACGCACGGTCACCAGAGAGCACATGGGAAGCCTCCTGTTGCAGCTAAATTAGGAAAACACAAGCGTCCACGCAAGGGTGTCACCACCTGCGTGAGGCAGCATGACCCGCACGTCGCCGCTGTAGCAGGTGGACGGAGGACCCTGTCACATCAGCAAGAACTGAAACGAGGTGGACTCAAGCCAGGCAGCTAGAAAGGACGCATGGGCACTGCACGTCAGCGGCAGCCTAGAGCGGACATTCACAGAAGCAGCGCTTTTCAAGCGGATTAGCCGCACTTGACCCGAGCCAACATCTTCACTATTCTTGCCCAGCACCTGGCCTCAGCAAGGGTCTCGGGGGCTGCAAGGGCCGAGCCAGAGAAGAAGCTCAAACTGCAGGCTGCTCTACTAACCCGTTCTGAAGTCCAGACACCACTGCTGTTTCTAGAAGCAGAGGCCCGGGGAGACATTCAAAGACCCTGAGTCTATTGCTGAAGATAAGTCATTGCAAATCAAGCCACCCCCCCCCCACCCGCTCCCTCTGTCAGACTGCAGGGCACACTCATCGGAGGCAGATACAATGTCGTGTTTCCCTTTGTGTATGGTCCTTTGCACACAAGCTACTGGGGATGGTGGATAGATGCCCCCCCTTTTTGTTTTGTTTTTTGTTTTTGTTTTTAATATTTTACTTTTTCATTTAGGGGAGAGCAGGAGCAGGAGTGGAAGGGGCAGAGGGAGAGGGAGAAACAGATTCCCCATGGAGCAGAGAGTCCAACACGGGGCTCGATCCCAGGATCCTGAGATCATGACCTGAGCTGAAGGCATACCCTTCACCCACTGAGCCTCCCAGACGTCCCACCCTCAGGGGTTTTACACACCTTTGCAAACCAGCAACCCAGGACTGGTATGTGGTTGGCCAAGGAAGAAAGTAGGTCTGTCACCAGACTGATGGTTAAACATTCTGGGGTGTCTTCAGTGTGGATGCTACAGCTCCACACGTAGGTAGAAAGATCCAGACAGCCCCACTCAGGACTTACCCAAAATGTTCAGCAGAAAAGGGATGCCGCAATCTGCTTGGGCTGCCGTAACAAAACGCCATAAGCTTGGTGCCTTAAACAAGGACCGTTTATGTCTCCTGGCTCCGGAGGCTGGGAGCCCAAGATCGAGGTTGGGCAGGTTCGGTCTCTCCCGAGGGCTCTCTCCTGGGCATGCGGACAGCTGCTTCCTTCTCGTGTCCACACGTTCCCTCTGAGCTCGCGCTTCCCTCCTGTCTGCTCCCCTCTGGAAGGATACCAGTCCTATTGGATCAGGACCCCACCCTTATGACCTCAGTTAGCTATAATCACCTCTTCAAAGTCTCTGTCTCTACACGCAGTCACATTGGAGGTTAAGGTTTTCATATATGAATTTAGGGAGGACATGATTTTGTCCTTAACCGGAAAGAACTCCTCTAGTAGCTGGTCACTTATTTTTCTGAGCTGCAAATTCAGAAAATGCTCTTAGGAGAACACTGGCATGATTTTTTTTTTTTTTAATTTCCTAAGACCGACACGAGGACCAGCCTCCTGAATCTAGAGCAGATCCCATGACCTTTGTAGCCAAAGCCCAAAGTGTCACCTGTGACCAGCGAACTGTTCTGCGAGGGCTGTTGACAGTTACTGGCACCTGGAAGGACCAGAACCTGCAGCAGGTGTGCCTCAGCTGCCGAGGCCGAGCCTGCAGAAGGGAGTGTGTCAGGGCATACTGTGCTGCTTTCCTAGCCCAAAGGATGGAGGCTTTATGCACCACTTTGTCACGGACCCAGTGTTTCTACCCCCCTGGAGAGGATAGGCCTGATGTGAAGCTCTTGATTATTACATAAGTGCCTGACATTAAACCTTCCCAAGGCACCCATTTCAGTGACATCCATCTCTCATGAACACACTGAAAGCTGTAGGGAGCTACCGTTAGAACAACCAGATAAGGCAGGAGACTACCTCGCCCCCCCCACCCCCACCAACTGCCAGCCCCACGAAGGGCCCTTTGTAGAAAGCTCTGGGTGTCTAGGTTACAGAGGATTTGAGTGACCCCACTTCACCCTCCCCACACCCTAATTCCTGCTCTTCTGTTTTAAATTAGCTTCCAGCGAGCCCATGAAGCCGAGGCACTCCACCCCCGGCGCCAGGAGCAGCAGAGCTCCGGGGACTGCCCAAGCTCGCTCTCTCTCTCTCTCTTTTTTAATGTTGGGATGAAATATTTTAACTTGACAGCAGCACACAATACTGTACAGTGAGCACACCCAGCTCCAGGAGATGCCCTCCAGGTTAGAAGGAAGTTCTCAAAATGAAGTGAGTTTGTGAGAGCCTGGCCCCCTGCTCAGGGGAGGGAGAGGGAACGGAATGAACAAAGCACGGAGGTCCGCTCTCCGGTCCCTCGCAGCCCCAGCTCTGAGCACAGCTCTCGTAGTCCGGCGGTTCTTCAGGCTGGAGCCACAAGCTGATCTCCTTCTCCGCACTCTCCACAGAGTCGCTGCCCTGGGTAATGTTCCTGCCAACTTGGACGCAGAAGTCCCCACGGAGGGTCCCAGGCTTGGAGTCCGCCTCGTTGCTATGAAATTAATTCAGGCTTCTGAAGACCTTCTTAAGGAGCACTACACGGACCTGAAGGACCGTCCCTTCCTTGCCGGCTTGGTCAAGTACATGCAGTCAGGGCCCGTGGTTGCCATGGTCTGGGAGGGCCTGAATGTGGTGAAGACAGGCCGAGTGATGCTCGGGGAGACCAACCCTGCAGACTCCAAGCTCTCTCTTGACCCACGGCCCGGCTGCGTGGTCTCGGATGTGCCGTGTAGCCTGCAGGACCTGTGAGTAATAAATCTTGTTCCCCAAGTTCCTGGAGGCTTTTTGCCGAAGTGCGACCTGTGATCCTAATGAGAACCGCGAGGGCCGCGAGGGCCCCACTGGCTCTAGGAGGGAGTGTCTGGGGCTCACCGCAAGGGCCGCAGGCCTGATCGGGTCCTTCCCGCCTTCCTATCCAAGAGCATCTTTATCAATAAGTAAAGACCAATGCAAGACCCCCGAAATCCACATGCCGTGGCCCTACCCCCAGCGTGATTGGATTTGGAAACAGGGCCCTTGGGAGGTGGTGCGGATTGGGTGAGGTCCTGCTTCAGGCCCAGCAGGCGGCTTGCCCCCCGCCCCCCACCCCCTGCCCAGGCTCAGGCAAAGGCTCTGTAATCTCGCCAGAGCAGGGGGACATCTGCAGACCAGTTAGAGGGGCTCCCAGCAGAGCCCGTCCTGCTGGCTCCCTGATCCGGGACACCAGCCTGCTGAGACGCCCGGTCTTCAGGGCTTTGACACAGCAGTCAGAGCAGACCGGGTTCCTGCGGCCACAGCACAGAACGCACTCTTAGGGGCTGTGATTTTTTGCCATCATTCATTTAGGTGCGAAGAAAGATCACCAGAACAGCTCCCACAACAAAAGGGCCACTCAACGGTGACATCCCGGACAGATCTGGGGTCACGCCAGCCTCCAGGGGACAGCATGTTCTCTAGATGGTAAAAGCGAAAGGAATTGATCCTCTGATCGAAGAAGCTTGTCCAGTTTGACTTTTGGTCAAATATTGGTCTAATCTTCCCAGAGTTTAGTGAGACGAGGAAAGTGCAGGTCAGGAGATGAAGAAGCTCAACCACCTTTGACGGCCGGAGCTGATGTCATGGAATGCTCCAGAATTCCCGCCGATCCCAGGGTCCAGGGGCTGTTGTGTTCCATCTGGAGCATAATCCAAACAGCTTTTAGAAATGAAGCTTTTCTCCCACAGGCCTACATGGTTTCATCCAAACCTGAAACAGTAACTAAATATAAAAGTCTCCTAAGCAACGTTGTGGCAGAAAGCAAGGATTCTAGGTGTTTCTGAATCCTTTTTGAATCCCTTCCTTAACTGGAACCCAGAACTTTGATTCTGTGTTTGAGAACCATGACAGCCTCTTTGGGATCTCAGAGGTCTACTCTTCCTTGAGCTGAGCTGCCCTTCCCTTGTGAATCTCTGACCACAACTGTCCTGACAGACAGCATCAGAGCGTCTCGCCCCCACCACAGTTTCCCCGAAACTCTGAAGTACAACGCAGGATGGCGTCAATTTCTAAAATGCTGTCAAGATAACATGGTTTTACTTGATGTTAACCAGTATAACATTAAAAAGAGAAAACATTCTCGCAGGTCAAAAAAGTTGGGGAAACGTTACATGAACTGACAATCTCCCTTCCGTTTCTCAAGGTCACAGTTTCCAGAACGCATCCACACGGCGACATCTGTTGGTCTGCAGCGAACAAGGTGTTCCATGTTTGCCGCACATCCTCCTGCCCCAGGCTGGGGCACCGACTGTGAACAGGGCTGCAGATGAACTCGTCCTGACCATGGGCTTCAGCAACAACAGCAGAAGTGGGCGCCCTCACCTTCACACCCCAATTCACCCAGGAGGAGGCATTTAAAGTGCTGCCCCAACTCGTGCATAGAAATGGGTGAGAAAAGCCAAGGTTCCTTTGGCTTAGTTAAATGGTAAGAGTATCGGTAAGCATGCAGAGGTAAGCATTCAGACTTTAAAGATAAAAATGTAAGCACAGAATTTCACGTCTGATGGAGGGAGACCTGGGAAAGACTATGGGAAAATGATCTCTGGGCTTCATTAAGCAGAAAATTGTGGCAATTTGGAAGTCAGATGATTCAGCAGATACAAAGCCAAATAAAAATACTAATTGGCACATTGGCATGTGTGGCAAGAGCTGTCCTGGTACCCAATCAATGAACCACCGGTTAAATGATTTTCTATACCAACAGCGTCATCAAAAAATTTTTCACATTTTGAATGTCAGAAAACAAGGAAAGAAGGTTCATACATTGCTGCAGCATCCGTGAGGATTTCTGGGAAACCCTTCTATTTTGTCTACTTGGTAGTGAATATGCAATTATATTATCATTTTTATTTTTTGATTAATAGGGTTTTGTGATGCTTTTTCAACTAAAATAAGGGTTTGTTTTCATATAGGTTTTTGTTCATGTATCTCATTACCACTAATGGAATTATAAAACAAATAAATTGCTAATACTCATGTTTTGCCATCTGATTGCAACACGATAATTGAAAATGCATTTTGTGAGTGATTTTCTGATCCCAGGCTATGTCCCAGACACCACCTCTGTGTTGTGAAGCCAGAGCATCCCTTCCCCTATGCAGATGTTGAAGACACATGGAAACATAAGGACAAGAAACTCTTCCAAACTATTTGTTCAGTGTGGTTGTTGCTGTATGCTGAATTTAAGGTTTTCCCACAAGATGTGGATGGGAGGAGGGGAGGCAGAGACAGCGTTATCCTGGTTATGCCACAGGTAGGATGGGTGCCATGCCCTGGATTCCTGTTTGGAGTAATGGAGTCTTTGAACGTAACCGCGTGTCAGTTTTCCGAATGGTGAATTCAGTCTCTTCCCCTTCACCCGCCATGCGCCATGATAACGTTTTGAACCATCCCTGCTGCCCACGTGCAGACAGAAATATGCCCCAATGAAGGACTGCAAAAGGAAAGAGCCATTTTGTTCTACCTGGGAAAGACATCTGCAGAATACGCACCACTACTACTCAAATTCGTATCATTTTAATTGAAAATTACATTGTTACTAAAAAACAGAAGCAGACCTATAAGGATAGAAGACACAGGGATGGTTGCCAGAGGGGTGGGGGTGAGGGGAGAGGGAAGTAGAGGCTTCCAGTCATGGAATGGGTAAGTTATGGGGTTGGAAGGCGCAGCCCAGGGCATAGGGTGAATGGTACTGGACCAGCGTCATGTGGTCCCTCATGGCAGCTACCCTGTGGGGAGCAGAACCTACAGAAACAGCGAATCACTGTATTGTGCACCTCACACTGATGTAACTAACACTGCACGCCAACCGTACTGAGATAAAAAAAATTAAGAAAATAAATTATATTGCCGTTAAAATGCCTCCTTTGTTCTTAAAGAGAATGTACAAAAGGAGCCATAAAAACATGGCCAGTCTAAACCCTACAAGACAACTCTCAGGTGAAAACCAAAATGAAAAAAAAGAAAAAAAAGAAAGAAAGAAAGAAAAAAGAAACCAGAGTAAAGCAGAAACCAGAATTGAACGTGTCTTAGAGATGTATTTTTCTCTTAAAATCGAGTGGACTTTTATTCTTCTAGCAGAAAAAAAGAGAACAGATGTCACTGACTCACACAGCACTGAGAATATGTGTGTTATCGTGGGAGGAGGCTGAGTTGCTCTTAGACAAATGAATTGCCCATTCAGATGTAGGCATTTGCTTTCAGTTTTGAAAATGAGTCCAAAAGTCATCTGCAATATATCGCTACTTTAGGAGTAAATCACTGATACACTAATAGCCCTGATGGATCCATTTTATTTGATTAATCAAGTCGCTTGATGGGGTTCCAATGTTTTGGATTCACAAGGGAGATTGGATTGCATGATGCACAATTTTTCACGCTGATTCCTCTAATTACCAAACGTTAATGCAGTTTCTGGTCAAAAATCACAAATGTATTTCATTTAACAAATGCTTCCTTCACCACAACCAAAGCCCTTGAGGTATGCTTTTAGAGGTGGGGATGGTTTTCTTCTTCGGCATTACCTAATCTGATAAAGTACAGCCAGATGATTCAAAGTGAAAATCCAGATGCAGAAAAAGACTTTAAACGTTTCAGAGCACTTTTTAAAATTCCTACTGGCTACTCTATCATGCTGTGTCATGGCAAGTTTGCCATACGTGATTTAACTTGAATCAGTGGTAGAATTAATGCAGCTAGTTCCAATGTCCAAGGGTGAAAATTATGTTTGCTGAAAATGCAGGGCATTAAGGGCAGAATTTTCTCCGCGGCAGATCCCGAAACAGATCTAATCTAGCTGTGTGAAAAATGCAGCACAGAAAGAGGATCCCTCGGGACTCAGTTGGAAGGAGGTGCCCCTGGAAAGCCCTGAATTAGCTTTTTGGGAAGAATACAAAATAAAGAGGGCGTTAGTAGATAAAGCAGGGGATCCAGAAATGTCCACAAGCCAGAAGAATCCCCCTT
Source organism: Martes martes (assembly GCF_963455335.1). NCBI lineage: Eukaryota > Metazoa > Chordata > Mammalia > Carnivora > Mustelidae > Martes > Martes martes. The sequence goes on along the minus strand of NC_137892.1, from coordinate 162,227,824 downwards.
CCTCACCAGGGTTTCAGGGTGGATGACCTTGAGCACAAGAAGGGACCTCAAGGAATACAGGTTCCCACAGGAAAGAGAATGATTTCTTCTTTAGGAGCAAACTAGAGATGTTTTTATCTTTGTCCAGGGTACAGAGAGGCATCTTCCCCAGGCCAAGACCTCTGACATGAAGTGAGAGGGGAAACGGTCTTTATGAACTAAAGTGCCCTGAAAACACAGGCATCAGGACACAGTGCTGAGTGAGCCCCAAGTCCTTTTATGTCTGATGCACAAAGAAGAACCCCTCTGGCTAAAATAGTTTTGGAGTCTCCCTGCGTCTGATCGGTGTATCCATGCAGCCTCCATATTTCATGGTTGATTTTCCATGGATCCCATCATCTTCTGTTAGTCGTATTTTTCCTGTAACTCTGAATCAACAGCGTTGACCTGATGGATGTGGGACAGGAGAAGAAAACAACCCGGCTAGTCTAGCAAAGCAAACATTGCACTGAACAAGGTTAAACAGGCAAAGATTTTGTTCAAGGTTTTTCTGGCAGGGGCGGGGGACTCGAACTCAGTCTGGGGGCAAGGGGTCAGTTTTCTCAATGAGCTGGTAGAACAGCACTGGTGGGTGTGAGGGAAGATGTTGGCCGCGGAGGTGCCCCCAGCATTTTGAGCTGTTTCTGCATCTGCAAAGGTGTCTGTCCCCGATGAGGCCATCTATGTTTGCTCACTGTCACCCATCAAATGAAGGCTCCTACCCTCCCACAGAGACAGGGAGACGTAGCTGCTATCTTCCTCTATGATTATGTCTCAAAGGCACGGCTCTCACTGTCTTGAAAAAGAAAGAAAAGAAAAGAATAAAATGAAAAGAAAAGAAAAAAGAAAAGAAGAAAAAGACATCACTAGGTTATAAAAGCACAAGAGCTTTTTAGGAGTTCCATGTATATCAAAGTCACAGGAAAAAGAACTTACAAGTGCAAGTTTCCCAGAGACAATACTCAAAGGCAAGGGAGATCGTGGGCCAAGACTCAAGAAGAAATCTGTCTAGAGTTTACTCAAGCCGAGGGCGATCGTAAGGTCACCCCAGACAAGTGCATGAACTAGAGATTGGAGAGCTTTTTCAAAATGGCAATAAAGAAAACAATACTACAACCAAAAAATAAAGGAGAAACAAAACACAGTCTCCATGCAGGAAGAGCAGGAGCCCGACCGAAAATGGGCACCTCCCGGGAAAGCCTGGCACGGCACGTGTGTCACGTTCACCCAGGAATTACGGGCGCGCCACCAGGCTCCCGGCCTCGTCAGACCCTAGCGGAGCCTATTGCTGACTGTGTCGGATTCACTTCCTGCCGTCAAAATCGCAAAGTGGGGCTCCTCGGGGATTTCCAAGAGCTAAGCCTGAAATGGTGGTCATGTCATATTCTCGTGACTCGCAGGGAGCTAGGCAGGCTGTCTGCAGCCGGTGAGGTCTCCCCCGCTGTTCGCCCTGGAATAGACAACCCATGAGCTCTCACACGTGGTGGGCAGAGCATGTGGGTTCCACCATAAGTGCGGCTTGAAAGTGGCCACTATGGCTACCAGGCAGCTGCCAGGATCTCCACCCATGACCTCCGGCCAAACAGACTTTGTGAAGAATGGACTCTGCAAGGTGCTGCCCCCAGGCTCACTCAGGGTCTGGGGATCCACATCATCGCCCTTTCCCTCAAGCCAGAGACTCCGTGAAGAGCAGGAACCTGCACCCAAGGGTGTGCTTCAAACATCACCCAGTCGGAAGGCAGCCAGGCAGACGAGTCCAGCGGCCAGTCAGGTGCGTAAGTATAGAGATTAGCAGACCGTCTGGATACAGACAGAGAGAAAAGAAAAGAGAAGCGTCAAAGGTGGTGGTGGGAGAAACACGGGTCCAAGGGACCAGAGCATGGCTGCATCATGAGAGCAGAGCACAGGGAGGAGAAGCCACAGAACCAGAGAGGATCACACAGGCACAAACAGAACAGACGAAAGCTGAAGGGCATTCCAAGGTCAGATGCTACCTGCAAAGATAGGCTGGGCCAGTCCGTTGGCTTCCTGGCCCCGCACTAGGTCCTGGCTGAGAGGAGTTTCCACAGGGTAGGGGGAAGACCCCGACCTCGGCCTGGGGACAGGGACTCGGAGAGGGGGAGCAGGAAGGACAAACACCGGCCTATTCTACCAGAACCACAGTCACAAGAAATGGGAGAAGTTTCCGATCATATCTAAAAAAACACCAAGACCAAGAGAGGCTGGAGGTGTTCTGTTGTAAGTTGGTTGTTTATGATGTAGACCTGAGGGAGTTTCTCTGGGGATGTTTGCAAAGAGACAGAAGGAAAGTCTGGACATCAGAGGTCTGGACACTCTAGGACCAGTGACAGGGAGAGCAGCAGGGAGAGCGGGAAGAGCCGCAGACCCCCGAGCGGGTGATGCCAAGGGCTTTTGCTGCATGTTGTCTGAGGAGAAACTGACTAGGGGGTTAACGGACTAGTAAATACTGTTTTTTGTTTGTTTGTTTGTTTTTTCTTTTGTTTTGTTTTGTTTTGTATTGTTTTGTCTGGTCAGTGGAGAAGGCATTGGTGGAGAATATACATTGAAGTCAAGGATCAGTTTTGCACTGGGGCCCAACGAGATCAGAAAGGCCACTGGCCCAAAGGGACCAGTAGTGCACGTATCTCCAGGAACCCTCACGGCCTGGGTGTGGGTGCTTAGGGAAGCCAGACAGCCGCATGATGAACACGAGGTCATTTCCGAGGACATGTCCAACTTTAGCATCATGTGGTCTGAGCAGGAGTGGGAGGCCTGGAAAGGGCAGATGGGAAAATAGAATGTTGGTATCAGCAGCAAGGAAAGGTCACCTGTCCTGTTCCCCTCTCTGCCAATGGAGACTCTTCCTCCGCATGTCCCAGCGCCAGGAGAGATTTCTAGCTTCTTGCCCCTTGCTCCCACTCTCTCACTCTGCCGCAAGAAGGAGCAGTTAATCCACTCGAGTTTGGGGTACAGGTCCCTTGGAATGAAGATGAGTTCCACTCCCTTGGTTTTGCTGTGCCCTCTCCTGGGTTTCCTATCCTCAAGGAATTCCTTCTCCTCCCTGCCGTCTCCTCCAGGGGGTCAGCAGGGCAGAGTAGGGCTCTCTGCACTCCCCCAGGAGAAGCCAGAACTAGCCAGGTGCTCTGGTGGGGAAGTTGGGTTGAAGCTGCATTTTGGCCTCAGCTGCCAAGACCCCTCTCCTGCACAGGGTAATTGTTTAAACACTGATGGTTTAACCTTCCTTTGCAATCATCTGTGCTTTGGAAGCCACCCCGTTGCCCACGGAAGGCAGTAGGATGAGGTAAGATGTTGATGGCAAGCCTGCCGGCACTTTCCCAACAGGCTGACCCACAGAATTTTCTGGTTCAGTGGAACTGAAGTGAGACATGGTAATCTTGGCTTATAGAAGGCTTCCCCGGGGACCTCTGCTGGCCAGCCCTGCTCGGAACTCAGACATGGTGAAGATCATTCTAGAGGGCGAGTAGCCTTTCCTGCTCAGGCATCGGCCCGAGGGCAATCCCCAGTTCAAACGTGAGAGTGCAGATGTCCGGAGGGGTGCATGGGCTCCTCCCGGGCCTGTAACCCAGCATGGGAACCACACGTGGTCCCCGTAGGAGAGCCCTACCCTCAGAACCGAATCAGTTCATCAGATGACTTCTGGCAGATCCGAATGGTGATAGAGAACACCCATCCAGATGTGGAAGATAGGAAGACAATGCTCCTTGGACTTTGGTTTTACAAATCAACTTTCAAATCCATCTACGCCTCATCAAGCTGCATACGCGCGGCTGTTTTGGCCTCCGCAGACGGGGCTCCCGTCAGAAATGCTGCATACAGCCCCAGGCCCTGGCCTGGAGTGCTTAACCTGCACCCATACCAACCCATGTCATCTGTCCATGCTTAGTGATGAAGCTGTGGGTGGAAGGTGACAGGAGCGAGGGACAGACCCTGAGGCTGCTCCGCACTCAGCCGTGGACACTGGAATTTGTGTGGAAGGGAGGGTCCACGGCGGCCAGGCTGGGCGACACACCACCGGGAGCATCTTCCCATGTTGCCACCAGCAGGGGGTCGCAGCCCCGGCCTGCCATCAGATCCTCCCTGGTCAGGGGTCCGGGGAACCAGCGACATCCACTCTCTGTCCACAGGCAGCCTGCTGCTCACACCAAGGGGATCACCACTGAGTCCAGGGCACTTCCCGAAGCTCTGTCCCCTCCCTCCTCATTCCTAACAACCCACTCAGCTGCTCAGACCCAGACAGTGACCCCCACCCCCGCCCCACGGGGAGCAGCAGCCCACAGGCGGGGCTGAGGGAAGACACTGTGGAGAGAGGACTCACATCTTCCAGCTCAGTCTCTGCAAGGAGGCTGCAGTGCTTGCACACGGGGCACTTCCATAGTCCCACAGTCCACCCCATTGGTCTGGGTCCGCACGCCTGCTGGCCTCCTCAGCCTGCCCCTGCCAGCCTCCCTTCCTCCTCCGGCCCCAGGAGTCCTCCAGTGCCGTGCCTAAGCTGGCCTCTTTCCTTCCTCGTGGCTTGGCACATCCCCACAGCCACTCTGCACATGGGTCTCAGAGCCGTCCTCCCGGACTGGTCAGTGTAGGCCCTGCCGTTTTCCTCTGTGGTGGACTGTCCGGGGCCCCCTGTGCACGGCTGACCTCAGAGAGCAATGATTTCTGCATGCTCGATGGAGGCGATGCTCACTAACACGAGGGCCTCTGTGACATCTTGTTCGACGTGACAGGTCTTGCACTCAGCACACTGTGGACATAATCAGTTTTGTCGGAAGAAAGGAGTCCCCAGGTCTCGTGGATTGGGTCCAAAGCCAACAGTCCAGGCAGCAAGAGCGGCATCGGGCCGAGAGTGGCCCCAGGCAGTCTGCACACTGCTCTGCTCTTCCAGAACACATGGCGCGGTTCCACGTTTGCTGGGAACACGCAAGGATAGTCACCAGGGATACAAAGTGACTTCTGCTTTGAACGCTTGCCCAGGGAAGGGGGTTTCTGGTTCTTAATGAAACAACTGTAACGCAGTGTCATCGGGGCTGTGATCGAGGCAGGTGAACAGCACCAGGAGAACGCAGGACGTGAGCAGAGGACCGTGAGGACCGCGCAGTATCCAGGGCGGCCAGATAGAGCCTGGCCTGGGGACGCGGGGCTGGGTCCACTGGAAAAAGTGAGCTGTGGGGCTGGCGCTGGCGGAGTGCAGCCGGGAGCTGACGTGGGAAAGGGGAGGAGCCCAGGGGCTCTACACCTGGCCGAGCATTACTGTCACCCACAGATGTGAGGGGTTCCTGGCCCTTTGGGGCTGCTGAGGTTCCCTGGATCTCCGGTGAAGTCCCCAAGTTGCGTACATGACAGGACATAGCCCTGGGGATGAAGACCAGGCTGCAGCAGAGTCTGGACGAGCACAGGGATAAGGGAGGCTGGTGTTCACGGTGGTTTGTTTTCCTGGGCCAATAACAGAATAGTGATCGTAGAGAATGTGGGAGGCTCACCCTGTACTGTCAATGTGCCGTGTGCCCACCCTGTGCCGTCACTGTGCCGTGTGGCTTCTGGAGTCCTCAGCACCACTTTCCTACGGTGCATCCTTCCTATGGACTGAACATGTCCGACATGTGAGTGTGGCTAGAGGAGGTTATGAAGACGGGCCTTCCCAATGGGGTGGTGTCCTGACCAGAAGGCGAGACACCAGAGAGCCTGCTGTCCCTCTGCATGCGTCACCTGGGAAGGGCCCAACGAGCACACAGTCTGCAGGCCGGGAAGAGGCCCTCACCGAACCCGACAGGCCCCTGGCCTCACGCCTCTGGCCTATAGAGCGTGACAAACAGACAGCTGTCGTTTGAGCCACTGGCCTGGAGCATCGTGTCATGGTGCCCGAGCTGGCTGAGATGTCTCCAGCCCTGCCCTACTCTCTGGGCTCCTGTAAGCCTGCCCTTGCCCAGGTTCTTCAGCGGGCGGCTCCTCGCCTGGTCATCAGAGCCCACGCACAGGGCACTTGACCCCTGCTCCTGTTGTGACGAGTTCTGGCAAACCTGACCGCTTAAACCAACATGAGCTTAGGCCGCATCGCTTTGTAGTCCAGAAGCCTGGGCACAGGCTGCTGTTTCTCTGCTCTGGGTCTCACGTCCCTGAGATCGTGGTGTGAATAGGCTATGTTCCTTTCCAGCGGTCCTAGGGAAGACTCCATGACCAAGCTCATGTAGGTTGTTGGTGAAACTCACTCCCAGGTGCTTGTCGGCTCATGCTTCATGCCGGCTCTGGGTCTGGGGTGGTTTGTAGCTTCTAGCACCCACGTTCCTGCTCAGGGCACCTTCTGTGCCAGCGCGAGCAGGGGTACATCTGTTCCTACTCACACCCAGACTCTCTCCGACAGCCCCTTCTGCCGTGTCTCTCTCCGCCCCTAGGCAGAGAAACGTCTCTGCTTTTTCCTAGGGCTCATGTATTTAAATTGGGCGGAAGGGATAATCCGATATCATCTTCCTGTTTAAAAATAGATCACTTCATCACATCAGCAAGGGTCCTTCTCTGCAGCACCCAGAATGCTCTCTTTCCCAAAGACAACTTCAGCAGAATCATAAGCAGGCTTGCTGCTAACATCAGAGTGTGAGACTGATGGTATAAATAAGAGAGATTGACAAGTATATACGGCAGCCAGAGACTTCCACAGCCCTCTGTCGGTAGTTGTGAAAGCTGGGCTGAGCAGCGCCAACCACCACCTTAATCTGTGGACTCCCATAGCCTCCTCCACCACCAACAGCCAAATACACATTCTCCTCACACTCTCCTGGAACGTCCACTCAGAGAGATCACAGTTTGGACCATAAAGCATAGCTCAACACATTCAAAAATCAGAAATCATGGGGGGAGACAAGATGGCGGGGAAGGAGGAGGAGGCGCCGTTTCAACCTATACCCTAAAGTGAGCTGATTACCTACCAAAGAATTCCGATCACCCATGAAATCAGCCTGAGATGAGAATTATACACGTCTGGATCTCTACAGGGGCAGAAGACGCCAGTGGGCAGGTAAAGCAGAGTGGGAACATAGGACTGATATCAGAAGATAAACAAAGGGGGGAGGGAGCCACCAGAGGCGACCCATTGGAAAGTAACACCCCAGTACGAAAGTGCCCTGCGACTGGGGACCAGCATTAACTTGGAGTCTGGTTGAAAACACTCAAAAAGAGCAAAGAATCACAGGGGGAAATTGTGGGAATCGGGGTGGTTAGGGACAGGAGCTTAAGTCCCTGGACCCAGGACAGCCACCCCTGGTGCTGAGCCAGAGAGAGGGCGGCGGAGAAACCAGGTCTTGGTCCCTGAGCCACCAGCACACCTGAGAGCGTGTGGGGTCTGGCTTACGTGAGGGGCCAGGAGCCTTGCCAGCCAACAGAAGCATAGCCTTTTTGCAGTCTCCACACACACACCATGCCGCGCTATCAGATCCTGAGACGCACGTGCCCCACACCCTCCCCTGAGAGAGGTGCTCGCAGGTGCCAGCATGGTGCTCTCAGACCCAGAAAGACCAGGCACTCCCATCCCGGGCCAGCGGGAAAATCTCAGTGCACAATCACCGCTTGGAACCTCTCTGGCGATCTGGAGCTGCCCAGACAGCTGCCACTGCCATGGTTTTGGGTACAAACAGAGTTCCTGCATCCCCAAGGACTGCAACTTGGAACTTTTGTGCTCTGTAGCACCCAGAGGGGAACAGACTGAGGCTTCTCTCTGAGAGGGAGGTCAGGGTGCAGTTTGTTTTCCTCTAAATCTCCAAAAACCATCAAAAGCTGTCAAGGCAAAAGAAAAAAACAAAGAAATGAACAAACAAACATAAAAACCTCCAGAGAACAAAAGCCTGAAAAATCGGTTTCCTCAGAGTCCACCCCCTTGAGGGGGGCAGGAGGACTTAACTCAGGAACATTGCCTGAAAACCCACGTGGCAGGCCCTTCCCACAGAAAGCCAACCAGGAAAAAAAAAAGAAAAAAAAAAAAAGATGACAAGAGAACAACCACCACTACCTCATAGATACAACTTTTATTTTTAATTTGTTCCCACTATTCTGGTTCTTTTTTTCTAAATATATATATAGATAGATAGATAATTTTTTAACCTATTTACCCTCACAGTGAGATGTCCGGTACATCAAATTCCATAATAACCTTTAACCTGAACTTTTTGATACATATACCCGTCTTTTTCTTTTTCTTTTCTATTTTTTATATTGTTTTTTGAATTTTAGTTTAGTCCAATTTATTCTTTTTTTCTTTTTATTTTTTAATATTCATATAGAGTTAAACTTCAAGGTAATCCCCTTTCCCCAATCAATGCTACCCCTATAGGGTAAACCAATTTTTAATCTCCCTTTATCTTAGGAAAGTTTAGTCCTTTAACAAAGATATCAAGATACATCCAGGAAGAATCAAAATAACCTTCCTTGCCCACACTGAGAATTTATAACTACTCTCCCATCTTTTTCTTCCACCAGTGTTTCTGTGTATTTTTGTTTGTCCTGGTAGTATATAAATCATATACTTGGGGTTCTTTTTGACAAGGTTCTTTTTTTTTTTTTTTTGCTTTTATATATATATATATATATATATATATATATTTCTCTTGTCATATACCTTTATCAGTCTTTTTGTTTGTCTGTTTTTGTTTGTATACTTCATAAATCTTACCTTGGGGCCCATTTGGGCTGAGCCTTCTCTTTTATCTTCCTTTTTTTTCCTGTCTCTCTCTCTCTCCTTTTTTTTTTTCTTTTTCTTTTCTTTTTTCTCTCATTTAGGTGGGGACTCATGATTGCTCAGAAGCGTTCCAGGGTGCACCTTGACTGCACCACAGTCGATACATCCAGCTACATCCGTTCATCTGTCTCTCACCAAAATGACTAGGAGGAGGAATGTCCAACAAAAGAAAAATACAGAGGATGGGCTTTCTGCAACAGAGCTAATGGCTATCGACATAGACAATATGTCAGAAAGGGAATTCAGGGTAACAATTATCCAGGCAATAGCTAGGTTGGAGAAAGCCATGGATGACCAAATGGAATTGATTAGGGCAGAACTGAAAGCTACCAGGGATGATGTTCACAATGTTAGGGCAGAACTGAAAGCCACCAGGGATGATGTTCACAATGCTCTCAATGAGTTCCAATCTAATATAAATTCTCTAAAAGCTAGGGTAACTGAGACAGAAGATAGAATTAGTGATCTGGAGGACAAACAGATAGAGAGAAAGATCAGGAGGAAGCCTGGAACAAACAGCTTAGAAGCCACGAAAACAGAACCAGGGAAATAAATGATACCATGAAACGTTCCAACGTCAGAATTATTGGAATCCCTGAAGGGGAGGAGAAAGAAAGAATTCTAGAAGATATAGTGGAACAAGTTCTCCATGAAAATTTTCCCAATCTGGCGAATGGAACCAGCATTCATGTACTAGAGGCAGAATGGTTTCCCCCCAAGATTATAGATTCTTGAAAGTCCTCGAGACACCTAATAGTAAGAATGAACAATTATAATTGTAGGCAGGCCCTCTTGAAGGCAGCTAGGACAAAGAATCTCCTTACATACAGAGGAAAGCCCATCAGAATAATGCCAGACCTGTCCACAGAAACCTGGCAGGCCAGAAAGGGCTGGCAAGATATATTCAGGGCACTAAATGAGAAGAACATGCAGCCAAGAATACTTTATCCAGCAAGACTGACATTCAAAATGGATGGAGAGATAAAGAGTTTCCAAGACTGGCAAGACTTAAAAGAGTATGTGACCACCAAGCCAACACTACAGGAAATATTAAGGGGGGTTCTATAAAAGAGGAAAAATCCTAAGAATAGCATTGAACAGAAATATAGAGACAATCTACAGAAAGAAAGACTTCAAAGGTAACATGATGTCAATAAAAACGTATCTCTCAATAATCACTCTCAATGTGAATGGCCTAAAAGCGCCCATAAAATGACACAGGGTTGTAGATTGGATAAAACGACAGGATCCACCCATATGTTGTCTACAAGAGACCCATTTTGAACCTAAGGATACACCAAGACTGAAAGTGAAGGGATGGAGAAGCATCTTTCATGCCAATGGGCCTCAAAAGAAGGCCGGGGTAGCGATTCTCATATCAGATAAATTAGATTTTAAACTAAAGACTGTAGTCAGAGATACAGAAGGACCCTACATAATTCTTAAAGGGACTATCCACCAAGATGATCTAACAATTGTAAATATCTATGCCCCCAATATGGGAGCAGCCAATTACATAAGAAAACTATTAATCAAGATAAAGAGTCATATTGATATGAATACTTTAATAGTAGGAGATCTTAACATGCCTCTCTCAGAAATAGACAGATCATCCAAGCAGAAAATCAATAAAAAAACAAGAGCATTGAATGACACATTGGACCAGATGGACCTCATAGATATATACAGAACATTCCACCCTAAAACAGAATACTCACTCTTCTCAAGTGCACATGGAAACTTCTCCAGAATAGACCACATATTGGGTCACAAATCCAGACTCAACCGATACCAAAAGACTGAGATTATTCCCTGGATATTCTCAGACCACAGTGCTTTGAAACTGGAACTCAATCACAAGGAAAAGTTCGGAAGGAACTCAAACACCTGGAAGCTAAAGACCACCTTGCTTAAGAATGCTTGGATCAACCAGGAGATCAAAGAAGAACTTAAACAATTCATGGAAACCAATGAGAATGAAGACACTTCACTCCAAAACCTATGGGATACAGCAAAGGCGGTCCTAAGGGAGAAATACATAACCATCCACGCCTCCCTCAAAAAAAATTGAAAAATCCAGAATACACCAGCTGTCTCCACACCTTAAAGAACTGGAGAATCAACAACAAATCAAACCAACTCCACACATAAGAAGGGAAATAATCAAGATTAGAGCAGAGATCAATGAGGTAGAAACTAGAGATACAGTAGAACGTATCAATGAAACTAGAAGCTGTTTTTTTGAAAGAATCAATAAGATCGATTAACCAGGGGTGCCTGGGTGGCTCAGTGGGTTAAGCCTCTGCCTTTGGCTCAGGTCGTGATCTCAGGGTCCTGGGATCGAGCCCCGCATCGGGCACTATGCTCAGCAGGGAGCCTGCTTCCCTCTCTCTCTCTGCCTGCCTCTCTGCCTTCTTGTGATCTCTCTGTCAAATAAATAAGTAAATAAAATCTTTTAAAAAATTGATAAACCATTGGCCACACTAATCCAAAAGAAAAGAGAGAAAGCTCAAATTAATAAAATCATGAATGAAAAGGGAGAGATCACAACTAACACCAAGGAAGTAGAAACAATCATCAGAAGTTATTATCAACAGTTATATGCCAATAAGTTAAGCAACCTAGATGAGATGGATGCATTCCTGCATTTCTCTCAACTTTAAGTATAGATTCAACACAATTCTAATCAAAATCCAAGCAAGCTGTTTGGTAGTCAAAAACAAAAATTTCCATGAAAGGGGAAATGGGCTAGAAGACCAGCACAATACAGAAAACAAGAAAGTTGGGGAAACACTCAGAGTATCTCATTTAAAATCTTAGCATAGAGCTACAGTCAACAGGATAATGCGGTAAGGGAAAGAACAAATGGGAACTAGAGACACAGAAGACAGAGTAGAGTGTATATGTGTATACAGCAAACTGATTAACATAAAAGAGTCACGGGCAACACAACTCAGTACATCTTGATGACGGAGGTCAGGGTGTCCCAGGACAGAACCCGCAAGGTGACCAAGCAATCTAACCCTCTAACAAATTTATGAAGCAACCTTCTAAAGGGAACGAGGGGAAGAGTTCCATCTAAGCAATTTTAGATATTAGGGGAACCTATAAGGTAAAGACAAAGCGAGCATGGCATAGCATTGCACTTCAGTTGGAAAGGCTGATTTGGGTGGGAGCACAGGTCAACAATCACGCTATGGCTCTACAAGAATGTGGCCAGTGAGGAATTTGGTGAATGGATGGTGGAAGAGTCCGTTTCTTCACTGTCGGAGTGGGGAGATGCAGACGAGCAAGGAGAGGAGACTGGAATGATCCATGAAGCAATGGGATAGAGTCTATAATTTCCATATAAACTCATAATTAACAAAATCTAGAAACAGAGAGCACCATCTGGGAACATGTGCAGGTATTTATACACGCAGGGGTGACAGTGCACACAGGAGAGGGTCGAGGCGCGACGATGCCGAGGAGCAAGGGACACATCGACTCCCAGATCTTCACTTCTAAGTCCACGTTCTGATAAGGAAGCTGGAGCTCCTCAGATAAAGGGCTGATTCCATGACTGACTGGATATAAAAAATGAGCTTGGAGCATCTTGTAGGACCAGAAGGTAAGGAATTTCCCAAAAACAAGCAAACTAAAAGCACGATAATGGGGTGTGTCTAAGGGACGCAGAAGCCAACTAGAAGAGCTCCCTGTGACCATAGCTAAACACCAAAGGAGTAAAATAAGTAAAGTAGGATTGAATAATAATTCAAAGTACACAGTATATACCCATGAGCTCACCCTGATATACATTATTATATAATTATATAATAATTATATATATAATATATATAATATGTTATATATTATATATTATATATATAATATATTATATATAATATATATAATATAATATAATACATATAATATACATAATATATAATAATTATATAATTATTATATAATTATTAAATAGCACACAGGGAAGAATAGACAAATCTCCCATGCAGAAGAACTCTAAGTCATTTATGGAGACATTTGCCACAGACTGAGTCATTTTGTGTCCCCTCCCATTCATGTGTTGTAACCTAATCTCCAGTGTGCTGGTGTTTGTGGAGGTGGGGACTTTGAGAAGCGATTAGGTCCTAACACGAGAACCCTCATTAATTGGATTAATGCCTTAATAAAGGAGACCCCAGAGAGTTCCTGTGTCCCATCTATCATGTGAGGGCACAGCGAGAAGACGGCCATCTCTGAACCAGGGAGGGGGCTCCCACCAGACAACAAATCTGCAGCACCTTGATCTGGGGCTTCCCAGCATCCATAACCCTGACAAATAAACTTCTACTGTGCACAGGCCACTCTCAGTCTATAATATTTTTCATCACAACCCCTTCAGACAATACTCGACTCATAAAGTACATACCCCACTACGTAGTGTGTGCTTCACATAGTGACTTCTTTCCAAGGAGTACAGTAGGGAAAGGAAGAAAAAGAGTGATTTTCCCGTGGAGAAGCTGACAAACATTCCCTCAGCCAGGAAATTAAGGTCACCATCCACCATGAGAAATCATGTTGATAGGATGTTCCTCAGATATGATTAAATGAAAATGGAGACTTGTCTCGAGAGCTTTCCTCCCCAGATCCCATAATTTCATCCTAATCATGCAAAAAATCAGACAAATCCCATTTAATGCACATTCTACAAAATACTTGACCAGAACTTCTCAAAACTGTCAAGGTCTTCAAAAACAAAGAGGGAGTAACTATCACAGCCAAGAGGGGCTTAAGGAGACATGCCTATTAAATCTAATATGGTATCCAGGATGAGACCCTGACTAGAGGAAGGACATGGGGTAAAATTAAGGCAACCTGAACCTGAACTTTGGTTAATAATCAGGTGTTACATTAGTGGGTTCAGTGTAATCAAAGTGCCCTACTGCTACAGGAAGAGTCCTCCAGGCAGGACAGAAAACAATGTTACCTTAAAGAGTTAAGCCCCTCAGTAAAAGAGGCTCATGGAAAATTTGGGTTTGATTGTTGTAAAATAAATGTTTTATTTCTGTACGGACTGAATCACAGCATGTCATTTTTAACCAAGCTAAGTTTAATTAATAAAACATTTTCCTTCCAAAATGAGGTAACAAGTGAAAAGATGACATTTTATACTACTTGCAAGGTTTACCTCAACTCTTGAGACACATGCAATCCATTTATTTGTTAAAGGAAGTATTAAATAAAGTAAAAATAATAAGTAAATAATAAAAGTGACTTGACATCCATCTCTATCCCTTTGTGTTTGTTCTGGTGGAGCTGTGACCCCTGAACCTCTAATTGCTCAGTTTGCTAACAGATTCTGCCCAACCTAATCACCACCATGGCCACTATCAGCCATCACCACCATCATCACAGCAAGCATCTCTCTAGCGCTTACCATGGCTCAGGCTTGGCTCTCAGGGTTTAGGTAATTAACTCTGCTAATCCCTTCCAATACCCCAAGAGGTCAATTCCACGGGGCAGCTGAGACACAGAAAGGCTGGGTGACTTTCCAGGCAGAGCAACGAGATGGGGCCATAGTCACCATCCACTGCCCCATTCTAGAGCACACACACCCGCTGGGGCAACCTGGCCCACCATGGTGGGGTGCTGACTCTCAGGAGATCAGGGACTCTGCCACTGGCTGGCTACGTCGGGGGCCTGTCCAAGAAATGCACCTCTCACCTCAGTGCAGAAATAAATAAGGAGCCCAGATTTCTTGGGGCACTTGGGTGGCTCAGTGGGTTAAAGCCGCCGCCTTCAGCTCCGGTCATGATCTCAGGGTCCTGGGATCGAGCCCCGCATCGGGCTCTCTGCTCAGCAGGGAGCCTGCTTCTTCCTCTCTCTCTCTGCCTGCCTCTCTACCTACTTGTGATTTCGGTCTGTCAAATAAATAAATAAAATCTTAAAAAAAAAAAAAAAGAAGAAGCAGCCCGGATTTCTTGAACTGGATCTGTTGCTGGCACACTCGAGGACCTTTGACACCCATGGGCAGAGCGAGGGCGTGATCTCATCTGCTGGGCACCATGGCGCCAGGCAGAGCACGGTGGGGAACCCAGCTCTGCTCCTCCCAGAGACTCTTCTGCCCGAGAAACATGTGTTTGGCAGCTGGGAGAATGTGTTAGTTCAAAGGAAATAATAAAAGGCAGGGAAAAGAAGGCAAATGTGCATTCTCCAATTATTTACTTGTAACATATGTTAAATAATTGCAATGTGTTTGTTTTCATGTTTCGTTACTAGGAACTTTTACCTTATCTCCAAAGAATAGAAGGCCGCCAAGTCACAACATGTCTTGCCTCCTTCTAAACAAGTCATTTATGAGCAGTGAGTGTAATGCTGACTCTGACTATATTAGCAGCAAATCCTGGCTACTTAAAAACTGGGAAATAGCTTCCAGACTCTTGGTAACCAGCAGACTGGATCTGGTTCAAATGACTTTGTAAGCAGTACCTGTTTCCCTCCTTGCCAGGGCTCTGCAGGATGGGCAGACCATGCTCCCAGCCTGACAGCACCCCGCCCCCCCACAAAAGGCGAGTGTCCCATTACTCAAGTTCTGCAAATCACCTTGCCAGTTTGGAAAGAACAGACCTGTATGGTGACCAAGAAGCCTGTCCAAAAACATGGTCTTATGCTCCCCTAGAGTCAGGACAGCACGAGGGAGAGAGTCTGGGATTTGGTGTAAGGATGTGAACATTTGCCTACAGAGTGACTAGGAGCTGGTCGCCTCATCTCCAGGAGTCTCAACTACCTCATGCAAGAA
Organism: Martes martes; assembly: GCF_963455335.1. Lineage (NCBI taxonomy): Eukaryota > Metazoa > Chordata > Mammalia > Carnivora > Mustelidae > Martes > Martes martes. The sequence goes on along the minus strand of NC_137892.1, from coordinate 162,212,288 downwards.
TTCAGGATGGTAAACCGCACTCTGCAGAGTGATGTAAGGGTTAACAGAACTGCACTGAAATACTCTGCCCTGATAACAAACATGGGTCCGGCTTTCTTTATTTATATGGCTCTCTGCACCACGCCCCACACCATGGAGACTGCAGTCCATCTAGTCTCTGAGCAGTGCGTAGAGCCAACACTTGGGGGAGGACGTCTTGCTGTTATGGGACAGAGAAACAGCTAACTCATTGACCATCGTGAGACCTTCTGTCTTACTTTCAGTAGATGTGCAGCTCCCTTCCCTTGGCTGAAATTTTAAAGGAAGTAGGCAGGTAGGTGTGAATAGCTCCCAAAGGTGGGAATACAGTTTATTCCAGAGCCCAGGCAAAGAATGTCAGCGTTGTCACACTGAATCTTCTGGATGTCTTGATATCTACGGAACTCTAGGACAGCTCATTCCTGGCGTGCTTTCTCATGTGCAATTTCTCCACTACCCCGTGAGAGGCAATTAGATTCTCCAGTTGGCAGAGGAGATGGCTGGGTCGCATGTTGGACCAACATCCAATTCATACTTCAGTCAGCATGGTAGCCCGTCCTGCCCAGCACGGGAGGCTGAGATCCTAACCCAGGTGCTCCCCTGTGGCCAGCATTCTGCAGGGTCTGAGCACTGCACGGATGGTGCACATGGCTTATTCAGATCTGCTCTGCGGTGGCCCAGCCGCCCAGGCTGCCAAATCATACATACTTGTTAGATGAATGCTGTCTAGGTTGTAACTATTTGACCCAGGCAATGTCATGATGAAACGGGTGTTTGGGGAGCATTAGTCTGATAGAGTGCAGGTTGGTTGGACCAGAAACATGGGAGTGGGGATGAGAAATAGAAATCCATCCTCGGGGACCATCGCAATGGACTGGGGTGATAATATCTGGGGCGGCAAGAGAGCTCAACTCTGCTTCTTATTTTTCCCATTTCACATGACATAGCATGAGGGGACACAGAGCTTACTGTGCTGGGCCAGTTTGCACACTCACCATCTGTGTTCCATATTTCTTGCCTTTTTTCTCTATGGAGTCAGACAAACTTCTACCTTAATAGTAGGTTCCCCAGTGATGGGCATCCATCCCATAAGCTCTCCAAAATGGTCTTGGAGAGATGTGATTATTGACTAAAAGAGACTGCTTTAATGCTACATATCCTTCTACTGAACTATGTATCTTAACGAGGAAGCTGGGTTTTGCATGATTGTGTAAGTATGTTTCTACAGCTCCGCACATCTGATTACTAGCATCGTCTTCCAGAATCCACAAAACACCTTGTCCATAGTAGTTCTTCTCACTTAAGGCTTGAAAAAATGCATATCCATTCATACGTATCACGTGCCCATTATACACGAGGCATTCCCCTTGATTCTAGGAGCAAAGCCAGGCACCCCCACCCTTTAGAAACATACGTTTTAGAGGGTTGAACAAACCAGAAAGGACTACTCCACTCACACCTCGCCTGGCCTTCCATCCTCCAGTCATTTGTCCGCAGGCTTTGGACGGAATCTACAATTACCACAGTCCGCAGGTTCTGTTAGCATCTCAGCCCCAACACTCCCTCTAGCTCTCATTCTAGCTCTTTCTTTTAAATCCGGTTCTCAACGTATCCTGAAAGGTGTGTGCTCTCTCAAGGGCTCCGTATCCTCTTCTGACATTTCCTGGGCTTCCGCCTCTTCCAGGACTTGGAGCAAAACCCTCCACCTCTGTTGCTCCCCAGCTGCCCATCTCCTAACTCTCAGCCTCAAGGGCGAATCCACTTTCAGGAAGCCTTCCAAAGAGTCCCATCCCCATGCCAAGTGGGCAGTCCTCCTCTTTTCAGCCATGACATTTGTGACATTGTTTTATCATCACCACCTTTAAGCATAAGGACTTTGCTGTTTATCTCTGAGATCAATCAATGGACATAATGATATATGCTCAGTATGTGTCCACGAGGGAGGGAAGGAGGGAAGGAAGGAAGGAAGACTATAGGAAGGAAGGAAGGGAGGAGACAAGGATAAATTAGGTCTTAAGACTTAAATTAGGTCTTATGACCTTCCCTTGCTGTTATTTCGCTCTATGATTAAGTCTTCTTCCCTGTGAGTTGGAGCTGTCCTTATTTCAATGACAACCAGACACAAAGTAGTGAGTACCTCACTTTTGGTGATGGCAGAAGTAATAGAGAGAGAGAGAGAGAGAGGAAATTGGAATGGAAGAATCAATAGTTGGTGACAGGTCCAACAATGAAATAAAAGGGAGTGTTTTCCTTGTCTTCTGAACAGAATAGATCTAAAAAGCCATATCTCTTTGCAGACAGTTTGTATTCTCTACTGGGAAAGATCTGGGTGCTTGAGTTACCCCTTTAAATCAGAGTCGTCATAAGAACATACAACATCCATTAATGTAGAGCCTTAACCAAAGTCTATACAGCAATCACGACACTAAATTATTTCACGAGTGCATAGACCATCCTAAATGCTCCCTCAAATTTTAATCTAGTAGACAGCAAACACGAATCACACCTTGTCCAACATGGTTAGCTCCTGCCTCCAATGTCCTCTCTTTTCTCAACCAAGAAGGCTTGAATCCTATCTTCAGATTCAAGGATGTCCCCGGCTTGAAGCTTAAAGTATTTAGAAGGACTTGAGAAATCCATAAAATCAGGGTGCAATTAAAAAGGAAACCAAAGGAGACACATAGGCAAGGACCCTATTAAGTCTTTAGCCAATGGATTACCTGTTCTGTGAGAGCATGACTCTGGGAACCAGCACAGAGCTGGAGAAGTCTTGTGGTCAGACACTAAAGGTAGAAGATGAAAGCCCCAGGAGACGGGAAACTGGAGAGTTGGAAGGTACGAGGAAAACCTAGAACCCGGTCAGAGAGCCATTCTCAGGGGGTACCAGCTCCCACATTTCTTTTCATGGAACTGGATACAGAGGCTGTGCCTTGCATGAGAAAAGCACACAGTTCACAGGGCACAAGCTGCAAGCCTGGGAGACTCAGAGAAAGACTCTGAGAATTTCTTTTAAATTTGAGTTTGGGTTACTGACGATACTGGGAGACTCCTTATAGACAAAATAATTCTAGGATCTCATGAGTCGTCTATTTTGTTTGAAAATTCCTGCTCAAACATGAGGCTCTAGAGCAGGAACACTCCTGCTGGTTTTCTGAGAAGAGAAAATGGAAGTCTATCCAAAGATCTCTTCTTTATGGGGCAATGATTCTTCCTCACTTCCTCCACCCAGGTCTGTAGCACCCGCCCACCACCACCACCAAGCTGGCACACGCTCCCAAGGCTCACATTGATTTTAAACTGGTGCCTTGACTAGTAAAGCCCTCAGGAACTCAGAGCTGCCCTCCTTTTACCATTTTGTCTGGGCTTTTTACATTTGCCTCTGCTATTTGTAATGATGTGTGTTATTAGAGCACTTGCGAGTTTATAATACGTTATCTCATCTGGCCTAAGGATTTGGCACAGTTGTCAGGCATAAGGAACCATCTGGGGGACTCTGATTTACAAGTCTATCATTAACTCATCAACAAACAGCCCCTGAGTGGCTACCGAAGGCCACTCACTACATTGACTACCTGGGGGAAGCTGGAAAATGAAAAAGCAATACCGTGCTCACATGAGCTAAAGGAAACTTCTAGTTGGAGGATAAAACAAACATCTGTGAATATTCGAGTCTCAAGAAAAATGCTAGTGTTGTCTAAAACACCATCCTTGAGTGTTGCTATTTTTCTACATACTCCACTCAGGTAAGTTGGCTTAACTCTGTTCATGGTCCCACCTTCCCCTTAGAGTAACGGCACCAGCAGCAGACAGCCCATAGGTCCCGTGGGGGCTAGGATTCCCCTCAGAAAAGCCTCCTGAATGTCTTCTTGGTACTTCAAGCTGTCACGTTGGGCTTCCTTACTTTCCCCCAAATCTATCCCTTATTCTGTAACTGCCTCCCTAGTCCCTGGTTCAGCTCCTAGATGTTGGCTCCCCATCAATTGTCAGAAACCACAGATCCCCTCACTGTTTTTCTTATTAATCATCAAATACTTTTGGTTTAATTTTTTTTTTTTAAGTAGACTCCACATCCAGCATGGACCCCAGTGTGGGGCTCAAACTCATAAGCCTGAGATCAAGACCTGGACAGAGATGAAGACTCAGATGCTTATACACAAATAATGAATGATGGAACACCACATCGAACACTAAGGATGCACTGTATGGTGACTAACTTAGCATAATGAAAGAAATAAAAGAGTCGGACACTTAACCAACTGAGCCACCAAGGCCTCCACAGTTTAACTTTTTAAATGTGTTTCATACTATCTCTCCTTCTGTTAAACCGGTATTGAACACTTAACAGCGTATACTTAAGTCAAGGATAGCCAGATCATACCATTCAACCACGACTTCCTTACATGTCCTTTTCTCCTGCAATATTGTGAACTAAGCTCACAAGAACTCAGCCTCACAGACAGTGTGTGGTCAGATGTGGAAGACTGTCAGTAGATGTGCTCTGAAGGAAAGGATTTGGGTGTGTCTCAATTCAGTGCTCATGTTTTCTTCTTTGTGGTTACCAAAACTGAGATGGCCCCAGCGTTCCACTCCCTGGTGTCTGGACAGCTTCACCCATTTATGCAATAAAACATTAATCTGACTACTGCTGTGAAGGGACTTTTTAATATGTAATAAAGGTGCCAAGTCAACTGACTCTAGGGGTTAGGCATAATCGGGTGAACCTTCTCTTCCTGGCAGAAGAGATTTCAAGGAATGAGAGGCATTCGATGAGAGAGAAGTCTTCCATTCTTGGCTCTGAAGATGGGGGGGAGGTCCCAACTAGCCCCCAATAAAGAAATAGAAACCTCCCTCCTACAGCCACACTGAGTCAAATTCTCCAACAATCTAAATAAGTTTAGAAGTGAATTCTTCCCCAGAGAGTCCAGAAAGGCACCCGGTACAGCCGACCCCTTGACTTTAGCCTAGTAGGACCATGAGCAGAGAATCCAGCCACGCACTGTTGACTTCCAACCTGAAAAATTATGAGCTGATAAATAGTAGGTTTTGAAGCTGCTAAATTTCTGGTCATTTGTTATGAAGCAAAAGAAAATTAATACATGTTTCTTCTAATTGTATAATGCTTGATAAGGATAATGCTTATCCTTGAAAATGTCAATGTCTGCCTTAGAATTAATTGCAGGGTTTTTTACCTCATCTTCCAGTTTCCCGGGAAGGACAGACAATATGTTTTCAAAGAACACTTTAAGTTACTAAAAATTCATATTATAAAAATAACTGAGAGGCTCCTGGATGGCTCAGTCCTTTAAGCACCCAACTCTTGTTTTCAGCTCAGGTCATGATCTTGTGGTCACAGGACTGAGCCCTGCATCGGGCTCTGCACTCAGTTCATAGTCTGCTTCAGAGTCCTTCTCTCTCGCTCCCTCGGCTCCTCCTGCTTGTGCTCTCTTTCTCTCTCGCTCTTCCTCATAAAAAAATAATTCTTAAAAAAAAAAAAAGAGTTATGGACCAAAGAGAAATAACATCTCCTTTAGCCCCTTATCCAAAATTCATGACTCCAAGAGTATTTCAACTATCATGTTAAACTACTAGAGTAAGAGTGCTTGACCGGTAGATCCCATCAACTGTTGACAAATAACAATAAGCACCACCAGAAGATGCCTGGGGAGGAAGTCAGGTGATCCTGGGAAAACAGCCCAGTAGGCAGAAATGTGACAAAAAGCTGATACTTAATTTCAATCCCTCCTAGTAAATGCTTACTTTAAGGGTTAGCTGGAAACACTTATAACACCTCTTGAAGTGTAGTTTGTATGCTAATGAGAGGGATTATGTGTATGTATGGGGCTTGGATCATTTGCCTGGGAAAATGTCCCCTTCAGACACATTAATGATCGTTTCTTGGTCATCCAAAGACCCCCAGAGAACTCCTGATTTGTGGGTGATGCCACTGCAGTTCAGCTGATGGGTGCAGCTGAGGTGCATGCCTGTGGACGCTCTACTTAGGGGAGCTGTGAATGGGGCAGGTATTTCAGTCTCTGAGGACGTTTCAGCTGAGCTTCTTATCTACACCTGTGCTTAACCCCACACCGGTACATACAGGTACATCCCCACCTCCGACTCCGCCTGCCACTACCCGTGTACAATGACATGAGAGGCAAGTCCACGCAGGTGACACCTAACTCCCAGCCTTCGCTCCTGGAACACAGCTGCTCAGGTGGCTTCTTGGCAGCCTCAGCCCTGATGCGTCCCAGCCCCGGGGAGTGGTGGTGGCCACCGGACATTGAGGAGAACAGGACATCCAAGTACAGTGGTTGTTCCATGATCACAAACCACGTGAGTTCTCAGAAACCATGCGTTCAATTCTGCCTTGAGTTACTTCACTGAACATTTGACCCTGTGATTGCATATCCTTGTTCACGCCCCCCTAGACCTCGAGGGGGCATGGCCTCACCCCTGTCAATGGTGGATCACCTGCAGTGGTTAGGATGAGGAGCGGCATAGGGCCATGTGCCCATGTCTGTCCACCATGGCTGCCAGGAAACAGCAGCAGGGCATCAGCCCGGGTCACCATCTCCAGAAACAGGAGGTGATGGGAGAGATTCCTGAACGTGGGAGGTCCCTGTAGTCCATTCTACTGGGTGGACAGTGGACACACGACAGAATTGCAAAGTGCTCACATAGCACCAAAAACTATTGGAAAAATCATTATGCACCAGACTTGGAGCTTGACTGTAAAGCTGCAAAGGTCAGCAGATAAGTGTCCAACTTCCACACACCTCATGAAATGATACAAAGCACCCCTCTAACACCAGCCAGAGGACGGGGCCACACACAGCTTGTCACTCAATACCCAGAGCAGCTGCTTCTGCTTGCATTTGGACAGTAGAGCTGAAGAAAACATCACAGAAGAAGTGACATTTGAGTTAGGACCTGAAGTGAGGGCTTCTTCCTCCAGGCAGTGGGAAAGGTGCCCCTGGGAGAAGGCACAGCAGAAGCAGAAGGTAAGAGAGGTGAAAGCCATCAATGATGACCAGCAGCGAAAAGAGGGGCACTAGTCCAGGCCCTGGAGCATCCAAGGGACCGAGGGTGCAGACCCCCATGTGACCCCACCCGGTATAGACATCTACTTCCAAATGGCTGCCTTCTCTAAGGGCAATGCTTCTCAATTCCATTTCCTAAGCTCTGGGGCTGACTGATATGGGATTACTCCAATAGCTGCATCTTAGAGAACCTCGCCATTTTCGTTGCTTACCACCGTCATTCCTGATCTGATCACCTGTTTGGAATTAAGCAAGGGTGCAGGGAAAAAACAAACAAAACAAAACAAAACAAAACAAAACAAACAAACAAAAAAACTGCACATAAAATCCTTGAGATTGATGAAACCAATCAAGTGTTTAATAACTTCTGCTCTGCACTGCAAGAAGTAGGCTCTCCTTCTAAATCACACTGATACCACATTAATGGGAGCAATTATTTGCTTTATAAGATGTCTTATTTCTATGTTCAGACTCTCAGCGACCCTGGCTTTATCTCCATTCTATATCATCTGTGTAAATGGGTCTGTTACAACATGCTCAACTCTCTTTTTTCCTATCATTTTCCAATTTAGTTCAAAAGAGGTTTGCATGAAGAGCTCACTTCTAATATTGGCAGTTAAATGTTTGCATCTTCGTAAATGTCCTTGGTGGACGCCCACTACGCACAATTGCAGTTGGTCTGGGACTTAGTTATGCTCCCCCAGTGCCAATAAACCTCAGTAAAAATATCCACTAATCGGAACCTTCTTCAGGATGTTTCCTTGATATTTTAAGAGCGTGTGGTTTTCATAGCAAATAGTGAACATGCTGTCGAATGGACCACAGCGTGTCCCCCCACCCTGGACAGAAGGCCCCAGTCTCCCTTCTACCTTAGCTCTAGAAACAGCGACCTGAGTGTTTACAGCAAGCCCTCGAGAGTACACAGCACGCCTTCCTCACCGGGGCTCCTCCAGTTCACCCGTGTGGCCCCAGCACTGTAGACAAGGCTGCCATCTCGTCATGCTCTACTTGAAGGAACCGTCTTGCTGTTCATGTTCTTGGGAAGCTACTTCTCTGAGGCTTAAAGAGCAGGACTCCCAGGATATATGGACTTCCAGCTGCACCACTGAAACTAGCATTACCAAATTATACCATGTTTAATAAGAGAGTGTTATCATTACTACTTCATACTTTTCAAAACATTTCACGACTGTTCATTTCACTTTATAAAGGGAGACAGAAAGACAATGAGTTCAGTGTCTCCTTCCATTAGCCTTCAAGATTTCATCTATTACATTTCCCTTCTATGATACTTTTTGTTTTATCCACAAGTAAAAATGCTGTCCCATTCTCGTGGAAGCAACTTAAAAAAAAATCACCCATTTCAATATACAGTTCCTTCATTAATTGAAATGTCACAGACATTTTCATCAGGTTCTCAGACCCGTACTCTCCTAATTCAGAAGCTGGACACGGGACAAGCATTACTTCAGCATTCCCAAGTGCTGCCATAGGAAACAAATAGAAGCAAAGAGGGGGGGAGCCATCATGAAACCAAAGTCTAATTGAAACCTGACAGAGAGAGTATCATACCCAACTAGGTCTTGTGGCAGCAACAGCAAATGTGAGTGAAAAACACCACAGACAAGATGCTGTGTTGCCAGATGGTCTCTGGAAGTGTTAGACTTTGGATAAAGAGCTCACAGTCACAGGCTGGGGACTGGACTTGGGCATCTCTCACTTTCTCCAGTTTGAGCTCTTTCTGAGTGGGGTGTGTGTGTGTGTGTGTGTGTGTGTGTGTGTGCCTGACTGTATGTGTGCACCAATGCTGGAGAGAGCCTTGAGCACCTGGCCAGCTGGACCACAGGAGGTTGGAATCCTAGAGCTGGAAGGGCCTCCCTTCAGCTGGTCCTGCCCTACTCCCCTGTCCCCATGCAGGACCCAGTCTACATCACTTCCATCCTTGACCTGAATACATTTTGGGACAACGGTCTCCCCCACCTCATGGAGGTGTTTTGTGGGTGTGCATTCCTTAGAGCAAAGCCATGATCTGATTCCTGTTGAAATGCCTATCCTGGCTGGCGGTACAATGAGCCCCACCCCCCACCGCTCCACTCGTATTCAGGTCCTGGCTGCTGTGGGACCTGCAGCAAGGGCTGTTCATCAGGCACTGGCCTCACAAACCATGTAAGTTCTCAGGTCCTCCATGGTACGTGTGCTCTGTGGGCGTGCGAAGACAGAGGCCATCCAGTTCTGAATGGAAGCCACCAGACCTGCCTGGCCAGACACGGTTCCCACTACCCCGTCAAATCAAAACACTCTCACTTGCATAAATTCACACTCAGGTTTTGCGAGGTTTAATCTGGAAAGAAAGTATGGAACTCTGATTGCTGGCCATCTTGGGAACAACCACCCATAAATTCATAGAAACTCCTAACTTTACATTGCCCGTTGCCATTCTTTCTGGTCCCCATTCCTTCATTCTGAATAATTCCGAAGCTCAGTTCTGTCACCTCTTATATCAACAACTGCTCCCTTGAGCCTTCAGGTCATGTGCATGTTTTCTGGGGCCTTCGGAGTTAACACGTGATCAAGAACAGGACACAGTCGTCTGTGTTTTTGGGTTTTCTCCTCTGACTGACACCAATTAATTAGCAGCCCTCTTTGAGTAGACTGTTAAGGCAGTTCTGGCCTGGTGAGCGGTGGCTTCACCAAGTGTATAAGAATATCAAAAGGACAGCTCCTGGACTGGCCAAAATACAAAGCCCCACATCCAAAGTGTTGTCTGATGCAAGGATGGAATGAGCTTTTAAGTTCAAGGATGGCTCTCCATCCATCTTTCTGGAGGCAGAACCCAGCCAAGCGAATTGACTAAACGCAGAGAGAAAACACGCTGCTTTTGTGAAACTCACTGGACCGGATCTGGGGCCGCTCCTCCTACTTCAGTGCTCGCTGGACTAGTAATAATTACTTCGTCATTGTTGTCAGTGGTCACCGTGGAAGTGATCAGCCCATTGTTTCTGGAATTCACTCTTTTTCCAATTTTAATTTGGAAAAATATTTGCTACCTCCACTCCTCTGGCTCCTCTCCCACAACTCAGGATTTTCTCATGAAAAAATACCTCCTCTATCCTATCGACACACATTCCCAGGATCTGAATCGTGACTTTTGTGGGGCCTAAGTCTTGAAACTTTCTGGAATAACTGCCCCACCTCTGAAGGGTGCAGAACTTCTTTGCTGACACCTCTGTCCCATCCATCCCGAATGCTACCTTCTAGTCGAAGGTGATGGAAACAAAACCACGGTCAAGGGGCTCTGCACTCCCTCCTTCCTCTGTTAATGCCATAGAGTCTTCCAAGAGTGGACCCGTCCTTTTCTTTCTCTAGTTGTTCAGATATCAAGCTATTCCATCTGATGGTTGACAATAAAATGGAAAGTTTCTCAGAAAATGAAAAGTGGAAATTACTTTCTAGGGAGTTGCCTTCCTCAGTTTAATTTTCTGGAAAATAAAAGCGAAGAAACAAGTAAGAAAACTTTGACTGGGATGGGCTTTCCATAATTTGTAAAAAAAATAGAACCTGGAACACAGAGATGATGAGTATACAAATGACATCTTCAAAATCAGAACCTATAAAAGCATCCGTAGAAAATGACATGTCACATGTGTGGATGTTCAATATTCACTTTGTTCTCATGGATCACGTTATTGAGAATCTATAAAGGCGACTAACTAACTCAAATATTAAGTACAATAATCATCATTAATTGAAATATAGTCACTTGAAATTTTTCCTGCAGTATTTTCAAAGTATACAAACCCTTAAGAGAAACAACATGTGTGCGTTCCTTTTGTGCAGGGATATGCCTCTCTCCGAGGGGCCTGAGCTGGAATCGTTGGCCATGCCAGCTATTTTTCCAAGATCCTGACTTGTTTGGAATATTTCTTGGGGACTGGTTCCTATTCTTCTGGCAAGCCACCTGTAAGACGAGGCGGAAGCGGAGAAGGCGGAGAGAAGTGGGTGGAGTTGATTATGTCGTTAACATGACTTCATTATCCCGCAATGCAAGCCCTGAGCTCCTGAGTCCACACATTTTTGAACAGGGTGTGTGGTTGATTTATTAAAGCCATTCAGGTCAGGCAATCTGAGTGTTGTTGTTTTTTTTAATTTAAAATTTCAGAAGAGACTCAAAGAAATTATGGATTTGAGATATTTATTAGTGACTCACACAGTAACATGTCAATCTACAGTTGAAGATATCAGTTTGTTTGGTTAAGGGAGGTATCTGTGCCCACAAGCGAGTATTAATTTCACTTCTATTCTATCAGTGTAAACAACACAAACCCAAGACCTTTATTTTATTTTGCTTTGATTTTTAAAATTTGAATCCAAGAAAAGGAACGTTTTTTAATGCTGTGACGCTCCTCCACACCTATGATCGGTTTCACTTTGGGTCTGATGGAGGTGGTCACGTGGCAGCTAGCAGAGTGGACAGGTTCCACTGGACCTGACTGGTAACACAGTCCACCTCAAGGAGGAGAGGGTCTAGATCCATGCTTCTCAATATGCGGTCCCCAGATGGCTGGTATCAGCATCACTGAGAAGCAAGAATCCATGCCGGGACGACTGAAACCCAAACTCTAGGGTTAAGCCTCTGTAGCCACATCTCCTCAGCACCTTCTGGGTGATTCTGTCTGTGCTGAGGTTTGGGAATGACCTGGGTCATGCCCACTGAGTGGACTGAACCGTTATTTCTGGAAGCAGCTTCGTTAAAGATCAACACAGAAAACATGTGTAAAACACCGTCAGAACAATAGAAACAGTGAAGTCTGATTTCATACATATGCCAGGATAAAGACGGACTTGAACATTTTCAATCATTGCTCGAATCCAGACAATTTGTCACTCATCATAGTTCTGGATTGGGAAGAACTAAGCAGGATTCTGGAGGTGTGACCATGTCATTCCCTAGTTTGTGGTCTTTTGAGTGACCTCCTTTCCAAGATGTTTCTCAGCAATATCTGCATTACCATTAAGGGTCTGCTAGTTTAACGGCACATCGGTTAACACGTAGCTATGGGTGGCCTGGCCTTCCAAATATTTGGAGTAAATAGGGTATCTGCAGCAGGACAGTGCCCTCGGGGAGGGATGAGAGTTCCTCTAGCATGAGGGACAATGAGCTAGTGAGTTCTCCTCACAGTGTGCTCCCTTTTCAGACATCCACATTCAGACTGTCAGTCAGACCACGAAGTCATTCCCTCTTGTAACATCACAAATAATGGCAGAAATACTCTATTTGCAAAATTAGCTATTTTACTAGGCATTCAGAGTTATACATGGCCACTTTGTGTCCACACCTTTCTGCAGGCAGTGGACGCCCTTTGGGTTGGATATCTCATCTCTATAGGCTTCAGGCCATCATCATCCCCCCCCACTCTTTTGGGTTTAGTAGGGACAATATGGGATATAGCCTTAAAGATGACTCAAATGTATTCACACGATCCCTTTCAAATGCTTGCATGTTCAAGAAATGGACTTTCAGAGAGCAAACGGGCTTTAATGCTGGAGAAGAACCCAGAAACCTCACAGCCTATCTCTATAGCTGTGCCCAAGACAACCCAGAGGGTGACCGGTACCCGGGCCCTTAGATTCTTACACCAGTTCATCCTCCTGTTCCTTTTTGGTCTCTTTCATAAACTGATATTGAGAAGGCAGAAAAATGGGGCGCCTGGGTGGCTCAGTGGGTTAAAGCCTCTGCCTTCAGCTCAGGTCATGATCCCAGGGTCCTGGGATCGAGCCCCACATCAGGCTCTCTACTCCGTGGGGAGCCTGCTTCCTCCTCTCTCTGCCTGCCTCTCTGCCTACTTGTGATCTCTGTCTGTCAAATAAATAAAATCTTTAAAAAAAAAAAAAGAAGGCAGAAAGAAGGAATATTAACATCACTGCTGTGGATCCATCAGTAGCAACGACAACTCTCTCCTGAGTTCCCCCAGCTCCGGGATCATCTATGAACCTGCCCACAGCGTCCCATGCTGCTCCTGCTCAGTGTTGTATGAGAATGGTAATGATAAGTATGTGTGTTGTAACATGTCTTTTTCACCAGAATGCAAGGTCCAGGAAGACGAGTACATTTTCATTTGCTCTACTCTATGGCCCACATCCAACAGTGTATCGACCATATTGTAGGTCCTCTGCTAATTTCCCCATGGAAGTGATAACTAATAATTAATGCACATTTCCACACTGTAGCACATGCCATGCTATGCTTTTTCATATCGGCTTTCAAGCTTGAACCTTCCGCTGGGCTGAATCAAAGTCATTTCTCGCCCCCACATCTAGTGCCGTGCTTGGCTCCTAGGGATCTCAAATTTGTTTTATTACTGAGTGAATAACTCTTGGGCTCTGGGAATGACTAAATATGGCCTTGATTCTCACTTTTATTGCTGACCAGGGACTTTTAAATGAAACATTCTATGTTCCAGTTTTCTCATCCATTATACTGGCATAATTATACGTGTCTTTGTCTCCCTGGAACATAGCAAAGCCTATGAGAAAAATGGTAATACAACACAATAAGCCTTGAAAACAAAGGTGTTATATAACACTGTGAGAACAACAGTAAAATTATTACTTGCATTCCGCTCTTTTCCTTCCGAAAAGATGAAGTTTGGCCCCTGAAGGCCCTGTATATTTTGGGATGGAAAACTTGAGAAGCTTTGATTTGTACTACAGTGACATGAGAGACTTTATACTAGATCTTCTCCTAGACAATGAAATAGCTGAACAGTGAGCAAGAAGCAGGGCCAGAGATCTCTCTCAGAACCCTGGCCCCATGACAGAGACCCTGTCTTATGACTGAGTGTGCAGAATTCTGGAGGGTTTTGAGGACCTTGGAAATGACGGGTAAAGGGACAGCAGTCTGTACTGTGGCTCTCTATAGTCAGGCTGCTTTTATGTGGGGTCCAGGCACAAACATATTCTGGTTTGAGATGATGTTTTCACTCATTTTTTTTTTAAAAATAAGAATAACCAATCACTTTTACTAAAGGAAATAGCGGTGGGCATCTCAGAAACAGCTTTTCTGCAAAAGTCCTGGAAACCACGGTGGTTCTCCCATCCTTGTGGGCACATCCGTTATCCACAATCCCTATGGGGTCTCATTCAACACTGATTTGGACAGATCCGTGTTGTGTGTGTCTGCCTGCTCTCTTGCGGAACACAGGGTTGAGTCTGAGCACTCACAAGCACAGACAGTCCAACAGGATGGGTTGTGCATAGCCTGGCCTGGGCTTGTGATGCCTGACTCACTGAGGCAGAGAGTTTGACCGGCGGCACGCTCCCTCTCCAGCCTGCTCTCCGCTTCCCGGCCCCACTAGCTCAAGTGAACAGCGGAGTTTCCATCAGCCAGTGCCACCCTTCAGCTGGGGCCAGGTGAGAAAGCGGCATCAGATGCTGTGACCCCCCCCCGGGAGATCAAAGGCCGATCCTCCACTGGGAAAAGAGGGGCTTGTGGACAAAAGCCCCAGAGAGAAAATCATAGCAGTTCTCACCAAAAAAGTAGTTGTTTATAAATATATTTCAGAAAAAAATACGGGTGCGGCTGACCTTTCAAATTGTTTTTTCCAGTAGAACGCTTTCAGGACCAGGTCAGTGCTCTCGAACATCACTCACCTGCGCCGAGCCACATACAGGACTTGCCATAAGTCGTGCAGCCAAACTGAAATGCTGCTTCTCTTTGTTCCTCTTTAGTTACAGACGTGGATGTCTTCAAGAATCACTTATGTAAGCGGTGACAGTTTCGTTGCCGTTGTCATCATTGTTCTGTGTTTGGGGACCCGTCCCCTACACGCCCTTGCGGCCCCTACACGCCCTTGCGGTAACAATTATTGTACTTGATTGATTGAGCATTGAACTTCAGTGTCGAATGAGATGCCATAGGGTCACGCAGCCCATGTGGAAGAAACTATAACAAAAATGGACAGAGGGTGTTGCACATCACACTGTTTATTAGGGCGAGGGAAGGACTGGAAGGGGGTATGGCACACCAGTGAGCTGCTCAGCTTATCCATCCATGCCATTTCTTCCCAATTGCACAGCGGCACGACATTTTACAGGGTTCCTGGGAGCAAGGCGCGTCACAAGGGAGCTGACGGAGTCCAAGCCAATGGACATGGGTAGACGCGAGGTGCTCAGTAACACGGGAAGGCCCAGCATACAAGGCCTCTCCACCCAAGAGTCCCCATGTTCTTCCTTCAGCCGTGCATTTAGTGCAGACTTGCATGCCAACTTGGAGACCATCAATCCAAGATGGGAGGAGCATGGGTCCCGGGTCACCGGTTGGGGAAGAGCTACCCGTCCACCAGGAACACTGTCTTGGATTTTATGTGACAGAGTAAGAAACAAGACATAAGTGTCATGCTTTGGAGTCATCCCATCCTCACCTTACCGCCGTGCCAGGCCTTGGCTGCGTGCACCACCAGGGGCCCATGCACAATGCACGCTAAGGCCATCTGCTTAAAAAAACAGCTTCCCCATACACATGTGAAAGATGACTGCTATCACCAACAAGGGAACGTCCACAGACTACCTGAAAAAAACAAAGCACAAGTAAGCGAGGACTGGCCATAGCTGTTGGTCATGTTCCAGCGGTCACTGTGGCAATTCTGTGGGGTTTGTGTCCCCTCGTTGTGACTTGGAGGCTGGTATTAAGATTCTAGGCATCCATACCTTCTGGTCTGCTAAAATAAAAAGGCCAGCTGGCTGTCACCTACTGGTGCTGATTGTACTTTCTCATCCAGCAGTCCCTGTTTCCACCAGTTGTGAAGAATGGATCTAGGATATTTGGAAGCAGGGAAGTGTTAGTACACCCTGCTTCCAAGCAGCATCTGCATCAAACACGCACGGTGGTCGTCCTTGCCAGAGCTGAACGGGACCCTCAGGAGTGTTGGGGCACAGGTGTGTTTGTGGATAACGGATGTGCCCGCAAGGATAAGAGAACCACCGTGGTTTCCAGGACTTTTGCAGAAAAGCTGTTTCTGAGATGCCCACCGCTATTTCCTTTAGTAAAAGTGATTTGTTATTCTTATTTTTAAATAAAAATGAGCAAAAACATCATCTCAAACCAGAATATGTTGGTGCCTGGACCCCGCATAAAAGCAGCCTGATTATAGAGAGCCACAGTACAGACTGCTGTCCCTTTACCCGTCATTTCCAAGGTCCTCAAAACCCTCCAGAATTCTGCACACTCAGTCATAAGACCGGGTCTCTGTCATGGGGCCAGGGTTCTGAGAGAGATCTCTGGCCCTGCTTCTTGCTCATTGTTCAGCTATTTCATTGTCTAGGAGAAGATCTAGTATAAAGTCTCTCATGTCACCATAGTACAAATCAATGCTTCTCGAGTTTTGCATCCCAAAATATATGAGGTCTTCAGGGGCCAAACTTCAGCCTCCTGTCCTCAGTCTGAGAGGCGTCTGTCCCCTTCTTCACGTGGAACCCACACGGATGACGGCTGGCGGCCACTGTCCAAAAGCTCATGGTGATTACTGATCCTTGACACTACTCGTATTTGGAGACAGGTGCTTCTTTGCTAGGGGTATGGGTTGCCTGTGCCTAGCACCCCCCAGGCCCTGGCCCGCTCCGTGCCAGCAGCCCCCTCCCTGACCCTGACAGCAGCAAATGTCTCCAGACATGGCCAGATGTGCCCCGGGAAGCAATATTGTCCCCCATTGAGAATCAGTGCTCTACACAGTAGAACAGCAAGGAACCGGAAATGTGTAACTTCTTCTATTTGATTGTTGACAAAATGTTAGAACTATAAAATCTTAAATTCTGGTGGTAATTTAGAAATCAGCTAATGTCCTGCTGGCATCCAGCCTGTCTCACATGGACCTGGCTCCACCGGCCTCTGGAATCACTGGTCACGGGGGAGGGGACCGGATCTTCCAGGAACTGTTTACCTGGAGATGGCAGGGCTTCCCATAGACACACCCAGTTCCCAGCGCATCTTAGCTTCTAAAGAAAGAAGCGGCGGAGGTCTAGTAAACACCAGAAACGGCATCCACTCGGGAAATTGCTTATGTCAGCTTTTACCAAATGCTCGTAAACCACTTTCTTCATTGCAAATGCTCTGAGTTTGCTCCGTTCTTATTAAGGAATCGTGAGAATGTAATCAACACAAAATTTAAGAGTGAACCACCTATCTGGGTGGCATGCAAATTGAATTTTAAATAGATGCTTCATTATACAGCATTTGATGTGCTTAATATTTTATAGAAAGAATAGGATTTAATGTTGATTTTTTTTAATTCTACTTTCTTTTTTTAATTTCTTTTCAGTGTAACAGTATTCATTGTTTTTGTACCACACCCGGTGCTCCATGCAATACGTGCCCTCCTTAATACCCACCACCTGGCTCCCCCAACCTCCCACCCCCCGCCCCTTCAAAACCCTCAGGTTGTTTGTCAGAGTCCATAGTCTCTCATGGTTCACCTCCCCTTCCAATTTCCCTCAACTCCCTTCTCCTCTCCATCTCCCCTTGTTCTCTATATTATTTGTTATGCTCCACAAATAAGTGAAACCATATGATAATTGACTCTCTCTGCTTGACTTATTTCACTCAACATAATCTCTTCCAGTCCCGTCCATGTTGCTACAAAAGTTGGATATTCATCCTTTCTGATGGAGACATAATACTCCATAGTCTATATGGACCACATCTTCCTTATCCATTCGTCCGTTGAAGGGCATCTTGGTTCTTTCCACAGTTTGGCGACCATGGCCATTGCTGCTATGAACATTGGGGTACAGATGGCCCTTCTTTTCACTACATCTGTATCTTTGGGGTAAATACCCAGTAGTGCAATTGCAGGGTCATAGGGAAGCTCTATTTTTAATTTCTTGAGGAATCTCCACACTGTTCTCCAAAGTGGCTGCACCAACTTGCATCCCCACCAACAGTGTAAGAGGGTTTCCCTTTCTCCACATCCTCTCCAACACACGTTGTTTCCTGTCTTGCTAATTTTGGCCATTCTAACTGGTGTAAGGTGGTATTTATCTGGTTTTATTATCATGATAATCCTGGCTTCATAAAATGAGTTGAGAAGTATTCCTTCCTCTTCTGTTTTTGGAAGAGTTTGTAAAGAATCAGTATTAATCCCTTTAATGTTGATAGAATTTACCAGTGAGGCTCCCTGGGCCTGCACTTTTCCTTGAGGGATTGTAGTTACTAATTCAAAGTCTTTGTTACAGGTCTATTCAAATTGGCTATTTCCCCTTATACCAGTTTCGTTAATTGGCATCATTCGATAAATATGTGCCCTCGATCTGAGTTAAGTAATCTGTTGGCATGTAGATGTTCAGAGTATCCCCTTATGTTCCTTTTTATTAATGTCTCCTCATCATTGATTTTACAATTACACTCATAGCGTTCTCTTGGTCATTTTAACAGAGGGTTTATCAATTTTCTTGGTCTGTTCCAAGAACTATTTTTTTTTCCTCTCCATTGTCGTCCATGCTCTAGTTCATTAAGAACCTTTATTCTTTTTCCAGTTTCTCAAGGTGGAAGGGAAATCAACTGACTTGAGAACTTTCCTCCTCTTCAATAGAGGTGTTTACACATACATTTCTAACAAGTGCTTTACTGCATCCTATAAATTCCGGAGTGCTGCTGTCTTCATTTTCATTCACCTCCAAGTAGTCCTTATCTCCCCTTCTGATTTCTTCTTTGGATCATTGGTTATTTCGAGTCAGCAGTTTTATTTCGACATGTTTGTGGATATCTGAAACACCTTCAAGTTACTGATTTTGAAATGTATTCCACTGTGACCAGAGCAAATACTTTGTGTGATTTCAATCTTCTTAAATGGACGGAGGACTGTTTTATGGCCCAGCCTTCGGTCCCTCTTGGAGGATGTTCCCTGTGTGTGCTGTGTTTGGGTGGAATATGTGCAGATGTCCGTTGGTCTGAGTGGCTGAAGGTCCCATTCGAGTCCCCCAAGCTCATGTTGGCCCTCTGACTAGTTGTAGCAGCCATTGCTGAAGGGGGTTATTAGTGTCTCCAGCCACGACTGTTAAATTACCTACTTCTCCTTCCATTCTCTGCGATTCTGCCTCATGTACTTTTGCAATTTGCAGATTGTTTGTAGGTTTGCAATTGTCGTGTTGTTTTATTTTCCTGATGGGTTGACTCTTTTGTCTTCCAAATATTTTTCTTTGTCTCTAGTAATAATTTTGTCTTAAAGTATTTCGTCTAACATTAATACAGGCTATGTTTGCATGATATGTATGCTTCCATTTTTTTTTCCTTTCTACCTATTTGTGTCTTTGGATCTAAAATATGTCTCTGAAGAGAGCAGACATTTCTATCATTGGTTAATCCAGTCTGCCAATCTCTGCCTTTTGGTGTTCCTTATCTGATAAGTTTGCTCATATTTTTTGTTTTGTTCAATTTCTGCCTTTGTAGGATTGATATATATATATATATTTTTTTTTCCCCTAAGAGTTTGTATCAGATACACAT
Source organism: Martes martes (assembly GCF_963455335.1). Taxonomy (NCBI): domain Eukaryota; kingdom Metazoa; phylum Chordata; class Mammalia; order Carnivora; family Mustelidae; genus Martes; species Martes martes. The sequence continues at coordinate 162,192,737 of NC_137892.1, read as the reverse complement.
ATCCGAAAAATGCCCTCTCAAACTGGGGCTTGCATAAACTTCTAACGTATTCTTAATGGTGTCTTTTAGGAGTGGAATTTTTAATTTTAACAAAATTCAATTAATATGCAACATTTTACTTATGCTTAGTGCTTTCCTCTCATCTCTTCAAGAAACTTTTGCCTGCCCTAAAATTGGAATTATATCTTCCTATCTTTTGTATCCAGAGTATTCGCTTATAGTCCTAATTTAATTTTATATTTAGAGTTTTATATTTATATTTAGAGTTTTTAATGTTTTTAAAGTTTTTAATGTTTTTAATGTTTCAGTGAATGATTCATTTCAAGTAAAAATTTTATGTGGTGTGAGCTAAGGATCAAGGTTCATTTTTTTCCATATGGATATTCAGTTGTTCCAGCACTTGTTAAAAAAATTTCGTTAAAAAGTCTTTCCCATCTCCGTTGAAATCACTTGGTACTTTTTCAAAAATTATGCTATCATGTATGTATGGGTCTACTGGGGCGGGTTGGCTTTCTTCTTTCCTTTCAGCATTTTAAAGGTGCTGATTCACTGTTTTCTGAACTTTATTGCTTCTTATGAGAAGTTAAGTGACATTTATATTATCGTTACCCTCTATGTATTGGGTCTCTTTCCTCCATCTCTTTGTGGGTTTATGTTACTATTTTAGTTTCAACAGCTTTACTCTGATATGCATACATATAGTTATTTTCTTTTTCTTTCTGAATTTCTTTCTTTAGATTTATTTATGTATTTTAGAGAAAGAGATAGAAAGATTGAGCAGGAGGCAGGGTGGGTAGGGGAAGATACAGACAGAATCCCCAAGCAGATTTGGTGATGAGCACAGAGCCCTACTTGTGGCTTGATCCCAGAGCCCTGAAATCATGACCCAAGCCAAAGCCAAGAGTCAGCTGCCAAATGGACTGACCCACCCTGGCACCTTAATTGGTTTTCTTTTTAAATGAATTCTGCATGAGATTTTCCGGCCTCTTAGATCTCCAAGTCGATTTTATTTTTGCAAGTTTTATAGCATTTTTGGCATTTTTTTCAAAAATATTTTTTTTTGCCTGGTTCTGCATCTACTTTTATTTTGAGACCCATGCTAAACTTCCGTTAGTCCTCTTGATATTTTTCCACAGGTCAGTGAGGCTCTGGTCAGTTCTTAATTCCTTTTCTTCCTCTGTTTCTCAGACGGGATGATTTCCTTTGATCTCTTCTTAGGTTCACTGGTTCTTTCTCCTGCCATTCCTCATCCACTGCTAAGTCCATCCACTGAGTTTATTTGTTTCAAATATAATCATTTTCAGTTCTGCCACTTCCATTTAACAGTTTATCATAAACTCCCTGTCATTACAGAGGTTCCCCATTAGAACCTCCTTTATTAGAGTTCCTTATTAGAATCGCCTTTTCCTTAAATTTCCTGGATATATTTCTAAGGTTGCTTCCAATTTCTTCTCTGGTAATTCTAGAATCTGGTTATCTTGAAAACTCTTTCTCTTGATTGCTTTTTCCCTCTTGGTAATGGGTCATATTTTCCTGCTTCTTTGCTTATCCAGTAAATGTGTACAGTATGTCAAATATCATGAGTGACACAGAGTATCACCTTGTCCCCCTTTTAAGGATGAGAAATTTTGTTAGGAGAGACAGCTAGATTCCTGGTGGGCCCCATCAGGCTATTTTTCTTCCATTAAGAAGTTTCTTCCATTTTCCAATTTTGTCCTAGTATGCTATTTTTTTTTTTCACACTGGGGGACCAGGTTTCAACAAAGGGGTCTGGAGCTGGAGGTGGTGGGTTGGGGGACACAAATATTTAGTCCATAACAAGAATCATCACCCTTTAGATACAAAAAAAGTTTGTGGAAAAAATTATCCTCTGTATTTTTTCCACTCAAATAAAACATATCACATCCACATGATTTTATTCAATGTCCAGTGAAATTGAGATAATATTTTACTGCATTTCACTGTGATATAATGACACTCTCAAAACCTCTAGGGCTTCACATGGTTTACACTGGTCTGCAGATTTAACTCAAATTGCTCTGCTTTTTATATTTTTACCTGTTTTCTAAGTTATTGAAACTTTCCACTTTAGATCCATTGAAGTGAAATAGCCATGATTATGGAAATATTTCTAAAGTATTATAGGCTTCCCTGATCTCAAATAGGATAAAAAAAAATGCTCTTTTTGATTCTGACTTCTGGGCATCTTGGTCCTCCTGTACCTTCCTCTCTCTTCTCTCTCTCTGCTCTGCTTTGAGCTTCAGAACTGATGACTCTAAATGAATGTCCCTAGTTACGCTTTCATTAATACTCTCATGGCTAATAGTGTGTCTCACCCTTAAAAAGTCTCAGAAGATCCCTTCTTAGATTTAAGGAAGAGGCTTCATGATGGTGGTTGGGGACTGGCAAAATTGTTCCATTTTTATGATGTGAATTTTGGTTTCCCAGAATAAATCAGATATATAAGGAAAAGATCAAATTTAATAGAAAAATAGGCATTATCTTTTCTTGTGAGGCTCTTCTTTTAGATTATTTTGTACTTCTGGTCTCCCTTTCTGCCCACTCACTCCTTCCAAATAGAGATTGCACAAATGATCTGATTGGCAAACCTAGGAGAAGAAAGAGCTTATCCAGCTTGCCCTTTGGTTCTGCTCTGTTTGGAAACCTGTCTGAAATAAGCCCCCATCTTCTGACCCTCTGTCATAGTCTGCAGGAGTGGAGGGAGGCTGAAATTTTCAATCAATAGCTGGCAGGGTTTAACTCAGAGCTGCTGAGCAGGAAGCCCACTTTGCTAGAGATGGAAGCTGTCCCATGCCGACTGCCTTGTTACTAGAAAAGGCAACTCTCCCCCCCATTGCGCTGACTTCTCAGTCCACCACTTCACCACTGCCAAATGTGGAGGCAGGAAAGACACTTATTAACTCTTTCAAAACTCCAGCAACAGTTCACAGAGCCAGCATGTGACGCCATGTTGTCACTGACCCAGGTTTCTGCGTCCCAGGACAATACCTGCCTCTGTTACTGAGAATAGAATTCCCAAGGGAGCCGTAATGGACTCTTTTTCAGTTATGTACCTTTAAAATATTCCTCAGTAATGTGAATTTAGAAAGAACCACCCAGATGAAAAGAAGGTACGTAGTATTGCTTGTTTGGTATTTGCACGGATCCAGATCTACGCTGCGCCCCTGAGGAAGGACAGTGCCAACTCTTCTTACCACTGAAGCTTTCAGAGGAAAGGCAGCGAGAGCTTCTGAATCTGCTTTCTGTGCCTAAAAATGTGGAACTGGCCATCACAGAGCCAAAGTAGTCCAAGAAGTTGCCAGCAGTTTTAACTTTTTTCCCAGATGTGTTTATTTACTTATTTATTTTGTCTTCGAGAGGGAACAGCTGGACAGGCATTGCCCCAACTCTCACAGCATCGCTGTGAGCTGGTGAGTGCTCACTGGGGAAGAAACAGCTGGCCTGGAAAGGCCAAGTGGTTGGCCCGTGGCTCCTAGAGAAGGCTAACCTGGAGCCCTGAACCTTACTCTAACTTTTCAGCTACCTGATCCCAAGACTTCATACTTGAAGGAAAAAAAAATACATAGTAAAATGCATAGTGAGTGACAGGGTATTCTGATTTAATTCTGCATAAGAAAACCTGTTGTTAGCTCTGCCCTGGTAAACTGGAGAATCTTCTGGTGGTGACCAGCAGCTGTATCTAGAAAAAACAGCCAGATGCTGACATTCCTGATGAGATCAGATATTCCTGTGCAAGTTTCAAAGTTATCGTGATACTAACAGTTATTTCTTAGATTCTGAAAAGGAATATTTACATTTTTTGATGTGCTACAAAGAAAACCATGAAATGGTGGTAGGCTTGAAAATGTCCCTCCTGCTCCAAAGACAGCCACGACTGAATCCTGGGAACCAGTACCATTAGCTTCAATGGCAGAAAGGGAGTCTGCAGGGGTGACTAAGTTAAGGATCTTTCGATGGGGAGATGACCCTGGATTATCTGGGTGAGTCTTCAGTGCGATCCCATGCATCTTTGCAGAGAGATGTTCCAGGAACTAAGAAGGAAAGGAGACATGACCACAGAAGCGGAGATGGGATTGCTGTGGCCCCAAGCTGGGGGACACAGCAACCCCCAGAAGCTGGGAGAGGTAGGACCAAATCCTCCCCCAAGCCACAGAGAGCATGTGGGCCCTGTCGACACAGACACCTTGATTTTGGCCCAGTGGGACAGATTGCAGACTTGTTCTGAGCCCCCAGAATGGAGAGAGAAAACACATCAGGTTCTTATAAGCTACCAGGTTTATGGCCATTTATTATAACAGCAAAGGGAAGCTAATACAAAACCACTGACCTCTCTTCCATTGGTCCGGGTCAAATCGTCCCCTGCACTCTGGACTTGCAGGGCCCTTTGCTGTGCCCATGTTGCTAGCCTGTCCATGGCCCACAGCCCACACCCCATTGCATAGGGGACCTTGGCTGAACCCATGGGCTCCACTTGTCTAAAGCAGGTGCTAAAGACAAACCAAACTGAGTTTTGATTAAGTCTGAAATTCACTGAATCAGTTAAAGCAATGATAGTAAAAATACATGATTTTTAAAGAATTGCTTGTTTCAGAAAGCCCAATATTTGCAGGTCATAATACATTTTCCACTTTTGTTTGTGGGTACATATACATCCGTATGCACATATGGGAGCTTGCAAATGACACCTTAACAACACTGAAGTTAGAAATGCTGTAACCTCTCTGTTACTGGAAATTCTATTAATCACTTTGATTTCTTCCCTGCAACTGCCCTCATTCAAACCACCCTGCCCCGCAAAAACATAGCGAGCACTAGACATGGAAAGCTGTGTCTGTTCACGTGGTTCCTAGCTCTGCACATGCTCCCGTATTCCTAGCTTCCAAAATACGTCTTACAGTAGAAAATCCCGAATGGAGCTTTTTTCAAATTTCATGCAAGAGACAACTCTTCTGGTCTTATTTATTCATTATACTTGGAACAGTTTGTGAGCTGAATAACAAAGCATCAAACTGTATAAAGTAAAACTGCTAGAAAAGTAAGAACAGCGACAGCCCCAAAGCAGAGAAACCAAAATCGATCAGAAATCACAGGTGACAATGAAGTAACCGTGTGCTTGGAGAAAACCAAGGCCATCCGCTGAATCAAAGAATCAAAGAGAACCCTCAGAGAAGTGCATCCAGCAACGCCAGTTTCTAAAAGGTCAGTATGTCTTTTGTATGTCGATTACAACCAATGAGGAGATGAAATTAAAAATCCTAAATCAGGGTGCCTGGGTGGCTCAGTCAGTTAAGCGTCTACCTTCGGCTCAGGTCATGACCCCAGGGTCCTGGGATCGAGCCCCACATGGGACTCCCTGCTCAGTGGGCGGTCTGCTTCTCCCTCTGCCTCTGCTGCTCCCCACTGCTTGTGCTCTCGCGTGCTCTCTCTCTCTCTAATAAATAATAAAATATTTAAAAAAACAAATAAAAACCATAAATCATAAAATCCACCAATATGTAATTTAACTGAATTAGTTTGCTGGTACCTCTATAAAATGTTGCTGGGGCACTAGGAAAAGAAGAATGTGAATTTGCTCCGCAACGTTTGCAGGGGTAACATTTTTAAGCTATAATCTGCTCTAATCCATGTAATTGTCAAATAGAAAACAGACAAATGTTTGCTTTCTCAAATAGCCTCAGAACATTCATTGAAACAAAATGTCACTAATTCATGCAAATCACTGGCTGCCATGCTCGAAATTCCCCTTAACTGAGGACATGTTTCAACATAAGGGTTTCTAACCTTTAAAATGGAAAGGAAGGCTTCTCCTCATATGTTTTCCTTCCTGGACAATTCCGTGCTGTATACAGTATTGACATCTCTGCGCTAATCGCGACCCAAATCCCTGCCCATCCCTCCGGCAGTCAGCACACGCCTGTCACTCCGACGCAGGAAGCTTCAGAGAGCCACGCTTCCTCATTGGGCTGCATGTAATTTGGCCTCCTGGTCCCCGTAAATGCCATGGCCATGTTTTATGGGATTTTGGAAAGGTTTAGGAAAGCATCTTGGATGGGGGTCAGCCTAGCGAATGAGAACAAAGTGGCTGAGTCCGAAAGAAATCCAGAAGCGGTCAGCGCTGCGTGCATACCGCACGGGGCTGGCACGTCCAGGAGACCGCTCTCTGCGAGTGGACTGGAATGAACTCCTTAACATTCCTCGGCTGCCAGAAAATGCCATCATGGAGTTTCCCAGAGGAGCCATGACTCGGATGTCAGTATCTCTGGGCTGAAAGTAGTTTTTGTCAGACCCCGGGAAGTCTCCTTAGGTACATTTTTCTAGTTGTGACTCCTTTCTCTTTCCCTGACAAAGAAAAGTGTCCTGAGAACGCAGTTTGGGGCAAGCCGAAGTCCAAGGGGGCAGCTCCACGCCGTGCATATGGAGACCCACTCTGCAAGCCAGGTTGGGACGTCTGTCCTGCGTTCTCATGGAGGTGCCACTCCTTCTCTTGTCCTTGCCATCTGCTCTCTGCTTCTCTCATGGGGACACAAATCCCTGCTGCCATAGGGACCTCAGTCCCTGACCTCCACTGGTGACCGTGTAGCCATGAACACCACCGTCCCTAGACCCTGGGTCTTCCCTATCCTATGACCTTGTATCTTCAAGCTACACATTCACTGCTTTGTAACACACACTTCAGATGTCCCTTTTAGCCTAAACGGAGGTGGTTGAGGGATTAATATCTCAATCCCACTGCATTAACCTCAAATTTGCCTATGCCATTTAGGGCGAAAAATAACTAAGTTCTGTCATGTAAATGGCATTCAAATCTAATGGAAATCAACTTCAATACTACCTTCAAAGCCAAGGGGAAGTAACGCGATGAGCCTGAAATCATGGGTAATTCCAGAACTTTCTCTAATTGTCACATACAAAATTTCCAGTGTCTTTATTTCTGTTTTATCTTTTTGTCTTTCAATAGCAGACCAACAGCACCAGATATCAGCCTAACATGCTTTTTTCAGGGTAATTTTAAATATAATTGATTATCCCTGAACATGCATCAGCTGAGAAGTGGAAAAAGCCTAGAGTTGTTCAAAGACATTATAAAAGGTCTTTGGTAACCAAAACATTTTTGAGCATTTCTGGCACATGAACAAAAAAATAGGTGTACAAGAACTTGGTTCAAATGTACTTTCGACTTGAAGACCAGCTGCCCTGTGACAAGGGGTTTCTGGGAGGGTCAGGTTCCACGTGTCCTGTTTCTCTCGACCCCCCAGCGTGGGCTCTGTGCTTAGGGGGTCTACTTGGGATTCTCTCTCTCTCCCTCACCCCTCCCCCTCCCTGCAGTCACGCTCTCTCTTCCTCTCTCTCTGAAATAAATGAATACCTCTCTTTTTTAAATCGTGTTACCTTAGTCACCATACAGCACACCATTAGTGTTTGATGCAGTGCTCCAAGGTTCACGGTTTGCGTATAACACCCAACGCTCCCTGCAATCCGTGCCTCCTCAATACCCATCGCCGGCCTCACCCATCCCCCACCCCCTCCCTCCAAAACCCTCAGTGTGTTTCCGGGAGTCCACAGTCTCTCATGGTGCATCTCCCCCTCCGAACCCCGTTTCTCCCCCTTCATTTTCCCTTCCTTCTCCTAATGCCTTTCCTGATAGTCCTTATGCCCCACAAATAAGGGAAACCACATGATAATTGACTTTGTCTGCTTGACTTATTTCACTCGGCATAATCTCCTCCAAACAGCTGATCAACAGAAAAGCTGGGATGGTAGAGTGACTCAGGTAGGGGGCTTTGGGTCAAGGTGGCTTGGCCTGTGTGAGGTAACTGGGGACCACTGCAGAATGGGTTCCTGCCCCTGTGGATCAGAAGAAAGGGTAGGAAGTGACCAGAAGGGAAGACAGGAGGGTTGGGGAGAGGAGGGTGACGGAAGGGTCATACAGGCGATGTGGGAGGTTGCGCTGGGCTGGGCTCGTGACCCGCAAGTTGAAGGCTGGTGGCACAGGAGGAAACAGCCAAGCCCAGGGGAAGGAGGTGTGTCCCGCCAGAGTCAACTCCAAGTGTGCAGGTCTCAGAAGGGACGGAGGAGCTTGGTGTGCAAGAGCCCGAGAGAAGCCGGCGAGGTTGGTGACTGGGGAGTGGGTGGAGGGTGGCCTGGGATGGGGTGAAGGGCTGGGTCTGAGATCACCCCGCGGTCCCAGGGCCAGGGGAGACACTCAGGTTGACCCTAAAGCCAACGGGAAGAGAAGGAAGTGGTTTAGTCTGGGATGGTGGGATCTCAGCTGCATCAGTGTCACTTTTCTGCTGCCTGGAGCCCGGACAGGAGGCAGGGAAGACGGGTCAGGGCGATGGTTGCGACACTGACACTGCTTGCAGAGTGCTGTGGTGGCGGCCTGGGCCACGGGGCCAGGAGAGGGAAGGGGCACGTCACGTACATGTGGTTACTCGGACGTGGAGTCGAAAGGACTGGCCGGCGTGAGGGTGTGGGACACTCCAGAAGCAGCATGGGACTCAGAGTTGTCTGGGTGGTGGCAGGGCCTTTTGAAGAGATTGGAAAGATTTCTGAGGGGAGACGGGCAATATGTGCACTTGAATCTTAAGTAAGGGATGTCGCAGAAGCAAGTCCTCATCTGATGGGGTTTAGATAAGGTGACATCAAGATTCACCCCCACATCAGCCCTGCCAGGTGGTCACACGGCTATATGGAAGCCATCAGCAATAGTGCTGCACACTGTGACTTCCCCAACTTCGGCAGCCCCAGGTCTCTCACCCTGTGGCATCCTGTCACAGGGCTTGAACCCCATGGACCCCCAGGGCTGCTTCCTGCATGAGCCCCCAGTGGATCCCTGGGTGTCTTCCCTTGTGAGCCCGCCAAATGTGTGAGACCACAGCTCTCCCTTGTTCTGTTTCTCTGAACAGCTGAGCACTGTCACTGCCACCATCTACTGTCTACCAGGCTTTCCTCTGGCCACTCACTCTGGCCCTGGTTTTCAGACTCTGCTTTGTTTAGTACCATCCACAGGAGGCTTCCAGAACTAACATGGGGCCTGTAGCGAGGCCAGAAGGTCCCTGTAGAAAGCCCTGCACCCTCAGTCTGGATGCTCTGCTCTGCACATGTGGCCCGGGCCCCGCACTCTGGCACCCAAGCCACACAGAGGGTCCACTGAGCTCTTAGTTAGCTAAACTTCCTTTCCCCACACTTGCCTCTGTAAGCCCAGGCTCCTCAGTTCTGCTCTGGAGCAGTTGGATTTGTACCCAAAAACATCTCCCCCACATGGGGATGCTGTCTGACTGCGGACACGGGACTGTTTGGCTGATGTCAAGATCAGGGTGGAAACTCAGCGATTAGACCAGGACCCGTGATCCAGCCGCACTCAGGGTGGACTGGCCCACTGAGCCAACAGACCCAGACCCAGTGTTCATGTGCACAAGCCTTGGGAAAGGGGCCCAGGAGCATGTACATGGGGTATGTCAGGCAGGAGACATGAGCCCCTCCAAGTCGTGTCCTGAGAGAAGCAGGACCCCACATGTCAGTCCCCATATCTTAGACCAGATGTGGAGAGCCTCAAAAGTCAGGGCTTTATTCTGCAAGAACTGGGAGCTCATTGTAACAAACGATTAAAGAAGAATTTGGGAATTCTTTTCTATAAACCCCAGGGAGAAGTCAGATTTGGATAAACGTTGAGTTCTGTCACAAGGACGAAGGGAATCCTAGCTGTGACAGGCTCTAGGGAGAAGGAGAGCCTGGTCATCTGGGACCACAGGGGCCCCATGTTCTCCTACGGAAAGAATCAGGTTCAAGGAGCAGGAGGAGGGGGTTACACAAATATCAGTCTCTCTCAACCTGATTCTAGGAAGTGACCAGACTCAATAGGGCAGGCTAGACACTAACCCAGACCCAGGAAACCACTGCTGGCATCTTGGCTGGGGAATGGATCCTTCTGGACCACAGAGAGGTCCATGGGGATCAGCAACACTGACCCACAGTACTCCTGACCCACAGTACTCCTGGCTCGTACTGTGTACCTACTAGTCTGTCCCCTGCTGAGCAACATGGTTGTGTGCTGGCTTGTGGACTGCATTCAGTTCTTCTCTAATAACCCTGTTGTACAAAGCCCCAAGAGAAAAGCACCTATGTAGGAAGAATTGCAAGACACACTCAGTACAAATATGCCAGACTCTTCTAGAAACCACCTCCTGTCTTGCACAGCAAGGGAAACAGCAACATGGTGGGGACTTGGGTCCATGGTGTGGACATCACTCATGTTGACACTTCATGGAGGACACTGAGACTCGGGGGTCTTACCAGGCTTATTGTGCAGGTTTGTGATCTTCTGGCCTTATAAAGCCGATGCCAGGATGTTAAAGGAGATTTAGAAAATAAAGACTTTAACGTCCATAGGTCTGCCAACTTCAGATGAAAGATCTATTATTTTAAAGATTTTATTTATTTACTTATATGTTTACTTGATAGAGAGCACAAGTGGGCTCATTCATGAGTGGGAGCAGGGGCAGAAGGGAACGAAGGACAAGCAGATTCTCTGCTGAGCTCTGAGCCTGATGTGGGGCTTAATTTCACAACCCTGAGATCATGATGCAAGCCTAAATCAAGAGTTTGATGCTTAGCAGACTGGGCCACCCAGACGTCCCCAGACAGAGGAGCTATTCTCCAAGAAGTGTATCTTATTTACAGAATTAAATAAAGGCATAATTATAGCTAAGAGCTCAACTTACGCATGAAAACACCAGACTAGTGGAGCAGCAAGACCCTTGAATGGCGAAGTGATGACGAACCCGGAACAGGGGCAGAAGAACGAGGCCACCGGAAGAGAAAGTATCCGAGGGAAGAGCAGAGGCCAGCCCACCCAAGGTGCCAGTTCCCTCCCTGTGAGGTGGACCGCAGGCCCTGGAGGGGTTGGGGGAGGACAGAGGGGCCACGGCTGGGGACTCATTGCTCCACTCACACTGGTTCCCAAATTGAAGGGCTTCCTCCTGCCCCTCCTCCAGGGGTACACTAGGCACAGTTGAACCAAAGGGTCACGGAGATGCATTTCTTAGAACTCTCTGTCACTTAAAGATCTTCTCAATTTTTGGTACAGCTGCTTGGATTTGCTGTAGGAGGAGAAGAGAAAAGAGCATCACCGCTGCCCAGTGCATGAGCGAGGACTCAGGACACGGGGCAGGCAGTGCCCCCACTGCATTTGAGGCTCAGAGACGATGACACGGGGGCTCCAGGAGGTGCCAGCTGGGCTTGTCAGCCGCAGGTGTGCATGTCTTCACTGTCCCCTCCACAAGAACCCCTGGGGCAGAAAATAGGCAGGAGGCAAACAGCCAATGCATCAGACTGCTGTGTTCGCTAATGTCGGGTCTAAATGAGCTTTCGGCTGTGATGTTCTTTAGTTCTCATGTGTCCTGTGTTTATGGTAGTGAACAAAAATAAAATCTGAAAATGTATATGCCTCCTTTACAAAAGTAATTAATCTATTAATTTGATGTTTTTGTTTTTCATTAAGTCACAAAGAAATGAAAAGTCACGTGTCTGAAACCTCCCCCCCCCCGCCACTGCCTTTTGCTCAGATCACACCATCTCTTGCACTTGGGACTAGGGGTGTAGCCCATTATAGGAGAACCACCCGGTTCATCTAATATTGTTTTTTCCAATTCGATAGGTGGTGATGGATTCCCATCTGCATTCTGATGGATACCCCATTGATGGCACTGAGATAGACTAGACGGCATCACGTAAGGACACAGAGCATGAAATGGTCGTTGATTCAGCGCCTACACTGTATTTCAGAGGACACCATGTCCTTAGGGGTACCACCTTTGAGTTCATGCTTCTGATGCACCTTCATGTACTAGCCCATCCCTCCATCTGCTAGAAGTTTCTGGTGCTGTAGTATGTTGCGTGCTGGTGGTTTTTTCTGATGGCTGATTCCTGGGATGAAGCTATGAGGTCTATTACTAGACTTTCAATTAAAATGTGCTGCAAAAATGTTTTAGAGAGCCTCAGTTGTTACATGGCTCACGTCCTCCAGAATGGATTATAAACTCTTAAAGCTTTGTGTTTTCCTGCGGTCTCAACTTCCCCACTAACAGACTGGGAGTACCCCTCCCAGCTGACCAGGTGCACCCATGTGAGGATGGCCTCTGTCACAAGCTCCCTTTCTTGTCCTTCCCATCAGTGAGCTGGTGACATCACTCACATTGTTGCTTGCGTGCCCCACCCGGACCCCCAGAGAGGCACGTGCCCGTGGGTCCTTGCTCGTGGTGCCCTGCCTGTCCCACCTCCGTGTGCCCCCCCCCCAGGGGCTGCCATGCCCCGCTGTCTTGGACCTGTGGGGGCAAGAAATTTTCTTCATATCCACACACATATCCGTTCTGTTATTCCATGCCTGCTCCTATCTGATCATCAAAAGATTCCATTTGCAGTAACGTAATTATTCCTTATAATACAATTATCCCTTATAACATAATGCCAAACTTCCAGAGGAGAGAGTTCTCTTGGAATTTAGGACTCAGAACTCTTCGTGTCACTGAGAACTTGACACTTTTTCTCCTCTCTCATAATTGGGATGCTGTACATATTTCTAATTTCCCTCCTACTTAGGATGTCATCAGGCTCCGAAGCCTTGCCTGAAATTCATTCACAGAAGTCAAGTTGCATTTTGTAGGTATACATATGCCTTCTTTCCTATCTCTTATTTCATAATTGTAGACACATTTTACCATTTTACATTTTACCATTTTACCATCGTGAAAGATGTTTATTTTGTTATATATATAAATTTATATATATATTATATATATTTATATATATATTATATATAAATTTATAATATAAATTACATATAATATATAAATATAAATATATAATATATATAAATTTATATTTATATATAATATATATAATATATTATTATATTATATATAATAATATATAATTATATATCATATATGATATATAATATATATCATATATATTATTTATAATATATATATAAATAATATATATATTTTATATATATAAAAATAATATATATTATATATATTATATTATATAATATATATATTATATATAATATATAATTATATATATCATATATATTATATATGATATATATAATTATATATAATATATATAAATTTATATATATAAATTTATATATAATATATATATTATATATTATATATATTATTATATATTATATTATATAAATAAAAAAATTAAAATTTAAAAAAATTTAAAATTTAAAAAAATTTAAAATTTAAAAAAATTTATATATATAAATTTATATATATTTATATATAATATATAAATTTATAGTATATATATAAATATAAATTTTTATATATATACTATATATAGACAAATAACAAAATAAACATCTTTATATATAATATATATATAAGTATATATAAATTTATATATGTATATATAATATATATTATATATATATATAAATGTTATATATAAAGATGTTTATTTTGTTATTTGTCTCAAATATCCAGTGGAAAGAGATGTGATATAAATAATTATATGTAAATTAACCAACTCAGTTAAGTATCTCTCTTTTCTCTAACATTAGTTGTTTAAGATATTTAAAATTGTTTGGCATCCTTGGGAACTCTGCTGGGAGGGCTGGTTCATCACATCTAGGGAAATAGTTCCTCTGTATAAATTCTTAAGAGATTTTTCAAACGGCTCGAAGTTTTGGGCTATCTTTAGACCTTCCCAGGATACTGGCAGGCTGACTCCCAAGCATTAAGGGTTCATTAGGATGCCTGCAATAAACAGCTGACTTTGTTTCATCTCGCATCCGTGCCCAGATGTTTTTATTACGACAGATACCAAACACATTTTATAAGTGGCATGCTGATGTTTTTATCATAACTCCAACATGATTGTATATACCATCAACCATATTTCTCTATCCAGACTTCACCCAGAGACAAACGTTTCCAAGCCACCCTTGTTCCTCTCATTCTATTTCTCTTGTTGAGAGTCTCTTTTATCCTGAATCTTAGAGAGCTACCATTACTCCTGACAGCTGTCCCTATTCTTTTTTATTAAATGTTTTTCTAGAATATGATTTTAATTGTTATGTTTTTAATTCTTCAAGCTTTTTCATGTGTGCTTGACTATATCTTAAGATAATCATATCGTACAACAGACCATTTTCCATAATTTCTTTTAATTAGCTACTCTAATAAATTTATAATTCTCGTTTTTAGCTGACTCCATCAGATTACCTGGCTATCTAATCAGCAAATCTGAAAATAATCATAGCTCTAGTTTCCTCATCCCAATGTTACTATAAATATACAACACATTTCATATTCACTAAAAAAAAAAAGGAAACTTGGCTTATAGTGTCATGCTATAATCACACAGTCACTAGTAACCTAATTAGGTAACAAGGTATTATACTTACAGATCATTAAAAATAAGAGTACATTAGAAACTATATTTAAGGAGACCACTTATTTGACAATTCTTTTTTTAATTCAATTTTATTTTTTTCCGGTGTTTCAAGATTCATTGTCTTTGCAGCGCACCGATCCTTAACTATTCTTTGATTGAGTCATACACTTCCAAGAAGTGTCAGAGGTGGCAAAAAATCCTCATAGAGGTAAAGTAGTGAAATTGGGGCTTCCTGGAGGGAGACACTTGATTAAAACCTTGAAACATTTAAATAGGCTAAGACAGAGAAATGAAAACAGTTTCCAAACTGTGACAACCTAGTTCCTCTTTGCTTCTGGGGCGTCAAGCAGCCTTTCCTCAGCAGCACCATTGGAGGGATGGTGGGCATGGCAGTGGGGCTGGTGCTAAGAATGGGAGTGGGGGATGCTAAGGCTCAGTGTACGGAGCCATCGCCATGCTGCTCTGTAGCCTCCGTGACTGAGGGGGATTTCCAGCTGCATCTGTGTCACCCTGATCAAATGTCAATAATTTCATGGGACTAAGAGGAAACCATCCTCAAGATATAAGGTTAGTCCTGGTGAATCATGAACAAGAATATTCAATGAGTTTATAGAAAGAAAGGACACTGATTCTTTTTTTTTTTTAATGTTCAGTTAACCACTGTATGGTACATTAGTTTTTGATGAAGTGTTCCATGATTCATTGGTTGCATAGAACACCCAGTGCTCCATGCAACCTATGCCCTTCTTAATACCCATCACCCTGTTACCCCGTCCTTCCATCCCTCTCCCCTCTGAAACCCTCAGTTGTTTTTGTGTGTTTGTTTTGTTTTGTTTTGTTTTGCTTTCTCCCCTGGAGTCCAGAGTCTCTCATGGTTCATCTTCCCGTCTGATTTTCCCCCCTTCAGTTTTCTCTCCCTTCCTGTATGGTCCTCTGCGCTACTCATTATGCTCCACATATGAGTGACACCGTGTGATAATGGTCTTTCTCTGCTTGGCTTACTTCACTCAGCACCATCCCCTCCAGTTCCATTCATGTCAATGCAAAAGTTGGGTATTCATCCTTTCTGATGGCTGAGGAATATTCCATTGTATGTATGGACCACATCTGCTTTATCCATTTGTCTGTTGAAGGGCATCTCAGCTCTTTCCACAGTTTGACAATTATGGACATTGCTGCTATGAACACTGGGGTGCAGGTGCTCCTTCTTTTCACTACATCTGTATCTTTGGGGTAAATAACCAGGAGTGCAATTGCTAGGTAGTAGGGTAGCTCTATTTTTAACTTTTTGAGGAACCTTCGTACTGTTTTCCAGAGTGGCTGCACCAGCTTGCATTCCCACCAACAGTGTAAGAGGGTTCCCCTTTTTTCACATCCTTACCAGCATTTGTTGTTTCCTGTTTTGTTAATTTTGGCCATTCTGACTCGTGTGAGGTGGTATCTCACTGTGGTTTTGATTTGTATTTCCCTGATGCTGAGTGATGCTGAGCATTTTTTCATGTCTATTAACCATTTATATCTTCTTTGGAGATGTGTCTGTTCATGTCTTCTGCTAATTTTTTGGCTAGGTTGTTTGTTTTTTGAATATTGAGTTTGAGAAGTTCTTTGTAGATCTTGGATATCAGCCCTTTGTCTATAATGTCATTCTTTACGACAGCCTCATCTAGGCACCATGAAGTACTTTGGCTTCTACATTCAAGAGTATCTGGTTCTCCCCTTGCCCTGCTGCTGCACCAGCATATGGTCCTAGAACACGGCCACTTTGTCTTTGCTGGACCTTCCCCTCAGTCCTGATCTCTGCTTCCAGAACTATCTTCCAAAAATGCAACTCAGCTTATATCTGACTCCCGTTCAAGAATGTTCTTCTGTCTCTCCTTTAGGATCAAGTCTTAATTCTTTATTATTTTGTTTAAAGAGATGAAAAATTTGTCACAATAAGGATTTTTAGCCTTGCCCCCCACCCCATGCAACCCATGTCCTAGCTGGATGGAGAAAGTACATTTAGCAGACAGGAGATGAGCCCTAAGTTCCATTATAGGGAGCGATGCATCCTAACTCAATAGTATAGCTGAAATTTATTTTTAGCTCAGAAAAGAAAATTTGGGATTAATCACAAGTGAGAAACCAAAAAAAAAAAAAATCCTATAAAATGACAGATGTGGAGAAGGAAAATAACAATTCCTGGAGCTCTTCTTTAGCCGCGCTTTGGAAGGAACGTTCCTGTATGGGTCCCCATGGTCGTCATAAATTGTATTAACAATTTTAATGTTCCTCCCTTAAGTGAATTTGTGTCCTTGTGGAAATAATGAAAGAAAAAACATAGGCCAAATTCAAATATAAAACTTTATCTGTGTTCATTAGACTCTGCTCAGAAATTAATAAAACTGAATCCTGATGTTACAAATCTAATAAAATGGGACTTTTTTGGAATTTAGAACAGTAACACCCGTCCTGTCCTCTACCCTTACCCCAACATCTATCTGACATGTTTTTCCTTGCTTTCTCATTTCTCCAACTTTGACTCCAAGTATTTCTTCCAAGACCCAAGAATTTACCCATTTCCTGAGGGGTCATCTTGTTTGTCTTCAGCCTCATTCACTGGGGCCACTAGGAATCTGTTCTGTATTCCTGCTGCCGCTGTAACTGAAGTGCGGCTCAAGCGGCCCGTGAGCACCTTGACTCAACAGCTGGGTAGCACACATACTCCACACCATCTCACACACACGTGTGACTCTTCTCTTTGCATCCATGCCAGAATGTAATGGGGACCAAGGGCTTTTTTCACTCGTCTGTGTATACTTTGAGACATCAAGACGTATCTGTGCCTCCCAAAGCAAGCATTGGATAAATTGTCTTTAACTGAGTTGTAATAATTTTAAAGAAGACTTAGGTTAATGCAAGAGTATTTTTCTGTTCCATTATCTTAAATTCTGTTTTAAGTTATGTGTGTGTGTTAGACTGTTTTGAGACTCAAATGCATTGCTGTAATCCATAAGCAAAGAACTTAAAGATAGACTTGGAAATGATATGGTTTAAATATATTGGGGCTAATATTAGAGCTGAATAAGTAAACTCAGCTTAACATGCTAGCGAGTAGCTTATGAGAATTCTTAGTGAAGAAAAATGGCCCGATACAAAGCATCGCCGATTCTTGTCTTCTTTCTGGGCTCAGGATGTGTCTGCATGACACTGGAAGATGTGATGTCCCATGAACACAGTTGGCGGGTCTAGGTGACAGCCCAGGGACCCTAGATGACGCTGCTGATGAGCAATGTCCTGACTCTAAGAGGTCAGACACCGGCTGGAACGGGTTTCCTCCTGTGCTTGGGGTCCTTAGCTGAGGGTCAGCCCAGCAGTGGCCCCTGCCAGCAGGGTTCTCAGCCCCAAAGTGCCATGTGTGGGCGTAAAGTCTGCCATATTTCCAATAAGGGAGCAAGGGTGGAGCCAGGGATGAAGAGTAATGAATTTTATGCTCAGACACAGAAAAAGACCCTTTTACCGCCTTTTGACTTCTTGATGTCAAAAATATCAGCTCATTTGATGGTGAAGACCATTGCCATGATATGGATGTCCTAAATATAGTTGTATTCTTCCCAATGTACATTTGAAAAGTCTGAAGGAAAGTGGGACTTCAGAAGACTGAAGACGAGAGCAGAGGAGAGGTGAGCTGACCACCCTGGGAGTCCGGCCTCGGTTGCTGGACTGGGCCAGGTCACGCCGTGTTCACCACACATAAACTCAGGGGCGGCTTGTCAGAAAGATCTGCTCCAAGGCACCAGGCCCTGGCTTGTCCCTGCGAATGGGGGCTACAGCTCGGAGGCAGAGAAAGTGATGGGCATCCTTAAGATACCCCCTTCCACCTCTGCATTCCCTTCAAGTTTCACCAGTAACCATTACGGTCTACTTACCCAAATACAAACGTGCAAACTGGAAATAAGATTCCGTGGGACTCTAGAACATATTGTTAGGTACTCCCAGTGAAGCCCCCAGTGGGCTGCGGCTCGTCTTGATGCTCGCGCGGTCTTGTCGATCACCTTCAGTTAGTCCCATGATAAAAGACGGGAGACTTCCTGCACGCCCCCATCCTTCCTTACTCCCCTCCACCCTGACCCATGCGGGTTTTCCTGATTTGAAAGACCTAGATCCATATGGTTATCATTCCCTTTGCAGATGTGAGGACGTGAGCATCATTAATCTCCTCTTGAGCTCAGCAGTGCTATGTATTTGTGCAGAATAGATCCTTGTTTAACACCCACACAAGAAAATTCACATGGTTGAAAACTACAGCCTGGCCCAATATAGAAAATCAAACTGTAGACTTAGGGGATTAAAAGTACCTATGGCTTGCTTGATTATAAGAATACCCACAACAGGGGAACGTAGGCGGCTCAGTCGTTAAGCCTCTGACTCTTGGTTTCAGCCAGCTCACGATCCCAGAGTCCTGAGACCGAGCTCCGCTCAGTGGGGAATCTGTTCGAGATTTTCCTTCTCCCTCTGCCTCCTCCCAGGCTCACACTTTCTCTCCTTCACCATCCCCCTCTCAAATAAATAAAGAATTCCTATTAAAAAAAAATACACACAACAAAAATGAAATAACACCAGCTTTAAACCAAATGTCAAATAAATGAATGTTTCACATGATTTAATTCCACTTCCAAAGTTTTGAGTATCTCTTTGAGAGATGAACAACTCTCTCCTTTGGGCACTGAAGGGTCATTAAAGCTTTTCATGTGAGGACATACTGCACATTTGGATCTTAGACTTGACAGCGTCAGAATATGTCTGTGATTGGAGAAGCCAGAAAGCGCAGGCTGAGGGCTTGAAAAGGTGGAGCTTCCGTACGCCCAGGAGATCACAGATCTGGGCTTTGGGGGTCAGAATAGAAAGGAATCCTAACACATGAAACGGCCTGGAGGATAAATCATCCCACCCCCAGTTAATTACCTGCCCCCTTATCTAACATTGCTCAGCCTGAAGCCTTAGGGACAATTTTAGTTTCCTGGCCAACAGCACCTTTATCACATAGCCATATGTTGTGGGCAGAAAAGCGTCCCCAAAGATGAACACATCCTAACTCCCAGGACCCGTGAATATGTTACCTTGCATACAAAAGGGACTTTGCAGATGTGGTTAAAAATAAGGATGCTGAGAAAGGGAGATTATCTCGGATTATCCCAGTGAGCCTGATCTGATTACTTGGATTACGAAAAGCAAAACACTTTTCTCAGGGAAAGCTGGAGAAACAGGTGTGACAAGGGAGGCAGAGTCGGCGAAACACGGCTTGGCTGACTTTGAACGTGGGGAAAGGGGCCACGTGCCAAGGATTGTGAGCCACTCATCAAAGCTAGAAAAAGCAAGGAAACTGATTCTCCTCTGGAGCCAGGACAAAGGAATCAGACCTGCCGACACCTTGCTTTTAACCCAGCAAAACATGTGTCTGATTAAAAGAATCATGTCACAATAACCTCGCGCCATTTTAAGCCACTGAATGTGTTGCAATGTGCTATGGCTGTAAGAGAGTACAAACGAATCACACTTCAATTTGGGGTTTTATCTTCTTAGTTGCTTGTAAATTGTTGCCGCTCTGCTCTTCTTTTCTAAGATCTGCAGCGACCCTGTGCCTACCCTAACTGACAAGAGTTCGAAGGGATTGATGAAAACCCACATGGAGATATTCCTGCAGTGAGGAGATAAGCTGGGAGAGAGGACACTTCACCAGGGAGGGAGTTCAAGGAGAGCTGATCGTAGAGATGTCAACATAGAGATGCCTGTGGGGTTTTTCACATCTGCCTTTCATGCTGGACCTCTGGACCCATGAGGCAGGAGGCTTGTCGGTCACAGTCCCCTGGACACTCAGTTTTTGAAGAAGCATGGACATCACGCCAACGTGCTTAAGAGCAGGCGTCTGGACATCCGAAAGCCTGGGTTCAGATCCAACATGGCAGCACCCTGGCCCTGTGACTCTGGGAACGTAAGTCAAAATACTTCTCGTGCCTCCATTTTCTCATCTGTAAAATGCGGCCAGCAGCAGTACATTCACAAAGGGCAGTTGGAGGATTAAATAAGTTAATGTGACTGCAACTCATTCAACCAGCCTGTACGGATCATGTGCTGGGAACTAGCTTGTGACCAGAAACCACAAGGAACAGAAGCCAGAAACCCTTACTGGCCTGTGCTTTACATTGTAGCATGAGGTGACAAACAACAGAAGTAATAATGACCAAGGGAGAGGCAAAAGCAGCATTGTAGAGGTGGTGTTGAGGAAGCTGGAGGCAGTGGCAGGCGCTCAGGGAGGGCCAGAGAGACACGGCGGCTCCCAGCCTCCGGCCGGTGGCAACAGATACTCAGAGCTGCCTGGCCTGTCCCCAACCAGATAGATACACTGCTGATATTTGCTTAAGCGAGAACCAAAACAGTAGTTTGTTGTTGGTTTTTTTTTTTTTTTAATACTTGTCTGGACTTTGGCCAAATTTTTAGTTAAATCCAGTTACAAAAATTTGTTATGCTTTTACATCCAACGTTTATTGTAAAGAATTGCTATAACTCACCATTTTAGCAGAAAGTTTAAGTGGCAAATATTCTCACATAATTGGCCCTTGGACAACACAGGTTCGAACTGTGGGGGTCCACTTACATGTGGATTTTTTCAATAAATACAATATAGGATTGTACATGTACTTTCTCTCTCTTATTATTCTCTTAGTAATATTTTTTCTCCCACTTTATTGTAAGAACAGGGATATATTTAATATATGAAATATGTGTTAACTGACTGTTTATATTATCTGCAAGGCTTCTGGCCAAAAGTAAGCTATTAGTAGTTTAGTTTTGGGGGAGTCAAAAATAACATGCAGATTTCTGACTATGTAAAGGTTGAGGGTCAGCACACTGACCCCCATGTTATTCAAGGGTCCGCTGTAGTCTCAAGAAAGGAACTCACCGGCCTTTCTCTGTCTTGTATTATAATGAAGATGAACTATAGGAGCTTCAGTCCAATGACCAAAATAAGGGCAAGTCTGGTATCCATGCTAAAATTCAGACACCTATCACCTCAAATTATTTTTGAGAATAGATGAGCTATAAAAAGAAATAAAATTAATAGAACAAAAATGAATGCAATTTTATTTTTAATTGTATGTAATCATTACAATGAAGCAACTTGAAACTTGAGTTAAGTGGGTTAGAATAAAAAGAAGTGTTGCTTCACAGAGCTCATAGTCCCAAGATCCTACACCAGTGAGAAAGACAACCTGCTGAAAGGAAGAAGATATTTGCAAATGACATATCTGATGAAGGGTTAGTATCCAAAATACATAAATAATATATACAACTCAACACCAATAAAACAAATAATCCAATCAAAAATAGGCAAAGTACATGAATAGATACTTCTCTGAAGAAAGCATCCAGATGACCTAAAGACACATGAAAAGCTGTTCAACATCACTAAGCCACAGAGAAGTTTAAATCAAAAGCACAATGAGATATCACCTCACACCTGCCAGAATGGTTGAAACAAGATAGGAAACAGCACATGTTGGCAAGGACGTGGAGAAAGGGGAACCTCTTGCACTGTTGGTGGGAATGCAAGCTGACCCAGCCACTCTGGAAAACAGTATGGAGGTTCCTTAAAAAACTAAAAAAAGTGACGAGCTCTGAGTAACGTACAGAACTCTTGAGTCATTATCTTGTATACCTGAAACTACTTTAACACTCAATGATAACAATATTGGAATTAATTTTTTTAAAAGAAGTGCAAAAAAGTAAAAATGGTTTGGGGAGATAATGAAGAACAGCTTCATAAGTGAACCTTGAACATCAGCACCAGGTCAAATAGAAAGGGCCATTTCTTAGAGCATCCCCGGATCTACTTGTCAGCATTAGAAACGAGGCTTTTGTGGACCAGGTTCTCACCCAGAATGGCATGTGCTCCCCTCCCCTAACTTTAAGGTGAACAGCCCCCTCTAGACTATAGAATGAGTGTAGGTAAAATGTGACAACATGTGGGATTGGGGTGTATGGGTCTTTCCTCATGTTAATGATAAAAAGAGAAGCGGGATTGATTTTTTTCAATAAAAATGTGAAATCAGTCTTCCCACCTCACTTTAAAACTCTGGAAATTACACTCAGACCTTGGTTGAACAGACAAACAGAAGCTTAGGGTGTAGAAGGCTAAGGAATTATTATAGAATCCCACATGTGGATGGAAAATTGGATAATCCAGGATTCTCAGCTTGAACTTCAAACACTCTGGAGAAAAGTGACCAGTCTATAAAAGAATCTAATTATAAATTCCCATACTTCAGTGAAAATATGCCCACTGGGAAAGTTCAGTGAGGACCAATTTATTTCCTACAATGAATTTAAGTTTACAAATGCATTCTAAATTTGTCTATCACCCAGGGATTCTTGTAACCCAAGACAGCAAAACAGCAGGATGCATTCTGCTTCTGAGATAACCAGGATCCCTTTGCCTTATTGGGATCCTGCCAAGCAGCGTTCCAGAACCGCATTTATGCTAAAGAAAATGTCTCTTCGTCCATCATCCCATTGGTACTGTTTCTATACATTCAAGGTGACCGTTACCTTATACACACACACACACACACATGCATGTTTTATAAAGATACAGCTTTAGATACGTGTATGTGTGTGTATAAAATTCAAAGGAAACAATTTAAACTTTAAATAGTCCAAATATTTAGTGAAGATTAGCTAGGAATTTGAAATATGGTGGATAACTATTTTCGAACCTGCTAAAAATATACTTATGTTCAAACAGCAACATTTTATTTCACTGTACCCTTATCTAGCATATCCTCTGTGGCTCATTTGTAGCGGGTCACACGCCAGGAGAAACTGTAAGCAATCGGAGTCCTTCACAAGAACAGTTTTGATACCTATCAATAGGTCACGATCCTTTCTTGAGCACAGTTCAGCAGTCCTGCGCTCAGTTTCGTTCTCTCAGGAGATTTAGGATTTAGAGTCCCAGATCTGGGACCTCTCCTGGACTCAACAGAAGCTCTGCTTGTCTCTGCTCCTTCCTTGTTCCCAACATGAGAAGCTGGAGGCCACATGTTGATAGACACAGAGGTTTGGGTTCAGTCCTACAGAAAAGCCAGGTTATGCAACAGGGACCTTTCTCCTTAGTTGTATGCTTGGGATCACTGTTCTAGATGGCCTCCATTATAACCTTTGGTCTTGGCTTTATTGCTGCTGTCTACCGGCACCTAAGGTCCCACACAGGAACATCTGGTTGATGACAGATGCTTCTCAGTCAACGGGACTCCTTCTAAGTCTCTTGGGCCCAAAGGAGAAGTTTTGATTGAAAACTGACCTCTCATGCTTCAAGCTGCACAAAGCTTTCCCAGAAACAGCTCTCGGATGAGTCTGGGAAGCCACATCGAGTCCTGCTACAAACCAACTACTTCTGCTCTTCATACAAGAATTCAGCTTCCCTGTACAATGGGCCCCAGTAACCCCACGCCGCTCAGCTCCTGCAGCCATGGTCAGTTCTTTCCCTCCTTCTTGTTAGTTAAAAAAAAAAAAAAAAAAAAAAAAAAAAAATTACCATGAATTTAAAAAGAACTGCCCAAATTTTAATAAGTTCTTTTCAGTCCTGACTAAGACATAACCAGGTTATTTTCTGATGTTTTGCACGAAAACACTAACACTGGAGGCTAATCTCTTTGGGTCCCGGGATGGAGAAGCACTGAGAACTTGAGAACCACTAACGTGGGGATATGTTCTTGGTATTATTGTATCTTGCCCTATTTCTTTGAAATTCACTGTTGTTTCCCCCTGTAAATCTATCTTTCCCATCCCTTTGTTTTGTGTCTGCAAATCGCAGTGATCTGAAAACATAAAGGGAGTTGATTCAAAGGTTTCGGGAAACTTTGCAAAGAGCCCATGCCCCCCCACTCCTGCCACCCGGGGCTCCGTTGTCAGGTCTGAATCTGATCCCTGTGTGGAATGGGCCGATGCGTGCTTCCCCCAGCTCCTTTTCAGACCTGTCTGGAGCTGGTTGCTGTGAGAACAATCCCAAACACACTCAAATCCATAATTGCTTCAGAGCCATTTTTTTCCCCTAAAGTTTCTCACATGTCCTTTGTAGGTCAACCTCCCTCATCAGCCTAGGAGCCGTCCAGCTTCCACAAGGTGAAATGATTACAGAAACATCTTCAAGCTTTGGGCAGATCCTCTAGAAGGATAGTTTAATGTTCATCCGGTTGAAAGGACACTTTTAAATTACAAAATGCCAAAAGAAAAAAAAATTATGTTCCTCATTCCAAGCTTAAATAAACAATCTGGATATACCTAGTAACTACAAAAAAAAAAAAAAAGCCTCTTAAATCAGATTAATACATTCCCAGACTTCAACTCATCTAAATGGAAAAAAAATGTACAAAATGATATTGGTGGTTTAGAAGATAGATGGTGTTTATAAATGATAACCCTTAAAAAGACATCATTGGACCCCCTGTCTATTAGTCTGGGTGGGAAAACTCAGGTTGTGGAAACTGTGTGGTCACATACATGCCTAATAAATGGACTCTTCCTACAGGAGATGGAAGGATCGTAAGGGCTTATGGATGGGCAAAGCCAGGAGCAGCCCGCTGGTGGGGGGCTCCCTCCCGCACACAGGAGCAGCGCCCTACATGTGAGCTTCACGCGAAGAGGGCACGACAGCCGGGCTATCTGCACGCCTGGGAGGCTGGGTCTGATGCCGTTGTCTCTCCCAGTGGAAAGTGGCCACTTAAGGGAAATCACGGATGGATAATGGGCATTCGCAGTGGTTTCGAGGAAGCACCTAGGCAGAGAGTGGGAATAAAAGGAAAGGTCCGTGGCGTCTGTTGTGGGTACGAGTTTAATGCGCACTGAGCCTAGTCCCCCTCAGGCTGAGGCTGTCTTGGCTCTGAACACGCACCGCAGGCCACCCTAGAGAACCCTGATGGACACAAACCCAGCGTGTCCACTTTGTGAGCCACCTTCCCACAAGTGTCCCACACGGGAGGTCAATTACGCCCCCGTCCACATCCAGGCACTCTGCCCCAGCGGCTGCTCCTTCAGACTTCCCACGCCTCAGCTATCACCTCATCCCCAGCACCGCTTGGGCTGGAAGAGCTAAGTCACCCTTGCACTGATCACCAAATTAGTATATTCTTCCCCAAAGGGCTGTCCCATTTCCTCCTCCTCGGCCGAGTCCATGAGCAAATGTGAGTAACGGCCCTACTTGGTGCTACCCCTTCTGAACTTCATGCAATGTGTAGTGTAATGTGTTGTTCACATGGAGTATAGGCCACCCCTGGTCTGTCCTTCTCATGCCTCCTGTTGTCTCGAGGAGACTGAACCATGTGTCCCGACGACTCTGCCAGATGACTGGCCCCTGCAGGATGGGCATTATTAGATCTGGCTGGTAAATCATAGCTCTGACCCACACCATACATGTGTTCAGCCAGCGGCTCAAACTCCTCAGCATATCAAAACAATCCTTCCCAGTTGAAGAAAAGGATGTCATTCCAATACCACAGCTCCTGCTCCCCATAAGTCCACTCCTGGGGTCCCTGAGCCTCACCGGAAAGCTCCACCCAGGTAGCTGTCCAGCTTTGTCTTGTTCTCCGGTCCCCTCTCATCCGGGCTCCTTCGTTGCCTAGAGCAACACCAACCACAATAAATGTCAAGATCGGTGAGACATTTTACGTTCTCTTTTTATACCAAATTACTGAATTCCAGTATTCATTTTTCACTTCTAGCACATCTCAGTTCAGACTAGGCCAGGTTCAGGTGCTCGGTGGGTACACCCAGCCCGTGTGCGGACACTGGCAGGAGCCAGGCTAGACGATGAGCTCGCTGCCCACGGCCACACGGCCACGCTACTGGCCTCGCAACTCTGTGTTCAGATGCGGGCCCCACAGTACCTCTTACCACTTCTCAGTGTCCACCACACACTGCTAAACGACTAACACAAGTACTTGCTGTGCATTTGTCCGCTCGGGTGCCATGACAAATACCGGGTGGGGGCTAAGACAACAGAAATGTATTTTCTCCCAGCTCTGGAGCCTGGAAGTCCAGGTAAAGCCTGGCCTCTGGGAAAGTCCCTCTCCTTGGCTTGCAGATGGCATGATTCTGAATCCTCCCACAGACGTCCCTCCCAATGTGTCTGTGTCCTAATGCCCTCTCCTTACAAGGACACCAGTTACGTTAGATGAAGTTTCCCCTATATGCAGTCATTTTACTTTGATCATTTTTTGAAGACCCTGTCTCCAAAGACTGTCATATCCTGACGTGTCAGTGCTGAGGGATTTGATATGAATTGTAGGGAGACACAGGTTAGCCCATAACCCTGGACCATCCTAGAAGGTCCTTAGTGACAATAGAAGTCATACATCCCCGTCCTCTGGCGTTTCCTAATCTCTAAGCAGATTTTATGCCCGGTTCCCCTTCGGACGTCCTGCTGTCCACTCAGCTCTCACCTCCTGCCAGTCCCCAGACGTGGAAGCCGCCTCCGCCCCGGAGACCCGTGAGCCTCTCTAGCTACAGGTCGGAAACTGTGGCTTCATTAAATCTCTGGTTGCTTCTCAGTTGCCCAAACAACCAAACCTTTTAAAACTCATGTCATCACGGAAAACCCTAAATCCTGTTCTGAATCCCTGTTGAGTTTCCAGTGAACCTGATGATGTTTGTTTGCGTGTTTGGCAGGAGGCATTTATGATTTCCTCTTTACTAAGGAAAGTCCAGGTGAGAAGGAGCGACACAATGAGTGGACCAGGAGCATCTCATGGACAGACATACCAGGAAGCACCGGGTCCCTACGTCCTGTCCCCTCATGTCTGGCCTGGCTCCATGGTCCCTGGAGAGGTGGACAGGGGGTGGGCCTCTGCCTCCCTGAGGCAAGCGGCTGCCTCCAGTCCAGGCTGCCGTCCTCAGTCCCTGGCTCTCCGCTACCTGCTTCTTCTGCTCCAAAGCCTAGGACAGAAACACCCCTTAGAAATCCCGGCCTCACTCTGCGATCACCCTGTCTGCTGCCTCGGAACCAATAGCCATCTTCTCCTTCTGTCCCCTAATGACGTGGACAAGGAGTGGCGAGACCTGGATCTTTCTCCTTCTTCCGACCTTGATAATTGTTTCCAACCTTCATTCACTTCACTGTGAACAGACAGAGGCCCTTATCCTGTGTGGATGGCAATGGCTTCTTTTTTTTAACAAAAAAAAACACGCTATTTTGTTCCTACTTCTGCCATATGTGAACACTTTACTTTGTCGAGAAAAGGGAATCTTAGGCTAGAAATATTTTTTTATTATTCATTTTTTTTTCTACTGTTTAAGTTTTGTTATTCCTCTCCCAGAGTTTAATGGATGCCACCTTTCCCAACATGCCCTTCAGAGAGCAGTGGCCAGACGGTGGGGGGGCTCCAGTTGGTCCAGGTGACTAACAAGCAAATATACCTTAATTATTAGCAGTCGGTAGAAAAAGGATGGATTGAGTGTTTGTGCCTTTTTTTTTTTTTTTTTTAGGTTGACTCCACACAAGGCACGGAACCCAATGCGGTGCTTGAACTCATAACCCTGAGATCAAGACCTGAGCTGCAATCTAGAGTCACGGGCTTAACCGACGGAGCCACCAAGACGCCCCATGGGTGTCTGCTCTTTAAGAATACACCCCCAGAGTAATAGTTTTCTGAAGGAAAGATGATCACTGGCAGGACTATCCTTAGCCTCCCTAGTTTCTGCTTGGGGCCAGGGAAATGGGATGTGGTTGGGGCTCAGAGGATATGGGTCCCTGGGGGCAGCCTCCCAAAGAGGAGCAGCTCCTCAGGGAGTTGATGTCGATGGTTTGTGCCAGCCTGGCACACCCCAGGAGGCTCCATCGGGAGGGAGCTTCTCTTTCATCCTGCTATAGTCTCAGAATGAAGAAAAGGGGGTCTAGATGAGGACAGACAATGCCCATCTCACACTAAATCAGAAATCCAGGAAACTAAGGTCAATGTTCCCCAGCCTCAGGGGCGGAGCCGTGATCCAGTGGGTCCAGACTGCACGAAACACTTGGTTTCCGCCTGTTCTAAGTCATTCAGTCTCCTCTGAATGGAATGCCAAAGCCAAGTTCCATTTGATGGACAGGTGGATGGACGGATGGATGGACGGATGGATGGACGGATGGATGGTGAGCGATCGTGACCTCAGGTTGGCTCCTGTCACTGGGAAAACCTGTGGAAGGTGGAGGCGCCGTGTGGACATTCAGAGGCACCGTGAGTTCCTGGCACACTCTCGGGCTCAGCAGGGCTGCTCTGATTCGGGTGTGTGCAGAGTTGAGCTGCGTGGAGCAGGGCTGACCTCGGGCTTTGTACCCTCCCTCCCACAAGGAGCGCTGGCCTGGACACTGCAGGGTTAGACCCGCAGGGCCTGTGCTCCTGCCCCCGGGGGATGTCATCGGACGGGGGATTCCTGCACGTTCGGTCCACTGCTTCATTGGTCCCAGGAGGGAGCTGAGCAGAAGCACCTGGTCTGGTGAAGCCCCTGATGGCTGCTGGCCTCACAACAGAGATCTGAAGGCGAGGAGGCGGGGGCCTGCCATTACCCCAGTGAACTCACAACCTCAGCAAGGTAAGCACAGTCGGTCGTGTGTTGGCTTGACGGAGAGAAGGAGGGAGGCCCGTGGCTGGCCACCCCCCAGCGCACAGTTGTCGTGGAGCCCAGGCCTGGAGCGGACTCCCCTCACCCAGGCAACTTGCCAAGGTCTTCGAGGGCCCTATCTGCTTCACCGCGCTCCGCAGCTCTCCTGAGGCAGGTGTTGTTGGCCCGGGCTGCGAACAAGGGAGCAGAGATCCGGTGCTTACGTGACTTAGGCAGTATCTGCCGGTCAACAGAAGGACCGGCTTTGAAGCTCTGAAGCGGTGTTTCTCCTCCCTGACAGCCGCTCATGTTAGGACTCTGCCACCACACACTTTCTCTTATGCCCCCCCATTGTCCCCCTCAAAGCTTCCATTCAAACCGCACCTCCTCTGAGGGTTCCCTTGACACAGCAAGAGGTCTTAATGGTCTCCTCAAATATCACAGCTGCCCCGATGACACAAAGCACTCTGCTGTGGTGACAATCTTCCCTTAAATGTGCTACTCTGGGGGTCTGAAAGCCTAGAAGAGAGGGACCATATAGCTGGACCCTATAGCAGCCAGCACAGGACAGACAGCGCATACTCATCACCACCCGGAGAGAAGAAGAAGGAGAGAAGAGAATAAGGAAGGGAGGGGAGAGGGAGGGAGGATGGAGAGAGGGAGAGAGAGAAGGAGGAAGGGGAGAGGGAGGGAGGGAGAGAGGGAGGATGGAGAGAGGGAGGGAGGGAGGGAGGGAGGAAGGAAAGAAGGAAGAGAGAAAACAATAGAGAAAGAAAGAAAGGAAGGAAGGAAGGAAGGAAGGAAATAAAGTATAAGGCTGTTAAAGTCAATGATTACAAACTTGCAAACATTCCTGTCCAGTGGTTGGTGACTCCCTCACACAGGAGCTGGGGTCTGCCCCCACACGAAGGAAACCAGAACTCACTTCCCAGACCCACCCTCAGCTAGGAGGCGAGCACTATCTCCACCAGTCAGCGTATTGGAATAGGCATGATTAGGCTTCTCTTCAGGAACTAGAGAATCTAGAAAGTAGATAGATGCCTTGTGGATTCTAATCTGGTGATGGGGAGAGCGGAGCCCCAGGGCCAGCCGTGGTGTCCGTGCTGAGCCCCAGCAGGGCTGTGTCTGCAGTGGGCAGTGGGCCTTCCGCTGGAAACTCACGCAGTGTCCGTGGGCAGTTCTCCTCTCTGCAACACCTCAAAGGAGGATTCTCTTGCCCTGTGCGACACTGAGTGTCTCTACCCCGTTTCAGTACTTTTTTTCCCTGTTTAAACTATCTAGAAGTGACTGGTTACATGTCACCAACAGCCCCAATGGCATTAGGCATGATAAAGAAAATACAATGCCATTAAAGCTGTAACAGATTCAAGCGGGCTTCTTCAGTGGATGCAAAACTGACGAGCGGAGGTTTAATAAATAATAACTATGTACATACACTCAAAATTATTTGTTAATTACAAACAGAATAATAGCTTTACAACGGGTTACCCTAGCACAGACTTAACCAAGTAATCTCAATTAACATCTCTAATAATGGGACAAACAGACATCATGGGCCTACACACATGATGCTCTGAGAAGGAAGCATTACTTCTGTAGTACTCTTACGAAAACAACAACAACAACAAAAACGTAACCTGAATTCAGTAGTGAGGAAGTATGCGACAAACCCAACTTCTACAAAATAACTAAGCTGAATTTTTCATGTCAAGGTCACAGAGGACAAAGGAAGAGTGAGTGTATTTTCTGGATTAAAGAGGACTAAATATCCATTTCCGCAGCCCAATGCAATGCGGTGTTCTCAATTGGATCCTACAGTAGAAAAAAGAAAGGTAACTATGGTGAACATCATTGGGAAAATTAGTACAATTTGAATATGAACCGTGAATTCAGGGATACACGGATAGTGTTATATCCCCGTGACTTTTCTAGATTTGGATTCATCTTCTATGGTCTGTAAAGCCCTTCAGCCAAGAAGATGCACTGTGTTGAGTTGAGACCTTTATCTAGTGGACATGCTAGAGATGAGAATTCTACATCTCAACCCTGAAAATTCCAGTGTGTCCATATTTCCTCTAAATGTTGCTCATAAAATGCCCTGTTCTTGCTTTGGCTCATTACAGAGCTAATGGAAGCCAGCTGAATGCTCAGCATTCTGCCTCAAAATACAATTGTTCAAATCCAAATGTTTATTCAGTACATTTGCTGGCTTGACTTTCCACGCACAATGGTTTTACAAATCGGCCCATCACTCCATGACATGGGCCACCACGACTTCAGCCTCCTAAGAAACTCCATCCCATTTTTCCAGTCTGGTCCTCCACTCAGTCCCGGGGGACAGGAGGCTCTCCAGGTTTGTGTTGTGGAAGTCCTTCTTCTACCCAGCAATTTCTGCAGTAGTTACCTACTGTCCTGAAAAGGAGGTTTTGCAAACGATCCTAACATGCAATGCTGGAAAGCAATTTATTATTTGCTCACATGTCAATGGTCATCTGGAGAGATGTACTGATCCCAGAGGAGCTCCTGGTCGGTGCCTTGGAGCCCAGGCCATCTCACATGCTGGGGGTCAGCTGGCTGTTGTCAGTCTATGACTGCTTCAGTGAGGATCGTCAGCATGACTGGGATCTGAGCCATGGGTCCCTCAGCTCCCTAGAGCCCTCCATGTTACCACAGTGAATTCAGAGATCGAAAGGAGAGCCTTTGTAATCGTGCAGGAGTGCACTTGGAAATTCACATGTACTGTGCAGCTCAGTACTCACCCAAAATTGGTCAAGATAAGTCACACGGCTATGTCCAAAGCAAAACTGGACAGAAATGAAGTTACAGGGAGTGGATACAGGGAGACCCCAAGTTGGGATCTTTGTTCAATCAACCTACTGTAGAGTGACCTAATTAGCAATGAAGAAACAACTGCAAATCAGGGGGAAATGCAACATTTGCACAGGGAGCACCTGGTAAATGCAGTGTCTATATAGAACACAACATGTGTGGGGTGTCTGGGTGGTTCAGTGGGTCAAAGCCTCTGCCTTCTGTTCAGGTCACGATCCTGAGGTCCTGGGATCGAGCCCCACATAGGGATCTCTGCTCAGTGGGGAGTCCACTTCCTCCTCTCTCTCTCTCTGTCTACCTCTCTGCCTACTTATAATCTCTGCCTGTCAAAGAAATAAATAAAATCTTAAAAAAAAAAAGAGTAGAACATTTGCACAGGGAGCACCTGGTAAATCCAGTATCTATATAGAAAAAAAAAAAAAAATCGAATCTTGGCCTCTACCTCCCAACAAAGATATAAATTAAGTTGAATTGGACCACAGACTTGAATGTGGAAGGTAAAACAAGGAAGCTTCCAGACACATTCCCTTTGATTTATGCCCAAACTTCTAGGAGTTGCCTTTGAAAACACAGATCAGTTCATCAAAGTTCCCTCCTCTGAAATGTGAAATGTCCCTACTGTCTTCAATACTTTAGCTTAAATCCCTTGGAAACCTGACCTCAAGCCCCATCCCGAAGGTGAGCCCCTCCCCACGACCTCATGTGATCATGGCACTGGAAAGAAAGCCTGTTTCCTCCTTTGCCTGGTTGCTCTCCACCGTCTTTAATAAGTGGGATATTAATTATAAAGTTCAGAAAATATTAAGCCACTGAAACATGCCAGTGTCCCCCAATCAGGGGCAAAATTGATTTCCTTGTCCTCTGTGCCCTCCTTAATTTTATTCAGAGTCACGTTGTTCCCTCCTGGCCTCTGTGAGCACACACTGCGACTCATACTGCCTCCCAGGGCTGGGCACCTCCTGCTTCCTGCCTGACGGACAGACAGTGCCTGTAGGGGGGAGGAACCTGTGGAATACCGTGAGGGGAGGGCGCTTGGAATCCGACAAGGTCGCAGGGTCAGAAAATGTGTAAGTTAATTTTTACTGCAAAATAAAAGAGCCGTTACAAAGGGGAATTACTGGGCCAAATGCCAATCAATGATATGACAGTGTGACCACGTTTCGTTCTTGGTCATCCTAAACGGTCGCTTTTTGTGGCCTTCCACTTTACAAGGCTTAGCAGGTTTACTTATCTCTTGTAGAAAATTATATCTGTCTATCTATCTATC
Source organism: Martes martes (assembly GCF_963455335.1). NCBI lineage: Eukaryota > Metazoa > Chordata > Mammalia > Carnivora > Mustelidae > Martes > Martes martes. The sequence continues at coordinate 162,159,598 of NC_137892.1, read as the reverse complement.
TGTCTATCTGTCTGTCTTTCTGTCTGTCTATCTATCTATTTTTAATTGCTGGTTACGTGCTCATAGAAGCCTCTTCTGTTGGCAACTACTTACAGCTCCGCTAACCCCATCCAGCTGAAATATATATATATATATATATTCATTAAAATATATAATTGTAGAGGTAATATATAACATTGTACTCTGTCCATTGCTAGGGACAGGAGACAAGGAAGGATGTTAGATTCTTCATGGACCAAGTAATTAAAGTCTGATAATTGCTTAACTAGGTTTTCCACTGAGTCTCTCATTTTCATTTTCATTGAGGGGAATCAGTCCTATAAAAGTAGTGGAGAGTGTCCTAGACCTTTCTAGACTTCATGGCTGAGCATGGTTGGATGACCCAGAGGGGACGCTTTAAACCAATACAGAACATTTTGCAGAGTACATGCCCACAGGTGCCTCTTCTGTTTACAACTACGTACACCCCCACGAACCCGCACGGCTGAAATAAGGGTCTTGGGCTATGTCTGTTGTTTAGAATAAGGGACATGTTTATTCCCCGCAGTGTCAATAGTCTTGAAATGATTTTTCAGACAAGCCATGCCAAGGATTATTTATCTTTAGAGAAGTCTATACAGTATTGATATTTACCTTTGTTTTATTTTTCCCTCTATACATGATTTAAACATAGGAAAATACCAATATTTGAGAATCTGAGATAATTAATGTAGGAGTTAGATTGAGGTCTACCTTGCCACACTCATTGGTTATGATTCAAACAGTAGTCCTTTCGTGGTCAAAGATTCAGATTGTTTTTCTCTCTAATTACTCATTTTGATTCATGGCCAGAAACTAGCCATGGGTGAGTATATGCAGAATAGAATTCGATGCTGGTGGATGCTGGGAGTGTGATCCACAGAAGTGTGGACCCTGGGAGTGGGACCCACCAACCCCCGGGAGTGGGACCCACCTAGGGGACGTTGCCAAACCAAGTTCTCCTTTACTTTTAGGTACACTTCAAAGTCAATACAAAGAAGCTTGACGGCTCCAGTAAAACTTGGCTCAGCTGTTAGTGGAAGAACCAGGACATGCCACCCAACAGCGGAGGCTGAGTTCCTGAAAACTGTAGAGGAATTGCTTTGTAAACCCCAGAAACTGTTGCCTAAAAACATAGTGCTGTGCTTAGAGGCATTTTCCCTCTTCCAAAATGAAGTTTGAAGTTTTAGGACTGCTGTTTCAGAGGCCTTTCCTCCCCAGGGATTGGAAATCCACCTGGGTAGTCCACATAACGTCCACATACAGCGAAATGGGAAAGAGTGTAACCACTTGCTATGCTGCAGAGGTGCTGTCTGTACGCACAAAGCCCAAGAGGCTACAACTGGATCTGGAGGCTGGGTTGAAAGGGTGAATTCAGCACAGGCGGGCAGACAGCAGCTGCTTCGGAGGTTCAGATGTGTCACCACATGGCCAGGGCGGAGCAGCCACCATCACTCCGGTGTCGACCCCACAATTAAAGCGAGCATTCACAATCACTGCTCCATGTTCAACTCTTGTTGGTTTGATAAAGAACAGTTCTATCAAGGAAGCACATCTGCTTGGGGTTCTTAGATGTAAACTAACCACGGATTACTCTGAGTTTAAAAAGCCCACAGCAAATACAGCTAGACTTCATGCTTCGTGTGACTGTATGGAGCTTCAAAGGACTTGAAGGGATGTTTCCATCACCATGTGTAAACCATCTGGACATTATCACATACCTGGCGATTCTAAAGCACCAGTAGTTCTTGAACAACTTCAAGGGATAATTTTAAAATACCCTAGAAGATGTATAAGGCCATGGATTTGAATCCTTGTCCCTTCCAATTTATTGCTGAAAACCAAAACTGATGTAACAAGGAGAATACCTTTTACACTATAAAGAAGTCCTGGTCCCATGGATATGGGCAGAAATCGACAAGATCACCCTGCATGAGCTATCCATGCATTCTGCAACTGGTTTGAAAAGAAACAGACTTTCAAATCAATGAGTTGATATGCTCATTAAGAGCGCCAGAATCAGTAACCCATGTCAACAGGACCTACGGGCCGGGGATGGGAGGGGCTTGCGTTCTGTTCGCATGAATAACAGTGTAACCAAGTTGCTCAAAGAGCTGGTACAGAGGTGCTGGGAGGGTTCGGGGTTTGGGGGGGAGAGGGCTAGAGTGTGACTGACAGGAAACTGGAGCTATCAGAGAAGCCACGGGTCCTGCAGAGTCAGCCACTCAGGACCGCACAACGGCGGTTTGGGATGGTTACCGTGGGAGAAGCCTTAACACCCACCTTAGGGAGAGGATCTCTGTACCCATGTCAATCTCAGAGTCCGTGCTGGACGTGGAATGAACAGGTATGTGACCGCATTTGGTAAAGTATTATATGCTACCTTAGTCAAAGTTGTTGTTGACTCACGGAATATCCTCAGATTCTGAGGGGTAGAGCTGAAGTGATGTGCCACCCGCAGGCTTGCTCCCCCCAGGGTCCTATGCACGTGGCGCCATAGCGATGGATGTGTCAGGGAACTTACGTCTCTTTCACTCTAGAAGGATTTTAGGCATCAGCAGGCAGCTGGCTTTGTCCTTAGTTGGTCCAGGTGGGACTTTACAATACTTGCCCTGAATTCTTCCTGGGTGTGGTTCCATTTTGCACTTGAAATGTTCCTGGGTAAAAGAGAAGGAGTGATGTTAATGGCATACAGTTTTGAGGTCTATCAGCCAAATTTCAGATGGATACTTTCTTTTTGCACACATTTTCTCATGCAATTCTTGGTTAGCCTCTTAGCGAAAGAAGAAAATGCCAGTGTCGCCGACACATCTCCAGCCTGCAATGAGACTAAGTCAATTTCCTATCAGTTTCAGAAGCTGTGTTCATATATCTGGTCTATATTTGAAGAGTTCACTTTAAAATTGTTTATTAGTACGAACAAATTAGATAAGCATGGTTGTAAATTACAAGTAAATTGAAATATTTAATTTGAATTAACTTTAATATAGAATTTTGTTCCACTCAATATTAACCACACTGGTTACATTTACATAACTCAGTTGGAACCATACTAGTTGTAAATGTTGGGTAAGGTGCCTAATGAATGTCCCAGAGTCTGACAAAGGCCTGAGCTGCAGACCCACAGTGGCTGGCAATCTTCCCAGAGACAATTATTTGATATCTAAAAACCAAGAAGTGGGGTTTTGGGAAAAGAAGTTTCCAGCCTCTGGCTCCCTCGGGACCCTCCTAAGCCCTGCAGTGTGATCAGACAGAAAAAGCAAAGAGCCATGTGCCCTGGAATGTTTAAATTAAAATAAATTAAAAATAGAAGCTCCAGGGAGCTGCAAATTGGAAGAAAAACTATTCCCAGATAATAAATATTTCAAATATCTTAACAGAGGAAGCAAAATTGCCCTGCAAACAGAATTGGTAAAATCCCCTTTTTAATTTTAATATCAACCAAGGGAATTTGCAAAATCTGAGAAAACGTGCCTGGCCAAGTGTACAAGTGCTTGTGCACATGCATGAACACACACACGCGCGTGCACCGGAAACTGGCTCCCCTGGCGGCTAGAGTGAAAGGGGGGATGCTGGGGAGTGGGGGTGGGATGTTGGGGAGTGGGGGGGATGCTGGGGAGCAGGGGGGGATGCTGGGGAGCAGGGGATGCTAGTTCTGGATGTTGGCAGTTTGTGGGGAGACGAGGCTGATTGGAACGAAGACCAGACCTCCTCAGTTCTGCAGTGGGTTAGCTTTGATCTGTGTTGAACTTGTTTCTCTGTGGTGCTGTTTCTCTATGGTGTAGCAAATATACATTTTGCCACAACTGAGGAGCCAGATGTTAAATAACACTTTCTTTTGGTCTCAGCTGAGCCCACAAAGCTAAGAAAGATCTCAGGTTTGCTACATCCTGAAGATGGATGGTGAACCGTGCATGCTGTATATGTGATAGCCCAAAACCATTCTGAGACCCTGAACTCACTCACCTCCAAAGTATAAAGGAGAATGTTAACAATTTACAGGAAAACAGACAGATTGAGGATTTACTGAGCAAAATTAGTGAAGTGTTTTGCATTCCTTTTGCACCTTAAAACAAAGAGTCTTGGAGGGACCGAACATACTTCTGCTGGAGTGGAGACTCGGAGCTAGCTCCCCATCCTTGCCTGGCTGGGTCTTTGTGAGCTCCAGGAACTCCATGGCCAGGTGCCTCCTTGGGGAGAGAACTAAGCGTATGTCTCCTGGGGACCAACACTGGGCTCTCATGTGGGCAGGTGTAAAGATGGAAGCTGGTGGGAGCACTCCTGGTGGCCGAGTGAGCAGAGACACCCTAGTACCAACAGCAGGTGGGACATGATGCTGACCTGTTCTACAGCCTGAAATAGCCCGACTTGTGCTGGGGTGTCCCTAATACTGGCCCCTTTGTGCCGAGCTGTCAGTGCACATTCTAACGGGACACGGGCATCCCTTACTTAATCACCTGCTGCCCTAGCCTGTGTTTGCCACACATCTGACAGGCATGGACTGACAAGGGAATCTTCTAGACCTAGGGCATAAGGACTGGAGAAAGGAGCGGACCACAGAGAGCAAATAGGAAGAATCAACGTGGCAAAGCAAATGATAGATATGGGGTGAAGAGAAGAGTGAAAAGATCTCCAAGGATTCAAGTTGGGTCCGTGAGAGTAGGAATATCATTACCAAAATTGGAGAAATTGAGAGGGGCGTGTTTGGAGAGGTTGTGGTAAGGTACAGAGATGTGCAGCAGACAGACAAGCAGGTGGCTAAGGAGGTGAGAGGAAATCTAACTGGAAAAACAGAAATGACTCGATTCTTAATCCATCTGTGAAGCTCTGGTGAAGAGAGAGCGGGGGAGAGGTGATTTTCTGAGTGTATCTTCTGTTTGTTGTAAAAAGTAGAACACGTATTACTATATCAATTGTTAAAAATGCTAAGGATCAAAAAGGGCAAAAAGGGTGCCAGGGCTTGTAGGTGGGAAACAAGGTTTAGCTGAGCCTGAAGGACAGCAGGTGGTAGGTCTATGTGGTCAGAGAGAGAAGCAATGTCAGCAGAAGCAGCAGGGTGATACGAGAGGTGGAGGCAGGAAGCCGGGAGACGGTTCACACTCGCAGATGCCACTGTCTGACAATCGGGCACAGGAGAGGAAACCATTGGGGATGGGTGTCATCCAGCCTGATGGAGAGGGGAGGGGTTGCATCTGGCACTAATTTTGATGGATATGTTTGTTTCTGGTATTCAGCGAGGGCGGAGGGGTTTGAAATCTGGGAGGTTTTTCCAAGAGCAGCAGCAAAGACGATGACAGTGAGGGAAGGGAGGCCAGGCAGGGTCCATTTCCCTGGGAGAGAGCGGCTGCGATGATCCCAGGAAAGCCAGGCCTCCTAGCAGTCGTAAAGGAGAAGCACATGGACTTGGGGACAGTTTAGTTGCCAGGAAAAGGAGCAAGGTAAAGCTGAGAAAACCCAGATACTGAGCCTGGAGGTCCAGAATCCTGGTGAGGAGTACAGGAAGAGACAAGGAGGGGAGACTTGGGTTGCGTATTCAGCACGATTGCGAGGCACTGTTGGGACATCCGGATGGACACCCGCCACCAGAAGAAGGAAGCCAAAGCTGGAAAGTTGGAATTGCTCATGGGGAGGGGAGAGTGGGCTCCTAACACAGGTGCCCTCCGGCTTCAGCTCCCACCGGCCTCACCTGGGTGGTGGATGACAGCACAGACTGCTGGGTCCACACCCTGAGAGTCCCTGAGCCAGCAGAGCTGGGACAGGGCCCAGGAACGGACATTTCCTTTCCGGACAACATTGTTGCCGCTTGTCAGACCACCGCACTTTCAGAATCATACCTTAGACAGTAAATTACAAGAGCAGGGGCTGTGGGCGAAGACCCGAGACGCCTCGAGAAAGCATGATTACATGAGCAGCCGTCCCCAAGCTGAGCTCCCCATAAGAACCCAGTGGGGCTCGCAAATACGAAAACCAGGAACGGCCACTCCCTACCCAGGAGAGGAAAGGCTCAGCCCCCTCCCCCCGAGACCCTGGCTGAATTGGCCTTGTCCCAAATAGTGTTGTTGGTATTTTCAAAGCTCCCCATCTACCACTAACATACATTCAGTGTCGAGACACACTGATTAAGGAACTGAGAAGAGAAAGAATAATTTGTTTAAAAAATTTTTTTTGATGTAGTGTTCCATGATTCATTGTTTGCGTATAACACCAGTGCTCATTGCAAAACGTGCCTTCCTTAGTACTTATCACTGGGCTCACCCATCCCCCCACCCCCCCACTGAAACCCTCAGTTTGTTTCCCAGAGTCCATAGTCTCTCATGGTTCGTCTCCTCCTCTGATTTTCCCTGCTTCGTTTTTCTCTTCCTTCTCCTAATGTCCTCCATGCTATTCCTTACATTCCACGTGTAAGTGAAAACATGAAAATTGTCTTTCCCTGCTTGATTTGTTTCACATAACATAATCCCCTCCAGTTCCATCCATGTCGATGCAAATGGTGGGTACCCATTCTTTCCGATGGCTGAGTAATATTCCATTATATATATGAATCACATCTTCTTTATCCATTCATCTGTTGAAGGGCATCTCAGCATCTTCCACAGTTTGGTTGTTGTGGACATTGCTGTTGTGAACATTGGGGTGCACGTGCCCCTTCTTTTCACTACGTCTGTATCTTCGGGGTAAATACCCAGGAGTGCAAATGCTGGGTCATAGGGTAGCTCTATTTTCAACTTTTTGAGGAACCTCCACACTGTTTTCCAGAGTGGCTGCACCAGCTTGCGTTCCCACCAACAGGGTAAAAGGTTTCCCTTTTACCACATCCTCTCCAGCATTTAAAAACAGAGGCAGTTAAGGAGCCCAGGGCATAAATCTAATTCTCTTTTTTATTCCTCAAGGAAAAGGCAGAAAAAAAACATTAGCTTATAGATTCCCCAACTGGGAGGTTGGCAAAGGAGATAAGAAATTGCTCACTGCCATGGCGTCTTCAAGAGATGAACAGTAGCCGATGTGCCAAGAGCATCCGTGCCCATGTCCTGGCCCCAGAAGGACAGTGCTCAAGTCCCCTGAAAATTATGCAGGAGGGTTGCCTGCTGAGGCAAGCGGGAAGGATTTGGTATTAAGGGAGATGCAATGATTTTCTGAACAGACAGATGAATTTAACACTGAACTAAATTCAATGAACATTGAGCTGACTTTAATTTGTTACCAGAAAAATGCATTTCTTGTACACTGGAAACTATTGTTCTGCGTGTAGAATTGTTATTGTTCGAGATGGTGAAGTGCTTGCAGATGATTTAGACTCCCACCCGCTAACTGCAGAATGAGAACGCGGGGCAGCCGGAGCAGACGGACTTGGTCAAGGTGGCCAGGCTGAGAGGGCGGGGCTGAGAGGGCACCACCAGGGCTGGTCCACTCCACCTCCCACATCCCCCAGGGCTCACACGTCTGCTTTCCCTCCCTGGCAAGGAATTCTTCCTCCCATCCTCACGGACGGCCCAGGAAGTTCTCACTTACACACATGCACTGAAATTGAACCCAAGGAAATTAAAATCAAAGCAAACGATTGGCAAACCGGTGAGGTGTCCTCTGTGCTGACATTTCTGCAGACGTCCCTGCCTCTGTGTGAAAGGTGCTCAGAGGAAGAAACGTGTTTTGGGGAATCTGAGGTCGTGGTACCTACAGGATAGTGGGTATCCAGCAATCCTGTGCAGTGGAACGGACTCCATTTCAAGCTACCGTGTTTGTAAAAACAAGACCCCCCAAATACATTCATGAAATCATTTGTATTCTTTCCCGCTCACCTGCAGCTGCCTCCACAGTGCAGGGGTCCGAGTTCCACAAAACGCCTGTTGCAGGGGACGGGGGTAGGAGAAAGGAAGCCTCCCCTTACAGCTCAGAGCTAGGGGTGATTCTACACGGGGCATGAGACCCATGCACTTTGACTTAGAATAAGGGTTCGTTCCGTCTGAGGAGAGCCACGGGGGCAAGGTGGGCTGCAGGCTGTCCAGACGCAGGAAGGGCTGGCGGGCCCGGCTCTGGTCCCTGGCCAGATTCCCCGCCAAGAACTCCCCGGGCCCCAGCCAGTGCCTTTATCAAAATTAGATCAGCAGCGTTGGTTCATCAACTGTAGCAAATGCTCCACACTCACGCAGGTTGCTGTAGGGGACGGGGACTGCGTGGGGGGGAAAGGGGGGATGGGAAGTCTCCGTGCCTCCTGCGCAACTTCTCTGGGAACCTGCAACTGCTCTAAAAAACAATCTACTCACTACAAGACAAACAAAAGTAAATCCTTTATTCCGAGTAAATATTACATAAAATTCACCTACTCATCGCCTACCTCATCGTGCTGACCTGCACTGAAGTCTCTTCTTTTTTTGAACTTTCATTCACTCCCTTAAGACCCAATCATCTTATCCTCGACGTCCCTATAATTCTGCTTTGTGCCAAATATCCAGCGCTTTCCACGGGGACAGAAGCTTTAGTGGGGGGCCCAGGCAGCCAAACCCATGCTGCACAGTATGCTGCGCGCTCACACAAACACACACACACACACACACACACACACACACACACACACACACACAATACCCTTGGCCGTATCAAAGCCAACTGAGTGGGAAATATCAAAATATGATACCAAGTGGAGTTGTGGGAGATGTACTACAAAACAATATTGAGAATTGTGTGGGTAATAATTCCATAAACAAAATGACCCACAGAGGGTACAAAAAAGCATAGGGATTGAACATATTTTCAGCTTACTCAACTGCCGTCACAAAGAGGAACTTCGAAAGGCTACTGACACATGTCATTTAAAACAATATTTCTCTAACATAATGGAGATGTGATTTAAATTTCTAGAAGATTCCATATTTCCACTTGACTGGAAACTCTCCGTGGGCCCTGCTCCTTTTCCCCAGACGGCATGTCTCTGTCCGCATGGCGTTGTGTTCTAACTGGCGCGTGGGGGCGGGGGTGCGTCTCTGGAGCCTGGGCCCCTTGTCCTGCAGACTCCCAGGCGACCCGAGGACTCAGTCCCAGCACCCAGACTGAACCAGAGCGTGTACTCCAGGCCCAAAAGGCTCGGACGGGAGGTTTGGAGAAGCGGATTCTGTGAGCTGACTCTGTCAAGGAGAGCAGACAGAAAGACCCAGAACACCAGCTAAACTGTAAGCCAAGATAATAGACTCCACAGCCTCGGTCCTGTGGCAGTGAATGCGAAGCTGGATGTGAAGGAAAGTCGGGGGGAGCAGCCGGGAGGCACCTGGTTGTCTTGGGCTCCCATCACTGCCCTGTCGCGGGACACAGTGACTACCTGCTTACTGTAGGCTGTCCCTGGCACTGCCCAGTCCACGCAGCCAAAATCCGGCCGGCAGGGAAGGAAACTGTCCTTGAGTACAATGGCACATCGGAGGGAAGGGGATCGGGCCAGAGGCAGGGAGCCCCTCTAAGGGCAGCCCGAGCCCAGCGTCCGCCATGTCTTCTGTGAAAGGCCCCCCGCCCCGGACGGCCCTCCGTGCTCACTCAGAGGCCAGCACGGCAATCCCCTGTTTGCAGACATATTTTCTGGAAAGTGTGATCTCTGCTGCCTAGGGCTGTGTAAACCCAGAGGGATTTGTCTCCCAAGACCTCAAAACTGAACAGCCTCCTTTCCCTCAGAAGAGCTGACCTCCTGGTGTGGATCCTAAGTGTGCAAGTGTGCGGAGTGTGCATTCCCTTCATTGCCTGGGATCTGTCCTCCATCCATCTGCTCTCAGGCTCGGCGGACCCTCTTCTCTGGCATCCTCGTTCTCTCCTCTGGCCATGGAGCACCTCGGCTTCCCGCTGCCACCTTGCCCGGTGGGCACTGCTGTTCCAATGGCGGCAATTAGTCTGAAAGAGAAGCCTGGAGGACGGGAGGTAAGTGGCTGTTCCCTACCTGCGGGCCCTTCTCTTTTGGGGTCTGCTGTGTTTGGGACTCACTATTGACAAAACCATCAACACTTCAGCGTAAAGCAAGGGCTCCAGGGAAACGAATAATGCCACCTGAGAGAAACAAGAAACAGAGGCATTGGGAAGCAGACAGGTACACTCCCAGGCTCAGTGGCGGACGGTGAGGCCTCAGATGTCTCGCCTTAATGTTCCCACAGTTGCGGCCCTTTGACTTCACGTGCCGAGGGCTGGTGCCGGGGAAGAGGTAGGTTTCCAGCTCCGAGTCGCCTGTGTAGCTGTGAACCGTGATGTTCCGTCCTGTGGTCTCCTGACTGGGTCTTACTTTCCGTCGCTGCCCTCACCCCCCTCCGCCCACCCGCTGTCCACCACACTCTCACTAACATGCTGTTTTTCTTCCCGGAGCTCCTAAAAATCCAATCAGATTCTCTCCAGCGAAGCTCATCAGTCTCCAGGAATTATTCATGGCCTCAGACCTTTTATCCAGAACAAGGGGCAGGAGCGTGTTTTAGGTGTCTGGATAACCCGACAGAGCCCTGGCCATCCATGTCATGCCTGGCTGGCCAGTCTCTGAAATGGCAAGTTGATGGAGCCCTGACACCAGCCCTGAGACTCCCCGCCTACCCCACCCCGCTCTCCCGACATCAGGGACCACCCTCACTTCCCTTTTTCTCCGTCCTGTCCGGGCCAGGTCCCTTCCGACTCAGGTGCCATTCCTCAGGGGTGGTGTGAACTGAACAGGGGAATGAACACCCTGGTGGTAGCAGATGGCATAGGACATCCTGCTGTCACTGGACATTCATAATCCAAACGGGAGAGCTGTCTTCCTGGCTTTCTTTGGGGCTGTATGGTGGGCTCTGAGGGTCTCTAGTTGACCGAGTGGTTCTTCACCTGCCTGGAACGCCCACTCAGGGAGCAGGGAACACACTCCGTGCCATCTCCGACCCCAGCCACCCATCCCCTGGCTCCCTGTGACCCCAGGAGCTTGCCCAGTGCCACGGAGGGCCAGCCTTGCTTCTGACGTTTCCACCGATGACTCTGCTCACCGCATCACATTCCACGGAATATTTCCCCAAATATGCCAAACATCAGAAGTGGAAATCCAGGGCACCTACAATTAGAAACCCTAATGAAGCCAAGTTTCAGACACTGAAGCCTCCGGTGTCTAAGACCTCGAGGTTGCTGGTGGTAGAGCCTGTGAACGAGGCAGAGCTGCTGGAGGGCAGGCAGGGGCCCGGGAACAGCATCCGTGCCCAGACCACATGCAGAAGACGCCATGCCACCCGGCGGGTCCCCAAACAGGGCCGATCCGGGCGGTGCCAGGACCCCGTGCATCCTGCCTGTCATGTGGCACTGTGTATTACAAACGGGGCTTTAGACAAGATGCTTCTGTATTTTCACCTTGCAAGAGCTCTCGCGTTCGAAAATTCAGCTCACAAGCCAGGGGGCCAGGGTATCCCCTGTGGAGATGGGGAGTGTTTCCCTCCCTCCCCACATGGCATATATGTCTGTGCTGGACCTGAGGGCAGGCCCGTAGGGAGTCTCCGTGGGAGCGATGGCCTCCTGCCACTTTCACACCAGGATGAGCGGGTTTGTCCCAAAGCCTGAGCGACACTCACTCAGACAGGGCTCCACCGCCCTCCCTGGGGTCGAGGGGTGCGCTTAGATCGAACATTAATCTTTCTGCTAAAAGGAGATGGAATTCCCAGCATGATCTATGGCCTGGAGAGCCAAGCAAGAAGCACTTTGCGGGGCCACAGAGCTGTGTTTTGTGTTAAGCCCAGTTACTCAGTGATGAGGGCAGTCACTGGAACGCCCAGAAATACCTCTGGGTCAGAAATCTGCTCTGTGAAGAGTGAGCTATTAACTGGGAAGCAGAGGTGGTCTGGCCGACACGGGGCTCCCCACGCTCTTTCACAGGGGCCAGCCCTGGGTGGGGCAGGAGTTACCTCATGCCATCTACAGCTAGCTTGTCAGACCCAAGGGACCCCCTCGTGCTCTCAGTGCCCCTCCCGGGGACCCCATGCCTGACGGAAGACACTGCATGAGAAACGACAGCGCGCAGGGGACCTGGACACTCCATCGGCCAGCCGAGCACGCACGTGCCAGGGGTCCGGGCCCCACGCCCGGGAGAACGGCCCTGAGACGCCCGGATGCCCAGGGAAGAGCCGGGTGTTCCAACCAGCTCTCTGCGCAGAGCGACAGACAGCGAGAACCACAGCCGTGAATGAAGCTGGAGTGATCTGCAGTGCGTACCGACACGAGGCAGAGAGAGACAGCCCTGCTGTTTCTGCGGAGAATGCAAGCTCAGAGGGTGAATGCTGATTCCTTCTTGTATCGTCTCACGATATTGTGGTTCCCTCTGCTTCCTAAAATGTCTCCTCTTCCCTCATTGTCGCCCCTTTGTAGGTAACTACAGGTCCTTCCGGAACTGAGTTGGCCTTGCAACCCGGGAGTGGCCTCCGGGGCAGCTGATCTTTCCCTTGTCCCTGGAAGACCTCGATTTGGGTTAAACAAGATCCACATGGCTGTGTCCCTCACGGAAGGGAGGTCCAGGCTGGTGGTGGAGGGCAGGGGTGGGCCTTGCAGGGTGTGAGAGGCGCCTGCCTTCCCAGAGCAGCGCCATCCTCAGGCACCACGCCCTGTGTGTGAAACCTGAGACGGTCACTGCAGCCGCGGCCACTGTGCCCACTCCCAGCCACCAGAAAGGACAGAGGAGCACAGCCTTCCTGCAAGGATGCGACCTGGAAGGTGGACATGCGACTTCTTCGGACATTCTAGAACAGCTCTCTTGATCTCGCCAAGCCTCAGAGAAACACGAAATTCATTCAAGCTGTGTGCTTGAATGACATCAACATTGGGTGTTCTCTTCCTGAGGAAGGAGGAAGAACAGCTACGAGGACGTCATTGCCTGGCGCAGTCCTGCCCGTTCTCCTTCTGACATAAGAAGATTGTTCATGTGATCAGAGGTGACATTTACCAAGCAACACAAGTCCCTTTTATGCTTGGGGTTACATGGGGACTGGACACTTACTTCCTAATTTTCTGACACCTAAACTGTCCATAGGGATGCTCACCTTAGCACGCACTGGGATCCGCCCTCCCACAACTAAGGCTTCATCTAAGTCCATTTTCAAAGTCAAACTAAGACTTTCATCTTAACAAGCATTGCTGTCCCATGTCTTTGTCTGAGAATGGACTAACCTGTCCAGACACCTGTTAGGAATCCTATTTTGGGAATAGGCTTCTCAACCAGCCCATGAGAAGCACTAAGAGCCAAATCCCACACCTTTACTCCCTAGGCCTTCCTCCTACCTGGAGGAGAGCCCCAGAAGCTGGTGGAGTGCATGGACTGCTACATTATCCAGCCAGCCACGTGACCCACCATCCGGCAGTCACACCCCTGTTGGTGAAGCTACCGTTTCAGATCCACACCACTGTGACAGCTGTGTGTTAAGGACTTGGCATCTTACTATTTACAGTTTTTCTTAAAACTCTAAAACTAAGTAGAATTATTACCCCGCCATCTCTTTACAAGTGAAGAAATCGAGAGTGACATTCCCTAGTGCACACAGGCCATGAGCGAGCGGGCGGTCCGAGCCCAGGCTGCAGCCTGGGAAGGCAGGCAGGACCTCACTCCACACTGTGGAAACTCGGTGAAACAGAAATGTGTGTTTAGATGAGGCAAAAGCAGCTTTGCCAAAGTCCCTGTAAGCAGAGTCAAGCCGTCTATCATGGCTGCTACGTTTCTTTTCACGGGTATTGTTTGGAAGTCAGTGGTCGATTTGTTCGGAGGACTTTTGTATGCCTCGCTTCTTGTTGGCTTTCTCCCCAAAGATGGATTTTTATGTCCATGGTTTCAGCACATACATGCTTCTTTTATTAGTAGTAGTATTAACTGATACCTCTTGATTTCCTGCCTGTGGCCTCTGGGACTCTGGTCGGGGAGCTGTCCCTGAATCAGTGTGACCTCACCGCTGTGATTCATCTAGTTGGGGTCAAAATCGCCATAACCCACTGCTTTCTAAAAGAGGAACCAAGCCCTTGGCCGAAGACAGCGCAGCTCGCAGATGGTCCCCCGACAAGTGCGATGCACCCTCCCTCCTGCTCCTATCCTAATTTCCCTGCCACCTTTTACTTTTTTTTTCTTTTTCCTATTACTGGTAAGTCCCACCCACACTGCCAGGGACAGGGCGACATAAGTCCACGGTAGGTCTACTGGTCCCCATGGCCATGGTACCAGAGCCTGGAGAGCCAGGGAAGGGGAGTCCCTTAAGCAACTAGGAATTTTAGGGTCTGAAAAGCCTCCTTTTCATGGAATTTGACAGTATATAGCCCATGAGGATCTGCGGTGGCTGGCCTTGGACACGTTCTGGTCACTAACGGAATGAGAAGATCATGCAACATTGGAGTACGAGGTTGTCATCTTGGAGACTTCATGACATGGGGTCTTTTGTAGGTGTCAGGAGGCAAATCTAAATAAGCACCCAGGGAGGAATTAAACATGAGATTTTACATGATCCCCAAAGAACACAAACCAACAGCAACAGTGGCAACAGACCAGAGTCTGTAGCTCGGTGAACCCAAGCACCGCTCGCAGGGGTCATGGAACAAAGCTGAGATCACTGTACTGACGGCCGTATGCACAGGTTTCCAGGCACGTGAACAAGGTACGTGGGAGCTGTGAAACAGAATTCATGGTAGGCTCTCGACCTTGCCTTGCACTGGATTACTGAATAGTTTGTGTCGAATGGTTTGACCTGTATTATCTTGTGATTTCACAGTTGACAGCATAAAATGAGGAAAGTGGGGCTCATTCTTAGGTAGAGATTAGGAAATTGGCTCAAAGCAATTACACGATTCATGATTCAGGCAAGTTCCTACGGCTGGAAATTCAGCACTTCGAAGCCAGGCCCAAGTCTTACTTCCATCTACCTCGCTGCCCTCTTTGCGTAGAGCACAGTGCTTTAGCTCATGGCTTTGACCTTCCCAGCTACCACCTATCTTGCCCAGCGTGTCCTTTACTTAGCTCTTTCTCCAAAGCCTACTGACAGCATCTCTTTGCATGAGTGCAACTATTAAATCCTCGGCGTGTTAATGGTTAGAGAGGTAAATGTTAACTGAAATTGTAAACTGTCTCAGTAAAGAACAAATATATACCCAAAAGAAAACACTGCCTGCGATTCCTGCCAGACCTGTGCTTTTGGGAAGCAAACACTGAGGTTTGCGAGTCCCAGACACCAGGTGGATAATTCCTGACAACGCAGGTACGGTTCCCCACCACAGTCCTAGGAAAGGTGTTGGTGAGTGATAACGGGGTATTACACCGCCCTGTAAGTGGGTAAACTAGACACACAAGTGTGAATACCAATTACATCAATCATAAAATGTCGAGAGGTTAAGGAGAAAATGGTGAGCCTTCAAGCCATTTGCTAGAACAAATGAATGGCCCAAGGTCTTTATTTTGTCAATCAGGACATCTCAGGGGGTTGATGGCTAACCCAGACATGAAATGTCGTGCCCACGAACAGATATCAAAGGCCCTCTGACAACATACAGGCCATTGTGGGCAGATTAACAATGTTCTGTAACGCCCTGTAGAGCAGATACGACAAATCCAAGGATTTACAAGAATCCCTGATAAGGAAGAGAGATGTATCCTCTGTTACAAATGACCCCTGTTCTCGATTGGTCTAGTAAGTCGTGTGCCCTTCACAGATGGCCGGGTGACCAGGACTAAGTTTGTGCTGAAGCGTCATAAGTCTGAGGTGGGGAAGTCCCGTCCCCGTGTCTGAGTAAGACAGCTTGTGGGGCTTAATGAAAACCCATGTAGTTCACGCAGGGTCCCTGAGCTGACCCCTCGAAGCTGCATCTGAGAACACCGGGCACTCACGTCCTCCAAGGCCTGACTCCCGAAGCTTTGCACACCCCTCTGCTCCGTGGAGAGAACCGTCACCATGACTCCATGAGTGAGAACACAGCATACTGGTTCTGTCCTTTCCAATGTGAGTTTCTTACGAAAGATCCAGTGCAAATAGGCTTCCAGCTCTGGTTTCCCTCGGTGTCGGGCTGACGTGCACGGATTTTTGTATACGTTCTTCATCCTGCCTCTCTTTCCAAGAATTCCCCCTGACGCTAGTTAGGTACATCAAGAATTCCTAACAGGTGTTCTTTAAGCCAAACTTTATTATTATGCTTTCATCATTTCGTACCGTGTGTGTTTTATATACCTTTCCTCATTAAAAAAAAAAAAAAAAACAACTTGCCAAATGGTATAGAATTCAACTGTCAAAAAGGTCAGAAAACATGGACCCGACTGTTGAGTACCATCTCCTGAAGTGAACCAAAAACTTCATTTCCCGGGAGCGAACGGGCGTGGTCCCGGCCGAGCCCAGAGGATCCATCCCACCAGCCCGCTGCTGACTGTCCTCTCCCATGGGACCCTGCCCAGTCCTTCACACCTCAAGTTCTACATTAGGGCCCCTGCTTGCCTCTCCGTCTGCCTGCCTCTCCCTGCTCTCTGTGTCTCCTCTCTCTCTCTCTCTCTCTCTCTGTCAAATAAATAAAAATCTTTAACATACTGTACTACTAGATATGTTACATTGATTGAGGTTACTAAACCAAATAAATACATACTTTTTGTTTTTCTTGTGTTACTAAAATACCAACTATTCTTTATATGACCAAGTGCTTGGTTCAAGAAAGAAAAAAAAAAACTGTGTCTTATATAAAATCTATATAAAGTCTATGCTGTTTTATACAGAGTCAACATCTTGGGAATCTTTGCCAAATCACTTTGATCCCTCAAAACGTTACTTTCAGATTGCTTGGTTGAAGCATTCTGTCTTTGGTTATAAAAGTTCTGTCACATGATGTATTAAAAGTCCTCGGGGTGCCTGGATGTCTCAGTGGGTTAAGCCTCCGCCTTCAGCTCGAGTCATGGTCTCAGGGTCCTGGGATCGAGCCCTGCCTCAGGCTCTCTGCTCAGCAAGAAGCCTGCTTCCTCCTCTCTCTCTCTCTGCCTGCCTCCCTGCCTACGTGTGATCTCTGTCTGCCAAATAAATAAAATATTTTTAAAAAGTCCTCGTTAAGTGTTTCTTTTATTGTGGTTTACAGAAGCTCTCTCCCCACTAACCTTGACTATAGACAGTGGAAGTGCACATAAGTGACCAGAAATGCGTGCTTTGTTCCTTCAGGTGGGACAGTAAAAGGATACCAGTGTCACCACAGGAGGGCGGAGGGAGAGTGAGAGCCTGAGATCTGATGACCCGCAAATTCCAAGACCACCTGCACCAGGTGGTCTCAGACTGTGATGAGAGGGGCACGGGTGCTCTCCAGAGACACCTGTCACCCATCAGGACCAGCCAGGTGCTGGGCCAGAGACTCCCCCCACCCCCTGGAAGTCAGCACGCAGACCTTCCCCAGAATCTCCCTTCCAAAGGATGCCCTCTACTTCTTTCTCTTCCTTTCTAAGATCACTAAGATTCAGACTGGTTTTGCTAATGATCGTTTCTGAAATGGGACTCAAACAGGAAATTGGCTATCTCTGGTTTGGGACGTTCAGGCGTCCCTCTCTGGGAGGTGGGGAACGACGGGCCCCAGCCACCATGGATGGACGAGGAAACAGGTGAGTCTCAGCACATGCTCACCGAGTCCGAACTCTCCGGAAGGTCCTCACGGCGCTGCTTGAATCTAACCAACACTTTGCACTTGGAGCTGGGGAGAGTGACCCTCCCCTCCAGCCCCAGGCACGTGTCAAAGCCTCCTCGTCGGTCCGCTTCCACACCCAGGTCAAGAGGCAGACCTCTGCACTCCCGGCAACATGTCCTGATCTCTGCAGAGACTAAAGACATGGCACCTGGTGACAATGGTCGACCAAGGATGTTCATCCCTATGCAAGGTGTTGAGAAAACCCACAGGCCACATTCCTGCAGAAAGCCTGTGTCCAAGGTCAAAAGCCTGACGTCAGTATTCAGCCAGAGGGATGTGGGGGCTAGACCAGAAATGAAGTAGAAGGAGTAGCAACACGGAACAAAGAGGGTCAGACCTCGTGCGTTCTGGATACTGTTCGAAAACACTTTCCGTATGTGAGCACGTCCAGCCGCGTGGCAAGCTATTGTTAGGTGCTATCATTAGGCTCACTTAGAGACGGATGTGGGGCGGGCCGCTCGGCCAAGCCTCACAGGCAGGGGTGTGGTGTCTGTGCCCCCTCTGCTCCCCTGCCCTGCCCCTCTGTGCTCGGGGACAGACTGCGGGGCTACTCCAGTCTGGATCCAGCCCCATCTGCTAGGAAGGGGAGAAGGTGCAGGGCAGGACCTGCCCTTCGAAGAGAAGCGTGTGCAGAGAAGCAGCCTGGTCAGGGGCCGTTTGGGGGATGCAAGGTGGGGAAGGGAGAAGGCTCAGGCTCCCGGCAGCAAAGAGAAGGACACTGCGACGGTAGCGTATGCATCCAATGGACTCAGAAGATCCTACTGGGAGGAGGTGAGATCTGAGGGAGCTGTCAGGAGGAAGAGTGGAGCCGGCATAGAAGACAGCACGAAGACACAGGGAGAACCAGGGCGCTCGGTGGAGGGAGGACTCGGCAGAATCCGGGAGGCCCAGGCGGGGAGGAGCTCGTACCATCGGAGACTGGGAGCACTCAGGAGGAGCTGAGAGTGGATGACGCGGCCCCGTCACCGGCACGGTGAATGTGCCCTGTGGTGTCTCTGTGCCCAGACTCTCCCAAAGTTCATCGCGCTCTTCGGTAAGTGGGAGGACCAGCCCGGCCACCGTGGGGCTGTGTGGGAACATCCCATGTGACTCTTTAGCCCTACAGTCTGGACAGTTCCACAGAAAGCTTGCGCCAGACTTTTTCCTGGAGTCTCGTGCCCCATAAGGAAAGTTGAAAGCTGTCTCTCCAGATTCTGTCCCAGGCAGAGCAGAGAAAACCAGTTCCTAAAAGCAGTGTGTTGTCAAACTCGGCATCAAAATCGCCGGTGCCAGCTTTATGCCTCACTTGTGAGCATTAATGCGTGTCTTGTGTTTGTGGTGCTTTGAAGCAGTTAAATGGAGATGAATCATTAGATTAACACACACTGGACAAACGTTCCATCGTCCTTCAAGTTCCCCACTGAGTAGAGGAGGAATCCGTAAATCTGATTTGAAAGATTGGTTTGAAGGAAAGCTGTGGCAACCTTCCCGGTGCCTCGCGGTTTTCTGGGTCCTTGCCTCTGCATTTGTCTCCTGAAATCGTCTGGGCAGTGTGAGCCCTGCCACCAAGCCCAGCCGTTCTGGGAACAGTAAGAGGAAGGAACCTGCAGGGGTGCTGGTGCTCAGAGTCCACCGAACATCTTGCTGATCGAGCGCGGTTTCCTATTTTGGCTTCTATTCTGGTGCCGTTTCTCTGGGCACAGCACCCACCCCTCCCCGCCTTTCAGGCACCTTCCGATGTTCTACAGACTGAATCAGGGCTAAGTCCTACTCGCTAACTGCATCACTATTTCCCTTGTCTCTCCCTCTGCCTTCAAATACAGCGACACCTGCACTCTTGTACTCTTGTGCATGCTTGTAACTGAACGTGCGCCTTACACGCAACCTCTCTAACCAGAAAAGTCTCCCGTGCTATCACTAGGTAGTCGAGTGAATGCTGGGGTTTCCATGAGGTGCTAAAACTGAGGACAGGACAATAAACACCTGGTGCAGGAAGGTAGGGGTTACCCTTCAGCTCTTACCAATCACTAGCACTCGGCATTCCACGAGGCTGGTTTGCTTTTGCTTGTTTTGGAGTTTCAATACAACAGACTGTTGCTAACAGACAATGCATTTGGAGGTCAGATGGTGAGTCCTGCAGACAAAGCACGCACACTCTGTTTACTTTTATTTATTGGCTGCCTAAGCCTGTGTCCCTTACAACATCCCTCCTCATCTCCGCGGCCCTCTCTTCTCTTTGCCACTTTCCATGTGACGTGTCTGTTGTGCTGCCCTTCTATGAACAAACATCCGTTGAGCATCGGCTACAAGCAACGGACACGAGTAGTTGTTGCACAACCGTAAGCTTGAATGCGGAAGCAGCCCTTTGTGGAGGAGGTCACTGGGGAAGCTGGACGAGTTCACCAACCATTGGAATGGTTTGTCGAATGGAAATGCCAAGAGAAAAGACGGCTTCTGGGTCAGGCATTTTTGTTTTCTGTATTTCTGGTGCTTTGACATTAGGACCTTGTCAGCCCTGGAGAGACTGTCCCTCGCAGGGCCAGCCAGTTCCAGAACACAGTGGAAGACACACCTGCAAGGGTGCCTACTTGTGAGGGACAACCAGTGCGGAGCTCATGCCTGCCCACTCCCTTTATCGGGGCGCTTACGCTCCCGGCCACTATTTCCCTAAACTAGTCAGCCCCAGTACTAGACAACTAAGCACAGCCCCTACCCTCCAAAATTATTCAAATTAGCCAATTCTAAACTTGCCTACACGGTAGAGCCCGTTTCTTCCTGGGGAAACCTCAGTAAAAGATATTGTCCACCTTTACCCTTCCAGCCCCACTGCCTCTGCCTCCTGGCGACCCTGACCCTCCCCCCCATGGGGCCCCCCATCCTGCGGGGCACCCCTCCTCTTGGCACCTGTGAGTAACAAACTGTGTTTACCATCACAGTCATCTCCCGGACCATTGCCCGCAGCTTGGCTGAGTAATAATAAGAAAAGTTGTATTTGAAGGCAGAGGGAGAGACAAGGGAAGTAGTGATGCAGTTAGCGAGTAGGACTTAGCCCGGATTCAGTCTGTAGAACATCGGAAGGTGCCTGAAAGGCGGGGAGGGGAGGGTGCTGTGCCCAGAGAAACAGCGCCAGAATAGAAGCCAAAATAGGAAACCGCGCTCGATCAGCAAGATGTTCAGCGGACCCGAGTGACATCAATGCAGCGTCCTGTGGGTGCACCGGGCTGGCGGTGCAGATTCACGGCACAGTGGACTGCGGGAGACCTCAGGGTATAGTCTGAAAGTCACCATGGCCCCTGCAATGCACCAACGCTGCAGCAAGGGTGGGCAGGAAGGTAGACGGACGGAACAATTACAAGGTGCCGTGTGCCTTTACGTAAACCATCGTTCTCTCCTTGTTTTCCCCTATGGACTTGTGAGTGCCCCAGGTATGAATGGGAAATGGAAGAGTATTATGACTACAAGAAGTCCAAAGGGGCAAACATGACAGAGAGGGTTCTTTTAGCACCCAGGCCTGACTTCGATGTTTGGAAGCTGTGGATTTCTAGGATCTCCTTAGCCATCATCTCTGTGACCATCAAGACTCCATTCTTGTTTCTGAAACTCCTCTTGGCCTCCCCTTAGAACCA
The DNA here is from genome assembly GCF_963455335.1 of Martes martes. Taxonomy (NCBI): domain Eukaryota; kingdom Metazoa; phylum Chordata; class Mammalia; order Carnivora; family Mustelidae; genus Martes; species Martes martes. The sequence goes on along the minus strand of NC_137892.1, from coordinate 162,138,341 downwards.
GAGCCCCACCCATCCATAATCCCTTACTCTTTCCAACTTGTATTCCTTTATGGCACAGACCAAGAGAGCCCTCAGTTTGGTACTGTTGCAGGGTTCTTGTCTCACAATCCCGGGACACAAAAGGGTGAAGTGAAGTGAAAGTTTATCAAGTGAAGGTGAGAACAGAAAAGAGAGATCGGGAGGGCTCCAGAGTGAGAATGGTCGCCAGGGGGTTGCCACTGGGCTTCTATTGTTGTAAGACAAACATGGTGGGTGTGTAAATACCATAAGCACAAACAGGGTATCCCCTAGTCTCTGGTTAATACCTCCTCTATTTCTTCACATCTGAGATGTTTTGTGAGCCTGCAACCCTCCCCTCTACCTGCCTCTCTTACCTGGCCTCACCTGTCCCTTACTCAATAGCCGTTCACTAATTAATGCTCTGTTGTCATGAGTTGCTTGCTCTCATTTTTTCTTGTTTTTAGTAATCATTTTTTGTTTGTATTTTTTTCACCTTGTTTCATATGCACTTATTTTATTTTTTGACGTGCCTTTCTTGTTTTATAATCTCTTCTTTTTGGTGCACTACTATTACCTCACTATTATCTTTCACTCTAATGCCACTTTCAAATAAATGTAACGATTTGTTTGTATGGTTCTTCTAGCTTTCTTTATTCTAGAACAGGATCATCTAATTTTTTTTAAATTGATTTTTAATACATTGTTTTTAATCAACATAAGTTTTATCAGTTTGTTTTGTTATTTATTTTCTCAGATGTTACTCTGCCTGAGGTTATTTGTGGCTCTTGGATCCGAGCTCATCTCCTCTGGAAAATTTCTCTGGTTCCAAAGAACTCATCTTCTTCTGGGAATCCTAAAATGCCTCCATGCTTCGGCACCTGGGAGACCTTCCTTACAGGTGAGGAAGATGAGAAATGCCCCCATACACCACCCTCCGTCTATATCCTCTAATCTAATTCAAAATGAGAGCGCACAGGCAGAGACCTGTTCCGCCTGGCTCACTCTGGCACACCTGCCTCCCGCAGCAGGACTGGCGCACAGTAGGGATGTAATAAATGCGTGTCGGGTGGGTAGGTGTGTGCGTGTTCCAAGTGTAAGCTCCTTTCCCCATGCTTGAAGACAGAAACTGTTGTAACGTGCAACGATGGCAGCTGATTCAAATTGAAAAATAATAATAGTATTTTGATGTCATACAGTCAGACCATGGTCCCTACATCTTTTCTATCGACCCTCCTAAACCACGTCACATGTCCAGCACCGTAGCGGGCATGTGGCTTGGTGACCCACACGTTGTTTCTGGGGGAAGTTGAGAATCACAGTGGGGAAAGGCATATGGAAAGAACCATGGTCACCATTCACCTTCCACGGTGCTACGTCTGCTGGGGAAATGCACCGGAGAGCCAGAGACCTGTGTGTCCTTATTTTCAGGGGAGGTATTTTCCTTTAGCTCGAAATGAACGCGCTGGGGTTTAACTATGTGTGGCTTCAGGGGACTAAGTACCTGCACACTTGTACTTAAGAAGAGCCTGTGTGACACTCAGTCTTTTAAAAGACATTGTATAAAGGGCTATCACCTTGCTAAGACCTTTATGCTGAGGTTATGCTCACTATGACCAACTCTGGAGGGATTTTTTTGCCCCAAACCAGCAGTCCACTAAGGTAGGGAAAAGAACCCACAGTTCTTAGCCAAAGTTTTTTGTTTCCTTTCTTTTTGTTTTGTTTTGTTTTTGTTTTTTGTCTTTTGAGTTGATATAAAAATAATAAAAATAAAACAAAATAAACAACGTGCTAACCAGGTGGAACGAGTTATAGCTCAGACTTCCAGATGATTCAGAATTCTATGAAATCTGTCTTTGGACTCTATCTGGTGTCTGATTTTGCAATTAGGAGAAAGGAGTCAGTTGTCACCCTAGCTCCCAGGTGGGCAGGGCAGAACAGAACATGGGGAATTTTGTTTCCTGATGGTTCTGCCGTGGCGATGCTGCGACTCCCCTGAGACAAAGTGGTGTGGTTGGGCCCCACCACCTCCATCAGAGAGCACCTGCGTGTTGGCGTTGCAGTCTGTCCAGTGCGTGGTCCAAGCACTGACGGGTGTTGGTAGCAAGGGCTCTGAGGGATGTTGCCACATCGCTGGCCCTGGGTTTCTTGGGGCCTTCATGCTGCCCCTTCCCTCAGTCATGATCGACACTTGGGTTCCTCTTCCAAAACCACCTAGTGCAGCCCTCCGGGGCCCCGGGGGTTGGGGCTCCAGCTGGCTGTTTTGCTAAGCTTGCAAGGATTAATTCTTTCCTCAAATCAGATCCTTTTTTTTGACTCAATGAAATCCATGAAGTGTCACGAGATTGACACCCTGAATTCAGGAAATGCTTAGAAGCTTCTGCCAAACTATCGGTTTCTCTTCTTTTTTTTTTTTTTTCATTATGTATGTATGCATGTATGTTTGCATGTATGTATGTATTTGAGTAGAGTTGATGCACAATGGCATATTAGCACCAGTGTATAAATTAATGATTTGACAAGTTTATAAATTATGCTATGATCACCACAAATATAGCTCCCATCTGGCCTACTATGTTGCTATTACAGTGTCGTTGACTGTTTTCCTGTTCTTTATTCCCGTGACTTATTCTGTAACTGGAAACATGTATCTCCCATGGTCCTTCAACCATTTTGCCCAACTTTTCCCCCACCCCCGTCTGGCAACCATCCCTTTGTTCTCTGTTTTTATAGTTCTGATTCTGCATTTTGTGTTGCTGTTTATTCATTTTTAGACTCCATCTATAAGTGGAATATCATACGGTATTTGTCTTTCTCAGTCTAAATCATTCCTCTTAGCGTAATACCCCCTCGATCTATCCATGTTGCCTCAAACGGCATGGCCTCCTCCTTTTTTATAGCTGTGTAATACTTCCCAATACTTCCCAAAGCAATCTACAGATTCAAGGTAATCCCTTTCCAAAATTCCAACAGCACTTTTCACAGAACTCGAACAAATAATAATAAAATTTATATGGAACCACAGAAGATCTCGAATTGCCAAAGTCATCCTGAGAAAGAAGAACAAAGCCAGAGGTCTCATAATTCCAGATTTACTACCAAACTACAGTCTTCAAAACAATACAGTACTGGCACCAAAATAAACACATAGATCAATGGAGCAGGATAACAATCCCAAAGGTAAACCCACATTTATATGGTCAATTAATTATGACAAAGGAGGCAAGACTATACAACGGGGAAAAGATAGTCTTTTCAATAAATGTGCTGGGAAAACTGGAGAGCCACATGCAAAAGAATGAAACTGGACCACTTTCTTACACCACACACCAAAATAAACTCCAAATAGATTAAAGACCTAAATGTGAGACCTGAAATCATAATAATCTTAGAAGAAAGCACAGGCAGTAATTTCTCTGACATCAGACACAGCAAATTCTTTCTAGGTACATCTACTAACGCAAAGAAAACAAAAGCAAATATAAATTATTGGGACTACACCAAAATAAAAAGCTTTTTCACTGTGAAGGAAACCACCAATAAAACAAAAAGACATCCTGAAAGGAAGAAGATATTTGCAAATGATATATCTAACGAGGGGTTAATATACAAAATATATAAATAACTCATTCAACTCGACAACAAAATGCCCAAACAATCTGTTTAAAAGATGGGCAGAGGGGGTGCCTGGGTGGCTCAGTGGGTTAAAGCCTCTGCGTTCGGCTCAGGTCATGATCCCAGGGTCCTGGGATCGAGCCCCACATCGGGCTCTCTGCTCAGCAGGGAGCCTGCTTCCTCCCCTCTCTCTCTGCCTGCCTCTCTGCCTACTTGTGATCTCTGTCTGTCAAATAAATAAATAAAATCTTTAAAAAAAAAAAAAAAAGGTGGGCAGAGGACCTGAATAGACATTTCTCTAAAGAAGGCATGCACATGGCCAACAGACACGTGAAAAAATGCTCATCAGTATCCGCAAGGGAAACGTAAATCAAAAACACAATGAGATATCACCTCACACCTGTTAGAATTGCTAGAATCAAGAAGATAAGAAACAACAAGTGTTGGAGAGGATGTAGAAAAGAAAGAATTTCCATGCACTGTTAGTAAGAATGTGAACCAGGGCAGCCATCGTGGAAAACAGTCCGAGGTGTCCTCAAAATGTTAAAAACAGAAATATCAAAAGATCCAATATTTCTCCTGATGGATATTTACTCAGGGAAAACAAAAACACTAATCTGAAAATATATAAGCATCCCTATGTTTATTATAATTTATAATATTATAATAGTATTTATTTATTGATAAATATAAATAATAATTATATTATACATAATATATTTATTATTATTTATAATAACCAATTTATAATAACCAAGACATGGAAGCAGCCCAGGTGTCACGGATAGATGAATAGATAAAGAAAATGTGGTCTATATACAAGGTTACCCTCTGAATGTTCATCCTAATCCCCAATAAAAGGAGACAGTTGACCCCTATTCCGGGAGTCATGGCTTTGGAAATCATTCCTTGCCGTCGCCCAGTTGGCTTCAGATACAAGTGACCTCGTGAGGCAGTTCCACGTGCTGTGGTCTTTGTCTATGGCTCTGGAAGGGTCGACCCACTTTGGTTCGGGCACAAGGGTTCCTCTATAATGCCACCTCCAATGCCAGACTCCTCGAAATCAAGCTCAGACCAGGCTGTGCTCATCTCTACTTGCCTAGGGGAGGAAACCGGATTCAAAAGACACACAGAGGAAAGGAACATAACCAAAAGAAGAGAGGTCCAGATCATTCCAGAAATTTGCTCAGTTCTACAAGCAAAAATTCACCCATAAGAAGGAGTGTCCACAGGCCAAGCCTCAGTTTTCAAGGCATAGCATATACAATCATAGCTACACTCGGGAAACAGTAAATGACCTGAAACTTGTGTTTAGTAGTTAGAGCCCGGCCAGTCGATGCCAGATGACTATTTTGTGGGCCTCACAATCTGGGTTCACTGATTGCTGGATTGTCTGGGGGAAATGGGCATGCCATGAGCATGGTATGAAGGTGCACACCTGAGTTGTGCCCTTATAATGCCAGCTTTATTCCATCCTAAAGCAAGCTGAACATAACTAGAAAGCAGGGTCAGGATTCCAGACTTCATGACATCTCACCACAGGTTCGTCTCGGCCTCTTACGCGGCACACGAATCCAAGCAGAAGACAAAGTCGCGGGAGAAACAAGACAGAACAGGGGAAGTTAAGGACCCACATGCAGAGTCAGTCTGTGAGTGCACAGTGGGAGTGAGGCCTCGGTCCGGTCTGGATCAGGGTCAGCCCCCCGTGCTGCTTATGACCTTCAGACACCAGAGCATGGCTGTTCTCTCCAGAGATCAGTCGGGCAGAGACTTGGGCAGCACCTGGCTTTTGATGTGATCAGAGTCAAGAAAGTCTGACATTCTGCTGCAAAAATCCTCCCTTTTAAAGGGAGTTAATCAGCTGCAGGCCCTTGCAGACCTCCTCTGGCTCTGCTGGTAGTTGGTTCTGAGTGTGTCCTCAGCCAGGACAGGTTTGGGCGGTATCCGGTCTTAGCCTCGATGCTCTTAGCTGCTAGAGCCACCGCTGGACGAGAGCTACTGGTTGACGTGAGGGACTCCATCGTGCGCTGTACACCATTCCTTCAAGTGTCCTGTGTTCATCAGCTTACTTCTGTCTGGCAATGCTTCACATTAAAAAACGGCACCAAGCTCACAGTAATTTTAATTTGGCTCATTAAAATGGTGTCAAAAAAATTTTTTTAATTTTTTTTTTATGGTCTCGGAGAAATCTGAAATGTATTGACCTACGGGAAATGATTACACTAGAGCCACTAATTAAAGTTTAAAGGCTCTGGCGAATGTGTGGTATTCCACTTTCAGAAACTAGTTATTACATGGAATCACTGAGCAACGTGAATTTTTTTGTGCTCTAGAACCAAAAGAAAAAATTTTTAGACAGATGGTGAGCTTGTGAAATTTAAAAAAAAAAAAAAAAAAGTTCCTAACATAGAATAGGGACAACAGAGCCCCCCTGGTAGGATAGTCACAAACCCAGGGGAGCAGATTAGCCTCTGGACAGCACTGCCGAGGGCACGGGGGATAAAGGACAGCCGAGCTCTAAGGAAAGATGTGCTCAGATGTACCCTGTCCTTTCCCAGAAGCTGCAGTTCGGCCCTCCTGCAGCTAAGGGAATTAAATCATTCTGTGCTGACTCTGCTCGCTGGGGAGGGGGAGGCTGACCTCCCCAGGAGCCAGGCCCCTGAGGAGAAAGGCATTTGCACAGATCAGATCTTCAGGGCCTTTTGTCTTGCCCTGAAGATTATGTAATGTTCCAGTGGGTGTTTGAGGACACATTTCTCTTTCAGGTATGTGCTGTGGGAGATCAACAGAGATGAGAAATAGGGATACGATTGAAAAGAAATGTCAGGGAGCCGCCAAATGGTGCACATCTTCACCACCGTTTAATATTCCACAGGTACAGCAGAACATTCCAGAAAAAAAGGTCGAGGGGGTCTGCAGAGACAAGCATGGAGAATGAACTTCACCAAGTTTCCCTTTTGAGCCCCAAGCTGGTTAAAGCAAAGGGCTGTCTCCTTCCCTGCTGCCTCCGCCCACAGAGGGGTGTCCCTGGGGCACCTCCAAGGGTCTGTGGGAGCTGTGTCTCCAGCCACCACCTCCCAGCTGGGCCTCTGTGCCGCACGTTCCAAACTAACCCAAATAACCATGATGCACAGACGAAAGGCACCTTTCTGTTTTCTCTCCATCAGACTTCACCTTGTGCACAAGCCCTCATTTTCCCTCGCTTGCAGCCAGACAACTGAAAATAAGCAAAACAAGAATGAATTCTAGACCTGCCTTAAGGTTCAAGTGTTGTAGAAGTTTAAAATACACACCCGACTCATTCTCTTGGGGCTTTCCCTGTCTCTCCGTTTCAGGGGGGCTTCTGCCCCAGGAGTGGAGCAGTCCCTTACTCCCAGAGTTCCCCAAACACCCCGCAGGGAGCCGCCCCTGCTCTAGGATCCAAGGGCTTCCGGGCACGTGTCTGCCTCTGACCCGTGCAGCTCTGATGCAATGCTCCCTGTACAACCAGCCCGTATGGTACCTGAGCTTAAATTCCCTGCTGGCCACCAGTCCCCTCCCATGTCCTTTTCCCCTGGGACATCTCCCCAACCCAGGAAAGGTCCTTGTCTCCTTTAGGGAATAGGAAGTCTTTTTGCATCCAACCCTGAATCCTCCCTGCCTGTGGCCAATAACAAAACCCAGGGTGAACCTTTGACTCAGCTGATACTTTTCAAATCCCCAGCAATTACCTGGGGATTTCTGCATCTTCCCGGGGTGCCTGGTATGACCGGCAGGTGCTGAGCGCCGGCTTCCACCTTGAAAAGAGGTTTCCAGTCACCGCAGGCAAACCCACGCCCATTTCAGGGGCCACCCCTTGCCACCAGCCAGTGACACCACAGGGCTCCCTAGGGGGCAGATGTCTAGACTTTGGGGGTGCACCAACCCTCCCTAGCTGGCCACCTCCTTTCCCAACCTCTCGCCTCTCAGATCCCTCCCTCACTGCACACTACTGAGGGCAGCCCTGTTTTCCTGCAGCAGAAGGAACGTCCATCCATGGGGCCCCTCCTGCCTCCATATCCTCTCATCCCCGGCAAGCAGGCGTGACCTGAGTGCTGTTGGGGTACAGGGAGCAAACTGGGCTTCTCTGGGCACCCTATGGAGCTCCCTTTTCGAAGAGAGCCTAAGTCCTCTGTTTCTGTGAGGAGTGGGCTCTGTCCCTGTCAGGTAGGCCCACAGTTTGCAGTTTTCCAAACTACGAGACTGGGTATGAGTGTATAAAGCCAGTCCTTCCAGAAAAGTATGAAAAAAGCCTGGTTGTGGCCCCCCATTGGCGCCCACCCAGGCACTGCCTGAATAAAACTAACTTTTGATCTCTTTCGTCGGGTGCTTTCTAAGACCTGAGCTTGGGAGGAGAAGGAAGATCTGGGGGATGTTCCGCTGAAACTCCAGGTTCTGTGCAAGGCCTGGCAACACTCAGAGGGATGGGCTTTGGGGAGCCGCAGTGTTTGGGGTCACAGGTCTCAGCGGGCACAGCCCAGCAGGCTGGTGACCTCGTGGGAGCTGTGTGGAGAGATGTCTCCAGGGGACACTGGCTTCACAGCGATGCCCTTGGCTTAAAACCAACGTGGGTCCCATGGAGTCGCATCAGAGGGCCACACAGACAGCTGACCTTGGCCTGAGTGAGGCAGGCATGCTACACCTATGGAGACAGGTGCTGGGACAGGAATGACAGCATTTGAAAACCATTTGTGTCCCGGTAGAAGCTCTCCTGGACACGGGAAATATTCAGATCCTCTCCAAGATTTACTATGGGAGCACTTTGCTTTTCCAGCCAGGACAGACAGGTAATATGAAGAAGAGGGAACACACATTCAGCACCTACTGTTTGTGATAAGCTGAATAATGGCCTTGGAGACATCAGGTCCTGGCTCCTAGAACGGGTGACTCTTACCTTTTATGGAAAAGGAGGTCTCTGCAGATGTGCTCCAGCAAAAGACCCTGGCCTGGGGAGACTCGCCGGGATGGTTCAGATGGGCCTACATGCAAACTCAGGTATATGTAGAGGTGGGGCTTTGACCAAACCTGGGAGAGGGAAGGACGTGACCACAGAGGCAGAGAGGGGGCGGATCTCAGTCCAGTGACACTGACTTCAGGCCCCCGGCCTCCAGCACTGGGAGAGTGAAATGTGTGTTACGTGCAGTGGGTGGCTGTCGCGGTGACAATAGGGAAGGATTGTCCCACTCCGAGTGTCTGCACATGGAAACTCAGGTAATCACTGCAAGTTACAGGCTGGTCCCGTGATCATGTCCGGCTGCTCCTCGGGGAAGACACTGAGGCTCAGAGGGGACCAGCTGTTTCCACGTAGCCCCAGGTCTAGGGGAGCACAGCGTCAGGACAGTGCCCTGGCCATCTGGTCCTCGAGCCTCATATGGCCCAGGGTTTGGCGCAGGTGCCAGGAAGGCGCAGGCTGGTGGCCCAGAGCTGCTCTGAAGGGCATTTGGGGTTCCAGGAGCAAACTGGGGTGGTGCCAGGCTCTTGTAGGGCTGTGACCCATCTGTGGGCTCCAGAAACATGCACACTGCCCACCCCCAAGCCTGGTCTCCCCCGGACACTGGATTCAATTATTGCTTCTTCATGGAGAAGGCTTGGTACACACTAGGTGCTCAGGAGACATTTGGCGAACGAATTACCTACAAATGAAGTGATCCGTTACGGCTTTGGTTTGCAGAGCCCCTGAGGGCGGCTTCGGTGATGGGAGGCTTTGTGGATCCACAGGACAGAGGACCCCATGCAGCGGCAGGGGCAGAGCCGTGACCTGGACGACACAGCCAACTCCCCGCTTCCCAGGGGCTGAAACGCTCCCCCACAGAGGGAGGAACCCCAGCCTCAGGGGGACCCTTCCGTGTTGGGTCCTCGGCGGCAGGCTCCGCTGGCCCAAGGGTGCCGTGTGCATTCCCTTCACAGCCCTGCTGCTCCCGGTCACACAGCTCCATCAGCCCTGACGCTACACCGCCCTGCTCAGCTCACCGCGTGGCCTCTTGCCTCCTGACCAGGTGCTGACAAACAAGGAGGGGACTTAGCTCATGGGTGGGTCTGACAGGTGTCACAGCCCCTGAGGGCAGCGGTCTCCCTCTGCCAGGGGCCTGAGTGAGACAGGAAGGCCAGCGGCCCTTCCCGCAGTGGATACAGAAGCAGAAATGGTCCTCCAGGACGGAGACATCCCAGGGACCACAAGCCTTCACAGCAACGGACCGAGAAAGGGGAGCCGCGCCGAGCTCTCCCACGTGGCCGCCCGGGAGCCTGACCGCTAGTCTTCTCCCTGGAGGGGGCTGTGCGCAAACACGCCAGCTTGTCTCCGTTCTGTCTCCCCTCGTCCCCGGGAGAAGGATCGGCTCATCTGAATGGTGGCCCCGGGAGGAAGGGCCGGCTCGGTGGACCCGGCCGCCCCAGGCTCCGCCCTGAGAAGCTGCTTTCTCGGTTCCTCCTGCCCCAGGCTTGCTAGCGGAGGCCCTTCAGGCTGGGTCGCGTCCCAGCCCATTCCCGAACTTGGCCTGTGGCTGCGTCCACAGCCTCTGACCCACTCCCAGTATCTGCCTCGCACAAGATCCCAGAGACAAGGCAGCTCTCCCGCCTCTGAGGCATAGGACGGTTCAAGGTCATGCTTCCTGAGGCCCATTGGCAGGTCAGTGGCAGAACAGAAATCTGCCCCCGGGGAAGGCCGGGCCGTGCACGGACGCAGCGCGATGCCAGGGGTGATGGGGGCTGGATGATACAGGTCTGGAGCGGAGTTCCAGGCCTGGGACTGGGCTGGGCCTTCCAGGCTGGGGTGCATCTGAGAGGCGTGCCCTGCACATCCTGCCGGGCCACCTGCTACCGCTGCAGAGGGTGACGGAAGCCTGGCCACACTTGCCCCAGGAAAGTGGCGGGATGAAACCACTGCGACATGCTACGTTCTCTGTGGACTTCGGCGAGGTCCCCGAGAAGCAGGTGTTGCCGCTGTCCGGAGTAAGCACGAAGCCGGCACCTCCTGCGAGGCTCTCCCTGAGACCCTCCCAGAATCCGGGCTGAGCCGTCTACTCTGCTGGGGGACCAGGCAAGCTGCCTGCCCTGCTCACTCCTGCCCGGCTCAAGTGAGCCGAACCAGACCACCAGACAGGCAGCGGGTGGGAGAGCACAGGCCCACCCCGGGGACGGAAACAGGTGCCCAGGGCACAGGGCATGCCCCCATGTATGGGCTGCACTGCATAACCAGGGAGGTCTGTTCAGGGGGCTAGAGAGGACAAGCAGGGGAGCTGACAGAGATAAGGAGGGCCGAGGCCAGTGCCCTTGGAGGCCAGGTCCGATGCTGTCAGATGGGTCCCTGGGTCAGGGACAACAGGAACTGAGGCGTGCTGAGGAAAGACCTAAAGCAGTTGGCATTTAGTATACAAACTTGACTTCCAACTTAAATAATCAAAAAGAAACATCAAGGAGTGCAGAGAAAAGGAAGCACATTAAAGAAAAAACTACCATGAATACATAAATATTATTACTCTATGAAATGAAGTAGTTTTCTTTTTCAGTAGGTTCCTCCCCAGTGAAGACTAGCTCTTCTCTTTTTACTGCCTCTCTCTTAACCCCAAGCTCATGGCCCACACATTTCTTTCTTCTTATTTTTTTTTTAAGATTTTATTTATTTGAGAGAGAGAGAGAGAGCGCGTGCGCAAGCAGGGGGAGGGGCACAGGGAGAGGGAGAAGCAGACTCCCTGCTGAGCAGGGAGCCTCATGTGGGACTGGATCCCAGAACCCTGAGATCATGACCTGAGCCGAAGGCAGAGGGTTCACGCACAGAGCCCCCCAGGTGCCCAATTTCTTTCATTTTAGAGCAGAGTCCAGGATGCACGGAGGCCCCCACCAGATCCTTCATCCCGTGGATCCATGAGGAAGCAGGTGGCCGTGCAGTGGCTGGGAAGGAGCTCTCCCGTCCACACCCAGACCCTTACAAACGCCGCTCCGTGGAGCTGGGCAGGGTTTGCGTTGCCTGCATCAGTGCTGTTCTGCGTCTACGGACCCGTCCAGGAGGCAGCTCTTGTTAGCACAGAGCCGCAAACCCACCGTGTGCCAGGACTCGCAGCCCCACGCATGTTGGCACTAGACCAGACATCCGCAGAGCGGGAAGCTGACCAGAGGACAGGTTGCTGAGGGGCGGGAGCGGCTCACACGCCCGGTCCTCCAAATCAAGCAGCATCTCGAAGGGCAGACTCCTCCTTCCTACAGGGACATCTGCCAGGCCGCCGGGCTCTCCTCTGTTAAATCTGCCCTAGGCTCTGTTGAGTCTTCGCTCTTAGCATCTGCCTCTATGCCAGAGGGCAGCGCCCCAGCCCTGGAGCCACTCCGTCCTCCTCCTGCACTGGGCCACTCTGCCCAGCTCTGCACACTGGCCTCCCTCCCTGGTTTGGACCTTTTCCTGGACCTGAGCCACCTTTCCTCCTTTGCAGCCTGCCTCTGCCCTGACGCAGGGCAAAGGAGAAGCCCCCATCATTTCAAACGTGTGGGCAGACCTTGAAAGCCTAGAACCTTGAAACTGAAGTACAAACTTTCAAACTGCCTTCTCTGTGTGAGGGGCCCAGGTCCTGGACAGGAAGAAGGACCCAGAGATTGAATGTCAAAATTCTGCTAACTGTGTAAAAAGACATGCTGAAGGGTCGGAGTGTGAGGTTTTTCAGGACAGGCTGGAAGATATAAGCTCCTCCGTTACCGCTCAGGAGGGTGCGAGAAGCACGGACGTCCTCGAGCATCCTGAACGGTGTGAGACAGTTGAAGGGAGACCTGCTCCCTCCTGGGGGCAGCTCACAGGGAGGGGGGCCTGCCCCGTGCTGGGCCGCTGAGAGGAAGAGGCACAGAGCAAGCAGACATCACGGCGGCGAACAAGCAGTGCGCCAGACACTCCGGGGAACAGAAGCTACGAGGCCAGGTGACAGGGAAGGAGAGAAGAAATCCGGGTCAGTGGATAGGACATGATCATCTGTTTTAGAAAGGGGCTTGTGACGAGTCTTAAGACGTGAAAAGACGGAGAAAATCATGGTGTTGCCCAAGACTGTCTGATCAGCTGTGCTTTCTTCTGCAAATTGACTCCTTACGGTGTGCGTCGACCTCCACGGAGTGTCTCTCCCCGCTAAGAGGGGCCTGCCCAGTGTCTGAGGCAGCTAGAGTTTGAAAGATCTAATTTGTCTTATTTATTATACATTCAGTTTAATTTCAAATTCCACACTGTGCTGAAGGCTGCGATCCTGTCTGTACAATCGCCAAGTTTCAGAAACACCAGCCAAACCCAGTGGTTATTTGGAGGGAACAGGTAGAGAAAGCAGGAGACGGAGAAGCTGCTACTTGCACTCTGCAGCAAAACTCGTGAATTCAGATTCCCCCCGAAATGGGGACTCACTTATCGGGAGTCAACGGGATCATTTGTATCCTGGGGATTTCACACACCCACAGCTAGTTTTGCTCATAAAAGTAATATTAACTACACCCAAAACTAATGAAGGACTCTATGTCGGCTAATTAAATTTAAATTTTTAAAAAAAGTTGCATTACAAAGGCGGTGATAAAGGCTCTGGTCCTAGTCTGTAAAATAGTTATCATGCAGTTACTGATTTGGAATTTCATAATCTGGGAACTTGGATTTTTTCGTCTCATGAAGATAGAAGGAGACAGCTGAACAGAAATTGCTCAATAACGGAGTCATGACATTAATTAGTTGTACATGGCAGGGTTTTCCACTCGAATCTGTCCCAGGGCATTAAGCACAGCACAAACTGGTGTTTGTAACAGCGTAGATGAGATGCTTTATCTCTGGAAATTATCCAGACTTTTCCCAGATTCTTTTGCAAAGAGCAAGACTGGGTTCTCCTCTCCCATGAGCTTTTCGAGGCTGGTGAGCAGTTTTTCTGGCTATTCAAGGTACTTACGAATGAGATGCGATATGGGAAAAAGGAATCAGATTGGTCACAACAGATTTACTGTGCAGATTTTGGCCTTCGGTCTACAGAAATGCTAAATTCTGTTCAAGAGATGCAATCTTTCTTCTGGAAGGATCGCTGGAATAATTTCCCATGCAAATCAACTGGATTTGGAAGCAAACTTTGGAGCAAGGGAAACACTGATGTTCATGCTGGATTTGGTCTTTACTGACCTGATACTGCCAACTCCACTTTTCCATTTTTTTTCATTTAATATGTATTATTTTTCATTTAAATTCATTAAATTTCATTCATATTGAAAATTTCCTAAACTTACAGAGCAATCTCTACATCCTGGGCATTGTTCTAGGTCCTTCATAAATAGTAACTTCTCTCATCCTCCTATCCACCTGGAGGAGGTTTTTACCTTTATCGTGTCCACTAGAAGGATGGGAAAATGAAGTCTCCTTCGAGTCAGGAGACACGCCCAGGGGCCTATCCTGGCATTCTCCACCTTATATTTACCTGACAAAGGTTTTAATTTAATTCAATATTGATCGAATGGTTAATTTAATATTTACATTTTCTTGAAGTATATGTGTACTTTAAAGTGCATATTGTTGAATTTTACTTCCAAAACAGAATCTAAGACTTTGGTTTTTGGTATTTTTCCTTTATGTATACTTGACACTTAGTTTCAAGGGTTAAGATTTTGTTTCATAATAAGCAAATTGTATCTATTTGAGGGATTTATATTTTTATGTCTTCTCTTGCCACTCCTATGCCTTCTCATTTTCATTTTTCTGTTGTCAGCCTCTTTTTTCCCTATATATTCAAAATCTCATTATTTTTCTCTCCTCATATATTCTTCTTATCTTTGCCACCAGTATTATAAAAGGACTTCAGCTTCCTTCTCTGATATCCGAAGTTATGAATAAAGGAGTGCGTGTGTGCAAAGCAGATTCTTGCATCCATAGGATGGCGTTTCAGGAGAATTTCATTGTGCTTTTTCTGCCCCTTCTTCCCTTTTTCTTGAAAATATTATGTGGAATATGAAACCCAGTGTTTTTATTAGCCTCCGTTAGTTATACCTACACAGGCATATATGCTGACTTTTTCCATAATTGCCTTTGTGGTTCTGTCATGTCAAAAGTTATCCAAACTCCATTTACCTACTATTTTAAACACTCCTCATGTAACACCGTATCTTCCGAATAATAAACACATTAGTATTTAGATCTTTCCAAAGCTGGAAGAACAAAACCTACCTACGATATTCCAGGCAAACTTCCTGACAAAATGCAAGCCAGACACATCCTGAGAAAACGCCAAGACGCAGGTTACTCCTAAGGGGACCCAGGCTGAAGAGCAGAACAGGTTACCGCGAACATAAAACCAAACTGGCTTGCAGACTTGCTCTCCTCTGCAAAAGCAAATACCAGACCACAACAGTGATACGTTTGAAAGAAAAAAAAAAAAAAAATGCTGTGGTTTGGGCATTTAATTCCAAGTCCCCCTTGTCATGACTCAGGGAACAGAAACACACTGTACTGTTTGTGCCTGCCGTCCCTCCCCAGTGGCAATCAGACTTGCCCCAATCCTTCCATCCTCTTCTTCGAGGACACTCTGCTCCACAGTGACCTCCATTCCTGTGGTTGCAGGGGGAGGAGGGGAGGTGCAGCCCAGAGAGATCGGTTCAGCTGGAAAGGTCCTGGTGGACTGAGTGGACACAGCGGAAAGGACACCAGGTGACATTAAGTCTGGAAGCTGGAGTTGTCCAGGAATTCACTGAAGGATTCACTGTGTGGTTACATTTGGGGGAAAAAAAGGAACTGGGGGGAAAGGAAGGAAGGAAAATGGAAAAGAAGAAAACTGATGTTTATAAAAGGGAAACAAGAGAAGCAGTAGGGGTGGTGGGTGCACTCTGGAGGACCCCAGGCCAGCCCCAGAGGGCGGATGCCAGCCCACAGGTGGACCTCAGGCTCCCTGCCCAGCCGGACTACACCTGCTTCCAGACCAGGCGGCAGGGGCGGACGGACGCTCGCGGCTATGTGCCGGGGAAAGTGCAGAGAGCAGCAGCTAGAAGCTGCCCAAGGAATTTGACTGTCACTTAATATCACTTGAATCTATTAATTTAAAAAATGAGGACCTTGCATTGTATGTCTCTTTCATTTCCTTGTTCTAGTAATTCATTCCTAATTCATTAAAAAATGTGTCTCCTCCAGTTTGGGAAGAAGAGGCCGGCTCTTCCCCGCGTGCTGTCCGGAAAGCAATGTCCCGGGTATTTTCTTCTCTGACGGTGCCTCCTCCAGACTCACACTGTTCCTATGTTTCCTTAAATTTACTAGGAACAACTTCCCCGTTCCCACACGAGTGACAGCCCCGAGTGATGTTTTCTGTCTCTGCCCTGCTGTTGTCATGACACGGTCCATGAATGTGCTGGGACAAGGATGCATTCCAAGAAAGAGACATGTTCAACAAGAAACTCCTTCAAATAAGAGTGTTTTTGAACTTTTTTCCATATTGTTAAAGGACATGCTCCCTTCCGTCTCTCCTCTCTGAGGGGAGCTCTAGGGAGTGGACTTCTGGGGCTCATCTTTATCCCCTCTGCCACTCGGTATCCCCACGAAGGGGGTCACTTATTTAGCTGGGGAGTTTGGAAGAAGAAACCGGGCCTGGGATGACCCCTCCCAGCCCCCTTCCCTCTTGGGAGCTTGTGCCCCTCATTTGGTGGGTCCCTGTGGTAGTGCTAGATGGGGGCCTTCAAAACTGGGGGGGGGAGGCTGGAAAGCCTGAGGTTTGGGGAAGGAGTACACTGAAAGTCCAGGAACCTTGAGGATATCATCAAGGGCAACAATAAGTACATGTGGAGCACGTTTGGGGTGGGCTTTGGGGTTTTTGTTGTAGTACTGGAGGTCTCACGGGCTATGCAAATGTTTGCTTTGGCCAAACATTTCCTTCAGGGGGAGCAGGTCCAGGAGAGCACGACCAGGCCCACAAGCAGCTCCTCAGCGTCGTTATCAATGACTTCTCCTCCCACCGCCTTCCCCGCTTGCTTCCCAGACCCTCCCTGAAGCCTACGGCCTCCGTCAGGTCAAGACACTGTGGAGAGGCAAGCTGAGTACTTACTGCCCCTCGTGAATTCATTTTTCTAACTGTTTACAGACGCGGCGTGTTCAGTGGTGAATAAGAACAATCAGGGCGACACACGGAGCGTTCCATTAAGTTAAAAGCATTCAACGCAAAAAGCCTTCTTGATTTCCAGCTAATGCATTTACCATATTTTTCTTACCTTAGGAAAATGGAAGCCTGGCCACTGGAGGTTGGTTTTCTTTGCGAGTTTTCCTTTGGGAATTTTACGAGGCTGTAACACCTGGAACGCTGCTCCACATTCACTTCTGTCTGTCTTGGCAGTGTGTTGCATACTTTAAATATCTTGATTATTCTTACATTGTTCTCATTTGTGCAATCATCTACTTTGCAACTTCTGCAAATCCTCTCTCTTAAATAAACTTAGTGTTGTTCATTTGTCCACAAAGCCATCGTCACATGCTTGTCCAAGCCACTGTCATTTCTCACCTGTTTTCTGTTCAGCTGTCCACATTCGTTGCCCATCTCCAGCCCGACCATGTAGAGTCCCTTCCCTACTCTGATTCTATGACCCCCCCCCCCCGAGGAAACCCTGGCCATCCTGTGCCATGATGCTCCTGGTCCACTCAGGAAAATCGGGTGAGCGTCCCACAGGAGGCAGAGGCAAAGAAGGAGCTGGCCGTGAATAAGGTGTGTATGAGTTGAGATCCTTCAAATCCATTGACAAAACCAAAGGCAGAAATGGGAGAAACACTGGCAGCTGTGGCCACAGGGAATGACAATTTTTATGTTCTAGAGAGATACAGAGACCGCAAGAGAGCAGACAGTTGCTTGGCAAAGGCATGTTGGAAAGGCGAGTGGGACCTGACCCAGAAGAAGCAGGTGTGACCCCAGGAACCGGATCACGCCCACCATGACGGCTGCTTGAAGAGGACACACAGGATCCGCTCGGCCAGGCTGCCGGCAGCCATCAGTGCGGACAGCTCCTGCCTGCGATCAGAGGGCAGTCAAGCCTCCTGAGTCAGAAGGATGGGGCGGTAGGGGGTTCCTGAAACGAAAGGCTAGGAATGGAGGAGGGGACGGTAGGGAAGAGAGGAAATAGGTTACTTAGTTTGATGTCCTTTTCCCCGAAACATTCCTGCTGCCATTTTGATTTGGGGGCAACTTTATGTTTTTGAGGGGTTTCAACATGATCTCCTTCAGGAGGCAGAATAAGTTTCTTGAAACTGTTGGTACTTCCTGTCTAGAAAAGGACTTGCCTTCCACGAAACAAGAACGTGGAATCTTGCAGTAGAGGAGACAGAATGGAAGGGAAACCTACAGAGAGTGATTTACTCACTTATCAAATACTCACCACACTTGATTTCCGACTCTTGATTTCAGGTCATGCCATGCTCTCAGGATCACGAGTTCGAGCCCCGCACCAGGCTCACACACTGGGCATGGAGCTGACCGCAGATTCTCTCTCCCTCTGCTCTTTTCTCTCTGTAAAAAAAAAAAAAGAAAGAAAGAAAAAGAAAAAGATCTATGTATAATAATGACTATAAACCTATCATAAATAATAATTGTAACACTAAATAATTACATTTTATATAATAATCTAAGTTAATATTTGAGCTAAATTTCTAAGTGTTTAACGATAAAGGGAAGGGAGCTTATTAATGCCACGCTTTGCATGTAGGAATCTAACCTTGTCTGTCACATTGCTTCCCAGTTTCCCACTGGCTTCTTGCTAAGAGTCAAGTCTCAAAGTAAGGGAGGAGACCAGCTTCTGGAGCGTAGCCAGTAGCAGACTCAGCCTCGGAATGTGACACTGAAGCTATGGAGCTTCTGATGGATCCTTGGGCTCATAGACCAAAGCTGTGATAGCCTCTTAGCCTTAGCAAGCTTCCCGGGTCCAGCCCGGACTCCCGTGGGTCTTCAGAGGAAACACAGGGTCTGCATCCCACCCGTGGGCCGCTCTGGAAAAATGGTTCTTCCAGCAGCTCCTGATTTCCTAAATTGTACTAAGTCAGACTTCCAGGTCAGCTCTAAATGTCAGGTCATCCACAAGACACAGGCCCCGTCCTCATCTTTCACTTGGGGAATTGAAGTCTTCTGACATCAAACACAGCCTTCTCTTGTTTCTGAATATGCTATTGTCTCACACTGTGGAGATACTCTTTCCACTTGTAAGCCTATAAAGCCTCTTTTAGAAAAGGACTGTGGGGCCAGACCCCGCTGACCCCACCGCAAGTCAGGTCAGAGAGCAGAGATCTCACCCCACCCCCTCTTCTGATGCCAATTTCGAATCTGGTTGTCACCTAACAAATGGCTGTGGATTGGAAGGACCGACTCTGTAGGTTCAATTAATTTGCTAGAGGGGCTCACAGAACTTAGAGAAACATTTTACTCCCCAGGTCACTGGTTTATTATAATAGAATGTAAGTCAGAAAGAGGCAGATGGAAGAGAGGCATTGGGCAAGGTCGCAGGGAAGGGCACAGGCGTCTGTCCACACTCTCCGACGCTCTCTGTTCCTGCTTCTCTACCTGTTCACCGATGGGAAGCTCTCTGAACCCTGTTCCTTGGGGGTTTTCATGGACCCTTCATTATATAGGCAGGATTGATGAAATCATTGGCCATTGGTGATGGAACTAAGCCCCAGACAGAGTCTCCTCTTCCCAGAGAGAGAGGGGGTCAGGAAGTGGGACTGGAAGTCCCACCCTTCTACACACAAGGCTGGCACTCCAGGCAACCAGCCCCCTATAGCCCATGCAAAGTCACCTTGTTAGGATAACAAAAAGCCCCTTTGGGGGGTCTCTCTTCTTAGGAAATTCCAAGGATTTTAAGAGCTCCATGGCAGAAATGGAAAGACCAATTGTATGTATTTTATTGGAAATCACAACTCCCATCCCCTCCACCTTGTTTCAAGGCCTTTCTCATACCCAGGTCAGCAGGCTCCCTCGGCTCAGGTCCCCGCCTGGCCCCAGGCCAGAGTTTGCTCTGTGTCATAGAAGACACATCCCTGGTCTGGGATGAGCACTGAATTCAGTGAATGGCTAAAAGAACTGGAAAACACTCATCATTGTAAGGGATATGGTTTCTTCAAATGGAAAGAGACTCATTAGGTATTACTCAAAAAGAAAAAAAAAAATCCTAAAACCGAATCCTTTTACACCAGCCATTCTTCTTTCATTCCATCTGTTTAAACACATAAAAAAGAACCCCTGGGTGTCTTCATGTGATCTTAGCTAGACTTGGAAAATCTGATCCCCGTGCAAGTTGCATTCAACATAATTAGCAATAGTTAGAGATCTGTATTTCTCAAGCACGTGAGGCCCTGGACTCGGGACAGAAGGAACAGCAGCCTCCTGCCTAACCCAAGCCAGACCCCGAGGCTCTGCCCAGCCACACCAGCCTCTGGTTCCCCTCCGGTGAGCTCCTTGTCTGGAGCTGCAGGAAGGGGAGGTGACAGGTGTTTTGAAGACCGTCCCCAATGCAGCCCTTTTCATAAAACTGTTTTCATTTTAAGGAGCGTTTGCAAGTAAATGAATATGAGAGAAAGGGAGAGAGCCTGCGAGCCAGCCACTGCTCGGCCTGGGAGTTCATCTGTCCAAGCCCCGGGTATCTGGCACTTCCAGACTGCCAGAGGTAAGAAACCCCGACAGGCTCAAAGCTGGCTGGGCAACGGAAATCGAGACGCCAGTCACTCTTTCCCTCTCCACTTTCCTCTCCAAAATGTACAAAATCCGCAAATCTGGGGTAAAGTGAATGTGAGGGACACTGGAACCCCAGAAATAGGAGCCCAGCCCTCCAGGACCTGCAGGAGGTATGCGGTCAGGGAGGAAAGGGGCCATCAGTGGAGCACAGTGGCCACAGGCAACGCAGGTGGTGAGAACACGCACCGGCACAGGTGTGCATGCACGCACACACAGGTGCATACACACGCACGTGTGCACGCACAGGTGGGTACTGGGGCACATCCGCACTCGCATTCAAACACACACACATGTGTTCACACACACCATCACAGGACACTGGGCTTACTGCCAAATCACGGCTCAAGCCCCTGGGGCTCCCTGGGCCCTTGCAGCCCTGCCCCCAGTGGGGCCCACAGGGATCTCCTAATGGATTGGCTACACTTGGATACGCAGCAGCGGGGCACACAAGCTCTCCAGGGCCGGTGGCCCGGGGCCAGGAGCGCCTGGACATCCCAGGACTGACCAGGAGACAGACGTGGCTTCTTGGACCCCCCTGCCCTCCCATCACCTCCGGAGCCCAGAGCAACACACGTTTGCGCATACCCAGAAGACACACCAAGCTCTGGGCGCCGCCGCTGTCCCGCGCTTGATCTTCCACACGGAGCGGGAGGGACACACCAGTGGGGCCCAGGCGCCGCCCAGCCGCTCAGCCTGCGGCAGGTGTCCGGCCCTGGGGGCGCGGGCCTGGCGGCTCCCTGCGCCTTGCAGCGCGACTGCAGGTTCGCGGGCACCTGGAGGGTGGCTTCTGGCACTCACATTCCGAGCCTCGGGGCCGCCGCCCAGCCACAGGGATCCTCCCCAGTCCCCCTCCCGTCGGTCTTTCCTCGGCCTCTTCCCTCCCCCTCCTGTCTCCCCTCCTGCCCTCTTCCTCCGTCTCCCCACCCCTCCGCCCCCGACGACTCCTCCTGCTCCCTCCTCCCCTCCCCTCGCCGACCCTCTCCGCCTCCCCTGCGCTCCCCTCCTCCGCCCGCCGCTCTCCCACGGTGCGAGCTGGTGCTCCGCCACCGCCCCCGCCGCCGCGGCCGCCCCTCCGCCCCCCGCGCCGCTCGGAGCCGCAGTGATAACCCCGCGCGGGCGGCGGACGCGCCGCGGGGAAGCTGCCGCGCGCCGGCCGGTCCAGGTCCTCGGTGCCCACTTGGAGCCGCCGGGCCGGGGCCATCCCGCGGCCCCGGCCACCCGGAGCGCCCCTGGATGGAGCGGCGCGTTCTCCTCGCCGGGACGCCGCGCGGGCGGCGGGCGTGGGGCGCGAGGGGCGGCGCGGCCCTGCGGGACCCCGGCTGCGCAGCGCTCTGCGTGCTGCTGCTGGCGCAGGCGGCGGTGCAGGTGAGTCCCCGACGGCGGGGGCGGGCGCCCCCGGCCCCCCGGCCGCAGTCCGGTCTCACCGAGCTGTGGCCGCTGTTTTCCAGCAGGCACCTGCGTGCTCCGTGGGACCCGCGCTGACCTCGCCGGGGAGCCCGAGCGTCTGGCGTCCTCCAGGCTCCGCGGCGCGGCCGGACTGGATGGAAAAAGGCGGTAAGTCTGCGGGGAAGGGGGGTTCCAAGACCTCTGCAGGCAGCGCTGGCTTACAAGGTGCAGCGGGTGTCCCTAACTCCGGGACTCGCCGCGGACGCTGCCTCGCTTTCCCGCCTTGGAGCGAGCGCTTGCGGGTCGACTCCCACCGAGGCTGGCGGGGTACTCCCTTGTGAATCACTGACGCGTACCGGCGTTATTGCCGGAGCGGTAGGCGAAAAAGTAAGGAATGCACACTTAATAAGAACATTTAGGGGCGCCTGGGTGGCTCAGTGGGTTAAAGCCTCCGCCTTCGGCTCAGGTCGTGATCCCAGGGTCCTGGGATCGAGCCCCGCATCGGGCTCTCTGCTCAGCAGGGAGCCTGCTTCCCTTCCTCTCTCTCTGCCTGCCTCTCTGCCTACTTGGCTCTCTGTCTGTCAAATAAATAAATAAAATCTTAAAAAAAAAAAGAACATTTAAAAAGCAAGGAATAAAACCAGAGGTTTTACTAATGTATGCATTCTGGAAATCAGAAAGCTCATACTCCTCCTCTCCCCACCCCTCCGCCCCCTCCTGATCCTCCTCAGGCTTTTTATTTTATTTTAAGATTATTTATTTATTTATTTGACAGAGAGATCACAAGTAGGCAGAGAGGCATGCAGAGAGAGAAGGGGAAGCAGGCTCCCTGCTGAGCAGAGCGCCGGATGCGGGGCTCGATCCCAGGATCTTGAGATCACCACCCAAGCAGAAGGCAGAGGCTCAACCCACTGAGCCACCCAGGCGCCCCCTCCTCAGGCTTTTTAAATCGAAGCCCGTCTGTATATCCTTGACTAGAGAGCAGGAGATGGGAGAAAGCCGTTTTTGCTCAGTGCTGACGGTGTTAGCATGAAAGTGGGCATTCTTGGGGAGTTGGGACATAATTGAAATACAGTGCATGGGACGGGTCATTAGCGTTTGGGGACATGCTAGACAATGCCCATACCTTCCGCCGTGATTTGGCACACAAGTCTGATCCGTTTGCAATGTGTGGTTTTACTCGTGCTGTTGGCAGGCGGCATCTGCCAGTTTCACTTGTCCTGGGGATGGTTGTCTCTGCTCTCAGCCGCCTTAGGTGACAGGGAAGGCAGGTGTGGGATGTCTGCTACTGAGCTCAATCCTTGCAGTTGTTTCCTATTAGCACTTTGCAACATTGCCAACAAGTGTTAGTATTTTAGAGGAAGAACGAGATTTGATGATCCTAACGTATTTTCAGAAAATCTAGAAAAATGAATGACTCAAAGTTTTTAATATAGTTGTCCTGTAAAGACAGGAATCTGACACATGCGTTAGCTGTTTGAATAAAGTCCTGCTGAAGGAGGGCATGAACGTCTATAAACCCAGCGGGAGGCGGTGATCCCTGAACAGAAGACCTTAAGGACCAGCAGAGGGCGCTGGGTGTAAGTGATATGAAATCCTTAGAAATCACTTTCTGCTCTATAATTGCTGGAGAAAGGTAATTATCAGTCTATTTAAAGGTCATCTTCTTGAACTTGCCCTTGTCTTCTTTCATGTTTCTCTCAGGGTGCATTCCACAATATAATTATCCATATTGGATTTGTCCCTCCACACGCACTTCTGAAAGAAGACATTTTTGTAAAAATTCTAGTTCCCTAAAATCATGAAAATTCCTGAAGGTCTCAGGAGATTTCTCAGAGGACTGTGTAGCATTTTATAGAAAATGCGTTTTCTTTAAGGTAGAAGCAATATAGACAGAGAACCTTTTCCAGAAGGAGAAGGCAGAGCCTTCCTGCCCGAGTGAGCTTCCCCCACTCCTCGCCAGGATAGACTCCTGTGAGCTGGACTCCAGCCTGGCTGGCATGGGACTCGGATCACCTGGCATCTAGGCTGGTGTCACATGCCAAGCGTTGCCATGACAACCACATACCTCACTTGGTCAGAAACTGGAGGGGAAGGTGTGAGCCATCATCAGTGAAGTCCTAGCTTAGTGGACACACCCCAGCCCCCTACCCACCTGCTGTATGTTGGAGGTCTTTATATTTTCTTTTAATTTTTTTAAAGATTTTATTTTTTCAGTATTCTAAGATGCATTGTCTATGGACCACACCCAGTGCTCCATGCAAACGTGTCCTCCTTAATACCCACCAGCAGGCTCACCCAACCTCCCACCCCTGCCTCTCCAAAACCTTCAGTTTGTTTCTCAGAGTCCACAGTCTCCATGATTCGTCTCCCCTTCCGATTTCCCCCAATTCACTTTTCCTTTCCTTCTCCTAGTGTCCTCCGTGTTATTCCTTGTGCTCCACAAGTAAGTGAAACCATGTGATAATTGACTCTCTCTGCTTGACTTACTTCACTCAGCATAATCTCTTCCAGTCCTGTCCATGTTAATCCAAAAATTGGGTATTCGTCCTTTCTGATGGAGGCAATTGGAGGTCTTTAATGATAAACGGCCAAGTGGAGAAAGTGGGTTTCACTTAAGGGCTTTCATCGATCTTCCAGGAGAAAAGACTCAGCTCAGCAGGTTCCTTGTCTCCCTGTAGAACAGTAGAGCCCGGGTGCACTTTGTGTGACGGCTGGATATCTAGGTATCTTTTATACAAATGGGCTTTGGAATCGCTCTTTTTGGCCACAAGGTTGTTTCATGCATAATTCAGACTGTGATCGCCAGTTTTCCTGTGTCTGAAGCAGTTCAGCAGCGGGAAAGAGAATGCCCTCTAACCTTTTTGTTTTCTTTTTCCTGCCCTCTATGCTTGATGCCACAACAGATAACTAAACTGTTTTCAGACATTAAATACGCCTGTTTCATTTTGGCTGATTTAGAATTATTTTTCTTTAGTGGGAGATTTTAATGCTTTTCTTCCAAATGTGCCTTTAAAAATAAAAATAGTGGCTCTTGTTGAGAGCCAAGATGTATCACATATTTGTTAGCTTTTGATTCTAGAGTAAGTTACGCTTCCAAGGCAAGGTTTAGAAGTTCTTTAGAAAGGGGTTTCGTCGTACATAATAGACCTGTTGTTTGTGTGTGTGCGTTGGAAAATTGTATTGATTAGCATTCAGACACGCAGGGAATGTGAGACAGGGTCGTGTCTTTCAGGTTCACCCGTGGGGTGCTTGTCGATCTTTAACGACAGGCTCTTTGGAGCCCGGATTGAGGACTTTTTCTGGTTCCCATGGGGGAAACGCTCGCAAGATGGCTGCTTCCAAGCTATGGGTGTGATGTCACTGAGTGCTGGGGTAGGAGCCAAGGTGCAGATCTGCTCTGTGCAGCTGCTGTGAACCAGCCCTGCATGCTCAGGTGGTCTACACCTCATGCATTCCCTGTGAAACCAGAGTATTCTTGGACTTGAGGCTGTCGTCAGAAAACCTCTTGAAATCAAGGAGTTTGGACCACCGACTGGAGCAGCCATATGTGAAGTTTTCCTCCTTAACCAAGGGTGTAAAGGACATAGGTCTTACCTAAAGGATTCTCAAACAGGAGTGCCTGGGAGGCTCAGCCCCTTAAGCGTCCAACTCTTGACTTCAGCTCAGGTCATGATTTCAGGGTCCTGGGATTGAGCCCTGCACCGGAGGCCATGCTCAGCGGGGACCTGGCTTGACACTGCCCCTCTTTCCCTCCCTCCCTCCCTCCCTCTGCCCCTCCCCCAGCTCATACCTGGGAGCATGCTCCTTCTAGTTCTCTCTCTTCAAAATAAGTAAATAAAACCTTTTTTAAAAGGTTAAAAAAATAAAGGATTCTCAAAGATTAGGACTCACACTAATTTTTTTCTTGAAATCGCAAGCCAATAGTTGTGGGGATTATAATATGAAAATATAAGCTCAAAAATTATTTTTTTCAGTTTATTACAGTTATGTATTGATTTATTTCCAGATAGCAACAGGAGTATGATGAAATGTTTTGCTTATTTTGTTCATTCATTGAATTCTTCAGTGATGACCTTTTTCACATTCATTTATACATAACCAAGAATACACATTTGATAGAAAGGACTGATGTGGGACTAAATCCAGACCCCCTCTCCTTGGCGGCATTACTGTTTTGTCCCGGGAGCCTGTCCCGTGCACTGAAGACTCTGTAGCAGCATCTCTGGGTGGGGTCCGTAGATCCCAGGAACACCACTGTCCCCCTCCCACTCCGTGGCAGACGGAGATGTCTCCAGACATTTATCTCCCGGGGTGTGGGAGGGGAATCACTCTGGTTGAAGGACAGGAGGCTAAATTGAAAAAACGGGTCTTCTTCCATCACAGGTTCACTTCCTCATTCTTCGGAACCGATTGTCATTGGTCACAAAGTGTGGCTTTGCTGTTTGTGGAGCTGGTGGCCAGGGGCCAGCCTCTACCAGTTCTCCAGAGCGGATTGTTACTTTCCTTTAAGTTTAGCCGAGCTGGTCACTGAAAAATAAGATATATGAAGTTACAGGGAAACAAGTCCTTTTAAAAACAAAATTAAAATATGCAAATCTCATCCCTCACATCTTTTGGCTCTTATCTGTGCTGTTAAGGTTCTTTGCATACATTCTGTCTGTGTGAGGGAGATGCTGCGTGTTCCAGGTGTGCTACTGGCCATCTCTTCCACACTCCGTGTTGAGTGACATCACGTTGGTGCTGGAGATCGGCCACGGTGGGGAATGGGAAAATGCGGTAAAGCAGGCGGTTTATTTTTTTCCCCTGAGATAGCAGGTTGTCTAGCATTTATCAACAGGACTCTGTATGTGTTTATGTAAAAGAGCCTTATCGGTCACTATTTTGAGAGTAGATACTCTATGTCCCCTCCAGATAAAGGATGCATGTTATATGTTCTCCAAAACAAGGTCCTAAGAATATGCCTTGTATCATCTGGAAACAATTTGATTTTTTTTAAGTGGTAATCATCTTTTTATGTGTTTAATTTGCTGATTAGCCAGTGTTTGGAAGAGTCCACAGCCCCTGTTGGAATGGACACCGACTTGGGGTGAGGGGGAGAGGACTCCCCTTAGAGCCCTGGGCGGCATGGTGACTGGGCAACATGGCCACACGCACCAGCCTCCCCCCTCGGTCCAGGAAGCCGGGGATGCAGAAGGCGGTAGGAGGATCCCAAGGTGGAAAGGCACGCGTGCTTCACTTGTCTCTCAGCGTGGCCCAGGACAGGCTGCAATCCCATGCTTACCCCAGACAAGCAAATCCCTGACTTGCTTCCCCCTTTTTCCTATTGCTGCACACAGTTTAAGCAAGTTTGTTTCATTTTCTTGGTTTCCCAAGTAAAACAGGAAAGAGGCCCAATGCATTTTGTCCTCTGGGACACAAATGCCCTGCTTCGCTGTAGATTTTGATGGTTGGTTGTCACATGGTCTGCTACAACCTGCTGCCCGTGGCCCTTAGGGTACCTGTTGATCCCTGCAGGGCAGGGCCAGGCCCCTGGGGTCAGAAATCGAAGCTCTTGCCCAGAGGACACAGCCTCCCTGGAATTGCCAAGGCCAGAGCTGAGCCTTGGGTTATCCTGCCACTGGATCGGTTTTGCTGCTGGGCCTGGACACGCACCCACCACTGGCTTCAGCGTGGGGGACTCCAGACAGGACCTCACCACCCGAGCCTTGCTCTGCCTCTCCCAACCCACCATGGCCATTTCTGACTGGCACTGGCTGCCTGCTCCGTTCCAGCATGACCTTTGCCTGTCCCTGACGGCACAAGGACCTATGGACAGACACTGCACTGAAATAGATGGGTTGTAGAGAAAACCTCATTTCTCCAGAAAAAAATAATTACCCAAATACTGCTTATTTCTGACCAAATCTCATCTCTGTGTTTTATCTTATGACTCCCAGAAGAATGTACAACTTGCCCTGATGCAGGAAAGGGCCCCCGTCATGAGCCTCTCACAGGCTCCTGACCGCACATTTTGTAATGAAAGGAGCTATAAAGCGTCCTCTGTGCTTTCCACAGAGAGGGAGACAACTTGGATGTATGCCAAAGCCACACTGGGACATCATCAGCCCCTGATGCCCTGCAAGCCTGTGGGTGCCCTGAAATCAGACAGCCCCCTTATTGACGTTTGAAAAAATATATGTATTTGAATGTGTTTTTGGCTAGCATACTATGAATCGGAGTGGGCAGGAGACCATGGTGCACATTGGGGAAGACCTTGAGTGGTGACCTCCAGTGATGTGCCAAAAACTCAGGCCAGGGAGAGGGTGGGCAGTGGTGTTCAGTGGGAGCAGACTGTGTAGGAAACGTTAGCGTCTGGAATATCTCTGCATACAATTTGTAGGATTTCTTGATTTAACAATTAACTATTACAATATTAAACATCAAGGAATGCCCATCATAGTTGTCTTTTTAACTGCTTTCTGAGAAATGGTTGGTATTTTGAAGCTAAAATTTCTTGTCGGCACAATGAAGATTTTTGTAAAAAAACGAACAACTAAAAGGATATCTAGAACCATCAATGATTACATGTTATCATGAGTACAAAGTGAAATTTATGAGATATAATCCTAAAGGTCTGTTTTCAGTTTTCTTTGGCCTATGATCCAATTTTTTGGAGCGCCTAGATATTGCCGGATTGGAAATAACACATTCTGGGGCAGTGGAGACTTCCCTAAAGGCCACTTGGAAGATTTTCACTCCTGACTCTGGTTGTTTGCATCCAACAGTGTGGATCTGAGGTCGGCTTGATGCTTGAATTTCCTACCATCATTTCTTACCAGGCAGAAGTGTCATCTGGCAGTAAATTACATTCCATGACTCCCTGAGTCTTTCCAGAATCCCACACTTACTCAGCCTTACTCTCTTTGTCTTTCAGAATATGACCTGGTGACTCCCTATGAGGTTGACCACAATGGAGACTATGTGTCCCATGAAATCACGCACTCTCGGAGGAGGAAGAGGGGGCTGGCCCAGCTCAGGGTGGAGTCTCTCCATCTTCGGTTGAAGGGCTTCAGGCACGACTTCCACGTGGAGCTGAAAGCTTCCAGCAACCTGGTGGCTCCTGGATTTATCGTGCAGACACTGGGGAAGGGAGGCACTAAGTCTGTGCACACCTTCCCGCCTGAGGATTTCTGTTTCTATCAAGGCTCCTTACGATCCCACAAAAACTCCTCGGTGGCTCTCTCAACGTGCAAAGGTTTGGTGAGTACAGCTTGGGTGCCCGTGGTGTGTGAAAGGGGAGAGCGTGCAGTTCCCCTCTAGGGATTGTAGCTGGTTCTGTTATGGCAGGACAAATCTCTTTGGTCTGTAAAAGCAGGAGGAAATCGCCAAATAATACTGTCTAAAATATGTCAGGCTGCCTCTTCTGGCGCATTTGGCAGCAGTGCACGTGCCCAGACTTACGTTGTTGTTTTTACAAGAAGCTGGGAAGAGCCCCAGTGTGAAGATTGCACTTCGAACTCATGGCCAGGTCTGATGTCACGATCTCCCCAGGGGACGGTTCCACCGTAACTTACTGGCCCATTGCTATGCTGCAGGGATGTCTTCATTCCAAAGAGAACAACAGTGCGAAACTGATTGGCCAGCTGGATTATTTGATCAGGTGCTTGGAAGCACTTTGGAAGGATGTGTTGAGGATCACATACTTACAGATCAGGGTGTTTGCCCAAATGTGGTGATGAAGCCATAGCCGGGCAGTCCACTCTGCCCACCAGAGGGGGGCCGCCTGCGTCCTGCACACTCTGCTGTCAGGTGCGGGGAGGGGGGCAGCTCTTGCCTCCCATTGTGTGTATGTGGGGGAGTGTCCCTCACCACCTCCCAATGCCAGGCAGAGCCAGCTCACACTGATGGGTAGTGAAGAAGACAGGACTGGCTGGGAGGCGGTGAGGGTCCTGTAAGAGGGACAGTGATTCTTTGGTACTTCCCCATTTTCTTAGTATCTGATGTAGACACTGAACATCACTTGAATGCTTCCAGTGATCCCATTTGCTGGGACTCCATAGTGAGGAGCATCTGGCCCCGTTGAGAAGATGCCTGCATTCCTCAGGCTACCTCAAGCCAAAATCTTAATGCCTTGTCTTTTAATTTTCTTAAAATATTTCCATATTTTTAGGGAAGAAAACCTTAGTGGATACTTAGAGCCTTGAGTACATAAATCGGTCATACACAGATGAGTGAGACATGATTTAGTTAGCTGAGCAAATATGTGTGGCCAAAATCCTTTAAGGTCTTGACCATAGTAAAGTTTTGGCAAATAAGTTTTTGAACATTTATTACACTTCTAGAAGATGCTTTCAGTCTATCTTAAATGTCTTTCTCTCTTTCGAAAGCGGGAATTCAGACTCTGCATCTTAGAAGGATTTTGTGCACAGGTGTGTGGATTTCTGATGCTGAAGGGGCATTTATAACCAGACCCTTCAAATACTATGTATGTGCAAATGCTAAATCTCATTAAAAATTTTCAAAAAAATATTAACACCTGCTTTTCAAAGGAATTTGGAGTGGGTTGATTCCATGTCTACTCTAATTTGTAAAGGGCTTTTGATTGGAGAATGGCTACAACAGGGTTTGCCAACGACACGGTGGTGGTTATTTGGCATAAATTTTAGGATTGAAGACAATGTGGCTGATTTCTTTCATGTTCTCCCAAGAAAAACGGGTCTTCCTTAATGAAAGGGCTAGAACTCTTCCTATAATGCACTAAAGGAAGAGATCTCTTCCTTGGCTTTCTTTCATAAAGGCTCGGACTGGAAATGGAAGCCATCTGTGCTGTAGGGAGGTGTGCCATGCCTTCAGAGCTCATAGACTTGGATTTGTTTGTGAGATTGGGTGAGGTGCTTCCCGTTAACCCAGCAGGGGTCCAGGCTTACTGAAGCCGGGGTCTCTGTGAGCCAAGGCTCTCTCTCCCAATGGCTGAGCCCTGCCCTGGACTCTGTCCCATGAGCAACAGCTCGAGATTTCTGGTTCTCTTTGATCTCCATGGGAGTTAATGGCACAAGTCATACGTGACAACTACATGTGAGATAAAGAAGTGAAAAAGAACAGGAAAAAAAACAAACAAACACTCCTCTGGATAATGAACCCTGGAATTTAATATTCTGGTCACTGGACTAGAAACCTGTATGCTTTCCCCATTAATCTTCCAAATGCATTAATCCACTTTCACTGATGCTTTGTCTGTAGATGATCATGACAGAAATGACCGCAACCAGACTTATGACTGTGGGGTTCGGGGGCATTTGCTATATGATAGGACAAATCAGAGGCATTTTAAAGGAGAAAAAGGGAGGATGAGAAGTCCCCTTTCATTAGCCAGATAATAAAAAATATTGAATGGGATCGTCCTTCAAGTAGCTGCCAGGTCCTTTATTTCTTTCTTGATTGACGGCTCCCCAGTTGCTCATCTTTCAAATCTCTTAAGGTATGAAGAGAAATGACTTATTTTTACCTTAGAGGATGGCTCCGTTTTTGTTCTTATTGTTCTTGGGTTTTTTTGGGTTTTTGTTGTTGTTGTTGTTGTTCTAATTAAAGTCCCAGGTTCATTTCAGTTAAGCATTTTTCTTCTCCCCCTCCCCCTCCTCCTCCCCTTCCTCCTCCCCCTCCTCCTCCCTGTCCTTCCCCTCCCCTTCCCCTCCTCCCTGTCCTTCCCCTCCCCTTCCCCTCCTCCCTGTCCTTCCCCTCCCCTTCCCCTCTCCCTTCCCCTCCCCCTCCTCCTCCCTGTACTTCCCCTCCCCTTCCCCTCCTCCCTGTCCTTCCCCTCCCCTCTCCCTTCCCCTCTCCCTTCCCCTCCTCCTCCCTGTCCTTCCCCTCCTCTCCCCCTCCCCCACCTCCTCCCTGTCCTTCCCCTCCCCCCCCTCCTCCTTCTCCCTCTCAATGTTTCTGGTTGACCCAGCTGTTTGCTGGAAGTCAGGTGCCCCTAGAATTCGCTTTGGTTTGACCTGTTGTCCTCACACACCTTCGTAGATGCTGGCAGAGGAAGCATTTGGAATACAAGATCCTTGGGAAGGGAGAAAAATAAAAATATACATCCTAGTCTCCTGGTTTTACCTGCAGTATGGAAGCCGTAAGCTAAACTCTATTGCTTAACTAAGAGTTTAATGCCTTCAGGTAAAGAACAGGGTTGACTGTTGTGAGACGATGCGATTTCTGATGGACAGATAGGTACTAATTTTTAAAAATATTTTCTGATGGACAGTTTTCTCCCGTGGTTCTCAGCTTTTGCATTTGGAAGCACTTTGCTGTAATTCTTTAAAAATGAATATGAGGAACACCATCAAAGTTAAGAGCTGATGGCCTTATTTATAGTAAACAAATATTCTTGAAAACTAAAATGAGTGCTTCCCTAAGGGTCTTGCAAATAATGAATGTGCTTCAGATCTGTGTTGTCTGATGAGAGAGGCAGGGAATGGGCAGTGTCGCTACAGGGATGAAATAGGACACATCTGGATACCATGAGGGACAGAGAGAGTTGTCACCCTGCCTTGCTGGGAGGGGGCAGCGTCTCTGTGAGGTTCTGGAGTAGTTTTGTCCAAGCTGAGTCCTCACAGTAGAATTGGGGTGTGATGCCTGGCGGAGGAGGAATAGACTGTCCCAGGAAAGCCTGCTAACATCTGTCAAGGTCATGGACTTCTCCACTGCACATCCGTAAACCCTAGAAATACCTCTAACGTCATCCTGATAATTGCCACCAAGTACCTTGACTCAAAATATTTCATATTTCACTAAATAAGATTTTTTTTTTTTAAAGGCAGTGAGTGTAATTCTTACGTCTTTACCTAATTGACATCACAGGTCTGTTGTGATCACCAGGCATAGGCATGTCAAGTGTGACACACGGCAGGTGCCTTTCCGGAATGACTGCACTAGTGACAGTGCAGGAAACAGCGATGCCTGGGGCAGTAGCAGAAGATGCGACCGAAATTCACTGAGGACTTTGTGCCACGTGTTTGGCTAACAGCCTCACATTTGTTATGTCACTTAGCCTAATGACATGCCAACAGATAGGTTCTATTTTTTTAAAAGACAGCATTTTTGATATGTAATTCATACATCATAGAGAATCCCCCCCCCCTTTGCAAATGTGTAATTCAATGGTTTGTAGTCTCTTTGTACAGAATTGTAGAAGCCTCACCAAACCTAATCTGAGACTCTGCATTACCCAAGAAAGAAACCCCTGACAGTCCCCATCCCCCCAACCCCCAACAGTCCTAGACCCCACTAATCTCACTTTCTGTCTCTATAGATTTGCCCAATATGGTAATTTCTCATAAAGGGAAGTGTACAACATGTGGCTTTTGTGACTGGCTTCTTTCACTTAGTATAATGTGTTCATGTTTCATCCACATTGTAACATGTATCAAAATTTCATTATTTTGGGGCGCCTGGGTGGCTCAGTGGGTTAAGTCTCTGCCTTCTGCTCGGGTCATGGTCCCAGGGTGCTGGGATCAAGCCCCGCATCGGGCTCTCTGCTCCATGGGGAGCCTGCTTCCCTCCCCCCCACCGCCTCTCTGCCTACTTGTGATCTCTGTCTGTCAAATAAATAAATAAATCTAAAAAAAACACTTCATTATTTTTAATGCTTCATAACAACCTGTTACACATATATAGCACATTTTTTATTTATCTTTGTGGCAGTTGACAGATATTGTCGTTTGTGCTCTTTTTGTTTGTTGTGACTCGTGCACAAGTTCTCTTGGAGACACGCGTTTCCTTTCTCCCTTGTTTATACCTAGGAGTGTAATTGCTGGGTCCTCTGGAAATCCTGTGTTTAACACTTAGAGGAGTTTCTAGACCATCCCACATTAGCCTTCCCCTTCTGTATCCTCCCAGCAATGTACATGGATTCCAACTTCTCATCCTGGCCCACTCTTGTCCCATCTTTTTACCACAGCTGTCCCCATGAGTGTGAAGGGGCGGCTCATTGTGGCTTTGAGTGGCCGGATGGAGATCCTTGGATGGCGGCTTGGAGGTACTCAGTCTTGGTATCGTTTAGTTGCTGGTTTTTCCTTGCAGCCCTTTGACGACGATGCCCTCTCACTGCCTCT
Organism: Martes martes; assembly: GCF_963455335.1. Classification (NCBI taxonomy): domain Eukaryota; kingdom Metazoa; phylum Chordata; class Mammalia; order Carnivora; family Mustelidae; genus Martes; species Martes martes. The sequence goes on along the minus strand of NC_137892.1, from coordinate 162,104,572 downwards.
TCACCCTGTTGTTCCTCAGGAGAAGTCTGCTGTTTATCTCACTGCGGTTCTGTCGCGCATAGGAGTTAGGTGGTTTTGTTTTACGATTATTTCAAGATTTTCTTTTTGTCTTTGTCTTTCTGCATTTTTGCCGCGGTGTGTACGTGTGTGGGTATCTGTGTTCTCCCTGCGGTAATCCCATCATTCATACATTAGTGCGCTTAATGCTATACTCATTTCCCTTCTTTTGTTTTTCCCTCTGTGAGCTTCAAATTGCAATATCTTTGGTAATTTATCTTCAGATCCACTGTTCTCTGCTGACAGTTCGAACCTATTATGTTTCTGTAGTAAAGCTTTCATTTGGGATGTTGTACTTTTTGACTCCAGAATTCCCATTTGGTTATTTTTTATAATTTCGCTTATTCTGTAACCCTTTAGGTGCAGTTCCCTTTGGTTCAGTGGACACATTTATAATAGTTGCTTTGATGTATTTGTCTGCTAAGCCCCACATCCGCGTCCTCTCAGAAGCAGTAACTGTGCCTGTCTGTTTTCAGGTGGAGGGTTCACACTTTTCTGTTTCTGTGCATGTTTCACAATTTCTGCTAAAAACATATTATATTTTATATAATAAAATAAATATATATAATTTATATATTATATAAATAATATAATTTATATAAATAAAAATAAAATATGTTTTCTGCTAGAGAACATGTTGTAGGAACTCTGGAGATATGAGCCACACTCTGCCCCTCCAGGGCTTGCCTCGCCCTCTCGCTGAATGAAGGTGTTGGTGCCTGGTCTTCTCTGCCTTGCGTCCCAGCCTGCAATCTGTATGTCACAGGAGAGCTGGTGCGGGGCTGTTAGGGCTTCGTTTTTCTCAGCCTGCTGGGCCTGGGCTACAGCTTCCGTCCTAAGGGTAGGGCCTGCCTGTAGAAGACAGACCAGTTCTCATGGCCATGCCTGCCTCGTACAGCACTTCTACAATATAGACCTAAGGAGAGAAGAGATGCTGGTGACTTGTTCCTGCTTATATGAAAATGTAGTTCTAGAATGGACGTTTGCAGAGCAGGGAGCCTTTGTCTTCTTGGTGGCATGGGCCTGGCATAGAGCTCTGTCACACTGACTGGGGGCAGGGTGAGTATGTGACTAGACTGTGGCTCAGATGTCACCAAATGTCACCATTCTTTCTGAGATTAAATTAAATTCAGTAGCTGATTCTCCACACTTTATGCCCTTAAGAAAATTTACAGAGACTTTAAATGGCTTCGCTGTGTGTGGGGTGTGTGTGTGTGTATGTGTATGTATGATTTTCAGGAATTAAATGATCATTTCACTAGAGAGCAGATGACCTCACCCCTCACACTTCCATCCGGGAAGTCAGTCTCTACTGGATGCTGTTGTTAACACATTTTACAGATATTGCCCAAGACCACTTTATTTTCCCCATTTTACAGATGACTGTAAGATAATTCTTAGAAGAATTCTTAGAAGAAGCCTAGGTAGCCTGACTCGAGAACCAGCCCTGCAAACCACAGAATTCTTGGGCTTTCCAGCATCACCAGGGGATTGCTGCCATACAGGGACCCACAAGGTCATTTACATGAATTTTCATGGCATCACCTTTGAATGCTCCCATAAGGGGTCATGATTTCCTCCTTCGGTTTCCATCTCAGGGCTACCTTCCTCAGCATGTAGTCCTCCCAGAGCTTAGGATCTCCATTTATACTGTAGCAGGGGCTTCTCTTAAATATATGTGGATTCATTCCATAATTATTTATTTACAGGTTTATTTGTGAGCTCTTCTAAAAACCTTGTTTCGTTTGTCTTTGTATCCCCAAGTTCCCATTAACATAAACTGATTTTATTTTTTTGCTTGCAATGAACCCTTGCATTTCAAATTACAAAAACATACTATATCTTCTTAATCTCTGTTTTGAGGTACAAATAACTATACAATTAATTTTAGAATTCAATTCATCTGATTTCTTTCCATGGCTATTTCCAAACACCTTGAATTTTCTGTTGAAGCTCATACTTTACTCAGAATTTTTTTTCAAAGATTTATTTACGGGGGCACCTGGGTGGCTCAGTGGGTTAAACCCCTGCCTTCAGCTCAGGTCATGATCCCAGGGTCCTGGGATCGAGCCCCACATGGGGCTCTCTGCTCGGCGGGGAGCCTGCTTCCCCCTCTCTCTCTGCCTGCTTGATCTCTCTCTGTCAAATAAATAAATAAAATCTTAAAAAAAAAAAAAAGATTTATTTACGTATTTGTGAGAGAGAGAAAGAGTAAGGGACAGGGGCAGAGGGGGAGAGAGACAGAAGCAGACTCCCTGTTGGGCAGGGAGCCTAATGTGGGACTTGATCCCAGGACCTAGAAATCATGATCTGAGCTGAAAGCAGATGCCTGCTTCACCGACTGAGCCACCCGGTGCCCCTGGGTGAGAAATGGTTTCCTCAGTAAGGTTTCTGAGGAACTATTTTTAAAAACTCCCATTAGTCAGTACCATTAATGAGTCTCCTTTAGATAAGTATGCTGTTGCATATGAGAGGATTAGATTTTCTTAAAGGATTTTATGCAAGTTCCGTACTTGGATTATCCCTTTAGCTCCCCCCTCCATAGAGTATCAAGTCTGTCAATTATCCTTGGCACAAAATCTGTGTGAAATTTTGCTCCTCCTACTTACAGCATCATGTCTGTTAAAGCTTAATGCACAGGCTATATATCACTTCTCCTAAAATCTAATTATTCTTTTGTCTTCAACAATGTTGGAAAACTTGTAAATGCCACAGTTCTCACGTGTGTTTAAGAATTCCCTCCCTTGGTTGGAGACTTACTCAGGGCCCTGGTTTGAACTGTTCTAGATTTGATTCCCAACCTCAGACTCCAGGGAGTCTCTGGAAACTCCGGTCATTGAGAGTTTTTCTACAGCACCCAATAAATCCTAGGAAACTGTCTGAAATATTGCCAGACTTTTAACTGACTTTGAAAAATGTCCTGGAACCAGGGAAATAAAACAGGAGCAGAAGGGGGAAACCAGCACAGGAGTGGTTAGAAGAGATAATGGGAGTTTTTAAGAGCAGCGTCTTAATCCGAGAAGCCTGGTGATGGCATAACCAAGTTGAAGATATGTCGGTCTTGGGAGGTATGTAATACAGTTATAGAAAAACTAAGGTTTTTAGAGGAAGTAGGGCTAGAGTTGGTAGTTATTAGGAAATTGAAACGTGAGTGTGGGGAACGAAAGAAAAGCTCTGGAAAATTACACATGTTTCTGCTAGTTCCTTAACAAGTACAGTAAGAGGTGTCTGAGTGGCTCAGTTGGTTAAGCATCCGATTTAAGCTCAGGTCACGATCTCAGGATTGTGAGATCGAGCCCCGTGTTGGGCTCTGCACCCAGTGAGGAGTCGGATCAAGGCAACATTTAGATAATCTTTCACACTGGAGGTGACCACAGATTTTTTTTTTTTTCTATTAGCTTACCATTCATTGTAAGCAAAAATGAGATGATTAAAGGATTTTAATTATAAAATCCATAGTTTTGTTCCACTTCCCTTTTTTCCAGGTGACGACCCTGAGCTTCAGGGGTCTGCAACTGACATGGCCAGTATTTCAAAGCCAGGTGGAATTTTTTTTTTTTTTTTTGACCCTTTACCTTGACTTCATGCCAAATACAAATAATGATCCTAATATGGATCATAGAGCTAAATGGAATGCTTAAAACAATGAAACTTCTAGAATAAAACATAGAAGATATGTGTGACCCCCCCAGATAGGCAGAGTTTTCTAAAATAAGACTTTATTTATTTATTTGACAGAGAGAGTGTGTGCAAGCACAAGCAGGGGGAGCGACAGAGGGAGAAGGAGAAGCAGACTCCCTGCGTGCAGGGAGCCTGATGCAATCCTCAGTCCCAGAACTTTGGGATCATGACCTGAGCCGAAGGCAGACACTTCACCGACTGAGCCCCCCAGGCACCCCAAGGCCAGGCGGATTGAGAGGTGTAGGACCCATGTGTTCAGATTCTCCATCTGGTGACGTTTTCACTAAACACACTGGATGTCATTACTTGTTCACATACTGAGGAACCAGTTGAAGGAGTGTGAATGTTGGAATCTGTGCCAGAGATTTTACGGATATAGTAACTGTGTCTTTGGTCTGCGTTCTGGGCCAGGTAGCAGTGGGGAGAGGACAGATGGCAGTCTTCCTTTGTGGCTGGCGTTCAGTACTCCAGATGTCCCTAATCAGGAGGTGGGTGCTTCCCCATCACCCCAAGAACAGCCCTGATATAGACACTCATGGTCAGTAGAATATTTGCTGAAAGGATCCGCAGACGGTGCTCATGTCCACAACCACTGCAGCAGGATTTTCTTCATAGGCAAGATCAGCCCGAGCCAGCCAGGTGGTTCTCTCTGGGGAAGAAGGAACGTGATCCCCGTGGCCATTTCCTCTGGGGGATGCTCCAAGTCTGGCATTTTCTGGAGGACAAGGATATCCGAAGTCTGCTCTTGCAGGGAATGACGACTCAAGAGTAAGCCCAGCCCCGTCTGGAGAGTAAAAGTGGAGGCCAGATGAAATCATGCTCTTTAAAGTAAGATCCTGCTGCCCGAGGCTCAACCAGAGCTGGAGGGTCTTTTTCTCCTTAAATGTCATTGTCTCTGACCCACACCTCTAAAACTGCCCACTCTTCCCCCTCCCATATCTTTCCTATCCTCTTCCCTGCTGTGTTTTTCTTCGTATTTATTGTTATCTGTATCATTGTCCAGTTAGCACACAGACACCACACAACTTGAAAAGAGAGAATTGAGGCAATGCATAAAGTAGATATTAACTGAAAAATTACAAAGAGAACAGGAAAGCTTTGCAAGATAACAAAGGTAAGAAGCAGCTACGGCTCCTGGGGCTGAGGAAACTGAGCAAAGAAGTTATGGTTATTACAGTTCCTTAGCGAGGCCCAAACTCCTGAGCAGGAGCGGGCCAGCTGGTGCTGGCCTCTGAGGGGGTGTGTGCTCGGCCTTCAAGTAACTGGAAGCTGGAACAGGCTGCTACTGCCCAGTGAAGCAGGCTGACAGAATCAGGAAGCACTTGGGAGGTCCCCTTGGGGCAGGCAGGAGGTCTAGAGGGGGCAGGCAGGAAGTCCACGGGGAGGGGGGGGCAAGCAGGAAGTCCATGGTGGGGCGCAGGCGGGAGGTCAGAGAGGAGGTCCGTGGGGTACAGGTAGAAATCCCATGTGGGGCAGACAGGAGGTCCACCACAGGGCAGGGAGGAAGTCCATGGGGGGGAGGCAGGAAGTCCACGTGGGGGCAGGGAGGAAGTCCATAGGGTGGCAGACAGGAGGAAGTTCATTGCGGGGGGAAGCAGAAAGTCCACGGGGTGGGGCAAGCAGGAAGTCCATGGGGGGCAGGCAGGAGGTCCAGGGGGAGACAGACAGGAAGTCCATAGGGTGGCAGACAGGAGTTCCACCGTGGGACAGATAGGAGGTCCGTAGGGAGCAGGCAGGAAGTCCACGGGGTGGGAGGACAGGCAGGAAGTCCACAGAATAGGGGCTGGCCGGAGGTCCAGGGGGATGCAGACAGGAGGTCCATGGGGATGGCGGGCAGAAAGGAGGTCCACAGGGGCCAGACAGAAGGATCAAGTTTTTCCACCTTCTTCAGTCTGTCCGGTCCTTCGCTGTATGGTCTATGATCCAAGGCGAAGAACAGGCAGGTGGCGAAGCAGAACTGGGGTTTATAGAGTTCCATCCTCAACGTCACAAAGCAGAGTTTGGGAGGGGAGCTGGAGCCAAGGATGATTTCTACAGACTATTGAGCTACTGTGCCGAATGTTGAGTATGTAGCAGGAGTTTATGTCTCTTTTCTTGCTTAATCCCCAGCGTTGTCAATAATGCATGGCACACAGTAAAGCCCTCAAAATTTTATTTGATGAATGAGAGATTTTGGGGGGGCAAAATGGTTCTGGTGTTTTACAGAAATCATTGCACAGCCACTGGTCTGGGGGAGAGAAAAATGGAGACTCAGAAGTAGAACGGTAGGGACACATGGCAGCCCTGTCTAGGGAAAGACTGGACCTTAAGGACTAGACGTCCCCGGGCCTGGGAGCAGGCTTGTTGCTGGGTGGGAAGGGAGAGATGTGTGGCCCAGTGCATGCACACGCTTCCTCCCTGCGCTGGCCTGTGCTAGCCTGGTTCACTGATGTGACAAAAGTGAAGTCTTTTGCGTTCTTTGCCCGGTGGCTGAAGAAGCACGTCTCCTCGGTAGGCTTGATGCTTGTCTTTCAGGACTTCTTACACAGGGTTAAGCAGGTACTCAGGGGCTCGTGTGCGCACGTCAGGGCTTGTGTTTCTAGCATCCATGTAAATTACTTCGGAAGGGGAGATTGAATATCCTCCCTAAGGGCTGAGGCCAGACTCTGTAGCAAAGTGAGTTTATACACTGCGGAGTCCCGCCCTTGCTCACCTGGGACAGTAGCTATCCTCAGGATCCTGACCCCACTCTCAGGTTCCTTGAGTCTCAGAACCCCACTGAAAGCCACTGGAAACGTTTGCTGTTCCGTTGATACTCCATTCCCCTATTCTTCCAGGATGTATCATTTTTACTGATTTTGATTCCTCTGTCTAATGACAGTGATCATCCTTTGTCCTTTTTTTTTTTTTTTAAGATTTTATTTATTTATTTGACAGAGATCACAAGAAGACAGAGAGGCAGGCAGAGAAAGAGGAGGAAGCAGGCTTCCTGCTGAGCCGAGAGCCCGATGCGGGGCTTGATCCCAGGACCCTGAGATCATGACCTGAGCCGAAGGCAGAGGCTCAACCCACTGAGCCACCCAGGTGCTCCTAAAAGTTACCAGCTTTAAAACAAAAATTAAATTAAACTGGGACAAAAATAAAAAAAAGGGTCCATATGCTGTTACTCACCAGATTTACAGTGATGCTACAGTGGTCGGCTGCCTTTAGTTTAAGAATGGTACTAAAATGACAGAGAACTTCAATAGGCAATGATGTGATATCAACCACCCCAATTTTCTGTCATTGAATAATTGTATCTTCAACCCTTAAGACATTAGAAATTGGGAGCAAAACAAAACATGTAAAATGAAATGTAGTTTAAGCCATTGGTGATTTATTTTAGTATGAAAAGTCTGGGAAAAATACTTGCCTTGAAGACCTTATGATCATTTCATTCCATCATATGTTACATTTCCATTTGAGTATGTTGTACATTGCATCTTTTTTTCTCTAGGAGAAAAAATGGGCATGTCTTTCTTTCTTTCTTTCTTCCTCTTTCTTTCTTTCTTTCTTTTTCTTTTCTTTCTTTCTTTCTTTCTTTCTTTTTTTTTTTTTTTTTCTGTGATAAGCCACATTTAAGTTCATGGTTGTTGGGAATCCTTTCAGGACCTCCAGCACCCAGTAGTGTTCTTGGCCCATGGAAGGAATTGGATGGATGGGTAGAAGGATGGGTGGATGGATGGATGAATGAAAAATGATGGATGGATAGATGGACAGATGGATGGATGCTGGATGATGGATGGTAGATGAACAGATGGATGGAGCATGTTTGGATGGATGGGTGGACAGATGGATGATGGATGGAGAGATGGATGAAAAGACCTTAAATAGACTTTTAGATAGTAGTTCCATCTGTGCCGGCGAGAGTTCTTGCATCCAGAGAGAGGGTGCAGTGACTGTGAAAAGCTCTATCTGGCAATGGTTCTAAGTTGAGTTTGGAAGACATATGTTTCCTGTACAATCACCACGTGGACCTACGCCTGTCTCTCGGGTTCCTGGGAACACGCTTCCACAGAAAGGAAGAGTAATACCAGTGCTGTTCACATTCACATAGTCTCAGGAAAGGCCCCTGTCAGAGAGCACTTTTCCAGGTCTACCCATGTAAGTAACTTCTCTCATGACAGAGAGAATTTCTAAACAAATTTTAAATGAGAACGATTACGTACATTTGGGTAATGGGATGTGATATAACTTATATAAAGTACAATTTGAAAAACAGTGGGTTTGTCCCCCTCTTAGCTTTTTTTTTTTTTTTTACCTTTTGCTTGAACATAGGGACATAATTCTGTCTCTGTGTCTTGGACACACGTCTTCTTTAGTTTTCAGGTGTAGGACAAGTGGGGTTGCCGTTGCGTGTGAGGATTCCGGGGGAATGGTGTTCTTCTACCACCTTGAATCCTTCATAAAGACTGATGCAGCGAATTTATTCTGTATGAACCTTTAGGGATGATAAGCTGGCACTTACCGTAAAATAAGAGAAAAAAAAAGTTCCCATTTCTACTCCGTTAAGTTAGTAAAAATAATTTAAATATTAAACATTTAAACATTAAGCATTTAAACAATTAAAGCCCTGAACAAAGGTAGTGAGCACGCACCAGGGCTCCTACAGTTTCAGGGCCGGTGGGAATTATCCTGGGAAACAAACGAGCGGAAAAACACAAACTCTACTCGTGAGGCAAAATCTCTACTTAGACAGACATGCAGGAAAGAAGCAGAATAAAATGATTGCTTAAGAGAACCAAATGGGAAATGTAGTGAACAGACATAGCCGTTGGAGTCACACAAGAGCTGCTGGTGCGGAATTTCTCCCATTTACAAGCCCAAAGGCTCAGGTCTGTGCCCTTCTTTAATCTGTGACTAACACTGGTGTCACCAGGTTGCAGGAACATGGGGTAAGATGCCCTGTGGGTGAGAGTCCGCAGCCCGCAGCTCGGAGCTTGGTGCACGGTAGGAGCTGAGTGGGATCTTTTCTCCTCAGCCTCCCCCATGACTCAACGGGGAAATGTGGTTACAAGACGAACCAGCAACTACCCGCCCACGTTGCTGTATAAGCAGGTTCAAGTCCAGTTGAGGAAGTGGGAGGTGGAGTCACACTGACGTTCAGAAAAGCCCCACAGATGAGGCACGAATAGAATCAGAATAGATTTCATTTATACTGGACCCTTGTGAGTGATTTATTGAAAGCACTTGATAGGATCAAAGGACATATCATGGGAGCAAATGATTTAAAATGCAACAGCATTGTTTGTGCCATTTTCAGAAGCGTGGGTTATGCCCATGCGTTTCATCGTCCGTTCTCAACACCTGGGAGTTGCTTTGTGCTTCATAAGGTCTCATGAATGAGGAGAGTACCCAGGATAGCTGACATTTTGACTCTGCATTCCCCCTGCAGCAGCCAAAGGAGCCATAAACCTCGTTTTATTTGCAGAGATTCTCTCTAGCTGAAGCGGGGTGAGTTTTGATACTCCCGTTGCTGGTCCTCATTCAGTAATAAAACGGAGAGGGATGGGTTGCTGCACAATAAGCCAGAAGAGAAGCTAGGTGATTTTACAGGCCAGTGCGTGACCAGCTGAGATGTGCACGTGTGTGTGCAAGATCTGGGAGAGGAAGTAGCCAATATTTAAATACGTAAGTGCTGTCCCGGGTAAGTGAGCCATGTGCAGAAACGCAGGTCATCGTGTGTTCCTTCCAAAGGTCAATATGGTAAGTCAGCCTTTCCTTCACCGTTCAGTATCATTCTGAATTTCGAATATTACTTTGGTACATAACATAATTACGTTTACTACATAGAGACTTTTCTGGGTCTAACGTCAATTATAGTTTCCTATCTCTGCTTCCCGTAACCCAGTCTGTTATCCACTGGGGAGCAGCTCACGGGTTTACTCATTCAGATAAAATTGAACCTACCGATCCCCAACACTTTCAAATTCCCTGTTTTCAACCCTTGGAAAGGAGAGTGATGTGGGCGTCACATCTTTCTCTACCAGAGGAACTAGAGCTGCTTGGTTTATGAGATTTTCAGAAGATAGCTAGTGCCCACATATTTGAAATGGGTCCCAGTGTAGAGTCTTGGAAGAAAGGAATCCCCAGGTTATAGGGGCTGCAGGGGCTTTGTGCGGCAACAGTTTTCTCTGCATGTTGGCTCTAAATAAGGGTGCCTCATGCAAAAGTTTACATTTCTGTAGACTAATGAAAGCACTTCTTATATTGATGTAAAATTTCCAAACCTTAAAACCCAGCTTCACCGCAGGCTGGAGTCCTATATGTGCACCCGGGGCTGAGAACTGAAGCCAGCTTCAGCCTCACAGGAAGGCTCCGCGTCCCTGGGATGTCTGTGCTTCTAGGCGTATTGGGAACGCATGGGGTGATGTGGGCACTGATGTCTTAAAGTGTGAAGCATATTAGTAGGAATAATTCGACGATGTCACAGACTGCAATTTCTAAATGTAAGTTTCTTAAAGGCCCATAACCTAAAATCAAATTGCTGAGTGGCAGTCCTTGGCTACATGTAAACTGGTGAATTGCGTTCGAGTTGTATACGTACACTGTAAAGAAAGTGCTGTTTATGCCATAACAAGATCAGGAGGGAATATTTATTCTATCCAACGTCAATATCAAACCAGGACGGCTAAACAGGGCATTCTGAGATGGTACCACATTCCGTTTTACCAGGACGGCTAAACGTAGGGCATTCTGAGACGGTACCATGCTCTGTTGTATCCTTTGCAAATTAATCCTCCCATCTGGCCATTACTCACAGCTCAGATTTCATTGTCAGCCCAGGCACCGTGAAATGGATTCGATTGAGTGACTTGCAAGAGGTCATTTTGGTTTCAAAGTCAACACCAACCAACTTCTCCTTTCTCTGGCTTCAGCCCTGTTAGCTGTCCTTTGTCAAAGCTGCGGTCTCCCGGTTCTTCCAGGCGGTGGCTTGGCCCAGACTCTGCTGTTGTGGACACAGGGGATACATGGGGAGCCTTGTAGAGTCCCTCAGTGTGACCCACAGTTTATTCTTACATGGGGGAAAACAGAGAGACATAGAAGTATTGGAAGAGTCTGGCTGCCATTGCCATCGTGTTCCTGCTGTGATGAGCACAGTTACCCAGTGCGCATGGTGCCATAATTCACCTTCCGTCCACACCCTCTTCCCACTCTGTTGTCAAGTTAGTCATCTTCTTACAGCCCAGATCTTCAGCTCGCGCCAACAGTGGCCTCTGGTAATATTTTTTGCACATGGGAGAAGCGGACACATCCTTAGGCTTTGACTTGCTTGGTGGTTCTTAGGATATGGTGGTTCCTCGAGTCCGGGTGACTGGAGAGCACAGGCCCTCAGATGCGCTCACGCAAACACAGTTGATCACACTGTTTTTTGTCTTCTGGCCCGCCCATCACTTTTCTCCAACTCCTAGCCAGAGCTTACGGAAAAATCAGAACCCGTCTTTCCTCTAAAACTCTGTGTACCCTGGTGCCAACGTGTCATCATTTTGAAAAGGCCTGCTCGCAACCTCTGTCCCGTGTTGTTATGGAGCAAACCCGTGGTAAATTCTGCTTTCCCATAGGAACATGTAGGTTAAAGTACGTGTCAGTGATGTAATTTCATGGTTTTATGTGAAACGTGAAAATGGACCCATTCTAGATAGGGAAGGGAACTGATAAGCACAGACTGTGTGCCAGGAATTTTTGCGTGCAGATTCACTGCATGCAGTACTACCGCATTTCATTGTGTTAACATCTTGAGAAGAGTTTTTATTCTCGTCTTGTGTAAGGGGAGTGTGAGGATCCGCAAGGGTCAGAGCCTGGTTCTGAGACGAGCTCGTTGGAGGCCACAACAGCTGAGGGCTTTCCACCCAGCACCTGCATTCCCACCCAGGGCCATTACCTGTCTGTCCTCTGAGTTTAATTGATTGGGCAGCACTGGATCTTGTCAGGGCAAGAAGACCTTAGATATACAACACCTAGGTTTAATCACTTGGGCTCCTGCGTGGGGGGCAGCTAACCGTTCTCCACATCCTCGCTCAGAAGGTCATGATTCCTCCTAAGAGTTCTGGAGGGCTTGTGTGTCTGTTATAGCTCGTGGTTATTAGCTCACAACACTATATGATTTAGCAGTAAAAAACCAGAAAGACAGACAGAGAGACGTAGAACGTATGTCAGAAGCATTTTTTAATTCAAAATTAATCAAGGAAGGCTACAGAAGTCGCAGATCACAAGTCGTGTCTGGCCTCTTTCATGCAGCCCAGTTCAAAGTTGTTGGGCCCCGTGAGTCCTTGTGGACACGACAGCAGTATTTCTGACAGCATCATTTCCTTTCAGTGTGTTTGAGCCAAAGCTGCACATGGAGAATTGATAGGAAGGCAATGTCGGGAGCATTGTGATAATTTTTCTTCTCCAAGCAAGAGAAGTGATGACTTACCTGGAAGGAACTTAGACAACTGGCCCTGGGACATTCTCTTCTCACAGTTTCTTTTGTGAAGAAAAAATATGCCTTGCCTTTGCCAATGAAACACACACATAAACACATATTCATATATACTGATTAAAACAAAACAAAACAAAACAAACCTGGGACACCTGGGTGGCTCAGTCGGTTAAATGTCTGCCTTAGGCACAGGTCATGATCCCAGGACCTGGGCCCGAGTCCCCTATCGGGCTCCTTCTCCCTCTGCTCCTCTCCCCAACTTGCACATGTTCTTTCTCTCTCCATCAGGTAAATAAAAATCTTAAAACAAAACAAAACAAAACAAAAACTCCTTTTAGAAATGTTTCAATCTGCTAGATTTTTTAGGGGGAGGGAGGTGGCAACCCGAACATGAGGAACTCCACAGACCCAGGAGCTGCTTTCCAATGACTGGGTCTGTGATCTGAGCAGGGATTTCGAGGGTTTATTTTTTAGGTTCGTTTTTTAAAAAATACCTATTAATTAATTAATTTATTTATATAAATAAATTTATTTATTTATTTGAGAGAGGGAAAACTCACACAGGGGGGAGAAAATCTCCTGCACACCCCCTGCTGAGTGGGGAGCCCGATGCTTTGCTCGATCCCACCATCCTGAGATTGTGACCTGAGCTGAAATCAAGAGTCCGACGGTTAGCTGCCTGAGCCACCCAGGCCCCCCAAGGAGATCTTGTGTATTGGTCTTCTACTGTGTTTTCAGTTATTATCTGTATTTTCATCACATTGAAGCAGTAGCATACGTTTATGCACGTGGAGTTCGGATGTTTGCGTGGAAACCATGCCCACGAGCTTCGGCACATGGATGGGCGCCTGTGGAAGAGGAGAGGTGCTGGGGGGTCACGTGGTCTTCAGCCGTCTTTGCTTTAAGTGTACGAGTTATGGTGAAAGTGCCCGGGGTAAATGAGTCGGCTCTTGTCATGGGGGTCCTGGATGATTCAGATTATTTCATGTGTAGGGCCGTGGTACAGGCCCCGTCCTCTATTACCTGAAGCTCAGTTTCCTTGTCCTGAGCAGTAATTCATCTGTTTGAGAAATTCTTTGGGCAGAAACCTATTTCTAAAAGTATACTAACAACTTCCAAGTATGTGAAGGTCAAACTGAACCATGATATGTCTCTGCTGAGTTTACAGAAGGCATTGGCCCTGCAACATTAGCATCAAGGTTATGTGAAGGTCAGACTGAACCATGATACATCTCTGTTGAGTTTACAGAAGGCGTTGGCCCTGCAATATTAGCTTCAAGGTCACAGGTCCTTGTGAGCACAGTTATGGGAGTGATTACATAGGTGAGCCTCCCTGTCTCTGGGGATATTTGGTGCAGAGAACGGAAGTGATTCAAAGCAACAGAGGAGGCTAAATTAAAAGTAACATCCACTGAGTTCACGAGAACGTGAAGGTGTGATTCAGAATTGCTGGGTGACCGGCACTAAGAAGAGCAGGTGATGTGATGAGTTTCCACCCAACTGATGAATTCTTGAACTCAACCTCTGAGACTAATGACGTACTACTATATGTTGACTAATTGAATTAAAAAAAAAAAAAAAAAAAAAAGCTGGGTGTCACTCCCAGGGTCCCACGCTTAGCCGGTTGCTTGGGCTGTTTCCGTGGCCGCAGGGGACGAGGGGGGAGATCTGCCTGAGCCCACATGGACTTGCTGTCCCTGAGCCACAGTGGAGAGTGACTCCTCTGCTCCCTGGTTGGCTTTGGTGACAGCGGGCCGCCCGGTGAGGCTGAGAGAAGCCCACTGTGGTCCCATGAAGGAACCGACCTAGGCCTGGTCTCTGCATAATTTGCTGCTTTCTGTTTGTTTTGTTCTGTTCTGTTCCCCTGGAAGTGATGGATCTGCCTGAGCTTTCCGGGAGTGGGTCCCTTGTGATCGTGTGATCGTGTGATGATGCTGTTGGAAGACCCTTAGAGCAGTGTCTTCCATTCTCATGACTGCTTTTGCCATGGTGTTGCCAATGCTTTCTTACTAAAAAAGAAAAGAAAAAAGATGGTATTTGTTTCCTAATAAGTTCTTGATGACAGCGTAATAAGAAGGCATCTAAAAAAGACCATCAGAATACGCAGTGCACATTCTGTGATGATTCTAAGAGTTTGAGCCTGGGAACAGGATCGGCCACAACCTAGCGGTCCCCTTGTGGCTCTGACACATACAAGAGTGTTCATGGTTGCCCTGTTACAGCGACAGCCTGAATGCTCAGATCTGGACTCTGCTGTCGTGGGTGTTTACAGGAATAGCCCGGAATGTCATGTGTCTGGTAGAAGTGGTGTCAAACATCCAACATGGGCGCAGGAGACTGCCTCAAGCCCTGCATCAGGACAGCTGTTTCCTACCCTGGGGAACTCAATGGACATTGTTGTACTTGGGATTCCTTTGGATGTTTACCATTTTGCCACCAGAAAATATGGGTGTCAAAGGCAAACTGACTTGAAAATGAGGAAACTCAGGTACAACAAATTCAACACAAAATCCAAAGGATCCTGGGCTGCCTGGGTGGCTCAGTAGGTTAAAGCCTCTGCCTTCAGCTCAGGTCATGATCCCAGGGTTCTGGGATCGAGCCCCCCATCAGGCTTTCTGCTCAGCAGGGAGCCTGCTTCCCCCTCTCTCTCTGCCTGCTTCTGTCCCTCCTTGTGATCTCTCTGTCAAATAAATAAATAAAATATTAAAAAAAAGAAAAGAAAAGGATCCTAGCAAATGGTTTCTTGTATGGCAGACCTCCCGCCACCTTGTTATCCCCCAGTGACAAGTGTGTTCTGCTCCCCGAGAACAGGGCTGCAAGTCGGATGACGGATGAGCATGGGGCATCCTGACTCCTGGCACAAGCAGTGTGTGTGAAATCTTCTTAAACACATGAACCCCCTCCCTGAGACCTGCTGACTTAGAGCTTGGGGGGTGGGCAAGGGTTTCAGGGAACCACTCAGATGATTCTCAGTGACAGAAGGTTTTGAGGATCATGGCAGGATATGTGGATAAATGACGCCCCAGCCCGTGGACTGTGTTGTCAGGGGGAGTCGGGTCTGGTTCTGTCGTGGGCCCTCAGGTGGACGGCTCCCAGTCCCTCCCTCGCAGGTGCCCTTCTGGCGGTAGTGGGGAGGAGACAGGTGAACCGCTGGTTTCACATCTCTGCCTCCTTTCTGAGTGGTCTTGGTGAGATGTGGTCCCTGGCCTCATCCCTTGCTCCGTGTTCTGGGTCTCAGAGCTGTGCCACCCTGCCTATGAGGTCAGGGCTCCCCAAGGCCTCGTTCCCCCAGAGCTGACCCCTCCAGAGCCTCACCCTCATGGCCGGGAAGAGCTAGGGAGTGGCCTGGCCACCTGCTCCCACAGCTTGGTGTCCCATCCCAGTCCTTGCTCAGGACAGGCTTATGGAGGTCAGTTTGTGGTATTTCTAAAAGCTCTCCTGAGGTCCAGTTTGCATAACAAAACATGGCCATGGTGGGTGTGCAGGTCAGTCACTGTTTAGCAGATGGACAATGGTGCAGCCCTTTCACAGCATGACCCGGCTATGAGTGCTGCAACTGCCCCCCGGGGACGCAGGGGCCACCTGCAGCCCCTCCCATGCCCACCCCAGTCCGCAGCCTGATTGACTTCCCAAATCACATCTGTGCCTATCTTGCATGTTTCTCAGAAAGGGACTCACACAACATGGGGCGTTTGCTTGTGCCCCACATGGTGTGCATAGACCCACCGTGTTTATCAGCACCCCGTCCTGCGGTAAGCCCGCCCTCTGCTCACTTTCTCCATTTGCCCGTGGATGGACACTCTGGGTGTTCAAGTTCTATTTCTTTATCGCCCCAAACCCCATCTTACAAGTCCATTCTGAGGGTTATTGGCAATGAGATGGCATCCAGTTCTTGGAACGAAAGCAGGGCCATGGTAGGTGATCAATAATTAATAGAACTGATTTTAATGTGATTAATGGAAATAAGATGTGACCAGCCTGGAACCTGGAGCGGCAGGGGCACCATCACGAGGGACTAGATGTCCGTTTGGAGAGAAAGATCCTTCCAGGGGCAGAGTGAAATAGGGAAACAGCTGATGCATGGGCTCGGGGTCTGCTTGATTCACGCCCCCCCCCCCCCCGCCCCCAGCCGGCAGCCCATGGTGTAGAGGGAGGGGCACTGTCGCCTCGGGCCCTGGGAGGGACTGAGTGTGTGCAGAAAGTGTGGCTTGTAGACCCAGGTGATGACATCCCGGGTCCCATGATGTCTAATGAGAAACACGTTGCCCACCCCGCGCCGTGACTGTGACCCACTTCTCTGCCCTGACCACCCCAGCAGTGGCTGTCCAGCTCTGCTCTGACTTCCCCTCCTTGCCCTTGACCTGTTGCTCTTTCCTTCCCAGGGAGCACAGAGGTCTGCACACTGCCTCCTCGCTTCTGCAGCTTCCCACACGCTGCCCCCATTCTTTAGAAATACATTCTGCCATCTTGGTTGACAGTGCTAAAATCTCTCTCTTTTTTCTCTCTCTCTCTCTTTTTTTTTCCTCGTTCATGGAGCATGTCTTTGGTGTTGTATCTAAAAAGTTATTGCATACCCAAGGTCATCTAGATTTTCTCCTGGGTCAACTTCTAGCAGTTTTATAGTTTTGCATTTTATAGTAAGGTCTGTAATCCATTCTGAGTTAATTTTTACGAGAGGTTTATAGTCTGTGTCTTTGCATGTGGCTGTCCAGTGTTCCAGCACCATTTGTTGAAAGAACGAGAATGGTCTTTGTTCCATTGTGTTTCCTTTGCTTCTTTGCCAGTGACGAGTTAACTGCACTTACATGGGTCTGTTTCTGGGCTCTCTAGGCTCTTCCGTGGATGTGTCTGTCTCTGCTTTCTCTGGTGCCAGCCTGACTAGATTACAGCAGCTTTACAGGAAGCTGTGGGTCAGGCCCAAGGTGTCATTCTTCCCCCTCAACATTGACTCGGGTGGTCTGGGATTTTTGCCATTCTAGATAAACTGAAGAATCGGTTTGTTGATATTTGCAAAATAATTTGCTGGAATTTTTATCGGAATTGCATTAGATTGATAGGAGTTGGGAAGAACTGACACATTACATTTTAACTTATGATTTTTTATGTCTGCAGTATTGTCTCCCCTCATCCGTACACTGGGGTTTAAGCTCCAAGGGGGCCGTTGCATTTGTCTGTTTTGTTCATAGTTGTATCTATATTATCCAGAAGAGTTTCTGGTTCCTAATAGGCAACTGACAGATATTCTTTGAATTAATGAAATGAGTGACTGAGTGAACAAACCTACTACGCACACTTGGATGAGAAAGACTATGAGCTTCTCCGCCTATGAGATTTAATTCATGTCTAAATGTCACACAGCTCTGTAGGGGAATCTAATACAATGTTTAACCCATGGTATTTTGGTCGTATTGAGTAGCAGCAATATATTAATGCCTCGACTTGATGATTTTGCTTAACTATTTCTCCGAGTCTTGGGAATGTACAGAAACAGAACCTGAGAATTTTCCTTGGAGTTGTTCTTAGTTCAGATATTTTTGTATCAACCAAAAGTAAGCTTACTAAGCAATCAATCTAAGATAATGTGTTTTGAATATTACAGCTGGGACAGTTTTATAAAGATGTTACTGGATGTGATTTCTAAGATTGTTCCTAACTGCATGTTACACACTAGGATAGAGAAATGTTGTAGCAACCTCTCATGTATCCGGCAAATTCGTCATAAAAAGTAAGCTCGTGAAGATTTGCTTATTTCCAGTTGTCATAGAGTAGTTCTTTCCAATCTTTGTGCCATGGTAGAAATATGTGTAGTCACATGTGTCTACTGAGTAATTGCAATACTAAAATTTTAACTTTTTTGAATTTATATTTGAATACAAATATGTATATGTATTTGTGGCTGGTGAGCAGAGAAGTGAATTTTAAATTTTATTCCATTTTAATCAAAATTTAGGGGCCACCATTTTAGACAGTGTGTGTATAGTTGAACCCCTCGAATAGAAACTTAAAAAATTCTTGTACTATATTTTTTTGCTTTTTGTTTTATTTTATTTCAATTTCTTATTATGTTCCATTAGCCAATTTATGATACATCATTAGTTTTTGATGTAGCATTCAATGATTCACTACTTGCTTGTAATAGATTAATCTGAAATATGAAATTGAAAAACACACAAAAAACAGTAACAACAAATTCCATAATGAAATCTGAGGATACATACTCCAGTGACATTTAATCTCCAAAAGAAGTTTGATCCCCTACTATAAATGTGTGCTATGCCCTATATTATTATGTATGTTCATGACTTTTACCATCCTCATTGCGTTGTCATGAGATGTGCTCGCTTTGTTCTAAAACCCAGGTTTTGGATCTACCAGACGTCCTTGGTTGAATAATCACATTGTTCTACTGTTTCCCAATGCATATGTTCTGGATTTATTTATTCGCTTTTAGTTAGCTTTCTAGTTTCTAGTTGGTCATTCATGGTTTTTAAAAACTTTTTGAGGGAGTCCTTAGTTTGCTCATCTTCTTTATTTTTTTAAAGATTTTATATAATTATTTATTTGAGAGAGAGCGCACACGTGAGCTGGGGGAGAGATCCTCAAGCAGACTATGCTGAGTGTGGAACCCGACTCAGGGCTCGAGCCCACAAACCTGAGATCATGACCTGAGCCAAAAAAGAGTTGGAAGCTTAACCGGCTGAGTCACCCAGGCTCCCCTCATCTTCCTTGTTTTTAAATAGGAAAGCATTCAGGACTTAGAATTTCTCTAAGTGCAACGTGATTGTATCTCACCATTTCTCAAAGAACCAGGTTTGGGTTTTATTGATATTCTCTACAGATTTCCAGTTTTTAATTTCATTGATTTCTGCTCTAATTCTTATTCTTTCTTTTCTTCTAATTACTTTGGGTTTAACTTTATTTTCTTTTTCTTGTTTCCTAAGGTCACAATATAGATTATTGACTTTAGAAATTTCTTCTTTTCTAATACATACACTCGGGATTATAAATTTCCTGCTAAGCCCTGTTTCCATTGTATCACACAAATTTAAATCAGTTGTGTTTCATTTTAGTGTAATTCAGAATTTTTTTTAGCTTCTCTTGAATTTCTTCTTTGATTCATATATTATTTAGAAGTGTGTTGTTTGATCTTCACATACTCTGAGTTTCCTAATTATCTTTTTGTTATTGATTTCTACTTTGATTCTATTGTGGTCTGAGAGTGGACGTAGTATGATTTCTAATCTTTTAAGTATTTTAAAGTATGTTTTATGGCTCAGAAAGTGGTCCGTCTTGGTGAACATTCCATGTGAGCTCGAGAAAATACGTTCTGCTGCTGTAGAAGTCGTGACAAAGGTCTTATATCCAGGTGCTGGATGGTGTTGCAGAGTTCATTGCGTCCTTACTGATTTTCTGCCTGCCAGATCTCGTCATTTCTGAAGTGCTGAATTCCCAACCATGAGAGTGGATTCATGTCTTTCTCTCTGCAGTTCTGTCAGTTTCCGCCCCACATAGTTTGATGCTCTGTTGTTAGGGGCCTACAGGTGGAGAACTGCTGTCTTCTCAGAGAGCTGACCCTTTTATCATTACATACTGTCCCTCTTTATCCCTGACCCATTTCTTTACACTGAAGTCTGCTCTGTCTGAAATTCATGTAGCTATTCCTGCTTTTTTTGATTACTGCTAGCATGGTATATTTTTCCCATCGATTAATTTTAACTCTATGTGCCTTTCTATGTAAAGGGGATTCTTTGTAGGCAACACATAGTCGGATCTTGCATTTTGATACATCCTGACAGTCTCTGTCTTTTAATTAATGCATTCAGACCATTGACACTCAAAGTAATTATTGATGTAGTTGGATTAGTATCGACTGGATTAGTTACTGTTTTCTATTTGTTGCCCTTCTCCTTTGTTCCTATTCTTGTTTTCTATTCTTTTTCTGCCTTTTGTGGGTTTAAATGAGCATAATATAGGATTCCATTTTCTGTCTTTTTTAGCATAACTTGTGTTTCTTTTTTTTTTACATTGTTAGTTGTGCCAGAGTTTACAGTATACATTTACAATGACTCCAAGTTCACTCTCAACTACCACCATCACTAGTGTTATTCTCTGAGGACCATGCTATGCCCTCTGGAGAATATGGTGGTAGAGAGGACACACCGATGTGTTGGCTAGGATATATATAGGATATAGATAGATAGATAGATAGATATCGATATCTATCTATCTATCTATATATATAGGACTCATTCAGACTGAATATTAATCTTAACCAGCCCATTTACTATGTCTACAGTGTTGAGCTATTTTTTTTAATTTGATGTCCTTTCCTTTAAATGGGAATATTAATTTCCATTTTATATGTTTGTTACTACAACAGGAATAATAAATACAGCAAAACACATAGCACATTACCTGCCACGTAGGTGAAGCTCAAGACAAAGTAACTATTACTTTATATCCATTTATACACAATAGTGTTCTGCTAATTAATGAGCCACCTGAGAGCAAATAAAGTATATTGGGTTTTGAGGTGATCCAATAAGTAATTCTCTATTTCCTTACCTCTTCCTCTCCCTTTTCCCTTTTCCGTACATTCTGTATTCTAGTGAATTATAAAATATGAACAAAAAGAGAAACTCACATGGTAACACCTATGTATCCTTTTTAAAAAATTACCAATAAAATCATTTTTGGAGAAAGTGGAATATTTGTTCAGGTGAGTGGATTTCCTAAAAGTGGGCCCCAGCATAGACCCATACACTGAGTTGCTAGAGATGCTGGGCTCCTGGCAACCAACTGCGGGGGGGGGGGGGGGGCAGGCAGCTCAGCTTCCCCTATGACCAGGACCTAAGAGGATACCTGCTTCCAGTAGTGGGTGGTGTCCTGAGTAGAAAGGGCTGTATCACGCATGCCCCGTTTTGAGTCCAGACTCACAGACAGCTTGTTCCCTCCCCGGAGTGGAACAAGTGAGGGGCAAGGAGCTCCGTGCTCCCGGGTACTGCCGTGCTGATGAAAGCCTAAGAAGCGGGTGAGGAGCACTAACCACCAGCACTCCCGGTTCAGTCTGTAAGCAGGGATGCTACTGGGGGGAAGAACATCATTTCCGTCCGAGCTCTAATCATAAGTTATGTCACCACTAAGATTCTTTTGTATAGGAAGGCAGGAAATAGTGATAATTTAATGTTGGAGTAAATTAAAATTAGTGTAAAATACAAAAATATGAGCATTCTTCACATTTCTAAGACAAGGGCTGTTAGGTGGGCATTTGCATTATTGAACCCTTAAAACGTCCATGATAAGGTTTCAAAACAAAAAGATCTTCTGACTCTATAGTGGACAAGAAGCATAAAGACTCAGAAATGGTCTTAAATAAACCCATTGTCATCGATCATTTGGAATAGCCAGGGATAATCACAGTGCATTCTTACATTGCCCTCTGAAAGCATACCCCTGCTTCCTCCTGCTATAAAATTCACCCAAAGCTAGGGGTGCCTGGGTGGCTCAGTCAGTTAAGCATCTGCCTTCAGCTCAGGTCATGATCCCAGTGCCCTGGGAATGAGCCCCATGTGGAGCTCCCTGCTCAGTGGGGGAGTCTGCTTCTCCCTCTGCTGGCAGCTCCCCCTTGCTTGTGCTCTCTCTCTCTCTTTCTTTGTCAAATAAATACATGGATAGATAGAACTTTAAAATTAATTAATTAAAAAATAAATTAATTAACCCAAAGCCTGATTGGCTCAAGGCACAAGCGGGCACAGTGGTGCTCACCCTTCCTGTGAGGGGTGAGGTGTGTGGGCAGTGTAAGTGGTTGGCACTTTACCAAGTAACACTTGCCCTGCTCTGCTAGTTGTCACACTGGCCCAGTTTCTCCAGGTCACAAGATCCAGATAGAAGTCAACCAAGGAAGTGTTTGTTTGCATCATGCAAGGAGGGAAAGACAGAAGAGTTCTCCTCCTTGGAAGACCACCCTACTGTGCTTCATCTAGTCAGCCCCCACCATCCTCTAGTCAGCCTCCATCAACCTCCAGTCAGCCTCCAGTCAGCCTCCATCAGCCTCCACCAGCCTCTAGTCCACCTCCATCAGCCCCTACCATCCTCTAATCAGCCTCCAGCAACCTCCAGTCAGCCTCCAGTGAGCCTCCATCAGCCTCCAATCCTCTAGTCAGCCTCCATCAACCTCCAGTCAGCCTCCAGTGAGCCTCCATCAGCCTCCAATCCTCTAGTCAGCCTCCATCAACCTCCAGTTAGCCTCCAGTGAGCCTCCATCAGCCTCCCACCAGCCTCCAGTTAGCCTCTAGTCAGCCTCTAGTCTGCCTCCGTCAGCCTCCCTCAGCTTCCTCCAGCCTCCAGTCAGTGCCCAGTCTGCTCCAGTAAGCTTCCAGCTGATGACTTCTGCAGTCTTTCCTTTCCTCCCACCCACAGACAGCAAGTGTTCAGGAGACAGGGATGTGATCTGACAGCACTGTGGTAGGAATTGGGGTTTGGAAGAAACCTGGGCTCAGTCCTCTTGGTGGGTTATGATGACTGGGACCAATGGCATAACTAATAAGACTAGTGGTATGTAGCTTTAACCTTAGCAAAGTGTCATGTGTCAAAATGTTAGTCTTCTGAAATGACAGATGAGCAAATGGAAGGTGACCAGGGGCCAGGTTTATGGCTGAGTGATTGGCTACATTTTGAAGCCTGCACCTATGTGCATTTAGGTGATGAGTGATTCCTGTGATCAGTGCATCAGACGCCTTGTCCCTGCAGGCAAGCAGATTGAAGAAGCCCAGGGCCCAAGCCTGGTGTATCAGGGACAGGGATAAGAAGACACAGGTGCTACATCTCATGGAGAAAGAGCTTCCTGGTTTGTTTAGGTTTTTAGAAGATTTGGGGTGAATTTCAATTTTCAAAACATCACGAGTAATCATGCAGCAGGACTTCCTGTGGTCTCGGGCATATGACAAGGGATAGATTGACCTGGTGCGGGTTCATGTTTGATCTTGAGGCTAAAAAATAAAAAGCAGAGTTTGGCTTCTATAAAAGTTGCAACTGACTTGTGTGTCTGAAACATCACTAAGAAAACTAAGAGGTATAGAGTAGTTCCCCAAACAAATGACGTTTTTGGAAAAAAACATGGAGGAGAGTAAGTTAAATTAGTTGGGAAGTGAAATGCCTTTTCTCCTATATGCACTGACTCACATTCTTGTGACTACCACCTGTTGTAGATAGCTCGCTTGCAAAGGGCTCATGGAGTCACCTGGGGTACTCTTGGAGCTAGTTCAAGGGGGATCTGTCACACTGGAGGAGAAACAGTCTCTGTGCCTGGACATTTATGAATCTCTTCTGATTTCCATTTGATTTTTTTTTTTTTTATTCAAGCAACTTTTATGGACAGCTTCTACTTTTATTTTAATATTTATTTATTTATTTATTTATAGAAATGGAGATGGGGGGAGGGGCAGAGGGAGAGGGAGAGAGAGAATCCTAGGCAGGCTCTGCACTGGGCAGACATGGGGCTCCATCTCACAACCCCGAGATCATGACCTGAGCAAAGGCTTAATGCACTGAGCCACCCAGGTGCCCCTTCATTGAAGTATGGTTGGTACACAATGATACATTAGTATCAGGTGTACAACATAGTGATTCTACATTTCTGTAATTTCCTGGGCGCTCACCACAAGTATAGCCAGCACTTGTCACCATACAACACTGTTACAATGTGACTATATTCCATAAGCTGTGCCTTTCATCCTTGTGACTCATTCATTCCATATCTGGAAACCTGGATCTCCCATTCCCCTTCACCCATTTGCCCATCACCCCATATCCTGTCTCTCTCAAAACCATCAGTGTGTTCTTTGTATTTATGGGTCTGTTTGTACTTTTTATTTGTTCTTTTTGTTTGTTTGTTTCTTAGAGTCCACATGAGTGAAATCATATGATCTTTGTCTTTTTTTCCTGGCTAACTTCATTCATCATGATACCCTCTAGGTTCATCCATGTTGCAAATGGCAAGATTTCATTCTCTTTTATAGTTGAGTAATATTCATATTATGGACAGCTTTTATAAATAGATACATATTGATATAAACCTACCAGCTTTTTTTTTTCTTTTTTTACAGAAAGCATTGACTAATACTACTATGGTTCTGCACTTTACTTTTCTCACTAAATAAATCTGGATATAATTCTATATCAGTAACTGTGTGTTTTCAAATGCTGACATTGATTTCCAATACATACAGTTTCATTTAGTAAACCTGTCTTTCTTCAGGGGCATTTTAAGTATTTCTAATTTGGAGGGTTATTTTATTTAGTTTTACTATGATAAACATCCTTTTCCATATCTTGGGTGTCTATGTTTTAGAATTTTCTTAGGGTACCTTCCTAGCTTCAGAATTATTAGGTCAAAAGTACCTGTATTTACAATTTTGAGAGACACTGTCAATCCTTTCCAAAAGTACTTTACTGATTTACTAATTTTCCTCACATCTGTGCTGTAGCTGGGTATGTGCTGCTTTTTCAGCAACCCGGTCGGATGGAGGAGACACTGCATCTCATTATGGTTTTCATCTTCTTGAACAATTGGAAGTAAAATCAAACACTGTTTTTATAAACCTCTCCCCACCTGTGAGTTGCCTTTTGTTTCCTTTTCTTGTCCTGTTTTGTTTCCTTTCCTCTCCTTTTTTTTTTTTTAAGTTGAATTACTTCTTCATTTTTTATTAGTTTTTATGGATCGATTTTAAGGATCCTAATTTTTGTCATTTGCATTCAAGAATGTCCCCTAACTTGTCGTTTGACTCCACGGTACTTCTCACCATACCCAATGTTGAATGTAACCAACATTACCCACCTGTTTCTTCGCGGGTTCCTGATTTTGTTCTCTGTTTGCACGTGTCTACTCTACACCAAAATTACAAATACATATTTTATTGAATCTTTTCATTGTTTGTGATTCTTTGCTGCTTTTGGCCATTATTTTGGTGAATGGAATGAAGAAGAAATCTAGATTTGTTTTTTCCCAAAATGCTTACCAGTTTTCTCAAGATCATTTGTTGGATGATTCCTTTTCTTCCTCCTAACAGAAGAAACCTCCTCTAGTGTCAATGACATTTTCGTACTGTTGTAGGTTTGATTCTGTTTGATTTGTCTGTGGAAATCCAATAAGTCGGAATTGTGGATAAAATGATCTAGAGCCTCAACGTTTCTTTCGCATACCTTGCTGGGCGGGAAACAGCATTTTCTCGGCCGTGGCCGAGCACACGCTTTTTCCTCCCTTGCAAATGCAATACAAGTGTTAGATGAGTTTCCCAATGCGCAATGACTTGCAGAGCTGGCTAGGAGAGATCCAGGCCCCGGGAGAGCTCCTTTGCAAAGTTTGGAGGACACTGGCCTTTTTCTAAAAGCCTGGTTAATCATCCACCCAGCTGACACCCCTGTGGTTACTGTGGGCAGGTGCACCGGACATTTGATGAGTGTCCAAATAAATATTCTTGGTTCAATAAAGAGCAGCTTTAATAAGCAGACAACATTAATCTTCCATGATTTAGCTAACCTTTTAAGTAAGCTTACAAACTAATGATGCAGCAAGATAGTAGTTACTTTTTCTGTATTTTTCAGTATCTGTTGAATGTAAGGGAAATCAAAACATCAGTCTTAATCAGTTCTTATATTCTCTGCATTTAATGAAATTGGGGCTTTACTCTTTTGTTAATGAAGACTAGGAAGCCCTCCAGCCGCAGCAGGTCCCTTACCCAAAGATCCGGTCCTCTCAGCCCCAGACACCCACAATGGAGGCTTGACCTGGGTGGGGGTGGGGGATGGAGGACTCACTTTGGGGACTGGAACAGCTGTCAGAGGTCACAAGTGTTTTCGGTGCAGCAAATCATTTTTGCATATCTTCTGTGGGTCATGCATTTAAAATACATTCATTGTATTTTAAATACAAACTCAGGACAAGCAGCGAGCCTTATCTCCACTTCCTCCAGCACAACACAGCCCAGCGAGGCTGAGTAAAGGTCACGCAGGTAGCATTGCTGGGGTTGGACGTGCCTGCCGGGGCATCAGCAGCTCTCTGAGTTGGAGGGGGCTCCCTGAGCTGAATGACACCGACTCCGCGTTCTCAAGGAGCTGATGGTCTTCCCAGGGGCGATTAGAAAGGCAAGGGGTAGTTTATATATCAGGAAAGGTTTTTGTTTTTTTTTTTTTTTTCAAGGTGAAAATGAATTCTTTTTTTTTTTTTTTTTTTTTTTAATTTAGTACTTGAACTGGTTACTTTCAAAGGTGTGGAAAACCTCTTGGGTCGTGTTACTACGTGAGGGTGAGCGTATCCGTGACGACTCACGCTACTCCGGGGTTAGTTTACATGCAGGAAGGATGAGACCTCCATGGTTGTAGCCATTACGTCCTTCCACGCTTGTCTGTTCCTTGATAGAACTGTGAACTTTCAAGCGAGGTCCTATAGGAGTTTCTAGAGGACACAGAGATTCCCAGGCTGCCCTGGGAGGCAGGTGCCTCCTCCCCCTCCGTGATGCTGGGTGTAAAGCCCAGGCACTCAGCCTTCCCACTGCCAGGTGGTATCGGGCCCCGGGAGGTCTGCCTCCTGCGGTGCTGATGGCTTCCTTGATAGCTGGCCATGTTTACTCCTGCCCCACCAGCAGGAACTCCAGGCCAATGCTTAGTCTCTGAACGTCTGAAAAACTTCTCTCCCACCCCAACCTTCCTGTTCCTGAGAGTCGTGTCTCTCTGTGTTGCGCGATCTAAGACGTGTTTTCCCACGCCTGTCGTCCCCCTGCTTGCAGACATTCAGACTCACGTGGGGTGGCCCAGCCCAACAAGAAGCCTCGTCGGGTGGGCGGGGACACCCAGCAACTCCCTGAGCGAGAGTCAGACTCAGGCTCTGTAATCAGGGGCACACTTTGAACAGGGCCTCACGGGTCAGCCTCTGCAACTATCAAAGTGACTTTGGGGAAAATCGGCAGGACGGTAAGATGGGTAGTTCAGTACCAGAGAGTTCTAAGTGACCGCGGGACAGCTGTGCGGAAGCAACTAATGATATTCCCCAATTATGCCAATATGGAGTAACATTTACAAAAAGTTTAAAGAGTCTGTAATCCCCTGATCCAGCGATGCCCTGACATCACTAATGTGAGAGCGTGTAGGATTCTCAGAGTCTGGGGAGGATGCAAGCTCGTCCCTCTTGCAGCCTTTGCCCCAAAGACCGCTGCCACCACCATCAGCGACTGCTCTCGCTTACCCCAGGAAGGTTCTCTGAGGGCATGCAGATCATGCTTTCTAAAATGGGAACAGTTGAGCTCACACTATTACACACTTTAAAAAAATAATCCCTTTTGGAAACTCTTACAATAAAAACGGTCAATGTGCAGATTCTGAGCCTATCCTGATTGTGCTGGAATCCCTATGCTCCACTTCCGAACCAGGTTTCCTTGGAAACAGAAGTGGATCCCTGCACCTCTCTATTTCCTCATCCTTGGGAGGAGTGCGAGCGGGTACCCGCTGCACAGAATTGCAGTCCGTGGTTTCAGTCTTCCTCCAGAAGATGTTGGCCGCAGTCACGGGAACTCGAGACAAAATATTTAATTATGATCATCAGGAGCACATAAGTATCTGATCCCGTTAAATGTTCTGTACTCTTCAAATACATATGTGTACTTTAAAAACAAACATTAGCCTGAATTAATTGGTAAACATTTATTTTTATTATTTTGTTTTGTTTGTATATTTATGCGGCTGCACACTATGCTGCAGTGCACAGTCAGACGTACTGATCGGTGTTGGAGAAGTGCTTAAAAGAAGCACCTGGTGGGGTGCCTGGGTGGCTCAGTGGTTTAAGCTGCTGCCTTCGGCTCAGGTTATGATCCCAGGGTCCTAGGATCGAGTCCAGCATCGGGCTCTCTGCTCGGCAGGGAGCCTGCTTCCCTCTCACTCTCTCTGCCTGCCTCGCTGCCTACTTGTGATCTCTCTCTGTCAAATAAATAAATAAAATCTTAAAAAAAAAAAAAAAAAAAAAAGAAGCACCTGGTAAGAATTCCAGAAGGCTCATACTTAGAACTCATCACACACTTTTAGAGTCGTGGACACGGTGGGAGCCGTGGCGGCCCGTCTCCTGGCTCTGCCCCAGGACTCACTTTTCCAGAGTGTCACACTGGAAATAACCAACAGTGCTTATTACTAGGTTTTAAAAAAATATTTGTCACTCTAAAAGGTAAAAAGCAGTCCCTTTATGTTGCCTCTTTTAAGACTTTTTTTTTTTTTAAGTGTTCTTTATGCTACATTTGCTTTGCAGACACTTTTAGTGTTTTTATGTGTTAGTTTTTTCCCGTTTCCATGATACCTTGCTGAGAAAGACTTTCCCGATAGCCTCAGTCAATTCTCTGGTGCTTTCTTCTGGATTAATCTTAAATTACACTTTCATCTCAAGTGTCACAAACTATTCAAGTTTGAAAGGGGTTGCGCAAATGACTCTGTTGGGATGGAGATCTTCTCTCCCTGTGTGGGACCTCCCGCGCACCCCTGCTAACATCGGAGCCTGTGGATGCGAACTTTCGCCTCCACCACGTGGTGTGAGTCCCCCCACTAGTGTATTAGGAGCCCCCCCGCTCCTGGCGTCACCACGTCCTGGAATGCCTGCGCACAGGTGTCCCTGAGCAGCGGAGGGTGGGGAGGCTCCGTGACGGGTCTTCCCCTTCCTCATCCTCAGCGCAGGTGTTGGAGGGAACAGCACGCTTGTGAAGGGGTAGTAAAGCGGGGTGCTGGGCGAGGGGTGTCCTCTGGTCAGAAGGTACAACCGCACTTTCTCTCTTCCTCTGTTTCCAGTCTGGCATGATAAGAACACAAGAAGCAGATTACTTCCTAAAACCGCTTCCTTCCCACCTGGTGGGGGGACTGCAGGACGCCGCCGGGGCTGGGCCCCCCTCCCACATACTGTACAAGAGATCGGCAGATGTGCGGGCTCCGGGGGCTCCCCAGGCCGTCATGACCGAGAGGGATCGGGAGCTGGGGAATCTGGCCCTGCACGGCAGCTCCGACCTCCGGCACCCACCAAAGCGGCATTTCTGTGGAAGGCGCAAGAAATGTACGTAAGAGCGATTCTTGGTGTGCATTTACCCCCGGGACGGTCGTGTCAGCACGTGGACTGTTTCAGATGCTCTTGGGAGTAGTCTCTCCACAAGGTGGAATTAATAGACCATCTTTGCTACATTTGCGTGATGCTGTGGTCTGTGTGTTCACTACGCACCGTCTTTCATGGTGGATGGACAGATCGTGGTAGGTTTTTTGTTTAAAAGAACCGTTCCCTGAGCAGATGAAATGACATATGGCCCAGAAATGCAGAATCCACTGGACGTCTTCAAAGGAACCTGGCAGGTCTGCTCAGTAATTCTATCGTTTTGAGGTCTAGATTTATGGAAGCCCGCATAGTTTTCTGCGAGGTAATTTACCTCCATACATATTTCTATTCTCTACTTCACCACATCAAAAGGACAGGCTAGGCATGACCTAATTTACCCACAATTTATCACCAGCACTTTGTGGCAGTCCTTTGTTGTGTGAACACTCGGGAGGCGATGTGATAGTCCCGTTTTATGCGGGAGCCTCTCACAGTTCGGGAATGGGAGTTCAGGCTTTTCTGCAATTCCTCTCACGTCCCTCAGCTTCCCCTCCAGCACCATGCATGGGTTAAACTTCCCCTCTGCCCCGCGAGCTCATCTTCTGCCAGCCCTTCCTTCCCTGCTGGCTTTGTTGGCCGCTGGACCCCCGCACCCTAGAACAGAGGTGGTCGTGTTGCAGGCAGACTGGGGTGAATGACGGCGACCACTCTGTCCTCAGAGCGGAGCAGCGAGCGCCACAACCGTCAGCACCTGTGTGTCGACTGACTCGCACGCCTGTAAACAAAATCCTGGAGCTACACTCACGTGAAAAGCTCAAACCCAGATTTACTAAGTCAGGGGCTCGGTCAGCTGCCGGGAGAATGGGGTGGGAACAAAGGGAGGAGACCTGGAGTCTGAGAAAGTCAGGGAGACCGAGGCGGAAGCGTATCCGGAGCGGGTGTCAGCCTCCGCTGCCTGGGGCTGCCTGGACAGGGAGCAGGAGAGGGGCCGGCTGCAGGGGCGGCCAGTCGTAACCAGACGTGAGAAGGAGAGGGCCATGAAGTGCTTCTCAGAGGACATTAGTGACCCACACGGTGCGGGTTGGTTTTCCAGAGGTTTTCGTCCCTTCCCTGCTGGCGCACGGCCGTCCTGTGCATGCTTGGGGGCCATCAGACTGGCAGAAGTGACGGCCGCTGCTTCCAGGCTGAAGCCTGTCATTCCTGAGACCACAGCTCTCTGTGCCAGGACGTTTCCATGTTGTTTATGGGGCTTGGCACTTCCCTGCAGGTCGGCCCGCCTTCTGGCTCGTGGGGCTCACACGTACGAAGAACCTTCCCACTGGAGTCTCTGGTTCAGAAAATGGGCATTTTTGGGTGTGTGTTTTGGCACCTGTGAGAAGGGGCCATTGAAGGCAGAATGATTTGCTTGAAGTCAAGGGTGAAGCTGACCAGACGGCTCCGGGACCGTGCAGTCAGCTGGGGCCCCCATTTCTGACCCTTTCTAGGGAGGGGCTGTGAGCAAGTGACCTTCCCTCCCTGTGCCTCGGTGGTCCCAACCATACCCGGAGTGGGCGTAGAGACAGTTGTGTCTCTGCAGCAGCATCGACGTCCTTGGCACAGGATGCGTGCTGTGATGATGTGGCCAGAGTCATTACTGTCCTCCACGGGGTTCATTCAGGTTTGAGAGCATTTTAGCAAAGAGACAAAATGCACCGGTTGTGGGTACCCATGAAATGAAATAGCAACTTCGAGCAGCGCGGGCCGTGAATAGAGTTGGCGTCGCTCTGAATTAGTGCCACCCAGATGTGTGGGTGATCTGAAGTCTACTTTCACTTGAAAAGCTTTTCAGAAGCACCCCTTAACCCGATTGCCTGCGGTGCTGTGTTAACTTACCAATTATAAATTGGTAAATTGGTAAATTATAAATTGGTAAATTTAAATATTAAATATTAAAAAATTAAAATAAACTTACCAATTATAAATTATAAATGCCCAGACATTTGTTGTTGTTGTTGTTTTTAATATTTTATTTATTTATTTGACAGAGAGGGAGAGAGATCACAAGTAGGCAGAGAGTCAGGCAGAGAGAAGGGGGGAAACAGGCTCCCTGCTGAGCAGAGAGCCTGATGTGGGGCTCAATCCCAGGACCCTGAGATCATGACCTGAGCTGAAGGCAGAGGCTTAACCCACTGAGCACCCAGGCGCCCGCCCAGACAGTTTTTAAATGGCTCCAAGAGGACGGACTATGTTTTGTCTTGTGATTAAATGAGGTAAATATTTAGGGCACTTTCTAGGAAATTCAGCCCTGCCGTGAAGTGTCACGTAGTTTGTAACCCATTTGAAACACGATAGACAAACTGGTTATGTGTCCAGATGTGGGAATCAGCTTTAAGAAGAATCAGGCCACTAAAATCGTTCAAATAAGCAAACGAGGCAAGATGGTGCCATCGTAACTGTTGGTTCTACCGCTTTGTTAGTCGGTGTTCCGCAGAGGCCTGGCCCACAGATCCTTACACCAGTGGTCGCTGAGCTTTGTGCTTCTGCGGCTAGAACACGAGACCCCAGCAGTCCCCTTTCCTTGCTTTAAACCGGGACAGAACCACACAGAGGGAGACACAGTGGTGGCTTCCATCACATCGAGGTTGCACGAGCTTGATTTGCATTTCAAGCTCCACTTTGGTGTGAGTTCTGAATCACAGAGTCTCAAGGGGTCTATGGTTCACACGTGAATGTTCATTTTGAAAAGCCGGTTTCTGCATAACGAGTTCCACTGCTGGTTTGGTGATGACTTTGCTTTCGTTTGTTCTCGGAATACCCGCTGCACAGACATGCCCAGGCCTCCCAGGGGGGACCTCTTCGTCCTGCCTGATGAGTACTCGCCTCCCGTGCGGCACAAGCGCTCTCTCCTGAAGTCCCACAGGAACGAAGAGCTGAACGTGGAGACGCTGGTCGTGGTCGACAGGAAGATGATGCAGAACCACGGCCACGAGAACGTCACCACCTACGTGCTGACCATCCTCAACATGGTAGGCGAGTCCTTCTTGTTGAAGCCAAGTGTGGAGTCCCCCGGATGGGGTGTGTGCCTTCACGTCTCGCACGCAAGAAATACCTTCTCTGTGGGGACTCCTTCACTCGTACTGTTCTCCGGCCAGAAGGGCCGTGTTCACAACTTCAGAGAACACCATAAGGAGGGGGGATCAGTCCGCCCCGCTCCGTGAGCCGGGGGCATGGTTTGGGAGGCTCAGAGTCTTCATTTACCAGAAATCTGTGAGAGGATGCTGAGACGCCTTAGTCAGTAAATCTGCTTATGGGTGACCTTAGATGGCTATACAGAAATGGCCACCTCTTCAGGAATGCTAATGTTTAAATACTGAATATGCGTTATTTTATCTACAAAGTCAGAAAAGCCTACAACCCTGTAGGCTGCCATCTTGGGTAAAACGTCCCGTGTCCCAGACTGGCAGCCATTGTGACGAGGAGGAGTGATGAGAAACATCTAAGCCCCACTTGCGTGACCCAGTGACACGTAGGTAACGGAAGACAAGATCCCAGGTCACCTAAGCGTGGTTTGAGAGCTAGCTGGGATGACGATGTTGTGAACGCACTTTGCATTCTACCCCCTGAATGTGGGTGTCATTGCTGGCGCCCCGTCTGGTCGCCTGCCCAGCAATAAGGACTCAACACTTGCTCCACCCGGCCTGTGGGCGTGTCTGTGCCTGTCCGTCTAGCAGTGTGAGAAAGGCAGCACTGCCGTGTCACGAGAGCAAGGGACCCGTCATCACTGGCAGGACGTGGGGGACAGGGAAATGGCACCACGTGTGGGGCTGACATGACTGCCTGTCTTTTTCAGGTGTCTGCTTTGTTCAAGGACGGAACGATAGGAGGAAACATCAACATTGCGATTGTAGGTCTGATCCTTCTGGAGGAAGAACAGGTAATCTGTCTTTGAAACGGGCAGCTGCTTTTCCCCAGAAAAATAAAGGCAAAGTGAGACCTTTTTTTTTTTTTTTCCTCTTAGTGTGATTGGCTGTGGATTCTTGACTTTTCCCTCCTTGGGAGCAAAAAGTGTGTAATAGTTTGTGTCTAATGCCATGAGTCTTTTATCAGTTCCTTTAATGATGACTTGAATTGGGTGCACGTGCTTGTGTGTGTATGTGTGTGCATGTGTGTGTGCAAATGGGCAGAGGTAGGGAGGAATTCTTTCTTAGTAGACTGTAGGAGAAGCTGGAACAGAAGACCTGCCTCAACCATGTGGGTGGGAGCCTGCTGAAAATAGAGATGCACAGTGTGTCTTCAGCCCCCTCCCCACCATGAGCCGTTAGGCTCCCAGGCGGAAAGGAGCCCTTTCTGCTCCTTGCCAGTAGACGAAAATGACAGTGGAATCGTGCTGTGCGGCACTGCTGTCTTCCTCTGTCACTTCCTAACTCCTAAGACGGACTGCACCAACCCCTGCCGCCTCCACTCAGCGCTGTGTTTTGATAGAGATTCTGGAATGTCAAGTCTATGTCTCTCATGGCATCCAGACCCCCCATCATGGCAGATCTTGGTCGCAGTGGGTAAACATCCCCTTGCCTCCATCCCAGCGTCCCTGCGTAAAGGCACGGGCGTGCGCCCAGTTCACAGGGAGGCTGTGGACGCACATTCTGCAGCACAGGTGTCGGGGCATCTCCGCCACGCAGGACTCTCGCCTCTGCTCGGCCCCACGCTCATCGCTGGCCCCGCACAGGGAAGAGAGCCGCCCTTGCTGACGTCTTAGCAAGGTCCCCGGTTCGCCACAGTTCTCTTATTTATAAAACAGAGAATTTTTTAAAATGAAACCCGAGATGCCTCAGAAGGTCTAAGATGTGTCCAGAGGGGGAGCTTCTGCGGTGTTGCTCTTTTTCTGGGCAGGGTGAGGGCCTGCGGGGGCAAGCCTGTTTCTAGCCCCAATGGTCCGGAAGATACAGCTGCATTGTCTTTGTGTGAGTGAGCGTCTGGGCAGGGGGTGCCCCACTGGCGGGGCATCTCAGGTGACAGGTTAATTATTCCTTGTATTAAATCGTTTTCACCTTGGAATCCATCCAAGCTGCAAAGAATAAGCGAGGTTATCTTTTGATCGTACACCTGTGTTAACTTTGATTAATGCGGTGTTCCTGGAAGTCACCTGCTCAAGAATGTGAGGCATGCCCCAGGGTTGAGGCCCGGCATTAGGCTGAGGTGCATTTGACTTTGTGCAAAGACGAAATCAGCCCTGGAGGAGAAAACCTCGTCAGGGAGCCAGAGACGCACATTTCAACCCGACATCTAGTTGTGAGGGCTACCCTCGAGTCGTCCTGGAATCGAGCCGTTCACCCTGGCTTTCTCGGACGGAGCCACAGGAAGAAATAGCAGCGAAGTTCAAATAACTCGTTGCAGCCAGCGCCGGGGGGTGTTTCTGACCCCCCACTCCCACCTCTGAACGCCCCAGGCGTGCGGGCGGCCTTCACGCCGACATTTCGCTGTTGCTCGGTTAGAACGCGGCATATAGGCATCTGGTGGGATGTGTCCTGCATAGTCTCCTGCTGGCTCTGGTCTGTTTTCTAGAAAAAGAGCTTTCCCGGTTGACCTGCCCCTTCTCATAACCGTGTTGCTTCTAGAGGAAAGTGACTTAGTCTAACACTGTCATGATAACTGGTAAGACTTATAAATCGGAAATCCCTCTTGCCCAGCTTGGTCATGAAATCAACCGTCTAGGTGTGTTTTCGTGCATGTGTGGAATCCCCTATCGAGGGTCCTGTTGCCTGACATAAGTTCACAAAGTGTTTTACAAAGACGTCGATGGCAGCCCACCCGTGCACAAGGACTCGATCTCTTTGGGGCATTGGAAATGCCTCCAGGGTCAGCTAACTGCATCCCAGCTGTCTTCATACAGAACCACAGAAACGAAAGGAAGTGTCCACCCTGAATCTGTACCAGTTTTTTATAAGACACCCTCCTTTGGATTTTACTCCATGAAATGGGTAGCTCCACTTGTAGACCATTGGGACCCTCTGTGTAGTGGAGATCGGACTTACTGACGTGTTTTCTCTGTTGTCACGGGGCTGTTGGTCTGTCTGGCACAGCCGGGGCTCGTGATAAGCCATCACGCCGACCACACCTTAAGCAGCTTCTGCCAGTGGCAGTCCGGGTTGATGGGCAGAGACGGCACGCGCCACGACCATGCCATCTTGCTGACGGGTCTGGACATATGTTCCTGGAAGAATGAGCCGTGTGACACCTTGGGTAAGACCCTCCCTCGGAGTTTTGAGGACGGTGTGTGGGCTGTGCGCCCTCGGGGACTCAGGACGTTGAGAAACTGCCCCCCGGGGCAGATCCATGGTGGTGGACGCTGCTGAGCAGGGCTGCCAGCAGAGATGGGCTTCCCTGGACGGACTTAGGCCAAGCACAGACGTGTGTGTTTATTCACCCGAAGTGACGACTTCGCGAGGAACAGTCCCTCGCTCAAGACGCACATTCAAGAGTCCCCGTCTCTTCCACTTTACGAGTTGCTGTCTCTCCTTTCTTTTCCCCTCCCCTGTGTGAAAAGCGAGTGAACAGATTCAAGGGTGTCCCCTTCTGTGGCAGAAACAGTACATCTGTGAATGTTTGCAGAGATGTTAAAGCAGAATCACATTCCTCATTTTTCTTTGCTGTATAAATACTGCAGTCTTAGCAATTTTTTTAAGATTCTTATTTATTTAAGAGGGTGCAAGTGAGGGGGGAGGGGCAGAGAGAGAGGGAGAAGCAGGCTCCCCATGGAGCAGGGAGCCCAACTCAGAGATTGATCCCAGGACCAATCAAGGACCCCGGAATCAAGACCTAAGCTGAAGGCAGATTCTTAACTGACTGAGCCACCCAGGTGCCCCAATCCTAGCAAGTTTTTTAACATATTTATGAGGCTGGATTTATCTTAGAGGCTGTACTCTGATATTTTTTTCCAAATCGTGTAAAGCACAGTATGCCATTAGCAGGGCTCTCTTGGACATTTTTCCTGACTCTGCATTTCCTTCTGGGATCTTAGTCAGACAGCTGAGTCAAATAGAGGTTAATTGTAGCTGCTTTTCCTAGAAAGTCCTGCTTCCAAGGCGGGCCCTGGCCGGCCTCTGAGACCCAGACTCCAGGGGGCTGCCCAGCACCCTGCTTGGTGAGCTGGCTCTTTGTGCCTACGCCATTTGCTTGTACAGATAATCGGGCTTCCACAGGACGGCTGTTTCCCTTCTGGGAGTCTAGAGTTTGGGTCCACACTAGGCAGGGCTGCTAAGGGATTCGCTCTGGGTAAAACTCCTGGGTCCTGAGTGTCTGAGGTTCCTCTGTTGTGGACCCACTGGGAGAGAGTTCTAGAGACTCCTGCATGGTTTCCTCCCGATCTCTCTCTGTGCATGCGTTCCTGTTGCTGATTTTGTCCTGCCTCCTCTGTATCTGTATGGAACTATACCTGGGAGTATGACAAAGGCTGAGTCCCATGAATCCCTCTGGTGAATCCTTGGACCAGGCTAGTCTTGGGGACCTCCTGGTGCACACATTCACTACAGTACTCTCTTATTCAGTCTTCTGAGAACACAGATTTTTATATCAAAAGGTAGAGAATCTTTTCCATGCACAGGGAATTCCCTTTTCTACTCTGCCCCAATTATAAATGTAACATGAATGCCACACGGAGCCATGAATCATTTTCCAGGTGGAGAGCAGATCCCTCCACAAACCTTGCAAAGAGCCTTTATGTGTTTGTCCAAGAGTTTCCCATTCAGATTTCCCCTGTGGAGATGAGAAACATACTTCTCCAAAGGACAGAGGATAAAGATGCTTGTGTAATACACCTTCTTTCTCTATTTTATCGCAACAACACTGCTCTATAATCTTTTGATCTCTGTGCCCTGTAGGATTTGCACCCATAAGTGGAATGTGCAGTAAATACCGCAGCTGCACGGTTAATGAAGATACGGGTCTTGGACTGGCCTTCACCATCGCCCATGAGTCTGGACACAAGTGAGTGCATTTCGTGGAAGGGTGGATCCTAGGCTGCTTTCCCTGCTCTGCGATTCCCACAGAGACACTGATTCATTAGGTCAGGTCTCTAAGGGGCATCACATGTGTCCAAGGAGAACGTCGTGGACAAGGAGAATGTCATGGACAAGAAGGATGTGGATCCCTGAGGTCCTTCTTATGTTTTTCCTTTGTTTGTTTTTATTTTTTAAAGCAAGCTCCATGCCCAGCATGGAACCCAGCATGGGGCTTGAACTCACAACCCTGAGATCAAGAGTCAGATGCTTAACCTACTGAGCCACAAAGGCATCCCTTCCTACGTTTTTATTTTAGTGCCAAGCCATACACAGTCTAAAGCTGTGGCGATTTCTGCATTTACGCTCTCCTTCCTCTGCCTGTCCTTCCGTCCCGGCTCGAGCATGACTGTGTGACCGCACACAGTTGTCTCAGCCTCTGCTCCTTCATCCTGTTCTGAACTTGGGTCCTGTGCGCTGATCTCATTCCATGGTTAGTTCCCATTGGGGATGACAGAGATAAGGCCTCCTTTTGTCCACTAGTTACTCTGGAGTTTGACCTTCTTATATCACTTTTATAATTTGTAGAGATGTCTTTTGGTTGGTGTGTCAGGCTGTTCGGGGAGTTAGACTAGGGGTGGGTGGGAGCTGGTAGGATCTGGTCTGCGGCCCACGTGTCCAGATGTCCAGCATAACAGGGCAGCATCAGGGTATGTGGTGAGCCTGGGGTTGGCACAGACAGATGTCCGTGCTGAATGGGCAACACTCAGCCAGCAGCTGGTCTCTGGTGGCATCTTTTTACATGAAAGTTTTCCATTTGTTCCTGTAGAAGGAACACTGTCTATCAATTACTTACAGAGGCTATCAGTCTTAAATAAGGTTTCCTGGACTAATCATTCTATAAGCTGCCTTAGGTCGAGCATTTCCTTGCTCTGCCCGCCTGCTGGCTTCCTGGACTTAGCCGGGTCAGCGGGAGCTGGAGCAGTGGGAGTGCAGCTGTCTTCCTGCTACACAGCAGCTTGGATTGGGGTTTCTCCCAGAAAATTCACAACCAGGAATTACCATTTATCTGTTTTGTTTTTGTTTTTGTTTTTTGTTTTTTGTTTTTTTTTTACGTTCACCCTGAATTTACTTGCAAATCACAAAACCTGCAAAATGCAGTGTTTGCCATTCCTGTTTTGCAAAGCTGACCTCTCCATCCCCTGGTAGAAATGGAATGAGGCCATGTGTGTGCTCTCGTCCCGTTCACAGCATCTCTGTGTGTGTGTGCATGCACGTGCATGTGTCCCCACGTGTCTGAGTGTGTGTTGTGTATGTGCATCTGCCTGTAGCGCGGCCCCGTGAGGCCCTGCAGACTTGGCTGTGTGAACTGATGACCTGACAATGAAGGTTATACTCAACTTCTGATCCCGTCATCGTTATAGGTAATGACTGACTTTATCGGTGCCTAGAACATTGCCCCTACACTTCATGAAACTTTCAGCTAAATCATAATTGTATTTCTAATAGGCTGCCACAGCTAAAACTTCAAAAACTCTCATTATGTTAACGACATGAGGCTCTGGCTGTCCCCTGACCCATACCTGAATTTAATTAAACAATCCAGGTAAGAAATGTTTAAGGCACCGAGGACTGAGCAGCTCAGTATTAAGAGAACAGATGATGGCCGGGACTGGCAGTGTGCACGGCTGCAGCTGGCTGGTCTACCCAGAGTTAAACCAGACATGTCAGACATGGGTCGTCAGTGTCAGCGAGGATCAGTGCCTCCTTTTATTTTGTCCTAGGAGTCAATTAATAGTCTCTTTCATCACCAGAACTGGGTCTAGATGGAAAGAGCCTTTTTCCAAACAAGATAAAACTGTTATTACAAGTGGGACTGTGGATGGGAGGAAGGAAATGGGCCGTAGGCTTGGATGAAGGGGTGTCCTGCTCCTCATGGACTTCATCTCCAGAAAATTACCAGCTCCTTCTTGATCACCCAGCGGGAACAGGACATCAAGCAATGGGCAGGAACTGGGAGCTCTGAACATGCCCCGTCGCCGGTGAGGTCACTTCCTGTCCTGTTGAGGAAACAGGAAGTACTCGGGGGCGATAGGCCAATGAGTTGCATGAGCCAAATGGCAAACCAACCGACCGTAGCACTTACTAATAGTAATGGCGGTAGTCATATATCACCTGCAGTTTGTGGAGCGCTTTGTGGGATTTGCGGGGCGATTTCACATGCACCTCCAGCTGGGGAGACCTCGGGGGACGCCCCTCTCCCCGCTCCACCAGGATGGAGGGTAGACGGTGCTGAGTGTTCGGCGAGTGTGAATGAATGGAACGGACAGAGTGAGTCAGGGACGAGCAGGTGGATGAGCCAAGAGTATTTCAAGTGAGTCGTTTGCTGTGGCAACTACATCAGATGGGAAAAGCGTGCAAGGCTCAGGGACCGAACCCCGTGGATTTTCGTTGAATTGAAAATGAGCACACTTATTCGGTTCACTGATTTAGTAACTGACTTCTTGGAGGAGAGCTGTCGCTTGTGCATGGATCAAACATCGTAATGTAAACAGCGTGCCTGGCAATGAACTCCAGGCGGGGCCAATTTCTCGAGTTCTTCAAATTAAGAATCAGAAAGCAATCCCACACCTGTTAGGACTTTGTGGAACATCCCGTTTTACGGTCCATTTTCCTTTCTCAGGTTTGTTTACATTCAGAGGATGTCTCTGAGGTCAGAGGTGCGCTTGTCTCCAGGCCTCTCAGCCAGAGGTTTTCTGACCTTTACCTCCGAGAGGATCTTCCTGAACGTGCGGCCAGTTTCTCCTACTGAGTCGAGTTATTTTCACGTCAGGACATCTGTGGCTTCTATGGAGAAATCAGACCTGCGCACAGAAGTCACTAAGAACTGGGGTTTGGATTTGTGTCGGAGAGGGAGGGAGACGGGACTAGACGTGAGGACGTGTGTTGCCCTGTAGGATGTGGGATCCAGTCGGGCTGGTTCCTAAGTCAGTGGTGTAGGGTAACGTTCCTAGCTGTGTTCGATCACTTGGCGTGGGACGTGTGGTTTGCTAGAGGCAGGTCTGGAGAACTGACGCAGACATACTGAGTGCTGAACTATAGGTTTTGGGGACTCTGTCCCCTGAAAGGCATGAATCCATTTGAAAAGTTCCCATGTATTAAGGAAGTCATGCCATTTGGGCAGTAGGACTGTAGGCCTGGGGTCCTGGGTCCATGAGGTTCTCCCATAGCCTGGCAGCCATCCGTCTGTGTTGCCTTTTCTTCTCTTACCTGGGTTCCCATCTGCCAAACCAAGGGAGCCCGAGACCCTCGGCGTGAGTGTGCAGCGGCAATGGAAGGTGCACGAGTTGAGCTGAGGTTGCCAGCTTATGACACAGGATGACCTGCTCAACTTGCATTATCATTTCAGACCATCAAGACAATATTAAAGCGTATTTGCTGTGCTTAGAAGTACTCATGACCCATCGTTCTGCCACTTGTCTTCTCCCACACATATTGACCCGTTCACTGGGCACAATTTCCATTCTGCCAGCAAAGCATTGTGCGGGGTTCTATGAAGAGACTAGGGATTCACCCCCTCCAAGAGCGTTCATGGAAGGACAAGGTAGATAGCGTGTGCACGGATCAGGCTGTGTGGACTGTGGGCGTTGCAAGGGACTTTACCACAGAGGTCCCGGAAAGTCTCAAAAGAAGCAGAAGTGACTTGCTGATACATTTAGCTCCAGCGGGTTTGGCTGGTGCAGTTCCTTCCGAGCATTTGGTGGTGAGGTGTACACCTCCCTGAGACGCGGCTGTGCGCGGATACCA
The DNA here is from genome assembly GCF_963455335.1 of Martes martes. Classification (NCBI taxonomy): domain Eukaryota; kingdom Metazoa; phylum Chordata; class Mammalia; order Carnivora; family Mustelidae; genus Martes; species Martes martes. Next base: position 162,063,504 of record NC_137892.1, on the reverse strand, counting down.
ACCTGAGCCCTGCAGCGGGGTCAGGGACGCACCGTGACGCTGGAGTCTTGTGCAAAATCAAGGCCGCAGCCCCGTAGAGGTCCTCTGGCCAGTGGTCATCAGACGGCCCTCTAGGGAGCCCGAACAGGCTGGAGGCTCATTTCTTCCCAATTTTATTTATTGTCCCTCCTAAGAGGAACAATTGATTTTTGTTTCTGTATCCAAAAAGCACTTGAAACCACTGACCTTCATTTGAACGTGTGTTCATGTGCATGCACACACACCCGCACCGCACATACACAAGGAGCATCTAGGTAGTGAGCAAGTTCATTCGAATCAGGAAATGGATAGAAATTCTGAATTTTCCTTTGTGATATGCGTGGTGTCAGGTCTTTAGTGCGATGTTAGAGCAAGTTTTTACTACCCCATTATACACGTAAGGGAACTGAGGCCTGCTGACTCAAACCCAACAGCTTGTGAAAGACAGAGGCAAGACCCCCCTGAAGGCCCTCCTCAGTCTCCACTCTTCTGGTTGATTGACCTGCTCCGGCCCCCAAGACCCACCTGATGCCGTGTCCGCACCAGCTTTCTCCCTCTCGAGGGGAGTGTGTTGTGCTCCTTGGAAAGTCCACATCAGAGGCCGACACCTAGGCCTTCCTGTGGCACCATCATGGCACCAAGGGTGGGATGTAGCCCTCCAGATGACACTGGCCTGTGGTCGCTTCGAAGGATTTCTTGTTTCCTTAACTACCACTGTCTGCGTGGTCTAAAATAGTTGATACAACCTCCAGCAAGGCATGGCCACTCATCATTCCTGGTGAATCGTTAGTGATGGCGGAATGAGTGCTGACGGAATTGAGTCCCTCAGAATGTGCTGGAGAGGTGTCAGAAGCATCACACACTGAACGTAATTCTCAAGTCCGGGTTCATCTGAAATTATGCTTCCATTTGGGTATTTGGGTGGGTGTTCTCGCTGGAAGGTTGGGCTTTGTTTATTCAACCGACATCACTGAAGCACCTGTTAGGGGCTCGTGAGCGCCCGGCCTGGGCTGAGCATGGACAGCCAAGGTCTCCATCCTTTAGAAACTTAAAAGCTAGTAGGGAGGAAAGAAAACAGTATATTTACTGTTTCAACCTATGGGATGACCGAAACTTTGAATAGAGCACTCTGGCTCACGGAAGCAAAGAACATGCCTGGTATCGTGCAGCTTGGGTAGTAACTGTATTTCTTGGTTCCTTCCACCAACCTTATCTTGAAAATGAGCTCTGTCCGTCCTTCCCTGACTTTGTTACTGTTGCGCTCAAATGTGACCACTGTGGGGTACTTCCATGCGAATGTCTGGGGTCCATCACAGCACAGTGTATATGGGCATCACACTACTTGGAAAGGCAGCTCACTGCCATGTGGTCGTGCCGAGATTCGGGCAGGCATCAGGATCACCTTACTGTGTTAGAATACACTCAGATACCAGAGCCTAACTCCCAAGCAACTAAATATAAAAACCTATAAGATGGGCTTTGAGGAACCACACCGTGTGGTGTGTCTCTCAGATACTCAGATGCACAGCAGAGTTTGAGAATCAATTCTAGGAAGAATCATGGAAGAGACCTTAGATGAAAAAGTTTAAGACCCATGTGTTCCCAGAACTGGGCTATCACGGCTTTCATGTCTTTAGCAACGTGGGCAGAGTGGTAGCACATTTGCTGGGGCACCTACTGAACCACAGTGTGCATGTTGTCTGCAGAGTCCAGGGCCAGTTGGGGGGGGTGTACTTTGGTTGTTCGTTTTCCTAACTTTCTCCCCAAGGCAGCCACCCATATGAGATTACAGTCTGAATCTTTTCATAGCCATGACACATTTCCTCTGTTATATGCTTACCCCAGCCTTGATTGATTGCTTTTAATAGAACTTCAGAGGATGGGTGGAGACCGAAATGAGTCCATCTGCGTCACCCTTGGTACCAAGCAGGAATTTTGCAGAAATCCAACAGTTTTTGCATGCCAGATTTCCCTGGATATGTGCTCCAATAGTGCTCATGTTACACTCTTGCCCGGGTCCCGCCTGGGCTCCGATGTCGGAGTGTCAGGTCACAGTCCTGACTCTGAGACAGTGGTCACGACTCTCTCCAGTCCTCAGTCTTGCTGTCATGATGTTCTCCCTGCCTTATCGGTTTTTCAGGAGGCTTAAGTTAGAAAATACAGATAATGTGTTTAAACACCGTTTGAACACTAGTGGGTGCCTACAAGAATGAGTTGTTATTTTTACTGACACTCTTAGATCCCCATAAACAAGCCAGTGCAGTGTGGAAAATGGGTTTTCAGCCTCAGCAGCAAATACAGAGTCCCTGGCCCATGGCTGGAGCTCCTTTCCCCAGTGTTCAGAGCCTTCTGTCCCTGCCGCCCTGCCTCTCCTCATCACGGGATTCTTGGTGGCAGATTGTCCCCAGACCCAGGAACCCTCCTGCCCTTCTTTGCTTTGCCCCTTGCCTTCCCCTTTGCTCTGCACCCACTCATGTGGAACCCCATTATCTAAGAATCCACCCAGTGTGATTGGGCAGGTACCAGATACTAGTGGCCAACAAGGGCTCGACTCTCTAAGAATATGTCTGCCCTCATGGGAAGTCTTCAGGGTCACAGAGAACTCCCAGACCCCCCAGGCGTTCTTCCCAATCCGTTAGTTGCGTTCTTCTGGGGTGGATGAAGACGGCGGTGTGAGACGCTCCTACAGCCAAAGCTCTGGACAGTCAAGAAGAAGAAGCTGACTTGGCAGAGAGACATAGCAACTCAGTTTGTGGCATGCTTACAGGCGTAGGGCTAGAGTTTTCTCTGGTGACGGTGAGGGGGTTACCAATTGGAATATCTGTGAAGGACACTGTAAGTACCTCAAGAGCCATTGCGGCTTGAGATGGCCCCCTTTGCTCAGCTAGAGCTGGAGCCCAGAGTGGTCTGGTGTGGAGGCAGGAGGAACAGGTATACCTTCAAACAGTTCTTGCAGTTAAAGGGAGCAAGAACGCCCACTGGGCTTCATGGAGCTTCTTCCTCCAAAGGGACATAGGCAATGTGGTCAAGCACTGTCCAGCTGGGACAGCCCCGAGCAGTTCAGGCCTGGCAGGAGGTGGGGCAGCCCTTGGTGGGACTGGGGACAGAGAGTCAGCCACACAGGGAGCTGTAACAGGTGGTCAGTTCTCCAGTCGTGGGAGGCATCAGACGCACTTGAGGAGCCTGTTTTGTGTTTCTGACAAACACCTGGAAATTCTGAAAATCCCTGGTGAGCAGAGAAGAGTATAGAGAGATGAGAGCAGACAGGACACTGGTCAGCTTCATCAATCAAGATCAAGAGACCTGCCCTCCACGCCCCACTTGAAATGTCTTTCTGTAATTAAAACATGGGCTCTTAGCAGACGTTTGGACGCACGCTCCAAGTGACCAAATGGTAGTTCTTCCGGAAAGGTCTGTGAATGTGTGGCTCTGCTGCGCAGCCTGGCGGGGCAGACATTTTCCTTCTGTCTGACTGGCACGCAGACATGGAGAAGTTAACCATGCTGACACCTGTCGGCTGGGGTCTGTTAGGTCATTGATACTGTTCTTGCTTTTGAAAGGCCCATTTCTCTCTCGTGCAGCTTTGGCATGGTCCATGATGGAGAAGGGAACATGTGCAAAAAGTCTGAGGGCAACATCATGTCCCCCACGTTGGCAGGACGCAACGGGGTCTTCTCCTGGTCACCCTGCAGCCGCCAGTACCTGCAGAAATTCTTAAGGTATGAACTCCTGGAGCTGGATGTGTGTCTCTGAGTGTCTCTGCTGCTCCCTGACTGGGCAGCCTGATTCTGTCCAAGCAGTCCTGGCTTGGCTGTGACTTCCCAACGTGGTTCCCACTTGAAGGTGTCTTGAGACGCTCCCTTGGCCAAGAAGTTTGCCAAACGCTTCCTTAGGGCACCAAGTCCTTCAGGCTGAATCCAACATCATCTGATCTTCAGACTCAAAGGAAACCCAAGATACATCCCAAATCAAAGTATCTGTCACTAACATTTAGTTGTTTTAAATTCTCACTTTTGTGACTAAACACTTTTTATTCATGAGTAAGAAGACCTACCGTGCACACAGTGGGGAAGCACATGTAACTCTGGGATTTTTTCTTTTCTTTTCCACAAAGTGCATTTCTTATTAGGAGCGGGAACTTTAGCCTGGTTTATTTTTTAAATTTTTATTATAGCTAATTCATTTAGGAATTATAATGAATTATACTAATGATTATAATGAATTATAATGAATTCATTATAATGAATTCATAATATTCACAATATTCATTAGTATAATTCATAATGAATTATTATATATAATGAATTATATATATAATATATATAATATATATTATATATATTATATAATTCATAATGAATTATTATATATAATGAATTATAATGAATTATACTAATTCATTTAGGATCTAGGACATTGTGGAGAGATAGGGCTTGGCCCCCTGAAAAAGACAGTCAGTGGATTTTGAACTTTGTAGAGAAAGAAGGGACTTTACAAAGTGGCCTTAGTTCTATTAGTAAGGCAGACTGTCCCCCAAGTCTCAAGGATGCTGAGTTTGGAGTTTGGTTTCAGCTGCCGACCCTAACCTTATTTCTGACATGTAGCGCACTCCCCCCGGGTCAGCTCCCCGGGGGTTGGCAAGCCTGATGTGTGTGGTCACACAGAGCCCCAGTCCTTCCGTCCTGCAGCCGCTTCCTCTTGTGCAGAGCAGCCCACGGGTCCCAGGGGAGGAGAGGGCTGGGGAGGGCATGCAGGACAGGACTGTGTTCCTGGAAACAAGGACTCCGCTGACAGCCCACGCTGCAAGGGCTGGGTCAGGAACATTGTCTACCGTGTGCTCTGGAGGAAAAGGACATGTGGGGTGAAGAGAGGCCCGTGTGTGGCTGTGGGCAGCCCCTGGCTGCCACAGGGGAAGTCACTGGCACGCGGGTCCCCCAAACCAGAGAGAGCGCAGTCTGGGCTTCCAGGAGCCTTGGCTCTGGCCTCTCCCCACTGGTCCCAAGAAGCCTGGATGCAAACAGCCCAGGAAAAGCAGTTCTGTTGAAATCACAGCCTGTAATTTTGTTTTTATCTTAGCAAACTGACTTGCTCTGAATATGAAAAAGATAAAAAACAGCCTTTGTTTAGAAAGTAGCTGTTAACTCTGTGAAGGCGACTTCTCTCTGAGATCCAGCACAGGTGGCTGGGGCACAGGCCGACACCATGGGTACGTGCCCACCTGACCTCCCACATTCCTTCTCTTCACTCCTGAATGGGCTCTCCTGGGCCCCAGCCGTGGCTCCTGCGACACACTGTGCTCTATAGAGGACACAACCCTTTCCCCCTTTGTCCCCTTGGGAACATTCTGGTTTCCCTGGCCCTGGGAAGGAAAACTGCTTTCGCTCAAAAGGGAGGACACCCATCTCGACAACACAGAAATGTACCTGGCCAGACACCTAGAAGGCCTGTACTCGCTCCCTGACAGACACGCTGCCTCTCCGTAATCCACTGATCCTTGCCAAGGAGATACAAAGCATGTGCTTCCTTCTTCCCAAAATGTGTCAGTGCCGGCATGAAACGGGCCGCCGTGGCTCGTTCTTCATGCAGTGCGCTCACGTTTCTGGGATTCATCGAGGAAAGCACGAGAGGTAGCACTATTGTGTCAGTGATATATTCTTGGACAAAGCTGACAAACCAGACCACCTTACTTTAAGAGTTTGGAGAGATTATGACAAGAAAACAAAAAATAATTAGGGGCGCCCGGGTGGCTCATTTGATTAAGGGTGGGACTCTTGATTGTGCCCAGTTCATGCTCTCAGGATCCCGAGACCGAGCCGCTGGGCTCTGTGCTGGGCGTGGAGGCTGCTTGGGATTCTGTCACTCCCTCTGCCCTGCCCCCTGCGAAGGGACCTGCTCTCCCTCTTTCAAAACAAAACAAAACAAAATAAAATACAACAGCTAGAATTGACAGTGGGATGAAGACAAAAACCAAATGAAAATATAAAATGAAGAACAAGGGAAAAACATACAAGTGCATCAATCTTAGAATACAGGCTTGGCTGTGATATTGAAGCTTGACATTGGGCAAAGGTCTTTCTAGAAAGAAAGCAAGAAAGGAGATCAAATCCATTCATATTAACATTTCCAATATTTCAAGGAAAGTGAGGCTTTTGCCAGCATAGAATTCTTGAAAACAAATGAAACTGCATCTGTATATATCTAAACAGAACTATAGGGGCACCTGGGTGGTTTCGGTGGGTTGGCCATCCGCCTTCAGCTCAGGTCATGATCCCAGGGTCCTGGGATTGAGTCCCACATCGGGCTCCCTGCTCAGCGGAGAGCCTGCTTCCCCCTCTCACTCTCCCTCTATGCATCTGCTTTCTCCCTCTCTCTCAAATAAATAAATAAAATCTTTTAAAAAGGAAGCAGAACTATAGGTTCATCCAAGAGCATGCACTGATAGACACATTTCTCTATATTTTATATGCATCCTGTATTTTTACAGAATGGTCTGCTGTCCATATGCTACATGAAATATGCCCTACATGTCTGTAACCAATTACACGTCATACAGCGAGTGCTTATGAGTATTGATAGACACACGAAGTAAAAACATGGGTAGAAAGTACCTCCAATCTGTATTCTAGTTATCTGTGTGCACGCTAACCCATGTCTCCTGATGATTCCCCCTGCCACCCTCCTCTGGCCCCCACGCTGGAGTGAGTCCACCCCAGGCCAGTCCCAGACCCCAGGAGCACATGCTTGTCCCTCTCCTGTTTTTGCCACAGCACGATGCCAGCAACTGTATAGGGAGCGTGGGTGGAGGTGTAGCGGCAGGGTCTGTGACCCACGCTGGCCCCACTGGCGCTGGTGCAGGGAAAACAGATTGGCAGCCCCCACGGACCACCAGCTGAGCAGCCAGAGGTCTGCCTTCCAAGTCTCTGCAACTGACACACGTACCTGTAGTCAGAACCCAGAACCCATTATTCCAAGTTAGGAATTAAAGGGAGAAGTACCCCCACTCCTGTAAACACTGTTCAGGCTTCCGCCGCCCTCGCTGGCTTGCCCCATGGAGCTTGCTATCTTGGTTGGGTTCTAGGTTTCCCTCCTTTTTTCTGTCTCTCCTTTTCTCTTTCTTTATTACTTTGTCCGTCAGCTATTGCTTCCCTTTCTTCCGTTGCACAGACTGCATCATCTTGTCCATAGGGCACCACGGGGCAGGGTCCCGTGGGTACTTCTGTTGGCTCTGGTCCCTGTCTGTCCACTCTCTGAGGCTGCTGCCCATACCCTCGTGGAGCCCTGAGCCCGTGGCTGGTTTCCTTCTCTTGCTGTCTGTCCCTTCCATCCTCCAGACAGGCTGTTGGCAAGTCTCCCGAGCCACCATCCTGACCACTCACCTTCAGCCTGGGTGAAGTCTTCCCCCATTTTCTTACCATGTTACTTCCCAGCAGTCAAGGTATTTGACCACCTAAAGTCATGATGGACTGCCTTCCGGAAGGGAGAAAATTTTGTGGACAGTGTCTGGTCCTGATAATACCAATCTGTATTCTAGTAACTTACACTTGGTCATTTTTCTTTTATGTCCATTGCCAAAAAAGGCAGTGTTAACATTATTCTACAAGTGGCATCCCACATAGAGGTCCTTTCAACATATGCTGTCCCCTGTGTGGGGCCCCTGTGGAGTCAAGTTGGAGATTGTTAGCGTTGTTTGTAGCTATTTCTTATAGCTGTTCAGTTTTGTTTGGTGTGTGCGTGTGCATGTCTGTGTGTATGCGGGTGCATGACGACTTCTGCTTTCTGTATTAAGAAAGAGCATAAACTTAAGTTTGCATAGGATTTTTCTATATCAATCCTTTCTAAAATTTTCTAGATCATTTTTCAAAAAAATCTTTTAAAGATTTTATTTATTTATTTGAGAGAGAGAGAGCATGCATGCACAAGCAGGGAGAGGGGCAGAGGGGTAAGCAGACTCCCTACGGAGAAGGGAATCCTGTGTGGGACTTGATCTTAGGGCTCTGAGATCGTGACCTGAGCGGAAGGCAGATGCTTAACTGGCTGAGTCACCCAAGCACCCCTCAAATTTTTTTTTGCTTTTTCATCTTCATAGTTTTTGTGAAGAGAAACACTTTCAACTTTTTTGAAATGTGCCCAGATGATGTGGAGAGCAGGGGATGCAGCATGTGGGTGTAGAGTGCGAATCAGCATCATGAGAGTCCAGATCGTTTCTCAGCTGCCAAGGACTACGGGAGAACTTGTGGAAAGAAAATAGTTATATGCTTAGAGAGCACTTGTTTTGATGACATTAGATATGGGCTGTGATCTCCGAATCAGACCATGGCCCTAGGAGGGTTTGCCAAGAGTGTGGTTCAGAGATGTATTTGTTCTGGGATCCCGGGACGGTTCAATGTCGGCTCAAGTGCGCTCATTTGTTTTTGTGTCACTCAGTGAAACCCTTGTGTGGCCATTCAGTCATAAACTTTTATTTTCAAGAACTTTACTAATTTTGCTAGACCACATGGCTATAAACAGAAATGCAAGATTATCCATGCTCACGAATCTGTTCCCTTGAAATATTAAATTTTCCAGGAGAGCCTCCTGTTGTCAAAGTCACTCAAGTTTTTGTTCCCTTGGGATGACCAGTCACAAATCAGCCATGTCTGTACTGTGTCAGCAGGGACATCTCCTCGGTTTAATGAGCTGGAGACTGTCTTCTTGGACACGTTTGTCGACTTCCCGAGCTCCACGTAGTCACAGTCCTGTTATGTTCTCCACCAATCAGGCTGCTCTTTGGATGCGATCCCAACAATGAGTAAGGATAAGTGACTAACCTCTAAAGATGAACCCACTTTCCTTTATGAGCAGTCTCGCCTTTGGTACGTGGAAAAAATATACTTAAAGAAAGAGCTCAGTTGGTCTGAAGTTGTCAGCACAACATTTCTCCATAGTTGGTAGTCAAGAAGGACAGATACGTGTTTGGAGTAAATTCATGAACCGAGTCAGTGAAGTCATGTGTCATTTTCGAGGAACTGACACAGACCTCATCATCTATACTCATGTCTGTGTCCTGGAGGCCTAGGACTAGGGAAAGTTTAGCTCATTATTTTAATTTAATGACAACAGGGACTCATCCTCAATTTACTTTTTAAAAATTTGAATCATGGTATTCATAGACCAGTGAGTGTGCCTTTCCTCTGACCCCATGAATCTGTGTCAGTCCATGGGAAAAGGGACCATCGCTGGAGACCAGAAGTTTGAGGGGTGCCTGGATCACCTGCCCCAGCCCATACCACCTCTGTAAATGAGAAAATCTGACCTGACCTGAGAGCCTGTGAAGCATGTTTTGGGGTGTAATGGGAAGAACACATTTCATTTCATTCATTCATACACACACACACACACACACACACACACACACACACTCTGAATATTATTCAGCCATGTGAAAGAAGGAAATCCTGCCATTTTTGGTAGTACGGATGGACCTTGAGGGCGTGATGCTAAGTGAGGTGATTCAGAGAAAGACCAACTGTGTGTTCCCACTTATATGTGGAATCTGAATCAAGCTCATAGCAACAAAGAGTAGTAGGTGCCATGGGGGTGGTGGTGATGGTGGTCACACATACAGTCTTACAGTTCTAAGATGAGTGGTTCTGGGGGCTCTCATGTACAGCACGGTGACTGCGAACAGTGCTGTATTCTGTGTTCGAAAGCGGCTAGGAGAGTAGATCTTACAAGTTCTCTTGGAGCACCCGGGTGGCTCAGTCAGTTAAGCTTCTGACTCTTGATCTCAGCTCAGGTCTTGATGTCAACGCTGTGAGTTCGAGCCTCACACTGGGTTCCTTAAAAAAAAAAAAAAATGTCCTCATGACACAACGTTCACAAATCTAGGGATCTGAGGTGATGGATAGGATAACTACATTTATAAAAAGCCACGGAGCACAGTGAACAGCCCAGAACCAGTGTTCCCGCTCAGCAGCAGTTCCCCCCTCCCCAGAGATGACCTTGCTCTTGACACAGGGCACCACAGACTAGTTTTGCCTGTTTCTGAACTTTCTGTGAACAGAATCATGAGTTACATACTATGTGTCTGTGGTCTTTGGCCAAGTATCATAATTATGAGATTCATCCTTGTTGCCGCATACAAATATAACATCATTTACTTATTTTTAAGTGCATGAATATGCTACAGCTCATGAATCCATTCTGTTGGTGATAGGCATTTGAGATTCCAATCTGGGGCTATTTAAGAAATGTCTGCATATTCTTTTGGTCTCTGATTATCTGTAGGACTGGAACTCTAGGGTCATGGTTACGCAGTCTGCAGTGTCAGGAGGCATCCCAGACAGCTTCCCTGAGTGCTTGCGCGAAGTCACAGTTATGAGTGCTCCCACTGCTCCGAACCCTTGCCAACACTTGGTCTTGTCGGTCTTTTCCATTTTAGCCATTTTGCTGGTGTGTAGTAGCATACCAAGGTGGCCATTAAAGAGAACGAATGTCCTTTTACATATTAATGGTCACTGGAATAATCTTGAGTGAAGTTATTTTTCGAATCTCCTGTGAATTTTTAAGAATCAGGCTTTTTAATTTTTTTTCTTGTCTCTTGATGGACATATGTATTCTGAATACCTTGTCCAATATGGAAAATACATATTATGCAAGTATCTTCTGCCACTCTATGACTTGATGTCTCCACTTCTAATGGTGTTTTTGGTTACGAGAACTTCCCCTTTTTGTAATGGAGTCCAAATTAATCCATATTTTTGGCTTTAGGGTTAATACATTTTGTGGGCTGTTGATTTAAAAAAAAAAAAAAAAAATCTCCGCTTACCCCAGTCAGAAATACATTCTTCCACGTGATCTCCTACAAGCCTTATCGCTTGGCTTCCCACATGCAGGCCACCTGGCTTTCGTCTGGGCCATGCCACACAATCCAAACATGCTTTGCCCATGTGGATGCTAGTGGATTCTTTGTCCAGTGGCTTTTCCTTTCTCTATCCACACCATGGGGTTTTCTCACACCTGCCCCATGGCTGCACTTGGCCGTGAGCCTGCTGGGGCAGAGGGGGAAGGAACAGACATGCTCGAGCAGGAACCTAACCTGGAGCACTGGGCTAAGACCCACATGGGGAGTTGTTGCCCTTCAAAGGTGGAGCCTGATGGGGACGACCCGCTCATCCCAGCAGCGGTGTGTGCTCCTGCATCTCCTTGTGGGCTCCCAGCAGCAGTGTGTGCGCCTGCGTGTCCTTGTGGGCTCCCAGCTTCCAGGTTCCCAGTCTGTGCAGGGCGTTTTTCTTGGCTGGATGGGAACCTTGTCCTCGTGCCCTGTGCTTCTACATTTACACAAACTATAAAAATTCCTGAACCTGTGAACCTGTTTTAGTTTTCAGTCTCTTGCTGGGGCCAGTCAGTTTGGCTGACTTTTCCTGGTTTCCTGTCCAGAGGATAGGGATCATTGCTATCCTGACGTACCCTTGGGGACATAATGGGGAACACCAAACTCGTATGAAGAAATCATTTGTGATCCATCAGAGAAAGGTCCTATGGAATTCCAAAATTGCCAGATCGTGTCTTGACATGCTAATTATGTTTTTCATCATTTTTTTTCTTTACTTAAAATTATCCCTTTGCGGTATGATCACAGTGACTGTGACAGACAGGTCATCTGTTGGATGTTCAGTGACCCGGTCCCTGCTCTTCACACTTCCCCATCAGTTGATTTAATCTCTACTTCTCAGTGTGCTCTGAAAAGCTTCTGACCTCCTTTTACATAGAACTGATGTCCTATCTACTGTAGCCAGGGCCACTCTTGTGTTTCGTGGGTGACTGTGAATTGAAGTCATGCCTGAGTGGACCCAAAGGCAGTGGAACCTGAGACGGTACTGTGAAGGCTGAGGCCAGAGCGCTGCCAGTCAAGGTGGGCAGTCACACAGAGAAAAGTGCAGGGGTCCGTGGCAGGTCTACTGTCATTCACTATATTGCAAATGTAGAGGGGATTTTTCTGGCTTATTGAAATTTGCAAGCAAGATTTAGTTGCTATGTGCAAACACTGTTTGCCCTCCCTGTGAATGCAAAAATTATAACTATGCCTGCCCCTGCTGGGGAAGGGAATGCCTTATTTGTGGAAGGAAGGCATCATTACTTGGTCTTTAGTCATCATCTAGTGAACTTAAGCAGAGTTAATTTCCTTCTTGACTTGGGAACCTAGTCAGAAATTAGCCTGATTGTGGAGCATTGCTGGTAGGAATTGTTGCTGTGTTCCATGGGGAACCTCTGGAGGCTGTGAGCTGGTGTGCAGGTGGCCCCTGGCCCAGAGAAGGAAAGTAGGGGCAGGGAGAGGAGAGAGGAAGGGCAGAGGAGGAAAAGAAAGAAAGAAAACCTTTGTCTTTGAGATAGGTGGATTGGGCTAGTCTCACACAGTGCCCACTTCCAAGCATTGATTGTCTGTGGCAAGGAATGGACCCAAAGTTGTCGGCGGCTGGTGCTTCTCACACTGAACATCTGCTGAGCTAGTCCGTCTCCCTTTTCCCCACGATAAGCTTGAGGAATCTCGTGAAGAACAAATCACCTTCCTGGAAAAGGTGAAATGCATTCTGAGCAGTCTCGGGAAATGTGGCCCCTGTACTTAAATAGAGTGGGGGTAAATGTCCTGTGGGACCGTGGGGGAAGTAGGCCCCCTCCTCTCCATGCGGGAAATGTTGTCAGATTGCAGAACAGCCCGGCCTCGAGGAAGGTGCATCTCTGGTAAGTCTTGCAGAATCACCAGCAGCCCCGCGTCCTGTGTGTTTCAGCACCGCACAAGCACTGTGCCTCGCGGATCAGCCGAAGCCGGTGAAGGAGTACAAGTACCCCGAGAAGTTGCCGGGAGAGTTATACGACGCCAACACTCAGTGCAAGTGGCAGTTTGGAGAGAAAGCCAAGCTCTGCATGCTGGATTTTAAAAAGGCAAGTGATTATTGGCAAGTGCTCAGTGCAATATGATTCACAAAACCGTTTTATGCAGTGTGACGGACATTGATGTATTCTGCGTTTATTGGGTACCTACCAAATGTCAAATCCTGTGAGCTAGGGCTGGTCTTAGATAACAGGAAACACATGTTCTCCTGGCAAAGAGGATGCTGGTGGATACTGGTGCGGGTATCGGTTTTCGTTGGAGAACTGAGTTGGCCTGTTAGGTCGCTCTTGCTTTCTGATTTATCACGTGGGACCTCAGCAATAACCTCTGGTTGGTGTAAGTTGGCAAATTAATGCTCTACATTTTTTTCAAATGCTGTTAAGAAAACAGCACCGCCCTGCTTTACCTACCTCAGATAGAAGCAGAATTTACTGTGGAGCAGCAGTCTGTCTAGAGAATTGTGATTATTAAATTTCCCCAAAACGGGGTTTCTAGAGAAGTTTCTCGTAGAAGGAGTCATCTACACCGCTGAGCCCAGGGACATGACTGATACAAATTCTGTGTGTGACACAGAGACATGCACCCATGCCAGAAGGGCTGGTCGGGATCTGGGAGCTTGCCGGACTGAACCCCAAAGAAAGCTAACCATAAATTAAATGGAAGTAACTATTTCTGAGATTTCTTTTATTCTAGTTTGTAATGAAATCAAGAGGAAAGGAGACAAAAATATGATCCTCGGGAAACCTCCAACATTTCATAATGTACCAGGAATATTCCCAATTTAAATCTGATGGGATAATCTGTTTTCTTCTAAACTCAAGATTTCCCCCTAAGGCCAATCACAACCGTGTTCCAGAACAGGATCCTTATCCCCTGAGCCGGGTAATGTCAGCTTGGAGCAAGAGCAATAAACCAGTCACCACTGGGCATATTCCTAATGCTTCCTGTTCCGTGGGGAATCCCTTGGTAGTTCTTGAATGTTACTCTTCTGTCTGTTAAGGACAGGGAGCATAGGACTAATTTTTTTTTTTCAAAGATGGGATTTCCTGCAGCATACCTCTGGTTTCCATGTTATTTTGCTCTGTATCTGTGGACTGTATCACCCGTGGTATTCTGGTGCCATTTGGAAAAAATAGGAAGTAAGAAGCTAAACGAAGTACCTCTTTTGTAACTGAAGAAATATTTGCATACAGTGAAATGGATTCATTTTAGGTGTACAACTGGAATTTTAACGACTGTGCTTACCCATGTAACCAGTATGCTGACCAAGACATTCCTTACTTCCATAGAGCCAGAAAGTTCCCTTACGCCCTCTTCCATTCCGTCCCTTCCCCACCCCGCTAAGGGACTATCTTTCTGATTCTATCGCTATCGATACAGTTTGCTCATTCTGGAACTTCGTAAATGCCAAGTAAAATATTTGCAATGACAGGGATAGAGCTAGAGGGGACAATGCTAAGTGAAGTAAGAGAAGTACGAATACCATATAATTTCATTCATATGTGAAATTTATAAAGAACAACCAGGGTTACTGGAGGGGACGAGGGTGGGGGAATTGGGGGGATAGGATGGCGATTAAGGGCGCACTTACCGTGATGAACACAGAGTCATGTGGGGACTTGCTGAGCACTATATTATACATCTGAAACTAATAGAACACTGTATGTTAAGTTAATTAAAACTTAACTTAAAAAAACAAATATGGGGGCTCCTGGGTGGCTCAGTGGGTTAAGCCTCTGCCTTCGGCTCAGGTCACGATCCCAGGGTCCTGCGATCGAGCCCCGCGTCAGGCTCTCTGCTCAGCGGGAAACCTGCTTCCTCCTCTTTCTCTGCCTCTCTGCCTACCTGTGATCTCTGTCTGTCAAATAGATAAATAAAATCTTTAAAAACAAACAAACAAAACTATGATGTTAGCTGTTGGTTTTTATAGTCACCCTTTATCAAAATGAGAAAGTTCCTTTCTGGTCCTAGATTGTTGAGTGATTTTATCACAAAAGTGGGTTGACCTTTGTGAAATGCATTTTCTGCTTCTAGGGATGTAGGTATTTATTCTTTTTTATGGTATTAATGTGGGGAATTGTGTCCATAGGTTTTATCTTTAGTTTCCCATTGGTCACACTTCTTTTTATTCCTCTATTTCCTTTTGCATTAAACTTCTAACAATTCTGTTTTTTGCCTCAATTCGCATCTTAGCTATTACTTCCTCCTCTTGATTTCTAGTGGTTTCTCCAGAGAATGCAGGTGCCTCTTTCATCTACAGCCGATGTAGAATTAACATCGTGCCACTCTATGTAAAATGCAGGGTCCTCACAACAAGTAAGCCCACGTGACCCCACACTGTACTGTCCTCATCATGAATGTTACCTCTGTGCTTGTTACAAGCCACAAGACACAATGTTAATTTTTTTGTTCTAACAGAGGGAGTTGCTTTTTTTTTTTTAATTTTTTATTTATTTTCAGCGTACCAGTATTCATTGTTTTTTCACCACACCCAGTGCTCCATGCAATCTGTGCCCTCCCTAATACCCACCACCTGGTTCCTCCGACCTCCCACCCCCCGCCCCTTCAAAACCCTCAGGTTGTTTTTCAGAGTCCATAGTCTTTCATGGTTCACCTCCCCTTCCAATTTCCCTCAACTCTCTTCTCCTCTCCATCTACCCTTGTCCTCTATATTTGTTATGCTCCACAAATAAGTGAAACCATATGATACTTGACTCTCTCTGCTTGACTTATTTCACTCAGCATAATCTCTTCCAGTCCTGTCCATGTTGCTACAAAAGTTGGGTATTCGTCCTTTCTGATGGAGGCATAATACTCCATAGTGTATATGGACCACATCTTCCTTATCCATTCATCCGTTGAAGGGTATCTTGGTTCTTTCCACAGTTTGGCGACCATGGCCATTGCTGCTATAAACATTGGGGTACAGATGGCCCTTCTTTTCACTACATCTGTATCTTTGGGGTAAATACCCAGTAGTGCAATTGCAGGGTCGTAGGGAATCTCTATTTTTAACTTCTTAAGGAATCTCCACACTGTTCTCCAAAGTGGCTGCACCAGTTTGCATTCCCACCAAAAGTGTAAGAGGGTTCCCCTTTCTCCACATCCTTTCCAACACACGTTGTTTCCTGTCTTGCTCATTTTGGCCATTCTAACTGGTGTAAGGTGGTATCTCAATGTGGTTTTCATTTGAATCTCCCTGATGGCTAGTGATGATGAACATTTTTTCATGTGTCTGATAGCCATTTGTATGTCTTCATTGGAGACGTGTCTGTTCATATCTTCTGCCCATTTTTTAATATGATTGTCTGTTTTGTGTGTGTTGAGTTTGAGGAGTTCTTTATAGATCCTGGATATCAACCTTTTGTCTGTACTGTCATTTGCAAATATCTTCTCCCATTCCGTGGGTTGCCTCTTTGTTTTGTTGACTGTTTCTTTTGCTGTGCAGAAGCGTTTGATCTTGATGAAGTCCCAAAAGTTCATTTTCGCTTTTGTTTCCTTCGCCTTTGGAGACATATCTTGAAAGAAGTTGCTGTGGCTGATATCAGAGAGTTTACTGCCTATGTTCTCCTCGAGGATTCTGATGGATTCCTGTCTCACGTTGAGGTCTTTTATCCATTTCGAGTTTATTTTTGTGTATGGTGTAAGAGAATGGTCGAGTTTCATTCTTCTACATATAGCTGTCCAGTTTTCCCAGCACCATTTATTGAAGAGACTGTCTTTTTTCCACTGGATATTTTTTCCTGTTTTGTCGAAGATTATTTGACCATAGAGTTGAGGGTCCATATCTGGGCTCTCTACTCTGTTCCACTGGTCTATGTGTCTGTTTTTATGCCAGTACCATGCTGTCTTGGTGATCACAGCTTTGTAGTAAAGCTTGAAATCAGGTAACGTGACGCTGCCAGTTTTATTTTTGTTTTTCAACATTTCCTTAGCAATCCGGGGTCTCTTCTGATTCCATACAAATTTTAGGATTATTTGCTCCAGCTCTTTGAAAAATACCGGTGGAATTTTGATCGGAATGGCATTAAAAGTATAGCTTGCTCTGGGCAGTATAGACATTTTAACAATGTTTATTCTTCTGATCCAAGAGCATGGAATGGTCTTCCGTCTTTTTGTGTCTTCTTCAATTTCTTTTAGGAATGTTCTGTAGTTTCTCGAGTACAGAATAGTGTCACCTTTTATATTCACTCACTGATGTACCATGTAGAACTTCTGTTTTCTCATGGATCAACTCCAATTTCTTCATTTGCTTTGGCCTGAAGATCTTTCCTTTGTCCCTGTGACCTGTATCCACCAGGCACAGAGTAGGTCAGATTTTCTTTTATCTGAAAATATCAGTAAATTCACCCTCCATTTTGAAGCATCATTTTTTCTGAATCTAGAATTCTAAACAGTTCTTTTAATTTGTTTTCCTATACCCATTCTTAGGCTACATTTCCATGTTCACCTGGTCTCAGTTGTTTCTGATTAAAAAGCTGATCATCATCTGTGTCTGCTGGCATTCCTTATCATTTGTTCAGACAATTCAGCAAACTCCACATTTAGGTTATTTTAAGGTTTGGTTCCAAAAACACCATCTGATTTGTTCTATTCTTTATTCTCCACTGAAATTTCCCATTCTTTCCCACTAATTCTGTCCGCTTTTTCCTTCATAGCCTTGAGTCTATTTGTGACATATTGTAAGGCAGTATCACTTCATGTTATATAAATTTTGTATAGTATTATTATAATAGGTGATCCCCTCATCCTTTGAGGCCTGGTTTGGCTCTTCCTTAGGGCTCCTCTCATTCAACTTTTCCTTAGCTGGAGGGCAAAGCCTGTGCTCTGGGCTGGGGGCATGGACTTCGGGCTCTCCACTGAGGTTTCTCTATCACGTGTGCCCAGAACTCCAGTGTCTCCCAACACGGCAGGGCCTCTGTCATCCAGCCGGTCAGCGCTCAGCCCAGAGCTGCTGCCCTGCACTAGGCCACTGACGTGCCACTTAGTGTATCACCCGTTCGCCCCACAGATGAGGAAGGACCTACGGGAAATCCTCAGGCAGGTATCTGGGGCCTCCTACTTAACGTGGCTTTTTCCTTCCCGGTCCCACAGATTCCCGCAGGTTCTAGCTCCTTCTGCAGGCCCCAACTCTGTTCTCAGTGTCCTCCACACAGGGAGACTGTTGGTGTGTGCTGGAGTCCACCTCGCTGCACCACGTCAGGAAATTCTTCCCAACCAGGTGGTTGGAGTGAAGTTGGCGTTCACTTGGCGAACTTCCCTCTCTCCAGGGACAAGGACTGTGTTGTCTGGTCCAAACCCTAAAAGAGCTGGCCCATATATTTTGTCAAGTTTCATACAGTTTTTGTATGTGGAAAAGTAAGCCTGGTACCAGTTACTTCATCACGGACAGGAGAGGAAATATCTTTTCAGTTAAAAAAAAAAAAATTGCATCCTTTAAAATCAGTCGTGTCAGCTCATTCCCTATGATATAAAATCGTTCTTCAACTTGAATAAACTTGATGGGTTTTCTAAGCTAAATATGGTTTATGTGGCCAGAATCTCTAGGGCTCTGAATCTCTTATTTGGGGCACTTAGATTATTTTCCTTGTGAATTAAGCATCTCAGAACATTTTCAGTTATAAAATTGAATTTTCTTCAATGAACTCCTTCTGAAGTTTTATGAAAATGGGTCTGTTTTGCTAGGTTGAAGTATAAAGATCCAGAAATTTACTGACGGGAGAAGTTAAATTAATAAATAACAAGCAGAGTGCCTAGGTGGCTCAGTTGGTTAAGCGTCTGCCTTCAACTCAGGTCATGATCTCAGGGTCTTGGGATTGAGTCCCACATCAGGCTCCCTGCTCAGTGGTGAGTTTGCTTCTCCCTCTGTCGCTCCCCCGAGCTCATGCTCTCTCTCTCTCTGTCTCTCTCTCTCTCTCAAATAAATAAATAAAGATCTTTGAAAAATAAATAAATAAATAACAGGAAATTACCTGGTGACTAAACCTAAGGGCTCCTCCGTGAACATTTGCTGAGCAGGTGATAGGTGGGTGAATGGTATTTTAGAAAGGGACTCTTTCAAGTCCATGTGCTGTTAAGTTTGAAAAGTTAATAGATAATGCAAATGCATATGCATCTGTCTCTTGGACAAACAGGTGTGGGTTTGGTGTGTGTGTGCTTACATACTCATGTGTAAATTCACACACCCATATGGCCATGGCTTTCTCTGTCCGCTGATGCCTTATGGAGTGATCATTGGAAATAGTGACAAGGCACCCCACTTCTTGAAAAAAAAAAATGATTGTGATGAATTATAGATCCCATTATAACATCACTTGTGATGGCATTTTCAGTTGGTATTTCGGAGAGTCTAGTAGCGACAGATTGAGAATATGGATCTGGAGGCAGTGCACTCACTGTCGGGAAATCCCCCAATAAATTTCCAACAGAATCATTGGGAAATGTTGGTTTTATTTGGGGTGTTCGGTGGTGATGCCTCACTCAACCAAATCACTCTGCCTGAAATCGGTCTTCGTGAGCACAGCTCTTAAATTATAGGACAGACTTTAAAGCGAGTACCTTCATTAAGGATTGGATTCCTTCACTGCGAAGATGAAAGCAAGCATGGGCTGTCCATGTGGACTTCAGCTTTTTTCCCCCGAAGTATTAGTTATTACAAACATTGCATCGTTTTCTAACGCCTGTTCTGTTTGCCAGCATCATCTGCACTTGGCGGTCTGACTCCACAGTCTGTAACACGGGCTGCTAGAATTACTTTGAAATTTGATCACCTTAGTGTCCTGGGCACTATTGTGAAATTGGGAGCTTCCCCCCACACCCAGCGTGTCTTACATTCCAGCTCCTTGGCCCTAGACGTATAATTTAATAGGGTCTTTGTTCCAAGAGGACCCTGAAATTTAATTAAGAATGTAATGACATACAACAATAATGCTTAATTTAATACAATCATTGCACATTATTGTCTAGAAGTTAGCAGTTCAGTCAAAGTATGATAAGAGAGGGTAAAACTGGATTTTGGTTGTTTGGTCATTTCATGGTCATTTTATTATCTGATTTTTTGAGGAACTGGATTTTCTATTTGTTTTCTGGGGTAGAGTGTCACATTTTTATGAAATGTCAGTTTTATCTGTAGGGTACCAATGTCTTAAATACTTTTTGATACGGTGAATAACAGTAACATGGATTATATGACATTTCAAGGGTCTTCTAACTTGTCATTTGTTTCTGCCTGGAGAACTTAACTGGGGATTGAGCAGGTTCCAGCATGAGCTGAAGTGTGCAGGGGGGCGTGTGGCAGGTGGAGACTACGCGGGTCACGTGCTGTCAGGGCACGCTATCGCCTGCATCCTGTGCTCGAGAGCTTTGTCCTTAGTGAAGTTAAAAACCCTCACCTGTGTGGCACATGGGTGGCTCAGTCACTAAGCACCTGCCTTCGGCTCAGGTCATGATCCCAGGGTCCTGGGATCGAGCCCCACAATGGGCTTTCTCAGCAGGAAGCCTGCTTCTCCCTCTCTCACTCCCCCTGCTTGCGTTCCCTCTCTCTCTGTCAAATAAATAAGTAAAATCTTAAAAAAAAAAAAAAAAGCCACCTTTAATAGTATCTCCCATTCGTCTCCATTCTGCAGAACGTTCCAGAAAACTACAATGTAAGAATATTATGAAAATACTTAAGGGCCACCCAGGCTCTGATCTCTGTGGGGAGTCTGCTTGGGATTCTCCCTCCCTCTCCCCCCCTCCCTCTTCCCTTCCTGCTCGTGCTCACTCGCTCGCTCTCTCTCTGAAATAAATAAATAAATCTTCAAAAAAGAAAAAAGAAAGGGAATACTTTAAATAGTAGGATCTAGATCTATATTTTCAAACATAAGGTGGTCACCTGTATCATCTCAGATGTTCTTTTTTTAAAGAATTTATTTATTTATTTGACAGAGATCACAAGTAGGCATAGAGGCAGGCAGAGAGAGAGGAGGAAGCAGGCTCCCTGCTGAACAAGGAGCCTGATGTGGGGCTGGATCCCATGACCTGAGCCGAAGGCAGAGGCTTAACCCACTGAGCCACCCAGGCACCCTCATCTTTGATGTTCTTACGATAACATTTCACTTACCATTACTAATTTCCTTTTACATGAAAAATGTCCCTACTCATCCTGTTCAAGGTTTCCATGGGAACAAATGAACAGATGTTCAGCTCACTCAGAAAACGTGTTGAACGCCAGCTAGGGACCAAACACTGAGCCAGCTATCTATGACAAGTACATAAAAATAATTTCACATTTTAAAACACCATTTGTGTTGTATCCTCTCGGATGATCTTTGAAACTGTCCCATGAATCGGTACCACTGGCTCCTTAAGGGCACAGCCATGAAGCCCGGCGGGAGCGGCCTGTGGGCTGGAATCACCTTACCCCTTGGAGTGGGGAAGGGAGTGGGTGCTGGCTCGGTGCCTCTCAGGTACCAGGCCTGAGCTGGGCACGTTACCTACAACCCCTCCATTTAGCTCCCAGGACAAGTCAATGAGCAGGTGTTGCCATCCTCAAACAGACAAGGAGGACATGGGACTCGGCCCCCAGACCTGCCCTTCCAGGCCACACCGATATGCCCATCTGCTGGGAAGCCCGGTCGCTCTACGGGACCACCGTGTCCGTCTCCCAGCTGGCCTGACTGCAGGAAGGGGTCCTCGTTCATCCTCACCCATTCATCCATCCGTGCCTTTCCTTGTTCTGTGTGCACACCCAGCCTCCTGACTGGGTCTCTGCAGGCCCTTTGGCCAGCTGCTCTCCATGGGCAGAGGAGGGCAGGCAAGCCTACCCTGCAGTGCTGTACAGACTCTGGTTCTGATCCGTCATGCTTCCACCCAGACACTGAGCCTGGGTCCATGAGTTCCAGTTTCAAGGAAGCTTTATTTATACCCTGGCAATCTATCAAGTTGTGACCCTGCAAGCCAACAGAGCTTTCCAGTTGTCCCTTCAGAGAGTTACAGACACTCAGGCCCCTGCTTTTATAGATTCCTTGAGGTCTTCTTATGGCTCCGATCCCTAACCATGCTTCTGGCTGAGAGTGGAGGCCCCAGGTCAGCATGCCAATTAACGTCACGAGAGGCGTGACACGTTTGCCCCAGTAATGCTCAGTGATCTTGGAGGACTCACAGGGAAATGAGATGGAGTGTTACAGCAATCGTAACCATAGGCGGTTCTTCTGATTCTTCAAAATAAACACAGCTGATGCACAAAGTAAAACATCGAAAACTTCCTTCTTACCTTTCCAAGTTCCCCAAAGCTGATTTATTAATGAGAAAGATACAGGCTGAAAATGCATGTATGGCCTCAGTTTCTAAATAGGTAATTAGGAAGCATAGGGAGGAGATTTGAGAATAGTTCGATGACAATAAAATGAATATTGATTATTAGCAAAAAAACCCTTCCACAGATCACTCACAACGATGCAGAGCAGCTCGGTGTGAGCACGTCTTTCAACGCCATGAAATGGGGAGTGGAAGCATGACGGCAGTGGAAACCATCTTTGAAGCAAAATGATGTTGGTGTGCGGCCGTGTTGGTTTTCTTTACGAGACAGATCACCCAGGAGATACAGCCAGTGAATGTCTCAGGAAATAATGTAGCGCTGGTTCAAATATTCAGAACAGTTGTGCAGATAATTTACGAAGTGTTTTCCTCCGGTGCAGTCGAAGCTGCCACCGGCATTCTTGACGTTCCCATCCTGTTCTGAGTGCTGCTGCTTGCCATTCAGTAAGACGTTCCTTTGGGCTCAGAAGGAAAGGAAAGGGAAGCCCATTCTTTGCACTTGGAGAGACTTTCGTGGTGTAAAACCCTCGGGTCTTATTTCATTTTACTGCCCTGCCAACTGTGTGGGGCTTCCTTCCTCTGCACACAGCTTTCTCCCTTCACATCTTCTTTCCTTTGCACAAATCCTTTGCTCCCTCTCCCTGGAATGTCATCCCTTCTCCCCCTGTAAACCCCTCAAGCTCAGTGGTTGGCTCAGAGAGCTCATTTTCCCATGAGTCTTTCCCTAGGTGTCCCTGCCTTGCCTTCTGACAAGCTCGCCCTGCGCTGTGCTTGTCAGCAGATGTGTGAGCATCTCTTCCCACAGGCAACATATGGTGACTCGCAGCAATTTCACCTCTCCCTTAGACCGTGCCCCAGAGGGTAGGTCCGGGTCGTGTTCCTTAGGGAACCACCCTCCTACCAAGGCAACTGGCATATTCTAGGTCTTCATCAAAGGTTGCAGATAGTGGGTCAGTGGGTGGGTGGACAGATGGACGGACAGACAGACGGATGGATGGATGGATGGATGAATGGATGGACAAACCAGAAACTTGCATAATCCTCTTTTATCTGAAAATGAGCATTCAAACTTGGAGAACTTAGTGAATGGTGGGTCAAGAATGAATTATAAAATGTTGGGTTTTATTTTATTTTAATTTTTGTTTTCTGCAACCTCTGGATTAAGCATGTTTTACCTTTTAATTTAGAAAGTATAATTTTGTTAAATTTATGATAAAGTACCTATGAATAAATAAAGTTTCAGGGATGGAATTAAGTTGGACCAAGTCTAGAACATGAGTCTCTGGGTCTTCTTTCTATATACTGCTAAGTTATTATCAGCTTTCAATTTATATCAGCTGTTTTCCCCTTAAATTTTTCAGTGATATTTTATTATAGATTTGTGAACCATCTGTAATAGTGATGACCTTTTCTCTCCGGTAGGATATCTGTAAAGCCCTGTGGTGCCACCGGCTTGGAAGGAAATGTGAGACTAAGTTTATGCCCGCAGCAGAAGGCACCATTTGTGGACATGACATGGTAAGGAGCTAATCTTAGGTCATGAGTCATGTTCAGATGTCAGAGCTGTTCCACCCATGCATCTCCCCCCCCTCCTGCATTGGTATTTTGTCAGCCCATGTTCCTCATCTCTATGTGCAAATCTACCCCCAGGTCAGAAGATGGTGTTAATTTATAGTGATGCTGTGAAGGCGGCTCCTTGTTCCTTTTGCCCTTTTCCTGACGGTGTAATTGATGGGCTATCTGCAATTAGTAGATGTATATGCCAGGCGACAGGTGGTGACTACCTCTATTTAATAAGGGGAACCATTCAACTCTTGCCCGTATTTCAACCATGTACAGAACGCAAGTTAGGTGGTATTGTTAAAGACACAGAGGCTTTGGTGGGGGAAAGAAATATATTAAGAAGAAATACATTAAGAGTATTTATTACTCACTGGGACAGAATAATTTTGTTGTTGAAATTAAAAAATAAATTACCTTAACCTCCAAGAGTAGTATTCTTCTTCCTTTCACATTACTTTTTAAAACACAAGACCATTGATAAAGATAGAGATATATTGGACCCAAATGATCCCTGAACCCATTTCTGTGCCACTTAGTGTGTGACTTTTTTTTTTAATTTTTTATTTATTTTCAGCATAACAGTATTCATTGTTTTTTCACCACACCCAGTGCTCCATGCAATCTGTGCCCTCCCTAATACCCACCACCTGGTTCCTCCGACCTCCCACCCCCCGCCCCTTCAAAACCCTCAGGTTGTTTTTCAGAGTCCATAGTCTCTCATGGTTCACCTCCCCTTCCAATTTCCCTCAACTCTCTTCTCCTCTCCATCTACCCTTGTCCTCCATGTTATTTGTTATGCTCCACAAATAAGTGAAACCATATGATAATTGACTCTCTCTGATTGACTTATTTCACTCAGCATCATCTCTTCCAGTCCCGTCCATGTTGCTACAAAAGTTGGGTATTCGTCCTTTCTGATGGAGGCATCATACTCCATAGTGTATATGGACCACATCTTCCTTATCCATTCGTCTGTTGAAGGGCATCTTGGTTCTTTCCACAGTTTGGCGACTGTGGCCATTGCTGCTATGAACATTGGGGTACAGATAGCCCTTCTTTTCACTACATCTGTATCGACCTTTTTTTTTTTTTTAAGATTTTTATTTATTTATTTGTCAGAGAGAGAGAGTATGCACAAGCAGGCAGAGGAAGAGAGAGAAGTAGGCTCCCTGCCGAGCAAGGAGTCTGATGAGGGACTTGATCCCAGGACTTTGGGATCATGGCCTGAGCCGAAGGCAGACACTTAAGCGACTGAGCTACTGATGCATCCCAGTGTGTGACCTTTTAAATGCCACTAATGCACATGAAAGAGATAAATGTCTAAATAGCTTTGATTCTAAATAGCTTAGATTCCAAACCAAATATATCACAGCCTCAGTCTATTTAAACCTGAGCATGGGCAGCAAGGGTTAAAATGTTAGCAAACAGTGCTATCTCACGCTTTCTGGTTAAATTATTGCAAAACTGACTGGGGATGTGAAGAGAGCTGCTCGTGCTTATGTGAAGAGAACGCCCAGAGACTGCCTCTCTGCACACCTCTTGGGCTTTATTTGAAATCCCCCAGAGAGGGTGGGGGTGGGTTATTAAGTCCTTCCA
Organism: Martes martes; assembly: GCF_963455335.1. Taxonomy (NCBI): domain Eukaryota; kingdom Metazoa; phylum Chordata; class Mammalia; order Carnivora; family Mustelidae; genus Martes; species Martes martes. Next base: position 162,038,159 of record NC_137892.1, on the reverse strand, counting down.
CAGATATAGCAACAGTACTTACATAACTCACAACCTCCCAAAATTGAATAAAAATGCTTTTAGACTCTCAGGAGAAGAAAGGGACACGGGGATACACCATGGTGTGGAAATGCCCATTGTCGCAGGACGCCGCGGAATGTGCCTCCGTATTAAGCTGCCCGTGATCATCACTTTCTGCACATAATTATCGAAAATTTACTCTTCAGATGATAATTTGCAAAATTATCCTCATTTCCCAAGAGATCGGCCACCCTCCCACTGTTGCCCCTGAGTTTCAGCTCACACGGGCACAGGGTGCTTCTCTGATCACCTGCTTCCTGTAGGACTGATTTCAGAGCTGTGGGCCTTCCTCAGAAGACCTTAAATTTTATTTACCCTGAAAGCACAGTTAGATGGATGGTCATTGGCATTGTTAAACCACTTTCCCTTGTATTTCCAAAGAGGGGTCTTTCCTTCTTATAATAAAGGAATTAGTGCATCTTAAGCCAGAATACATGCCTAAAATTACCCAGGAATGATGTGTTCTGCCCTGGGGCTGCACGGTGGCCATGATGGGACAGCATTGGAGGCTCTTGTGAAAGGTCCCTTTGCTGTTAGTTGTGCATTTTCCTGTATTATGGGTTCTCGTGTGTCCCTGTGGCTCTTCGATTTAGATGTGCATATTACGAGCAGTCAGTATCTCAGTACTTTGGGATATCCCAGAGCAGTTGGTGTGTACTGGCAGTAACCATACTGCTTCTGTGCACTTTTCTCCTGCGTGGGAACCTATTTCTCTCTACATTGTGTTGCCTTTAAGGCTTGTGCATGGTGGTAAATGGGACTAAATTGCATCTTGTAGTATCAGATTCCGTCCTTAGTACATCACATACTTTCAGTCCTCACAATCTTCCTGTGAGGGTGAGCCCCTTGCAGCACCTCCTGGTGCACTCAGGAACCTTCCAGGGAAAGGATACTTAGGTCCTTTGTGAGCACACCATGGGAAATCCAGGACGAGGGGTTCAGACTACAGCCTAATACATATGAAAGCTGATTCGAGCTCTCTAACAATTGTGGGTCCCACGTTGTATTAAACCACTCCACGTTATGCTTATACTTGGTGCTAGGTACTTGGTCTGTGTTATTGCACTGTATTTTGGGAACAATTCAGTCTGGTAGTTTGCACCATCCCTAAGGTTCTCAGGGGGACATGCAGACTCAGAGCACCCGAATAACGTGGTTATATATAGCCTCAGAACTAATACAGAGGGTCCTTTCTCCCCATCTCCCCAAGTCCACTGTTGTATTTTATCAGGGTGCTACCTGTGTGTGCTGGGTTTAGGTGTGACATGCAGACTGTGGGGATAATATCATAGCAGAAACAAGCATTCATCACACCATCTCGCATGCTAAGGTGCAGCCTTCTCTCAAAAGCCAGTGTCCATCAATAACATATAAAAGGGTGAGAAACATGGGATGGTCCTCAAAAACTTAACTGGTGTTTCGGTGCAACAGAGGCTCTTCCCCTGACCTGCTCACAATGGGCTTCATGGGTCTGTGACCTGTGTAGAATTCTGCTCTGGGTCATGTGTGTTTATCTGTATCTGCCCAAACCCATGCATCCCCCAGCCTCCATAGGAGAAGGGACACTGCTTTCTCTTCAGATTTTCAGAAAGTTTTTTTTTTTTAATAATGTTTAAAAGAATAGCCATTTGAGGATACTCCGGTAGAAAGAGCAGAAATTGCCTTACAAGTCTGCTCACGGCAGAAACAATTGTGACCGTCAGAGACATGGAATCGTGCAGATGTCCATGAAGAGAGCAGAACCCCAAATACAGAATGAGAGACCTGTCTACACACTTCCAAGGGGAGAACTCCAGACACACTGTGAGGTGGAGAAGCAGAATGGAAGAATGTGTGACGTGTGCTATCACTTACAAAGTTAAGAGTATACTCGTCTGTATAATTATTTTCCTACATTAAAAATAAAAGGAACAAACTATAAATTTTTAAGAAGTAAATATTTTGTGTCATTTTAAAACAAAATTAAACCAAATTACCTTAAAGTAATCCTTAAATACCAAAAGCAAAATCCATTTATCAAGCTTGTTGTCTTAATCATAACCAGAGAGGAAGAATTATTTCAAGTGACTTTAAAACCTGAAAACATTTTCTGAGTTTTCATCTTGTGGGTTCCTGCATTCCCATTTTCTGTCTTTGTATCAGAAAGCTCTGACCAGATGATTCTTTTAAAATGGGACAAAACAATCACAACAGACACCATCCTTGTCCCCCTGTGTCCCTCCTTGTCCCTCTGTGTCCCTCCATGTCCCTCCTTGTCTGTCTGTGCCCCTCCTTGTCCCTCTCTGTCCCTCCCTGCCTGAAGTCCACAGGTGATGGCCCCCACTTTTTCCAGATCCCGCTCTCTCTTTGGACTCATGAGGCCATCAGGGAGCAGATGCCTTGCTGACAGCTGCATTCCCCCCATTGAGTTGAGGGTGTCAGGGGGACTCCAGGACTTTGTTTTATCATCTGGGGTGTGGCCAGGAGGTAACAAAAGGGAGACATATTTATTTATTTATTTATTTGCTTTTCAGAAAGAATCAAAAAATTTAATGGACAAAGTGTTAGTCCTCATTACTTGTGTTTAGTTTTTCTTCTTTAAATGATATTTAATCAAATCATTTGTAACTGCCATTTCTGTGTAACACCAATGGTCAGACAACAGCAACTTGGGGTATTTTCACTGAACAAAATTAATAATGGGCGTGTTATTATTTTCCTTTTGTAAAGCCCCATTTTTTTCACCCAGAACAAATCTGGTGGCCCTAATCTTGGAGACAGACAGGAGGAGGCCTTACCCCGTCCTTCAGCCCAGGGCTAAGGCTGGTTCTGCCGCTCCACACGGGCCGGCAGCAAGGGACAAGCAAGTTCGTTTTCTCCTCTCAATGGACGGCCTGAAGATCCTTGAAATCTACACCAAGCCATGGGTAGAAAACCATCGCTGCTGAACAACATTAGATGTTGTGTGTCCTTTACGTGTGATGGCAATGAAGAAAACCCGTGGCTTTTAGCATGAACTAACATTGATGGGCACTCCTCTTGAGAAAGGAGAGCCGATAGCATCTCCAGCTTCTTAGGGACAAATGGAGCTGCTCTGCGGGTTGTTTCATCTCCACGGGAAGCCGTCTGACCTCTGACATGACATGCATCCGCTAACAACTTCCAGACTCCAGGCTCTGAGCCCAGGTGCTGGGGAGTGAAGGCACAGAGTACTGGCCAGAAATGACAAGGTGTTGAGTCACATGGAACCTCCAGCTGGACTTTTCTGCCTGAGACTCCGTCCGTTCTCAAAGAACTATGAAAAGCACGTTGTTCCAGGAAAGGTTGGAGTTCACTCACTGGAGAGCTCAACCATGGGGCTGAATGTCTGTGCAACACCCCTTAATTAAATGTGCTGAATTCCAGCAGCTCAGACGTTAGAAAAGGATTCTTCTCTGGATCTTCCCTCTGTGGGGATTTATAAAACCACATTAGGTTTGGAAAGAAAAAAGAAGTTACATTAACTGCATCTGTATTATGTGCTACCTGAAGGTGGGATGTTGGTGTCTGCATGTCCTACAGAACTCCCTAGGGCTGAGTATCACGGCAGCTATGGACACACCAGTCTGTGAGTCATGTCAACCTTTCTTTTTCCTTTTTTTTTTTTTTTTTTTTGACTTTTAGTGGTGCCGTGGAGGACAGTGTGTCAGATATGGTGATGAAGGCCCCAAGCCCACCCATGGCCACTGGTCGGACTGGTCTTCCTGGTCCCCTTGCTCCAGGACCTGCGGAGGAGGGGTGTCTCACAGAGACCGCCTGTGCACAAATCCCAAGTGAGCACCTCTGCACTTCCTTCTCACGAGCGATTTCTAAGCTGTGAACCTTCCCAACAGCATCCGTATGGTAATACTGATCTGTACATCACATAGTATTGTAGGAATCAGTGAGAAGGTACAACCACCTGGATGGAGGTGGAGGGCATTATGCTAAGTGGAAGTCATATCGTATGACTTCACTCTTAAGAAACAAACAACAGGGGCGCCTGGGTGGCTCAGTGGGTTAAAGCCTCTTCTGCCTTCGGCTCAGGTCATGATCCCAGGGTCCTGGGATCGAGCCCCGCGTCGGGCTCTCTGCTCAGCAGGGAGCCTGCTTCCCTTCCTCTCTCTCTCTGCCTGCCTCTCTGCCTACTTGTGATCTCTGTCAAATAAATAAAAAAACTTAAAAAAAAAAAAAAGAAACAAACAACAAAGGGGAAAAAATAAGAGAAGTAAGGAGACAAAGCAAGAAACAGACTCTTAACACACCAGTGGTCACCAGAAGGGAGGTGTGTAGGGGACAAGGGAAACAGGTGATGGGGGGAAAGAGTGCTCCTGTCATGACGAGCCCCAGATGATGTGTAGAAGTGTTGAATCACTCTATTGTGCATCTGAATATTACACTGTATGTTAACTGTACTAGAATTATTTAAAAAAAAAAAAAAGAATCGCTAAATAAGGAAGTCATTTTAGTCAAGTATTTCTCAAACAATGGTGTCTCTTCGGTATAACTTAAGATGCTTAAAAGTACTTGACCACAGCACAGGGAAACACACCCTGCAGTGATACTCAGGAAATGGATTTTTACCACATTTATGTGCAATCCCAAGAGTCTCCCTTAAATAAGCAAATCAATCATGAAAGCATAGAGAACACAAATGAATAAGAAACTGGTAAGAACCATTTTTTATGTGAAAAAAGGCCAAATGTTTGGTTTCTCATCCAATATATTTACTTTTGCAACCATCGGAGACAGTCCCCAGAGCAGTGGTGTGGGGGACTGTCCCAGTCCTCCTTTCGCACCTCAGTTGGTTTAAAACATGAGTCCTGTTGCAACCTTGTGGTCTTGTCTTCAGTGTGTGACACGCAGTACATCCCTTGCATCAAGAGGACGCCATCTCTGTGCTGTGTCCACATAGATTCCAGGGGCGTGAGCAGAGCCTCTTTGCTGTTAGCACCAGCCAGTGGGAGGTGACTGTTCCTGAGCCGATGTGCTGTCCTGGCCTGGCCGCAGGGAAGCTGATGGCAGACGAGGCTGCCATCCGGACAGTGACGGATTTGAATGTCAGTCTCAGCTCTGCCTTCTGTCCACTGTGCCGGGGTGCTGGGCACCAGCAGTGAACAGGTGGCAAGCAGACCCACTTCCACATTGTAACTTGCCCTAGTGACATCAGTAACATGGCTCATGCTGTTCATGGTAAAAACGTCAGGGTCCCATTGGGGAGCAGTCTTCTTCTTTTGTCACTGTGAGCCATTTAACTGGATCTGCTCATCTCTCCAATAAGCCTAGTTTCCAGCAAGGGGAGAGTCGCTATTAAATGCAAGGTTTCTTCCTGTTGCAGACCATCGCACGGAGGCAAGTTTTGTGAGGGCTCGACTCGTACTCTGAGGCTTTGCAACAGTCAACAATGTCCGCACAATAGCGTTGACTTCCGTGCGCTGCAGTGCGCCGAGTACAATGGCAAACGTTTCCGAGGATGGCGTTACACGTGGAAGCCATACACCCAAGTGGAAGGTGAATCCTAAATCCCTCCTCTACTAACAACCCCGTGCTTTGTTACTTGTACTCTTTAGAGGGGCGTGGTCTTAAGTGCGCTGTTTGGATAGACTGTACCGCTGTGTGAGGCCACTGACCCAGGCTCTTCGCCTGCCCCACCGCCGCCAGCTTCTGGTCCAAACTAGACCAGCTGTGTGGTCAGAAATTAACAAGAGACTAGAGGGTGTGCAGCCGTACAGTGAGATCTTCAAAGAAGTGACAAAGCGTTCAAAATAGATGGTGTAGTGATCATGGGTCAGTGTTTTCCTCATTACACATCCCAGCAACTGATGGTGATATTTCTCTAAGCATGTCACCCACTGAGCAGTTATCATGGCCAAAGAGTCAGAGCAAAAGTTTAGCATCTTTTGGAAAATTAGGTAGTTTTCAAGCCTACTATTTTCAAAAGTCTTGATTTAAACTGAGAAGGTTATTTGCACCATATATCTGATTTTACTCTCCAGGTTGAGAGAAAGATGTATTATTCTTAAGATTACAGTAACTTGGGGCACCTGGGTGGCTCAGTGGGTTAAAGCCTCCGCCTTCGGCCCAGGTCATGATCCCAGGGTCCTGGGATCGAGCCCCGCATCGGGCTCTCTAGCAGAGAGCCTGCTTCCTCCTCTCTCTCTGCCTGCCTCTCTGCCTACTTGTTATCTCTGTCTGTCAAGTAAATAAATAAAATCTTTAAAAAAATAAAAAAAGATTACAGTAACTTGAACCTGGTAGTTCAATTGGCATAATTTAAGGAGAAATTCAAAGAATAGTTAGTCATCTTGCTCTTTGAAACTGGGAATACTGTCCAAGCAACACTTAAGAAATACATGAATCTCCCCAATCTTACCCTTCTCCAGCTCAACAGACATAGTGTTTTCATGGTGAGAGCTTTACGACGGCAGTACAGCCTCAAAGGAAAACTTTAGGCAGTTTCACACAAAGCCTTCTGGGTTGTGTTTTAAACTCTTAAACTCAGTAAAATTTGATCCAGTGAGAAATGAGTAGACAGGAGACAAAGGGGAAAGGACTTGGAAATGGAGGTCAACATATGTGCATTATTCCTGACTCCACGGTCTCAGGAAATAAATACATTAATCATGGAGGCACATACTCAACTCCATTCTTAGGGTCATTCAGTTGGTTTCATCTTGTACGGTGAAGAAAATTTTTGTAGATGAGTCTTGAGCCCATGAAAATTCCTAAGGTGGACTCTATTTTCATCATCAACTCTCCGTTCTTTACCAAGAAGAAAGAAGGGGAAAAAGTTTCTATGAAAGTTCGTATTAATTATGTAAATCATAAAATCTTTGAAATAGATTGTCAAGAGGGGAAGTGAACCTGATCCACCATGCTTAAGTGTACAATGATACCTACATTTTCCACGTATCCGTGTGTTTTGACAGTCATTGTATTTATAGGAAACATTATCCTCTGCTTATCTTCTGGAGATGTCATCTAAAAGTTATTCCTTTTAACGGTTCAAAAATATGTATTTCATCAAATGCGTTATTAAGAAATTTGGTGATCATTTGAATTCTTTTATTATGTTTATTACGTTGGTGAGAATTTTATATATTGCTACTAAATGGTGATGACCTTTTGCATTTCTACAAGAGAGTAGTTAAATATACTAGTAAAATAGTGAACAGTTATGTTGTATTCAAGTCAACAAATATTTATTGAATGCCTACTATGTGCCAACAACTGGGTAAAGAACAAGGATAGGAAAGGACAAACAATAAAAAATTAATAGTGAAGCCTTATACAGATTAAAAATTAAGGGGAAAAAACCCAAGCCTCGTGAGACCACCACAAAAAAAAAAAAAAATGTGTTTGCAATGAATGTTGTGTGGGAGTTATTTTATGGGGGAAAAAAGAAAACTTTAAAAAGTCTAAGATTTAGAGCAAAAATGATCAGAGCTTAAGTCTCTTTCTTATTTGTGTTTGTGTGTGTATTTCTTTTTAAGATCAGCACTTATGCAAACTCTACTGTATCGCAGAAGGATTTGATTTCTTCTTTTCTTTGTCAAATAAAGTCAAAGATGGGACTCCATGCTCGGAGGATAGCCGTAATGTTTGTATAGATGGGATATGTGAGGTAATAATGATCGTTCATTCGTTCAACACACGTGTCCAGACAGTCTGCTCTGTGCCGGGCGTCCTCTGAGGGGCTAAAGACACCAGGCATCTAAACCCCGCCCTTTCCCTCCGACCCACAGCCTGGGGGGGAGGGGGTGCCAGAAGAACACACACCGAGACACATGGGGTTGGTTGCAGTCAAGGTGCGTGCAGAGGCTGGGGAATGGGGGAGAGCGGATTCCTTCCTAGACACAAATCCAGAGAATTTGTGGGGCTCCTTGGAGAAGGGAGCTTGTGAGCTAGATCTGGAGGGGTGAGTTGGAGGGGTTTGGGGGAGCAGACTGGGAACAGGGTCCTGCGAGAAGGAGTGGGTTGGTAGGACCCGACTCAGGTGTCAGAGCACATGAGGGCAGTCAGGGCCCGGGGGGGGGCCGAGAGAGGTGACAAACGGGAGGGGGTCTCAGAGGGTTTGTATCCTCACATCAAGAAGGAACAGACCCCGGGAATGAGGAAGAACAGAGTGGGGTCAGCCTGCAGCAGCACGGGCAGCAACACAGACAGGGGCAGCTTTGAGCCCCGAGGCCACGTTGCATCCTGTAGGGGTCTCTTTTGTGGAGGGACTTGGAAGAGAAGCTGTGAAAGATTTGGTGGCAAAGTGACCATAGAGCCCGAGCTTGCCGCCCCATGCTGAGCTGAGATGGGGGAGGGATTCTGTTATATGCGGAAATTTAAAGCCTTACCTGATCAAATACACTGCGTGTGAACGGTGGGTTTTTCCTTGAACTGATTCAGTGCGCACACCCGCCAGTCCAAGACCGTCGTCTTCACTGTAGATTTCTCTAAGTTGGATGACCCGGTAAAGCCGGGTCCGCCACTGAGACACACGCGGCCATCCTTTTTACTGGGTGAAGATCGACTCCATTCTAGCGAGATCTCTTTCAGCATTAATGTTCAGATCTCTGTCCATTTGGTCTAATTACTAGTTGACTTGTTAAATATTTCATTATTTTCAGGTATTCTTAACGATACAGTGCCACAATCCCTTACGTGTAGTTCTGAAACCCCAAAGCTATCAAACAGAAAGTGTATTGGCCTGCACAATGTAAGCGTCCCTGAATTTGTTTGCTGGCCAAAACACACCCTCAACTGATGTGAGAATATTTGTCAGTTTTATTTAGTTCGCTTAGAGTGACCATGTCCGCATTTTGCTACAGAAACATCATTTGTGTGTTTTATTATGGGCACTGACCTGGCTCCTGCTGGGACTTGCACGTTATGTGCATAATATGTTAATTACCTTCCTAAAAGCCAAAAACACTGAGTTCTGAAATGCATCTGGCCCTAAGGATTTCAAACAAAGAATTGCTGGCTATAGTTACTTCATTTCTGAATTTTTTACTTATATATACTAAGCTCTTTGTTAGGAAGTGTAACATTGGCAGGTACCATAGACGTTATAAAGAGCTCCTTAAGTTCTAAGAGAGTAAACAAATATTGCCCATTACATAATTTACTGCTGGGAATGATTCCCACGTGGCATGTGTTACTTCTCCACATTACACACGGCACTATAGAGGCATGGCGGCAGGGTCCCGTGGACCCTCCTGTAGGCACATTCTTGTCATTTACTAAGAGCTTTGTGTCGGTCTGAAATGCACTGTTATCTCCAGCATGACAATCTGAGATTTTGCTGAGGGCTCCCGATACTGAGGTCATGTAGCAGTACTGAAGAGAACAGATGCCAGGGTCTCTTTCTTTGGACCCGGGAGTCGAGTCACAGTCTCGCTGTGCACATATTTGGTATCCAATAAATATTTGTTAACTACCCTGTGTGGGTGAAATGTTCTGCTATTACGGGACGGTTTCTCATTGGAGGTTTGTGACTTCGCTCTTGTCTTCTCTTGCACGGATGACGTGTGACCCCGGTCCCCCAGAGAGTCGGATGTGACAGTGTCCTTGGGTCTGATGCTTTGGAAGACTCCTGCGGTGTGTGCAGGGGCAATAATTCAGACTGCACGACGCACAAGGGGCTCTACACCAAGCCCCATGGCGCCAACCGTGAGTACGCGGAGCTGCGGGCAGGTGTTGAGCGGAGAAGATGGCGAGTGGAACTTCCTGGCGGGAAACCCTTGAGGTGCAGTGGAAACAGCAGCCTTAAGGGTCCTGCAAAGACCTACACACTCTCCTTCCCTGTTTGCTTGTCAAGCCTTTCCTTTGGATGGGAAGTAGTTGCTAGGTTACTATTAGCAAAAATAATAATAACTCTGCTCCAGTTAAAAAAAAAAAAAAGTCACTTAAAGAACTAATGGAACTGATGGCCACACCAGAGTTTCTCCTGGTTCCCAATGTGGATCCTCAGGTTTTCGTGGTGGGGAGCCCCAGGTGCGTAGGGATTTCGGCTCGGTGTGTTGAGTGAGACAGCACATTCTCTCCGCTCCTGTTTCCTTCACTGTAGAGTATTATCAGATGGTCACCATTCCTCCTGGAGCCCGGAGTATCCGCATCCGCGAAATGAACGTGTCTACCTCCTACATCTCTGTGCGCAACACCCTCCGAAAGTACTACCTGAACGGACACTGGACGGTCGACTGGCCTGGCCGATACAAGTTTTCAGGCACCATGTTCGACTACAGACGGTCCTCCCACGAGCCAGAGAGCTTAACCTCGTCTGGGCCAACCAACGAAACCCTGGTTGTGGAGGTAGACTCCAGCCTCTCACCTTCGGGCCGGGGCGTGGGGGTCTTCTGGCGTTGGTGGGGACTGAGGGCCATTGGTATAATTTTAAATGCACAGAATGAGGTTTATAATTTGAGGGCGTCTCAGAAACAGCACTGATGTGTGCACTGGGGCCGTGGACTCATTCTCTTTCTGGGGCCTCCTCACGTTTGTACTTACATCCATCGGGCAGCTCCTGTTCGGGGTTCCTTATTAGTGGATTTTTGCAAAAGCCTGTCCCGGTCCTGCAGGCTCTCTGGCTGTGAGAAGCTGGCACACTCAGGGGACTCTGCCTGCACCTCTCTTTGGGGTGGGATCAGCATTCTACCGAATCCTGTGGAATGGGACAAGATGAGCAAAGACCCTGCTGTGCCCTCACATGGGCCCAGTGTGCAGGGAGGGGGTCTCGAAACAGCCTCCCGACCCACTGCCCTTCTGTTCTCGACCCATGGCTGCAGAGGCTCACAAAATGCAAATAGGCTCTTCCTACACCATGATCTGTCCCCATGGGACTGCGGAGATGGAGGTGGTAGGGGGTCGGCGCTGCAGAGCCCCTTACCTTTTTGTATTTCTGTGCAAGATGAAAGCACTTGGCTCAAAAGCAGCCCCCTCAGCCCACAACTGGGTATGCAGACATGAGCCAACCAGATGCCCCCCCCACCTGCTCTGGGGGCCAGGCAGCCCCTTCTTGTCCTCTCATATCTTCCTGGGAGATGCTTCCCTGGACAATCTGGGGGCAGCCTCCCCATCTGCACATGTCCCATCTCTGTCTCCCCTTTTGGCCCTGAGTTCTCCTCTTCACCCTGAATTCCTGCTCTGATTATTTCTCCCACCATCTCAGACTCCAGCTGGAATAACCCCACAGGAGAGATAGGTCAAATGTGAAGAGGAACATGGCTTATTAAGAGCTGTTCTGGATGGGAGAAGAGCGGCAAAGGCTCAGGATATCAGGCAGGAGAGCAGCTCAGTACCCGGCCGTGTAGCCACCTCTCCAGGGCTCGCCCCTGTCCTCCAACACCTTCAGCGACTAAGACTTGAGCTGTGTTGTCAGGGAGGCACCAGTGTCTTTACTCACGGGTGCATCACATGAGGACCAATAAAGGCTCTAAGACTCAGAGATGGGATTTCTATGAACAGATTAATGGTGAGGTTCCAAAATAAGAAGGCTTCTTACTGAGATCAGTGGATCTGAGACATTTGTGAGTGAGAATGGGACGGTCCATACGATTGGGTTTCAAGCTAAGAAGGGAAGAGTTCAAATGGGAGATGCTAAGCTATAGGTCACAGACAGGTGCAACCTGAGAGATCTTTACTGATAAGATCATTTTCTCCTGGAACTGCATGGTGCATGCCAGTCGGCAAAAGACCTCAGCAGCCAGTCCCACTGATAGCCCCTCGGGAGGCCTCGGTTGCTTGGAACTCACTAGAAGTGGGACAGTGATCTCTAGGCAGCACTTTCTGATTCGCTCAGATGGGTGGGATTTGTGGGGGGCGGGGTCCACGGAAACACCGGGGGGAAGTAACCAAACACTTCAGCTGAGCTGCAGAGATGTCCGAAGGCTTGCATGGAGGCATATCCTAGATGTGAGGTCAAAGAGTAAAATGTCCACATTTTTCCTAATGCGCTTGGTTCCTGCTGACCATTCACTTCTGTTTAGAAAGTTCATACGCATTTTGGAGGATGGACAGGGTTTCTCATTGTGACGAACTTACTGTTGATATTGTTGTTTATGTATTATTTACAAATTAGCTTTTATTTGTCAGTTCCATTTTAACTTGTCCTACCCCTCCTTTTTCTTTCTTTTCTTGTTTTTGTTTTCCAGCTCCTGTTTCTGGGAAGGAACCCGGGCATTGCCTGGGAGTACTCTGTGCCTCGGCTTCGGGGGGAGAAGAAGCCCGGCAGCCAGCCTCGCTACACGTGGGCCATCATTCGGTCCGAGTGCTCTGTGTCCTGTGGTGGGGGTAGGTCACTTCTCACACCTCCCCTGGTGGTGGGCACTGAGGGGCCCTGGTGCATCCGGGCCACGGGCATGCAGGACACGGGTCCACCCCATGTCCCGGCAGGTGGCTCGGAGCTTCTGCCTGAGGTGGGCAACCTGTCCCCGAGGGAGAGCAGGGAACAGGGGCTCTGGAGGTCCCTGAAAGGCCTGGCCTGCCTTCTCCCATCCATCTACCTCAGCGTGGCGCTCTGAGGAGCTCATGCACTGAACTGGTTTCTCCTTTCCATTTAAGTGAAGATTTGATAAAGTATAGTTTTGTTGTTTGAGATTGTTGAAATGAAAGTCACTCAAATTATTGTATGGATTGTGCTGGTGACGAGAAATAGAAGCTTCCATGAAAATACCGTGATACAGTTGGAGGTTTGGTCAAATGGTCTCGCTCAAAAAATTTGTTATGAAATCATATATTGAAATTCACCCAGAAAGCATAAGAATTTTATGCAAGTTGCACTGGAAATGACTAGAAACAGCATGTCAAAAGGAGAATTTCACGTGACAGTCGATGGCTTTGTCATTTTAATGCCGTAAGAACTAGACCATAGGCATGACTGAGTTGATAGTTAGTTCACTACAAGAACATTCTCAGCTAGAGCCAGACATACTGTCTGATAAAGAGTGACAGGTAAATTTTTCAAATTTAGAAACACAATATTCAATTTATCTGATATTTAGAAAACAAACAAGTTTTCAAAAAGATATACAGATTTCAGCTTTGTGAATTCCTGGTTTAATAATTAAGCAATTAGACAGTTGTATATTTAAGTTAAAAAAAAAGGTACACAAAACAGACTCTTGCATAAAGTAAGAATCTAGTGAATAAAGAAAAAATAAAAATGGGATGGCATTAAAAGTATAGATTGCTCTGGGCAGTATAGACATTTTGACAATGTTTATTCTTCCGATCCAAGAGCATGGAATCGTCTTCCATCTTTTTGTGTCTTCTTCGATTTCTTTCATGAGTGTTCTGTAGTTCCTCGAGTACAGATCCTTTACCTCTTTGGTTAGGTTTATTCCCAGGTATCTTATGGTTCTTGGTGCTATAGTAAATGGAATCGATTCTCTAATTTCCCTTTCTGTGTTTTCATTGTTAGTGTATAAGAAAGCAATTGATTTCTGTACATTGATTTTGTATCCTGCCCCGTTGCCGAATTGCTGTATGAGTTCTAGTAGTTTGGTGGTGGAGTCTTTTGGGTTTTCCATATAAAGTTATCATGTCATGTGGGAAGAGAGAGAGTCTGACTTCTTCATTGCCAATTTGAATACCTTTTATTTCTCTTTGTTTTCTGATTTTTGTTGCTAGGACTTCTACTATGGTGAACAAGAGTGGTGAGAGTGGGCATCCTTGTCGTGTTCCTAACCTCAAAGGGAAGACTGTGAGCTTTTTCCCATTGAGGATGATATCCACTGTGGGTCTTTCATAGATAGATTTTATGAAGTTCAGGAATGTTCCCTCTATCCCTATACTTTGAAGCATTTTAATCAGGAACGGATGCTGTATCTTGTCAAATGCTTTTTCTGCATCAATTGAGAGGATCATGTGGTTCTTCTCTCTTCTCTTATTGATTTGTTCTATCACATTGATTGATTTGTGAATGTTGAACCACCCTTGCATCCCATGGATAAATCCTACCTGGTCACGGTGGATAATCTTTTTAATGCACTGTTGGATCCTATTAGCTAGGATCTTGTTGAGAATCTTAGCATCCATAATCATCAGGGATATAGGCCTGAAATTCTCCTTTTTGGTGGGGTCTTTGCCGGGTGTGGGGATCAGGGTAATGCAGGCTTCATAGAAAGTGTCTAAAAGTTTTCCTTCTGTTTCTGTTTTTGAAACAGCTTTAGGAGAACAGGTATTATTTCTTCTTTGAATGTTTGGTAGAATTCCCCAGGGATTCTGTCAGGTCCTGGACTCTTGTTTTTTGATCATTGCTTTAATCGTTACTAGACATTGGTCTACTCAGGTTGTCAATTTCTTCTTGGAAGTTTATAGGTTTCCAGGAATGTATCTTGAGCACCGAAAAAAAAAAATAAGATTAAGATTTTTTTTTTAAAAGTAAAAATGAATTCAAATATTCGTAATAGTTGCTCTAATAAAAGACATGAAAGAAATAGAGAAAAACAAAGATTAACAAAAAAAGTAAGTCTGGACAGTTAACACTAATGTGCTTGACCCACACGAACTCTTCCCATCACTAACTAAGAATAAAATAATGAAATCATATTTAAATTCTGACATTAAGAGCTTTCTAAGGAAAAACAGGATTCTCTTCTGTGCACACGGAGAGCAGACAAGTGGCTCTAATTACAAAACAGAGAGAAGTATACGGGCCCCTCGCTGGGGATGGGGCCAGACAAGCTGCCATGGTCCCCACTCAGGACATGGAGGAACAAAACTATGTTCATAGCCATCCCCTGTGTGTGACATGGGAAAATTAATTTCTAATCATATTTATTCCTCTTCCCTTTTCCTTCCGATCTTAATACCACCCCTCATGCTTTCACAGATTGTACTGAATATACTTGATGTTGTCCATCCCTATTTAGGGATAGCTGATAGTGTTTGATTAAATTAATGACGGAATCACAAAGCCTCGTATTGTGCGATTTTCAGAACACTTCGTATTTTTCATTTGGTGGAAAAGTATAAGGAATTGCATGGGAACGTCTCTGGAGGATGGCGGGTCTGCACCAGTTTCTTTACAGCTGCTTCACTCAAGTCCCCTGTTTGTGTGTCAGGCATTCTGAGGAGCACTTGGTTTTCTCCACTCTTACTGAATTACTTGCCTCAGGATCCCGAAAATGCTGAATGTGTGATTAGCATACTTGCAAATCAACTAATTAGTCCTCAGGAATAATCCTCACATGGAGGTTTCTAGAAGAAATCAACCCAGAACCTATTCCAAAATCATTTGGTGAAAGAATTGCGTTATAGAGTCAGTGGATGTGTTGTGTATTTTCAGTCTGGGTGGAAAAATTGATGGGAAATTAGGGTTTGTCCATCCAACAACTCGGTGGAGCACAGGATGCCTGGCTTTCAGCACCTCCTGTGGTGTGGGGTTCCTCTGACAGTCTTCCTGCTAGAAACCCCACCTGCCTGGGTCCCAAGTCTCAGCGCTTGCTCCAAGTACCCCTCCCTGGCCACAGGGGAAAGTTCAAGAAGGGTTAAACCAGACCTTCCCCTATATCCTTGAATGGATACAGCATGCTGTCTTCCCTCTCCTGCTGTCTCAGTGCCCCCGGGATTAATTCTCCAGAGAAGCAAGAGGACAGTGAGAAAAGCGTGTTGCTATTTACTGAGCACCTGTCCTGTGTTTTCACCTACGCCGACTTGCACAAACTCGCAGCGGGGGTGAGAGTGGAAACAGGACGTGTCTGCTGGGACAGTTCTGGGCTGCAGGAGGGCACCATCCACAAAATCTTGGCAACAGACTTTCATGTCCTTGAAGCTGTAAGGTCTTATGAGTATCGATGCCTGGACGTAATCATTACTCCTGTCTCAGAGGTCTGGTGTGGGTTCAAAAGCTCCACTGACCCTGTGTGCTTCCAAGCGTGGCCGAACTCCCAGTGGTCCCTGCTGCTCATGGCCTCGCGTCCGTTCACATTCTTTAACAAAGATGATTCTACCAGGAAGCACAGTGGCTTCATCCTGTGTCTTCCCTTCACAACAGAGCATTTGCTGATTGATGGGAACAGTTGTTCCCTGAACGGTAGCCTGATGGGCGGCTAGTAAGGGGCCCCTCATGGACCAAGCAGCCCTTCGTGTCGTGACCACTTGAAGGTCGAGGCTTTGTTCTGTTTATTTTATTTTTTTTTTAAGATTTTTATTTATTTATTTGACAGAGATCACACGTAGGCAGAGAGGCAGGCAGAGAGAGAGGAGGAAGCTGCCTCCCTGCTGAGCAGAGAGCCCGATGCAGGGCTCGATCCCAGGACCCTGGGATCATGACCTGAGCCGAAGGCAGAGGCTTTAACCCACTGAGCCACTCAGGCGCCCCGAGGCTTTGTCCTGTTTAGTCCTAACTTGCGCTCTTTTTTGATCCGTGTTTGATGGACTTGTCAGACCTCCCCAGTAGATCACACGGTTAATTGTCAAGGATTAACCACAGAGCGTCGTCTTCAGCTGGGGGCGATTAGTTCCCCAGACTTCCAAGTGGCTGTGTTGAGGAAAGAGTTGGCCAGAATTCACTGCCTACGCCTTTCCCAACGTTGGTGTTTCAGGATTTGATGGAGATAAATCCTGAGTTCCTTTAAGTTTATAGAATGTTTCCTTAATTCTGTGCCACTGGAGACTCGCACTTCTAAAAGGTGGGCCAGGTTCTGTAAGTTCTGCATTATCTGAGAAGAGCACATTTAGCTGTCTGAATGATTAACATTGGAGGCTGACCATTCAAAATGAATGTGTTCTCATGTTTTCAGTTCTGTGAGGGAGTAACTAAACTCAGTAACTGAGTAACTAAACTCAGCGAATCTGATGGAAAGAGCTCTGGATCCCTGTCTTCCTTTCTTGGGGGCCTCAGTTAGCATGTCACCCAACAGTCTCAACCTGAGCCCCCAGGGCAAAGGGAAGGCATGACGCGATTTTCATTTTATCTGCGCATGTCATGTTTTCAAGATCTCTAGTTGCACAGACCTTCCAAAATCCTGGGTTGTGAACCTTTTAAAGCATACTTTTCTTGGCTATCTCCCTGTGAACTTAATGTCGCCAAGGGGACCTTTTAATGACCCAGTTAGGGAATTAATGAACTGGGAAAGACACTTGGAAAACTCCCCCACCTCTTGTTCATTCAAGAAACATACATTTCCTGGTATCAGTGGAAGATGCAGAATGCTTTTGTTTTGTTTTATTTTATTTTATTCTAAAGAGGTCACGTTTCCTTCTCTATTCTAGTGGGCTCCCCTCTCTCTGGGAAATAAGATTTCCTGACAGACACAGGGCGAATCCAACCTTTCACCTTCTTTCCCGTCAAGCTCCCCCCACTCCTTTTTCCTTTCCACTCACTTTTATGATATAACCTCAGTTTTTATTTCAGTGAACCTTCTTAGTTGCGCCTTGACTGAACTCTCAGCCAGTGTGTGGGCATCGGAGAGGGGTCTGGGCTTACGCGGAGAGACAGGAAGCCACGAAGATAGTTCGCATGGGAGCTGCCTTAGCTGATGACGTCTGTCTCTAAGGTGGACACGTTTTTCACATGGTAGTGACACACGGTAATGACTCTCACTTCCAGTGAAGAGGCATCAGCCATTTCTCAAAATTACATATGCTATGATCTTTAAAAATCAGCCTCTGACTCAGTTGGTTTAGTGCATTTCAAATAACTTACCTCAAACTGCTGATTTACTTCCAAGTGAAATGCTTATTAAAATTTGGCTTAGAGCTGTGTTCTAAGCTCTCCACTATGCGCCAGGCAGTGTCTGGGGATAATGCTTTTTGCTTAAGTGGAAACATCGATCTGATTCACAGTTAGCATTTCTCAGACAAATCTTAGGGGTGCCTGGGTGGCTCAGTTGCTTAAGGGTCCACCTCTTGGGTTCGGCTCAGGTCACGGTCTCAGGGGTGCGAGGTTGAGCCCCACACTGGGCTCCACGCTCAGCAAGGGGCTGCTTGAGATTCCATCCCTCTCCTCCACCCCCCCCCCCGGCTCGTGCACATGTTCTCTCTCTCTCTCTCTCTCTCTCAATTAAATACAATCTTTAAATAATTCTCAGACGAATCTTAAAATTGGCTGTGAACCAGCCTCTCATACTTTCCCAGTACTATTGTCTTCGCCATCTACTGATAGTCTAAGGCATGAACTTCATTAGTTAATCGATCAAGTTCAGAAAATGGCATGGGACCATTAGCAGCCTTGCCCTGACCTAGCTGATAACAAACCATTCTTTCGTTCCCTCACTTGCTCCGTCAACAAGTTGTTTGCGGGCACACATCTGAACCTCAGACTTCTTAAAGTCGGGAGGAAATGCAGAGACCTTTGCTTCACTTCCGGTCTGCGGACTGAACAGTGAAATAGTAACCTGCTCCTTCACATGGAGAGCGTCTGGTGCCTTTCTAGTGTTATAGCCGGTGAAACAAGGCACATCAGCCCATCTCAGCCTCCGAAGGGAGGACATCAGTCCCGCAGTCCTGCCTTACGGGCGTGAGGCACGGTGGTGAGACTGTGAGGGAAATGACATCCACTGGGTCTGTCCTCAGGAACATGAGCATTCTCCAGAGAGGAGGCAGACAGGGGTCCACAGGACTGAGAACGCGCAGGGGACCTGGGAGCGTGGTGCAGGGGACGAGGTTCGGCTGACCTTGCATTGTCTGCCACAGCACAGTTACTCTCATCATCGGCCAACATCACCCTCTCTCCTCGTAGCCACTGCTCGGTTAGATCTTCCCCACCTTTGCTTGCTAGAATGCTCCGAACCCTGCAGAAAGCATCCCTTCTTCTTTTTTTACACTGTAACAAAAGGGCTGAACTTGTCCTTTTTGGTCCCTGAGACCAAATTGAAATAGGTCTTGCTCTCCTCTCCCTGTGTTGAGTTACCTTTGAGCCAAGTTCATAAAAATGCCTACTGTGTCTTTATCCAAGACCCTGCCAAGTTACAAAAGGCATTACCCCCTTGCTGACATCTTTGTTCCCAAAAAGCGGAGGAGAAATCAAGGAAAGGGCCATCTTCTGGGGAGGGGGCACCTTTCTCGGGGCCTGGGCTGCGATGTGCACCCCTGCCCATCCCCACAGGCATGCTCAGAGGACCAGGGTGAAACGGGGAAGCCCGACTCTTCCCAGGGACCGGGGATCCTTCACCATCCCCAGAGCCTCCTGAGTTGGGACATACCTCCCCGACCAGGGGCAGTCGGTTCGAGTGTCCATTTGAGGTCAGCCCCGTCACTGAGTCACACCAGGCTCCTCTCACCATGCTCCTGCTGTGGCGAGCGTGCACATGCGCCAGGGTTCCCCGTCTCTGGTACCCACACTTGGAACCGGAAGGACGGGTGCTGGGACCCACAGCAAGCCTAGTGTCTCCGTGGTCTGCCGTTTTGGACAGGTCGCCGCATCAGAGGAATCAGATTCGGGCCAGTTCCTTGTTGCAGGAGAACATCACAGGCCGTCCATAGATGACTGTTGTCACCACCCTCCAAGGCTCTGGGACACGTTAGGACACCAGAGGCTCAGTGTGGTCGTGCCAGGCAGCGCTGTCCCTTGCATGCAGCTGGGAGTCCCTGAGACTCGGAGAAGCCCCCGGGATGTCACCCACTCTGGTTTCCTGGCCT
Organism: Martes martes; assembly: GCF_963455335.1. NCBI lineage: Eukaryota > Metazoa > Chordata > Mammalia > Carnivora > Mustelidae > Martes > Martes martes. The sequence goes on along the minus strand of NC_137892.1, from coordinate 162,018,527 downwards.
TCTCCTCACCCCTCCAATTCCGAGGGTCCTCTGTGCTCGCTCAACCCACACCCATGAATACCTAGCCCAGTGATAGAAACGAGGCTTCTCAAAAGACGGCGTGCATTCATTTGTGGAATATTTTCTAGTTTTCCGTGTAGTTTTGCTTCCGTGATTGGTTTCTTTCTCTTTATAAAGGAAGGATAAGGCTTTGACAACAGCTGGTTTTCATTCTACAGTTAGAATCAGTCAGAACTTGGAGACTGGTCAAACCATCGTCTTCAAGATGAAATAGTCCCTTTTCAGGTACTTCAGAGAAATATGAAGATTTAAAAGTGATTTCTGGGGGCACCTAGGTGGCTCCATGGGTTAAGCCTCTGCCTTCGGCTCAGGTCATGACCCCAGCGTCCTGGGATCGAGCCCCGCATCGGGCTCTCTTCTCGGCCGGGAGCCTGCTTCCTCCTCTCTCTCTCTCTGCCCCTCTGCCTGCTTATGATCTCTGTCAAATAAATAAACCTTTTTTTAAAAAAGTGATTTCTGAAGGGCAGGCCGGGGCTGGTTCCCACAAGAAGGTAACGGCGGCCGGAGCACTTGCTCGTGAACCCCCCATCCTCCACAGGCGGGGCTTCGCTCTGGGCTCTCCCGGTTCCAGGATCGCCTTCTTCGGCTTCCTTACGATCGCCTTCAGACGCCGCACTGCTCCTCTCTGCTCCGTTCACACGGGCCACGTGAGACCCCGGCCCGTCTGATTCCGGCACTCCGGCGCGCGCGGTGATTGCTGCTTCCGACAAGTCGTTGAGGGATTGCAAGCCCTGCTGAGACCTTGCTTCCCAGATGTGTCCTCAGTCTGAGAAACGAGACCTGAGTCGTAGTAACCCTCCAGCTGGGGGTGGAGGAGACCCCGTTTCCCAGGAAACTCACCTGAAGCACCATGATCTATGCCCTGCTGTGAAAACGGAGCCCCGGGACCCTCCGTGCTGTGGGGCATGTGGCCGTCTCTGTGTTTTTATTTTCTCAGAATATTCAGAAATTTGAAAACACTCAAAGCCAGAAATATTTAAATTCACTTTTCTATCTCTCCTTGTTGATATGGGCTGGGGAAATCAATTTCGAATGAAGATCTCGAGCAACCTGCCACCTACGAACAGATGTGACGCAAGGGTGGGCCCCGCCACGCCAGTCTTCGTTACCTGGGAGATGGGTATCCCTGGGCCCCACCATGGGCGCCCGGGCTGTAAGCCTCTCTGTTGTCCGCGTGGATGGCGACAACAGAGGTTGTCTGCGGGGTGGCGTGTGACTGCCACTGTGCTTAGCCAGCACCCCCCGGCCTGCCCGTGCCTTGCTCCTGTCCGTGTGATCTGATTTCATCCTGGTGAAAAAGCCAGGAGATATCAGGTGTAGTTCCCCTTCTGAAAATGCAGAAAGGGAGGTAAATGCCATAGTAGGACTTGAAAAGGTAATTTTATGTAAGCTCTCAAGCCCATCTGTGCAGAATGCCCGGGGTCTGGGCCCGTCAGCCGCACGGAAATGAATCATTCCAACACTCGGTCCAACACTGTGGGATCGAGCATCCCTCGGATTTGTTTCGCTTTGGTTTCGAGTTTCTTCCACACCAGTTTCCTATCTGTAAGTTTTCTTGTTGTCCTGGACTTTTCCCTGGGTCTGAGACAAGGACTTGGTGCCCCGGGTTTGGTGTTGCCTGGGTTCTGAGCGGGTCTCCACCGTGCTCACTGGAACTGAGCTCCAGGATGCCCCTGGGCCACAGGCCATGCTCCCCCCGACCCCAGATCAGCAACGCTCTCAGTTTCCTGGCCTGGAAGTCTGTGGTCCTTTTACACTTGACCCGGGTATGCGTCTGCCTTTGCTATCGGCTGCAGTCTCTCTGTGTTTACGTTCTGTGACAGCCTGGAACAGTCTTGGGTCATGGCTGGTCATGGCCTTTGCTGCTTTTCATGAGCTGCTGAGCCCTCAGGGTCTAGCACTGGGCCTGGCCCTCACCAGCCACCAACGATCTATTTGTCAAGAGGACACATGCAGGATCCCGACGACTTTTTGATTCAAAAATACCTGAAGGCCGTATTTGGAAAGGGTGATATGGGCTCATCCCGCTGGACCCAGAAACACATGCCCCTCCATGGGGGCGGCTTCTGCAGGGCTCTGTGCCCCCCTCACTCCTGCTCCCAGACGCAAAGCAGGGATCAGGGCCTGGAAGTCACTTCCATCATTCAGAATTCGAGTTCCCTTGCTTCAGCTCCCGGGGAATAGAGTTTAAAAAATTGCCCGCCAGTGTATGAAGTTCTGAAATAGAAAGCGGTGCGCATCTCTTTCTGTCTCAAACACAAATCAAACAAGAGGTTACAGTTTCTCCCCGCGTATGTCATGTTGGATGGATGGAAAGACTGTACCGGGAAGTGACGGGCTGTGCCTCGCTGAGCTGGAGGAGACTGCGTGACGTTTGTGCCCGGCCTGCCAGGCTTCACGGCAAGGCCCTGCCTCTTAAAGTCTCATGACCTCATGAGCTACTTAAGCCTTGTATGCCTTGGTGAGCCCATCTATAAAATGAAGATAATGTAAGCTGCCCTATAGGGTTCCTTTAAGGATTAAATGACAGACTACCTATAAAGCTCCTAACACTGGGTCCAGCCAAATCAATGTCAGCCCCACTTCCCTTCCGTTAACGTTACAGCTTTACCTCAGAAACCGGACAGTCTAGGTTCCGAAACTCTCGAAGCAGAGGGAATCCTGTCATGATCTTATTCTCCACGAGGCCCCCCGGCAGGGACGAGGAGCACATTCCTCCTTATTTGGGATTATGTCGTCGCCTTCAAAGGAGTGTGTTTTTGTGCACACATGTGTGTCGACCTGTACGAGTGCACACGCGCACACCTGGAGAAATGTATGCACGGTGTGCAGTTTGTAGCTGCTGCGGCTGAGGGGGTCAAAGCATGGCCCCCATCTTCCCGCCACACTGTGACAGAGGCCAGCGAGCAGGACGTGGAGGAGGGACGGCGCGGAAGCTTCAGTCCGGGGGACAGATGACCGGGGGTCTGTGCCGCAGAGAGGCGTTCCTGTGACCCGTCTCCTGACTTCTCCACTTCCTTGGATGGAGCCTGCCTCCCCTCTGGCGACTCAGGTCATCTGTCCAAACTCTGTCCCGACAACCGGGATGATGTGGCGGCTCGTCTTCCTGTGGCTGTTGTCAGACAAGCCTCCTGACGTGCTGGACCCACTTGCCCCACACCGGGGGCCCCAGCTGTCTCTCTGTTTGGTACTCTGAAACCTCTTTTGTAGAATTATGTCTTCCCTTGGCACCCCCAGGCTGGTGTCTCGGTGTCCGTACTAACAGTGTGTCAGCCCGTATGCCCTTCCATACCCAAAGAGTAGACGCCCCAAGATGCTGAGTATGAAATCCTTACGCTTGGGGTGAGCAGAAGTCTCCGATGGAGGACCCAAGGGAGCCCTTTGAACGGGGACCATAGACGGGGGCGCCTGGGGGGCTCAGCTGGTGAAGCCTCTGCCTTCTGCTCAGGTTGTGATCCCGGGGTCCTGGGATCGAGTCCCAGTGTGGGGCTTCCTGCTCAGCGGGGAGCCCGCTTCTCCTCTCTCCCTGCCCCTCCCCTCACTAGGACTTTCACTCTCTCCCTCAAATAAATAAGTAAAACCTTAAAAAAAAAACCACATAGCACTGCACATAGACATGAGGGTTGTTTATGTTGTTTAACACTTAACACTTGCCATATTACCTGTGGATGGTGGACAGACTGATGAGCCAAAGGTGGGGAGTGGGCCCCAGGAGCACAGTCTGTGAGAGCAGATGGAGGGAAATCTTCAAGGATCTGATAGGCACCACACAGAAATCAAGGCTGACAGTCAAGGCTGAGAGAAGCACTGTGATTGTTCTTAGCCAAGCCCATGGGCACAGATTTTCTGGTCCTCGATCAAAGCAAAGACCTGATCTCACGTGATTCTCTGTAGCTCTGGCTTAGTGGTGAAAATCTTTTTTTTTTTTCAAGATTTTATTTGCAGAGTGACACAGCGAGAGAGGGAACACAAGCAGGGGAGTGGGAGAGGGAGAGGGAGAAGCAGGCTTCCCACAGAGCAGTGAGCCCAATGCGGGGCTTGATCCCAGAATCCTGGGATCATGACCTGAGCCTAAGGCAGACGCTTAACGACTGAGCCACCCAGGCGCCCTGAAGAATTGTTTCTTATAGCATCGCCCAAACCTGTTCCCAAGTAGCTGGGCCACATGACACGACGCTCCCCTGGGGCTCAGGTGCGCTGTCTGGGCTCCGCCCACAGAGCTGTGATCTGGAGGGAAACAGATGGGAAGTCAGCCCCCCCAGCTGCCCTCTCCTGAGAAGAGCGGTTCAGTGTGTGTGTGTGTGTGTGTGTGCGCGCGCGCACCGGTACACAGGCGTGTGTTTTATGGGGCCTCTGCCGTGCCCTCTGGTTGGGTTCCCTGAGTCAGTCAGCGGTGGCCAGCCTGGTCAGAGAGAAACCAGAACGTCAGCTCCATGAGCAGCCCTTGAGGCTCTCGATGCTGAGCCTTCCAGCAAGAAGGGGCAAGAAGGAGGGAGAGGTCAGGGCAGGAGCCTGGACAGGCTGCGGGCAGGTAGAAGGTCCCATGGGGGTCGCCTGGGCGGTCGGCCCCTCCTGCCCCCACGTCTCACTGCCCAGTGTCCACGATGTCAGAAGACAGATGTGCATTTTCATGAGGACCCACATTTGCAGATGCCGTCATTAGTTCTTGTTAAAATGCCGTAAACAGATAGAAAAGAAGAAAAACTGCTCTCCGACCCAAGGTCACTGCGAGCGTTTTCACACATTCCACCCCATGTCTCTCCCACGTGCAGCCCTTCCTGGGCGCCCCCTCCTCTGGACTTGACGGTGACCCCAGCGCACACTAGTGGCTATCTGTATCCACCGCTGGCAGAGGGTCACTTAGGTATGGAGGGAACAGAACATTCTTTTTTTTTTTTTTTAAATATTTTATTTATTTTCAGCGTACCAGTATTCATTGTTTTTTCACCACACCCAGTGCTCCATGCAATCCGTGCCCTCCCTAATACCCACCACCTAGTTCCCCCAACCCCCCACCCCCCGCCCCTTCAAAACCCTCAGGTTGTTTCTCAGAGTCCACAGTCTCTCGTGCCTCATGGTTCGTCTCCCCATCCGATTTCCCCCAATTCATTTTCCCTTTCCTTCTCCTAATGTCCTCCGTGTTATTCCTTATGCTCCACAAGTGAGTGAAACCATATGATAATTGACTCTCTATGCTTTACTTACTTCATTCAGCACAATCTCCTCCAGTCCCGTCCATGTTGCTACAAAAGTTGGGTATTCGTCCTTTCTGATGGAGGCATAATACTCCATAGTGTATATGGACCACGTCTTCCTTATCCATTCGTCCGTTGAAGGGCATCTTGGTTCCTTCCACAGTTTGGCGACCGTGGCCATGGCTGCTATAGAATGGCCAAGATTAGCAAGACAGGAAACAACATGTGTTGGAGAGGATGTGGAGAAAGGGGAATCCTCGTACACTGTCGGGAATGCAAGTTGGGAATAGCCCATTCTTTTTTTTTTTTTCAAAGATTTTATTTATTTGAGAGAGAGACAAGGAGAGAGAGCATGAGAGAGGAGAAGGTCAGAGGGAGAAGCAGACTCCCCGTGGAGCTGGGAGCCCGATGTGGGACTTGATCCCGAGACTCCGGATCATGACCTGAGCCAAAGGCAGTTGCTTAACCAACTGAGCCCCCCAGGTGCCCCGGAGCAGCCCACTCTTAAAGTGATGGTTCAGATTCTTGAGAGAGTACACGTGTTACTGATCATGCTCGTCACAGTGATTTCAACAAACTGTTACGATGACCCTCCCCTGACCCCCCAAATTCCCTGGTGATTACAAGTTTAGGCTCCACATTTAGGTGGGTGTTCTGAGGGCATCGTTCCTAAATGTCTTGGGCAGAGAACACGTGTGCCCGTGCATATGCACATACACATGCACACACACACACAGTCTTGTTTGCTTGTGGGCACAGATCTGGAGCGGCAGCATGAGATCTGACTTACGAGGTTTTAAAGAATCCGATTTCACCCCCGGAGCCTGGCCGCCCACCCATGTAAGATCACGGTGTGGGGAATCTCGTGGAGGGGAACCGAGATGCGGTGGGGGGCGGGACTGGCCCCGGGCCGGCAGCAGCTACCTCATGCAAGAGCTTGTTGGAAATGCGGATTCTTGGGCTCACTCCGGGGCCTTGGAGAATCCGAAGGCCTCCCATCCCAGTCTGAGAGCCCATCCAGGGAGTGGCTGCGATCGGGTTCCCGTGAGGGCCCTTCCCTCCTGACACGCTGTGTGGAAAGCCCACTTGGCAGGCCCCTGCCCAGAGCCCGAGGCAGCCCTCACAGGCACGTCTGCCGTCCTGGTGTTCAGGAACCACAGGGAGATCCAGTTCCCGGGAAGCGCTGGCTGGAGGCGAACGGGAAGTTGAGCGACACCGCTCGCTCGAGAACGGCAGCCTGGAGATTGCCCACCAGGGACCGTGGTGGTCCAGGGGCAGCTCGGTGCTCTCTGGGAGGGGAGCTAAGACAGGTTAAGTGGACGGCAGGGAGGAGAGTTTCAGATGAGAACTTCCCCGGAAAACTCCCAGGACCCGAGTCAGGCTGTTAGCATCTCCTCCCCATATGATTTTAATCAGTCATTTTGAAAAAGGAGGAAAGCGGTTCCTGCGAACAGGGTCGCAGACCTGCTTGCTGATCCCGGTGGATCAGAGCTGAGGGCAGCTCTTTAACTGGCCTCAGAAGCCGCTGGGAAGCCAGGCCGGAGGTGGAGGTGGGCATGCCACGCTCGCCCCGCGGCTGTCCCTGCATGTCCCTGTGGGCGGCTCACATCCCCTCTGCAGGGAGGATCCTGCCAAGCGTCAGCCCCGAGTGTCCCCCCGAGCCAGAGCTCCCTGTCCCTCACCCCTGCCTTTGCTCCAGGGGACCTTCTCCTCCTTTCCGAAGCTGAGGCTCTGAGGTGCCGCACCTTGTCCCTGAGGCTCCTCAGCCCCAGACGGGCTCTTCCTCTCCTGCTCCCTGAAGTGCTCCGTCCTCCTCAGCCTTGGACGAACACCTCCCTCCTTCTCCCGCGCCCTCCCTTTGTCTTGCGCCCTCGCCGCACTCTCCGTCCCTGAGGATGACCCTCCTTGCCTGCCCTCCTGCCCCTCGCTCTCACGTTGAGCTTTGGAATAATGGAACTAGCACTGGCATTATTTCTTCTCTTGCGTGTGGTGGGATCTGTTGGCATCTTTTGACTCTTGCATTTTCAGGAATTAGGTCTTCGAGACGGTTTTGCATTCTGTCTGATAATGAAAGCGCATAGATTGCTTCTCTCTTCTGGAGTTTTGCTAATTCAGAAAACCACCTTTTTTGGTAAGATTTTAAATAGTATGCTTATAAATTTGAACAAAGCTCCCTCATTAAATTCTCTCCATTTCCTCTGCGTAGGATATTTTCTTGTTCTCATTTTGTATCTTGCATATCTGTGCTTATTCCTTATTTTCTTCATTAAGTGGGTGTGTCAGCGGCAGGTTAGCCAGGAAAACACAAGTCCGTCTAGGTGTGTCAGGAAAGAACTCAACAGAAAGGATCCTTTGCTTGCAAAATAGTTGGGAGGGTGGGGGAGTAAAGGTCAGAGAGAGCCGCCATTCACTCTCAGAGTCACTCTGGCTATTTAAGAACCAGGAGGCTCTAGAACAGTCCAGTCTACTGTTAGGAGTAGTGCCAAGCCAGCCTTGGCGCAGATGGTTCCCAGGAAAACGGCTGCATCACCGCAAAGGTGATGCTCGCCACAATGCACGCTCAGACCCACTGCGTCCACGGAGGTGGCTGTGCAGCCCTGACCCTCTTCTGCTCCCTGCATCCTGGGCTGTGGCCCCTCCTTGGTGGGATCTGAGCCCAAGTCTCAAGGACAAGAGGTCACCACCCCTTCCCCAAAGTCAACTCTTGGATTTTCTACTTTCCCTTTTGTAACATATTTGCTTCTTCACGTTTTTGTCTGGAACCGTACACTGGCATCTGTTCATTTACTAATACACCGATTTCTGTTTCCATCTAGATCAATTCTTTCTACTTCCGTGAGCTCTTTTTTCTCAGAGCCCCATTCACTCTTACATTCATTGATGTCCATCCTTATTTACCGGTGTAAGTATTTCTGATCACGAACTGTCCTCTAAGTATTACTTTTAGCCACGTGCCACAAATCCTACATGTTCACCACTATCACTTTCTTAAATGCACTGTTTTGCACCTACTAATCACCCTCCCGTTTTGTCCTATTTCTATTATTTGCTAAAAATCTCGGGACAACACTGCATTCCCCCTTTCTTCTTCCCCGTAAATATTCTTCCTTATCTGCTGGTGTCCTACAGGGTTGTCAACCCAAGAGAGCACTGCCCATGTGTGCAGACATTTTAGTTGCCACGATGACTGGGGTGACCACCGCTGGCGCTGGGCGGGCAGGACCCAGGGATCCTGCCAGAAGCCTCGCACTGTGTGCAGCTGTGCTTCCCCGCAAACAGTGCTGTTGCCCACATGCCGCTGGTGTCCCGCGAAGAAAAAGGAAAGATCTCCAAAATCACCAGCTAAGAAAAGAGCTGGCAGAGTCAGAACATGCACGTGTGTCAGACAAACCCCCTTTTCCTTTGGGTTATAGATATTTGTATATTTAGTAATTGTTACTAAATTATTTCAAGAATTACTAGCTCCAGATTTCCCTCTTATCCAGTTAAAGGTACGAGCTCTGGGACTTGGCTGACACAGAGGTACTCAGGAGGGGAGGGGAGCCAAACAAATGTCTCCAATTGAGAAGAAAAACAAGCACTTTAATAAAGTAAACTCTTTTTGCCATTTCAAAGCAAAACCAAATTTCATATTTGCTTAACGGAGAGCCTGCGAATTGCTCAGAACCCCCAGCGACCATTAAGCCCGGGTTGTTTGTTGGGACTGGAGCTGAAGGGTTGGCTTTCACACGTCTTTAATTTCCAAACAGGAAACCAAGCTGAGGCCAGTATTTATAGAGTCGCACGTCCTAAAAAGTCAAGCCAGTTTGGTTACAGAATAAAAAGAACGGACTTCTTAACTGACACGTGAGTGGAGAGAGAAGATCAGCTTTCCTTCTCTTCTCATTAGGACGTACGCACTCTTAGCAATTTTAGGAAATTGTACTGCTGCTCGATATCGGCCTCACCTAAATTAGATCCGTGCTGTTAACTGGCTTGATTGAGGAAGGCTCCATGACTCTTTGCAGAACAGCTAACGCAGACGTGTGTTTTTTTTTCTTCTAATTTTATAGTCCCTCATTCCTTGTTAGTAAGTGGAAAAGTGGGTTCATAAAACACTGAAGTCGATTTCCTCTCCACATGGATACATGGGCCCTGCTCATCCGAGGTAATGTGTAAACAAGGGAACGTACCCCTGCCTACTTTGATGACTTTTTGGCTAGGCATTAGTTCCCCTCACTGTTAACTTGTTAGAACTTGAAAGTTCCTGAATATAATGAAATTGGCCAGCGGCGTAAAAACTCTTTAATAAGTGAGAGGACAAAGTGACCCACGCACACTGGGGAGATTATGGAGAGAGTCAGCGTGTGCTCTCTGTCGCCCAGAAATACGCTCCAAGGGATGACACGTCGGTCTGCACTGAATCTTGTCCTTAGACTCACCCTGTGTCTTGCCGGTGCCCACATGCTTTGAAAAGGAGCAGGGTCCTCAGGGCCGTTGGCCAGAACAGGTGAGCACAAACCCGAGCCAGCCTCATCTGAAACTCTCTTTATTCACAGCACTTCTGACCCCAAATGTGGGGTGTTTGCGATGCCCACAGCCCCCGACAGTCCAGTGGCCAAGGGGGTGTCTGTAGGTCAATTCAGACATGAAGTGCCTGGGGTTCCTCAGACTCTCCAGGATTCAGGGCTCGGCCCCAGAGGACTGTTGCTGTTTAAAACACCAGTCACAAGTCCCGGGTGCCCCACGTACCCACATTTTGACCTATTGTAGCTACAAAGTTGGGGGTTCTTGCCGTCCCTCCCTTTCAGGTTTGATAATCTGTTAGATCAGCTCTCAGAACCCAGGAAGGCTCAGTACTTGCAAGTTCCAGTTTATTCTAAGTCAGAGGAATGAAGAGCCAGAGGAAGGGGTACTTGGGGATGATTCTCCAAGGGTCCATACTGCAGGAGGCTCTGCCCCTGTGGAGCTGGGGTGTGCTGCCTGCTCAGCACAGGAATGTGCCCCCCAACCCAGAAGCTCTCTGAACCCTGTGGGTTAGGTTTTCTAGGGAGATTTTGGAACTTAGTCCTGATTGAGTAAATCCTTGGCCTTTGGGGGTGAACTCCATCTCCAGTCCCTTTCCCATCCCTGGAGGGTTGTGCAGAGCCCGACGTGGGGCTCTCTCTCAATCCAGAATCCACGACCCGAGCTGAAATGAAGAGCTGAATGCTTAACCGACTGAGCCCCCAGGTGCCCCTCAGTCATTTTTAGTAACCTGTTTCTCATCAGATCTCATTGAAATTGGGCAGAAATAATTGCAAAATTTACATTAAGGAGCATAAAATAAAAACTTCATAGCTTGGTTAAAATATAATTATGTCAAGTCAGTAGAGAACTGAAAAATTTCATAACACCACAAAAATCCTACCACCTTTCCCTTGTCCGTCATCAGTACCCACTGGGTTTGATCCCTCCAAGTGGGCAGTTGGGGGCTCAGACACGTGAGCTGCCATGCCGGTGCCCTTTTGGAACCTGGGAGGACTCTTCTCTTCTGTCTACTTAAGAAAACCAATTTCCAGGGCGCCTGGGTGGCTCAGTGGGTTAAAGCCTCTGCCTTTGGCTCAGGTCATGATCCCAGGGTCCTGGGATCGAGCCCTGCATCGGGCTCTCTGCTCAGCGGGGAGCCTGCTTCCCCCCTCTCTCTCTGCCTGCCTCTCTGCCTACTTGTGATCTCTGTCAAATAAATAAAATCTTAAAAAAAAAGTTTCATAGAGAATGTAACTTTCCCCAGTTAAGGCATTGACTTGTCCTTTTCGTTCTGACATAGCTTAGCCACACTGTCCCGTGTGTATTTTAGAGACTTTTGGTTTTCTTTGAGTAAAGAAGGATTTGTCTTCGCCTGGACCCTACTCTTAGAGATGTTCGTGACTGGGGTCTACACCGTGCTGTTCTTTCCTCCGAAACTGTATCTTTGGTCTGTCCCTTGCTCTGACATCTGCCGGAATCCAGTTGGGTGCAGGAGGCTGTGCTGGGTTGTGCCCTGGCTTGGGCTGTCGATGAGGGGGGTGGCGGGGCCACACAAGCAGCAGGACTCCATCAGGCTTTCCAAGGGCAGCAATGAAATCATTTGTAGATCTTAGTATGTTTTGTGTTCATTTTAAATCAGTACCAGTTGAGTTCTTTTTCTTTATTTTTCTCTCAATTGGTTGAACTCTTGAATATTGTCGTGCAAAATGTGTACCTAGTTAGGGTTCCCTTAGTAAAGCGTACATGGCAGAATGTTTCTGAGCGTGCGACTCAGGGGTGTTAAGTCCGCTCCCACTGTTGTGCAAACACACCCATCGCCCATCTCCAGATCTTGCTCATCTTCCCAGACTGAAGCCCTGGGGCCACACAACAGTGACTCCCTGTTCCCCATCCTCCTAGCCCCTGGCAAACCAACATTCTATTTTCTGCCTGTTTGACTCAGTTCTAGGAACCTCATGTAAAGAATAACGCCCTTTTGGGGAAGTATAATGAATTAAGATACCGCACAAATTCGAGCGTGTTTGCAAAGCTGTAAACATTAGGGACATGAATGGGGGCTCAGGATAGGACCGGCTTTCATTCCAGGCATTTCCACTGACGTCATTCCATAGGACACCTAAATCATTATTGGGACAAGGCCTCCGTTCAGCTTTAAACCATGGCCAAATTTAACTCTCAATTCTCTGGTGACAAACTGCTTTGTGTTGTTTGTCTGTATTTCTTTCTGGCTTATCATTGATTGCTTCCAATTGCTACTTCTCCAGCGGGAACACAAATCAGGTTATTGTGTCTCTTTTGAGAAGTGAGTTGTGTTCCCAACTCCGGAAATAATAGGAAAGAACAATGTGTCCTCAAATGTATGTTGGCACCGATTCCAAGACAAAGACGCATGTTGACTTTAAAGATGCAAAGATCTGGGAGGGAAGTGCGCATGTCTCAGATGAAATCCTCTGATAAGCAATCTCGAAGACAGGTCAGACAAGGACTAGTCCCTCCAGAGCTGGCCAGCTGGTCATTAGCATAAAGATGCTACCAATATGCTAACTCCTTTTTAAAAAGGGATTTCTTTTGCTCTTCATCTGCCTTTCCTCAGGGAGTGCATTTCTGAGTCTTCATGATACTTTCCACCCTTTCCTGCAGGGCAGATGACCACGAGGGCGGGCTGTTACCGAGACCTGAGGTTTCAAGTCAACACCTCATTCTGCAATCCCAGCACCCGACCTGTCTCCGGGGTGGTGTCCTGCAAAGTGTCTGCCTGTCCTCCCAGGTAAGAGCTGTCACGTTGGTCCGGACAGGTGACATAGTTTTGCAAACACATCTGGTGCGTCTTGGGGGCTCCAGAATCTGGAGAAAGGTGGTGCTGATTGCTGTCGTGTAACCCGGAAATGGGAAGAGGCAAGAGGAACCAGAACTACCTGTGCGGGTGTGTCCGAACTACCTTGGGACTGTAAGTGCCAGTTCTCCTAAAAGCATCCTCTTTGCGGTATTTTCACTTTGATCACGTAGGCGGCAGGGGTGATAACTCACTGGGGTGACGTTCACGTTTTCCTTCTCAGCCTCCAGTTCCTTTCGCTCTGGTTCGTTTTCCTCCTGAATGACACATGTCAGAAGGATCCATTCCCGGACAGGACCGGTGGGGCAGGGTGTGTGGATTGCTGCAGTGTACGCACACACACATGCACACTTACGCACACTCACGTGTGAGACTGAGCCGAGAAAGCCTGCACTCTGGCATCCCGTTCTGCCTGTGGTACTGCCGTCCCGAGGGAGTTCTCAGGAAGGTGCCGGTGCGCCAAGTCGGTAGGCTGGGCAGGGCCCTGAGGAGCGGCCACGCCAGCCCAGCTCCCAGCTGTGACGACCCGGGCACGCCCATCCCCTCCCTGGGGTTCAAGGGCTTCAGCTTCATGGGGGACACATCCCAGAGGGATTGGGAGAATGAGTAACATACACGTGGAACGAAAGTCCGACTCCGGAGTCTTCAGACAGCAAACACACTAAAAACTGTACAAGATAATCTGAAACTTCTTGATCCTAAAAATCCCCAGGAGCTGGTGAACTGATTCTAGGTTTGCAGAATGGGCCTCAGCAGCGTGATGCTTTTCCAGGAGACAGTGACACATGGGAGGGCACGTGACCTTGTCTCTCGCTTTGTCTCTGAGCTGTTGGGACCCTGGTCACCGGCTCAGGGTAGAGACGGAGGCCACTTATCTCAGAGGTCGGGATCTTTCCTTCCGCCATCTCCACAGAACCTCCTGACGTGGAAATGTGGCTGTCCAGGAGTGCTGCTACTTGCTGGTGTTCTCTTCCGACACTGTGCTGAGCTCTCGTGAGGGCCCACTAACCTGGGGCACTCCGAAACAACCAGTTAGCTGTGCCATAGAGACACCTTCCTCACAAAGATGAAGAGATGTGTGTGCGTGTCACTTTCCTGTGCAGGAGGAACCAGGTAGCTCTGCTTCAGCTCCGGATAGTTCGGAATGGTGGGTGTTTGCACGAAATCAGCCCGCCTGTCCTGTGAGGGGCTCCCACCCTCGAAGTCCAGCCTGCCCGTGTGCTCGGTGAGGCTTCCCTAGAGGGAGGTAGAGACAACAGCCAGAACTGAGTCCGCAGCTCCCAGCTGCCCGCTTTATGACTTGAAGCATCACCTGAGTCAGCGGTGACCTGAGAGGGGGAGCCCCAGAACAGGCCTCTTGGTGTCTGTAACCCACGCAGGCTCAGACCTGGAAGCAGGAGGGACCAGAGCCACAGGCAGGAGCAGCTGGTGTTTTCCTGGGGTGGGGGTGGGGGACTGCAGGCCCCCACCTTGTGGGAGAAAGCTGGGGCTCCCCTGCCCCCTCTCTGCTGCCTCCATGCCGGCTGCCTGACTTTCTTCTTCTAAGAAGCCTAGTTAGGGTGTTCGAGAGGATACGTGGCTGCTGCCAGCTCAGGATGCTCCCAATGGCATGCTGCTCCTGTGTGGTCGGGTCCTGCTGTCACTGTGTCCAAATACGCCTTCCAGGAGGTGCCCCTCCACATGCGTTTTCTCCTCCTTGTCTTTGTTGGTAGGACCCCCGACATGTCCGTGCACTCACACACACTCACAGACACATATGTGAGTGCACACTCACGCACACGCATTCCTTCACTCCCACACGGAGGTCCCGCTAGGTGTTCCCTGTCCCCTCCCAGCTCATCCTCTGGGCGGAGGGAAGTGAGCAGCAGTGAGGCAGGTGCCTTCCGTGGGTGCCCCACGAAGGCTCTGCTTCCCCCTCTTCCTCTCCGCCCCCTGCCTCTCCTTCCTCGCTGCCCCGGCACCAGCCCCATGGGCAAGGCCAGCCTCGGGCGTGTGGAGTTGCAGGATGGAGAGGCGCCCAACTCCATGGTGACTTCCACAGGCAGAGTTGCCCTCACCTGGCGCCCGGCTGCCTACCAGCTCAGACTGGCAGGAAAGGAAGTCTGGTCTCCCATGTTGGAGCCCTGGCCTTGCGGTCCCTGTCAGTGGGGGAAGCCAGAGTCCTAACTGTGGCATGCCTCAGCTATGACACCATGGCCTGAGCCACCCCACACCGGCCACGGCCGCCTCATGTCGCTGCCGCTCACACAGTCCTGGACCCACACTCCTGTTGTCCTGTCTCACTGGGACAGTCCCCTTTCCACCCCTCGTTGTCCAGACCCCCCGGCCCATCCTCAGCCCTGGTCCAAGGACGCCACTGTAACCCTTGTCCCGCCAGTCCGCTGAGCCCTCTTGTCCAGCTCTTCCTCCATTCTCCTCCCCCGAGACCCAACTGGCGACCCCCAACATGTCACCCACACTGTATGCGGCACTCAGGAGCTGCAGGCTGCCAGGAAATTCAAAGCCCATATTCTCGGTGGAAAACTATGGCCCCTCTCTTAGGTGGGCCCCCAGGATGGCAGGCCAGCCTACCACCCCTCCCTGGTCACTTGCTCTCTCCAGGACTAGGATCCTGTGTCACCTCCAGTGTCCTCTAGAATTCCTCCTCCTCCCCATCCACACTGAGCTCAGGACCTCAGACCTCAGACACAAGAATCAGGTGAAGACCACCTCTGCTTCCTGCTAACAGCCCACCCGTGAGTACTCAGCTCCCTCTGGCCTCCTTCCCAGTGAGCCAACAGTCTCATTTCTTCTGGAAAAGTCCTCATGTGTTATGTCTCTGATTCTTCTTTTCCTTCACACTTATTGATTCCTTCCAAGAAAGATTAAGTGGATGTGGAGTTTCTGTATGCTGTCTTGTAAACACACGCATATTAGAAAGTCACTCATTTTTCCTGCAGGTCACCTGTGTGGCCCATTGTTTTTCTCATCAAGCCTCCTCTGCTCCCCTGAAGTTTGTTCTTCTGGTGCTGAGGGATCTATACTTAAAACATCTCTATGTTCTTTGATGTATTCTAAACTTGGGTAAAAATTTACAAGTGAATTCTATCGAGAGATTTGTGTGCTGAGAGAAAAGGCACAGTTCAGAGCCGAAGGACTAGTCCAGGGGAAATGGCACTGACACCTGGTAACAGCGTTGTTGAAACATAGCGAGGACACCCTAAGTTCATCCAGGAAGCGTCCAGAGGCCCCCATCCATCTGCTGTTTGACTTATGTGTAAGGTTTTCAAATATTTGTATTCTTACTGAAGGAGAAAGCTCTTGGAGGTAGTCCTAAGCTTGGCTGTAACCTACTACCATGCTTTCCTGCTGGGGATCCCTAGCGAGGTTCCTGCTACATCCCCAGTAAACAGCAGAGGCCTGATAACCAGCAGGACCCCCCAGGTTTGTACTGAACAGGTGGGACAGGACGTCCCAGCCTCTGGCCCCAACTGTGTATGTCAGAGTCCTTTTGATGGAGTGGACCGTGTCAGCCAGAATTGTGGAAATGGTGGAAAGCAAGGATGGTGTGAGCTCGGCAGTTGGTTTAAAGTACGGTTCAGATGCCCCTTGTGTGTCCAGCTGGAATGTAATCAGGGCGACAGAGAGTGAGGGTGTGTTGAGGGAATTCATGTGAGATCCCCAGATTCTGACTCCAGCACACAGACTCCATAGTCGATAACTCTTGGCTGTTTTTATTTGTGGTGTAAAAGGAGAAACAAATTCACATCTGACTGTGAGGCAAGACTGGCAAAACACAGAAGAATGAGCTTGTATCACACATATTAATCCTTGGGCATTATTATTTTATTTTAACAATTGAGTTGGGAAAATAGATCTTAATTTAAGAATTTGTTTTGTTTTCATCTGTGATGTAAGATACATTTTCCCTTGCCCAGAAAACTGGCCGTTTTCTATTCCTGATTCAATGGGATCCGGGAGTGGAGTCTTATTTGCTCGCCTTCTTGTCTTTAACTGAAATGAAAATGAAACCCTGCTACACTGATTGCAACTCCTGGTCTCCCCATCGGTATCCGAATGCTCGCCTAGGCCGAGCCCTGAGCTGGTGCAGCGGGTGGGCTGTGGGGCCCCAGCCTTGGTGGCCACGTGGGCTCCCCCAGCTCAGAAACGTCAGCAGGGGTATGGGCTGGGAGTCAGGAGTCTCCTCACTGGAGGAAGAGGATCTTAAAGTGTCGAGAGGCTGCGGCCGGCCGGCAGGAGCGTCACGGCTAAAGGACGAGGCATCAGCTGTTCCCGGTCGCTCCTCGGGGCTGGAGTGCAGCCAGCGGGCAGCCGGCAGCTTCTCGTGGCTTCTGCTGCGCACGGAGGCCTGGCTCCGGGCTGGCCTTGGAACAGACGGCAGTGCGTGCACCCAAGTCCCCACCACCTCTGTCTTCACTGGAGCATGAATCAGGCTCTTTTATCACTTGGCTTTGAAACAAGAACCGTAAATCACACAGACGCTTATTTCCTTTATTTTTCTGAGTGTATCTAAATGGAGTGGCTCTTCATATCATTTGTCTTAACTAGATCTGGTTTTGGCGGCACTGACACGAGCAGCGTGCCTTCCTGGACAAGAGCGGAAAGACGCAAGAGGAAACACTCCCCAGACGGGACACGGGCCCTTTTGCTCCCTCTTCCCAGTGCCCCTCGGAAAACAGAGGAGGAGTTTAGGTCAAACAGACCGTGATCGAGTAGACTTCGTTTTCTTGTTTTAGAAGGTCACGCCACAGTCCTTTCCACCGAGTGGGTTATTTCTGCCCACACTTCGGTGACTCCTTCCTGACCCGTTAGCAGAATTATTCGCTTTCAGCCGAAGGGCCTGGGTCGTGACAGCAAGCGTTTGGTTGTACGTTGTAGGAATGCAAGATGAGGTTTAGCAGGTAACTCCATTACAAAAGCTCTCCTGCAACCTCATTTTCAATGACAGGAGAGGGGCTGTGATTTTTTTGTTTCTTAGCTCTTTTAGATACAAGCCACATGAGCATGAACTGCATGGGTTCCCAAGGGAAGGAGAAGAACCCTCCTCCCTCAGGCAGTTCCCACATTTGAAAGCGTCTGACTCATGGGAATCCCAAAGAAGTGAGCATGGTAGCTGATTTGACTATGCCAGTGACGAGAAGGAACTAGCAGCGGGACTGGCATCAGGGCCTGTGACCTGCGTCCAGGACCCAGCAGGCGGAAGGGTCCCTGCTTGCTCTCATTCTCTGCCGTTCCAACTTGAAATTCCTAATGGCCTCTCATGCTGCCCTGGTTTCCACAAATTATAGAGCCAGCCCTGCCTAGCAGCCGCTTGCGTTCAGCCGTGTTACCTGGGACAGGGCCAGGAAAGTGATTTCCTGGGGACTGCGGGTCCCATGTGTCTCCTGGGCGCCACAGCGGCAGATGTGAGGGAAGGAGGTTCCTTGGTGCATTTCTCTTCTGTCGTTCTCCCCTTCACTTACGAGGTGCGTGCCAATGTGGCTGGACAGAAGGACGTTCTCAGGGTGACAGTCTGAAGTTGTGTCCTCTGGGCTCCATGCCCCCTGTCCCCTTTGTCTGGCCATGGACCCAGCTCCGCCAGGGAGCCTCACACCGTGGTTCATGCCCAGAGATGCCCCCTCCCAGAGGGCGGCGGACCCTGCTCTTCTTTCTGTCTCTTGCCCCACCCCATATGCCCACAGTGAGAAGGCGTCTGACCTTCTCCGTTTGGGCGGGAAACCAGAAGTATCTGGAATTGACACTGTCTTTGGGTGCATGTTTGGCTACAGTATGACGTCACTAGTTCAAGTGTGAGCATCAGGACGGAGTCACCTGGGGTGACTGTACCTTAGTATGGAAGATGATGTCTGCCTCATTCCCCAGGAAGGACATCACTTGACACCAAAACAATGAATTTCAGATGCATTCAAGGGGCCCCGGCTGGCTCATTTGGTAGAGCGTGCAGGACTTGATCTCAGGGTTGTGGGTTTGAACCCCATGTCGAGTGTAGAGATTACTTAAAAATAAAGCCTTTAAAATGTGTTCGAGCTAGTATGGATATATGGTAGAATGTATCGCCAAGGAAAGTCAGGTTACAAATGCGAACAAACAGAATTCCTCACAGGTGAGGTTGATTTTTTTTTAAAGATTTTATTTATTTGAGAGAGAGAGCAAGCAAGAGAGACAGCACAAACGGGAGGAACAGAGGGAGGGGGAGAAGCAGCCTCCCCAGTGAGCAGGGACCCCCACACTGGGCTCGATCCCAGGACCCTGAGATCATGACCTGAGCCCAAGGCAGAGGCTTAACCCACTGAGCAACCCAGGGGCCCCGGCTGGACTGTTTTAATTGACCTCCCCAGTCACTTAGATAGTAACGTAGAAACCGTTGCAACAGGAATATAAAATATAAATAGCTTTCTAGATTTGAATTTGCCATTTGACACTTAAAAATCTGCCTTAAGTCGTTCCATAATATATTTTGTATCGCAGTTTTTTTGTCTGCTTGTTTTCGTTTTGTTTGTTTTAGATTAGTTCCTGTTATTTTATATTTATATACATATCTCTTTATTTATCCACATGAACAAAAACAGAAAGTCACTTTGGGAATACGTCTGTTTTTCAGGGAACTTAACTAGTTTTAGACATTAAACAGTATCTACATTTTTCTTAATAATTTTATTATTTTGGTTTCCAGGCCTTGGTATGATGGACTTTAAGCTTCACCAAATCCCCCCATGTTCAACATCATTGTCCCCTAAGTAATGACCACTATGACATACCCGTCAAATATTTTGGAATAAAAATTATAAGCTAACTTACAGATAGACAGATATAGATGGCTGTTGGATGGGTGATGGATACAGGACAAACAGACACACAGACACATGATAGATGGTAGGTGGAGAGAACAGATCTGACTACAAGTCCTCACCTATGGCCGCATGTTCACTGTGTATACTAATCCGTGCTTCTGGAAGTATTTGTTGAAATCTGGAATCTTCACACGTCATGATTTTGGTTTTTTTTTGCAAGGGGGGATATAGGATACTGTTTTTAGTTAAGAGGTAACATTGCTTTTACTCTCAAACCTGCGAGTTATTTAGAATTACTGCAGTTTAATATTTCCAGCTCTATGGAGGCTTTAAAGTAATTTGTTATTTCAGATGTTATTACATTCTGATCAAAGAAAGAGTTAAAAATTATATCATTTTTCTCATTTTTGAGACTTCCTTGATGGCTTGGGCATGGGAGTGTTTATAACTGTTTCCTGTGGGAACGAAGGAATGTGTGCTCTGTGTTGAAGTAGAGTTATTTATATGGCAATTAGATCACAGCCCTTACTTATCTATTCAAATATATTCTGACTTTTTGTCTATTTCATGCATCTGTTTCTGAGAGAAATATTTTAAAATCTCACTTCATAATTGTGTATTTTTCAATTTCTCCTGTTACTTTTGTAATTAACATTAAAGTTCCACATTGTGTTGGTAACATTATCACTTCCTCATGTGTTGTCCTGCTAAATGAGGACCATCTTTACCCCAAATATTGCTTTCCAACTTTAGCCATTTTTCCCTGAAGTTAACAATATAACTCTCACTTCCATTTTCTTGTGCCTGACCTTTGTTCATTCTCTGTGTTTTTAAATGTTGGCATTATGAGGTCTCTCTGGATCTTGAAAATACCGTCCTTTGTGATGGATTTGATTTTTATCAAATCAATGCTATATATTCTCGGGGTGCCTGGGTGGCTCAGTGGGTTAAGCCTCTGCCTTCGGCTCAGGTCATGATCCCAGGATCCTGGGATGGAGCCCCACGTTGGGCTCTCTGCTTGGTGGGGAGTCTGCTTCTCCCTGTCCCTCTGTCCCTGCTTGTGCAACTCTGTTGTGCGCGCTCTCTCTCTCTCTCTCTCTTAAATAAATAATAATTAAAAAAGAAGGTATCTTCTCACACACACGCTTGGTCGCTTTTATGAGCTCTCATTGCTCCCATTTTCAGATTCCGCTCCAGTTTCTTGGGTGTCTTCCGTCTGTTGTACATTTTCTTTGCATCATGTTGTTTCATGTCTCTGCTGATTCCTTATGAATTTGTAGGATCGTGTTTATTCTCTTTTATTCCCACTCTTACCAGAAGGACTGTATTCTCTTTTTCTTCATACTGTGTGCTTCTGATAAAAATAAGTAGACAGGTGAATAAATGAGTGTAACTTTAAAAACACCCAGGATTACTCACACACAATTATCATAAAACCCTTATAGATAAATGATTTCTGGAAAAAGCTGAGTGAACTGTGGCAGAGCCTAAACTTGGGTACATCCATTCATGGATGGTGCCATATCTTAGAATGTTCTGGATGCATCTTTCGGGAATATTAGGAATCCCTGGGTCAGGAGCCAGACTGGGCGGAAGCACCCCAGGACAGGGTCTGGGGAAGTGGGCCCCCAGCTCAGGGAAGGATTCCGCAACAGCACTGTGGGCCGTTTGCATCCGGAGTGAGGTCAGCTAGCAGAGTGGAGCCCCAGAGACAGGACCAGCACCACTGGCCCTAGAAACACACCACCTTCTCCCCCTCACCCCCCAAGAAAGGCCACTAGCCTAATTGTGCTTTTTTCCTTACCAGAAATAAAATAAAACACAATAAACAGTAGTAATATACAAAAGAGAAGAAAACTACTCCATGAACCCTGTGTTCAGTAAGAACGAATCTTAGTGCCCCTTGTGCTTCCGAGATACAGAGGCTTCATGTTAAGCAGCATTGCCCTTGGAAGAAAACATTGCTGAATTTGGGGATCCCGTGGATAGTGCTTTGGTTCTGATCCTGGACAAGCGAGTCAAGCATGCTTTCACCTACGATGACATGAAATCATTAAGACATTAGTTAGTTAGACTTTGCGACTTTCTAAAGCTGACTTGGGCTGAAATATACCTTTAGACTGTCTCCAGACATGCAGTTCACTGATGTCATTAGCGAGCTCAGTGGCCGTGGGATGGTGAGCATCTGTCCACTATCACAGGAAGAAGTCACACTCCTTCACCCTTCTGAGCAATGTTCAGTCTGAGAGATGTCACATACTACAATGTCTGTTCAGTTACCTGTCAGATCCTTGCATGACGACCTCGTACGTGCCACCATTCTAGATGGCTTGTGCCTGGGCCCTGATCCATGGGCCTCACGGGGCCAGGCCATCAGTGGACACCCGGAGACGGACGAGCACATTTCAGTGTGTGCACACTGATTCAGAGCATGGCAGAGCCACAAAGTGTGCATTACTTCCCATAGAGGATGACAGTAGACGTCTCTGAGCTCTTAGACTGGGTACCTTGTGGCAATGGAGGGTAGGCATGCTCCAACCAAGACGAGGGCAAGTGCAAAGGCCCTGAGACAGAGGTAGACTGGCTGTTGGCAGAGGGCTGGGAAGACTTGGTGGCCTTGGCCAAAGGAGCCAGGGGCTGTGACCAGGAGGGGACTGGCAGGGATCCAAATGTGCACAGCTTTGGAGGCCAGGCTGGGGAGTTTGTAGTCTGTGCCTCAGGGGTTGTTAAAACTTTGGAAGGTTTGAGCATTGGTCCCATGTGACCCACCTTTAGGGAGCCTGGGGGCAAAGGTGTG
The DNA here is from genome assembly GCF_963455335.1 of Martes martes. Lineage (NCBI taxonomy): Eukaryota > Metazoa > Chordata > Mammalia > Carnivora > Mustelidae > Martes > Martes martes. Next base: position 161,996,363 of record NC_137892.1, on the reverse strand, counting down.
AGAGAGAGATGGGGGCAGAGGGACAAGGGAGAAAGCAGAGCGGTGGGCTCCAGCACCTCTTTGCAGAAGTCTTGCCACCAAGAAGAGCAGAGGGACGGGACTATGGTGGTGTATGGTGGTGAAGCCCAAGGAGGGCTCACAGCCATTTCTCTCATGTTCACATCAGAGCTGGTTCAGTGTGGTATGCACGTTTGGAGAATGTCAGCCGGGGAGGATGGAGGGAACAACCACGGCAGGCACCTGTGTGGGTCACCTTGGGCACATGGAGGGACATGGCTTGAGACATGGTGGCCTGCAGGGAAGAAGTTCCTTACTCATTATTTTTGTTGTTTATTGTGAAAGAGGCCAAGTCCTGGGAGTTCGAGGGGAGGTGCTGGCAGGGAAGGAGAGCACTCAGTGGGACAGTGACCACACCAGGGGTGTGCGACTCCAATACCTGGCCAAGGCCCGAGTGGCCCGCAGGCCCTGCACTTAGCGTCATCACCCTGGCCATGGGTGCAGACATGGCGGGCATAGTTGGCTTAACCAGGATTAGGAAGAAAAGTAAATAAACCAAACAGGTTATAATTCATCTCAATTCAGTGATTTACCAGTAAAAATACATCTATCCAAGCACGGCCCAACCCCGAAGAGGGCCCGGCGTTTAGTTGCACGGGTCTGCAGAGCACAGGGCTGGCGTTGGTCAGCTGCTGATGGCTGATCAATGAAATGAGGGAGAAAGGCCAGTTCACTTTTAGAAAGGGGGTCATCCCTGTTCCTGTGTTCTCTGGTGACTTCGGTTTTTGGTCCCCATGTGACAGGACTTAGTTGTTCTCTAGTGTTGAAAGATGTGCCTTCTTTTCCCAGCCTGGATACCTAGTGTGAGCAACCTAGTGTGGGTTTACAGCTCAGCCCGGGAGGCAGGAGTGCCGGCAGCTGGAGGCCACTCACATCACGTCCTGGGGGATCCTTGTGCCCAGCACCATGGTGTTCTCGAGGCTCCTGGAAGCAGGTGGCTCTGCCCCACACAGAGTCTCTCGGGCCCATTTGCATGCACCCCTAGGACCGTTGGAGGAGGATGTCCTTGGTCGGTGTTCAAAGCCAAACCATCATTAAGTACTGCGTTTCGAGAGACACAGCTTTAAAGACCAAAGAACCGGGGCTTTGTTCGGTGGACAGACATGGAGGACAGTTTGTCATTTCAGGCTGGGCTTGTGTCCCCTGCTGTACTTTCGGGGGTTGGGGCCGAGCCCAAGGGAGGAGCAGTTTGGGTTCAGAGTCAGTCATTCAAGCCCGTCTTTCGGCCTCACCCGGAGGTGCGTGTTTGCGGCGGTGTCTCCCGTGTCCACACGCACAGGGCAGCACGGCTCACGCCGCCCCGTGAGCATTCAGATAAGCCAGTGCCCGAGCCAGGCCCAGCGAGTCACATGCCCTGAGCCTCGGTCCTGGCAAGATCCCATGTCTACCCCACATGCAGCTTGAGAAACTGAAACCACGTGGCTTAGCAAAAGTCGAGCCAGAAAGAAGGAAGCCGCTCATGCTGTTAGCACTCCCTCCACTCCCAGTGAAGTTCCGCCCAGAACAAGGTGGAACGAGAGACTCCCTGAGTTCCGGCGTATCTGTCAATCATTGCGTCCTGCTTAACAACACCCAGCGACTCGGTGTCATTGGAGTGCGCTACTCCGAGACTGTGTTCGGAGCTGGTGAGAAAACTGACAGACTGCGCCGTCCGTGAACCTGGGGCCTTTCCCGCGATCAGCCCGAGTGGACGCTCGGGGACCAAGCACGCTCCTTTCATGTTGAAAGCGGTTGGCCCTTGTCCAGCCTGGTTCCTGGTATTTGACATGATACGACATTGTCATAAACTAGGTTTGTTAAAGGCAGACACTCTAAGACTCTCTTCTAAAAAAAAAAAAAAAAAAAAAGCATCTGTGGCATCCAAGGCCATAGCATTAGACAAAACTCCTGGATCTTCACTTCAAAGGAATCGTGCTGTGTCCCCAACTTTCTGAGACTCCAAAGCCAGCGTGCGTGTGGGACGGCAGGGAGGAGACCTGCCCTTCATTTCCCCCGCTAAGGGTGAGCACACCCGTCTACACCGGAGGGAGGGAGCGGATGGAAAGCTGGGGTGGCTCTTCCTTTTCTGCATCTTCAGGGAGTCTCGTAGGGGCCGCCTTGCTCAGGCGCCACAGAAACCCTACGCCGTGGGCCCCCAGGATGGCTCGGCCAGACCTCCGTCTCCACAGAACCCACAGCAAAGGGCAGGTTTCCGGCTGGTTGAGCCATCAGAGGGTTCTGTAAGGTTCTCAGTTTTAGAAAGTTATTTTTCTCCCCAGAATCCCGTTTAGCCTCCCCACCTCAGTCCACTGCCACCACCATAAAAGAGTTTCAACGAAAAAAGAAAAAAAAGAAAAAGAAATCACGGGCACCACAGGGCAAGAAGAACGGAGCCAGTGAGTCCCGCGGGCTCCTCTAGCCTCCTGAGAGCTTCAGCTTCCGCAGGAAACCAAGCGGCTGTTGGTCCTCGAAGCACCGCGGGTTGGGGTGTGGCACGTCCCGAACCGCACCCAGAGCCACTGTTGACTGGAAGCTTACCCACCACGCAAACAGTTGACTAGCACGTATTTTGCAGGTCCTACGTATTACGTGTCCTTGGGAAAACGTTAAAGAAAATCGCAAAATGTTAAGAAAATCGTAAGGATCGGAAAATAGTCCTCTCCTGTATTTGTCGAAAAAAATCCGTGTGGAAATGGATCCGTGCAACTCAAACCTATGTTCTTTGAGGGTCAACAGTGACTGCCTTTAGAATGTGATACAGAGATTCAGTGATTCATCTGATAAGTTTTGTGATTAATATCGGAAGCTTTACACCAGGATGTTGACTCCAAAGACGCAATGGTATTTGACCAAATAATTATTTAATAAATAATTATTAACTCTCCTAACAGGTACCAATATTATTTAATTATTATTATTTTTTAATGTGCAACAAGCTTGCGGTATTTCGTATATTATAAGACCTCCCTGATGGGGATAAAACGCCATCAGGGGGTTCCTAAGACTTGGTAAGAAAAGGAGACCGATCTGCATGGGTCTTGAGGAAGAGTGAATGCAACTGGAGAAGGGGCTTCGCAGGGGTGGGAGACGCACGTTTACGTGAATATTGTTCTCCATACTCTGTGCATTCATTTCCTGGATCCTATTAATCTTAAGGTGCCACATTGGGAAATCCTCCCTGCGGAAAATGAGATTGTTCCGATCTTGTCGAGAAAGAGGACTCTGTCGTCCAGTGTCCACCCTGTGTGTTGAGTGGGCACCTGCCTGTGGCGTCTCCTGGCCAGGAAACGCGTCTGCAGCCTGTGCTTCACCCCTGGCCCTCCGTTTGGGAGCCGTTTGACAGTTTAGCAGATAACATGTAGGGATTCCTAGCACTCCTTGCAAAAAATCCCATCTTGCCGTCATTTTGTGAAAGCTACGGAATTCGTGTCTGCCGTCATCTCTTTCCTTCACTTCTGAACGCTTGCCTCGACCCCTCTCTGCAGGGTTAGGCCTCCTATTCCCCACCATACAGCTGTCATCACTGCTTTCATAAATTAAACTACAAGAAGCCAGGAAATGAGATGACCAGTTTTATTTCGATTTCATGGGCTAAGCCCTCAGAGACCAATGAGGACAGCTCATGGACCTGATGTCGCCGTGGGACCTCAGTGTTCTTGTCATCTCCGCTAACTGACAGCAAAGACTGTGCCAGAGGCTCTGTGCGGGATACCGATTGCATCCCAGGCATTGGCTTGCTTGCGGGTTCCATCTCTATCAAACATGGGTTCTATCTGCTTCTTCGCTTTCTCTCTTAAAGCCCCCCGGGTGACGGCCTCTGGCAACTCCGTACAGAAACCCTCTGTCGCCAGCCCTCGCTGATCGATGCCCCCAGCCCAGACCTTGTGGGCTGGGTGGCTGCCATCCAGGCCCAGACTCTGGACGAGGCCACCTGGAAAGCATTCTTAGAAAATTGACTCATGAGTCTGGTGAAGATCATTCCGAAGTATTTATCTAGGGGTGAGCATCCAAGAAACCCTGAAGCAGAAATACCAGAAAACCCTGAAACCGTCGGAGGAATGAGGCCATCAGTTTAAATCCTTCTCATGAAAGGAAGAAGCCACAGTGGAGAGAGTTCACCTTCTGTAACAGAAGGGAGAACTTAACGCTCCTTCCCCAGAAAACAAGAATCCAAAGAAAAGGAGTCGGAACGCAGCGACTGGTGACTCTTCCGTGATTTACGTCCCACTTTGTACCTCAACGTATGAATTAAACCTTCTCCTCTGGGAAGGTCATTCGTTTTTAAAAGAAAGAACAATGAACCCAGGCCAGTTGATGAATAGTTAAGTTTATGTGTGATACACAGGCTTTCCCAGAGCACCAGCAAATAGGCTCTCTTGAGAGGCAGGGAGAGATCTTTCAGATGTTATAGGAAACCTGACATTGTGACAAGGAAGGAAAACCTGTTTGGAAAGAGCTCAGCCTTAAGTGTGTGGACACCGATTCAATACCGAATCATTAAGGACTTTTCCAAACACTGCTCTGTGTGCATAATTAGCTATAAGAAGAAAAAAGAGGGATTTGCTTTGGATTCATTGGCTGACTGTAGGCTTTTTGGGCTTGGGACAAAGCTAGGGGAGCAAGCTCGCATCTGTGATGGTGAAATAGACGCACGTCACACCATTTGCAACTGAAATAGGTCATGGCCAGCAAATGCATAGCTGCATGCATTGTTCCTGGGACCTTTTAGGGCCGGGTCACTTTGGAGAACGGCCTCCTATTAGAATCTCCAGCCCTGTTCTGGGAGCAGCACGCAGCAGGGTGGGTAAGGACGCCGGCTCACAGGCTGTTACCCCTGGTCCTGCTGCGTGCCAGCTGCATGACCTTGACTATCCAGGGCCTTAGGGGCTGCCACAAAGCCTCTCTCCATCCCTGGGCCTCAATTTCCTCATCTGTAAGACGAGAATTTCGCTGGCGATGTTAATGGCAGTGTGTGTGAATGGATGGATCGGCGTAAACACCGAGAACAGCGCGGGGCCCAGAGCAGGCGGGACGGCGAGAGCCCGGGCCGGGGAGCTGGACTTGCTGCTTCCCGTCCAGGCCCACAGGAGTCTGTAGCTCTCAGCAGCTCGGGGCCGCAGCCTGGCTTTGACTCGTCAGACTCCCAGCTTGCGGGTTCCTCCTGCTTGCGGGGTGCAGCCACCCGCTTTGGTCTGAGCAGGCCTCGCTGTCTCTTACAGATCCCCCAGTATTTGGCTAGAGCTTCGAGAGCGAACGTGCACGGTGTGTTGCTTTTGGAGCTGCTGTGTTATGGCCAACATCTGTCTCCCACAGGGGGGTCGTGTGTGCCCGTCATCTGCTCTGGCCACACTCAGCGCATCCGCCAAGGCATCCGCCTTCTAAGAGCATCCTGGCTACCATAAAAATGCCTGTTGCTTCCTGGGTCTGCACACGGGTTCAATCCTGGTATTTGTAATTGAATTTAAGCCCAGCCTCTGCAAACTCGGGCCCACCGGCCCAGTGCCCCCGGCCGTCTGATGACCGTCAGTAAGGTCTGACGGGAGCCACGGGCATGCCCACGTGCTTCCCAGTTGTCCGGCTGCTGTCTCCCTGCTGTGGCTTGCTTGAATTGTGACAATGGAGACCCCGTGGCCCACAAGCCGAGAACATTTGCCATCTGGCCCTCTGGCCCGTTGTTTGCCAGCTGCTGGGCTAGATAACGTCTTCCCAGCCAAATCAGCGTCTTGATAGAAAATGCCGCCCCTGAACCTGGCCAAGGCCCATAGTCCTCCTCCCATCAGTATGCAGGCGTCTCGTAGGGGGATTTGGATGATGGATGTATTCGTACATCTATCTTCTCAGAAATTTGGATGACATGTTTTATTCTCCTCCCTCAATTAGGAAAGTGGCATGTCTTCAGGAAAATAAAATTTCTCTAAAGAAAGAAGTAAATTAGATTTAAGGTCAATAAACAGGCAAGCTTATATTCATACAGCTGGCTTTTGCCTAAATCGTATAATGTCCTAGCCAGCGGCCCACATGTCTAAGCGTGGTGGGTGGCCTCGCACGCATTCTCTGAAAAAGGTGGGGGACAAACCACCTCCCTTTGGGGTTTTCCAAGAGCAGCTTATGAGGCCCCATGGTCCTCCTCCTCCCATGACTCAGTGGGTGTTGGCAGTGTCTCTCAGGACTTCTGTGAGGATCTACCTCCCTCTGTCTCTGAAAGATAGGGTTTGGGGAAGGGACTCGCAATAGCTTCTTGTCCCTTATAAACCTTCATCCTGTGGCTCCTGATGGCCACACTCTTCCATCAGAGGTCTTAACTCTTGTGCTGCTCTCAGCTGAGGCGAGGACCTGTCCAGGGCCATCTCTAGTTTAGTTTATGTAACTGAGGTCGTGTCCACTTGCCGTTCTTGAAATGTATGCAGTTACCTTTCCTTGGGGACATGTTTTTCCATATTCCTTCATCCCCCATCCACCCCTGTTTTTAGAAAGTAATTCTGAACTATCTTAATAATTCTCATAATCGTGAATATCCCAAAATGGCATACGTTCAGTATCATGATCCCTTTATTACTTTACTTTCACTCATGTCGGAGAATCACTTACAGATAACGTAACAAGATAAATGTGCGTGTCTTTAACTGATCAGGCGAGGCCCACCCACACCGTGGAGGACAATCTGCTACTGATTAAAAGTCTGCTGACTTCAGTGTTAACATCATCTAAAACACATCTTCACAGAATCATCTAGAATAGTGTTTGACCAAATATCTGGTCTGCGTGGCCCAGCCAAGTGGCACATAAAATAAACCAGCACAAACCTGGATTCAGCCACATGGACTGGATGCAGCAGCTTTGCTGGGCAATCAGAAGCAGATCTGGTGAGACAGGGGAGGGGCTGGAGGGAGGAAGCCAGAAGGGTTCACCTGCCTGAAACGGGCACACAGGACAGCAAGGGCCGAGGTAGCACGGCTGGCTCTGGGTTCCTATCCCTTGTCACCAGGAGATGCTCTGTGAGCAGGGGTTTGTGTGGGCGAGGAGCTCCCTAGGCAGGATTCAGGGGCTCTCACCAGATGGAAGAGGAGCTTTTATCTGTCCCACTGCTGAAAAGAGTAGAGCCTGGGAAAAATCACTTTAAAATACACACACACACACACACACACACACACACACACACACTGAACCTTTATTTGCGCTTAAGCTATAAAAACAGGCATCCATCTTCGGATTCTTTTAGTTATGGCCAAAGGATCCCTAGGCAGAGGACTGCCTAGGGAAGGTCCAAGTTGATTATTTGCAATCACATGCCTGTTACTGATGCTGTCCAGTTAGGGTTTGTTTTTAAGAGAAGAGTGAAACATGTCCTCTCATCCGAGTGCAGAATCATTTTACATTTTTTATTTTCTCCATATTTTGCTTTGTCCTCGGGCTCGGCTAAGCTCTGTTTAATGACTGGTCTCTACTGAGTCATTCCAGACATTCTACTCAGTTTTCTTAGAAATAAGCTTCTCAATTTCCCCATTCATGTTTCATTGAGCTACACCAAATTTAATGGTATTTCTTAATTCCAATAACAAGTTCCGCCGACAGCAGCAGACCGCGTGTGTAGGCGTGGCTGGTCCCACAGGCACTCCTATGTCACTGGACAGTAGCAGAAGGATGCTGACAACTCAGGGCAGATGCTCAGCTGGCGCGCAGCATGGTGTGGGCAGTGTCGGGTTCTTCTGCCAGGAGAACAGAAAGGCCTGATGAGTCTGACGGGTCCCTTCAGAGCAGGTAGAGGAGGGAGATTTCCTGAGGTTGGCAGTGGCCGGGAGGTGGCAAGGAGCCTGTGCAGACAGCATGTCTGGTGTCCGGAGAAGAGTAGAACCGATGGAGAAAGTCCCTGGGACAGAGATTCACCCTGGAGTATCCAGCCGCTTTGTCCTCTGGATGGCAGACCTGAGGTGTGTGATGTAGGTGGTTACATAGGCCCTGCCCAGCAGAGAACCAGCTGGGGTCCCCAGTTAGGAATATATCCATTATCACAGCCTGCCATGTCCAAGTGAAACATGAGTTTGCAAGACCGTGCATCATGGAGCTGTGCTAGGACAGGAATGGGTCCACACTCCTCCAGGTGGGTTGTCTGGGAGCCTTGGCAGGGTAGTGGGACTGGGCTCTGTTCCCTTTACTTCTCAGAGCTCTTCATCTCAAGGTCAGAAGCCGTCCATCCCAGCTTCTCATATATTGGCTCTGGGATGGTCTTCCTTGGGGAAGGAGCCTAAGCTGGCATGATATTGTACCCCCAGCAGGCCAGCCATGGGTCTGGGGCTGGAGCCTGCTTTAGGGCCCCATCTGACAAACCAGGAGCCCTCCACCGAGCCAGGGCACTGGTCCCCAGGGGAACCTGGGCAGCTCTTCTAACTCGTCAGTGTTAGGGAATGAAAGTACCTGCGAAGAATCCATTCACCAGGCTCCTCAGCCCCGGGTTCTATGGGCACATCCTAAATCTCCTAATAGTGAAGTAATGACATGAGTTCCCAGGAATGCAGGGAGGAAGGCAGTGTTGAACTCCGGAGCCAGTGCCCTGAACTGTCCTGAAGACGAGCGAGGGTTGCATTTCTTAGAGTCGTGTTTCTCACCCTGCTGGTCATCCAGGCCACCAGGTTAGGAAAGGAAGGGCTGGTAAAAATCCACATTCCTGGCTCCCACCCCTGATTTGTGGTTCCTGTGGAACAGAGGAGAGACCAGGAACACAGAGGTGTTGGAGAACCTCACCAGCCTGCTGAGGTTTGGGACCCTCTGTCTTAGCTCAGGCTGGGCCACTGTCCAAGGTCCTGTTGGCCCCTTCGCTCACACTCCGGGCGGGAGAATTCGGGATGTTGGACCCAGTAAAGTGGAGGGAGAACCCCCTGTTCTGTCGGTATGCAGTCTGCTGTAGACTGCTGGTTTGTCTGCTGTCCGTAGTTACCAACCACACCAACATACCTCTCCGTGCCGAAGTGCTTATCGTTGAGGCAGATGGGTGTTGAATGGGCGTGGAGGAGAGCAGGAGGGAGGCGCCCCAGGGAGAAATATGAGGGTGGAAAGGATGCTCTTGCTCTTGCTCTGAGCAGAGAATAGCCCAGGGGCCCCATCCCGCCCTGTCGCCTTTGCAGATGCATCGGCGACTGCCCTTGTTTCTTGGGGCTCAGGCTCCCCAGACCCGTGGCTGCTGAGTCCTCCCCGGCTCCAGTGCTCAGTCTCTTCTTCCCCGTCTGCCGTGGAAACCGGATGGAGGAGCGGCAGTGAGCGAGCCCCTCATCATCATCGAGAACCTAACGACTGCCCTCTGACCTTTTACGATCCGAAGTTTTGCACCTGAGTTGACAGAATGCACACACATTCCGTGGTCTGCGGGGAGAACACCCCCAGATGAAGGATTTTTGCTGGAACAGAATTCAGAAGGCTGTCCGGGGGGGCGGCCCCTGTGTCTCTGGCCTGTGTGTCCCTCCGATTTTCCGCATGTACACGAAAGCCCTGCAGATCTATGGGTTCTTCTCAAGGCAACTTCTGATGATGGGATGGTGAGACCAGGAAATCTGGTACAAGTAGCATGTTGGCCACTGAATAATAAAAACTCACATACCCTTGGCTCTGCACAGTCCATAAAACATACATTTGCAGCGCCCCGTCTGGAGGGAGCTTTTGATGTCCTTCGGCGTGGCTTTGTAGGACTGCACAAAGAAGCTGCGAGCACGAGTGGGGATGAACACAGTTTGTGGCTGGGGTCTGGCTCGTTACGGATCTCTCCATCATGGTCAACGGCAGGGCGGAGTGGCTTGACTTTTGAGGATGAACACAGTGAAGTAGCTGTCAAGTCGCATGCATCCTGGCCCCCGTGGCAGGGGTCCACGATCCCTGTTCAGGCCTCCTGGTGGCACAGGTCTGGCTTCTTTTCTTGCCAGTCAGCTTAGTGACGGACTTCCAGTTCTGGGGTGAAATGCGGGGCCAGTCCCAGCGCTGCCGCTGGAAGACTGCGTCCAGGACCTGCCGCACAGAGATCATGACGGTAGCAGAGGAGTGATGCGTGTCAAGCCTGCTGCTGCCATTTCTGATGGGCTCACTCCTCCAGTCTGGATGCGCTGGGGACAGGTGCATTGCTCCGGACACTGGAGTATGAGCAGAACACAAGCTGTCTGTCGGGCAACTCTGGCTACAGCGACGCCGTTCACTTACACATTTGGGCACCGGGATCCTCAGATCCTGCAGAGCCAGATGCCTGGTTCTGATCCTGTCAGAGAGTAGCAGGCACCATTGCATTCTGTTGAAATGCCTTGGCACAGACTGTAACAGATCCCCAGAGCAACAGACGGGGCAGGTGCACTCGGGGCCCATGGCATCCTGCAGGCTGGGCTCGGGATGGCAGTTCTCCCCGATCTCCACTGTTGTGCCTTTGGTGTCCAGACTACCTGTCCTCTTTAACTTGTGGCGATGTTTTTCCTATAAAAAAGGCAGATTTTTCAAGCCAGCCTCTGTGTATCATCAGATGCACATTGTTGTCTTTGAAACATGTCATTTTAGGAGAAAAGTGGGGCAGGCTTTGATTCCCTGCACATGAAGACACGCCCATCTCTGTCCCCAAGTGACACAGTCCCCATCTTGTCAGACCACAGCAGAAGCCGCTTCGCCCCTGAGCCCTGAGGGCCGAGCTTGGGGGTGCCCATGCATATGGTGGCAGAGGTCATGGCAGAGCTATGGGAAGGTCAGAGCGGCTGCCTGGACTCAGAGGGGCCTGCGGGAACGTGGCAGGTGCACTGCCTCAAGCCCGCGCCGGCCTGAGCGGGGTGGCCGCCCCGTGGTCACAGCTGAATTTCCACGCTCATCTTCGCCGTGTCCCATGCTCACGGCCCATGCACCTGCAGCTACGTCTGGCTGTGGGTGCTCACATTTACCACGGCCGTCCGGCAGGTGCTGCCGGCCACTGTTCCGTGCGTTCCCCCTTCTGACAGACTACTACCGAGAAGGTCACGACGAGTTCTCCCTGAAAATGGAATGGCAGAGTGCTGGGTCTTGAAATTTCAAAGAGCGTAAACAGAAAAAAGAAACAAGAACTAAATTCTAAAATGAAGCCAGCAGTTACATGCTGTCTGCGAGACTTCTGGTCTCTCAGTGCACAAGAGCCCCTGGGCGGCCCCGGGTGGGGCTCAGCCTTCATTCAGCAGCAGCCCTGGCCCCTGCCACAGGGGCCGTGGCGTCAGAATGGCAGCCGTGACCCAGGGCTGCCCGGGGGCTGCTTCAAATACCCTTGCTGGGGATTTGTCTTTTCAGAGGAAACCTTAAATAATCAAAACCAAAATGTTACAATTATTTTCCTAATGGAGAAGTGAAAGTCGTGTCATTGAGAAACCGCTGATGACTGGTGACAACAGGAGATCCCGACGGCTGAACACGAGGCTTGCAGGAAACCCTGCCTGGGCTGTAGAGGGACAGCCATAAGTCCCCCCTCCTCCCCTGCAGTGCCAGGAGACGGGGACAGGGAGCATCGAGCCGGGAGCCCTCGACGGGAACCTTCATGTCCTCCAGGTCCTGCCCAGGAAGCCCGGCCGACTCAGCGGTAGCAGCTACCTGCTTCCTTCTAGTCGGCGGACTGCGGGGAGCTAGACCCCAGCGGGGCGAGTACCGCCGCCGGAGAGCGAGCAGGCACGTCTGGCTTCTGCTCCAGGAACCCTCAGACACCAGCCCAAAGGGAGTTTGACTCTTTCCTGAGCTGAAATCAAGACGTTTCCCAGAGTTCTGCCTAAGAAACGAAACAGAGTCGGCGTTTCCAGACGCTGTGTGGATGATCTTCGCTCGGAGGATTTCTTAGTGACGTGCAGCTGAGAGAAGGGCCGAGAACGGACCACCCCAGCTGGAAGAGCTTACGGTGCTGGAGACAGAAGAGTAACGAGCTGGTGCGAAGAGCCCAAGAGCAGCCAAGATGTCTTTGCAGCCCCAGTGTGGACACACCAATTAGAATTTATAAGGCTGCGGGGTTGGGAGCGCAAACGTAGGAAATGGGGGAAACAATGGAAGAGCCGCCCAGAGGCCTCCGAGGCCGAACCATCACAGCCACGAGGCTGGGACGGACCGTGCCTACGAGGGTGCCTCACGCCCGTGGCTGACCATGAACGAGAAATCACTGACCTCCTCGACTCTGAAGAATGAAACTGTTTCCACAGCTGATCTGGACCAGTTCCTGCAAAGCCAGCAGTTCCTTTTTAGGTGGCTGACACTTGGCATTACCGTTTTTATAGTTTTCTTAGAGGCACAGTCGTATGCGTCCGGGAGGAACCTCGGCGTGCAGCAGGGGAAGGGCTCCCCGGACCGGCGTCAGGAGAGCTGTGGAGCCTAAGCCACCTCCAGGCGCCAGGTGGGGACACAGCGCCGGGACGCAGAGCGGGGACGGCCCCTCCGTCGCCGCCAGCCCCCACCCTGCCCTCATCACCACGCTGGTCACAGATTTCATGAGAAGCCAGGTATTGGCTCTGCAGCGGCTTGAGTCCCGGCCCCTTTGAGAGCATGAGGGGAAGTGCGGGTGCTCCGGTCAGACCTGCGGCAGGCACGGCTGCCCAGACCCGGGCAGCGTCGTGATGCCCTGGGGCCTCCCGAGGCATGGAGCTCTCGTTCCCGTCTGTATGTATTCCCAAAACTCGGTCCCCGGGTGCTCCCGGCTCTGCCTTCGTCACAGGTACTCCGACCCGTACCTCAGTCCACACAGACTCAGAAAATAACAATTACGAAGGCTTTTCTGTGTACGCAAAATGCTTACACACTTAGACACTGCTTACACTTAACACTAATGCTTACACTTAGACACTGATATTTTTTTACCTCCTCTTTATTACTTGAGTACAGAAATATAATTAACTCATAAAATAATTAATAGACTTAATTTTTTGGAAGAGTTTCAGGTTTCTAGAAAAACTGAGCAGACGGTCCCATATCACATAGTCCCAATGCCCTCCCCCCGACACACACTGAATTTACTCATTATTAGCATCTTACCTTAGCATGGTGGAATTTGTTAGACTTAATAAGCCAGTATTGATACATTATTAACCAAAGTTCACAGGTTATTCCGGTTTTCTTCGTTTTTACATAATGTCCTTCCTCCGTCTCAGGAGTCTGTCTGAGACACTCACACCTGCTTGTGTCTTCGTGGGCTTGTCTTGGCTCTAATAGTTTCTCAGATGTGTTGAGTTTTGTCGAGTTTTTCTATTTTAAGCAGGCCCCACACCCAAATTGTAAAACCCCGAATTCAGGAGTTGCATATAATGCCGGCTCTCACTTCTGTTTAAAACAACGTGCCCACGTGCTCAGAGAGAGCCTCCCAGCAGAAGTGAAGGCGAGGTGCGATCCAGCAGTCCTCTTGCCCTTCGCCGCCTCCTGCTCTGTGTCCCTCTCTGCATGCGTCGGCTCCCCGGCTTCGGTCCTCATGGACCCTCTCTCGTTGGCATGGGGTGCTTCTGAGAGGCGTCTGGTGGACTCTCCACCAGGCCTTCCTGGCTGCTGCTTGACCTGAGTGTGACTGTCAGGGGACAGCGTGCACATGGGAGGGAGGTTCACAAAGCCAAAGGACAAAGAAGGGCACCTTCCCAGATCCCCTGTTTTACCCCAAGATTTGGGAGAAAATCACTGTTGGATTAACTCATTCGGGGATGGCTGCTAGGCAGACAGAAGCCCCTTGTGGGTCCAGCCGGGAACAGGCTCACAGGTATTCCCCGGGCGCGGCTGTCCCAGGACGTCCCTGCATCACGACCCATGGCACGGGCTGGGAATGAGCATCAGGGAAGCGTGGCAGGCCCTCTGTGCGCCTCACTGCAGGATGGGCTCGTCGTGCCGCCTGAGACATGAAGACCGTGCTTCTCCTTGGCGTTCACAGCAGATTTTCCACTCCACAACCAGCACTGTGGAGCCTCTTGGGGCCCAACGTTACCTGCAGAATTTCCAGTTTTCGCTTGAACAGCCTGAACGGGAAGAAAGTAAGAGTAAGAATTGTCACATCCTCTTGGAGACTGGTAGGAGCCCAAGGTCTTCTCACCATAAGAACCCTTGTGCCTGGGCCACATTTCAACTCTGCCCCTCCTGCCTCTGATGACCTCACACCTGAGAGTGTGCACCTTAGGGCCTCCTGCGATAGGTTTGTGCAAACCCAGCAGGTGCTTTGTAGACCATCTCAGGCTTATCTGACACCCAATGGTGGTGCCTCTGGCTGAGCCTGGATGGGTCCATCCCTCCACCATCAGATGCTGACATGCATGTCAACAAAAAATACTTTCATACTCAGAAAAGAAAAAAGAAAAGGTCGCTTTGAGAGAGAATATTCTCTGTAACTTCTAATAAATTCAAAGACGGACAACCAGATGCTACGGGCCTCCAGTTGGGAGTTATCACAGCTGAGATCATCCTACAAGAAATACATGTGTAAATAATAGAACCTAACTGTGACCCAGCCCCTGGAATCAGCTGCCAAGTTATAGGACATGTGGAGGACAGAGGAACACGCAAAGTGAAACCACAGAGATGTAACTGGGCAGCTCCTGTGACCATCAGAAAGGGCTGTGGAGACTCAGCACAGTGCGCAGCGTCATTTCTGGAACCAATAAATGGAATAGAAAAACAGATAAAGAAAGAACCTATAAAGAGAAGAAAGACCCACTAAGGTCGTGAACAGTGGACTCTGTGGATTCTGGGCTCCCAACCAGCAGACGAACTCCCGTCAGGACGTTAACAACCCAGCGAGGGATGAAGCACTGAGCATTGCGGTAGTCGTGAATAGTACGAGAGTGAAGAGTATGGTATGAAGTGATATAATATGAAATATATGAATAGAACAATAATAATACGAGTAATAGCACATGAAAGGATCATGGTTTATTTTTTTAGGTATCACGATGGTATTTTGGTTGTTTTAAAAACCAGAGAAGCCTCATCTTCGGGAGATGTGCGCTGGAACACGTGCGTGTCTGGAATCTGCTTCACGTGCTGCAGGGTTGGGGACCCACGGGGCCTTCCTTCTGCACATGTGTAATATGTCCCGCCTAGAAACAAGCCAGAGGGGAGAACAGGTCACTGTGTTGAGGGGAGTCATTTCCAAGTGCAGGTGGATAAAGCAGGGGAGGGGAGAATGAGCCCAGGACAGCTCACCAAGGAGGTGAGGAGCCGCGGGACCGGGCAGGCTTGAAATAGCGACTGGAAATAACCCCGTGTCCGTGGGCTGTTGGTGAGGTTAGCCTGCTGTGTCTCCGGGAGAGGTGGCGCCCCTCACTGAGGTGTCTTTGTCTCCTCCCAGTTGGTCGGTGGGGAACTGGAGCTCCTGCAGCCGGACATGCGGTTGGGGCACTCAGAGCCGGCCCGTCCAGTGCACACGACGGGCCAACTACGTGTCGGAGCGGGTGGCGGCCAGCCTGTGTCCGCAGCCCGTGCCCTCCAGCCGACAGGCCTGCCACTCGCAGAGCTGCCCGCCTGCCTGGAGCACTGGGCCCTGGGCAGAGGTGAGTGGGACAGGGTCGCATGGGGGGTACCGAGGGGCCGCCTCTGGCGGGTGGCAGAGCTGGGTTCTCAGACCCTTGCAGGACCTGTGGGGGTCTCCCCCCACCCCTGGCTAGGTCTGACGGACTCCTTGCTGGTTTCTGCCCCTTTCTTCCTGGGCAGTGCTCTCGAACCTGCGGGAAGGGGTGGCGGAAGAGGTCCGTGGCCTGTAAGAGCACCAGCCCTTCCGCCAGGGTGCCGCTGCTGCCGGACGCCGCCTGCGGCTCGGAGCCCAAGCCCAGGACTCACGAGGTCTGTCTGCTCAAGCGCTGCCACAAGCACAAGAAGCTGCAGTGGCTTGTGTCCGCCTGGTCGCAGGTGGGTGCTCCCGGGCCCGGAGGGTGCTCCCGGTCCTGGTCGCAGGTGGGCGCTCCCGGGCCCGGTCCCCCAGTGCTCCAGGTCCCGGGAACGTGTATCCAGGCGGAACCTTGCCACCAGTTCTCGCCCGGGGCCGCCCCGGACCTGGGCTCCTCGCTTCCCTCTCTTCTCCCTCCACCCCTTCCTCCTCCGCGTCTGGTTCCTGCGCTTAGGCCACCCTTCTGGGCTTCGGCCCCTCACGGTGCTCTGCTGGGCGTGCTCGGGGCTTTCCAGCCGCGTCCTTCAAGCTCGTCACCCAGCAGCATCCACAAGGCCAGCGCTCACTCAGTGTTGAGGCCAGGACGGGCGGGGGACAGCCGTCACGCTGACAGGGGTCCGAGCCCGTAGGGAGGAAGCCACCACGCTGTACAGTCTGTGGGTGGCCACCCAGTGCAAGGTGGTCACCCTGAGTATCTCACGCACGAGCACGTGCCAGAGCTCCTCCCGGCACCCACAGAGGGGAGCCTCCTGCGCCCTCTCCTCTGTGGGGCAGGAGATGCTCCAAGCACCTGGAAGCCGCACACCAGGATGTGCGGCTGGAACCTGGGCAGGTGTCGCCCCCGGGGTCCCCCGTGTGTGGAATCCACGGACACCGAGCCAGATGGACTCACACACGGGGCTCAGCATCGCCCATGCCGCGAGCTCGAGGCAGCAGTGCCTGAAGTCGGGACCTCTCTCCCGAGACCCTCGGGGCCCGTCCTTGCGGTGCTGCAGTGCATGTTGCCCTCCTGTGTGCTCTGGGGGCCTCCACGGCCCAGCTCACTGCCCTTGGTTTCCCCGGGGGCCGCGTGAGCCCCAGCCCCGGCTCTGAGCACTCCCCGGTGGGGAAAGAATGGATTTGTGCCCAAGCATGCCTGCCTGCCTTGGCTCGGCGCTCCGAGGGAGGACTGGGAGCCCTGGGTGTCCTCCTCCTGCCCCTGCTCTGGGGGCCAGCATCGTGCCACAGCTGGGTGGTGCAGCTCCGGGGGTGCCCAGAGGTCTGGTCTCCTGCTCGTGTATTAGATTTTTGCACTTTCCAGCAGGAGCAGCAACACAGCATTTTAACTTCTCCATCACGTTTCAGAACTACACCCTTCCTGGTTTTTGTTTGCTCTGCCCCCCCTAAGGCCCCCAAAGCTACACCTTAAGATCCTGCTTTTTAAAAGATAGATACATAATGCCTTTGGAAAATGCAAAGGCCGAGTAAATCTCATTGAATTTTTGCACTTCCGTTAGCGTTCAAGCAGACGTTGACTCGCGGATGATGTCAAAGACACAGCCACCAGCAAAGAGATATTTTTCACTCACGTCTTTTGTTTTCATTTGTAGTGCTCGGTTACGTGTGAAAGAGGAACACAGAAAAGATTCTTAAGGTGTGCTGAAAAGCACGTCTCTGGGAAATACCGAGAGCTGGCCTCCAAGAAGTGCTTGCACCTGCCGCAGCCCGGCGTGGAGCTGGAGCGGGTCTGCGCCCTGTTTCCCTGCCCCCGGCACCCTCTGCACACTGCTGCCGGCCCCCCTCGAGCCACCTGGTTTGCCGCACCCTGGTCTCAGGTAGGGTGGCACTCAGTTCCCGCACAGTGGCGGGCAGAGCCTCCTGCCCTGGGGGCTGGCTGCTGGTTTAGGTGGGGAACTTTCTGCGAGGGTGTACCCCCAAACCCACCGAGCCAGGTCCCGACCCTTCTCTCCAGAGTGGGTGCAGGGCCCGTGTTTCTGGGTATGGGTGCAGCTCTCCAAGGCTGGTGTCCAGGGCCCGTGTGCCGTGTTCCCAATTAAGTGTGGGAAAACGTGTCTTATTTTCTGTAAAAGCTGGGCAACCACCCCCAGAGATGCGTGTGAACAGGGAAGAAGTACAGGACGTGGAACGAGTCGGTGACTGTGCGTTCTACCCCAGCATCCCTGAGGCTGTGCGCATGGGGAGGGAGGGAACACCCCAGACCGCCCAGGCCTGCCCGGGCTCTTCCATGCCCCCAGCCCCTCCTCTGTCCACACCACCTTCCACTCGAAGGAAGAATTCCCTTAGCTTTGTTAACCGTCTCTTACCTTGCCCCATTCCCCCGCTTTGGGTTCCTGGCGGTCCTCACCCTGGGGCCTGGCTCCCCTCCCTGCCCGGTTCCACTCCTCTGGCCACGCGCCCTGAGTCCTACCCTCCCCGGGTCCCCGAGCTGCTCCCGCTCCCGCTGCTCTTTCTGCTCTTGACCCGGGGCGCGTCCAGGCCCCGGCCGGAAGGCTGCGTGGGGCTCAGACGCCCTGAGCCATTCTCACTGGCCAGACTCCAAGGAGTCTGGTCTCTGCCAGTCTGCCCAGGACAGACAGGGGCTCCCCTCAGTCTGGCCCCATGAGCAGGGGTGGGAGATGTTTGCTCACTCTCTGCTCTATTGGTCTGGCCAGACGAGCAGAACCACGGAAAGGACCTCTTTCTCGTTTACACACGGCAGCTGGTCTCTGACTCCCTCTTTGTGAAAGATGCAGGTAGAGGAGACAGAGGGAGGGAGTCCATGGGCCTGTGGTGGCGGCCAGTCTCTAGGTGCTGCCCCCACCCCCGGCTTCTGGGTCTGCAGCTCGTTCAACCTGACGGAACGCGCGCATTAGAAACACAGGAGCCCATCTCCCGAAACTATTTAAATGAGAAATGGGTATTAAGGAAGTCGTGCGTTGTAGTGAGCACTGGGTCTTACACGCAAACAATGAGTCATGGAACACGACATCAAAAACTAATGATGTGACTCACATAACACAAGAAAAAAAAAGAAATTGTTCAGCTTTAATGATCGGAGCAGGGGGTGTATGAACTATAGCCTTCTCGGGCATTTTCTATTTAAAGCAGACAAATTGTATCGATGACTGCGTTTTCCCAAGTGGGAAACCCCTTTCGTTTTCTTGTGCGCTCACAGTCTTTGCTGTGAGATGAAGCAAGAGACGAGTGAGGAGGTCGGGTCAAGTTTTCGCTGGGGCGGAGGCCGCGCTTTCCCTGTCACTCGGGAAGCGTGGGTCAGAGGCACATAAGGTGGCTCCCGAGACTGTTACACGGAGACTCCCGAAGCCGAGGCGCCTCCCAGCTCCTGGCTGGGCCGGTGGTCAGCCCGCTGGGCTTCATTTGAGACCTCGGAAAAATTCAGAAAAACAGCGATTTATCATCGTTTCATTTAACCCCAAACCTAAAATACATCTTGCGTAGTTTTCTCTGGTCTGAAATATTCAATGTGTGTTTGTCTCAGAAATCATTTTTATCAAAAGCCGCCTGAAGTTTCCATCCAGTGTGAGTCATCGGTTTGGGAGTAATAACTCAAAGGGTCATGTGTGCTATAAGTGCTGGTACCCGAGACTCTGTGCACCCGAACTGTGGGAAATTGTCAGGCCGTGATGGACGGCCAGTGGCTGGCTGAGCTCTGCCCCTAGACAGGTTTATTCTTGTCACAGTCGGAAGATGGCGGTTCCTATCATGGGATCTTTAGGGTTTCTATTGATTTAGATGGCTGTGCTTATCATCACATCTCAAGGTGGGTTGTCGGGTAGGTCTGACTTAAATCACGTGGGTCCCCTGGGTTTCGTGTCAGGTGGTTCACATGCTAATTTGTTCCGGGAATGGCTTACGTGAGAACACACGTTAGACCGTCTGATTCTACGTGACAGAGATGGGAGTGTGTCCTCACTGCAGGAGTGTGGGGGCCCTGGCTTATTCTGGGGTTCTTCCCCAGGATCGTGCACCATTGACCTGGAAATCCAGGGGCTCTGAGGGGCAAGGAGCTGTGTCACTGATGATCGATATGGCAGCTATGCCCACAGTCGTACGAGGTTGTATCAAACACACACATACATGGACGTACACATGTACACAAACAATAGGCGGGCACACACACGGGCACGCGCCCACACAGTCACGCATACACATGGGCATGCACATATAGGCATGCACACAGGCATGCACACGCACAGGCATACACAGGCATGGCCACACACACACACGGGCGTGAACACACAAGCAGACACAGAACGCACAGGCTCCCTGCACCCTTCTGTCCAGGTGCCCGTCCGCCTCTGAGAATTGGCTGCTGATGTGCCGTGTTCCTCTTGCAGTTAGGGGTGGCACTCAAGGAGGCAAGAGTCTCCTCGTGCCACTGCTGGACGAGGTCACAGCACTTGGCACCTGAGGGGGAGGGGGTTTCTGGTTGGAAGCTAAACTAAATTCCCAGCTGTGCTGATGTGTATTTAGTGCAGGGGTGGTAATGATGAGGCCTCGAGGGCTGTACGCGCTCATCCTGACCTAAGGAGACATTGGTCTCCGGGGCAGTGGGGAGCGCTCTGGTGGGCAGCAGCTGCAGACAGCACCCCCCGGGGCCCAAGAAGGAGACAAATGAAGGGAGAAGCATTCATGGGCCTCCCAGGAGGGGACAGAGGTCATCACAGTAGAGAAGGAAGCTGTGAGACCTCTGACTCTCAGGAATGAGAGTGGATTTGCTTACCAGCTGCTTCTGAGTGTGGGAGCTGAGCCCTCCCTAGAAGAAGCCCTTGGCACTCATGGGCCCCGTGACTGTGGAGTGGGGGGAGTTTCCTTTTGAATAAAGCCAACCAGAGCATCAGCCAGGAGCTACAGGGCCGAGGCATGTCAGGGCTTCTTACTTTTTGCTGTCAGGGCCAGTGACACACAGAGTCATCCCTGTAATTTAAAGCAAACCCAGAGGCAGACGTTATTTTAAAAATGTGGATTTCTGATAATGACTAAGTGATGATCAGGCTTCCCAGCTCATCTCTTCAGGCCGTCTGTAGCGTCTCTGGTGTAGGATATCCCAGAGAACACAGGATCATTCCTGAAACAGAAGGAATCCAGAAGGGAGAAGGTTTTTCAGGATTTCAGTGTTCTGGAAAATGTGCACTTAGCAGGTCGCTGCTCACAGCCCTGGGAAGTCTGAGCCTGACACACCCACAGGGGCCCTCTCTGAGCGTGGGCAGCATGGAGGGCTCCCAGGAGGTGCCATCGCATTCGACAAGGTTGTTTAACCCTGGAATGGCAAGAAGACCCCATTTGCAGACCTTGGGGGGGGGCCCTCCCCCTGGACCACTGCTGATCCCCCTCGAAGAGCCCTGGCTCAGCTCTGCATGGCCTCAGGCCTTGGATGAGGGAGGCAGGCACGAGGAGTTGAAGGACGAGAGGCAAAGGAGGGCTTCGAGGACCTGGAAGAGGATGGTGGCCGTGGAGGGAATAGTCCAGGGGCAATCTTCAGAGGGTGACACTCCTGTCACACATTCTGCGCCCACCTGCACGGGGCCTGCCTCACTGCCCCCCCAACCCCACCAGCGGACAGACCCAGAATTGCCCACTCCCAGGCCAGGTCCTTGCCCCTGGGGAGTCTGGCATCAGCAGGAGACACAGACCATGAAGAAACACGTGCACGAGTGCTGCAGACTCCAGTGATGGCCCTACCAGGGCTGAAGGCAAGAAGAGGCCGCCCTAGAGTCGGGGTAGTAGATCCTCCCAACGTCTGCAGCAGGGACACCGGGAGGCGGGCAGAAGTAAGCCAGGTGGGCTGGGGTCGGGGCGTGGGAAGGAGTCCACGCAGCTGCCAGCTAACAGTGACCGCCTGGGCCACACACAGGAAGTCCCAGCCCCTTTATGAGACGTCCGGCTCCCCTGACGGCACACTGGCTCCGTGCATACTCTCATCAGACTTAGATGTGGCCGAGCTTGCTCTGAAAACAAAAAGAGGAGAGGAAGGGGCGTTTGCTGATACAGCTCTGGTCAGCTAGAGCCGCAGTTCTGGGAGTATGGCCCGGCCTGTGGCTAAAGCACCGTGTGTAGAAATGCAGGTTCTCAGGTCCTGCCCAGTCTGCCGAAGCTCCAGGTGTGGGGTGGGTCCAGCCGGTGGCTAGCCTGCACACCGGCAGCCGCGGGGTCTGGACGGACGGCCATGGCTGTCGTCACTATGTGTGGGTCTGTTGACAAGGGCAGGTCCCTGTCTCTGCAGCACATTGGCCACCTGCATCCTGCCATCTGCAGGAAGCCTGAAATGCTCACGTTAAACCCCATCAAGTTGAGGAAGACACCATCAGCTTTGACTTCCAGATCCAAGTCCCGGAGTCTCTCTGCACACAGTAGGAAGGATCACAGTTTGAGGAGGGATGGTAGATCCTGGGGATGGGCGACTCTCTTGTGTCCAGCACTCGGTATCCAGCATCTGGATCGGTGCCTGGTGCATGGGAGGTACGTGATTCCTGTTGGGAATAAATAAATCCGTGACAAAAAGAATCAAATCACTTCCTCATGATTTTAAGTGGTGCAAAATGATGGCTAGATCTCTGGTTTCTCAATTGAGACACATCGTTGGCAAGTCTGGAATTCTGCCCCCGCTGCTGCCGATGACGGGAGCTCCACCATCAGCAGAGAGGTTGTGGACACGTAGAGATGCAGATGTGACCCATGCGAAGCCGTGAGCCCTAGGCCACTGCAGCCGGCATTCCTCAAGGTCTCGGTTGGGCTGCAGCTGGGAGGGGCTCGGAAGCAGAGTGCAGAGCCAGAACTGTGCTGCTGCCAAATGTTCAGACGGATGCAGTAGGCAGTGGGAACGTCTGGCTCCATTGTGGATGAGCCTGCTAATTCCAGAGCCAGACACAAATCTGCCCACACCTTTCTTTTTTTTTTTTTTTTTTTTTCCTGATTGCTACAGTCATATATTGAACCTGAGTTACTGATGACTCCAACTGAAGTTAGTTTTGGAGAAAAGGGTAAGCCTCCTGGAAATGTTCCAGACCCACATGCGTATGAGCTGGAACCCTGCGTCTTCACCTCTGGGGGCCAGCAATCCTCTACCGAAAGAGGAGAGGAGAAAGAACAATGTCTTCAGCGTGTGACTTTCCTGGGCTCCGACTCAAAAGATGTTTAACTGCTCTGTTAGAGCCCCTTCCCTGGGGGATTTGGAAAACTGCTTCTCAAGGCTCTGCTCGCAGGGGGTCCTGGGAAGAAGCAGGAGGGCAGCTGGCTGCCCGCTTGTAGCTGACTTCGGCCCCGGAGCTTGCTGAGTGCCCTTATTCGAATGGGGTTCTGGCGTGCTGCCTCGTGCATTTTGGCAAGCAGCCTGTGCCGTGCAGCTGCCTGTCCTGCACAGATCTGCCCTTGTGTTTCACTGGATTCAGTGTCCCCACCACGGCCCAGACGTCCGCGATGGGGCCTGACCCCGCTTCTTGCAGGTGTTCCTTAACTGCCTACAGTCTTGACATTTTTGAATGAGGAGCCTTGTTGGAGCACAATTTCCACAGTTCAGTCTAGACGTCAGGCTGCTCTCTGGACAGATTCAGTGCTTGCAGGTGTGGGTTCCTCCGTCTCTCTGGTCGCCCGTCCCCTGGTGTCTTGCCCTCCGTCGAGCTCGTATGGACCCGTGCACAGGGTCTGGAGGCTGTGAGCCCGGCCGCTGGCGGACGACACCCTCACCGCGTGGCTCCCCCGTGCCCTGGCTCCTCTGTGCCGTGTTGCCTTAGAGTGCCAGGACCCCTGGGCTCCCGAGTGTGCCTGCGGGAGGATGCCCGCCAGCCCACACTGCTGGTGTTGTCACTTCCAGGCAGCATCTGGAGTCTGGGGACTTGGGGTCTAGAAGGAACGTCATTTTATCGTGCCTCTGTGGAAGTTGGCTTGTTGAGGTTTTCCCCAGCAAGAGCCCCAGAAAGGGTGCCTGGGTGACGGCCTTCCACAAAGGGCATTGTTTCTAGTGCCAGACCCAGAGCCTGGGTAGGTCCGGGGAATGATCCTGCCACCGCCAGACGTGCTCTAGTCCCCTTGTGTTCATCAGACATGGGCCACGCAGGAGCGTGTTACATCTGCAGTACTGGCCCCCTCTGTCCACAGCTGGGATGAATCCAGAGTCTGGTCATCTTCCCAACAATCACTGTAGAGTCTGGGTGGAGGGGAGGTTTGGAAGAGAGGGGGCCCTGGGACCCAGCGGCCCCGGATGACGGCTATGCCTCTGCTTCTCGCAGTGCACGGCCAGCTGTGGGGGCGGCGTGCAGACCAGGGCCGTGCAGTGCCTGGCAGGGGGCCGGCCAGCCCTGGGCTGCTTCGTGCACCAGAAGCCCACTGCCTCGATGGCCTGTAACACCCACTTCTGCCCCATTGCAGAGAAGAAAGGTGAGTGCCTGGAGCCCCTCGGCTTGGCCTTGGCATCTCGGGGTGGGGCTGTCACATGTCCGGAGAGTTCCTTAGTGGGCCGGAGGACGTGGGGTGCCCGGGGTTAGAGAGCCCTGGCGTTGGGGTCTCGCTCTTTCAGGGAACGAACTGAAGTTCCACAGCAGGCGGCTGGGCCGTTGTCCCCGGGGTCACTCAGGGGGCGGGTGCCACACGGCAGGGAGGACATGTCAGTTCTGAGGGACCTTCCAAGGAGGGGCTTGTGGGAACGGCTTCTCACACGGGGCCACACCTTCCCTGACAGGCTGCCCTCCGCAGCCCCCGAGCCGGCCCCCACCCCCGCCCCAGGACCCTGGCTAACGCGGCACTTGCTGCTTTTCAGACGGCGTCTGCAGAGACCACTTCCCCTGGTGCTCGCTGGTGCCCCGGCACGGGATGTGCAGTCACCAGTTCTATGGGGAGCGCTGCTGCAAGACGTGCTCTGGCTCCAACCTGTGAGGCCCGGCCGCAGTGGGGGTGCTGGGCCTTCAGCCCGCGACAGCCGTGCGCCGGACATCGGAGCGCGGCCGGGGGAGAGCAGGCTGGGGGAAGAAGGGCTGCGTCTGGCCTTCTGATGGGACAGAGTGCGTGTGTGCGCACGTGCGTGTGTGGGTGTGTGCGTGCGCACGTGTGCACATCCTGGGCCCGAGGGCACGCCTGGACATGCACGCACACGCGTGTCCAGGGGAAGCGTGGAGGCGGGCAGGAGGCCCACGCCGCAGACCCAGGGTCTCATCACTGCGCTTCAGCTGAGTCAAGTCAGAAGCACAGAAGGAGCCAAGCTTGCCAACCGCTAAACACTGTGGCGCTTTGGAGAAAGAAGGAAAGGAAGCGTAAGTCCAGAAGATCTGCCGCTCAGTACGCCAGCCTCCCCCCAACCTCGAGGCCGCTGCCCCAGCTCTGAGCTAACCAGCGTCCCTCCGGAGAAGCCGTGGGCTGGGGCAGCTCCAGGCCAGCCTCCGCAGGCCCCCCCTCCTGTGCCAGCAGCCCAGCTTCTCTCTGCTGGGACAAGAGCCGGTGGCCCCTGGAAGGGGAGCCTGCCCTGGGGCGGGTGCTCCGGACTCCGTATCCCGACTGGAGACTTTGCCTCTGGGAACGGGAAACACGGAAGCCTGCTGTGGTGCTTGGTTCCCTTTTAGACTCACGCGCTGGAGGAGAGAACTTTGTATCCTCCGTCTTATCCTTCTCTGTGATTGACAAGCAGCCTTTCTATTCCAACCCGTTCCTTACGCTTTTCCCTGAAATGACAGAATTACAGGTTATGCCAGAGTCAGAGAGCGACCAGCTACGCCGCACCCCAGCTGTCTCGATGAGGGGCTGGCTGTCCTGCCCGGGCGGACATCCGCAGACATGGGGACCCTCAGAACCCCACGTTTCCTTTCCGTGCATTGTGCTGTTTTTGATTTTTTTTTTCTGTGAATTTTGATTGTTTTGTAAGAGCCCTTCAGAAAGAAGCCGCACACGGGACCCCAGCCCCCGACCCCCTGTGCAGTGTTGGGGCTGCTCTGCGCTGTCCTTCCTACCATGTGGCTCCATTCCGGATGGGCACCTGGATATTTATATTTGCTGAAGTTTTATAATAAATGTTATATTGTACCGCTTGCTTCTGACCTGCCCTGATTCCTCAAGTTTTGCTCCTGAGATCCGGGGGCTGGCGTGGAGGTGGGGAACTGGTCCAGGGACAGAGCTGGGGCCCTGAAATCCAGGAGAAAGTGCTGAAACCGGTCTGAAGACGAATGCCCCTAAATGAGGAGGCAACGGGGAAGACAACTGGTGACCAGGGATGGTGGTGGCCAGTGTGGGGGTTGGCAGGACGCTGGGGTTACCCATCCCGGGGACCAAGGTTTTTGCAACTTCCCCTGGAACCTGAGCGGGGACAGCCTCCCTGGGCAGTGCCACAGTTAATTCAAGGGCGACCCCTGACCCTGTGATTCCTGCTTTATTAGACAGGGTTCTTTACAAAAACAGAAGGAACAGGTATTCCATAGAGAGAGAAGGGAGCTTTATTTTAGGGATTTGGCTCACATGTTGGGGGGGGGGGGCTGGCAAATCCAAATTCTGCAGGGCAGAGGTCTGGAAAGAGGCAGGGTTTCTGTGTCGCAGTCTTGAGGCCAAATGCCTCCTTCTCAGGGAAACCTCAGTCTTCGTGCTCAAGGTCTTCAGCTGATTAGGCGAGGCCCACCCACATTATAGAGGATCATCTGCTTCATTCAAAGTCTACTGATTTGGCCTTAAATGTTAATCACATACAATCTATATCTTCATGGCAACATCGAGTCTAGTGCTTGACCAAACATGTGGGCACCATAGCTGAGGCACATCGCTGCGAGTCATCAAAAATCACACCACTCCCCTCGAGCTGGATTAAACCAGCCCTCACAGGGCGTCATGGAACGTCCCACTCACCCGAACTTCCCAGGCCTGCAGACACCGCAGCTGCTGATGCCACTCAGCAAACCTGCACCGCCTCCGCGAGCACACGGCCCCACCCCCAGGGGACAGAATCCTCATCCCGACTCACGGACAGGAAGCTGAGCCTGAACGTGGACGCCGTGCCTGCTGGTGTCACAGCCAGAGGAGGCTGAGCGGGGGGTCTGCCGGAATCAGGCAGCGGTTCGAACACACTAGGGTCTTGTTGATCCACTGAGCCAACGCGGCCCCTCCCCTAAACATCTGTCCTTGTAACAGATTGCCAGTAACCCTTCACTGCTGTTTCCGGTGACCCTCCACTGGACGCCTGCTGTCCGGCTGCGGGAAGGGGGCAAAACGGGCAGATATGGTTCTGCCATCGAGGACTCCATGTTCCATTGGAAGACAGCAAAGCGATGTACCACAGGGACAGAGACGAGCAGAGGAGGGGGTCATCGAGGGGAGAGGTAGGACAGGAGCTGGGCAGCCTTCCATCTGGCAGCTTATGCCCAGCACTTGGTCAGCCTTTTGCCCTGGGTGTGTCCCGCTCCGGGTCTGCCCCCCAGGCTGGGCTGGCATGAGCCCTGTAAGGGTGGGCGCACCCCGCTCTTGTGTCTGTGTCTGTCCCTGACCAGAACTTTCCTCCGCTCCCTGCTGCCAATGTGGGAGCCTCAAAATGGCCCAGGCTGTGTGTCCCTCGATGTTTACTTAGCATCACTGCAGGCCAAGCACAGAGATGGGTGCTGTGTGTGTGAAACCCCACGTGGCCCTCCGCCGTGGGGACGAGCGCTGGCTTCCCCTCACATGCAGCCTGGAACCCCCCCTTCATCCATGCCAGTCGTGGGACTTCTCTCTTCAGCACCACTGTCTTCAAGCCCCTGCAGCCTGGGTCAACGCACCTTCGTCTGCTGCTGGTGGCCCAGAGTCCCGGGAGCTCGGCAGAGGCAGGAGACACGGGCAGCGACAGGAATCTTCTACCCTGTGTCTGGAGCCCTGCTCTGCCCACCCCCCAGTGCCCTGCGAAAATCTGGCCCATGGAGACTCTCTCTCCTTAGGGGCGATGGAAGGTGGGATTTTTCCCAACAACCTGACTTGGTTTCTCCTGAAAATGTGTGTTCCTGATATCATCTCAGGACTTGGAACGGGAAGAATGCTCTAGGTATGAAGCTTCCAGGTCCCGGGGGGAGGAAGTCAGAATCCCCGCAGAGGCAGAGCCCCCAAAGCGACCCTGCGTAGGAAATGCCTGAATTCGAGGCATGAGTGGCTCCTCAGACCCCCCCACTCACTGTCTCCCTTTCTGGGGGCCACACTGGACGGAGTAAGGAAGAGCCAACCCGGGAACCACAGCTCACAGGGCCTCGCTCTGGGCCCCGAGGGTCTCGACCCCCCTGCTGAGGAGTCCCTGTATGATCCGCGCTGCCGTGGTACGGGGGCAAGAGCAGACGTGGGAAAGGATTGGGGTGACAGGAATCCGGGGTATGTGGTGACAAATCTGGGGAACGTTCCCCTGATGCTGTGCGGTCTGCTCTGGGGAGACTAGACCTCTTCTGTCCCAGCGGCTGTGGTGGCCTTTCTCCTTGCTTGTCTCCCAGCTCCCTGCAGAGGCCATGACCGAGCCACAATCTTCCTTCCCCGGCTTGTTTCTTGGGAGACCCCCAGATGCAGAATCACTTCAAGGGGTGACATCACCAAGCCCCGGGAGCCACACCACTTGGACCCGAAACAGCCCCCAGGAATTCCAGGCTGAGCCCAGCCGTGGGGAGGAGGAGCCCCCGCCGTATAAGCCAGGCACACAGTGGTCACGCGGTCTGTCTCCTCCATCCGTCCATCCAGCATCACCGGACTCTCCCGCACTCCTGGAGATGAAGACCCTCCAGCTCCCAGCTCAGCAGCCCAGCAATGAAGCTCCGCAGGGAGACTCTAGGCAGTGAAGGGCCCCTCCCCAGCACCTGAGAGCTGTGTCTGTGCTTTCCTGGGACGTCCCCTGCCCCCTCCCCAAACATTCTGCATGTCACTCATCTCTGCAGTGTGACAGCTGCAATGTGCGGTCACGAGGCTGTGCCTCCTGGGACTAGCAGGAGGCTTCCTCGAGTCTGCTCTTGTCCTGCAAAGGAGGCTGCCCTGCCCCCCGCCAGGCCCCCTCCGCAATCCCAGACCTGTCCCCCACCGCACTGGTGTTCTGTGCTTCTTCCTGGCTTGCTACCCACAACCTTCACAAATGCCAGACATCGGGCTCGATCCTCCAAAGGCAGAGCTCCTTGCCCCTTCGCCCACACGCAAGACTGGCGGGTCCTGTTCCCTGGGTCCGCTGTGCTGTGGGCTGGCTCACCAGGACGTGCAGATCTACTAGTTGCAAGTGTGGACCCTGACACAACAACTCCCTCTTGCCCCCAGCCCCCAGGCCCTGGTCACCACCAGTCTACTCAGAAAACAGATCTACTGTATGACCCTGCAATTCCCCAGTGGGTGTTTACCTAGAGGAAAACGGAAGCAGGATCTCGGAAAGACGGCCACGTGCCCATGTTCATTGCAGCATCATTCACAATAGCTAGGACATGCAAACAACCCGCATGCCCACGCATGGATGAATGCCGAAAGACGAGATGCTTTTATACAATGGAACACTACTCCGTCACAAGAAAGAAAGAAATCCTGCTATTTGCAACAATGTGGCTGGACCCAAAGAGAATTATGCTACTTAAGATGAGTCAGACAAAGACAAATGCTGTATGACCTCACTGATCCGTGGAATCTAAGAAAGCATAGCTCCCTTTTTAAAGCTGGTGGCAACCAGGAATGGTTTCCAACCCTTAGTCTGGGAGGGAGGGCCATCCTACAGCCTACAGCCTACAGCCGCTGAGCCCCTCCAGGCCACACAGACTCAGTCCCTCTGTCCTCGCTTTTCGGATGACAACTTTACATCTCAGGAGGGAGAGCAGCTATCAGAGAGACAGAAGAGAAAACACCCCACTCTGCAATGTTTGCAGAACCCTTTACAAGGAAATGTTGTAGCAAGAGACTGGGATGGATGGCCACATAGAAAGCAGCCTGAGATAGAATAGTGTTAATTTCAGTATAAAAACTATAGTTGAAACATGAAAAATAATCGCCGTTTTCTACATGTATTTTTTACTCATAGACTTTAAAGAGCATCATGACAGGCTCTCATTTCCTCTGCCAGATCCCAAAACTGACTACGACACACACAAATTCACCATCCCCTTCCCCCACAGAGGGTCCTGCCCTGATGTGCTGGGTAGTGAAACTCACCTTCAGCAGGGCGGACGTTCAGATGCTTGAACACCAGCTCCTCTGGGCATGGCAGCCTGGCGCTTGGTGGGCCAGTGAGACAATGGTTCTGGAACACTGTGGGTCAGCACCAACAGCCTTAGCCGGGCCACAGCAGGCGGGCTGGTCACGGAGGGCCAGGGCTCAGCCCACCAGGATGGTTTTCTGTCTTGGGTCAGCATTGCAAGCTCTTTCCCTCTGTCTCTGTGATCGTGCCCCTGCCCCTGGGTGGAGACCCCTGGCTTACCGCCACGGAGAATGAAGCCTGCGGGCTGCAGCAGGGGCGGTGGGCCACACCTGCCCAGTTGCCACTGCTTTCCAGTGAGCAGAATCATAGGATGAAGCAGAGGTGTCTGCAGAGGCGACTCCTGGCCCCAGAACCCAAACCCAGCTTTGCAGGGCCACCTAGATGAGACAACAGGTGCTGGGTGAGGGGCTGGGTCACAGACTTCTGTTTAATTTCCACATGCGGGTCCCCCCATACAAACCCAGTACATAAGGGATAGACGGGCTTTTGAAGTGAGTTTTTTATACCAGTTAATTTTTATTTGATTTTTTTTTTCAACTCAGAAGTATCAAAGGCTTTTGCTGACACTTCAGCAAGTCCTATTTGCTGATTTCCGGAAGGAAACAAGAGCCCAGAAGGTGAGAGAGGGCGGGAATGATGTGCAAGCCCGGGCAGCAGGGCGAGGCCGGTGAGTCTCCCCTGCACACTCCGCACACGACTTCTCTGAAACTGCTTTCCTTCTCCTCCAGGTGAGAAAATGGCTTTCCCTGACATCCTGACCAGGTGCGCGGCGCTGCCAGAAGGGACGGCCACAGGACCCCGGCCTTCAGTGTCCACGTCCCTGCACTCGCCCCAGGCTAGATGCTAATGCCAGTCCGGCACCTGAACCCCTCATCCGGGCCCAGACTCCTCTGCAGAGCCTCAGTTAGCACCCTGCAGGAGTCGGAGGTGCCGAAAAGACCCGGGGGGGCGTGTCCCCCACCATTCATGCCTCCGTTAATTCAACGTCAGCCCCGCACGACCGCTGTATCCGTCAGCCTGGCGGCGGAATGACAACCCTGAGCTTTCAGGGCCTCACAACACCGGTTTACCCCTGGATCCCACTGCACGTTGGCTGCACACCGTCTGTGGGTGTGTCCTGGAGGGACAACAGCCTCGTCCGGGGGCATGCTGTCCTTAGGGCAGAGGGAAACCAATCAAAAGCCACCAGAAGTGGCAGCAGCCTCTGACTGCTTCTTCCCAGGACAACCACGGCACCCTTGTGCTCACGCCCCACTGTCCACATGGAGCGAGCCTCATGGGTTCTGTGACTTGGGCAGGGACGCCTTGCATGGCCCAGGACAGCTGTGGGGTGGTCCCCGTGCTCAGTGAGAAGGAAGTGAGTAATTCGGAACAGCCACACCTCCTCACACCTGCTGTGTGCCAGGCCCAGGGCTCGTTCCTGCGTCCTGAACAGCATAGGACCCCTTCCCTCAAGGCCCCCCATTGTGGCCTGGGACAAGTCATTTCCCCGCTCTTGCTGTCGGCCTCATTACCCATCAAAAAAGTACTTAGATTTTTCAGGTTTCTCAGAAATTCTAAGATACTGGCCTTTCCCCTTCACTTATGATTGAACTAATCCTTTATCGGAGGTCATGAATCAGCCCCAAGAACAGGATCTTAGCCCATGTCATCTGGCTGGAAGGGAAGGAGATCCTCCTGCCCTGCATTAAAAGACAGAAAAGAGGGCCCTGGGGAGTTTATAAGGATCATTTTGGCTATGCCTATTGAAATCCTTACACCTACACCCAGACACTCATAGGCTAGGCAGTGAGTACAGCAGAACTCACCCACAATTCTGAGAGGCCGGGCAGTGAGTCCGGAGCCAGGTGGCCAGGGCCACCAGCCTGCCTGCAAGGGGGAGACCAAAGGCAGGACTGAGGGCCTTCGTGTCGGGGGTCTCCGACAGGAGCTGCACCCAGGCCCACGTGCCTGCCAGACTCACCCTACAGCCCCCGGCTCCCTCCCACGGTCGCTGGCCTGGACAGAGACTCCCGGGGCTCCTGCCTCAGTCAGCATCCCGCCCGTGACTCACAGTGACGGAGAGTTCTTGTGAACTCTGGGGTTTGGATGTCTGGCTTGGGAAGCTGACTCCCCAGCTGGGGTCTGGAAACCCCCGAGGGTTTCTGGTGAGTTTGCAAATTGTGAGAGCTTTCATCTGAAGTCTGGACAGAGACTCCACAGCACCTGGGTGTCCTGTGGCTAAGAGGCGAGAGGGTGCGGAGCCCTGGCAGGAGCTCAGGCCCCAGCGAGCCCCCCGGGGGGGGCCTGCCTGCAGCGGGAGGGGCCGGGGACCATGAGCCTGCCTGCCTTGCCTGCACTTCTGGTAGTCACCTGTGTTCGGGGCCCGAGCAGAGCACGCCAGTGTCCCCTGGAAAATCAGGTGCAAAACTATCTCCATCGGTGTGCACACCACGTTGGTCTCCGTGATCGGCCTGACGCGGCTCAGCCTCTGGCTCCTGCCACACAGGCTGTGCACCCCCCAGGGCCCTCGGCCCCGTGTCTCCTTCAAGTGGGAAACCAGGCCTTCCTGCCCGTCTCTGGAGGTTGCAGAGCTGCCCGCCCTGGAGGACGCCTCCTACGAACGCGGACAGGGTCTTGTAGGTCTGTTTGTGTTCTGCAGCTGGGGCACACCTACATACCCCAGTATTCTGCTTGGGCTCATGCCTGAGGGGAAACGGACCAAATATTTGTTCAGCTTTGACTCGCTCTCATTTTTGAGTGAGCTCAGTGGCTCTGGAATGTGCTGTACTTCGTCGTTCCTCTGTGCCCTTCGAGACTACTCCCGGACCCTGGACACCCGGAAGCCGTCTCCACCAGCACACGGCACACTAGGGACCGAATCGTGCCCCTCCAGATTCATAGGTTAAAGCCCTAACCCCCTTGTGGAGATGGGGTCCCTGGGGAGGGAATTAAGGTGAAATGAGGTCATAGACGAAAGCTTCATCCCACAGGACTGATGATGTCCTCGTCAGGAGAGGACGAGAAGCACAGGACCCGGGCAGATTCTTCCTCCTGCGTTTGGGGCAGGACCCTGAGTGGTGCCCCGGTAGGAGCTGAGGCCAGGTTCCCCTCACCACCCCCTCACCGTGGCCCTCACTGCCTGCCCCTCTGTCTTGGGATCTTTGAGCAGCGCAGACGCAGTAGCTGGGAGAGAGTGGGGCGGGCATGCTTTCCTGCCACTGGGCGACTTCTGAGCACTGGGGGCTGAGTTACTGGGGACTGAGAGAATGATGGATCCGGTCCCTGCCAAATTAGGAAGAACAGGAGGAAGGAAGGAAGGAAGGGAGGGTGGGAGGGAAGGAGGAAGGAAGAGAGTGAGGGAAGACGGAAACACCAGATATTTCTCTCTCTCTCTCTCTCTCTCTCTCTCTCTCTCTCTCTCACACACACACACACACACACACACACACACACACACGACTTGTACCCGTCCAGGTGAGGAGAAGAGTGGACATTGTAAGATCTGCAAGGAACCAACCAAGTTTTTTTCCATTCTCTTTTGTTAATCTCAAAAATAGATGCGAGAGAATGGTCTTGTTCTTTCTTCCATTGTTTAGAACGGGTGCTACATGGTCACCTCTGCCTTGAAGCAGCTCCTGGCAAATTTAAATGAAGGAAGGAGTGATAGTAGGAAAGAAGAAGAAAAAAAAATTGTATGCTCTCATTCTCTAAAGAAACTTTCTCTAAAGAAAGTAGGTGTTGAGGTTCCGGGCATAACCATTCGTTACTGGAAGGTCCATCCAGACAGATGATCATACACAGACAATCTGAAAGCAAACACACAGTTATTTTGGTTTTGCTACTTGTCTTTTTTTTTTTTTTTAAGATTGCATATTATTCCTTCCTTCCTTTGAGAGACAGAGAGAGAGAGAGAGCATTAGCAAGCAAGGGGACAGGCAGAGAGAGGGAAAAGCAGACTTCATGCTGAGTGTAGAGCCCGACACGGGGCTCGATCTCATGACTCCGAGATCACGGCCTGAGCTGAAGTCACAAGTCGGACATTCAACTGCCTGAGCCCCCCAGGGGCCCCTTGGTTTTGCTATTATCTTAACCTAGGGGACCACATGTCAAGATTGCCTGTGACAGGTAGCATCTTTGTTCAATTTGAACAAAAAGGAAGATGGTAACTAAACGGGGAGGATGATGTCAGCATCATGGCTTCTCTCGTGCAGCTCACAGCAGGAGAGAGTTCCTGAGGCGGTGTCGTTACTGTTCACATTCATCACCCTCTTCCGAATGCACACGGAGGTCAACAGCCCCACTGGCCCATGGCATGGGGACATTACATCCTGGGTTTTCTGATGAGTCCCAATCTCAGAGAGGGTTTCACCTGTCAACTATTTTTCTATGCTCGTAGCTCTCTCAGCTCAGGGAAGAAGTATTTTTTGAAAAACCAGAGGATTGAGATGCAGATATTAGGAACGAGGGTAAGAAGACTGTGTACGAAAATGTCACCATTTGTGTTTGGTTGGTCATGGGTTGAAATTGCCTCAGTGTATGAGTCCATCCTAGGGCTGCCACATGCACATATCAGTGACCTGGTGGGTTTTGAGGTCTTTGAAGAGAATGAGATCCTTCTTAGGCTCTGAGTTAGACAGATGATCTCTCTAAAATGTCCCCTAAATAATTTTTAAACTGTTGTCCAAGTTTTCACCATGGTGATTTTGGAACTTGAACTCACCTGAAAATTGTTTGCCTGTTTCAAATCCAACTGAGTCAAAGGTGTAGAAAAACCACAACCCCCATTCTGGTTCTATGTGGCTCCTTCTGGAAGATTCTAGGCCACCTCCTTTGCTCAGCCAAGTCCTCTGTGCTCTGCCTTCTGTGAACAGCCTGGCCCCATCGGCAGGCTCCCTGCGTGTCCTCATCCTTGGACTCTTACTCCAGGAGCTTCTTCTCGGCTGACCCTGCCTGAGTATGTCCGGGTTGCCGTCCCAGAACACCACAGATTGGAGCCCACGACCCATGTTGCTGAGAGCTCTCCCGCTGGCCTGCAGACGGACTCCTCCTTGCCGGGCCCTCCCAGGGTGGAGAGAGGGCTCTGGTTTTAGGGCATCAGTCCCACCTCGGGGCCCCACCCTCAGGATCTCATTTTCCCCTGATCACCTCCCAAAGGCCCTGCCTCCGGTGCCATTTCATTAAGGACTAGAACTTTACCGTGAGAATTTGGGGGGTACAGCATTCAGTCCACAGCAGCCCCTGGGACCATCTCCCCTCTGTGTCCCAGCAGAACCACGGTTCCTGCCCAGGTGTGAGCACAGGGCCTCTGCCCCGCCCCTCCCAGCTCCCCACTGGCCCCACACCTTGACCACCCCTTTCTCCCACTCTAGCCACTCTGTGGTGCGTCCAAGCCCCCCCCCCAACACACTCCCTCCCTCCCCTTCTTACTAGAACACTCTAGCCTTCAGCCAGGATATCCTGAGATGGGCTCAGGCTGACCTCAGAAGCACACGGGTTCAACAGAGGAAGTGGTTTTAGTGCGGACTGAACCCCCTGGGTCAGTAAAGGCATTCTTGGCCAAAACAAAAGGGCATAAACTGTCTTCCTGCCTTCCACAACTATCATGAATGGGCAAGAAAAGTCGAGACTGGAAGAACAAAGCTGTTTTCCGAATAGATCCGGACTTTCTGGCAAGCTGGTTTGGTGGAGGAGGGGATTATTCTCCAGCTAGGAAATGGGTCTGTCTGAATCATATTTCTCTATCAGTGAAATAGCAAATATAAAAGTGGCTAACACATACCGAGTATTTAATAAGATTTCGTGAAAATAAGTGGAATTTCCCAAGTTACAGATGTGTGCACATGCAGTCACGGAAGGAGAAGGGACCAGGGAAGGTGTGGGCCAGGGAGGCCAGGCACTGGATCTGGCTCCCTCCTGTAAGGCAGACACAGGACAAACCTGAAATGGTTTGTAGCTGGGAAGCCCTATAGAGTGTGGGGCCTGGCTCTGAGAGTGGTCACTGCTCAGCGGTGATGACTTACCCCTCTGAAAACTCATCTTTTTTCTACACATCTCAGATCTCCTGAAGTCACCTCACAGTTGCTGTCTCCTGACAGAGGAAAACACAATTAACCTCTGAAGGTACCTTCTGTTTCTCCTCCTCAGCTCTAACGTGTTACCGACCTAGGCTCAACGAGTAGCCGGCATGGCCAGGAGACACCAGGGAAGCACCTTCTTAACATGGAACTCTAAGTAAAGAGAACCTGCTTTCCTGGCATTTTGTCTTAGCTGCTGTGTTACAGGAACCCCGACTCCAGGGGCCAGGGAATGTGGCCTCATTCCTCGTTCTCTCTGCTTTCCTCTTTCAGCTGATTCCTACCCATCCTGAGACACTGAGACGATCAAATATCCAGGAACACCATGAGGTGAGACAAGGTTGCCCCCAGAATCACAAAGGCTAAAAATATCAGACACTGAGTAAGCTCAAAGATCCTTTCCTTCAACCCAGTTCATCAGTAACCGTCTGGGCTCCCGCTGTGTGTACCACATGGGCTATCGCTTGAAGAACTAGTGTAAGTGTGTGGTCCACTACCCCGTCCAGAGCCTCTTTCCAGTTATTGTGGAAATCAGTCTCACAGGTGTGAAGCAGTGAGCATCTCACATGGGAGCATATATGAATAAAATGGTGGTGTGGGCTTGGGTTTGGGGGAGGGTGGGACGAGGGCTCCTCGGCACATGGGGTGGAACATGCCAGGTTCTGGCGGCAAAGGACAAAGACTTTCCAGGTTGCTGCCCCAAGAGAAGCAAAAGGAACTCAATGTCAGAAGTGCGTGGAACTGTGTGAATCGCGTGGTCAGGCTTCATGCACGACTGGAACTGAGGAGGAGAGGCCGGGTGGGAAGGGCACCTCTCTCGCCAGTCCTGTGTGGCTGGAGACAGGACTGGAAGCAGCTTGAGGAGGAGCTGAGACACCTTCAGTCACTGAGCCAGGCTGGTGGGTCAGGAAGCTGAGTCATGTGACGTGAGATGGACAGGGAGAGTAAATCCAGGGGTCCCTCCTCAGTGACGTGACAAAGGTCTGAGGAAGGAATGATCACCAGCAAGAGAGCTAAGGAGTAAGTTTCTGGAAGTAGAGAACCCACTGGGGACATGATGAACTTACTGAGCACCTGGGAAAATGCTGCCCAAGGAGCGACCCCTCATCACAGAGGACTGAGGGCCTCGCTGGACGGATGGAAGCGTGACACCTTTTCTCCAGGAACCCTAATTTTCCTGTGTTGAGTAAATGACATGGTTTCTCAGCAAGCATTAAATGAAATTTCCAGGTTTTGGGTTTTTTTTTTTCTAAACTGCTGATGAGGTATCCTTGAGGAGGGAGCGTTTCCCCAAGTAGGCACCCCTACATTCTAGGAGGATAATTCTGACCCACCCATTGTGGAACCATGAGCACCCTTATCCCACAGAATGCTAGTGATGCCAGCCATCAGCTGTGACAAACAAGGACACACCATGCACTCCCAGGGCCCTCAGAAGGTGGGGATGTTTCCCCAGGGAGAGTCCCCACCAGCTCATGCTAAGTGATCTTTTCTGACATAAGTTTGGCCTAAGCTCGGGTGCTTTCCAGCCCAAGTGGCTTAGCTGGCATCTTTTCTGAGGCAAACATGAGAGGAGAACAGGAATATAAATAAGTAATTACCCTTCAGTAATGAAAGCACATAAAACATTGCATCTAGAAGCTGCTGGGTGTACAGAGAAGGCCTGGGAGGGCTTCATCCTGACAGGGGAGATGGGAATTGAGTCCCAAAGAGGAGACCAGAGCATGGGGAGTGGTGCAACATGCAGGAAGGCAAGGGGTCGTGGAACATGTGTTCACTTACTGTGGACACGCAAGAATGCTTAAACACTCAACAGTTATACCCATTCTCAGATCACTTTGAACATGACAATGAAAATTAATGATAATTTTAAGAGATACTGTTCAGTGACAACCACCCGGAAATGACTCTAATGGGACTCTGAAATTAGGAAAAAAAAAAAAAGTCAGATAATAGATTTCAGGGTTTTTTTATAGTAAAATTTCAACCAAGACAATTCAATAGGGAAAAGATAGTCTTCTCAAGAAATGGTTCTGGGATAAGTGGATACCCATATATGAAAGAGTGAAGCTGGACCCCTACCTCACACCACACACACACACAAAAAAACACCTCAAAGTGGATAAAACACCTAAAGAAAGGAGCTAAAACTACAAAACTGTTAGATGTTAAGCTGCATGATCTTGGTTTGGGGGTTAGTCTCTTGGATACGGCACAACAAGCACAAGCAATCAAAGGAAAAAATAGACAGATTGGATGTCATCAAAATGATAAACATTCATATCAAAGAACACTGTCAAAGTGAAAAGACAAGCCAACAAATGGGAGAAAATATTGTCAATCCATATACTGATACTGGCCTAATATTCAGAAACTATCAAGAACTCTTAACTAGTTAACAATAAAAACACAAATTAGCCAAGTTAAAAATTGGCAAAGGATTTGAATATAACCCAAAGAAAGTATAAAAATGGCCAATAAGCACATAAAAATATTAATCATCAGTAGTCTTTTGGGAAATGAACATTAACACTGCAATGAGATAGTACTTCACAGTTTCTAGGTTGGCTCTGATCACACACACACACACAGACACACACACACACACACACACACGTGTTGGTGAGGGTGTGGAGAAGTTAGTACACTTGCTGGTGGGATTGTCAAGTGTTGCAACCGGTGTGAAAACAGTTTGGAGGTTCTTCAACAGATTAAACATAGAATTATCATAGAATCCAGGAACTCCACCTCTAGGTAGATACCCAAGAGATTAAAAACTTGGTCACACAGAAATGTGTACACCAATTCTGGCAGCGTTGTTCATGATAGCCAAGTCCAGCCTGGAGGGTCACCTACACAACAGACTTTGTGAGAATCAGTGATAGTTCTCTCTCCTCTTGGAAGCTTCTATTAAGAGGCTAATAATCATAACTCTTTTAAGAAATCAAGGAAGCCCCAGTTTTGTCAGGAGCCCACCCAGCACCACCTGCCTTGGCCTCTGGTCACCACGTTCGAGGCTGCCCTGGTGAGCTGGGTTCTGCCCCTCTGCCTCCACCCCCGAGATTCCGGTTGTTGTGATTCCCCCTTGGCGTGGATCTCAGCAGCAGAACAAGGTCTCACACAGCCCAGGGTGGCATGGTGCACCCATAGTCCCTCTTTGATTTGGCAAACCCAGGACCTGAAGAAACTGATCCAGATTTCCCCTCCCCCGGGATACCTCTATCCGTCACTACCCAGAGTCGAGTTTAGAACTCAAAGGCAAACCTACTAACTTGTGGATTTCCTTTCTTCTCAAAGATATTAAACCATATCTAGTCCAGGCCTCCTTTTGTTTTAATGACTGTATTTTATGATCTATCCCAAATTTAGAGACTTAATGTCCAAATTCATGAAACAGATTTCATTCTGCCTCTTTGATCTGTACTCATACAATTTGCAGTGGAGTTGATGAGGCTTGGCAGCTTCATTGTGGGGCCTCCCTCGCTCCTAAAGATTGGAGGCCAGAAGAAAAAAGCATGGGTCTCCAGAGAGCCAGATCCTTGGCCAGGGAGGGGAGGATCTCAAAGCAAATAACTGAGGAAAGCCATTCATTGAGCAATCCCTTTATGGAAAATTTATTTGGATGTGGCTTTGCAAGGAGATTGTAATTAGGGATGGGGGGTCCTAGGAAAGCTAAACTTGAACACCAGTTCAAGTTCAATTCCTGCCCCACTGGGATCTGATGGGCCTCCCTGTTTGTGGAAGCCTCCATAC
Source organism: Martes martes (assembly GCF_963455335.1). NCBI lineage: Eukaryota > Metazoa > Chordata > Mammalia > Carnivora > Mustelidae > Martes > Martes martes. Next base: position 161,956,795 of record NC_137892.1, on the reverse strand, counting down.
GCTGTTTCCTCTTCGCATTACTCATCATTCTACTATCGCTCAACTGTTCCTCACACCCCCAGATGGCTAACAGAGCACGCACACCTCTCTTTTTCTCGTAATGGCTTCTGACGGATTTATCTTCAAGTACCTGAGGGACTGGTTGCAGATGGGACTGTGTAGTCTGGGCCGCTTCCCCGGGAATCTTTCCTGTGACCTGTGTGGGGGTTCCTCAGACCCAAATGCCCTCAGTGCTCGTGGACATCTTTGTCCTGGACCAGCATACTGAGCCCTTCAAACTGACCAGGGAGTTGATTTTGAGGAAAGCTAGCTATTCCGCAGAACTGAAACCTGAATTTGACATCTCAGAGCAACTCCAGGAATGAACAGACCACTGAATCACTCTGCAACCAAGGACCCCATTAGGGAAAGGAATGGCACAGCCACCCAGACACGTGCCCACAGTACTTGGCTTCACAAGAGGAGCCAATCATGACCTACTAATGGAAGTGATCTGTAACATGGAAGGGCACAGGGTTCCCTTCCTGATTGAAACTCCCCTGCTTGCTACCCCATTGGTCAGAGGCCGGGACTGAGCATTAGTGGGTCCAGGACCCTATCCTGGGTCTGGATCCAGAGCTCACAGCCATGTCTCAGACTTCAACCTACCCCTCTGACCCTGTCTCACTGAATTACTCATTATCCAGCTGAGCCACATACCTCCACCATCACCCATGATAGCCCCCAAAACGTTCATATATTGTTTGGCTAAAATGTTTGGTAATCCAAAGCTCTGGTCTTTAAACAAAGCTCCCACTGTCTTTTTTACAGAAAACTTATGCATGCACTATGCCTTTTTATTCTTTGATTTTTTAAAAAATTAAAACATAAATCACATACAATAAAATTCATGCCTTTGAAGAGTACTGTTCGGTAGTTTTTAGTCTACTCACAAACCCATGCAACCAGTACCACCCCCTATGTCCAGAACATTTCCACCATCTCAGAAAGAAACTCTGTGCTGTCTTCAGGTGCTCAGTCCCTGGCAACCCCAGTTTACCTTCTGTCTTTATGACTGTGGCTGCTCTGGACTTTTCGTTCTGAAGGAATGGCACAGCGGATGGCCCTGCGGCTGGCTTCCTTTGCCGAGCGAGCATGCTCTCTGCTTTCATCCATGTTGTGGCCATCCATGCGTCAGTCCCTGTTACTGTGGGTAACAGAAGTTCTACATTCTGTGGATCCATTCTTCAGCAGGTGGATATGAGGGTGGTTTCTGCCTTTTTGTTTGTTAAACGATTGTGCACATGTTTTTGTATGGACTGATGTTTTGTTTTCTCTTGGATGTTTACCTAGGGCAAGAGTTAGCAGGCTGCTATGGTGATTCCCTGTTTAACATTTTGAGGAGCTGCCACACTGATTCCCAAAGAAGCTGCACCATCTTGTGTGTCCAGCAGCGAGGTGGGAGGGGTCCACTGCCTCGGTGTCTTCTTTATTGTTGTGTTTGTGTGTCCTTATGTGTTGTTGATGGAGGGACAAATCTCTTATCAGGTATGTGATCTGCAAATATGTTCTCCTACTCTGTGAGTTATCTTATCACGTTCTTGAGTGTTTTTCTTGAGAACAAGTTACTTTTGGTAAAGTCTAATGTATCTATTTACTTTATTGTTTTTGCTTTTGGTATCGTATCTTTAAAATGGAGGTCTCATCCAAGGTCATAGAGATTTACGTCTGTATTTTCTTCTAAGGGTTTAATCCTTTTTTTTGGTTTTTGATGAGTCCAGTGTTGATCTACACTTTTCAAGGAGTACCAATATGTGGGGGTTGGGGGTAAGCATTACAGAGGAAATGAGTCGTTCATTTTATTGTTTTCTAAGTAACCCTAAGAGATTATCGCCTGACACGATAGAGAAGACCAGTACTTAAGACAACACGGCCATGGTTTCACCATGTATTTTGGGGAGACTCCCACTCGCTCCTCCAGTATCTGGTCCTGACACACCACGAAGGTTCTCACCGTTTGCATTTTTTGTGTGACTTGGTTGAACCAGTTCACGGCCAGGCAGGTGGAAGCCTCAGCTTTTTGATCGATGACATCTGTCTTTCTCTGGCCAAGATTCTGCAGATGAACGTCCTACTTGTCACCCTTTCCAGCAACATCACCTGCTGCTGCTGAGTCCCCTGCAACATGGCCCTAGTGACTGGCCCCTGTCCAGTCTCTGGACTGGGACATCCAGGGTGTGCTTCTCAGGGTCAAAGCAGATTGTAGCCATCGTTTCTATGCTGCATATTACGCTATGAACTTGAAACCTCTTAGGAGGATGAATCAATCTTTTCTCAGGGCCTCCTGAAATCGCTCCATCCACACCTCGGCCTCTCAAGTCCCCTTCTTCCAAATAGAAGCTGCACGAATCATCCTGGGAACAAAAGGTCCAGGCCTGGCTGCAGACCGCACGCCTTTTCCAGCTGCTTGAACACGCGTTCGACGTCCTAGGCCTTCAGCCCACAGTGCATAGTCTTGGCCTGCGCTCCCCTCTCTCCCTGACACAGAGCCCAGCTGAGTTCCACAAAATGGCCTCCCCAAACCCTTCCCTCTTCTCCATCTGTGGAAGGGGGAAGGCTGCCACTCAACGCCCACCCCAGGCCTTTGGGGCTCATAAGGATTGCCTACATATTCAGGAAGTTAAGAAAAAATAGAACAAAAGACCATTCAACCCACACATCCTGCCCTGGAAAAACCCAAGCATTGTTCTTTCCAGGACAATATCCTTCATGCCCCAAATTTTCACAGATTTTATCACATGTGCCCCTGGAGGCAGGGGTTTCTCATGAATACAGAGTGATTCCTGGAGTGTGTGTGGGTTGGTTTTCTGTTGCTGTCCTGGGAGGAGGGGGACAGTTCAATCCAAATTCCAACATCTTCACACTCTGCCTCTCCTCCATCCATCCTCCCCAACTTTCTTACTAACTTTTGAGAGGAAAGAGAAGGAGCTAATTTTAAACACAGACACACCCCCACACAGTGGTAACAGCATCTCAAATACACTCCGTCATGAGATCAGACACATAACCCTGACACCTGTTAGTCTGCAATCACTGCACCTCTCAGCATGGTTATTTAATGTCAGAGGACACTCCTACCATACACCCTTCCCTACCCGGATGCTTCCTTCTGGCTTGCATTCTCAGGCTTCGCTCCGGAGCCTTGGATCACAACAGACCCACCACTCCCTGCGTGCTCGTGTTTGTCCAAATTCGCCACACTCGGACTGGAATTATGGCCAAAATCAATCAAATAATTTAAACGTGAAATGCACTAAGTGAGCTTTGGCTAAGATAGGTAGTAATCACAAGGTCTGCTCAGAATATGTGAGGATAAGATGGCAAAAATCTCTAAACATCTGAAGAAAAAGTGTTTCTGGTCCCTTTGGGGAAAAAAGAACTAACAGAACTTATCATGAAAATATTCTTCTCTGGTTTGGAAACAGTCTTTATTTTGAGTTGATACTTAGGACACATACCTTATCAGGGCATATTAAATTACTAATAATGTGTATTAATAACTGAACTCTAACTATAAACCAGGCAAGATGCCAGGTGTTTATGAACAGGGATCCAAAATGTATAAAATACTACTAGCGTCCTAATTCGTAACACAATAATATATACACATGTAATTTATATTCGAAGAGGTAAAAGAAAGTGTGTGGGCACGTGTGGGTGTGTATGTGTGTGTTCCTGTGTATACATTTATGTGTGTGTGAGTGTGTGTGCGTATGTGTACATGTGTGAATGAATGTCTCTGGTGTTGTGCGTGTGTGCATGTGTGAGTGTATTATGCACAGCGGTGTGAGTGTGTGGCTATTTTGCATGGTGTATATCTGTGTGCATATGTGTGTGTGTATGCTTGTGCAAGTATATTGGGTGTGTAGTGTGTGTGAGTGTGCAACGCATAATAAATGAAAGATGCTGAGGGCTTATGTCTGGAGGCATGGTAATGGTGAACAGGAATCGCTATGGTTTAGGCTGATACTCCCGTGTAGCTTAAGTCTTTCCCAGCAAAAACGATCCCCATATCACATATATAGCTTTTTAAAAAGAGGAATCTCAGAATGAATGGCCAGCAGCCCCAGTAAGCAGCGTCTGTCAGAGCTGACCCCAGAGGGAGGGAGCAGGAGAAACCAGGTGCAGGGTGGGGAGCAGGGGGACGGGGAAGGGGGCCTGGGGTCTCAGTGTCATGGTCCTCACCCCCTCATGGGCTCCGCCTTCCACGCCTTCCCCCAGGGAACATGCTGCTTACCACCACCACCTTGCCGGGCTTCTCAGCCCTCAGGGGTCCTTGCCCACCTGCCCAGAGGCAGCCTGATGGAGTTCGCCTTAGTAAATTAGAGAGGCCACCCTCCAGGCATCTGAGGGCACCTTTGAGCTCTCTGCTGCTCAAGCGCTTCTCAGAAGCTCAACCAACAAAAGCCATATTTAGGGAAGATTTCCTCCTGGAGGTTGGTCCACGTCCTAGGCTCTCCTCACGTCCTACGCACACACATACACACGCAAAGGTACACACACATACACAAACTGATGCACTCCCAACACACACAAGAATACACACGCATACACAATTAAATGTCTCCCCGGCACATATACACACACACATGCGCCCCGACACACATGCAACACACACACATACAAATATACACACATACACACAGACAGACACATACACACATACACACATACACACACAAGTTGTACATTTAGAAAATGTGAATTACTGGCTTGGTATAAATTATTTGACTTCGTAAAGAGCAATTTAATTTATTTAAAGTTAAAATCGACCATTGTGTTTGGGAAGAACCTGGGTTTTGTGGCAGGATCTTAAAAGGGAGAGTGCATAGAAGACACCCCTCTTCCTCTATCTGTAGGTGACTGAGAACCAAGGAGTCTAAGAGGTTCCTCCAGGGTTCCAGCAAGTGGAATGGCAAAGCAGGCTGGACGCCTACCGTCCTGCGTCTCCATCCATGGTTCCAGAGAGCAACCCCTGTCTTCCTTGCCAGATGCTTTGTCTGTCCCTCCTGTAAAGTGTTACGGACTCCAATTCTCGTCTAAAGTTTATGGACAGCTAAGCGATCTAAAGATCTACCAAGAGCCTCCTAGAAGAGAAGAGCTCATAATTTGGAGGTAATTTGGGGCACAGGCTCCAGAATCAAGGAACCTTCCCATCGGCCGCCCCTGAGAGCTGACTCTCTTGTGTTGATGGTCCCTTATTCACAGATCTGCACATGTGCCCCCCGGAGCCGACTTAGTGGGCTCGCTTGCAGCCCCAGGCCTTCGAAAGGGCAGCTGGAAAAGAACCGACTATAAGACGATTAGAAGGGAAGCATCGTACAGGACTGGTCTGGCCTCAGTAGGAGAACATCAGAGAACATCAGACAGAGAGCAGGGGAACGAGAAACACGTGGAGTCTCTCCTGGACCTACTGGGTGCCTTGAGGGGGGTGAGCTCTAGCGTTTGGGGGGAGGGCAACAGATGAGTGGACGACAGGATGAGGAGAAGGAAATGCTACCGGACTCCCGTGCACCCAAGAACAAGAGTCTTTGAGGTTTCCCGGCATGTCCAAGGAATAATCCATTTTTCCCAAGCTTTACTTGACGGCGGCCTTTTGAGTTTCCAGGGGAAGTACTGCCCGAGTCACGGTGCCAGAGCAGCCGCAGCTGTCTTCAAGGCTTTGTTGGTTTTCTTTTTTTTTCTATTTGTGCCCATGATTCAGTTCCCTGATCTTGTAAACTTTCTCAGGCACTTTGTTCTGAGATCCTAGCGACAAGCTATGGCAATTGTCAAGATGACTGATAAATGGACTCCCCGTGCTGACACGGTATTTATAAATCAGCACTAAATATCTCTGTCTGGGCTATAAACGTCTTAGGTCTCTTTCATCCCGCTGAGGAGTAATGTAAATATTATCTGTGTGCTTGTCTGACCTCCCCTCCGTTCTGCTGGTTGCAGGTTGCCGGCGGCAGGGGCGGGGGGCCGGGGCAGGCAACGGAGCCATGAACGCCTGGGCCGCCATTCTTCTCTGTGACCCATGCGGCACGTTCAGACTCATCTCGCATGGGGCCCCAGGGAGATCTTTCACCCTGGATGGAGAGCTGCCGTTCTCCTGGGGATTATGCCCCTCCCACTCCAACAGACCAGTGGAGGAGGGCGCACGGTGCAGAGCTCCCGGGGAGGGTGGGCAATGGGACCACATGCTTCTGGCCACACACTCGCAGATCATCCCTTCATGCTGCCCATTTCTCTCCTTTGTCTCCAAATGGAATCACTGACTAGTTACCTTTTCCTACAGAACTGACCTGCTTTTCTCCCCAAAGCAATTCAGATTCCTTTCCTTCCTAGGATCAGGGCAACCCAACCAGCAGGGCCACCTGTCTCAGAACAGAGGCTACCGGAGGGTCCTGGGGCCACTTCCTGCCCGTAGCCATTTCCCCTTGTCTCTGCCATTCTAGGGAAGGAGGGTGGGACCTCCAGGGACACTTTCCAAGTGTGGACTTTAACTCAAGAGCTAGGCTCACCCTTGCACAACCTGGTGGCCTGGTCAGGGGGATGCTCTTTGTCTGTGAAGATCCCCCCCAAGCCTGGATACCACATCATGAGAAAGGAAGGGGTTCTCCATGCAAAAATCAGCTCATTGCGTGGCAGAAGCAGAAAGTAAATGCTGAAGACAGAGGAGGCACCAACAAAGGGCTCACACTTCCACCGTCACAAATCTACCAATCCGTACTTCTGGGAAAGCGATGATGTGAACGTCCCCCCATAGAATCTTCTCCCACTAAGCTGATAGATCCCTATCAGCTGCCTGCCAGCCTTGATCGCCCACCCTCAAGGTCTTACCGAGACCTCTTAGTGACTCTCATTCTCTCTGCTTTCTCTGCTTATTTAACTTTATCCCATTCTCCTTACAGCTCAGAAAGGGGTTCTTCTCTTCACTCTCCCTCAGCCCGCACCCCAGTCTGAATTGAATGCGTTGCTATTCATCGTCACTACTACTGTCAGCCCTTGGCGGGTCTAAGAAATTGACATCATTTCAAAACTTCCTCTGATTCTTTCTTTCCTTTTGTCTGAGACTAAATTTTAAATACTTGGGTAATCTAATTTTTAAGTAGAGTTACAGTGCCGTGATTTATAATAAGAAATGCATATCTGGTCTTCATTGCATTCCTGGCACAGAGCTCCTAAAACCCTTGGAATTTCCTAGGTGTTGTGAGCAATAGAGGTGCCTTTTTTATGTCAGTGAGATGACTTTTGGAAAGGCCTTAGGTAGCCTAAGGATTGGGCTTGAGATCCAACTGTGCGATTAAATATTTGGAACTGTCAGCCCCATCCCCAGACCTCCCGGGAGCAGAGAGGGACCGGAGATAGAGTGTAATCACCAATGGCCAGTGATTTAATCAGTCATGACTATGTTACGCAATGTCCATGAAAACTGCCCAGGTTGAGATTCAGAGAGCTTCTGCTTGGGGAACGTGTGGAGGTGCTGGAAAGTAGCCCACTAGGAGAAGAAATGGACGCTCAGGGCCCTCCCACAAACCTCACCCCGTGCCTCTCTTCCATCCAGCTCTTCCTGAGCTGTAGCTTTTTATAATAATCTGGGGATCACTGAGAAGTAAACTGTTTCTCTGAGTTCTGTGAGTTGCTCTAGCAAATTAAATTGAACCCAGGGTGGAGCCCCTAGAAATCTCTGATCTGTAGTGGTTGGTCAGAAGCACGGGTCAACCTGGACTTGGCATGGGTGTCGGAAGTGGCGGGGGTGGGTGCATTCTTTTAGGGCTGTGTCCTTCACCTGTGGGCTCTGGCACTATCTCCAGGTAGTGTCAGAATTGAGATGAACTGTTGGACATCCAGCTGGTGTTGCAGAATTGCTCGGTGGGGAAAATTTCCCCAACCCCCAGCACCACTTGGACTGGAAGCAGAATGATAACACTCAACACAAAAGCAACAACAGTGTGTTAGGCTCTAATTGTGGCCTAACTGGTGAAATATGCAGATGTGGTTATAGGATTTAACCTTTTCTCTTCAAGTCATGTGGGTTCTCATGCTCTCTTACGAGATATTCCTAACCATTAAAGGATCCTGATTTCCCAGGATGCCACAGTGGCCACCGCCATCATGACGGTCTTCCAGCCACAGCTACCTACTTATCCACGGTCCAACGGTTTCATGTGGGGGCAGTTGAGGAAAAGAACCAGGAGCCCTGTACCCCAATAGTGAGGGAACATTCAATCTAATACTCTCTGACCACAGAGAATTTAATAATTGCTTTGTTTGGGTCAGTTTCAACGGAATTGGGAATTGGCTCTTTCAAGGGGCCCTGGCTTCTACTTCATGGTCCGTCCAGGCACATGACACAGGTCTCCTCCAGTTTCTGGCAAGAAAGGAGGAGGCAGTGACGTGGTCCCTGGTTGGACTGGAAAGAGGCTGGCATGAGTTACCGTCATCACTGTGTTGATCACATCACACTACAGAAGGCAGATCAGATGTGGTCTGTCCTCCAGGGAGCCCGGGCCAGCCAGGGGAGCAGCCCTCACTGCCCGTGTGAAGGCAGCAGGTGGGGAACAAAGACCACTCCCCTAACTGAAAAAGCAGAGTGGACAGGCCCTGTGCGGGTGGGGCTTTGTGTGCAGTTCTGTGTGTACGAAAGTGGTCGTGTGTGTGTGTGTGTGCGCGCGCGCGCATGCGTGCATGAAAGTATAGACAGTGAGTTCTGTTATGATGCGACACGGGTGTTCCTAAAAGTCACCAAGCTATGTAGAACTGTAGTAAAGACAACATGGCTCACAGGCCAGTGGGGCGGCAATAAGACCCTGAAAATCTTCATTATGAACACACTAAGAAAAAAGGTAGAAATGTAGCAAACCCAGCTGTACAGTTTCAGACACGTTAACTGGCCAAGAAGCGCATAAATACTATAGACTACCTTGGCCAAGACTCGAACCATGTCTCATGTGGAGTGTACCCCAGCTCCCCCTGCCTCCGCGGACCCCACCGGCCCCCCACCCCCATGCCAGCGGCCTAAGTGACAGAAGAAGAGAGAGTGGAAGCAGAGGACCCAGGTGGAAACCACCGTCACAGGCTGAGGAGGGAAGGGAAGGGAGGGTCCTGCGCTGTGAGGCCGTGTGGCCTTGGATGCGAAGGGCACTGGCTTTGAGCCACATCGAGGACCGGAAGCAGGGTTATCTGACATAGACACAATGTGACAACAGATGTGACGGGGGTGCGTGCTCACCACCCTGGGGAGGCGTTCTGTGGGTACCCACACGGCAAGGTTCACCTGGATTCACATTCCTTCGTTCATCCCATGTTCCTCTCCGACAATCGCACACGAGCCAACAGAGGACCCGCGCCGCGTACGACCTGAGCCCTCGCTCTGATGTAGAACCGGGCTCGGCCGCGTACCAGCTTTGTGACCTTGGGCAGCTCACTCGATCTCTCTGGGCCTAGGCTGCTTTTGTGACTCAGACGGGGTCCTACCCGGAAACCATGCTGAGGGTTTAAAGACAAAGGGGCCGTGAGACAAGGATTGGGTTAACCAGGAGGGGGTTAGGATGAGGCAGGTTGAAGGCAAAGCGGAAGCTGACACCCCACAACCCCCAGGTGGGATATGTGTGACGTTCCTCAGGCCCTCCCGGCTGCTGGAGAGCAAAGGAAAGGGGGGAAACAAGCGGTCAGCTCATAGACACCACGTCCTACATCAGTTTGCAACCGTCTTCATGATTGACAAGAAAAACGCCATGTCCAGAAACCTACAGACTCCGTTTCCTGGAGCCCTTAACATCCCTCTCCCCTCCCTGGGATAGACGACCTTATTTAATCGGTCACTCCTCAGGACCACAGGGCAGCCCATCCTGCCACATGTCCTGCCCCCCCGCTTTAATAAAACCACCTTTTTGCTCCAAAGACATCTCAGGAATTCTTTCTTGGCCGTCGGCTCTGAACCCCAACCTTCCAACCACATCAGTAAGGCAACCCAGAGATCAGCAACAGGAACCTAGGCCACCTAAAGGCACTTTACAGGGACAAGGTCAATGCCTTCAGCTCAAATTCTCTGGTGATGGGGAGGACGTTCTGTGCTGACTCAGACTTTTGTTCGTTGTTGTTCTGACCTAAAACTTCCTCGCTGGCTGCATCAGCACATCTAAACCGCTTGTGTTTAAATCAGGATCATTTCGGTCCTTCAAATGCCAAGAAAATCAGTTTTTATTGCTATCCAGTGGTTTGGGCATTAGGGAGATAGAGTCACAGAAACATTAGCAGTGTTGGCACTTGAGGAACTCCCGCCGCTGGGATTCCGAGGAAATCAAGACAGTGTCCTGGAGGGAGAGCAAGGGTCGACATGTTGCCCGTACTCACAGCAGAGGCCTCTCCGAGAAACACACAGCAGAGTCCCCAAGAACCGACGATGGGTTCTGGGAAGCCGTTGGGCTGGAATTACCCCCAATGCACCGTGAGGTCCCTCTAAGTGCATCAGAAATCAACCCCTCAGGTAATCAGGCAGAAAGAGACACAGCATTTCAGGAGTTCCAACTCGTTTCAGCCACACGTTGGCCATTGCCAGCACGTCCGTGTTCCAACACAGGGCAAGGCTGTTTTACCCGCATCGGCGCGGTGCGCCTTTGGACAAAGGAGGGGACGGAGGCTCGGGGCGGGGGGCCTGGGCCAGTGGGGGGCGGGGAGCTGAGTGCAGCCTCCTGACTCCAGAGGAAGGCTGCCCCATGCAAGCCTTGTCACAGGAAGAACCCTCAGCTTGGAGGAAAGCACCGGCTTTCTTAAGTACTTACCTTTAGGCCTGTCCTCCTAGGACACGTTCACACAGAGTCACACAGACACGTGTGCACACAACCACGCAGCGATAACCATAATAAAAACAAAGTCTCCCTAAGGAGTGGTTGTTACCAAAACCTCGGAACTGTGTCCCTGAGATGCGAACAACAATGAGCACAGAGGCCGAATTCCCATTTCACTCAACAGAAAAAGGCCAAAGAAAAACTGTTTTTCCTGAAGACAGTTTCATTGGTTACCAATTAGGAAAATGGCCCCTTGGAGGATCTTTAATGTAAAATCCCCATTTGCTGGGAGCAAAGCTGAGCCATCATGGCAAGCCACAATCCCTGGGGGAGCCCTCGTCTCCGGCAGCGCCAGTCCGCAGCGGCCGAGGCTTTCCCGCTGGTGCTCGCCTACACCTGGGACCTCCTGCCAAATAATGCAGCCCACTCCACTTTTCCCCTCATTACGGAATTATCACACACTCACTGTAGGTGAATTTGGAAAGCACTGGGGGAAAAAGAAAAGAAAAGAAAAGAAAGAAAAGAAAAGAAAGAAAAGAAAAGAAAAGAAAAGAAAAGAAAAGAGAAGAAAAGAAAGAAACATCCTCACTACCCCAGCAGCTGGAAATAATCACTCCTAAACTTTTTGTATATTTCTTCCCAACCTTTGAAAAAGTATTTTGTGATCACAAAGTTGTGGATGTTAAGAGTCCTACTCCATTCAAAAAGTGAACTCCCCAGTTGGCATCGGATGCAGAGAATTTCCTGGGGAGGGAGACTGAAGAGGTCCCCTGGCTGCGAGGTTGTCGGAGGAGGGCTTGGGAATTGTGATTATGCCCTCTCTGTCTCCCCTATCTGTTGGGGTTCCATGCATGCTTATAACTGGAAAAAAAGGATTTTAGGGCCAAATTCTTCTAAAGCCCATTACAGTAGCGTCATTTAAAATGCCCTCTGCTTTAGTGAGGCAAAGACTCGCACTTTGTCCTTATACCGCCATGGTGGACCCACGGTTACAGAGTACAGCCCACCTCCGCTCAGGACCAGCCTGCCACACACCTATGAGCTGGGTCTTGGGGTCACACATTTGATAGCAGGAGACAAAGAGATTTTAGCTTCCTGGAAATTTAGTTTTGTGGAGAGAATTTGCTTTTGAATTTGTTGGATGCACGCAAAGGTGCTAAATCAGCGTTTGCATAAGTATGTAGGGGCAAGACGTAGAAACAGAGCAGGTCTACTTGCTAAGGGAGTAGATTCCCCCCCACACACACACACACACATGGAGCACCAGCTGGAGAGGCAGGGAGAGAATCCTAAGCAGACGTGACCCTCAGCAAGGAGTCTGACGTGGAGCCCAACTTGGGGCTCGATCTCACGACCCTAAAATCATGACCTGATCTGAAATCAAGAGTCTGAGGCTTAACCGATTGGGCCACCCAGGCGCTTCATAAAAGAGTATGTCGTAAAGGTTGTCGTCACAAGAAAAAACTTGCCATTATGTGCGGTGACAGATAATAACCAGATGCATTGTGGGGACCGGTTCACAATACACACAAATACCAAATCATCACACTGTTCGCCTGAAAGGAATAGAAACCTTACATGTGAATCACCTCTCAGTGCAGTAGAGGTGGCCCCTATATTTCTTTGTAGCCGACCCAAACTCCTCCAAATGTCCATCGCGCTGCCGATGGCAGAAACCCTCGCTCAGACCGCTCTTGCCGCCGCTTTCCCGAGAGGCCGAGAGGTCCGTTCAGCTGATCAGGGACCAGACTATGCCCCACGTCCTCATCTTAAAGAGATGCCGCGGGGAGCCCGGGACTCTGCGGCGCCCAAGCCCTCCGACGCTCCCCGCTGCCTTGCTCCGTCCCCAGAGCTGGGGGCTCAGGGCCCGAGGAAGTTCCGCCAACCAGCCAGAGGGGCGTGGGGCATCTCATCCCGGCTTCCTGGTGTTCCCCGCGCCGGAGGGTGGGCAGCCCTGTAAGCCATGTACTTGTGTGCCATCTGCACATCTTTCTGGCAAAATGTCTTCTCAAATTTTCCCCCCACTTTCATCAGATTGTTTTCTTGTTTTGAGTTTTGATTATTTCATAGAGAAGCCCTTTATCCGACGTGGGTTTGTCAAGTATCTTCTATCTGTGGCCTGTTTTTTTTCTTCCCCCCGTCATTTTCTTAACAGCGTCTCGCACAGAACAGAAACTTACCATTTGATGAATTAATTTTTTTCATTTTTTATGAATTATGCCTTCAGAGTTGTATCTGAGAGGTCTTTGCCTAATCCAAGGTAACAGATATTCTTTCTTACGCTTTCTTCCAGAAGCGTTATAGAGCTGGGTTTTCTCTTTAGGTCCATGGCCCACTCTGCGACTTTCCTTCTATGAGATGCGAGGCTCATTTTTGGTGGAAGGACGTCGATGGCTGCAGCACCACTTGTTGGAACAGCTTTCACTTTTCATAGTACCTATTATAGCTACACAGCGAGCACGAAGTGTTCATGTCAGCTTCCTCCCCCTCTTCAAACCAGTGAGCCAGGGGTGGGGTTACCCGTCACCTCCGTCTGGGACAGACAGGGAAACCGAGGCCGACTTGGGGTCACCCAGCAGTGAGAGGTAGAACTGGGGTCCATGGAGCCCTCACCGGCTCCCCATCCTCTTGTGCTCCACGTTGGGTGGAGTGAGGAAGTAGCCAGGCTAAGGCACGCTCTTTGGCCTTGGGCAGCACACTGTTCTGGGCGCCCCAAGGCTTCGGTGCTGGGGAATGCCCCGGAGGTTCATCCCACTGCCAGCTCACTGTGGAGCTAAATGTGACTCAAAGTTTCAGCCCCTGCTTCACCTGTACACCCTGCAGCCGTCAAGACTGGCTTTGGCTTGCTTTTCCTCCACCCAGGGACAGGGGGAAGGAGAGGCAGGAGAGAGAAGGGGGAGGAGAGACAGGGGGTGAGGGGGGTGAGGGGAAGCAGGGGAGGGAGGGGGAGGGAGGGGGAGGGAGGGGATGCAGGGGTGGAGGGAGGAGAGAAGTAGAGGAGGCAGGGGAGGGGGTGTGAGGGGGAGGCAGGGGCTGGGTGGTGGGGAGTGGAGGCAGGGCAGGAGCCAGGGCTCCCCCTAGAGGCCAACCAACACCACAGATGAAGACAAGGCTTTGCTTTAGACCAAAAGGGAGAGGGCCTCCTCTGATGCCGAGGCTTTACTCTCAGAAGAAAGGAAATGCGATCCCACCCGGGATAAACATCTTAATGAAAAAGCCCAGGGACTTGTATTTTGTTGCATTTTTGGGCTTCCTTTATCCTATTCTAAACATTGGTTTTGGACCGTGTGCTAAGGCCCACTCCTATTTGATCTTACCCTTTGTAAAATCACGAGCATCCCAATGGTCTTGTACTTCTTTTAAGTTTTCCATAAATAAACACAGTCTGGCACGGTTGCCCCCTGCGGAGTGACATGTCCGTGCCCCAAACATAGCTCATCAATCATAGGATGGTGAAACCCCAGTGATTTTTTTATAAGTCCCGTAATTGTACATGTTTGTGATATTTCTTTATTTAAGAAAATCATGGGCTCGGCTATTAAAAAATGACTTTTCATCTTAAATCACTCAAGAGAAATACTTGCCCATAAAGCCCAGAAATATGTGATCCCTTTCATTTTAGATCTTCGATTCAATGAAAAGGGCTCTAGCCTAACATGAACCACTGATCTTTCTCCCTGGAGGACTGAAGTGTGGGTTTAACACTCGACTTAGCCCACAGACAGCTTTGTTCCTTCTTCTTGAGAAAATGCGTGGCTTCATCTGACTGTCGGAGTCCGATCGTGATGTCCGTGAGGACTTTGCGCATCAGTCATTTGTCACACTACCGGTACCCATGCTGATTGCCGCCACGATCAGCAGCGTCCGGTGCTGCACGACTTTCTCAGAGGCTCTGGTCGTGGACAAGCACTGGTTCCTCACGGCCGACCTCAACACTTGCCCAGCAACTCTTCCTGAGTCGACGCAGGTCCCAGGGAGGGGGTCCTCGGTGCCCCGGGCACAGTGAGAAACAGCCTGCATTTCCAGGCAGACACGCACCTGCTCTCCAGACCGCGCTCGGGAGACTCCAACAGTCAGACGAGGAAGCTCTGGGAAGACACCCTGCTCGGATACCTGGGCCTTAGTCGCTCAGCCGGCTCGAACAAATGATTACAGCCAGGCGGCTCACACAACCGGCAACTCCCCGGCTCTGGAGGCTGGCAGTCGGAGAGCAGGAGGCCAGCAGGGGCTCGCTTCCTAGTTCACAGAGGGCCCTCCTCCTGCAGTGTCCTCGAATGACACAGAGAGTGCGAGAAGCCCTGTCCTCTCCTTATCAGGGCACCGATCCTGCTATGGGAGCCCCACCTTTATGACCTCAACTAACTCTTCTCACCTCCCAAAGGCCCCCCTCTCAGATACCATCACCCTGGGAATAGGGCTTCAACGTGTAAACTGAGAGGGGACACAAACAGGCGGTCCTCGGTACCCCCACATCCATGTCAGTCCTCAACACCCCACCCATAAGCACATGGGTGGCTTCAGATCATCTCCAAGCTCTCCATTCTGTATTCCTGTATGTTCCTCTAACTCCTGAAATGAATGAATTTTGACCTCAGAGAAGGAATGGAAGGAATGAGTTGTGTCTCGGGATCCATAATTCCCACATTGTTTCCCACAACAGAAGGAAAACCCAACTTCCTACATTTTCAGAATAAATGATTGAATGGTGGGTGAATGAAAGGGTGGGTGGGCGGTTGTAGCCACAGAACTTGACACCGCTGGCAAATAGACTTTATTTGGTTTAATAGGGCCAAAATATTTGGAAGTTAAGGTCACAGAGGTTTCAATTACTCAATTATCAGAAATTTGAGGACAAAATTATAGTTTAGTTTTCTGTGAAAATCATTTCACCAAATTCCACAGTCATTCCTACAGGGATAAATTCAAGTTCAATTTTTTTTTTTTTTGAAGCTTTTATTTCTTCATTTGACAGAGAGAGAGATGGCGAGAGAGGGAACACAAGCAGGGGCAGTGGGAGAGGGAGAAGCGGCTTCCCACTGAGCAGGGAGCCCGATGTGGGGCTGCATCCCAGGACCCTGGGATCATGACCTGAGCTGAACACCTGAGCCACCCAGGTGCCCCTAAAGTTCAATGTTGCTAAATTCTGGAGAACATGCTATTCCTTACGGAAGCATCGTAAACCATCTATGACGTGCCTGAATTCAATGCTCCTTTTAAAAATGAACACCCATTTTTCAACAATGAAGTAAGAATCATAGTTATGAATATACTTATAAATGTGTGTATGTGTTTCTATAGTCTCAGAAATAAACTCTGGTCATAACATTTAATATTCAGTTCTTTACAAAATACAGAACCCAATCTTACCGGTCAAGTCCAGAGACTTGAAACATTTACCTTCAGGAACTTGTGATGTTTGTTACCCTAAGTTCGCCGACTCCTGAGAATGCCTACAACGGGGCACCTTGGTCTTTTCTCAGAGGCAAAGAGGACGGCGTTTGTGAGAAGCCGGAGCGAATGCTGCTCAGGGAAGTGGTTTGAAATGTGAATAGTCTGTGATCACGAGACAGAGACTCACTTTGGACACGGACTATTCCTACATCCAAAAGCAAACTAGATCAGCCTCAGATACACAAACACAAAGCGCGATGGCACCAAGGAGGCACTGAGAGAGTCTCCTCTCGCTGCGGGTCATGAAAGACGTAGACATGTGGTCAGAACCTTATCTGCAGTTAGGGCAGCTCCCCGCAGGCTCATTCATCCTTGGTAGCCCCGCGCCACCCCGCGCCGTCCTGTGCAGCCCCGGGCAGCCCCGGGCAGCCTGAGTAACTGAAGGATCTTGCCAGACACCACGTGGGTGTAAAGACAAAGACGGCTCAGAGAGTCCAGCCACCCCGTCAACACAAAATGTTTCGATTACCCTGACTAATGCAACGATCCTTTCAAGTCACATCATGATGAAATGGCCACCTTCTCTGACATTCCAAGGAGAGATTTTTTAAAAAGACACGTATGGAGTGATTATTTTGGGTTCTTAATGTTTCCGGCTGCCTTTTAGAAAACGTTGATTTGGCTCGTCAGGTCAGTTCGAGCGGCTGAACCACCATGGGTGATTAGACAGCCTGGCTGCCGTCCTCTCCACTAACGACTGGCAGGTTCACGGCCATCCTTAAGAGGGAGGTAAGATCACTGGTGGGGGAGAACTCTGGCACACTGCTTAACTCCGTGGCCGAGGGGGCTAGGGAGCTCACTGGGGTCTCTTTTCTAAGGACATGAATCACACGCGTTAGGCTGCACCCTCGTGACCTAATCACCTCCTCAGCAACACAGTGGGACGGAGATTTCAACACATGAATTTGAGAAGACAAAACATTCAGTCCACAACACCATGGGATTTTCCTTCCACGTGCTTGGTTCTTCACAGGGAAAAACAAAGGTTAAGTTGTGAGCTGTAACTACTAGGTTGTCACGGCCGGGAGCCTACTCAGGAGGGCTGTTAGCCCCGACACTCTCACTTCACTTCCGTTCTCCTCCCTGCTCTGCGGTCTGGGGATCCAGACCCCAGGGTTCCGGACTTCCCAAGACCACATAAATTCCCAGCATGTATCTCGCCCACCATCACACACCGTGTGCCTCTCGCAGAACTGATTTTGATCCTGTGGCCTAAGTGATGGGAACCAGTGAAGACCGCAGAGAGGCTGGGAGTAGAAGGGACTTCACAGGGCCAAGGCCAGGAGGGTGAGAGGAAGGGAGAGCAAAGGAAGGATAAAAGGCCCACCCCAGGGGTGACCCGGTGCCCCCTCCCCAGGACACCTCCCCTGGGGAGGGAGAGGGGCTGGGGTTTACCATGGTGGCAGCCACACCCCCAGGTCCACAGTGGAAAGCTGGAGGTGTGCAGGATAGAGGCTGTGGGCGGCCTGAGGACCACCATAGAGGAGAGAGGTGGCTGCAGGTGTGGGACTGAGGGGGGGTGGGGCATGGCTCCGGAGTGTGTCAAGGGCGCCGGCTCAAGGCCACAGAAACAATGACCCTGCTGGGTCTGTCGGGCTGATGGGTAGAATTGCACTAAGAACGCCACATCTCTGAGTTCCGCATGTTCTTGCCTCCTGAATCCCGCTTTCGTGAGCCTGCCTTGCTGACAGCAGGCCTCCGTGGGGGCTTCATCCTACTCCCAAGACAGTGGACACTGGGGTCGGTGGGCTTGCAGAGGGCTCGTGCCCCACCTGGGGACCGTCTGGACTTTTAAGATCAAGCTGAGGCCCGCTGTCGCATTTGATGGAAAATGACCAACAGAAGAAAGAATTGCCTGATCGCCATCCCCTGGACCCACGGCGTCTTTGTAAGACGTCTCGACAAACCTTGCATCCACAGTTGGATGTTTCAAACACCAGCTTTTAAATGACACGTTCTTGTAGTTTCGCCTGTGTAAAGGGGTAAGTGAGGGCATTCAGAGAGCTCATTGTGTGTGTGCAAGAGACAAAAGCCTCACCAGGGGGACCAGGCACGGTCAGCAGGCGGAGCTGGCCACGCACAGAAGATGCGGTCCCACAGACCTTAGTCTCCCTCCCTCTGCCCAGAGAGGCAGAGGTCTCTGTCGGGGACGGTCACCTGGAACTCGGGGACGGAGGCGGGGCTGGGGGGTCCGAGAGTTGACACCTGCCGTCGGGTCGGCTTGGGATGTCCGCAGCTAAGGCGGGGGCGGGGTGCACCTTCGGTCCCTCCGCTCCTGCCACGCCCTGCCCACCACACATCCGGATCCCGGACTCCTGGCGAGTCCAGGGCCTGTGTCAAGGGGGGATTTATTTACCATGGAAGACACTGAACGCAGAGAGTGAGACTCATCGGAGGCACTCTCAGCCAATGAGAAGCCCTGAGGCTGGAGATTCCGTGTCCAAAACGTCATGAAAAAAAAGGTAAATAACCACATCCCAACTGAACGGGGAACTGGCTTCTTTTTAGCGTCTTGTGGGTTGGTTTTGCTCTAAAACCATTGCTCTCCTGTGGCCATCTCAGATGGTGGTGATTTGCAGCATTAACAGAAAAAAAAATCTTAAGATTTCCTTCAAGTAAAAATAATAATAATAATAATAAATAATAATAATAAAAAGATAGCAACGGCCGCTCTCTCAGAGCTCCTGTCTTTATCTCCGCAGGTTAGTTCGGTTTTACCTGGAAAGGTGTATAGTTTACAACCAACGTAGACACTCGAGCCACGTGACTTATCGAAAGGAGTTCACAGATAGAGCAGAGTAGAGGGAGTGAAGTCAAGGCACCGGAACCCGGGCACAGACTCAGGACTTGCCGTCCTGCCTGACTTGGGCTCACTGTAAGTTTCTTCCGAGGCGTCAACACTATCATCCATTGATGTGCCCGGAATGATGAAAGAGTCTCCTTTGTAAAATGGGTTCACAGGTTTATTATGTGCTTTGCATTTGGAGAAAATTAAGTGGCTGCAATTCTTCTGCCTCGTGCAAATACTCCCCATTCCTAGCAGAAGCTTGAGTCAGGTTTTTGACCATTGCAAACAAATTTGTTTTAGTGACACATGATGTTTGAGGAGCGCTCAACTGAATACAGTCCCATTTCTGTACCATCTCTTCTGTGTTCTCATTACTTCATGCCCCGAGAGGACCTGATGGCAATGGCGACGGGGTGAGGGTCGAGAGCCCCGTATGTCAGAGCCTGCTTCGGGAGTTTAGTCACGGTCTATGTAACTTCCGCCTGACCTCAGGAACAAGCCTTCCATTTTCTCCAGAGGAAAAAGAAGGGGTTTGGGATTGCTGCTGCCTGGGATCCCTTTGAGCCTGAAGTGACCTAAATGTATGATGCTAACCTCTTCAGTGTCTTGTCCATGGACACCTGCAGGCTGTAAGTGACCCCAGAAGGTCACCTAGATGGTCACTTCTTCATTCCTGTGTCCACAAGCCTCTAGGTTTTTTGTTTTGTTTTTTAAAATATTTTTATTTATTTATTTATTTTATTTGAGTGCGTGAGAGAGAAGGAGCATGCATGGGGGTGGACAGAAGGAGAAGCAGGCTCCCCGCTGAGCAGGGAGCCTGATGCGGGGCTCGATCCCAGGACCCTGGGATCATGACCTGAGTCGAAGGAAGATGCTTAAGCACCTGAGCCACCCAGGTGCCTCCATGAAATCTCTACTTTTGGATCTGAGTTGGAGGTGAGTCCACGGGGCTGTGACTCCCCAGTGGGCTGTCTGGCTAGAGCCCTAGACACAGCCATGTTTTCAGGCCGCCTCAGTGCCATGTAGGCTCTGCCAGCCCCACTGGGGGATATAGGGTCCCGAGTCCCTCCACCCTGAAGCCAGCCTGGGGCCTCCCTCCCCCTGGGGCTGGGCCCACCGGTCCCCTCCCCGCTCCAGTGGCCAGGCTGTCCCGCATTCTCAGAGTCGGGCAGCCCCAGGGCGGAGGGGCCCGCCTGCAGGACGCGCCTCGGCTTCTCAGCGGGCAGACCACGGGGAGGTGGCAGGCTTTCTGCGGCCTAACGTGGGCATTGCCCTGAGGAGGCTTCAGCATGACATCAATTAAAAACTAACCCAGACTCAACACGGGAGACTGTCTTCAAAAGGATCAAGGCAGTGCGGGGAGCATTCGCACGGTCAGGTCTGCACACCTCTCGAGAGTTAGGGGAGAGCGTTTTGTTTTGTAAGGAGGTGTCCCGGGGCTCGGAAGAACCCACTGTGGGGGTGTGGGAGCAAAGGGTGCCCTGAGGGGTCAGAGGACGTCCCTGCCCCCAGGGCAGGCCCAGAGGTCCCAGTGGGCAGCAGCGACTTGACCTTCTGCCTTGGAGTTGCAGAAGACCCCCGAAACGGCTGCAGACACAGGGCCTATGGAGAGCTGCAGGCAGAGGGACGGCCCCATCCCCTTTGCCTTGAGCACCCAGCAGCCTGAGCACCCGGCCTGATCACATGGGACACCGTTTGTTGCCAAAGTTGCACATATTTAAGAAGCTTTGGTTAAGGGTTCTGTACCTGAGCTGAGCCCAGGCAGCTGCACGAGTTCTGTGGGGAGAGGCTGGTGACAGGACTTAGGTCAGGGTCCCCCAAAGGCCACTGGATCAGGGTTTCTGGGGGACAGACTTGGCATCGGTGTTCTTTCTCGAAACACCAGTGTTAAAGAAGTGTTGGCAGAGATCCTGGGGCCGGTGGGTCCAAGAGGCTGGGATAAAGGGGAGACAGCTCCCCACAGAGGGAAGGATTTGAAGAAAAGACTGAGGTGGAATTGAGGCTCCAGGATGGAAACTAGAGAGAATACCCTGGGGGCTAGCGTCGGTTCGGAGGGCGGGGCCGGAGGCTGCCTGGGAGAAGGTCAGGGGCTTCCGGAAGCTTCCAACGCTGTCCACAAAGCGAGGAGCTGCTTCTTCCAGCCATGGTCCAGCCTGCAGGAGACCCCTAGAGCTACTGCTCTGGTGGTATAGTGTACTGTGTGTTATTTTCTAAATTTCTGGGAAAGTTCATATAGCCAGTCACCATTTTACTGAGTGTCAAATATGCGAATCAGTGACGTCCAGTTCATTCACCTTTTATTGTAGTGTATGAGCCTGTTCCTATGTAATAATTTGATGTTTTATTTTTAATTCAACTCTTAAATCTGAATGTCAGCACAAGGTTTGACTTCATGTTCCGATCAGAAAGGATATGAAAGTCAAAAAATGTGCATAAGACATGAACAGACACTTCCACAAAGAAGACATACAAATGGCTAACAGACACGTGAAAAAATGTTAATCAGCGTTAGCCATCAGGGAGATTCAAATCAAAATCACATTGAGATATCACCTTACACCAGTTAGAATGGCCAAAATCAACAAGACAGTGTTTTGGAGAGGATGTGGGGAAAGGGGAACCCTCTTACGCTGTTGGTGGGAATGCAGTTGGTGCAGGCACTTTGGAAAGCAGTGTGGAGATTCCTCAAGAAATTAAAAATAGAGCTTCCCTATGACCCTGCAATTGCACTACTGGGTATTTACCCCAAAGATATGGATGTAGTGAAAAGAAGGGCCACCTGTACCTCAATGTTCATAGCAGCAATGGCCACAGTCATCAAACTGTGGGAAGAACCAAGATGCCCTTCAACGGACAAATGGATAAGGAAGATGTGGTCCATATACACTATGGAGTATTATGCCTCCTTCAGAAAGGATGAATACCCAACTTTTGTATCAACATGAATGGGACTGGAGGAGATTATGCTGAGTGAAATAAGTCAAGCAGAGAGAGTCAATTATCACATGGTTTCACTTACTTGTGGAGCATAAGGAATAACATGAAGGACATTGGGAGATGGAGAGGAGAAGGGAGTTGGGGGAAATCGGAGGGGGAGACAAACCACAAGAGACTGTGGACTCTGAGAAACAACCTGAGGGTTTTGGAGGGGTGGGGTCGGGGTGGGTGAGCCTGGTGGTGGGTATTAAGGAGGGCACGGATTGCATGGAGCACTGGGTGTGGTGCATAAACAATGAATCTTGGAACACTGAAAATATAAAATTAAATTAAAAAAAAAAAGCAGTAGCTAATTCCAGGGATGTGTGCCTCAAACTTTCTGTATGGGGGGGGGGTGTGTTGAGTGAGGAAACATATTCCACATCATCTATGTGTGTTTATGACATATAATAGTACCAATAACATCTTATTAATAGCCACACGGCCTGATGAAGAACTGACCCAGAAAGGGGGAGTCAGGTGCCCTGCTGGCTTCCAGCAAGAGTGTCTTCAGAATTCTGGGTCCCAGTTGCTCCTACTGTCCCTCCCTACAAACATAAATAATCTTCCCTGACAACATCTGTCCAATTAAGGTGTCCGTCCTCTACAAAAGTAGAACAGAACAAAGTCAGGAGACACAGGCAAACGTTGTACCAAGGCCGTCGACCCTGGACAGCATTCCCACCCGGGCAGCCTGGTCAGTCGTCACAGCGGGCCGGTGCCTGGGGGCTGTCCTGCCGTACCCCATCCTCTTGCCCACCTCACTGCCCTCTTCCGATTTGAAAGCAACCACTAAGACTGTGTGTGTGGAAAAAAAAAAAAAAAGACTCTGTGTGTGTTTGACAGTTGCAAGGAGAGTGCACACACATTCACACATGTACATGCACACTCATGTGCACTCACACATACCACACACGCTCTATGTTGCATGCTTGCATGTGCCACATACACATTCCCCATATCACAGGCACACACATGTATGCACACACTCTCAACCAGGTACATGCATGCACACACATCATGAGCACGCACATGTACACACTCTTAACCATGCACATGCATACATATGCACACACATCATGTGCACATGCACATCCACATGTGCACACTCTCACCCATGCACACGCATGCACATGCATCATGAGCACACACATGTACACACTCTTAACCATGCACATGCATACATATGCGCACACATCATGTGCACATGCACATCCACATGTGCACACTCTCACCCATGCACACCCATGCACACGCATCATGAGCACACACGTGTACACATGTGCACACTCTCGCTCATGCACACACATACACATCCACACACATCCACACCCACACACAGGTATACACACACGCACAACTAGCTTTCACTCCCACCTTTTTCAGAGCCAGGATAGGTCCAAGATTCTTCTCCAGGCCCATGATCCATTTCCCTCCTGTTTCTTTTTTTATGAATATGTATTTTTCCATCAGTAAACTTGTTAGTTATGAGGGATGGAGAGCAGCGTGAGGTTAACTCTAGGTACAGAAAGATCTCGTGTTCTGTCGTGCAGCTCCGGAGCTGGCCTCGTGGGTCAGCCGACCGCGTGCCATCCTTTCCCGTGGGAGCCGCTTCCTGAGCGCGTCTGCCTGCTCTGTTCCCTGGAACCACCATGAGTGGGTCGTTCACCCCGCTCTCCCGCTGCTGACCTGTTCTTGTGTCACCCCAGCCCTGGCACCATGGAGAGAGGAACCACGTAAATTTAGGGTGGAAGAAAACCAAAGGTGACAACTGAGGGGTGAAGAAACACGTGTTTTATAAGGAGTGTGTGACACCGGTGTTACCTCCAGCCAGCTGGTGGAGATCTGCATAAACGCACAGACTTCTAATTTCTGACCTTGATTCTGGCCCTTGCTCCTTAGGCCATGCAAAGCCCCCTGCTGACGTCTGCCACCAGGTTCTGTAGGTGTGTGTGTCTGATGGCAGGTGTGGCCTGTACGGAGGCACTGTGAGGGCGTGTACCTGCCTGCTCCCACCACTCTACTGTGTCCTCCTCATTCCCTGTTGGCTGTGACTTCGGGGAGAGAGTGGGGCGTCCCCAGGAACGTCAAGGGCTCTGAAAATGTCTGTGTAGGTATTTCTGGTTTATACCTTAAGTTCTACCTCATTTCACACTTAAGTGCTCCTTTCCCCATGGAAGCAGGAGAATGACACCTTATCCCTAGTGCACAGATTCATGCACGTGCATTTATTGGGCACCTACTGTGTGCCCTTCTCACTGGGGTAAGAAACAAGGTGGCAAGCTGGCGTGCATGGGAGCCCAGCGTCCCGGGGAGAGGGACGTGTGGGCAGGAGGACATGCTGCCGGGAAGAACCAGACGCATCTCCTGTTTTGTTAAGTATAAACCAGGGGCTATCACTTCCCTCAGCTTATCCTACAAGTCGTCTTGGTCCCGAGTGAAATGAAATATATGATTAACTCAAACCAGAGTGGGTGGAAGGAAGCCTCATTCACAAGGCCATAAACAGAGAAGCCGAGAAGCACAGGGTGTGTTTGTGTCCCAACTCCCAGCTCCATTCAGCGGAGTCCTTCCTGCCACAGTCAGAAATGACCCAACTAGCGGCCCCCAGCAACAACGGGGTCTTGCTATGTGTGGGGGTGTGGGGCGCAGAATCGGGGAGGGAGCAAAGTCAGAGGAGGAGGGGGGAAGGAAATCGGGGAGGAAAATCAGAGAAGCGTACATTTTTCTTACAGACGAATTATGGGGTGTTTCATATCTGTTTCCCTGTTTTGAAGGTGAGCTTATTTAGAGGGTCATGGAATGCATGTAAAGGCAGGTGAGATGCTCGCTGGTGCTGACACAGCCAGACAATGGACACGGACTCCCCGTCCCCCAGTCTGAGGCTCACGCTGGAAGAAGAGGGGGTTGGACCCAGGCAGACACCGGCAGAACTGTCCCGGGGGAGGGGTGGGGCCGCCAGATGAGCAGAGGCTGCAGGGGAGAAGAAGCGTGCATCTGGGGGTGATGGGGCAGAGCCCTGGTCTTGGGGAGCCTTCCTCATGGGGAGGAGAGAGAAGCCCACACAAGGCCATTCCCGCTGATGCTCCCCTCCCTGAGTTCCTCCCAATTCTGCTGACAGGGCCCTGCCTCTGGGGCTACTTTGTCAGGGACTTTCTACTCCCATCACAGCCCGAGCAGGTGTGCTGCTCCTGAGGAGGGGTCAGAGGTGCAGCTCTGGTCAGAGGAGATGAGGGGGTGCACTGGGGAGAGGATGAGGGAACTCCTAAGCCTTGTGCCTTTCCTCTCAGTTGAGTGAGGAAGTCTCCACCTCCCTAGATGGGCCACAGGGAACTCCGTCATGGGTCACCGTGTCCCCGGTGATTCCACAGGCACCCGAAGACAAAAGATAGATGGAACCTGATCCCAAACTCCCCCGTGGCTCTGTACCTTCCCAAAGGGCACTCTTTAAGGAGGGAAGCATGTCCCTGTACATGCGAGCACAAGACGGTGGCCCACCTCCCCACCCCAGACCCCCGTGTGTGCAGAGGTCCCGCCCACTGGGGTCTGCCGGTGGACACCCCGCTTCCGGCCGGGCTCTCCTGGATGCCCGTGTGTCCCTGAATTGTGGGTGTGGACGACCCCACTCGGGGCTGGGTCATGGCCTCAGCCCTCCACCAGACAGCCCCCTGTCCTAGCATGGTCCCTGCCAGACCCTGGGGGGCAGGGGTGTCTGGGGCTTTCACACATTTGCAGTCTCTGCATGTGTCGGTCAAAGAGAAATCCAACATGCCCCATGACTGCGGGTCTGTTGAGACGTCAATAGAAGAACAAGTTTTTTGCCTGTCATGTTGCAGGAAGGTTGAAAATGCCTTTGCATTAGTTTAAGTCCAGTGTGATATAATTGTGAATTAACAAAGTAAGAACAAAGAGGAAAATAGAAGCCATCTGAACAAATTCCCGGAGTTCACTGTAAGCCCAGTGATTTCACTTGAAGGACCAGGGTTCCAGGCAGCAATCGGGGCTAGACGAAAGCCTGTCTCCTCGAGCAGGTGACATTCCCACAAAAGTAAACACTAGGGAAAGTAGCCCAGTGATTATCAACCCTAGTGGCCTTGGAAGGGCCCCAAGGGCTTGTTAAAATCTACCCAAAGCTCAGATCGGGCAGGTCTGGGTGGGGCCCAATCATACACTTTTCTCCAATTCCCCCAGTGATGCCGATGTCACTAGTCCAGGAAGCCCTTCCCTGTGAACCCCCAATGTCGTCCCTCCAGCCCGACCACACGATTCCACAGCCTTCTAGATTCCAGATGTTGTGGTGACGAGGAGAGTAATGCGTGCAGGAGAGGCTGATGAGCCACATGGGGCTCAACGGTGTTTGCACAGAGGCTGATCCTAAGAATGTTCCTAAACCCAAGGATCCCTGAAGCTTTGGGGCTGAAGACGCCGGCTTCTTTAATTCTTCCTCTGACATCTGGGATTTTAGTCTTTAGCTACGGTTTACTCCCAGTTAATGTCAGCTAATATTGGGCAGAATTACATCCTTTAAATTACTCCTGAACGCCCTGAGGTATTTAAAATATTTTTTGTTTCCAACATCCCGGAGTAGTTAACTAACCCTTTTCCAGATCAAATAACATCCCCTGCATTCTGATTTCTTTACAGGTTTTCTGAGGCTGCAGGAAAACCAAGCCTTATTGTTGGCACACAGCTGGGTGTTTTCCGCCCTCCGCTACCTGCAGGGTAATTGAAGCAAACGTCCTAGAAAGGAGAAAGTCCCCAGACACGTGGCAGAAAAACGAGGGGACTGCTGCACCATTACTAAGTTTGAACAGCAAAAGTCCCAAACTCGGGTGCCCCAGCGTGGGCGTGACCCCCAGGCAGGGCCGGGGACCCTTCTCTGGGAATAGATCACTCTGCTTCTGCTGTTGTCTTTAGCAGTTTATTTTGAAATAACTACAAAACTGGAGACAAAATTTAGGAATCCGGCCCGACTTGTTCTCACAGAATGTGTTCTCAGAGAGTCGTTGCTCAGGTAGGACTGGTGTCTGGTCGTGTCTGGAGCACAGGCTGTGGTCCCATTTCTCCGCTCTGCACGGACTACTTTTTCCCTTGCATCTAATAAGGAATCTGGGCAGAGGCGCTCGCTCTAAGATACGGCCACATCCTGCTCCACACAGAAACCCAGCCCCGCTCCCTAGTAGACTGGGGGTTCCCTGAGGGTTCTTGCCTGAAGCTCTCTGTACGGCGATGGCTGCCCGGGGAGGTTTTCTACGCAGCACACCTGGCACAGCTATCAGCCTGACCCGGCATTCTGTCGCAAGCCGGAGGGCATCTCCTCATTGCTGACGTGGACTCACGGATACCTTGCAGAAACTCGATGTCACCCTCAAATACACTGGAATGCAAATAGCCCCAGCGTGGCTACCTGGGGCTCCTTTTAGCAGTCATAAGACCTTGTCATAAGACCCCCTCCCCCTTTCTAGTGTTTCTGACTTTCGGACACAATGATATGTTCCATGTTCATCCTCTGCTCTCTCTGCCCCATATCTAGCATCTGCCAATTTTATGACTCAAATGAGGCATTTGATATATCTACCAGGTTTACCTCAGTGCTATAAGAGTTTTCTTTAAAAAGCACTTAGACTGTAGAATGCAATGCTACTAGTCCAAAAGGACCCCTTTGGTGGGAAAAAAAAAAAAATAGAAAACCTGATGTGAATGAGCACTAGGAAAAAATCGATTAATTGGCTGGCAGAATCCAAGGAAAGGGTGAACATCCAGCCCCCCGAATTGGGCAGCGCTTCTGATCCCGTGGGGTGCTCACCCCTGGACTTAGGTGCTGTCAGCCTCCCCTCCATGGGATGCGTGAGCCCGGACCCCTTCCTCTAAACAGCAGGACCGGGATACATCAAGGGCCCTGGCGATAAGCTCACAAAAGAACGGGTAGGCAGAGGACGAGGAGGCCGGGGGCGCTGGGAAGACATGAGAATGGTTGGTCGAATTTCTGCTCACTATTCTCCAGTGATGCGGATGAATTCTTTTCTTTCTTCGAAGTGATGTTGGAACGTAGTTTCCAGTGACTACAAAACCATATACCAACCCCGACCGTTCCCATGTAACAGCGGTGATGGTATCAAAGCAGAAACCCACATCATCTCCTTGTGTTACCTTCTCCTGTCTGCACTGTGGCATTGATCTATTTTTTTTTTTAATTTTTCAATTTCAAGATGGGGAGGAAGTGGGGGAGGGAGAAAGAAACTCACTCGGACTCTGCGCTGAGTGCAGAGCGAGGCTCAACCTAACGACCCTGAGATCATGACCTGTGCCAAAACCAAGTGTAGGACACTTGACCGACTGTGCCACCCAGGGGTCCCTGCACTGTGGTGTTTAAACAAATGGTGGAAAGGTCACTGGGAGGGAGGGAATTTGGTGATTCGGGCAACTGCCCTGACCTCGTGGGTCGTAGACTAGCTTGAAGGTCACTTCCACCTCTAGGGGGGACTGTGTGGTCTGTGTTTGACCAGAGTCGTCGTTTTGATGACGGTGGCCTTGCCTTCACATAGACCTCAGCCAGCCATGACTGCGGGTGACCTCAGATGCACAGAGAGTCCTGTCACGGACCAGCCCCTTTCCCTCTCTATTACTTAATTCCCAACTCCCTTCTGGCATGCCGTTTACATTCTTCTGGTTTGGACCCAATCTACGGGTCCTGTTTCACCCATCAAATTCCGAATTAGGTGTGCCTGGGGCCATTACAAGGAGTGGCCAGCGTGAGACCAGCATGCCAGGCCTCTTCCACACTGAAACACCAGCCACTGCTCTTATCATCTCAAGAAGAGCCCACCCCATGTCCTCAGACCACACAATCACCAGCCACGGTGGTCCTAACAGCAGCCGCTCCACCAGCAACTGAGAGGATCTCCCTGCATCCAGAGCTCCCACCCGGGTCACAGAAACTGCAGGAAGATATTTGGAAGTGGAGCTGGGCTACAGGGCTAGGTGACTTGTGTTTTGACTTTATTATGAATGTGTCATGTTTCCAGAAGTACGAGCATCCTGAGACTAAACTACAGGCTCCACCATGAGAGATGGGATCAGCGGTTCCGGGGCCCTGCCAGAAACACAGCTGTATAGACAAGCCACAGTGACCTAATCTCCCAAACTATGAGCTGGTCCCGTCCAGCTGTCATGGGGAGTGTGAGAGGGATCGGGAGCAGCATGGAAAGGTATGCAAGTGTGTTTGTGAATGTGGGATGGGAGGGAAATGGCTGTGTCAGGCAGAAGCGGAGAGAAGTATACTTTATGATTCCAGGGATGGGTGCTGTGAGCAGACACTGAACATCCCTGTGCCCGGGGAGAAGAGAAAAACAGTAGAGACGGGGATGGACTGCTTG
This sequence comes from Martes martes, assembly GCF_963455335.1. Taxonomy (NCBI): domain Eukaryota; kingdom Metazoa; phylum Chordata; class Mammalia; order Carnivora; family Mustelidae; genus Martes; species Martes martes. The sequence continues at coordinate 161,927,390 of NC_137892.1, read as the reverse complement.
TGTCTAAAGGAAGTGAGTTGTATTTCATTTCCAGAAAAGTGGCTAATAAAAAGAAATCCCTGGTAAAATGAGTAAGTTTTTAAAATCTTTGGTTGTTGGGGCACCTGGCTGGCTCAGTCGGAAGGGGATGCGACTCTTAATCTCAGACTCGTGCGTTCGAGCCCCAAATTGGAGGTAGAGATGACTTCAATTAAAAAGTATATGTTATGGGGCACCTGGGTGGCTCAGTGTGTCAAGCCTCTGCCTTCGGCTCAGGTCATGATCTCAGGGTCCTGGGATAGAGTCCCGCATCGGGCTCTCTGCTCAGCGGGGAGCCTGCTTCCCCCTCTCTCTCTGCCTGCCTCTCTGCCTACTTGTGATCTCTGTCTGTCAAGTAAATAAAGAAAATATTTTTTAAAAAGTATATGTTAAAAATAAAATACCGGGTTATTTTTATGAAGAGGTTGCTGAGACGTTGAGTCCTCATTTTGACAAGGTTTTCCTTTCCTGGGACAGGGGTGGATAAACTCACATCTCTTCCCCGCCCCTTGAGACTTAATGAGAGGCGGTCTTGTGGGTTTCTTCCACTCACTCAGTCGACGTCTGCTAAGCACCTGCTAGAGGCTTAACTCTGGTGAATGCAGGGGATGCTACATGGAGAAGGCATTGAAACTCAGTGTGGAAGAAGAGAGACATGACCAGATGACAGGCTGGCAGGGTTCACACTGCCAATGGCATGTGGTGAGAGTGGATGTGCTGGTGGGCGATGGAGAGACCAAGGAGAGGGGCAGCCACATCTTCTGGGAGATCAGGGAGTGTGCAGAATGATGCTGGCCCACAGCATCCCTGCAGCCAGCTCACAGGGCGGTGGCTCAGGGGTTTGAGGACATGGCCAGACCCCAGTGATTTCCTAGATGGAGGGTTATAGACTTGGGTCCAAGGTAAAGTAGATCCAAACACAAATGTTGTCTCCTGGCCTGGGATGCTCATCTCAATCCCCTTCCCCTGTTGATTCTTCTCCTCCCTCTGCCATCAGCCCCCTCCTACCCACTCAGAGAAGAGAGACCCGCCCTGCACAAGCCCAAGCCCCTGCAAGCCCAGTCCCGGGACCCAAAGCCCTTCTCAGTTATTCCAGTGGTCGTTCGGTCTGTCGTTGTGGATCTGTTGGTGGTCTCGTGTTCCCTCCTCCCTGCCCTTCCTCAGTCCCTCCTGACAGCCCTCTCTCCCCAGACGCATTCCCAGAACCAACAGCCCCTGAAGCCTCAGAAGTCTCATCAACAATTCACCCTATTACTGATCTTTTCCATTTATTGCTGGACAGTCATAAAATCATTAAGGTATTATTGAAAGCATGGTTGGCCAGCCCTTTCGAATCAGGAATTAAGAAAAATGTCTCAAGGAAAAGAAACCACCGAAACTTCTAGACAACAAGCTTCCAAGATTCACATTTTCCAAAATATTTCTTGATCTCGAAGCAAAATACTTAAACTAGAAATACAGCACCTGTGACTTCAATAGACTGGCTTGTCAGTCACTCCAACTCTATACATAACTGATTTGATGAAAAGGGGACATTTTGGGAGGAAATGGAGTGAACTATGATAATTCCTGAATGACTCCAATTAATTGGTTTAAAACATTCAAAATTTAGTCCAAATGCTAGAAACAGCCTCCCGTAAAATTGGAATCTTTCGTGCAAATAAATAAGTTCAGTAAATAGCTCGTAGGGTTTCCCTTTTGTCTTTGTGCCAATTCTGCATCGTCAGCAAGGTTGTTGGGGGAGACACCAAAGAGCCCCGGGGACTTTGGCTGGATGTGTGGTCTCACCTCCCCCTACTTCCTTTTGGGATCTTCAGAACAGGCAAGCAGCCCGTCGGGAGGTCGGGGCCTGGCGTAGATTTGACTCAAAAGCAACTTGTTTCGAGAAGAAAGTGCCACACTGAGTTGTTGGGCTTCTGCGGCCTTCAACAGTAAGAGGGTCACTGATCAAACCTGTTAGCAATGAATCGTATTTTCAAAACCAAGGGATTTGGAAATAGTAGCGTGCTAAATGGACAGCGGGTGCAGGTGCCCAAGGCTCTGATCTTCTGAGAGCCCGGGAAGGGGTGGGGAGCGGGAGGTGGGGCTTTGAACCACAGTGTAGCTTCACAATCATCCTGTCCTTAGGCACATCCAGGAGGGCGGCTGCCGTCTGGTGCAGTCTGCCAGCTACCTTGCAGCCAAGTCACAAATACACCCGTGGAGAGGAGTGTGATGGACCTGGAGGGGGCATGAGGAAATTGCTCAGAAAACAGGAAGTGCTTCCGTCTTCATGAAATGCATTCGAGCACCCGTACATCCTCTCCAGCTAGGTTTTGCCTCCATTGCCGATTTGGTGCTGATGCATCAATCTGCTTCCATGAAGATGTATTGGACCGAGCTTCTGCTCAGCACTTGAATTCCCAGGCAGGAGTGCAGGGCTCGGGGCCATCGGTGATCTTGGCCTTTGGACCAGAGGTCAGGGTTCACTCAACCTCGAAACACGCACTGTCTCCCAGCCTCCTGACTGGGCAACCTTGAAACAAAAGAAAACGCAATCTTCTCACCTGTCAGCTTTCGACTTCTTGGTGAAGGTTGATAAAGGGTTTTCCTGGTTAAATTGGCAGAAACCAGAATAATATGAGGGTTTTTAATGAACTCAAGTGGGGGAAAGCCCAGAGAGCCGGGTGAAAGCTCTATGACATCGGGACAGCTGATCTCGAAGCCACAGATGCAGTGACTTCGGTCACAGCCAGCGTGTTCTCGGAGCAAGCTAGAACAGTCTGGAAAGAGGCTTGCAAGCCTCCCCGTGTTCACCTGGCTGTGTTTGGGCTGCGTCCCCCAGTTGTGCTGCAGGGTGACCTGCCTCCTAGGTCAACACAAAGGCAGACTGCGGGAAAGAAAAAGATAAAACTGCTTGTTCAGAGTGAGATCAAATCTGAAACCGGGTTCCATCCAGCTGGTGTGATTAATTCAAAGAACCCACTGGAATTAGAGACTTAAGTATGTCAGGCTGCTCTATTTCCATTCACTTGTGCCTCCGAACCGCAGTTCGGGGGCTTAAGAGGAGGCCAAATTCAATAGGGACAGACATTAAAGGAAAAAAGCCTCATTTTATTTAAGACTTCATTTTATTAAACTCAAGGAATTTGTCTCTAGGTTTAGAGAGTGGATCCCGTGACTCAAAGGTTTCGTGCTGGCCTCCTCTGAGGGCTTGGGAAAGCCTCGAGTGCCCACAGAGAACGCAGCTGATAAAACAGAGACGAGGCTTAGCTGCACATCCATGGGCACTTCCCGTGGGCTCAGATGGGGTGGAAATGCCCCATTTGCACTGAGCCCTCTGGGTGCGGGAAAACAGAGAAGCATGAGCCTCGCCCCAGGCTAGAAACGGTGTCCTGGTTCTTCATCAGCCACATCTATGACTCTTTCTAAATTGAGAAGCTGATCCAGCTGCCGCATGTGGGCAGATCTGACTTCATCCCCACGTCCCTTCCTTCTATGTCCACTCTGCGGAAGGGCGACACGAACAGATGTCACAGAGGAGCAGAGTCGGCGGCAGCCCAGCGCACCCCACCCCTGAGGCAAAGCTGAGGGCAAAACAGGAGACACCCCTCCCCTGCCGTAGAGCCCACCCAAGCCCCACCGTCTCCCCCAGGACAGCAAGTGTGCGTTTGGTCTGCAGCTGTGTGTTTGCAATCACCAGGAGACACGTGTTCCCCACAGCAAACCCCGAGCCTGGCCCTGTGTGCGCACAACGGCAAAGCACAGATGTTGACTCTTGGAGATGTTTCACAGTGGATCCAATTATCGACATTCTTTGGTCATCCTTAATCACATAAACCAACCTTGACGAGCACATATGTCTTTTTATCAACCCCGAAAGTGCTGAGTGATGCCTGGTTTGGGGGTGGGGGGCAGTGAGACAACACGCCTCGGTCTCATGCAGAGGAGGAAATGGCTTTCTTCCTGAGATGTCTCCCTAGGATGACTGGAGGTCCTCTTCTTAGAAAGTCTAGTGTGAGGACAAACAAATGGGTTTTGCCCGATACACACTCACACGCCTCCTTGCAAATATCTGTGCCTTTAATTGTTATAGTTAATTAGGAGAGGCAATTTAACTCAGAAGAGCTTAGTGGAGACATTTGTTTGTGATGTGCACTTCCCCTCTGAACTAGAAATATCATCGTAAATGTGGTGATTAACATCTCGCTGTCCAGCTCAGAAAGTGTTGACACAGATGTTTGGCTAATCATTCAGAGCAAACAGCTATTCCCATAAAGGCTAAGATTAGTCGGAATTGGCATGCATTTCTTTCTTCTGTGAGCCTCGTTTGATTATAGATGATGTTTTGTTAGAGTGTATCCATGCAACCTCATAAATGATGTAAAACCCAAGAAAAACAGGGACTCTGTGCCAAGACCAAATTAAATACACATCAGAAAAATGCGGGCTTGATCGGGTTCAGGTACCGTGAGCTTGCCTTGGTCTATTGTCGCTAAAGCCTTCAGGAAGACTATAAAAAGCAACCCTGACATTCATGTCCATTTTAAGCTGGTGTGGCTGCCGACATGTATTCAACACCGCGCTCCCCCCATAGAGTGGCAGCCGTCACAGCCTCCGAAAGCTCTGCCGAATGGCCCGTGCAGAGCAGGCAAGGAGAAGCCTATGTATCTGGGTCAGCACACGGCGACGGCCACCATCCTCCCGGCGCGGCACAGACATCCCTTGGAGTCAAACGCAGACCTCGCGCTCTGGGTGAGCGGCCTCAGAGTCCGTGCTGTGTGCCCTCTCCTCCCATCCGCCAACCCCAAGACACATGGTATCCAGCTTGCCGCCCCTTCCCCCCTGGGCTGGCTCGCCTCTCATGGATCCCTGGAGATCCTTGCTGAATTACCACAGGTTCCCTCGGGAGCTTCTCAGGGAATCTCAAGTCCTCAGTCTTACTTCCCTGCTCCCCGCAGTCCTGGTGGATGGGGTTCAGGAAGACCAGAGCAAGGCCAGCCCCCAGCGGAGAGCGGGTACAGAGCCGGGAAGGCTGGCGTCCGCTTACCCTCCGAAAAGGTGTGGGTTCCCACGGCAGATGTTTGCCACCAGGAAGCATCTGGGAAGGAAGGAAGCGCTGGGCAGGCGGGGGTGCAGGGGAGACCAAGGCGGGAGATGGTTGCCTACACTTTGCCGGCACTTGGACAGCACAGAAGCAAAGTCACAGCAGGAAAGCACATGCACAGTTGAAACTCCTGGTTGTTGGGCAAGCTGGTATTCAACTTCCCCGGCAAAAAAAGAACTGTACCGTGTGAGCAGAGAGAAGGTTGAATGAGCTTCCTCCAGGCAGAAGGCTCTGTGAGTGGGGTCCCCCCGTGTGGATGGACCCCGCTCCCCAGCAGCGGTCACTGCTCCCACGAGGTGCTTGGTCTGAGGTCCCGGTGTGGACTCCCATGGCCCTGATGGTCTTACCTCGAGGCGTTTTGTCCGCATGATGTTCCCCACCTCCCGTGATCTCACGCTAGCTCCTCTATCTCATGGACACTAGTTAAGCTCCTTCCACACGGACAAGCATGTCTCAACACCCCCAGCATTGGGGTGGGCTGTGCCTCTCTATATATATTAATCTTGCCAGGGAACACTAGAGACACGCTCTTGTCTTGGAAGCAAGATGTGTAAGGAAGTGGTAGGCTAATGGGTAAGTGGACACATGCTTGAGGTTTTACACCTGGGAACATCTATATTTGTTTTTGGGAGACCTGGTAGGGTCAACCCAAGATGGGTCATACTCTGCTCCACCTGGTGGCTGCTGCTTCTCCTTGAGAACTGGGCTCAGGGTCGGCACCTGCTGGGCCCTCTGCTGTCTTGGTGCTGAGTGGTCGGCACCTGTGTGTTCATCTCCAGGGACCCACCGGATACCATCTCCCCATCTGTCTCCTGCAGCGGACTCTGAGCTCCTTCCAAGAGCATGACGGAGTCCTTCCTACCACGTGGCATGGGCGCCCTGGGCAGGAGGACTTCGACAGAGATGCAGAAGCTCCACATCTGTCCCTGGGAGCGGCACGAACGTGTCTGGGAGCTGGATATCTAATGTCTTAGGTGGCTCAGGCTGTCATGACCAAGCATTGCGGACAAGGTTGCTCAAAAAACAAGCACCGTTCACAGTTCTGGAGGTGGGAGGTCTAAAAAGCAGGTGCCATCCACTTTAGCGTCTGGTGAGAGCCCACCTCCTGTCTGTGCCCACAAGGCACTCCTTATAAGGGTGCTAACCCCATCATGGGAACCCCACCCCCATGACTTTAGGTAACCCTACTCACCTCCCAAAGGCCCTGCCCCCAAGTGCCATCTCCCTGGGGGCTAGGGTCTCGACATGAAATGACAGGACATTTAGTCCACAAGCCACGTGTGGCTTCAGAGCTCTTCAACATGTAGAGTGTGACTGAGGGACTGAATACTTCATGTCGGTTACCCTAAGTCGATGAAATGTGTATTTCCATAGTCACACGCGGCTGACAACTCCCAGACCGGACGGCTCAACTGCGCAGCTGCCACACCGCTTGGAACAGAGTATTTAGTCCTGAACTGAACTCAGCTTAGGAGGAGAAACCATCTTGGCTCTTGCTTGAAAGAGTTAAACCTTCCAAGATATCAGGGAAGTGACACATCCATTTCTTCCTTTTCTAGGTGTTAGTGGGACTGCCCTCCACAAGCCAGGTTCGCTCTTGCCTTGGGCACTCCTGCCCCTCGGGACTCCCATCTGACCGTGGGAAGGCAGGAGCTCTCTGGAGAGGGGACGTCTGAGCAGAGGTCTGGGTGCTCCAGGTAGATGGATGGGACCCAAATGGGCAGAAAGGAGGGCTGCTCTTGGAGGCCGGGGGGAGAAGAGGCGGCACAGAGAAAGCCGGCTGCCAGCACGGTCATATTTGAATTTCATTTTAAACAAGATGGGCAGCTGTTGGAGAGCTTCGAGCAGGCAGGGGTACAAAGCGATGTTATTTGGGTTTGGAACTCATTCCCCTGGCTCGGTGAGGACACGAGGTACTGGGGTGGGATCCCTCCCAGTAGTCTGTGGCCGAGATGTAGCCCGACTGCAGGAGGGAGGCAGAGGGACGCAGGACAGGAGGGTGTCCAGGAGGATATCCCGTCATGGGATCTGAGCCCCGAGAACACAGGAGAAAGCCAGGACCACCTCCCGAGTGAGGTATGAGGGGCGATGGGGCTGCTGATGGGGACGGGGGGTTGGGGCCTGCCGAGGGGGATGCGGGGAGGGGTGATCACCACCCACACCCACGGGGCACCTCTGTGGGCAAGTGGAAGGGAGGAGGTGTCCGGAGTAACTGACCTCACCCAGCCACCGCCCCTGTTCTCAGCCAGGACGGGGCACGGCCTGTGGAGCCGCGAGGTTGTGCTGTGCTCCAGGGAAGGGGGCTCTGCAGGCTCAGAGGGCAGCCAACTCCTCTCGACAGCACGCTCGCTGCAGGCTGAGCACCAAGGAAGGCCCTGAGGTCCGCCCCCCACCCCCGCTCCTGCCCACACGCTGAACTGTTAGATAAAGTTGTTGAGAAATTCTGGAACGCCCCCCAGATTTCCGTACCGTTTTATTTCTCACAGTGGACTATCAGCAGTGAGATAAATTTAGACTCCCTGCTAAGCGTGACACACCATGGTAATTGTACAAGTATGATGTCTTAAATTACACTTTTATTATCTTGCATTTCTCTTCCAGCTTATAATTCTTCTTTCTCATCACTCTCAGCCTGTGCCTGATCTGTGTCCCTTCCTCCTCCTCACAAGACAATCATTAAACTTCTCCAATCACCAGTAAATGGTGGAAAGAATGAAAGAGTTTGGCTTTAAACACTTCTAAGTAGACAGTTGGGAAGTGGTTGCAAATTAAAACCAGGCGGCTTAATGATATTAGCGTTGCCTGCTTGAGAAACCCAGCCCGCCCCACTCCCTGGGTCCGTGGTACCTATGACATCAGAGCTCAGAGGGGACAGAGCAGGGGGACCCTGTGGGGGGGCCTGCGTACTCAGCCCCCAGGGGAGGCTTATTAGTGTTGTGGCAGGAAATCCTCGGTAGCTTCCTCCAGTAGGTGGGAAGTTGGGGGAGGGGGGAAAGCGGATGGTTCAGCAGGGGGACTGTGGCAAGGGAGCAGAGGGGGGCCGTCCCTTCAGCAGTCCCCAGTCCCTCCCACCCCCCCAACACTGGCTGTAGTGGGGAGCTGTGACCAATGGATCGTGGAGTCTGGTTTGGCTAAATGTTTTCACTGCTAATTTTCCCCGAACATGTAGAGTGATGTTTACAAACTTCCGATGAGAAACTCGGAAGTTGAGGGCAGGTGCGCTGAGGAAAGCCGGAAGGGCAAGGATCTGACACTCCTGTTACACAGTCTCAGCGTGGGGGCCTGCAAAGAGCGAGATGATCTCTATTGACTGACGGTCAAGGACAAACAAAACCAGGATGATTTTAACATTCTATAAAGAACAACAGTGCCATTAACTGTGAATGATTTAATTGCTCCCCAAACACTGAGCATTATTTCAGCCACAGACAACAAATGGAGCTTAAAATAGTCTTTTTAAAATATTCATTAAAAAGTGACCAATGAAGCACTGCGCAGATGCTCTCCATTCCTAGGACGGAAGGGGCAGGCGGCACAGAGGGAAGTGGTTTTTCCAGACGTGGAAAGAACGTGGCCTGGTTGTCAGCCTCAGCTTCCTGGGAGCCTCTCTGGACGTCTCACGTGTTCTAACTGAGATCAAATCTCTTCTGGCTCATTTTTTATTTCCCCAAACACACATGGACCATCCTAGCAGCACAGAAACTTTCTAAAGCGGGTGCAGTCCTGGTGCCCCACACTGTAGGAAGGGGAGGCAGCAGGCAGAATTCTCCCAGGCCTCCCCAGACTCCCACCGCTTGCCCCAACCCTGCTGTGTTCACAGATTGCCTACCAGATACGCGATCAATGCTAATCTAGGTACTGCTGGGCCTGGATCTTGTGGATGGGATTAAGATCCAAAACAAACTGATTTCAAGACAGGAGATTCTCCTGGGTGAGCCTGACCTAATCAGGTGAGCCCATAAAAGGGCCGGAGCTCTTCCTGAAGCAGGGGACTCGAGGAAGCGTGGGGGGATCAACAGGAGGGAGATTCCCTGTCGCTGCCTCGGGAGATGAGGGACCCCACGGCCAGGAGAGTGCACGGCCCCTAGGACCTGGTGTCCTCAGTCCTACGACCATGAGGACGTGAATTCTGCCAACAGCCCACATGAGCTGGAAGCTGAATCTTCCCCTGAGTCTCCGGAAAGGAAGGACGTGCGGCCAACCCTGATTTCACCGCGTGAGCCCCTGAGCAGAGGACCCAGCGCGCTGTGCTGGATTTCTGACCCGGAGGACTGTAAGCTAACACGCGGCTATTGGTCTATGCCATTAAGTTCTGTCCCTTTACACTGCAAAGGAAAAGGAACAAAATCGGCCGTGCAATCAACAGACGCAGGTTCTTGCGTGGGCGCCACTGTCCCACGGCCACAGGACATCAGCCTTCTGGGCAAAGAGGGACGATAAGATAAACAGTATCCTGCACGCCTCACTGGGGAGCGGGGAGGGCTGCCAAGAACACGTACAGAACTCACTCGGGAAAACAGAAACCGCCACCAAAGATAGAGTGGATCGTGTTCTTTTGTCCACGATTACCATTAATTATAGCTGTTTCCTTTCACTCTGCTGGCGACATTTTGTCTTTTTCAGCTTTGCTTGAAAAATAATAGTATCTGGGAAATGGTGCACGCCAGGCTGCGGAGTACAGACAGCCTAGCGTTGACTGAGATCTCGGAGAAAGATGCCAAGGTCTAATAACCGTCACAGTCCTGGAGAGTCCCGGGATATGAACAGATTGAAGGTCCTGAGAAGTCCTGCTGCAGAGAACCTTGCTCCACATGGTGTCACAGAGCATTTTCTAACCCTCTTTTTCTGAAAGAACTTTTCTCCAGCCACTCTGAAGAATGTCATGGGCCTGGAGGAGCCCTGTTTGAGAAAACTGCTTCAGAGGTTAATAAAAACAAACAAATAAGCAAATGCATAGAGGGCTGCTGACTCCTCCTTGCAAACCCCCTGATCACACCGTGTCACGAGCACAGGAGCGTCTTCGTGCTCCCATACCCAGATGCCCTCCCTTGGCCGGTTTCTGCACATCCCACTACGATCCTGGGCTGAAACCTTCCCAGACACGCAGGCATGGGAAAAGCATGCCTGGTAAAAACATTAAGACAAATGACACGGCCTTTCACTCCACACAGGGAAATTCCATGCCCTCCAAGGGTTCACAGGGAAGTGAAAATACCTCTTTAATAGGAGAATGGTTGGTTTGATAAGAGAATGAAGACCCACTGTCCATAATAAAAAACAAAAGAACACCTTTTTACGTATCTAAATTCTATACCAAGAGTCACTCTACCATTTGCAAATAAAACTGTGACATTTGGAATGAGACCTGCTCTGACAGATAAAGAAGTGTATGACGTATCAGTCCTGAGTTATATGTTGCGACCTGGGGCCAAGACGGCGGGCGGATCGAGAGAATAGAACAGGCTGTCCAGGAACAGATTCTTCGCACAGGGACTTCGCATCTGAGCAACCCGACTTGAAAACGTGAATAATTCAACAGAGCCAGGAAAACTGGCTAACTCTTCAGGGGGAAACAATTGTCATATCCAACTCTCATCGTTTAGAAAGGGGCTTCGTGTGGAACACAAACTTAAGTATAAAATAACAATTTATAAATATATTAGAGAGAAGTACAGGTGAAGACTTAATTACAGGGCTGAGAAAGGGCTTCTCAACCTTAAATCTCAGATGGGAACCCATGAAAGCAGATAAGGGGGAGCCGCATTCTGTATCAATTTATCTATTTGAGGGAAATTTGGGAAAAAGAGTTCTAATATTTCTAAGAGACAAAGGATCATAGATAATGGGTTGCAAGTGTAGGAGGAAAAGTGGGACTCTCTACGAGGAAAATTGATAAAGGACAGGCAGGCAGAGTGAATCAGATCGGAAATGGCCCATGATGCGTGAGGAATCCTGGAGTTCCCAGCAGTGAGGGAGAGGGAGTGAGGACAGGAGGTACCTGCCCCGTGGTGATGGACGCCAAGGGAAAGGAGTGCCCCTCTCCCCTGCTGGTGGCTGGGACAGGGGAGCCTTGCAATCAGAGGGAGAGGAGCATTTGCAGAATGTCAGGAAGGTGATGGTAAGAGAGAAAAAGATCAAAACGCAGAAACAGGCAAGAGGATGGCTCTGTCTTTGCAAGGACACACGGGGTGTGCGTAAAGCTCCCAGGAGCCACCTGAGTCATCAGGAGTAGCCATGCTTGCTTTGACTTGTCCTTTCCACTGATTAGCATGTTTCAGGCCCTGGGAGAGTCCACGCTGACACAAGGAAGTCTGAGCGCCATGCGGACGACCCGTGTTCCGGACCCTCGCAGAGGACACAGTCCACAGTTAGACCCTCCGTGTGCCTGTGATTGAACCACTCCCTGCAGACTTTTCACCACGCTTTTGGGCGCCTTCTCTGTGCTTCCTCCCAAACCAGCCTCCGCAGTCGCGGGGTGTCTCACTGAACGAGACAAAGAACTCTTTGACATAGGCTCCCTCGATATGGGACCGAGGCTGTGCTTTTAACTTTTGGAAAATGACACTTGGATCAAAATTTGGTAAAAAAAAAAAAAAAAAAAATGGGCCAGAGTTCTCCATGGTCGCTTCTTCTCTGCAGTAGTAATTCAGCCTCGAGGACGGTTCCCTCCAGGTGTGCTCGGATGGAAGCAGAGAGAGGGCTGTGAAGAGATTCGGGCAGCTTTGTGCAAGGATCGTCAAAGCAAAAAACAAAATAAAACAACTTATGCTCTTTCTAAAAAATAAACAATATCTTAAAGAAAAAAAAATTTTAAATGGGGGCTCCTGGGTGGCTCATCAGTGAAGGGTCTGACTCTTGGTTTCAGCTCAGGTCATGGTCCCAGGGTCGTGGAATTGAGCCCCGCATTGGGCTCTACGCTCAGCACTGTCTGCTTCTCCCTCTTTCTCGGCTCCTCCCCCTCCCCTAAAATATAAATAAAGTCTTTATTTTTTAATTTTTTTTATAATTTTCTATTATGTTAGTCACCATATAGTACACCATTAGTTTTTGATGCCATGTTCCATGATTCATTGTTTGTATGTAACACCCAGTGGTCCATGTAATACGTGCCCTCTTTAATACCCACCACTGGGCTCAAAAAAATTAAAACAAGCAAAAAACAACTGACATCTGTGGTTCTCAAACTTGGGTGATTCTGTTCTTGGGGGACATTCAGCCACAGACAGAGACAGCTGTGATGGTCCCACTGGAAAGGGTTGCTCCCAGCGTCCAGGGGACAGAGGTCAAGGATGCTTCCTGATGCTGGGCATAGGACCGCCCACCACACACGGTGATCCAGACGCGACACCCCCAAGTGCACTCTGTCCAAAGTCCTCAGCCATAGAGACGAGGTCGAGTGGATGAAGTGGGATGTTTTGCAACCATCAGGAAAAACGTATTCATGCTGATGTTAGAGCTCTGCATTAAGTGAAAAAATGATTCTAAAATTATATTTGTGACAGTCACATGGCTAAAAAATATAAGCATATTAATAGAATATATGCATATTTATAGAATATTATTTCACATTTTTCATAGAATGTATTTTTATAGACCTCTATAGAAAGTATGAAAGAAAAAAAATATATGTATAATATACACACATATAATAGTATTTATTCTTCTATACCTTTTCCATTTCCTCTCTCTCTCTCTCTCTCTCTCTACTTGAGCTTTCTTCTACGGTGTGATGATGCCTGGGGTCCCGCCATCAAGGGGACTTATCTCTAAGGGAAGACACTGTTAAGTCTGTAATAATGCGTGTGTCCGTGGGAGATGGCCCACTGACTCTCATCAGCTGGGCGCCCTCCCTAGGTAACACCTGATTGGATCAGCTGGCCTGCCCATCACTCAGCACTGCCCTGAGGGGCAGACAGGTGTGTCCGTGAGCTAGGACGGGCCCTCCGCGTGGCTCCCAAAAAGGGTCCAGCTCTGAGCAGCATGGGGAGAGATGAGGCTGTCCTGCCGCCTCCCCCGGAGGCCGGCCCTGTGTGTGCACTCACTGCGCCGGCCCGACGGCAGAAGACATGGGGAGGTGGGAGGCACGGGACGGTCTCTCCCAGATCTGGCCTCCAGCCCTGGCTCTGCCTCTGATCCAGGCTCCTCATTTGCAGAACGAGCGCCTCGACCCGGCTGGCTCCAGGGTGTTCTCGGTGCTCTGATTCTGAGTTCTTCGTCTTGTCTCCGTCCTCTGGTTTCGCAATGAACAAATGGTTTACGTCCTTACTGCTGACCGGCCTGTTGAAATCATCCCCTTGGCTTGACAGCTTTCTCCTGTTACTTTTGAATGATTGCAGACACCAGGGTGGAGAATTGAGGTAAACCTCTGTCCAAGTGCTGGGCCCCAAATGTCCCAAAGAAATGTCTTCCTACAAAGCATTCTTAAGGTCTGGGATGTGAGCGTAGCAATCCAGAGGGCCAGCCAGCCCTCCGGCTCCCTGGGGAAGCAGGCAGTGGAGGAGGCTGGCTCTCTCGTGCATTTTCCAGTTTGGGGTTGGTTCTGATCGATCATTCGGTAACCTAATTTTCCTTTTATTCCTTCAGGCCCAATAAATCTTTTCCCACTCTGCAGCACTTAAAATTTTTGCCTCATCGGCTAGTGAGTGTGAATGTCTACCCCAGATTGCCGTGGGATTTAAAATGTGTGGAGTTCGCTAAGGTGTTTTGCAACCAGCTGCTGGTCACTCTTCATTTCCAACGGGTTGTGCTACAAAGAGTCATGATGGAGAGAGAAAGGACCATCTCTGTCTGTAAACACCCTCCCTGCCCAGGAGCATCGCCTGCTTCACGTTCTCATGGAAGGACTGTGACCAGGCGTTCTTAGCCTGGGCACCACGGATGTGTGAGGTGGGACAATGCTGTGTGTTGTGCATTTTCCTCAGCATCCCCAGGCTCCAAGTCCTCGATGCCAGGAGCCCTCCCTCCACCCGAATAGTGTGATAAACAGAAATTCAAAACTGTCATCGCCTGGGGCTCTACTGACCCAGTTGGCCAAAGGCCTCCACTAGCAGGTGGAGAAGGAGCTCCAGAAGCTTCTCTGCCCAGTGAAGGTGGACGTGTCCTCTCTGTGCCCTGCAGGGGCTGACCCCCGACTGTATTTGTGAAGAGTCCTTAGTCACACTGAGCGGTAAGTCATGACTGAAGGAAGCCATAACACTCAAGTGTCATAAGGGACTATCTCTTCATGGTAGAAATAGTAATAACTAGGAATGATTTTATTTCCTTCTTTGTATTTATTCACGTCATCTACATTTTCTATATTCATTCCTTTTGTCATTTTTCAGTGCTTAAGAAATGGAAAGGTTCACATAGCTATTTAATAGACATCTCAGGTGATGTGGTAGACATACCATGAGGTGACCCTCCCCAGTGACTGATGTCTTGTATAATCCCCACCCCTTGAAAATGAGTGGGGTTTGTGAATTACTTTGGATGATAGAATATGGCAGAGGTGATTGGCGGTCACAGCCATGGTTATAGGTTGTATAAGACTTTGAGGAAGAGAGACCCTCCTTTGCTGCCTTTGAGGAAGTGAGCTGCCACTTTGTGGGGACACCCGCAAGAAGGCCATGTGACTCTCAGGAGCTGAGAGTGGTCTCCAAGTGACAGCCAGCCACAAGATGGGGACTTCTGTCCTGCAAGCCCAGCCAACCACCTGAGACAGCTTGGAAGCTGATCTTTCCCCACTTGGGCCTCTGATGAGACCCTGCCCCTGCCCAAGGCCTGCCTGCAGCCTGAAGAGACCCAAACCAGAGAACCCAGCTGGGCCGTGCCCGGATGTCTGACCAGCACAGAGTAGGAGACGATTAACGTGTGTTGTTTTAAGTCACTAAATCTGTGGCTATTCATTATGCAGCAATAGATTAAAAAAGTGTGGGACGCTTCCTTCTCCTTTGAAAACACATGAGCCAAAAAACACCCTTAAGTATTATAGCTGTCTCTATATAGAGGGAATGGTGAGCCTTTAATTATCCAATTCCGATGGATCAGAACCTACGAATATGTCGGAAGAGAAGAGCAGCCTCCAAGCGCCGGCAGGCTCCTGGCACCCTTGGCCGTGCTCGCGCCCCTGCTGAGGTTAAACAGTGTCTCAGAGCACCAGCATCACAGAAGGCCACTCTATGGGCACGGTTGTGCAGAGCAAAATGAAGACCCCTGTGAAATCAGTCTGGACACAGACAAAGAGCCCTGTCAAACCACACACATGACTAAATGCCCCTCTGCCCTGGCGAATGGGAGTGGCTGCGGCTTTTAAATCAGAGAACATTAGCCTCACTCTGCTCTTCCCACCTTCTAGCGGAGAGTTATTGTGACACGCAGTCCCAGAACCATGTGAGCTGATTCCTCGAAATCCCTCTCTGTCTTGCCCTCCCTCCCAATAGTATGTATGTATGCATGTGTGTATGCACGTGTGTATGCACGTATGTATGTATGTGTGTACACACCCAACCCTCTATCAATCTATCCATCTATCACTCTGTCCATCTATCCATCTGTCCATCATCTCCTCTTGGTTCTGTTTTTCTGGAGGCCCCTGTATTACTCAGACTTTCATGACCACAGGTGGGACCGCTGAATTACTTCTCCATCACCATCAGCTAAGTGTCCACGTCTGGCCCCTTCCCTTGCTCGCTTCTTCGGGACCCTTCCACTCAGTGCCAACCCAGACCATTTCTTCTATCACTGGGTTACACGTCCAGGGAAAATCAGTTGTGGCAGACCAAGACAAACTGAAGGACATCATTCTGTGGCCACTACCACCAGGTAACTAACTCAGAAGCTGAATAAAAACCACCCCAGAGCCTCGTACTGTTTGGAATCGTCTGTGCTGTTGCTTTCTTTCACGAACCGAGCATCTTAAGGGCTGAACATCTGGAACGATAGAGAAAGTAGAACACCATTCAGTGGTCCGACGGTCAGCGAATACTTACAGCGGCTCTGCCGGCCTTTGTGTCCCAGAACTGGAACGCGCAGACGTCTGCCCACAGGCAGCTTTTCAGATGTGACAGGATACGTGGTTTTAGATAGAGATACAATAGATGCGGTATTTACTGTCTGACACGGACCTAGGTCCTTTATAGAACTGACTCCGTGAACCCCGGTGACAGGTTCTAGCTCTAACGCCCTTTAAACGTGAGAAAACTGAATGTGTTCATTCGTTTCCTGCGGCTGCTGTGATGAATAACCACAACTCGGTGGCTCAAAACAGCACAAATTTATCCCCTTACAGCCTGGAGGGCACAAGCCCACAAGCAGGCTAACAGCGAGGGGGCAGCGGGACCGGCTCCTTTGGGAGGTGCCAGAAACTTGCTTTTCCTGCCTGTTTCAGCCTCAGGCCACCTGCACTCCTGGCTCCCGGCCCCTCCCACTGTCTTCACAGCACCTGACTCTGCGCTCGGCCCCTCACAGGGCGGCTCCTCTTTGCCGGGGCGACCCGGTAGTGTTAGATTTATCTGCGAGGGGTTTGGAAAAAATGACACATTTATGAAGTTTCTAATGTTTGGTTCGAGGCCAGTCCTCCAAATGGAAATGGGTTCCGATTACGACTGGTTAAGATCCACAATATAATCTAGTTGGCCCTTGAACAACATGGGTTTGACCCATATAAGTTCACTTATACATGGATTTTTTTTCAATAAATACAATAGGGACGCCTGGGGGGCTCAGTCGGTTAAGCATCTGACTTCAGCTCAGGTCATGATCCCGGGGTCCTGGGCTTGAGCCCGGCGGGAGCCTGCTGCTCCTTCTCCCCTGCCCCTCCTCCTACTTGTGCTCTCTCTCCCAAAAATAAAATCTTTAAAAATAAATAAATACAGTAGAGTGTTTTAAATGTATTTTCTCTTCCTTAACATTTTTTCTCTGGCTGACTTTACTGTAATAACACTGCACATAATACCTGTAACACACAAAATACGCGTCAGTTCACTGTTTATGTTACCGGCAAGGCTTCCGGTCAACAGCGGGCTACGAGTAGCGAGGTTGTGCGGGAGTCTGAGTTATACAGGGGATTTCCGCCTGTGCGGGGCGCTGGCAGCCTGACCGCTGTGTTGTCCAAGTGTCACCTGCAGTTTAGAAGAAACAGACTCAGAGAACCTTGAGAGCATATCGCCATGCACTGTTGTTCATTATAAATTGAGGGGACTGGCACCCATTTAAATTAATATTGGGGAAGTCCCTGAAATTAGCAATAAAGTTATTTGCAAGTTTTATCTTTCTGGGCAAGAGCTATCTGGAGTAGTGTGGTCAGATTGATTAAGACAGTGGGGTAGTTAATAGACGTCAGTGTTGACGGCCAGTGACATGAGTATAGATGCTTTGGTTCTCGATACTCAGCCCACCAAAAATTCCTGAATCAAATTAAGCAGAGCACGCCTCTGGAGGCCCGTACTGCACAGAAAACCCTGAAGTTACCCCTGCACACTAAGGAAGTCCAATGGTGAGGACGGGAAGGGGTCACCCAGGTAGTCACGAGGAAGGCAGCTATCAGAGCAGAACATTTTCTCTGCATGACTTCCAAAACCCACACCCTGAATAACTTCCAAGGGTGAGTTCAAATGACAGAAAGTGTGGAGCTGAGATGGAAGAGGGATGAATTCTGCAAGGGACAAGGGCCTCTGCGGCAGCCCAGCCACAGACCTGTGCCGCCCGCCACCTAACCATGGAGGATGCTTTCTGCACGGGGTGAAGGGGTGCCAGCGGTCAAATGTTGCAGTGAGTTGGAGTGTCGACAAAGTGCGAGCCCTTCTCGTCATGTAGAAGAACACAGGGAGCGCTTCTGCAGGCGTGCAGACCTGTCTGCAGGGAGATGGCAGCCCGGAGCAAAGGGGTGGAGAGAGATTTTACGAGTACCGAACTTACCACGAACACGATGTGTCCTCCCAGCTCAGCATCTGTCACTCCCTAAGTACCTGCTTGCTGACCAGGCACGTTATATATGCAACTGAGTCAGCACAAAGAAGTGTGCTGTCGCCCCATCTTACAGCAGTGCGAAGAAACCCTCCCCAAGGCTGTCTGGCGAGGCCACACAGTGAGCTGAACCTGAAACTCTTAGCTCCTGCACGATGCCGTACTGTCCCCTGGCATTTGCAGAAAGCCACGGTGGCGCTTGCTGCCATACTCTCTGCACCGTAAACATCCATGTTGGCATGAATCACCCTTCATATTCCATGCACGTGTTTATTTCCGTCCTGTAGTAAAGAGGAGTCTCTTCCAAAGACCCTCTCTTCCTTAGAAGTCCAGATCGCCATTCAAAAACCTTCTCCTCCCCTACTCCCCACAGAGTGCAGTGTCTTTGGTGCCAGACTTCTGTTTCTGGGATTCAGGGATTCTGGGATTCCATCTTTGTGGAGCCCGTTGTCTCTGCTGCAGCACAACCTTCTTCCTAGCTTCGTGCTACCATTCAGCGCCCCTCCTGAAGCTAACATCTCTTCCAAAGCCGTCCCTCCGCCAGGAATGCCCTAGACCTTGTGGCTCTGTTCTTGACAAAATCCTTTCTTAGGGTCCACCTCGAAATCCTGGGCTCATCTCCTCCGTGAGGCATTCCTCGATATCCAGGGAGAGTCCTCTCGGACTGTGCAGAACCTCTCCGTTTCTCTAGCGTTATGCTCGGGCTGAGCGTCTCAGCTCAAGAGTGGTTAGCAGGCCAGGACCACAGCGCCAGCACCTCCACAGCCCAGAGCAGTGCCCCACCTGAGCACACGCTCAGTCTGCATGACTCAGGAGCAAACACAGGGCAGACAGAGGTTCTAGCGTGAGCTCCGGGTGGTGGGGGAGCGGTTTACAGGAGGAAAGCATGCATCCTACTCCTATAACATATGGAGGCATCATCAACCCCAGTGCAAAGTAGGAATTCCCCTTCCAAAAGAAGAGGAAAGACTCTCAGATAAGTGAATTAAAAACATAAACTCTGGCAGAAACAAGGATTTTGTGGTCTTCTTTGATAAATTAGTACCACTTGGGTTCAAAGACAATAGATCATGTTTGTCAACTCTAAGATTTATTAAATTCCTTTTGCTTTCCCCAAATTTTAGATCTGTGACTTAAACATACTTCATAAAGCAAATTACACTGTCCTCTCCGTGTGGCTATTTATCAACAGGAAACAAGGTACTTCATAAACAACTCTGTGCTTTACAGGATTCCTGTTAAGTGAGTCAGTATACAGCCCCTGCTTTGGGGGCAGAAAATTTGAAACATGAGCAAAAAAAAAAACAAAAACAAAAAAAAAACAAAACAAAAAAAACCAACCACACACACAAGAAACACACAGCCAAGTTGATGGTAGACACAAGCTATTTACCACCAGCACCTAGATTTGGTCACACGAAATGTACTTGCCGTCTGTCCTCAAGTGCCCATACCCCTTGCATGGTTACAGGTTAAAGTCTGCTTATGAGCTGATCTGCCCTAGGCATTGTGGAGGACAGTGACACTACAGGGTTCCAAGGACCTGTGCCCTCCTCACTGACGCGTTCGGGGCTGCCCAAGAGGAACTCTTGATGCAAGGCAGTGCAGTATTTAGCACAGGGCTCAGACGGCTGGGGTAGAGTGCTGTTCTGGACTAGATGAATTAGGGAGGCAGCCCCCCACCCCCATCCCACGGGACTGGGGCAGGAAGTCAAAGGCAGCAGCACTTGGATGAAGTTATGGGTGGGAGGGAGAGCTTCGGAACGAAAGGTGAGATCATCCAAGGCGGGACTGGGAGTCCAAGGGTTGATTTAATGTTCTAATTGATAGCTAAGCTTCAAAGAACTTCCAGAAGGCCGGGGGAGGGCGAGAAGGGGTGATGTTAACCTCCTTCTATGGCAGCAAGGCGTTCTCTTGTGAGTTACTTTAGTGACAGTTTTTAGGACAGGAGAGTAACTTTCTTTAAAAGAAAGAAAGAAAGAGAAACTCTTTGAGAGGACTAGTATGTAAAGTAGTAAGAGGGGCGTGGAAGGAGTCGAGCGTGGCGCTGAGAGTCAGCAGACACACAGGTGCACACTTGGCTGTGATGAGAGGCAAGGCAGGGAAGCAGACGCGGGAACAAGGGAGCAGATGAGGTACAGGCTGATGGCAAGAAATCATGAAGGTGAGCAGGAAACCGGCTTGGGCATGGGGCTCAAGAGTAGCCTGCGTTCCTGCCTCCAGAGCCCCATCACGTTAACAAGCAAGCAGCAGGAATCCTCAGCTATTTTAAACAGATTTAGTGCAGGAAACTGTGCGCTTCCATTAGGGTCAGAAGGAGGAGTGGTCTATACCCAAGGCCGCAGAGGAAGGCGAGGCAGGGTGAGGCCACCCCCGAAGGCTGCTTCAGGAACATGCAGCCCTAGCTGCACCCAGACACCAGAAAGCTGCCCCGGCGGTGCAGCAGCTGAGGCCCGAGACAGGGGGCTGCAGAAACCCAGCATCTCAGTCCTGCATGTGCCAGCTGTGATGGCCAAGGCGGCCGTGAGCTGGGTGCCCCGTCCCCGGCCTGACAGCATGCCTCTGACGGTGGCTCCTTCTCGAAAGCTAACGCACATGTGGAACACAGCTAGAATGGGAGGATAGAAATGCAGTGTCAACCACGGACCTCCGGGTAGGCACTTTAGAAAGAGTCTTGAATGGACCTTGGCTGCCCGTCTGCCAACCCGCCCTGAATCAGAATCTACACACGCCAACGTTTCCACACCACCCAACGCTCCTGCCCGACGTAACGGATTTGTCCTTCATACAAATGAGAAGTGATTCTGTCTTCTCCGCAGGACGGTAGAAAAAAGCCTGTGCTTAAATATTTGATTTTTTTTTCCCATCATCAACCATAAAATGTCCCACTGGATAGAGAGTCTCTTCTTTAACAGAAATTCCAAATATAACAAGAAATTCAGCAGGATACATCCAAGAGATATTTGGGGGTCATACTTCCCTATCCTTTTTTCAATGAAGAACGTTACGCTAAGCTCTGTTTTTTTTCATTCTAGTGTAAGTTGAATGATGGTCTCCGATTCTTGGAGCACCCGCCACAGATCTGGAATGTACTGTTCAAGCATAACACTGTTTTTCTTTATGGCAGGGTTTGAAGATGAGCCCAAAGGAAAAATTCTGGCCAAAAGATGCTTGGTATCATTTTGTCTAGAAATTCAAACAATTGCTAGACCCTTATTCTAAATGAAAGACAACCCCCCCCCCACCTCTTGGCAATAATTTTCTGCCTGGATAAATTACAGAATGTACTATATTCTCATTATCTTAGAATAAAACCTTTCCAACTCATAATCTGAACCATCAATTTCAGAAATAAGGAAGTTCTGAGAATCATGACTCCTTAAGACCAGTAAGAAACGCAAAACATTGCTTTTCAAAAACTTAGACACTGGGGTCCAGGTGATTTTATTGTGTGCTTTTTCCCAGAAGAAAGGTCAACAGCCTCTTTTAAGTTACATATATGTATAAATGGACACATCCTTGACTTTCCTACCCAGTGCTGATTCTTCCTTCCCTAGTGGGGAGATGACAGCCAGTATCCCACTCTATTTCCATATGACAGCCAAAACAAAAGGTTTTAAAGTAAATCAGATAATTCCTTTCCATTTCTTAGAACTCCTTAATGGCTGCTTTGTGCACTTAAAATCTAAAACATTTCTACTCTGGCTTAGGAGACCCTGTGCTATGGGTCTGTGCCAGCTCGGCCCCTGGAGTAACTCGCTAGACTCCAGACCCAGAGCTGATTTCTGATGCTTTGATGGGCTAAATTCACTCCTGACTTGGAGACTTTCTATTGTTATCCCCACTGCCTGCAACTTTTTGATCTTTTTTTTTTTAATAGACTTTATTTTTTAGAGCAGTTTTAGGTTCATAGCAAAATAGAGTGGAAGGTCCAGAGTCCCCACAGGGCCCTGCCCCCAAAGGGTGCGTAGCCTCTGTCACTGTCAGCACTGGGCGGGGTACGTTTGTTACTGCGGACAAACCTATGCTGACATGTTGCCATCACTCAAGTCCATGGTTTGCATTAGGGGTCACTCTTGGTGCTGGACAGTCCATGGATTTGAGCAAACGTACACTGATGTGTCTGTGTGATTACGGTACCATACAGAACAGTTTCACTGCCCTGAACGTCATCTCTGCACCACCCGTTCATCCCTCCTCCCTCCCCCAACCCCTGACGACCCGATTGTCTTACTGTCTTCATGGTTTCGCCTTTTCCAGAATGACACAGAGTTGGAATCCTACAATATGGAGTCTTGTCAGACTGGCTTCTGTCCATTAAGAATATGCATTTCAGGTTCCTCTGTGTCTTTTCATGGCTTCATAGCTCATTTCATTTTAGGCCTGAATCATATCCCACTGTCTGGATGGACCCCAAGTTATCTGTTACCTACTGAAGGACATCTTGGTTGCCTCCAAGTTTTGGGCATTTTTTAAAAAAGATTTTATGACAAAGAGAGACACAGCGAGAGAGGGAACACAAGCATGAGGGAGCTAGGGAAGGAGAAGCAGGTTTCCCACTGAGCAGGGAGCCCACTATGGGGCTTGATCCCAGGACCCTTCGATCATGAGCTGAGCTGAAGGCAGATGGTTAACGACAAGCGCCCATGTTTTGGCCATTTTTAATAAAGCTGCTATAAATGTGTGGCAGGCTTTCATGTGGCGAAGTTTTCAACTCATTTGGTTAAATACCGAAGTGTGTGACTGCTGGAGCTCTTGGTTCTGAATCTCACTAGCTTTACACTTTTACTCAGATGACCGTCCATTTATTTATCTTCTCAGTGATCCTTTCAGCAGCTATTTGTCCCCTACCTGGCACATGTGAGGCAGGATCTAGGTACGCGGGTGGGGGGAGAAGGAAATTAGCTAAGGGTGGGTATCTCTTCCACAGAAGTGTGGGTTTCCGTGGAGGAAAGCCCCCTGCAAATGGGTGATGGCAGATGCTACTGAGAGCTCAGAAGACAAGGGGCCAGGGAAAGGGACAGAGATTGCCCAAACTCATTGCTTTGGGTAGATGTGTGTTCACGTGGCCTTGCAACAGCGACAAGAACGGGGTAAGGAGAAAGTCCAGCAGATTTTGGGCAGAAGAGCATTCTGTGAGAAGAAGAGCAACACAAAGAGGCAGGGGGTGTCTGGTGACCCTCTCCAGCCCAGAGACCCCTGGCCATGATGGGGATACATGAGAAAGTGGGGTGGGAAGGAGAACAGGTCTTCCGGGAGGGCTGAGACTTTCCCCTCTTGGTCCACAGAGGAACCTACTCTGGTTTATGTCTGGAAGCATCATCTGCATGAGTATGTGGGAAAGATGTGATGCAGAGGGGTGGAGCTCTGGGGACCCCAGGTGCTTTGATGGCCCAGCTGGTGGGGAGCCGGACGAGGGGCGAGGGAGTCTCCCCAGCTCTGGACTCTGCACGTGCAGAATGTGCTGCCCTGCAACGCAGCGAGCTGGGGAATGTTCAGGATTCCTGCCACACATAGCGGGAGAGAGCGCACGGGTCCCTGAGCACCTGCCTCTAGCGCCTAGGCCAGAGGCCGAGGCTAAAACTGGTCACTCTGAGTCACGTGGCTGGAGGAAACTGCCCGGGGTTGGGTGGGAGGGGTTGAGGGAGTCAAGGGCTGAGCTCTGGAACACTCCCTCATCAGGGCTGGAGATGCAGAAGGGGCAGAGGGACCATCGAGAGAGCTGGGAGGAAGCAGCCTGTGACGGGAGGTGGGGGGGGGGGGCGTCCAGCCAGAGGGTCCGAGGCCCTGAGCTCATGGGGTCAGGAGGAAGAGTGACAGGGCCGTGACAAAGGCTGCTGAGTCATGCCGGAGAGCAGCTCGAGGCCAGCATGTGTGCCCCCAGCTTTATCAATCTGTCCCTTGGGGCTAGGGACAACTCTTGCAGGGCCTTCTGGGTCCCTGGAAAGGGTCTGTATTTTATTCCAAGGAGGAGGTCCAACATCTGGAATGACACCAGAGGAGTCCCACAGGCTTACACTGTAGTCAAGCTCACAGCCATGTTGTATTAGATCCTTTTCCTCTCTCCTCCTTTTCCAGGGAAAAATAAATAAATAAATAAAATAAATTAGTCTCTCCCTTGACTCCACATTCCCCCTTCCAGCCACCAGAAAAACTTCAAAAACAACTGCTAAGATGGAGAGCAGTGTTCTTCTGCCCCCTGCCACCCCACCCCCCCCAACAAGGACACGGGGCAAAGTCAAGAGTGTCCATGATCTCGCTGGTGTTGGGCGAGGGCGCTCCTGACCTTGCGTCTAGTGGGAGGCGCGGAAGGACACGGCTGCACGGGGCACAGGACAGCCCCCTGGCCCAATCCCCAGTTCCTGAGAGCCCCAGGAGACCCACCAGGAGTAGCCACCAACTCCAGGCCCTGCTGGCAGAGCCCGGGGGAATGGCCCAGGCCAAGCTCACAAATCCATGAAAGTATGTCCCCGCATGGGACTGGGGACACCAAGGGGCCGGCTTGTGTCAAGCCTCAAAGGGGGTTCCCCAGACCTCAATGTCTAATAATAAAAAGATGATGGTGAACCACTGTTTAGTGTTGGCTTCCAGGGAGATGTTTTAGTTAAACGGACAAGCAGGCAGCATTTCCAGGTGGGGCTCCCGGCCCGGGACAGTTACCCTGGTCCTGTTGTGGCTGCTTCTCTGCGGTGGCTGTGACTCACATGGAAGAGAACAGGGGAGCCCGTCTTAAAGGAGCACCACCGGTCTCAGACAGTCCCCATTAGAGAGCCCTCCTTCAGACCCTCCTACAAGGATCAGGGGGGCACATGTAACCTGTGGACAGGTGCCAGGAGACAGCCTGAAGTTCAGGGCAGCTCTTAGCGTGGATCTCTCGTGCCGTCTGCCTTGCTCCCATCACTGGGTACAGGAACCCACTCTCTCGGTCTTGAGGTGGTCATACTGGAAGGTTCTTTATAAGGCATCTGATCTGGAAATGTCCTGGTGTACTCCTAGGAGGAGAGCCCCCCTCACCTGGCCCCGGCTCCAACTCTGGCATAGGACACCGTTTCTTCTCGGAGTGAAATCTCTCCTTGAGAGGGCATATTGGAGGAAGCCCAGTGGCTGATTTGCTCCGGGAAAAGTGGGCATGAGGGGGCAGTAGCTGTCTCTTGCTCTGACGGCCTTTCCTGACTCAATGTTGGTGACGCTCTGAGCTCTCTTCTCAATGAGGCCCTGACTCCTGGGCTTCTGTGCTGATCTCTGCATCATCCAGTCTTACCCAGAGTCCCACTGAGTCAGTCTAACCAGAACCCCACACCCTCGATATCTGACCCTCCTGAATCGAATCCACTGTTCCCCAGGGACATCTGGCTTTCTGGTCGGGCTGGCTGCCTCCAGCAAAAATCCTGTGAGGTCAGTTTTGCCCGAAGCCCTATCCCCCTGACGTTCGCTCTCAGAAATGTTCCATTCTTTACATCATGAGCACTGGGTGATATATACAACAGATGAATCACTGAATTCTACCTCTGAAACTAATAGCATATTCTATGTCCATTAATTGAATGTAAATAAAATTAAATTTAAAAGAAAAAGCGTCCCCTGCTTGAGCTTCTCCCTGGATCACCCAGCAGCTGTCCCAGAGTCCCCTGGAATCTTCAACCAGGCCCCAGGAGAGAGGAGTAACATACAGAACGGGCGGGAGGGGTCCTGTGTAGTCAGAACTGTGAAGGGCCTGGACAGTTAGCAAGGAGACGCACGAGACCTGGAACCAGAGCTTGGTGATGGTGAGAAATCGGTCAATGCCCTTGGACTGGCCAGATGGCAGTGCCTAGAATGAGGAGCAGGGCTGCAGAGATAGGGGAAAAGCTCCCTTACAGTGCACTGATTCGGAAACCCACCACGGGTTGGCCGTGACTCTGGCCTGGGAGGAAGTGGGATCGCGTGGGGGCCGGGAGCAGGTCGGACTGGGAGGGGGCCACGGCCCGGGTGTGCCGTGTGTTCCCACCAGGGAACTCTTGGTCTCACGCTTTGCTGCTGGCATCTTAAAAGCTTTCATAAGTTTTGAACAAAAGGCCTGACTTTTTCATCTTGCACTGGGCCCCACAAATTGTGTAGTCAGGCTTGGTGCTGGAAGGAGCTAGAAGCTAGCTGGGCCTGCAGCACAGGTGCTTTTAAGAAGCAAGCCTGGTGAGGTTGGTCCAAACAGACAAAGTGGCTGGGGATGGGGGGAGGACAAGCTGCATGACGGCAGGATTGTGCATCCCACGTCCCCTCGCTGAGGCTTCCCATGCTCCTGCGACAGTCCCTGGCACACGTTCTCATCCAGCAGTGTCTGCTGCATGATGAATGAGCGCTGGGGGAGACACGAGAAGGTGAATGAAATGTGGCCTCTGTGTCTGGTCCCGGTGAACACACAGGTGAGCAGGGAAGCAGGCCCACGTTACCGCATAACTGCAGTACAAAGATCCTACTGGAAAGATCCTAGTGGATCCCAGGTGGACCTGGGGATATGCAGGGGGGCACCGGGTGGAGGTGGGGAGGGCCCTGGGGAGCCTGCAGCCAGGGGGTGATGGGACACTCTGGCCCCGTCCAGAGAAGAGCCAGGCAGGCCAAGACAGGATGCGGAGGCACCAGCTGCTGTGTGACCCTGAGGAGGCCCCTGTGTCACCTCCTCCCAGTGGCATGGGAGACAAGCCACTGCACGGCTCTGAGTCTCACTCTGTAAACTAACATCCCCGAGCAGCTGCTGAGGGAGCGCCCTTGTCCCCTTGCGAGTCAGGTGCTCCAGGCACCCACGCTCCTTTTGGCTCCAAGTCTGGGAAACACAAGCTGGGCGGGAGGCCACTGCCCCGCTCCCATCCCGGGAGGACAGGAGACAAGGCGAGGCTTGCATCAAGTGTGGCCCCTTCACACTGTCACATTTACCTTCTTCCTGGGAGAAGTGGGGAATTGTCGGGAAGCAAATGCAAGAGCCATGTGCGAGGGGCACGTGGGCTGAGATCCGGAGCAGGGGAGCAAGCCGGCCCCAGGAGATCTGGAGGACAGTGGGGTGCGTGTACAAAGCGGGGCACGAACCAGATCCAGGGGAGCCTTGCTGGCCGTGGAAGGAGGTCCAACCTTGTTTCTACAGCAGTGGAGGCGAAGCAGCAAATCCGGAGCCTGTCCACCTCTCTTCTCTTGGCTGTGTCGCCCTCATGAGCTCCTGGACGCCACTCATGCTGGTGGCAAAGGGCTGGAGCTCGTTATGAGGGGGCTCCCAGGCCATCCAGGAGCTGGTGTTCCTGGAGGGTAGTGGTGGCTGTAGGCACGGGGCTGGAGACACGGTCCCCACAGGGTGTGAGGATGCTCAGCTGTGCAGAGTGGAGAGGGGAAGAGGAAGAGCAGGAATGATATCAAGACAAGACAATAAAACGAGATGTGCGGGGGTGCCCAGATGGCACGGCTGGTTGAGTGTCTGCCTTCCGCTCGGGTCATTATCTCAGGGTCAAGGGATGGAGCCCCTGCATCAGGCTCTGCGCTCAGTGTGGAACTCGCTTAAGATTCTCACTGCCTCTCCCTCTGTCCCTTTCCCCACCCCAAATAAATAGGTAAGTCTTTAAAAACAACGAGACCTGTAGAACAATACTAGGAGATACCCACAGGAGGCGTGCGGGCACGAGCCTTGAACTGGAGGTTGTACCACCTGGGATGCTGACTGCCACCACTCCGAGCAGGGGCCTAGAGTGGCGAGGTGTGCAGGCTATGGAGCTGGGCCTTGCCAGGTGCTCGGTGCCCACGGCGAGGCGCAGCAAGGCGGGCGTGGGAGGGAGGGCCACACAGCGCACACACCTGTAACGCACAACCCTCGTGAAGCCGCTCCACTGATTTTTCAGTCAGCGTCCCTGCGACTGGCTCTCTAGGGCCTCTCTTACTCTAGACCACGTCAGGGGCCTGGGGCCTCGCAGATGTCCTCCTGCAACACAAAGTCCAGGACGACTTACCGGCCCCTCATCTGTCTTCACCTTGGAGCTTCTCTCATCTTGGAGGTCTCTGGTCTGGTCTCTGATGCCAGCAGGAGAGGCGGGGAAGAGAGAAGGCATTCAGACTTTGCTCCAACATCCCCAGGCAGTGTGCAGCCCCTCCAGGGTGGGGCTGGGAGGAGAGGGGACCAGGAGACAAAGACACCCTCTCTCAGGGCTACTTTGCTGTGACTTGAGTTCACGACCTGCTTGGACTAGAGTGTGAGACTGATGAACTTGCTCTTGGGGTGAGACCCTCCTTGTATTGGTACAGGGACCTTCTGTGCTGGCTTAAGGCAACCTAGGGAAAAGGATGGGATGAGCAGAACAAGGATACTTGAAGGGCATGCCTGCTGGAGCTCAAATTCAGACATCCCAGCAGCGGTCCAAGCGACACGGACAGGACGTGGAATCTGATAGGAGGAAAACTGAGGTCCTTCCCTCTCCTCCCATCACTGTGAACAAAGAGCACTGCCTGTTAGCAGAGTCTGTGGGACCCCAGTAGGCAAGGTGGACGCAAGGCCCTACGGTCCCAGTATCACAAGGCAGGATACACAAGGGGAGGTTTGGGGTTGAGAGACAGTAGCTTCATCGCCGACAGTGTCCTGGGGTTCACGTCTGCTCCCATGGGCAGACACTAAAGAGCATGAAAGGGCCTTATAAGCTGGGCCCCTGCTGCTGACATTCAATCAGGAGAACAGAGCTGCATGCCTGTTGCGAGGAGGGCCGGGGAGTTCTTGAATGCCTTAGAGAAACGGAAACAGACTTTGCTAAGCACCTGTCATGATCTGCGGCTGGTAGCTCACCTAGGTGACCGGAGCTGGCCCTTTCCAGCTGCACTGGAAGCCACATTTTCCAGTGGTGGGTGGAAAGCCACAGCCAGTGTGGCTTTCCACATTTTACTTCCAGCTGCACGCTTCCACCCTGCCTCGGCCCTGGGCATCTAGAACACTGGCCAGGCCATCTTACCTGCCTCCTGGCTGAGCTCTTGGGTCCCTGGACTGCTTCCATCCAGAGGCCACAGTACCTAGTGCACAGAAAACCCTTCCTTTTGCCCCATGCCAAAGTGCCTCTTGCTCCCAGTGCTCCCTGCCCCACTACCCACAGCCACCGGCATCTCCCACCACACTGGCCTTCCCTGTTCCCATGGAGTCACGCCAGGGCACAGGTCTAGCTTGGAGTGGTTCAGCCCACATTCCCTCTCCCTCCTCCCTCTCCTGCCCTCTTCTTAGGGGTGGTGCTCTGCACCCTGACCACCAGCCCGAACAGAATCTTCTCCCCGCTGCCCCTCTGAGACTGCCAGCCAACTCCCTCCTCCAAATCCCTGGAGCCACAGGAAGTGTCTTAGGAGACAAGCTGTTACAGCTGCCTGATGCTCACAAGACACCCCACAAAGGGAGTGATCCCCTATTCCCCTGAAGAGAGCCGCACAACTGTGAGAGTCCTTTAAAACTGTGCTTGTTAGTAATAGTCATGTCGGTCCCGTGCTCTATTGCAAACGATGCTTGTTGGAAATGGATTCTTCTGCTTGCTGAGTGAGCTTAATCTTCCAGGAAGCACCCATCTTTGCCCCCAGCTCTGAATCACTTCCAGGGTGGAAGCTGGGCTCTAAGCGAGGGTCCAGGGCCTCTGCTGCCCATAGGGACAGATCATGGCCTAACCCAGGACAGTAAGAAACACTGGAGCAAAGGTAACTTAAGACCACGTGTGGGGGACAGTGAAGGGGCACAGGCACCCTGAAGAGTGCCTCCCCCTGGGACTTGGCAGAAGAGAGCAGAAATCTGGTGGAAAGGGCCCTTTGTCCCTAGGACACAGGGAAAGACTGGCATCCTGTGGCCATTTGTCAGCATTACATCTCGGAGCGGAAAATGCATCAAACTTAATCGAATACTGCCACTGGATCATCAACCGTTACAGCCGCCAAGGACTCCATAAAACACACCTAGGGGTTTTTAAAAGAAATAATGTAACACGGTTTATTTTCTTTACGGATAAGTGCATCAAATGAAAGAATGCTCTTCATGAAGCAAAATATAGGAACTTCCAGGGAACAAATCGCTTTTCATTTTGAGTTCATATGATGATAATCTATCAGCCATTTCAGTGGAAGCACATGTTAATAAATAATCAGTGTAACTAGCCTTTTAATTATGTTACATTCTAATTTGGAGAAGTGACGGAGCATCTGGGAGGTCGTGAGGCAAGGGCTGTGACTTTTAGAGTCAGATTCTCTGAACTCCACAGCCACAAGGAAGCCCCCACATCAGAAGACAGAATCTAGACATCCCTCCAGGTCTGGTGACACTGACACAAAAACGCAACATTTTTCTTGGAAATTTGATAAGAAAAATGATTTTTAAAAAAAGAGAGAGAGCAACACCCCAAAACGAAAACCAAAAACCACCTACTATTTTTTCTGTAAGCTAAAGACGCATTTGTTTTCCCAAGTGGATCATGCCATCGATAGCTTGTTATGAACTACTCTCTGCATAGCAGATCTCGTGGATTTGGTCCTGTCCTGGTCACCTTTCACTTAAACGACAGCTAATGCTCTGTAAGGGAATACCAGTTCAAATAGGCCACTCACTTGAGAATTTATAGCCAGGTGTGTGGTTCTAAATTCATTGTTCACGGCTCTCTGCAGTGTAGACACTTGCTTGTTTCCATCACAATGACGAACAGGTGTGGCTCCTCATGTGGGAAAGAGGAAAAACCCAATTTTCAGGATTCCTCAATGAGTGGCCTGTATCAATTCCCTATATTACCTACGACGTGTTTTTGTATAGCCTGGAAGAGTGAGTTTTACATTTTTTAAAAGATTTTAAGTCATCTCTACACCTAACCTGGGGCTCGAATTCACAACCCTGAGATCAAGAGTCACATGTTCCACGGACAGAGCCAGGCAGGAGCCCAAGTTTTATGTTTTTGGGTGGTTCTTTAACAACCAAAAACTAATGACAAATATGAAGGGCGATCTGTAGTGCCCCCAAAGCCTGAAACGGTTACCATGCGGCCCTTTACAGAGAATTTGCTGATGCTGCATTACACAAACAAGACTTTTGTTTCTTTCTCTGAATGCCTTAAGGACAGTTTGAGATAGGCAGAAGGAGAAACAAACGCACTTTCATTTCTGAATGAGTGCTTTTTCTTTTTTACCTTCAATTAGTTGCAGCAAATTTGGTCCACTCTGACATTCACTGAACACCTATTGTGTACAGCACTTCATAAAGTTTAAAAGAAAAATGGAGAGATCTTAGAAGACACGAAAGTCACTGTGATCCTAGTCAAAATGTTTTGTTACCAAAAAAAAAAAAAAAAAAAAAGTGCAGAAAAGAAGGCAGGTGTCACTCCGGGTGGTGGAGGTAAAACATGGGAGCCGGAAGGATTACCTGGCTGATTCTAGCTGGTGGGGCTGGGAGGAAAGCGTTCCCCGCAAAAGGGAAGAAACAGGCAAAGACAACGGCAGGAAGGCGGCGGTGAGAGTTCTGAGCGACAGGAGGTGCGCTGTGGGTGTGGGCGGACCCCCTAGAGGAAGAAAAGGCTGAAGGCTAAGCTGGTGTTCCCACTAAAGTAATCTGGAAACAAAACAAAACACAACACAACGCTCACTTGGGAAACCTTAAATAAAAGGGAAGCTACTGTGAAAACCTATTTGTCTGGGATGCGAAGCCAGAAATGGAAAATCATCAGGGCGCATACATGGTCTCCTCTCCCCTTTCTCTAATGGGCCCCACGGCGGGGTGGGGGCGGGGGTGGGGGTCTCCAAAGGCACGTCTGCTTCCCGCTGGGCTGCTGCGCACTCCTCCTTTCCCTTTAAGCCTGGCTTCGTCTCTGCTCTTGGGTAAACGGATCCATTAAAGCACCTCCTCTCCCAGGCGCCGTCTGAGGCGTCAGGGACAAGAAATGCAGCTGTCAGGTCTAGGATACCGGGTTCTTCACGCCACAGCACGTGCCAGCCGCAGGTTCTGTGCAACAGGGCGGGGGTGGCGTTGGGGCAGGCACCAGACCGCTTTCCTGGAAGGGTTGTTTCCAGCCGCAAGTCCGTACGGACCGCTTTGGCAGGAGCTGGCGAGGTCCGCACCACTCAACACAGACATTGCTCGAACCGAACGCTAAGAATTCGGACTCTATCGCCAGACGCCGGGAAGGCTCGGCAGGTTTCTGCGCAGGCAGCGACCCTTGAGAAGAGCATCCTGGTGGCGGGGGAGAAGGTGAAAAACCTCGTTCAAGGTGACGATCGGAGCCCGACTGTACCCAGTAACCGCGGGGAGAGCGTTCTTAACTTTTTCCCTCTGAAGACGCATGAACCCGGGATCTGGCGGTGGCCGGCCGCGGTCTGACGGCGCTTCGGGCCGCGGGCGGGCCTCCAAGCCGACAAACGGACCGCAGCGGGGAGCGGGCAGGAAGGACGGACCACCGTGGCGAAGGCCGCGGCGAGGCGCTCAAGTGCACCTGGCACGGCCTCAGGATCGCTCGGGGGCGTCCGCCGCGCGGGGCGTCGGGAACCGTAGTCCTCCAGCTCCTCGGGGTACCCGGCCGGACTCGCACTGAGCGGTTCCCTCCGGTCACAAATCACACACCTGCCGGTCCGGGTGCGGGTCCTTCCAGTCTAGCAGGCGCCTGAGTGACGTCATCACGGGGGTCACCGCCCCCTCGCTGAAGGCTTTAGGTGTCTATGGAAAGTCTGTCCCACAGCAAGCCGGCAATAAAAGATTAACCCCCTACACGGCACAAGGAGTGCACCTCCGGTGCCGCTGATCGCCCTGACTCTTCCTTAGTGGGCGCCTCTCCCGTCGCCGCGGCCCGGCTCCCCTTCCCATTTTGCTCAGGCGGCACTGCGGGCAGCCCCATGCCGCGGCGAGGGGCGGGGCGACCTAGGGCGGGGCGGGGTCCTGGCTGAGCGGTGTCGCGTTCGGGGGCCGCGCCGGGTCGCGTTTCTCTCTAGTGCCCGAGGCGGCTCTGTTGGGGAGAGCCTTTCGCCAGCTCCACGGGGACCTCTGTGCACGGATGGACCCGCCCGGACCCGGCGGGAAGCGGCCTGGCAGGCGGCGGCCCCGGCGGCGTCAGCAGAGGGAGGACAGGGCCGAAGCCGCGGGTCCCTGAGGCGCGCGGGCCCACAGGGCCCGGCGTTGGCACCATGATGCCGGGCGAAACCCACTCGGCGGCGCCCGGGACGGCGGCGGACCTCTCGCGGTGTCAGGGCTGCGCCTCCCTGCAGCAGGTGCGGCGCCTTCCCGGGCCCAGGGCACGGAGGAGCTCAGCCGGCCGGGGCTGGGGGTCTGGCCGCGCAGGCTGCGCCCCCGCGCGCTGCTCCTGCTCGGCGGCGGAAGCTCCCCCTCCTCCCCTTCCAGCTCCCCTTTCTACTGCAGTTGTTTGGGGGAACCGCCTCTCTTGCTTTATTTAGGCTTGCAACCCGGGACCCGTTTGCTGGGATGCGGGGGGGGGGGGTCGGGGGGCGGAGTGAGCGAATTCTGGAGGGCCCCTTCCTTCACTTACTCGGTCTCAGGGCTCCCCGGGGCTGACTTGGAGCTTGACGAGTGATGGGCGAAATGCAGAGGGAAGCTCTCTCTCGGAGGGATGAGATTTTCGATTGCTCTGGTTCACCCTGAGGTATTTTTTGCCTGGAGGCGCGACGTGCGGTTGGCTGGGAGGGTCATTCGTCAGTTAAAGGCTTGCAGTTACTGGAAGTTTCTAACAGCAGAATGGCCTGTTCTCCACAGTGACAGAAGAGGCGTTACTAGTGTCTGACTCCAGGTCCTGTGAGGTAGTGGAAATAGCCCCAGGTACTCATTTCTGAGCAGATCCTCTTCGTTGTCCGATATCGAGAGTTTCTTAGCTTCTAGGGTCAGTGCCTTTAATGGCAAAGTAGGACACGCCCTCCCTCCTAGATTGAATTAAATTATCACCCTTTCTTCCTGGTGTTCTAGGCACCAGGGTCATAGTGGTGAACAAAATAGATGATCTGCTCTTAAAAGTAAGACACGTGTCCAAGTACGACTGTAGAGTATTTTAAATATTCTGAAAATAAAGGAGGAATTGGAATGGTGGTCTTGTCTCTTGGCTGGGTTGGTGGGCAGGATGTTTTGGGGAGGTGAGATGGGGAGATCTGAATGTGGAGCAGAAGAGATGTGGGAGGAACTTTCTCCATGGAGGGACGAAGAGGTGGGAAGGATATGAGGTGAGAAGGAGCAGGGTGGCTTTAAGAAGCGGACCAGTGTCTGGTTGACATGAGCTGGGTGCAGAGGGGAGAGTGGCTGTGGTGAGGAGTCCAGAAAGGAATGTAGGCTACAGGCTATCAAGATAAGCTGCCCTTTTGTGTGTGTGTGTGTGTGTGTGTGTGTGCCTTATCTGTGTACTGATCCCAGATGTTGTAAATGTTGACAACAGGGGAGAGAGGAAGGGATCATGCACTGGCATTCTGGATGGAAGGGAAACAGTTAAATCATTGTTTGAGTTGAGCTGCACTGTGTAGGCGTGTACACGTGCATTTTTTTTTCCCCCTTAAAAGCCCAGAAGCAGGAGTGAAGTTCTCTTGCATCTTTAATAAGTTGTATTTATTCTTTGTGCCAGTTTTCATCCTAAAAGTATTTATAGGCCACATGCTGTGTTTTAGGCAATGTGATTGTAGCAGCAGGAAAAAAGGCAAACATCCTTGATCTCTTGGAGCTTCCATTCTAGGAGGGGGGAGGAGATAGATTAAGCAAGTTACATGAGAAGGTAATATGGTAGAGAAAAATAAAGCAAAGAGGGTGGAAAGGACAAATGGGCCAGGAAGGGGTACTGGCTGGTGGAATTTATGTGGGAAGTCCTTGGAAAGCCTTTCTGAGAAGGTTATATTTGAGCCAAGGTGGAGAGAGAAGCAGCTCTGGACATACTTGAGGAGGAGAGCGTCCCGTACAGTGGGAAGATCAGGTGTGGAGGCCTGATGCGGGCGTGCTTGATGTGCTTGGGAAGAGGAGGCGGCCGCTGTGGCTGGGGTGGAGTGAATGTAGAGGTCTTGGTCTATTCTGGGCTGCTGTAACAAAAGGGCATGGGCTGGTGGCTTCTGAGCAATAGGAATTTATTCCTTAGAGTTCTCTTCACTGGGAAGTCCTAGATCAATGAGGCATGGGCAGATCTGGTGTCTGAGAGGGCCTGATGCCGCTGTTTTCTTGCCCTGTCACCTGGTGGATCATCTAATGGGAAAGCCGAGCTTTGTGAGGTCTTTTTTAAAGGGCACTAATTCCACTCATGGGGGCTCTGCTCTTATGACCTGATCACTTCCCAAAGGTGTCCCAACATACGAATTTGGGGAGAGGGGGCACAAAAACAGGTACAGCAGTCAGGAAGTCCGATGACATCAATAAAAGAAGGGTGGGATTGTGTGGGCCCTTAGACACCATTGCAAGGATTTGGGCTTTTACTCTGAAAGGATAGTGAGTTGTTGGAGGCGCCTCTGCAGGAGAACAGCTGGCATGAGTTATGCTTTTCAGTTGTGGATCTGGTCTTTCTCCAAAAGCCTGATCTGCTCATGGCAGCCCTCATCTTCGCTAAAGGTGGCACCTGGCCGGAAACTATAGGTGTCTTCCTTGGTTCCTGTCTTTCTTTCACATCCTGACCACCTTCATGACTCACCCCCTCCTCACTGGTCGCTGCTGCTTCCAGTCCTGGAACCCAGTGTGCTGTCTGGCCTAGAGGTTCTGGCTCCAGTATCCTGAGGACGCCTTCTCTCACCCTTGCCGCATTCCTCCTCGTGTTCTCAGAGCAGCAGTAGGAGGAATCCCGTGAAGTCCTTCAGTCCAGGGTCTGCAGACTTGTTCTGCGAGGGACAAGATCCTCAAGATGTAGGGCTTGTGGTCTCTTTATGGGTCCTCTACCCATTGTTCATAGATCCTCTCCCTGCCTGGACAGGGTACAAGCAGAGCAGGCAGCAGTAAAGGGGTGGGCCTAGCTGGGCTCCAGGGGAACTGGATTTACAGAAGCAGGCCCTGCCTTTTCAGATCTCTTTCCTAGGTCAGAATACTTGCATTGGAGTTTCTGCCTGGAACATCTTTTTAGGGGAAGAGGATGATTCGTTACATGTAGAGTCTCAAATGAATCTTAAATTTTGCTAAGGCAGGCTGAAAAAATAGGTTCACAGCAGATCATTAAAGATCTTGAATGCTAACCACCTTTGAGTTTTATACTTATTTTTCCAGGGTTATGGAGTAGAGAAAGAGTTTGCATATTACCACATAAGAGCTGTGTTTTTGGTAAAAATAGCAGGTGGTGGTATACAGGTTGGGTTGGAGGAGGTGCAGCTAGCTCTGGAACGGTATTTTCCGAATGCACGCTGCTGATAACAGTGGCCTGGGTGTGAAGCTTCCCAGGAGTGGGAATAGAAGGCGAAAGGGTCTCAGTGTGAGAAACTACCAAGAGGAGATGAATGTCAGTACTGGGGACGAAAGGATCCAGAGATTAAAACCAGAGTGACCGAGAGCTGTTAGAGGGAAGAGAAGTGGAAACCAAGACAGAAGAGGTGTTGGAAATGTGGGATTGAAGTTCTGGAATGAGGTCAGAGTTGGAATTTTCAGCTGTTTTCACATTTGCCGTTTGTGGGATGTGGGCCCCCAGAGCATCTGACGGCCTGCTGAGAAGATCGAGCAGAGGCCTGGGGGGGTTGGCGTGGTTCCTTGTGAGAATTTTTTAGGGGGAGCGATGGTGATGGGAGAACGGGTGAGCATGTTCTGTCCTTTAGAGAGACTTTGAGAACCTTTTTGGCACATCATGAGGCGAGGTGCCGTCCTCAGGAGTCATTGAGGGGAAAGCTTCTGGCTACTGACGGAAGATGGGCGTGGAGTGGTGAGAAAAGGAAATAGGGAAACACGCACTTAGGAAATGAGGGTGGGAAAGATTGAGAACGGAGCAGGTGTCATTCGGGATACATCACCTTAGGAGAGGCTGCCAGGTTCCCTCCTTGAGAGACACTTGTGTCAGAGAGCCTGGTGGGTGCCCTGCGCGGAGAAGGTGGCTGGCTGGGTGGTTTCACATGGGCACTTCGCACCTGACTGGAAATGGGCAGGCAGACTGCAGGTATCTCCCCGCTGGAGGTGGTCGCTGCCACTCTGGGCTCGTTCTGAACCACGGCGGGAAGCTGTCTTTCCTGAGTGGAGCCGTCTCATCTTTTTGCTGGAACTCTTTCTCTTTGTCGTCTTTGCATCGGCGTTGACAAGTGGGTGCCATGTCTGTGATCTGTCGCTCCATTCGAAGGTTTGTGGGTTATCCGCCTGTTTGGTATCCTGTTTTGTTGTCCCTCAGTTCACCTCCTGTCTGTGGCTGCTGAGTGATGGTGATGGTTGGTCACTGAGCTCCAGTCCAAAGTCCCTACGGGTTGCTGGACTTGAGTAGTCACATCGGCGCAGCGTGGGTCCTTCCTGTGGGGGCTATGTGCACTTAACTTCTAAAGCTGAGTTGTTTTCAGTCCAGCAGCACAAGTTGCTCTGTTCTGTTGGAGGAGAGCCCCCTCTTCACAAGCATCTTTCACTGCAGAGCAAAACAGTTTAACACTTGGGATCCTGGTGAGAGAGCGCGTGGTTATACTTCGGAGCTCATGCCACTACAGTAGATTTAGAATAGACGGTGTTCGGCTGCCCTTGGTGCAGATTTGAGCCTGTTATTTATATGACCTTGCGTTGGACTCCCAGTGATAATTGCCAGCGGTTTGAGCTTCATCATCTGGAACCTAAATCATGATTTCTCTTAGATGCACTGATTTGTAAATGATTATATGACAAAGAAGGCTCACAGAATTGTAATTCATTCAGTAAGTAAACATTTCTTGGGCATCACTGGGTCTAGGATGCCATGCCTTGCTTTGGAATACGGTCATGAACAGAAGAGGCTTGGGCTCGAGTTCTAGTCGGGGTGACAGATGGTGAGAAAACTACCACAGAAGGAGTATATAAAATAACCATGCGGGGGGGCATACGGGGAAGCCTGGGAGCACCTAGGAGGGACAGGGGAAGGCTTCCTGGAGGAGGTAAATCTGAATTGAGGTCTGTCTAAAGGATGGTTCTTAGTTGAGTAAGAGGAAGAGACGGAAGGAACATGTTGTGGACCGAGGGGCGCCACGTGCAGAGACCGGGGTGGGAGAAGGTAGTTTGTGATGGAGGAGGCATGATGTGTGCGGCCAGGGCACCTGCAGACCATGCATGTGAGACGGGCCTGCCTTCCCAGGAGGCAGAGCCTCTCACCTTGTTTGGTGGAGAAGTTCCCAGAATGGAGTTGGTGGTGGGGGTGGAGGGGTTTGCAACCTCCTGCCTTGTTCCAGTCCACTCTGTGAAGAGAATGTCCCATGGGGGTCCTTGAGCACCGCTCGGGAGATACAGAGATACACTCAGCTCTGATGCAGATCGGTGTAGACTTTACCTGAGAGCAGTGAATAACAAGTTAACAAGTAGGAGGAGGAAATGTCACGTATCAGAGAGGATTCAAGCTGAACAGTGAGCCGGATCACCCCCAGCAGAGCAATTAATGGGATTGGTATGATTTTTAAAAATAATTTCTTTTGAAATAACGAAGAACTTACAAGGAAATCACCAGAATAGTACCAAACACTCTGGTATTCTCTTCACCCCATTCACCAGGTGTTCAGATGTTTCCTCCTTTGCTGCATCATTGATAGGCACACACACACATGCTTTCTTTGCCCCACACGCCGCAGGGTGTGTTTCCCCGCAATCTGAACACTTTCCAACGGAATGAGGCTTCAGTCTTCCAGTCTGGACATGAACATCGGTGCTGCCGCTCCATCCCATCCCCCCGGCCCTTCGGGTATTGCTTGTGGGCCCAGGAATCCTCCCTGCCTTGCTGGTTCCAGGTCTGGTTGGGGACGTGTGTCGTAGAGTGCTGTTGTGTCTATTCAGCCTCCTCCAACTGAGACTTTCTCTGCCTTTCATGTGCCTGAAGCTTAAAGAGCACATTCTTGTATTCTTGGGAAGGTCTGGACACACTGTGGGCGGTCACACTGTATCAGGTATTCCCAAACCCACTCCCATTTTCAGTGTCGTCCTGCTCACCAAATGGCTTATTATAGTGAGAGCATACAAAGCTCCATTTGCGAAAAGGCCATGGGGCGGGGCCCTGAGGAAGCCCTGTGAGGGTGAGTGGACTCACTGAAGTTCTCCAGTAGTGCGCTGTGGGATGGCACAGTGTCTCTTGGGCACTGGTCCCATATGCCTACCTAGAACTTACCCAAATTCCAGGCTCCCAGAAGGAAAGCAAGTTTTATCATAAAGCGCATCACGTAGTTAAGCACAGGGAACCACTTAGCATTGGAAGAATGGTGGGAAACCTCTAGAAATCCAAGTTCCCAAACACCACCAAGGGCCCACCTTGCTAGCAGGCCTTTCCAGGGACAGTATCTCAGACCTGCTGTGTTAACTCTGCATGTACATCTTAGTGGTTAAGGGAGTGCTCTGGCCACCTGGTTAGTAGAGGCCAGAGATGCTGCCGAACGTTTGCACGGGGCACAGGACAGCCACCACAAATAAGAATCTATCAGCCTATAATGTTAGTGTTGAGGTTGACTTTGGCAATGTGCTTGTCCTATTATCACCTGTATTTATCTGCTCCGTATCTGTACACTGTACTGACTTCTTTAGTATTGCCATTTTCCCAAGCGTACTGGCATCCCCTCTCCCCACCTCCGCCCCATGAATCCTGGCTTGCCCCTTGGCCAAGGTTATCCTGCTGCCCTGCTGCCCCCTCCTTGCCCTGTGTGCTCAGCCACTGTGTTGATTCCACTTCTCTGAGAAGGGAGGGAAGAGAAACATAGCCTGGATTTCTTTTCCCCAAGTGCTAAATGTTCACAGTGACATTCCGGAGGATATTGTGTGGATAAAATTAAAAGAGTACGCTTTAGAAAAGGAGCAAGTGGGGAATGAAAAGTAATAGAACGTGCTGCTCTGGGAATTGTATTAGCTGTATAAAGTGCAGCTTGAGGGACCAAGCCAGAAGCCAGAGAAAGAAGAAAGATAGGTGGTGGTTAGGGGAGGGGACTGGGAGGAAGCCTGAGCATTGGAGGAGGAGTTCCAGAAGAGCCAGACCACTGGGAGAGAAACAGCAGTCAGGGGAAGCACATCACTTTGAGCTCTCCCGGAGGGGTGCACCCTGCACCTTGCTTCCCCCCAGAGGCTGGGCGGCAGTGGGTGCAGGGTGTCCCCATAAACGCGCACAGGCTGCTGAGACCCAGCCTGCTGCACTCTCACCTTCCAAGATAAGTTAGAAATGGTTGCAACCATTGTAAATAGCATTTGCACCAGAGTGGAAGAAAACAAGAGATCGTGTTGGTAGGGTGCTGTGGTATCTGCCCGAATTTGAGCTCTGAGGAAAAAGTCAGGACCTGGAATTCTGTAGGAAGCTGAGACTTCGTCTGTGCTCTGTCTTTGGTTTTTCCTGTGTCATGTTTTGTGGTCTTAAATTCTTCTCTTTATCGAGTGTATGTGAACACCGTTAAGAGAGGTA
The DNA here is from genome assembly GCF_963455335.1 of Martes martes. NCBI lineage: Eukaryota > Metazoa > Chordata > Mammalia > Carnivora > Mustelidae > Martes > Martes martes. Next base: position 161,886,878 of record NC_137892.1, on the reverse strand, counting down.
GCTAGATGTGCAAGGCGTGTGAAGCCAGCCATCAGTTCCCTGCTGACCTCTCCCCTTCCGTTTTGAACTGCACTATGTGTTTTGTGATGAACTCTAGTATCATGAAATGATAGCCTTGTATTCCTACTTCTTGTTTTTTAGAGTAGGGCATATTCGATTTCTGCCTTTGGAAGGTGCAGACTGAACTCCCCTTCCACTCTGTACCCCACCTGCCTGAGCATCCCTCCTGTTACCCCCCCCCCCCCCCCCGCCGTCGTCTTAGCCTGCATAGGGTTTTGCTTAAGTCATTACTCAGAGTGGATGTTATTATCACTGTGTTATTCAGAGCTATACTCTGGAGTAAATTATGATTATTTTTCCTTTCCTGTGTGTTTTCTTGTTTCCCCCGATGAATGATGATATCCTTGATTCAATTTGCTCATCTCGAAAATGTTAAGGACTATTTACCATATGCCAGGAACTGGGTTAAACCCTTTCTGTGGCTTATCCTATTTACTCCCTAGAGCTGGCCCATTCTGCCCCTCCCAGCGTTTCAGTCCTCTTATCTATAGAATTGGAAAGGGTACTGAGGCAGGGGGGAGGCTAAACAAATTTGCCCAAGGTTCACTCAGCCAGAAAGAGGTGGGACAGGAATTTGCATCCAGCTGTGTGTGACTCTAGAGTCTGGTTTCTGGAATGTTTCTTGCATTGTACTTAACATTACAGAACGGCATCTGGAAGCAAGGTGGAGAAAATGAGGCCAACTAACAACTGGAAGAAGGATGGAAAAGGGGGGGAACTTAAAAAATCATGATTTAGGTGCATGGTGAGTTTTACTCGGAATTCTCTGCCTGTTAGGTAGAAATGTCCTCTTAATGCTTTCATGCCACCAGATATTCTAGCTCTTTCTTAAGGGAAAAAATTCCCTCCTGAGCCTTAGTATCTGCTGTATTCTGGGGTGCAGCTCCCTTCCTGGATTCCCCTTACCTCTGTTTTGGATGCTGTGTCATCTTTTTTTTTTTTTTTAATTTTTTATTTATTTTCAGCGTAACAGTATTCATTGTTTTTTCACCACACCCAGTGCTCCATGCAATCTGTGCCCTCCCTAATACCCACCACCTGGTTCCCCCACCCTCCCACCCCGCCCCTTCAAAACCCTCAGGTTGTTTTTCAGAGTCCATAGTCTCTCATGGTTCACCTCCCCTTCCAATTTCCCTCAACTCCCTTCTCCTCTCCATCTACCCTTGTCCTCTATATTATTTGTTATGCTCCACCAATAAGTGAAACCATATGATACTTGACTTTCTCTGTTTGACTTATTTCACTCAGCATAATCTCTTCCAGTCCTGTCCATGTTGCTACAAAAGTTGGGTATTCGTCCTTTCTGATGGAGGCATAATACTCCATAGTGTATATGGACCACATCTTCCTTATCCATTCATCCGTTGAAGGGCATCTTGGTTCTTTCCACAGTTTGGCGACCGTGGCCATTGCTGCTATAAACATTGGGGTACAGATGGCCCTTCTTTTCACTACATCTGTATCTTTGGGGTAAATACCCAGCAGTGCAATTGCAGGGTCATAGGGAAGATCTATTTTTAATTTCCTGAGGAATCTCCACACTGTTCTCCAAAGTGGCTGCACCAGTTTGCATTCCCACCAACAGTGTAAGAGGGTTCCCCTTTCTCCACATCCTCTCCAACACACGTTGTTTCCTGTCTTGCTGCGTCATCTTATCTGGGTTTACTTCCATGCTTTTGGTGGATCGTGTTTACATCCTTTAGTACCTCCCTAAGTAAGGATGTTTGGGAAGTAAATTTGTAGGAATTCTGCAGATTTAAAAATGTATGTTTTACCATCCCAATTGCTTGGTAGCTTTTACAGATTTTATCTTGGAATTCACTTTCCTTCAAAATCTTGAAGACTTGTTTTCTAGGTCCTACGTGGTTGTTGAAGGCCTAAGCCACTCTGATTCCAGATTCTTTGTATATGATGGTTTGGTTTTATTTTTCTCTTGGGATTTCTCTAGGGTCTTTGCTTGTCTCTGATGCTCTGAAATTTGGTGCTGATGTTCCATGGTTTGGATGCTCTTTCTGTTTATGTGCTGGGACCTTTTAGTTTGGAAACTTCTGGCTTCAGTTCTGAGATTTCAAGAATATCGCAATTTCTGTGACTGTCTTTTCTCTTACTTTCTGTCTGGAACTCATCTTGTTGGGCATGTGAGGATCTCACACCTATACGCCAGTTTTTATTTGTCCTTGTTCTTTCGCATGTCTGTGTTTTGCCTTATTTGGAGGAACTTTCTTTTTTTTTTTTATCACCAAATCTTTTGAAGCTTTTATTTTTCTTCCTTGTCTTTAATTTAGCTGTGCAGTTTTAGATATAATTCACATAAAATTCATCCTTTTTATGTGTACAATTCCGTGGGTTTTAGTGCAGTCACAGTTATGCAACTCTGTCACTATTTTGTAATTGTAAGACGCGTTCCTCTCCATCCCCCTCACTGTGCCCCTGCCAGGAGCCCTCTTAGGCATTAGCAGTCATTCCCTGTCTCCCTTACTCCCAGTCCCTGGCAACCACTAATCTACTTCTGTCTTTGGATTTGCCTGGTGTGGACAATTCACATGAATGGACTCGTGTGGCATGTAGCCTTTTGTGACCAGCCCCTTGCATGTAGCGCAGCGTTTTCAAGGTTTATCCCTGTCGTCGCAGGGGTCATTCATTAGTTTTCATTGCCAAGTAATCACGTGGTATGGCTGTGTGATATCTCATTTATTCCTTCATCATTTGATGCACCTTTAGCGTATTTCTGCTTTTTGGCCTGCGTGGATAATGCTCTGAGTCACAGAGTTCAAGTTTGGCACGGATGTGTGTTTTCGGTTCTCCTGGGCATGGTCCTTGGAGTGGAATTGCTGGGTGACGTGGTGAACTGTGTCAAACAGTCGAAGAAGTTACCAGACTGCTGTGCGCTACAGCCACTCCATGTCCGCCTTGGGCACAGAATCCAAGGCCCGTTTCTCCACGTCCTCACTGACGCTTGTCATCCTCCATTTTGGTTTTAGCCATCCTCGGGGGTTGTGGATATTTTTAATTTTTAAGAGCTTTTAAACAAAATTTCTAGGAACTCTGTATATCCCTTTCAAAAATATTGTTGCTTTGTGAATATAACATTTATCTCTAACCATGTCACTTTTTGAAGTTTTCTTCTCGGTTTTTGTTTACTCCGAGTTGCTTTGTCTTGTTCTGGTCTCACTTTGGTGTTACATGTTTTTCTCTGATACGTGGAAGTCCATGATTGTTCCTGTTAAAACTGTTGGCTAATAGGTTGACTGGAAATGCTGAGTGTGTGGGGCTTCTGGACTCTGAGCTTCGTTGCAGAAGGTCTGCTGGGCCATTTATTGGAAGGATATCCCGTCAGTGCTGGTTAGATGTCCTCAGAGAAAGCACTTTCTGTCTCGTGCCTAGAGGGCAAAGGATTGGCTTCCACTGTCTGGGAGCGTAATGGGGACAAGCAGGTGGTCAGCATCAGGTTAGTGTGCACAGGGCTGCCTCGTCCCTTTGTTTTTGGCACAGTGGTCACAGTATTCCAGGCAGAGAATTCTTTAAACAGCAGACCTTTTGCTGGATGGTGGGGTGGCAGAGAGGTGGGAATTTGAGGATTTAATGCTTCTAAGGAAGCTTGCCACTAGTCCTGTTAGTGCTGCCCTGTCTCAGAGCACCCCAGGGTCACAGACTCTCCCCTCTTCCGACCTCTCCCACTTTCTTTTTTTTCTTTTTTCTTTTTTTTTAAAGATTTTATTTATTTATTTGTCAGAGAGAGAGAGTACAGACAGGTAGAGTGGCAGGCAGAAGCAGAGGGAGAAGCAGGCTCCCTGCGGAGCAAGGAGCCTGATGTGGGACTCGATCCCGGAATGCTGGGATCATAACCTGAGCGAAAGGCAGACGCTTAACCGACTGAGCCCCCCAGGCATCCCCTCTCCCACTTTCTTGAGCCTGTTAAGTCAGTATTCTTGAATCTGCTTTCCAGTTTCCATTTCTCTTTTATTCGGCTTTCATCTTTGTGGGTTTTTCCTTTGGGGAAAAAGTTTATTGGCTTCAGTTTTAGCTGCCTTTTAGGGAGGGAGTCAAAGTGCCCAGAAATCTGTTGTTATGTGAAATTTATTTTGTATATAATGAAAGGTTGTTTTTGAATGTGGAAAGCAAAATATACATTAAATACAAATACGGAATGGTCCACTCATTGTCCTTTTTGACTTACGATGTTTAGAGTTTACTGTATAGAATATTAGAATGGTTAAAGATATGAAAACACAAAACAAAAGCACGTAAGTAGTAGAATAACAGAGAAGAATCCTTTTACTTTAGCATCTTGGGTGCAATAGAATTTTCTAAATATATCAGGAAACCAAAACATTTTAAAAAGTGAAAGATTTGGCTCTGAATATATATATATATATACATATATATATATATATATATATATATATACACATATATACATATATTTAAGATTTTATTTATTTATTTGACAGGCAGAACATAATTAGGCAGAGAGGCAGGCAGAGAGAGAGAGAGGAAGGGAATCAGGCTCCTCTCTGAGCAGAGAGCCCGATGCAGGGCTTGATCCCAGGACCCTGGGATCATGACCTGAGCCGAAGGCAGAGGCTTTAACCCACTGATGCACCCAGTGCTCCTGAATATATATATATTTTTAAAATGTTATTTGCTTATTTGAGAGAGCGAGCGTGCGAGAGAGAACATGAGCAGGAGGAGGGGCAGAGGGGGAGGGAGAAGCAGGCTCCCCACGGAGCAGGAAGCCTGATGTGGGACTCCACCCCAGGGCTCTGGAATCATGACCTGAGCCAAAGGCAGACGCTTAAGGGACTGAGCCCACCAGGCACCCCTCAGCTCTGAATATTTAGAATTTCTGCATGCCTACCTATGTGGTTGTATTTTAGTGATCAAGTGACAGACATTATGTGTATATTTGTAACGTTTAATGAAATGTTGCTATTCAAATATCCCAGCTCATAGGAAAGTGCAGCCATACCAGTGAGCAGAGTTAAGGAGCTATAAATAAGAGAGAAACAGAATGGCAAGAGATTTCTCAGTAACACTCCTAAAGAAATGTAAGTGGAAAAATATGGCTCTAAGATTTTCAAAGCTCATGACTATGCAGGAAGCCTATTTGGACTTGATCCTAAGGAAGTTAATATCTCACAGGAACGGGCAGGGACAGTGATGGTATGTGGTTGGTGGAGACAGAAGAACCCGAGTGGCCTTCAGTGGTGAGTCAGGCGACTGAGCACATGCAGGTGTCCTTTACATGTGCGGGAACACTTCTGAGAGGAGATCCACGAGGAGGAATAGAGATTTTTAATTGCTGGTGGGAGTAAAAGCAGACAAAGTGTTTGTTTATTTTTAAGATTTTATTTGTTTATAAGAGAGCCTCTGTGTGTGTGTGTGTGTGTGCGCGCGCGCGCGCGCGCGTGCTAGCCCGCTGTGGTTACACTTGCCCCAGGGCAGGGGGCGGGCATGGAGAAAAAAGAAAGGGACCCGGAGACTCCGAGCTGAGCATCAGTGAGCATCAAGCCCTGATCAGGACCTGAGCTGAAACCAGGAGTTGGTTGCCCAACGGACTGAGCCACCTACGCACCCAAACTTAGACTTCTTATTTACGTATTTCTGTGTGGACCTTTTTTACTTTAACTACTATGTTACATGTCTGACTGCAAAGGAGATGTCCAGACTACTATAAAGGGAAATATTTCTGTAATTCTCAAAATCATTTGGATTATCTAGAAAAAGATGCTTTAGGATAATCAGTGAAAAATAAGTTCTTCTGAAGTATTTATCAAAGAAATACGAAGATATTAAGGGAAAAAATGCCTTGAAAGAAAAAAATAGGTTTTTAAATCTTAGTAACATTTTGAGCGGCGTTACTAATGATGTTTTCCCTGTTGAATTGATAGCAGTAACTTAGAGCCAGATTTGTGGTTGGTCTCTAAAATATATAGATCCTTTTAAAATGAATTTTTCATTGAATTTTCTCCCTATTTTAATTTTCTTACTTGTTCTTCCCATGTTATTTTTGTTTTTTTAATGATTTATGTGACTTTTTGGTGTCTTAAATCCTTTCAGAGACAATGCAGAGTGAGTTGTAGACTGATGATTACTGGTAATTGGTGAACTAAAAATAGTGAATACATACCAGATTCCCACTAAGAGCACACAGTCAGAGAGTCTGCACACCCCCTTACTGTCAGAGAGAGCGCCGTTCACCTAAAGCAAGATTCAGAGAGGTACAGCGTGGGTTCAAGATCAAACAGAGTAGGTCTGTGTTCCTCTGCAATGTAAATAATACCTGTATGTATTTGTATGTTTATGTGAGAGTAAATATATTCACGTTTTACAGTAAGTCACATGGTATGGAAAGTATAATCATTCATATTACAGAAATAAGTAGCTGATTGTAGCTTTTTTTTTTCTTTCAGAATTTAAACGAGTATGTTGACGCACTAATTACCTTGAAGCAGAAAATTATTAATACAGAGTGAGTATGTTTTCCTGTGCTTTGTTGAACTTTGTGAACCTGACAGACAAGCCAGAGTGGGTGGTATATTAGGCCTTCAGTCTCTCACCTGGGCCCCTGGGCTATGGGTCATGGTGGAACCCTGGTGGGCCTTGTCTGCAGGCTAAAGCCTGTGTTGTTGGTCCACAGCCCTTTACAGCAGGCCTACGGGTCAGGAAGTGATTTTTTCCTAGGGTGGCAATTTTTTTTAAAGCTGTTTTCTATCTTTAAAGCCTTCTTAGCTTTAGGACTGGAGCTCAGATTTCCTCACAGTATTTCATAGCCACGGTAGGAGATTTATTATTTTTTTTAAAGTTCATATATCATTGCAGTGCTTTAAAAGAATTGAAGGTGGTGTATATGTGTGTGTGTGTATACATATTTAATTAATTAAACATGTTTTGTTGCAGGAGGCCTAGGAAGAAAGGTGCCTGGCATATTTTGAAACATGATTTCTACAGTATTTTCTAGATCAAAAAAGTAACACAATTCTTTTCTTTGTTGCAGTAATTTATTAACAGAATATCAGAAGAAATGTGATGATATCCTTTTACTAGCTTTTTCCTTTGAGTTTTTAAATTTACTTATTTGTAGTTTCTTAGAAGAACCGTGGGAATTGTCAGTTGAAGGTAGTGTTTACAGCCTCTAAGGAGGGAACCCTTCTGAGCAGCACAGTGAACAGGAGAGTTTTCCTGTGAGCACATGATTCATGGTGGTCTCTGTTTTAGAATATTCTGTTTTTGTCACCGATTTTCATTTTCTTCAGGTCTCCTAACTTTTTAGTGGGTAGGTCTTTTTCATTTGTACTCAGGACGTGACAGGTTCTTCAGGCTTAGGAATAAAGTGAAGCTGAATAGTGTTTTGCGAGAATTTCTCAGGATTTTTGTAAAGCCTGCAGTGTAGGAATATTCGGAATAGTGGAAAAAGGACTTTCGTTAATTAGCTTTATGATTTGTAGAGAATGACTGTAGACAGATACATAGATGGATAGATAGATTGATCTCCATAATCACAGTGTGATTTTGTATTTACAAGACAAGTTTGGTGAGCATTTGTTCAGTAACCATTCAGTGCGCCTGTAGTGTAGTTGGCCTCTGGTGAGATATGTTATTGGTAGGGTGAAAATAGTGTGTGTAGTTGACTTTTCTGCATTTCTTGGTGGAAACACCGTGAATGAAATCTCCCATGAAAATTAGCATGGATGTATTTTCAGGGATTCACTGAAGTGCCGCTTCAGCCTAGGTCTTGGGACAGATGCTGCTCTTCAACTTTAGCAGGAACTCCAGGCCTACTTTGATAGGATTTCTGGCCTCCTAGAACTTACACGTGATCACTGATTATTTGTTTGTGTTGGTACCGTCATGTCTGACTTGTCTGATTAGAGTAATAAAATCAAGGCATAAGACTTAGATTTATTTTTAGTACTGAATTTTTACATTAAAAAATGTGGGTCAGTGAAAATTTATATTTCCTTTGTTTGAATTCTCAGTCTGTTAAACTATAAATGTATATTATCACAAGAATAATATGTCTGATTATGAAACCTGTACAGAAACAGTTATTATAATTATTTTAATTAGCTAAATAGGAGATAGGTAGCCAATTAATTCCAGTGTCAGGACAGTGTACTTTCATTATATTCTTTTTAGCATAAACTTTATGAGGTAATTACACATGTAATCTAGCAGGGAAATTGGTTTACTTTTAAAAATTTATAAAATGTTTAAATTGAAATTATTAAAATAGTTTATTAAAAATTGATAAACCTTGGAATTATGCTGGAATACCCATTCGGTGATATGGTAATCTTCAGCCTTGGGTACAAGTAAATATTGATTCTTTTTTTTTTTTTTTTTTAAACACATTTGATGTTTGCCCCAAATGTGTATGTTTTGTACCTTAGGTGTGTAGTAATTTGCTCTTCCAACCCAAGGTGTTAGTGGTGCCAGTTTAAATGGGTTTGTTACGTAACTTGATTTTTTACCCTTTTTTTTTTAGAGATTTTATTGGAGAGAGAGAGAGAGCAGAGGGAGAAGCAAAGGGAGAGGGAGACTCTCAAGCAGATTCCCCGCTGAGCAATGAGCCCCACGAGGGGCTCCATCTCATGACCCCGAGATCATAGCCTGAGCCAAAACCAAGAGTCAGATAAATGCTTAAGTGACTAAGCAACCCAGGGGCCCCTTGATTTCTTACCTTTTTGTGTAATTCTGACTGTTCTGTTAAGTTTATTATTTCCTTTTTCGGAAGGAGAGGATACATTTTATTTCATCAGGTATGTTTGAACTTCTCTTTTTTGTAAGGACTGGTAATTCAGGGTGAGTATAATCCCTAATCTGGAGAAGTCTATATTCTGTGGCATGTTTTTACAGAGACATGCTGTTACAGACATTTGCCACCTCATGGTGTATGCATTGAAACTTGTAGGAGGTGAAATTTAAAAGGATAATTGTTTTCACTGGCAGCATGAGATGGGAAATGAAGTTATCATATTGTGTAAATTGTGAAAGTGAGAGGTTATCTAGGTTTTATATGTTTCTTTTCTCGTTACTCATTGAGTATAGTGATATCTCGTTCTCCTTAGTACCTGACTCATGTTTGTTGGAATTATGCTCTGGACTATTTGAGAAATTCAGGTTGGGCTTTTTGGGGATTTTGTTATTTATAGGATCCAAGGTAGTGTTCATTTGTTGAATATTGCTTTGTGTTTATTCTCCGAACTCAGTGTTAATCATCGATGTAATTGAATGCCTTTTAATTTAGAGAAGTAGATATTTTGACTTTAGGTACATGTTATGGTAAATAGAGTAACTTAGTAAAAATTTTTAACACTGTGTTATAAATGGACCTTGGAATATTGTTTTCTAGGAATTGTGAACTTGCCTGGTATATACATTGAACAGAGATTTTTACAGGTCATTTTAAGTGAGTTTAATCTTCTGACAAGTATCAGATAAAACTGAGAGTTTTCTTTAACAAGTTTTACAGCTGCAGTTTGCAAGAAGGTAAGTACCTGTCTGCATGGTTGTTTGGGGGGTAGACATTTATCAGACTAGACTTATAAATAGTCAAAGCGCTGCATAGGATTGACCCATCATATAGAATGTTGCTTAGATGGTCATAATAAAAGATTTATATTTTCCTTACTATTAAATTACTCAAATGAATTTCTTACCAAGGTCTTAAATTACAGCCTGGTATTTAACTTATTAGTTTTACTGATGGCGTGGCCATTGAAATGAAGCTTATTGTTGTCTGCGTGAATTGGATTAATAATGTGGTTATCGTGTATATTTTAAACAATTTAAAATGGAGTGAAAATTTAGCAGTGTTTCATATTCTGAATACATTCATCCCCTGGAAGAAGGCAAAACATTGTTATAAACCAGACCACAAATTGCCTGTCATTTAATTTGGATAAATGGGGATTGAGTTCAAGGTTGGAAAAACCTAATTATTATTAATGTTACTTTTTGGCATATTGTCCTTTCGTATATTGTCTGTCAGACTGAGAATCTACTTCTCAAGTAGTTTATCATATACTTTTATTAGAAGTAGACTATAATGTCAAAGAATAAAGAGCAGTGTGAAAATCATGTTGGTATAAAAAGAAGGCATTAAAAAGAGAGATTCTTTTATTCCTTTTTTCTTCCAAGTTAGAAAAAATAGAATAGCAGTAGTCGACATATTTAATAAGCCGTTGTAGGTGCTTCTGTATAATAAGCTAATATCTTGTCTGTTTTTAGAGAGAATAGTACCCTGCATCACCAAGTGGAACAGATGCTTCAAAAAATTTCTCCTCTGCAGAAATGTCAGGAAGAATTGGGGTCTTTAAAAGCAGAGCTGGAAGAGAAGAAGGTACCCAGAAGAATTTTCCTACAAAAGTTTATCTTCCATAAATTAACATCTGTTTATTCACTGTCATTGGTATGAGGGGGTATTTTATGTGTTAACAGAAGAAACAAGGGGTACTCAAGAATCACTAAGTATATGCCTCTATTTAGAGAACATCAAACTTGTTAATTAATGGCTTGGTCCTCACAGTAATTACTAGCTCTCTGATGCTGTGTTAGTTGCTTATGTGGTCTTTGAGATTCTTCAGAGGAACCTTCTGGCTGGGAATTTTTAGGGCTCTGTGTGTCCTGCATTGGTTGCCTTTTCACATTGGTCTTGCTGTAAGTGTGAAAGAATCTGCAAAAATTTAAACTTAAAGGTGGAGAGATTGTGTTCTCTGTTTCAAAATCAAGTTGCAGTAAAACAATTATTTAAAATGCTGTAAGCTTGGGGGCAATACAAAAAAAAATGCTATAAACTTTCTTGTTATAAATTTTGGTTTACTCTTTTCAGGAGTCTTAGGAGAGAATTCATAGCTTATATAGATAACATAATTCGAAGGCCATTGAAGTTAGTTGGTTTTCATGAGACACATCCTATCTAAGCTGGAATGATGCCTGCCTCTCAGCCTGTTCAGTGAACGCTTTTCATGGTGGAGTCTGGCTCTCAGTCATTGACAGGTGCTCTTTGTGTAATGCTGTGCACCGGGCTGAGGTCTTACGTACTTGAGCAGTGAGTGGCTTTCCTCCTTCTGTAGAAAGTCTTCATTATATATGTAACTACCTGAAGAAGGTTAAACAGAAACAACCACAACATTGAATTTTGTCTGCTTCCAATATATAACAATTGTCAGCTCTGAGAGGAAGCATGAACACTGGAGTCAGACCTCAATGTGAAATGCTGATTACTTACTCATTCTCTGTGACTTTGGAAAAATAAGTCAGCTTCTGGATCCTCAGACATCTCATCTGTAAAAGGGGATCATAAAGTCCATCTGGTCTGTGGCCGTTAAAGACCTATCATATGCACATTGTAGTAGGATACAGTGCTTGGCAACAGATTGTTTCCCGTCCCGTGGTGGCTGTCAGGCGGTACCTACTGGGTGGCAGTAGCACATTTTCCCCAGTGATCGTTAAATATAATGATTTGCTTTATATTTTTGTGTAGGAGTAATGATAGCTTATATTTGTTGAGCTCTAGAATTTCTTTAGATTTTGTTGAATTTTAACTGGTTGAGGAAAATATTGGCTATTCAGTCTTAGGAAGATTTGGAGTTGTCCTAAATTAGTACATTTTAACTTGCGTAGCTTTGTTTGATGAGACTGTTAATCATATTACATCTGTTAAGCATCTGATTATCTCTATTAAAATGTTCAAAGAATATGCTTTGGTTTCCTGTCTAATATATGTACTCATTTGGTTGATTTTCTTACTGGTAAAAATGGTAATAATTTCACTTATCAAGGTCAAAGTTCAAAGTAAATTCTCACCGATGGTCAGTGACTTTCAAATTGACAACAGCTATCTTTTTCTTAGAGTTCTCTCAAGTTGTATCAAGATACTCACCAGGAATATGCACGTGTAAAAGAAGAATGCTTGAAAACTGATGCTCAGTAAGTTCTAAAATGACGGTCGACATTCGGTTTTCATGTCTAAAAAATGGCTGGTTCTTGGATCAGTTGTCTCTCCTCTCTGTCTTTGGGTTGTGGGCTGTAACTGTGATCTTAAACTAGTTAGGCACTCAACATTAGTCTAGAGGTCTGTCAAGTGGAAATTAGACCTCCCCTGAAGGATTATAAGGAGGATTGTTAAGTCTTGACATGTTAAAAAGCTGCACAAAGGAAGAACTCCATAGGAAATGTTTTATGTCTGTACACGTGCACGCACACACGTCTGTGTGTTTTCAAACATGATCATCAGCTCCTTCCTCTGTACCGGGACTTTAACAGGTATGCTGTGGAATGGGTGTCTTTGTTACCATTAATAAAATGCAGTTTGAAAGCATCCAAGTAATGATAGTCACATGATTCACAGAGCTTGTGAGCTACACACACAGTAGTCTAATGTGGACGTGATGTCGTGGTACCTTAGAGAGTTTCTCAGAGTTACCTGCCTTCTTTGACCCAAAAATCTATCTGAAAACTGGTGCAGCTCTCCAGCCTCTTCTTCCCGTAAGATGGAATTGTGATCACTACCACCATGCATGCTCCCAAGAGTGACAGTGGCCATGCTGGACTGGTTCTAGGAGGCCAGTGGGATGCATCAGCTTGGCCTGGACATGAGGCCATTGTGGCTCAGGGAGAACTCCCAGATGTGGCATGACAGAAAGATATAGATTTCTTTCTAGAAATATTATAAACTAAATAGTGTACTGTTCTCTCTTAGACAGAAAGATACAGATTTCTTTCTAGAAATATTATAAACTAAATAGTGTACTGTTCTCTCTTAGTTTACCTTCAGAACAGTTGCTGACAATTTCACTAGTTGATGCACAGTGTCCATCATGACCAACATTTCTTTGTTATATCAATTTTACTAATTAAAAAAATAATTTAAAAAAATATACCACAAATTGTGTGTATATGTTTGTGTGTGTATGTGTGTGTATATATGTTAATATATATGTGTATGTATATAATATATATGTGTTTTTACTATTTATAAAATTCTCTTCTCAGGAAGAAGAAACTAGAAGCCAAGGTGAAGAAGCTGGAAGGTAACTGGCACTGTTGTTATCCAGCTAACGGAAGCCACTGGTCTTCGCACAGATCATTGGTGACTGTACAAAGCTGTGGCACTTGATGGGCAGCTGGGTCATCATGTTTTTGAGGGTGCACCCTGAATGACCAAGCTAAGAGCACCGTTAAGGAGAAGTTTGAATATTCCTCTCAGTTCCTGGAGAGGAATATGGGAATGGCATGTGGAAAATCTTTGAAATGTTGTGCACTCAAAATAATGACAGTCCATATTTGTACCTTAAAAATCAGCAATCAGTAAAAGGATTTAATTTTGAACGTTGAATATTAGGGGGATTTCTCATTTTTTCCTGAAATAAATGGTTAATAGAAAGAAAAGGTTACTACTTTAGTACCAGGAGATTTGATGTTTTTACATAGTGATGATATGCTGCTGGTACTCTGCCTCAGAGCCTGGTTCATTTTTCATGTAGAGTGTGAAGTAAGAATTTTAATTTAGCTGGGTTGGGGCATATAGGCAAGAACTTGCTGAAAATACTTCCGGTCTTGAATTTACCTAGATTGAGCCCAGGTTTTTAGATTTAAACTATACAGATACTTCGTAAACAATTTTTCCTCTGATTTGGTTTTTGCATAAGCACAATACGGCAGTAAATGTGGCATCACTGTGTTCTTTTTGAGTACGGCTTTCTCTTGCTGGTGTGTGGAGATAAGTGTCTATCTAAGGAAGTGTTTTGAAGAGATCTGAGGTGCCTGTGTGTTTCAGACTATGTGCAACTTTTAGGACAGATTTCCTTTGAAGGAAAGTGCAGCCTTTACTTCTCATGTGACAAAAATATTTTTCCCTAGTGAGTGATGTGGTATAATAATCAGGTAAAGAAACAGTCGAGCTCAGTAGAGGAGTCAGGAAAGAATTGTTACTGTGGTGTTTTATGAGATTTTAGTTTTCATGGCAATTGTGTCTGAATGTACTGGGTAAAGTTAATACTGGTTAGATTCTTTTTTTTTTTTTTTTAAGTGATTTTTTTTTTTAAGATTTTATTTATTTATTTGACAGACAGAGATCACAAGCAGGCAGAGAGGCAGGCAGAGAGAGAGGAAGGGAAGCAGGCTCCCTGCTGAGCAGAGAGCCCGATGTGGGGCTTGATCCCAGAACCCTGGGATTATGACCTGAGCCGAAGGCAGAGGCTTTAACCCACTGAGCCACCCAGGTGCCCCAATACTGGTTAGATTCTTAATAATGTATTTGGACCGTGTGCTTCAGAATCAAAAACCAGACTGAAGAATTTGCTGAAGATCCAGAGAAGAGCTAAAACAATACCTTAAAAGTAGATCTAGAACAAAGGTATTGGCAGCTAGAACTATCAGCTTGTTGATGGGAATTCCAGGAAGAAGTAACAATATAAGAAGCATGGAGAAGATTGTCCCACTTCCCCAATACAGAGGATAGTATTGACTATATTCTGAGATGAAACCACAGCTCTAAAATCTCTAAAACGTGAATGTTGCTTATTGCTGAAGAGCGAGAGGGAATAGCGCCCTCCTAGAAAGGTCATGTGTGTTGGGTTCTCATCTGACCAGAAGGCTTGGGCTGGCTTGGGCTGGGATTGCAAAGGCATCTTGGGGCCTCTGCCAAGTCAGTGGTTTTATGGTTAATAGTTTAAACAGACCGTGTTCCTTCATTTATCCTTGACTGAGGAAGTGCTGAAGGGACAATAACTTTTTACAAAATTTGTTTCAAAAGTTTTATGAAATGAGAAAAGCTCTCAGTAGATGATATTTTGAGTATTTTCTTAGTGGTAGCTGTGAAGTCGGTAAATTATTGCTGTGTCTCTTGTTCACTGTGTCTTTAAAGAGGCTGCTGTCAAGCAAACGCAGGATTTCAAGCAACTGAGGAATGAGAAGAAAATACTTGAAAAGGAATTTAAGAAGACACAGGTAATAGATAATAGCGTGCACCCAGGTGATGCTTGTGGCCTCAGGGCTCCATAGCGTCCTTGTCATGCGGGAGTCAGGAACTGAGCCGCCTGGTGGAAGCGACCCCCGCCTTACATTGGGTATGTGATGCCTGCACTCCCTGCCCCTTTCAAACCCTGTCAGCACTTTGTTTCCACAGGAACGGCTCGATGAATTTTCAAAACAGAAAAATGAAAAGGGTGAGTGTTCACGTACTGCTTGAAAATTCTGTTTTGATATGCAATATTCTTTATTAACTGTATTTTTCCCCATGATTTTAGAGTTGAGGCATATTGGAACACAAATTTCAAGTGATTCTTACGGAAGCATAGATAAAAGTGAGTATATTACAGATTTCTTTTGAGTTTCTGTGCCTTACTTCTGGTGGTCTGGGAGGTTGCTTGTTGCTCTTACCTGTGATTGCAGAACTTCTAGGGTTTAGCAGATGTTTGTGTTAGAGAAGTCATAACCCATTTTAAATCTTTGTGTGATCTGTTATATGTATTATATCACCTTGCTGTCTGGTCAAATAATCCGATGAATGAGAGTCAACAAGCAATATTGTTTGGGAAAGGGAAACCAGTCTGTGGTATAATTTCCATACGTTTCAATAAGTAAGTATAGTTTTTTTATTAGGTTACAGTTTGCCAGTTTAATTTATAAAATTTCTTGGGTGCCAAGTATATAAAAATTGTTAAGGTCAAGCAGGAAAACTGGAATCAAAGCGCTCTAGTGTGTTTTTGGAGAGAAGGCCAAGTGTTCTAGGGGAAGTAAGACAGTAGTTGTGGAACGGGGAGTCACAGATGGCTTCGGTCTTTGTTTTGTCATGCAGTGTGTTTGCTTGTAGGCGAGAAGATACAACACTGGGTGCTGAGAAGTTGAAGCGTTTGCTTTAATATTTCTCTTTATTAGTTGTGTGATCCTTGGCCATTTACTTCTCTGCATTTCATTCTCCATTTTTAAAAAGGAGATTCGGATTTCTGCTCTACCTGTCTTACTTTCTTGGTGGAGATGAAATTCAAATGATAAATAAGAAAATAATGGTGTTTTTATGTCAGCAGTGTGTTATTTTTCCTCTAAGTGGAGATTACTGAAACCACTTCCATTGTTCCTACAAGGATGTAGCGTCTCTTTACAAGCCTCCTTTACCCTTTCTCTTCGTCCTGTTCTTTTGTTTTTAATTCAGAACACAAGATCACCTTTTCTTGGGCTAAAGGCTTCAGTAGTTAACACCTTTCAGTTGCCTGGGCACTGGTTTGCTGTTCCCCACAGTCCCTGCTTCATAGGTCCACGTGCTTCAACCCTCTTTTCCTCGCCCCTCCATGTGGAAGGCTAGTCTTTGAGTTGTAAGTGCTGCCCAGGGAAGTGGAGGTCTCACCGGGCTCGGCTCTCCCAGCCAGTGGTCAGCTGCTTTTGTCATCTTCTCTTTTGGGCTGACGGGTTTGTTTTAGGATTTGACTGTTCTCAAGCCTTCCTATTTAAAACTGGACCCTCCCACTGTCTCCTCGGAATTGCTCCCTATCCCTGCATTCTGTTTTCTCTGCCCTCGCCAAGAGGGTGAGTGTTGTCTGCTGTACATTTTACTTCTTCCAGGTAAATACACAAAGGCTTTAGGAATCTGTTAATTATTTGCCTGTGGACATTGGGAGATTTAATTCCTAATTACTAAGTATCTCTTTAATATTTTTCTCTCATATAGTTGACCCTTCACCAACGCTGGGTTGAACTGCATGCATATCCACTTCTATGTGGGTCTTTTCCTATAAATACAGTGCAGTACTGTGAATGTATTTTCTCTTTCTTAGGGTTTTTAAAGTTTTCTTTCTTCTAGCTTATTCATTGTAAAAATATAGTAAATGATGCATATGGTGTATGAAATACATATTATTGCCTTTTATGTTATCAGGAAAGGTTCTGGTTCACACTGAGCTATTAGTCAGGTTTTAGGGGAGTCAGAGTTACAGATGGATTTTCAATTCTGCAGGGGGTCAGCACCTCTGACCTCCATGTTCAAGGCTCATCTGTACTTCTGAAAGAAATCACAAGTGAGAAAGTATATTGGGTTGACTTCACTTTTTGAAAGGCCACCTCAATGCCACATTTGCCTTTCCTTCTTTCTAAATCCATTAGAGATGTCAGAAAATAAAACAGTACCAAAAAAAACCAAGAAAATGACGACAAAAAACTCTCCTTTAGAGTTAAAAAGTTTACTACCAGTGGAGGGAAATATAAAGCAGATGGTATCAGTTGGTGATGAAACCCAAAATTACTGCAAAAATAGCAGGCTTCAAAAAGCAAATTTGATTGTAGAAGTCCTGCGTGTCTAAGATCATAGGTGCAGGGCGTGGGAGAAGGAGCGGGACATTAGTGGTTTGTCATGTAGTGGATTCAGGTTGAAAAATACTTGGATAGCCTTCTGGTTTCAGAAACAGTTGCTGGCATTTATCCACACGTTGTGGCCTGAAGTTTAGTTCTGTGAAGTGTCATTTGCGACATAGGAGGCACTCTGGGTGTGGATATAAGAAAATCAGAAAATGGGGTAATTACACCTGCTTTGAAGGATAGCCACTCCTGTTCGCAGAAAATGAGATACTTAACGTTCTCCGTATAAATCCTCATAACTGCTTCGCTCTGCATCCCTTCCCTCTGAAGGCAGGGTCCCATAGGTCCATGAAATGAGCACCTTCATGTATTGCCAGAGGAATGTAGGCTGAAGAAGTGCATGCTGGCTCTCAGAGATGGCCGGCCTCAGCTTTCATCTAGAACTCAGAAACAGCAGTCACGGGGAAGAAAGGTACCAAGGAAA
Organism: Martes martes; assembly: GCF_963455335.1. Taxonomy (NCBI): domain Eukaryota; kingdom Metazoa; phylum Chordata; class Mammalia; order Carnivora; family Mustelidae; genus Martes; species Martes martes. Next base: position 161,869,039 of record NC_137892.1, on the reverse strand, counting down.
AAACCCTGAGGAGATGGTATTAAATCATGAACGGGAGGGAAGAACATATTAAAAACAGAGTTAGTGTCCTTAGAGGATCTGTTGCTGCAGGGAAATTGAGCCAGTGGGAAAGCAAGATCATGCGTGTCGCAGTGGCCACCTGTTAGGACCTCTGCAAGGGGAGGCCGGAGCCCTGAGGAGAGGAGGTCAGCAAGAAATGATTGAAGGACACATCTCAGAGCAGGACACACACGCAGTATTTCTGTTAGAAAGGCCTGTCAGGTGTTGAGCACGACTTTTGTGTATGGTCTTTATTTCTGGCATGTTAGTAGGAAGTATTTCTAAAATCAAATGAAGTGGACAGATTGAATGTAGGGAGATGGATAGAGAAATTTGGAGCAAATGCTGACTTGGAAGTAGTAACCAGGCAAAAAGTAATTCGAGCCTAGAAATGAGTTTACATGGATTGAAGAGAAATATCCAGGTTAGGTGCGGTTCACCAAGGAGATGCTGCTGTCATAGACTAACAATGTGAGACTCTGTGGTAAAATGCCTGGAAATGCTAGAGGGCATAGTCGCCTGTTTCCGTGAGAGGCTTCAGTGTGTTTCTCAGATGCTGTCGTCTGTAAAAGCAGACAGAATGGGTGGAATTGGATTTGTAATTTCAGGATTGATGATTTACATCTAACTCTTAAACCACAAACCTAGGATTCTTTAAAATAGTTTCAGACATATATGAAATCTGTTTGCCAGACAGCAGAAACTCCAGCCTGATATGAGATACTGTTATGATACTGAAATTTAATAAGATATTCATAAAAATCTCTCCCTCCCCCCGAACCCCCCAAAACCCCACAGCTTTCCATGTCTGTCTGGTAAGTGAGCATGCATTAACACAAACCAGCTCCTTTTGGGTAGCAGAGAACATAAAAACTGAAATAAACAACCGTAGGGCCGTATTAAAGTCGCTGAGTTGTTGTCAGCGTGGTATTCACTGGGATGAGTGATCTTACGTGATTATTTTAGAAAGCAGCAATGACAGGAAAGTAGGAAAATGCAATAGAAACTGAGGAAAATGGAAAGAAGGAGAAGTTGTTGATTTGGACCCATTAGATCAAACAGCTGCATCTTTGCAGGACTGTTGAAACCAACAGTTTTTCAGCAAGTCTGATCAAGAAAGGAAGGAACAGAAACACAAAGGTCTCATGGCTGGGAAAGCTACGAAAAAGCCACAGTGAGAGAATTTCCAAATTGACACATTTATATTCCGATTGAATTTTGTTTGTGAAATGGACCATTTTCAAGGGAAACATGCTCAGATTGACTTGGGATGATTGTTGGAAACCTGAACAGAAAAATAATGCAAAAGAAATAAAAAATAGCTGAAGATCTAATACCATACAAGATCCAAATGACTTACGAGTGAGTTCTAAAAAGGCTTCAGTGTGTGAAACTAATGTCTTTTTTGTTCTTTTGTGTGTCTGAGAACTTAGAAAAATATAGACTTCTTTCCATGTCATTGTCTTAGACTCAAATAGCCCTATACCAGAACCAGCTGAGAGAGAGAGAGAGAGAGAGACACACACACACACACACACACACACACACACACACGTGCTGTCAGTTGGGAATACAGCTGCAAAAATCCCAAATGAAATTTTGAGAACTCCATTCTCGGAGTAGTAGAATATACAGACTCATTATGATTTAAGGGTTTATCTCGGGAAGACCACCACCACTGGTTAAGAGAAAAATGATATGATCATCTCAATTCAGCACCCATTTCGCATAAAAAAAATACTTGGTGAGGTAATGGTAGAAAAACACTTTTGGAAATTGAGAAAGGTGGAAGCTGAAGAGCCTGGTCTTGACCGTCAGAAGCAGGCACAGGTGCTTCTAGTTACCTCCATTCTTTATTATGCACTGGGGGGGCCCCCCTGAGCTGTGCAGCAGAGCCCTTGTGGAAGAATGGGGACTGTAAGTACTGACAAGGACGAAGCAGAATTGTCATGGTTTCAAATGATGAGACTGTCTCGGTAGACTCAGTTGGAAAACAAGTATAGGAGTTTGGCAGAGTGATGATACAGGCTTTGAGCACATCGAGTATACCGTCCTCAGCCTATCGGAATGGGAATGAGGGGAATGAGGGAATGGGACGGAATGAGAACCGCCTGTTAAGGCAGTGGGACCAACGTGTCTGGGAAGAGAAAAATCTAAAAGCAGTGTGCAAGGCCTCTGTGAAGAAGCCCATAAAGCCTCGGAAGAGTGTGAAAGCCCAGAACGTGGGAGTGAACGTTGTTACTGGATCAGAGGCTCATGGCATAAAGATGGGAGGTTTCCCCAGATGTATTTCTAAAGATCCAGTCTCACGCAAATCCCACTGAGGTTTTAGATGGGAAAGAGCAAGCAGATGGTAAATTTAGGCTTATCAGGGTAGAATAATAGATGTTTGGAATCAGGTTTTTGAAAAGGAAAAACCTGAGTGAGGCTCATGCCCACCCGGATTGTAAAACACGATTGTGACGGTCTCCCTGTGAGAGCATGGCATTCGTGTGACGCCAGACAAGTCAGCGGAGCAGACAAGTACAGAGACACGCATGGACGCCTTAGATTTTGATATGGGCAGGATTGTAGAGGGTTGGTGGAAGATGTGCGACTCAACATAATGAGCTTTTCCCTTCAAGTACTGAAGTAATGAAGCCGCAGTGTGGGGTTTTTTTTTGGTGGTGGGGGGGATGTATTTGTGTTTTCCTGCTTTATTGGGAATGGATAGTTCTGTTTTATGAGATTAGAGGTAGTGAACGAGTGCTCAGAAAAGGCATAGCTCTGCTTAATAGCTTCCATAGGAATAGAAAAGTAACTTTCTCTCTTTTTTTTTAAGGTTCCTTGTTTGCTGCTTTGGGTATACGTAATAAGCAGGGATCCTGGTCAGGTCATTTAAGCAAAGGGGATTACAATATTTGGAAGCAGGCTTTTGGGTAGGTTAAATCACAATGTAGATAAGTTACTTGATCACAGAATTTTCAAACTCGAGAATGGGTGTGCCTCATACACAGTGACAGTCAGAAGTTGGGCTTCAGAAAGTTTGGAAATGGGAAACTTTTAAGCTTGCCTTGTTACTGTGTCCTCACCACTTACCGTGGCCCGCTCTTCTGGGGACAGTGCTCTTTGTGGAGTGATGCAGTTTGCCAGCTTAAATAGGGCTGACCTATTTCAAAATATGTGAATTCTTGCAGATATTTTGGGTTAAAAGGTTGGTCTTTCATCTTCTCTAGAACTGGATTAAAGATTTCAGTATTTTCAATAAATGCTTCAGGCCAATTTAAGAACTTAAGGGAAACTACAATAGAACTTGAGGAGGCCTGAAATTATCTAATACTTAAAGCTTTTTTTTAGTTGAATTTTTATTAGTGCAGTTGGTCTTTTTATGCATATTTGGCCACAAGCTAGTCATACTTAAATTTTTATGAATATTTTTTGTTCTGGGAGTTTTGGGGAATGTATATACATATTAATGTTAAACTCACTGTAAAACCATAGTGTCACTTCTTAGTTATATGAATTTCATTAGGCTTGCTGTATTTAAAATGATCTGAATTCACAGATCATTGAGGATCTAAATCTGTAGAAATGTGTACCTTTCAACCTGAACCAGTGGTTCTTAACTATTACAGGAATCCTAATCCCTTTGAAAATGTATACAAATTCCAAGGTTTTCACTTCCTTTTAAAAGCTTATGTTTCTCTGTGAGTCTGCTTGTTTGTGCAATAATCTTTTCCTTTTCATGTGTTTATACACACACGTTTTTGTCTTCCACCCTGTTAACCCCTTAAGACTATTAATGAATCTTCTATTATCCACAAAGCCCCCAGGTTAGTTACAGCATGGCCAGTTTTTTTTGTCTCTTGATTTTTGTCTTTTAAGATTTTTAAAGTAATCTCTACATCAGCGTGGGGCTTGAACTCACAACCTTGAGATCATGAATTGGACGCTGTACCCAGCATGGTCAGTTCTGATGAGTTTTCTGACACCCTCATGTCACCGAGGGGTGTTTTCTGCTGTTGTTTGCAGTAAACGTAGAGCCAATATTTCTTATATCAGACATTATATCTGTGCTTCTGTCCCTCATCTCTTAATCACTTTCTGTAGAAAGTGCCAAGAATGTGTATTTGGTCCATTCATACAAAGAGGTGATAGACTTTTACCAGCAAGTAGATTTGGTCTTATGAGTCTTGTGCCCTCCCATTCTCCTCACCCTTGGGGAAAAAACAAGCCTGTCTTCATCGTTCAGCTGGAGCGTTGCAGGCCTTCCCATCAGCAGCTTAGCTATTTATGCACAGTGGTTGGGGAAGAAGTCTTGGTCACTAGCTGTTTCCCCAGCCCCTAAGAAATCCTGATGTCCCAGGAGCGTGTGTTGGCCTTTTGTAGATTGAGCCAAATGACATGTCATTAATACTCTACTCTCTTGTGCAGGAAAAGTAAAGCTACTTCTGAAGGAGCTCTGGCTCTGCATAAACACAACACACAGACTACCTGGTGAAGGCAGCCGGTGCATCACAGGTGAGAGAGAAGCTTCCAGAAGTACATTTCATGTATGGAAGTAGAAATGTTTACTGTGGGCATTGTATGCCTTCAGCCTTTGCTGCCTCCTAAATCTGCCATTGGAAGAATGAGATAAATTGGAACGGGTACTTTCAGTTACAGAGCTCCTTCCCCTTCAGCGTGGCTTCTCGTCTCAGTAAGTGCATTTGGTTTGTGCTGTTCTAATGGTGGCTTTCATCAGAGGACGTGCGAGGAAGCTGGAAGGACACATGGTGGAGTGCATGTGGCAGGAACGTGCAGAGGACTGGGGAGGCATGGTGCTTTCCGAATCATTTCACGGTGTCCTCTGTCCAGTAGCAGCCTCATTGGATTTACTTTTGTAAGCAGTTCCTCTGGTTGAACTATCTGCTGTACATTCGCTGTCTCCTTTAGAATACTGGTGGTGTTCGATAAGCAGTGGTTTCCTTTCATGCTGTCATATCAGATGAGTACTCTGCAGCACTGTCTGCTGATTTTCAGGTTTGGCTTCATCTGTGGGCTGTCTTGATCTGCAGGCGAAGCTGTGGAGACCTTCTGCCACGTTCTCAGTTACACCCTACTGAGGATTTACGCTTTGGAAATAGGTATTAGTCATCCCAGAGTGGATGGGGAGAAAGTAGCTGTCATGCATAAAGATTAAAGTGCTCCTTACTTAACTTTTTTTTTTTTTTTTTCCATTATACTGGTTTCTTATGAGTTCACAGATTGCTAGGATCTGAGTCTGTAGCGACGTGTACCTAGTTATCTCTCTCAAGCTCCGGAAGGCAGAGTTCCTCAGAAAAGTGTTACCAGGCAAGTTGCTGATTCTCATTTGTGCTCGACTCCGTGAGATTTTGTGAGATGGAGAGAGGCCTGTTGGACGGGGCGCTGTTCAGTCAGTTGTCACGTGCCGTGTGGTGGCACTGCTGATCTAAGCAGGTGGCACCTGGGTCTCCTGAGCCAGCCTCCGAGGCTCATGGTCCAAGTCCTCATCTGCTCGGGCAGAAGTAGCCCAGGCCTTTTCTCAGCTTCATCAGCTAGTAGCCGTGTTTTATTCTAGGCATTTGGTTTTATGTTGTTTAAGATGTTATTAAAAGGGCTCCCCATTTAATCATTTGTTGTGTTTTTTTTAAGATTTTATTTATTTATTTGTCACAGATAGATATCACAAGTAGGCAGAGAGGCAGGCAGAGAGAGAGGGGGAAGCTCCCTGCTCAGCAGGGAGCCCCATTCGGGCCTCGATTCCAGGACCCTGAGACCATGACCTGAGCTGAAGGCAGAGGCTTAACCCACTGAGCCACCCAGGTGCCCTGGAATCTTTTATTTATTTATTTATTTATTTGGTGCCCGGGAATCTTCAATCCTAAAACAGACTCTTTTTTTGTAATTTTTTGTTTTTATGTGAGAAGGTTTACAAAAATAGTGCAGGGAATTCTCTTAGACTCCTCATCCAGATTCCCCTAAATTTAACCCTTGGTGCAAGATGATTAGCTAAGTGAAAGCTCACATGGATGTGTCTGGGCACGTGTTGGCCCCCGGAGCCCACCTTGCACCTAGCAGCCTTCTGCCTTTCCGCCCCCAGATCTGGTGGTTCATCTGTGTCACTTTGTCTCCTGACTTCCCCACTTTCAGAGAGGAAGCATCATTTCATAGGAAACCTATCAGTTTTGTCTTGTGTGCTGTTTTCTCATTTTTTTTTTAAGATTTTATTTATTTATTTGACGGACAGATCACAAGTAGGCAGAGAGACAGACAGAGAGAGAGACGAGGAAACAGGCTCCCTGCTGAGCAGAGAGCCCGATATGGGGCTCAATCCCAGGACCCTGGGATCATGACCTGAGCTGAAGGCAGAGGCTTAATCCACTGAGCCACCCAGGCGCCCCCTGTTTTCTCGTATTAAGTGAAGTTTGACTCTTTCCAGCAAAAACTCCGCAGTGGTGCCCTTGTGCTCTACTCGGGACATTGTACCTGGGAGGGAATGGCGAGATGGATGACATGGGGTGACAGCGGAAGCGCTTGTTTAAGGTGGTGTCTGCCAGGCTTCTCCAGTGTTAAGTTACTGTGAATTATCTTGAGAGAGACAAGTGGATGCTCTGTAGTTAGTCACTTTTTCTCCCTCTCTGGCCCGCTGATTCTAGCATCCACCGATGAAGCCTGCATGCTACGATTAGTGCCTAGTCTGATAGTGATTTTTATAATTCTCTGTTCCTTCTACATTCATTAATTGGAACTCTTTATTCTCTGCTCTATACTTCATAACTTTTATTTATTTCATCATTCATATTGCTCCAGCTTTGGCTATTGGGACTGTTTTCGGGTTGGCTTCTGGGCCCCTGAGGCATACCCCAATCTGTTTTGAGAACTTCTTTCTGGCTCTGTAAGATGTTTCAGGCCCTGTTTGTATTTTCCACTCCCCAGCCCTATAGTCAGTCACTTCTCCAGGGAGCCTTCAGTCCTTATGTACAGCTTTCGAGTATGACAAATGGTTATTTGTGGTTATTTCCCAGGACACAAATATCTTCACTGATAATTAGCACCACCGCAGTTCATCAAAATCAAGACCCCCAAACCACTGGTTTTTTACAGTAACTTTCCCATTGCACCGCAATGCAACGCATGTATATGACCTAGTTGAGTTTCTTCATTGCAGCATTGTACAAATGTGGTTATTGGGTAGGCTTGATTGTTGCCTGATTTTTTATTGTTTTTCAGACAGAGGAAATTGTGTTCCCTGTTAGTCTCTCTGCACAAAGATGTGTCTCCGAATGCTGCTGGTTGTGTGGAAAGATAGTTACTGAAATGGGGAGTGTGCCAACGAGGCCCGTTCCCGCCACCGAGATGCCTTTCCACCTGTGCGCCCTGAGGCCCGTGGGCCACAGGGCATCACCTCTACCCACCTGCCCTTCTCCTTGTCCTGCTTGTTGTGAGGGAAGTGTACCTACATGAAATGTGTTCAGGTCTTAGAGAGTGATTATTCAGTAGAAAGGGATTGGGTGTCTTTTAAAAAATGTTCTTGTTTTTTGGGTTTCTTCAATAAAGCTGGCGTTTTGAATACTTAGGGTAATTTTTTAAAGTTTTCTTGATGTTATAGATATTTGATACTCACTTTTTTTCTCCCACAGAGAAATCTGCCAAAGAAAACCCCGGGCCCACAGAGTCCAGGGACGAGGTTGTGCCCCCTCCAGCAGGAGGCAGGCCGCTCCGAGCCGCAGCTGTGCAGACGTGCCTGGCAGAACTGTCCATGGAAATAGAGGGCGACTTCTCTGCATGTAGACATGTGGGGAGACACGGGCACAGTGGAGCCGCGCACTGTAATGACCACGTTTCTAACGAGGGCCGGCATCCTGAGCTTGAGGTGCCGAGGACTGACGAGGACAGTACTGACTTCTCTGATCGTGATCACTGTTTCGATGAAGACCTCCAGGCTGCAGTTGACTTCTTCAGACTTCCCCCTCCTCTGTTGTCTCCAGTGCCGTCACCCCCTCTGGTGTCCCTACCACCCCTGAGCACGTTACCTTCTTCACTGGCGCCTGTGAGTTTGCACTTGGCATTTGAGTTCTCATGCGGCCACGTTGCCCACGCTGACACATTGGCTATATTCAGGGAGTGCTGCTCAGTGATATTCAAACCAGACTTTCTTGGGGCAGATGTGAGAATTGACTAGGGCATGCCCATGCTCTTTAGAACAACGTGGAGCACATGACACGCTCACTTATGGTTACATTCTGTGTGTCTTTATCCGCAACCTAATTCACATTCCCCCGTGGGAGGACTGTGTTCTAGTTGTTCTTCTCTCTGCTGCCTGGAACCTAATGCATGAATGCAAGGCATGGGTGCAGGCCTGGAGCTTTTCGGAGATGGGGGATCCATGTATGTAGCACACATGCCCATTAACCTGTGTTTGCCAGATCCCCCACTTCTGTTTGATGACTTCATCAACTTTTCATGTGTTTGCAGAATGGTTTATTGTAAATTATTAGGGAGTTAAGTCTTGATGAAGCTGATTTGTATGCTTTTTGGCTTAAGGAGCAGATAAATGCATTGCTTTGAGTCACTCCCTTTTTTCAGGAAGCAGTGTATGTCTGTTCCGTTCCAGGGCCGCGCTCGGCCTGGGAACATGGATGTGACTTAGTCCATGGTTACCACTTGGCTGGATCTTGTGTGGCAGTTGGGCGGGGGAGGGAGCAGGTGATCGAACGTTTGTGGTAGAGACTGCAGGGCACACCAGCTGGAGAGGACCCAGGCCAGAGGCTAGCTCCTGAGGGAGGCCAAGGAGGGCAGGGATGCTCCGGGAAGACAGGACCCAGCTGAGTGTTCAAGAGGGTGGGGTGCTTCAGGTGGAGGACCTCTTTACACATGGTCATGGGACTGAAGGTGAGCTTGTGCCAGAGAACGTTCACGCCTACCATGTCAGCAGAGGCTGTCTGTGTCCTTAGGACTTTCCATTTTATCGTGAGGGCAGTAGGCAGTCCATGGTGGATCTGGCAAGTGGATTTAATGATAGACGTTCAGTTGCAAGTTTCCGTTGAGCCTCTGTGTGATCGAGTAGGGAGTGGGGATAATCTGGACAGGGGTGGGAGCATAGGGGGGATATCCCTGACTGAACCAGCCGCTTCCAGCGTTCTCGACATCTCATCCCCGCAGCGGCACTGCCGTCTAAGAGGTGGGGTTGGTTTGAGAAACGTTAGGAGGCTGATGAGCAGCATTTGGTGAGGTTTTTAGTGTGGTGGTTGCGGAGGTGGAGGAGGCGAGGATGCTGCAAAATAGCAAAGGAAAGCAGCAGCCCTGCTCCGGGGGGCGGGGCGGGGGGTGCCGTGTCAGTGTCAGCTGGGGATGCAGGGCATGCATGAGGCTTGCAGGGGGACACGTGCAATAGGATTTTAGAACCATGAGCGTGGTGCTCAGAAGGAGGCCAGGCGGTGGAGGAGCTAGCTCTCCTGCTGCGCCATGTGACGGGGTCAGTTCAGCCAAGACAGCAGGGGCTGCCCTGGGGTGTGGGGGGTTTCTGGAGCGGAGGTGGGGAGAGGGCTGTGTGGGAAGGAGCAGTGTCAGTGTGCATACTGTTGAAAGAGGTAGATCTCGTTCGCTCGGTAGCGGCATCCCAGATGCAGCCTACGTACGAGGACATTTCTGCAGGAGGTACTTCGAGGTCGCTCCCCGGAGTAGTAGCTAGTTCCGCTGTGCTGGAGCTGGACGCCTGCAGAGGAGTGACCTGGAAGCAGGGGGTGGAAGGCTGTGCAGCCGGAGTTGGACATGTTCGGTGCCAGGAAACGGGGAGGAAGAGCCGGAGAGTAGGAATGTTTGGCCCTTTGGAGGACAGGCTAATCCTGGCTGTGTCTGTTGTGGGAGGAGCGTGCGGTGGGAGTGTGGGGAGCTCGGGGAGACGGGTCTAGGAATGGTGGCAGCTGGCTGCTCAGACCGCAGCTCGTGTCCCTGCTGGCAGCTTCCGGACAGGGAGCTACCCTTTCCTTGGCTGTGTCTGAAAGGATTCTTCAAGAATGCATTTAATTGATTGTTATATGTAGTCGGTCCAATTAGTATTTCATAAGAATCGCGTTTCAAGGCATTTAATTGTTAGGTATGTTTAATCATTTTAGTTAACATTTAACTAATAAGAATAACTCATTCATTTTCAAGGAAACATACTTCGGAGAGTATACAGATTCCAGTGATAATGAATTGTCCCAACATAGAAATTCTGCTGAGTCTGTTTCAGAAGATGAGACGTCTGAATCACAGTATTTTGGTTCATCCAGAAAAAGTAAAGGAAGTGATGGTACCTGGGAGGAAAAGCTCAAATCACACGAAGCCACCCAGGCTCTGACTACATTGGAAGTAAATGAAGTGACAGCTGTCGGGTTTGGGACGTTCACAGCAACGCTGAGAGAGCCTTCAGCCGCATACTCTGTAGCTCGCGAGAAACACTGGATGGTGTCATCTGAGTCCACGAGTGACGGGAGAAGAGCCATTTTAGATGAGGCACAAAGACAGAGAGAGGTTAGGGAGGTGGATAAGTCTGTGCAGACTGAGAACACACTTCATGAACCCATCAGAAACATGTGTGTTGAGACGTCGTCTGGCAGCCAGGCACAAGGCAGGGGAGCGGCCCTCCGGAAGTCCGACATGTGTTCCTCTCCCCTCGGCAAGAGGCCATTCAGTGAACTCATGGAATCTGAAGGAAAAACCCTACTATCCAAAATGATAGGATCACCCAAATCACAGTTTACTAAGTGGACACTAACTAATGAAATCCCTCTTGAATCAGATCATCTGTCGATCTCTGACCACTTCCAGGGAATGTGTAGAGTATTGGGAAAGGAGCGAGATGTTCAAGGCTTCATTTTGGGAGCATCGCCTGAACCAGAGGACGATGCAGATGATGCAGCGGGTGCCACAGGGCTCCATGTTGATGCCAGCCTTTCTTCCTCTTCTACCTCGGGAGCATCGTCTGTCTGCAGTGACTCCCCATCTTCCTCTGGATTAAAGTATGCTCATGACCTACACATTCCTGCTAAAGTTACCGCTAGGGAACTGCACCACTCAGAACAGAAGTTACAAGCTGAAACCTTGAACGTGCTAGATCTGCAGCCTGAGCCCCCAGAGTGTCCTGCCGGAGAGAACCATCTGGAGAATAGCTTGTGTGCTTTGAGCCCTGAGTTGGGAGCATCACATTTTAATAATCAGAGCAGCAGTGAGGTCGAGTCCACAGATGTTTTGAAAGGCATTCCCAAAGTCTGTTCACTTGCACAGTCAGTATTTATAACAGCTATGAAAGAGGCACAGTGCAGAAGCCAGGGTCCCAGAACTGAGCTCCCCCTGACTAAGGCAGATTCTACACCATTGCTAGAGCCTCAGCATGGCTTGACCAAGGGTGGGTTTGGTTTTAAAAGCCCTTCATGGCACCATAGTGATGTGTTAAGGAGAGGTGGGGAAGAAAGGCTAAGGGCTAAGTCAGAACCCGAACAGAAGACTAACCATCAGGTACAAAAGGCAGCATCATCCTTAGAAAGTAGACGGTCCACATCCAAGCCTGAACTTGCCTCAGAAAATAACCCTGTGGGGCTCAGGGCTGCTACATCACTGTTACCTAACCAAGTGTCTGTGATCACCAAGCAGGCCCGGCCCGACACAGTGCAGAGCGCTAGACTGGAACCCTGGAGGCAGCAGAGGACTGAGCCTCCCTTTGTGGCAGCACGTGCCGGTCCTGGGGCTGTTCCCACGTCCTCTGTAGCCAGACGTGGCGGAGAAAGAGAGGACACGGCGTGGGCTTCCCAGGGAGCGGCTGCTAATGAAGGGACCTCGCCACAAGTTTCTGCCTCATGGAGAAAATTAAATTTCAGTTTTCCAAGTGGTTCTTCACCAGTCGGAAGTTCTCATTGTTCCACAAATAGCAAACCATCTTTCTCTCCTAAAAACATCCCTGTCCCAAACCAAGATGTCACAACCGAAGCCTCAGCACAGGAAGCAGTGCCGAAGCAAAGTCTGCTCCTTCATGCCGCGAATCTGGACTCGTCTGGGCTGGATGGGGACCGACTCCGTCCCGCTCCAGAAGTGCCAGTGTCGAGAAGTTTCGCTGTTGACAGAGTGCCCTATGGGGGCACGGGCAGATCTGGTAGCGAGGCTCTGGCCATCCCGGAGGGCTCTCCCCGTGTCCGCCCGAGCCTGCAGGAGTCCCCAGAGCTGCCATCTCAGACTCCTGGCAGAGCTTCTCCGGAAGGTCCAGGCACCACAGGGACGGCTCCCCTATCGGCGAGCCTCAGAAAAGATGAAGAGACGCGTGCTGTCCCCGCGAGTGCTCTCGCTGGGCCTCTGTGTTGTTACACGGGCATTCGGGAGGCAGGAGGTGGCGACACAGAGGTGGAGGAGAGTGAGGCACCTAGCTGCAGCGAGGCGGAGAGTGAGCCCGAAGCCGCGCTGGGGGACAGACCGCAGGGGGCTGCCCGCGCCTCCAGAAGAGGTTTAGGAGCCCCAGGTGCTGGCGCAGCCGAGACCCGGCCTTCCGTCGAGGTGGGCTGTCTGACCTCCGCGCTGCAGGACTTCAACATCAGTACTCTTTCTGAGATCGACGGGCTCTCTACATCAGAGGTCGTGATGTTTCTTGAAAGTTGTCAGTTAAGAGACTACAGTTCAGGGGACTCTGTTTCAGAATGTTCTAGCAAAGGAACCCTGCATAAAGAAATGAACAAAGACTTAAAGCCAGGTGAACTCTCAGGAGGAAAGTACGGAAAGCAGCTCTGTGAAGAAGAAACCCTTGAAACCTCCGAAGAGTGGGTTGAATCCGAGGAAGATGACGGTCCTCTAAAGAGCACGGGGCAGCTCACGCGGCGTTCCTTGGAAACGCTGTCTGAGGTGCTCACCAGGTTTGGACGGGAGCTTCAGGCCAGCTGTGAGAGCTCTCCTGGAAAAGACGCTGCTGACTTAGTGCTCTCAAATACGCATGATGGCGTGACCAGTGAGCCTGTCAGAGAGCATGTTCCCCCTCAGGGGGCGAGTGGCTTCCCACCACACCCTTCAGGTACATCCCCTCCAGTAGCCAGCATGACTGGCAAGGGCTGTTCTCCTGCTAGCGGCTCATCGAGTAACGAAGTCACTCCAGGCAGTCCTGAGGGTGTTCCCGATGTCACCAGCCCGATCCGCGGTGGGGCAGAGTCCTCCCCCCAGTGCTCTGACTCTGTGGCGGGGCAGACCACAGAGGGCAGTGCTGAGGAGGGGGCAGAAACGACGTTTCAGTGCCAGATATCAACAGTGACCTCCGAAGTCATAAACGTGCTCATCAATAAGGATCAAAATCTCGTCATTGAAAAGGGGGACCACTGGACCATCATAAATGGGGTAGCTCTCATGCCAAATGTGGACCAGGTCATACTGTGTGATACTCCCGAAGACATCCCTGTTTCCCCAGATAGAGGAGGCCTGGGAGCTGGCTTCATTTCCCTTACTTCCATGGAGAAGTCCCCAGAGACAGGTCACCCTGGCCCTCCATTTCAGGAGCCCCAGTGCGGCAGCAACCTATCATGTGCCCAAGAGGAAATTTCCAGCAGTAGCCAGAGCACCAACTTTGATAAAAGTCGTTTGCGTAACAGGCCTGTCAAACCTAGCGTAAGGATTAGTTCTGAAATCTATGATCAGAACTTTGAGTCTCAGACCATTGCATCTGATCACACGTATTTTAACTCGAAACTAGAGCCATTCAGCAAAAATAAGAATCGATCAAAGATTTCAAACAAAGATCCATCAAACAAGCCGGCAAAGGCTTTGGCATCAAGCCGAGTTGAAACTAATCAGAATGAAGGTTCTCAGTCATTTTCAGGAGAAAGAGAGAACGCAAAAACTCAGAGAAATCAAACTCAGACCATTCTAGCCAATGCTGACACATCAACTCCTACAGATTGTTCTGATACCCTGAGTAAAATCCGGCAGGAGGTGGGGCCCCCTCTGCCGCCCTTGCTGGCTCCTCTGGTCGCTACACCTCCAAGGACTTCGCAGCCAGTTTCTCCGCTGCTGGCAACTTCCTCTCCCTCCTCACCTACCTCTCCTCTCGGCCAGATTTCTCCCTTGTGTGAACTCCCTGTGCCTCCTGTGATGTCTCCTTTGCCGGAAGAGCCGGGATGCCTCTCTCCCCCATGCACATCTCCGTCCCCATCTGCTGCACTGGCCGGCGAGAGGATATTGTCATCACCCTTGCAATTTTGTGCTGCCACCCCAAAGCATGCCCTCCCTGTGCCTGGCCGCCTCCCGCCTCTGGCATCTGCCCACACGGCTGTGGCTGGACCCCAGGAGAATTCCGTTAAAATCCTCGACACCATGTACCCAGAGCTGTCTGCCAGGGCCCGCACCCTCAACATTCTCAAAGGGAACATTCAGCTCGCTCGAGGTCCTCCTGCAGACCGTAAGAGCTTAGCAGGGCCTGTCAGTGCTCTCACAGGATTCAAGGCAATCACCTCAACATCCACCGCCTTTGTTAAGACAGGGGGCAGCTCAGGGAGTGACTGTAGTCAGGAGAAGTCCAGAAACGGGGGGACTCGCCAGGATGCAGGGGGGAAAAGGACGTTGTCTGCATCTACACTGAGGAGCGCCAAAAGACTGCGGCTGGACAGCGGGTCCCCAGAACCAGAAGCTGGGGGCCCCACTACAGAAGGAGTCAGCAAGGCCCTCCGGAGGAGCCTCCCTCAAACTGAAGCTGTGGCTGCAGAGGAAGAAAGTTCTCCTCTGACCGTCAGTGCGGTTTCACAGCTGCCTCCAAACCCAAAAGAAACTGTAGAGTCCCATGACAAAGCCATAGCTGATGCACTGAAGAAGATCGCAGAGTCGTCTTTTGATCTCTTACCTGTCATTCGAAGTCACGTGTATGTGGGAAATATCTCCAAAAAGCCTGTCATGAGAGATCAAGAGAAGGAAGTTGTTCATGAATTTAGCACAACCAAAAAGGTACGTGGTTGCTCTTCTGTAGGAGCACTAGGAATTCATGTCTTGAGACAGGCTGTCTGCTCTCAGCAAAGTTTCTGAACGGAAACTTTATTTCAGAAATAGATATTCATATAAACATTGTGACCTATACTTTGTTTCTAGTCAGCATTTTGTATACTTGAGTTGTGAAAAGACACTGGCGATCTGATCATTTGTATTCATCAAATACCTTAAAATTTTGAAGAAATAAAAGCCATTGTCAGGACTACAGTTGCATATTTCCCATCAATTCCGGCATGATTAAAAGCTCAAAATGATTTGCTCCAAAGCATCAAATTAATCTCCTGTAATGGAGCCTTTCTTTTCTGTGAACAGTACACGCACATTTGAGAGTCTGAACACCTTCCAGAGTGAGAGCAGGGGGTGCCCCTGCGCCTCCTTTAATATCTGCCACCGATAAAACAGGAACAGATCTTGGTTTCAAGATGGGAACAGTTACAGTGGGAACACTGTGCAGATTCACACAGCCGGTGTGTTCGGACTTCTCTAAGGTTGTATTTTCCAAGTTCCCATGTCGACACCGTGTGTGGATTTTTTCCAGTGTCTCATGGATCGCACTGTGTTGGTTATCTGCACATCCTGAGAGTCATAGTGGTAACAATACGTATGTGTTTTTTGTAGATTGCTTACTTTCAGAAAGTATAGAAAGTAATACATGTCACTTTGGAAAGATAATTTATTTTCAGATGAACAAATGGGTCAAATTATTTAATGCCCTTCTTCTTAAGTAGGAAAATTTTGCCCAGTATTTTTAAGACCTAAACAGGATAAGTGTGTAGGCACATCAGAATCCAGAAAACAGGAATGGGAGAAGGATGTAGAGTGAGTGTAATGCACACACACAAAATTATTTTAGCCCAAACCAAGGAAGTATACTTGTTTGGCGTGGCAGCAGGCAGACGGACGTGCTCGGACAGGGCCCCTGGCACCTGCAGGCAGCCTGCAGGTTTGGACCTCTTGCCCCCCACACCCAGCAAGGGGATTGGGGGGGTGGGTCACTGGGCTGAGTAAAAGCAGGTGGTTTGCCACAGTGACCGCTCTTTTCTGCTGGCTGATAGAGTGCGAGATTTAGGGCCCTACTTCAGTTTTGTAACGTTAGCTATTTAGTAGACAGAAGCAATTCAAGCGTACATTACCTTTTCTTTTCTTTTTCTCAAACCTAGCATTTAGCGGAGTGCTTGCTGCACTCTATTCTCTCAGAACTGAAAATTCAGAAGATCTCCATGGAGCGCAATTACATTCACGCCCTCTGCAGAGTGTATGTGGGCATCTGTCGGCAACTTGGGGACTTGGAAAGAGCTCGTTTGTTTTGCTACAGCCTACTTAAGGAAGGTACGTTTAGGTAGTGACATTTCTGTGTTGGAAGCCCGCTTCTTCCTTTTTACCTCATTGTTACGCTTGGATCTGTGTTTGCAGCTAAGTGTTTGCGGTGTATCTTTCAAAACAGCGTGAATGTTTGGGCGTTTATCAGAGGCCATGAAGAGCCTTAGCTGTCCCACGCCCTGCCTGGTTTTCAGTGGGAGAATTTACGTGACACACACGTGCTTCTGTCAACAGACACACTTCCACGGGTACATAATTCAGGGTCTCTCATCGCTGCGTGTTTGTCTCCTCCTGGTGTAGTTACTGAAGAGTCAGATGCTGGCGACGCCGAGATAAGGGAATGATTGTAAAGTCAGTGACAGACCACAGTGCTGCATCCGAAGCTGGAGAAGGCAGAACTCCGCAACGGTGTAGCGAGCCTGGAGCAAGAAGAGGACCAGAGGGCGGGGGAAAGGAGGAGTCTCCTGGATCCCCTTTTCGTTTCCTCTGCTTCCATCCCCACTAACGGGGCAGATCAGGAGTCAGCCTTTGTTTTTTTTTTTTGTTTTTTTTTTTTAAGATTTTATTTATTTATTTGACAGACAGAGATCACAAGTAGGCAGAGAGGCAGGCAGAGAGAGAGGGAGAGGGGGAGAAGCAGGCTCCCTGCTGAGCAGAGAGCCCGACGCGGGACTCGATCCCAGAACTCTGGGATCATGACCTGAGCCGAAGGCAGCGGCTCAACCCACTGAGCCACCCAGGCGCCCCAGGAGTCAGCCTTTGTAATAGGACATCCTCAGTGGGAACATTTGTAACAGAGAAATGATAAACAAATGCAGCTTAAATTCCTGTCAGAAAGTCTTATCTCGACAAGGTTTTTCATCCTTAGTAGGGAGTTCACAGGGCTTGAGAAGCGGGGAATGGAGTGTGCCCGTCGTGTGTACACCTGTGAGCGAGGCTGCCATCTGTGGCCCTCTTCCTTTCTTTGTTTCCTCTTTCAGTCATTGGTGGACTCAGCAGTAGTTCTTGGGGTGCTCGCTAGGTGTTAGGGCCTGGATGTGACTGGAACCAGACGCAGACACGCCCGAATGCTGAGGCCCATGTTTGCTGGTTACGTGGCCCTGGCGCACGTGGGGCTCCCTCCGTGGCGGGTACTAGCGAGGCGAGCAGCGTGGACTCTGCTAGGCCCCCACTGAGGTTCTGTTCTTGTCAAACACCGCCAGCCCCCTTTCTCGTCAGGCTCATGGGGAGCAGGTCTCTCCCTCAGAAGCTGTCCCCCCATGTTGTCGGGAGTCCCGTGGCCTTCATCCTGCAGGCTCCGGGCTTTTTCTTCATGGTGCTCACCCCCCCTTGCCTTGTATCCCGAACCCTTTTGTTTGCTGTCTCCCCTTACCAGATTGTGTGCTCTGTCAGGGCAGGGATTCTGTCTTGTCCCTACTTACCCCTGCCCCTCAAGGATGCATTGTACGCAGCCATTGAGGATCTGTCGCTTGAGGGCCTGTGCCGTGGAGGGGGATTTGTGAGACTCTGAGGGGTCACAGAAGCTCTCCTTGTCAGAGTGGCTTCTGAACTTGAGGTATGAAGACACCAGCGAGTGCCTATAAGAAATGTGAGGGAGGGACGCCTGAGGGCCGCAGTCGGTTAAACGTCTGCCTTCGGCTCAGGTCATGATCCCAGGGTCCTGGGATCGAGCCCTGCATCGGGCTCCCGGCTCGGCGGGAAGCCTGCTTCTCCCTCTCCCTCTCCCACTGCTTGTGTTCCCTCTCTGGCTGTGTCTCTCTGTTAAATAAATAAAAGTCTTAAAAAAAAAAAAGTGAGGGAGAAGATGCGGGGCAGATGGAGCAGCATGTGGAAAGGGGTCCTGGGGTGGGAGGATTTTCCGTCTCCGAAACAGCAGGTCAGAATAGACTGTGAGCGTCTGCTTTGACTTACCTGCTCTGGAAACGCAAGATGTGGCTTCCTGCCAAACGGTAAAAATCTGTGTCAACTGGTTCAACCAAGTTGCAAAACACGGACAGTTTCTCATAAGATCAAAATCTTCATTTATCGTATGACCCAGAAATCCCACCCGCAGGTCCTTATCTAACAGAAGTAGAGACGTACCTCCCCTAGACTGGCGCTCACACGCCCGCAGCATCTTCCCGGGCAGCCGTCCGCAGCTGGAGACGGACGTCTGTTAGCCGAAGGGAGGATGGCTGTGTGGTCTCCAGCACCTCAGTACGACTTGGCCACACAAAGTGAGGGGCTGCTGAGGTGGTGGCAGCACAGTGAGTCGCAGAAGCATTCTGCTGAGTCAGGGAGCCGGACAGAAGAGAGTCGTGCTGTCCGAATCCACTGACGGACAGTGGAGGAAAGACCGCTACCTTGCAGCGTCAGTGAGCGGGTGGGGGTTGTCTGTGTCTGGGGCGAAGGGAGGCACCGGAAGGGTTCAGACCATGGGGTTTGGGAGGATGGAAACGTTCTGTGTGTTGATTGTGGTGGGGGTTATACATACATGTTCCTTCTTCAGAATTCATCAGACTGCTTAAGAGTGTCTTTTATTGTATATGAGCGGCGTGTGGGTTAGGTTGATTAAACAAACAAAGCCAGCTGTGGGAAAGCATTCACAGTAGAAGATTATCATCCATGATGTATCAAACATCTCTTCATATCAAAAGCCTTTTATGTGTTGCACAGGTGAGTTCTGTCTTCCAATGCATAAGAAATAGGCTGAAATGACACTTCTCGAATGGGGAGGTTCTGGTGTTGCAGAAGTCTGAGAGACAGGCTTGCCTTTGCTTCGTGTTCGGATTTGATGGCTCATTTCATAAGACAGTGCTGTATATTAGCCAGGTATTATGTTTCAAATCTAGTTAAGGAAGGTTTGCCAAAGGGAAAGGGTTGGGGGAGAAAGAAGCAGATTTGCACGAAGCAGGGCCTCCTCGGGCACCCGCCTTCAGTGGTAGGAGACCCTGCAAGGCACAAGTAAAAATACGTTCTTAGCTTATAATTTATTCACTTGATTAGACATAAAGGTTTTTTTGTTTTGTTTTGTTTTTTTCTCATAGATTTTCCAGAGTCAGAGAAACTGACTTTGTTCATTGCAAATATGTGGCATGATATATTTATTTCCCAATCGGTGATTAATAAGGCGATGCAGTTGGTTGCCAGGCAACGTGCTAAAGGAGAGGTCCGGAACTGTTTGAGAGCCTTTCTCAACTGGGAAAAGGTAAGGTTTGTTTTTATTTCTCAGTTGTCAGACCTTACTTGTGGATCTCACATGAATGTCCTTACTCAATTTTGTGTTTCGTGTTGAGTTAGTTATAGGCATTTCAGGGACAGGACTCTTCCTCTTGGATCCTTTAAAATACCATTTTAGCCTAAGCTTATGCGTTTAGTTCGGGAAATGCGCATGAGGCACTTTGGGAAGGATTGGAGCTGTAGGTGTTTTGGTAATTTACCAAAAATTTTTTTTCGTCCACTAATTTATGACTGATGATCATACAGAATGTGTATGTGTGGGGGGTGGTTCACAGGAGCTGCATAGCACTGGCTTCTGTGGTGGGCACTTGGAGAGCTGGAAAATGGCATTGCAACTCCTTCCTGTTTTGACTTTTTGAAATCTAAATATTGTGTTTTTCTTCTTGGTTGATGGAATTTTTATTTAAATATTTTGTTCTTATGTGTTCTTTTCCTCTTTTTATGATTCTCTTTGGTAACTGAGTGCTAATATACCATCTAGATTGGTGTTCTTTAATGTTACAGCTGGGGTCTAGTGAGACTCTCTGTAGGTTGAATTGATAGTGGTAAACTCCAAGAAGTGATGTTGAATTCAGTGAGAGGTTGATCTTTGTTTTTTATTTTTTATTTATTTAGAGAAAGTGTGCACGTGGGTGTGGGAGGAATGGCAGAGGGAGAGAATCTCTCTGTTTTTTGTTGTTATTGTTGTTGTTGTTGTTTTAGAGAAAGAGTGCACGAGGGGCACAGGGGAGAGGGAGAGGGAGAATCCCAGGCAGATTCCATGCTGGGCAGAGAGCCTAATTCAGGGCTTGAGCTCATGAAACTGAGATCATGACCTGAGCCTAAATCAAGGGTTGGACACTTAATTGAGCCACCCCGGCGTCCCAACCTTGGTTTGTTTTTAAATGACCGTGTATTAATTTCCTCTTGAAGTTATCCTGGCTTATGTGTGTAGTGCAATTTTATATGTCATTTTGCTTTCCTTTTTTGTGCTTTTTGATATTAATATTCATAGACTTTTTTCTTTTTCTTTTCTTTTCTTTTTTTTTTTTTTAAGAGTGTGAGTGGGGGCAGAGGGAGAGGGAGAGAGAATTCTTTTCTCTTTTTTTTAAAGAGAGAGCGAGAGCACAGGAGGGACACAGGAGAGAGGGAGAGAGAGCATCCCAAGCAGACTCCGTGCTGAGCAGAGAGCCTGATGCTGGGCTCAAGCTCACAACCCGAAGATCCTAACCTGAGCTGAAATCAAGAGTCCCAACACCCAACTGGTTGAACCACCCAGGTGCCCCGACTTGAAGTAGAGGAAAGGGCTGTTGGTAAACAGAAGTTAAGGAAACGTTAAAAAGCAAGACTGTAAACATCTTTCCAGCAACTCGTCTAGATAAATGAGTGTCGTCTTGGGGGAGACCATCAGACTCAGGTCAGCAGCTTAGTCAGAAGAGCCCTTCCACCTCCTGTCATCGACCTGCCTCAGTCATGCCCCCTCCTCCCAGGTTCCTGCAGGGCACTGGCCCCTGCTTGGTGCTCCTGCTTGTATACTGGCGCCTCCTGGTGGCCTGGTCCCGGTGAAACCAGATATGGTAGTTTGATGATAAAAGACATAAAGAGAATAGAATTTCAATAAATGTGTTTGTTCTATATCATATCAAATAAAAATATAAAATCAAAGGTAAAAAAATGAGTAATACTTGAGATAAAAATACCATTATAAGACTTCCAGATTTTCTGTCACAGAATTCAACAGATCAGATACACAAAAATGAGTAGAACAGTGGAATTCAATAATACAACAAGTAAACTTGAAAGAATTTATATTTCTTTGTATGTCTATGGCACATTTATAAAACCAGTCATGAATTTGGCCACATGAAAACTTTAATTCCTAAAAAGTAAAGATTCCATACACAAAATTCTTTGGTAGTAATTCAGTGAAATTCTCTATAAGTAATTCAAAGATTCCATAAACACTACTTGCAAGTTGGCATACATGGTCCTGGACAATCTGGGAATAAACAGGAACTCAAAAGTAAGATGAATGTTTTAAAAGTCATTGAAAAGGAAAACGTTTCATACCAAAGATTTCTAGTTTTTATAAAACTTAAGCTCATTAAGGTAGTTTAAATGTTCTCATTATTAGATAATAGAATGGCTGATTGTCATCTTAGAAATTAAATATCTGAGATCCTACAAGGGATCTAGAAAAAAAGGAATAGAGTTTAAAAGGTAATAGTAATGAAGCAGAGAACAAAAAAACACGTAGAAAAAAAAAACTCACTGCCTTTAAGAAATAGTAGCAAAACATAGAACTCCCAGATCAGATTAATGAAAAAAGAGAAAATAGAAAATATTGAGGATTTCAAAAATGAGAAAGAAAACAGACTCCAGACGTGGGAGAAAGGTGGAGAAGACCACCACCTATAGCTTTGTAGTGACAGGCTTGGAAGCTGAGGGTGATTTCTTAGCAAAATAAAAATGACCAAACTTGGTTTTAGAGGTGGAACACTTGATAAATCAGTTGTTTTCAGTTGTCACAAAAGTGGAAATGTTGATGTATAATTTACTGTATAAAAAGCATGTGTAGATTCCACTGAATTTTGCCTAGTCTTTTGAAGAACCAAGTAATTTCAGTCTTGCTAGTATGTTTTGCAAGTTTGTTTATTTTTTATTTATTGAATTATTTTTTTAATATAGACTCCACGCCCATTGTGGAGCCCAATACAGGGCTTGAACTCATGACCCTGAGATCAAGACCTGAACTGAGATCAAGAGTCAGACATTTAACTGACTGAGCCACCCCAGCACCCCCTTTTTATTTTTAATAACAGAACCCAATAAAAAACAGCATAAGAAAGAAAAAAATTACAAATCCATAGCTAGGTATTTGTCCAAGAGATGTCAAGTTAATGTCCACACAAAGACAGGTTATATGCATGCTCACAGCATTTCACGGGTAGCCTGGGCTGGATAGTGCAGATGTCTGTCCGGTGAGTGCATAAGCAGACTGGTCCATCACATAAAGGATAACATTCAGCTACAGGAAGGAGTGTTCAGGCTCCCGGGACGTGTAGCATCAAATGTGCACAGGTGTGAAAGATGCTGGGTGAGGAGTCTGGTGCTGGCTGACTCGAGTTTATGAATTTTTGTTAAAAGACTGATATTGAGGGTCAGAGGATGATAGAATTGGAAGAACTTTTTCAAAGTTTAAAAAAGTTAGAACTTCTCTGATTTGAGGTAAAATAAATTTGCATTTCTATCTGTATTGCAGCTTATCTCCTTTCTGCCTGATTAGATTCTGCTTTCTGCCTGGAGGCTTTTTTTTTTTTTTTAAATATTTTATTTATTTTTTTAGAAAGCACGAGTGTGTAAGCCTCTTCCCTGGGGCAGAGCCAGAGGGAGAGTCTGGAGCATGGAACCCCCAGGCTTGACCTCAGGACCTTGAGATCATGACCAGAGCTGAAACCAAGAGTTGGCATGTGTAACCAACTGAGCCACCCAGGTTCCCCCTGCCTGGAGTTTTCTTATCTGGCCTACCAATCTCTATGCTTATAATCATCTTAGGGCAAATATTACAGGACTATGATAAACATAGTTCCTATTCAAATACAACTTTCAAAAAGTGTCTTTTAAAATTAAATGATTATTCATCTAATGCTTATTACACTCTTACTTATGAGATGATTAACATAAGATGTGTTATATTTGAAACTCTAAATTTTCTTTTTTCTTTCGCATTTGCTAGAATGCTCCTGTGGATGTGGGTTTCATGGTTTCTAAGCTGCTGTTGACCATACAGTTGTGTCCAAAAACGGAGTTTCAGCCCAGTGAAAAATTTGGGGAAGACTTAAGTGATAACACTTGGGAGTACATATTTGCCATTGACCTGCTCTGCTGCCATCAGAAGTGGATTTGGACACATGATAACATTATAAGGTACAAGGCTGTTGTGCTAACCGGAAGTTGGGTTCTTGAATTGGAAGGTAGGCTGTCACATGGTTGCTGAATTGTGGTTTGAATTGTTTTTGCTCTTGAAGGTTACTGAAACGTTTTACAAGCAACATTTGATTTGGGTAAAAATTGGTAAAACTCTCATTAAAAGACACATATTATTGTTACATCCCCTTGCTTTGTTTTTGTGGTGGCTGTAACTTACTTTCCTTTTATTCTGTTACTACTTTCTCTCTCCCAAGGAGCAGCGACCCCTGTGAAGGAGGGGTTTGGGTTCACTGGAACATCCCCAACTCATAGAGCAGTGCCCAGAAAGGCAGCCCTCCATGACTGGTGTAGGGGAAAGTGTCATGATCAGATCCTAACATTCAGATACTCTGGGAAACCCATATGAACAGACATAGGAAGAATGCTATGTTAGCAGCTCTTCTCACCTGGGTTTCAGGAGGGAGCTTAGTCTCAGGCATCTGTTTTATGTAATGAATCCGCTCTTCTCTATGCATGGAGAATTCTGGCACTAGCCATATACTATCTCTGGAAGAACAGGAGGTGGGAGAGCGGAGAAAATCATCACCCAGGTGATTGTTCCGTAGATCTTAATTTTCTTGGAAGCCTGATTGAGAAAGACTGATTTAAAGGAGCTGTGGCATTACAGAGGATTCACAAAGGATTAATAGTCTGTATCCTGGAGGTACTTGAATGTGTTCTGTGGAAAACTGGGCTCTCATTTCCTCCTTAACACTAGGGACAGATTATGTGTCTAAATGTCAAACGATAGGGAATTGAATTACGGTACTGCCACATTAAAATAATTGCTGTAAGTGGATGTTTAGATATTGACATGGGAATAGCTCCCATGCTTTGCTGGCTAAGGGAGTGAGGTGTGGTGTGTCCAGTACTGTCTGTATAAAGATGTGAGTGCCTCCTCTGGGCTTGTCTCCTGACTCGGAGGAGACCAGCAGGCAGGGTGACAAGTAAGTCCACCACAGGTGGTTCTGGGCACCCCCGCTGGCAGCGAGGACAGAGTGTTGAAGAGTGGGATCTGTGCCTGAGCCAACGCCACACCCGGAGCCCACAGTGCTGTGGTCACCTGCACTGGGTTTATACTGTGCGCCTAGAGAAGTATGGCGAAAGAAAAGTCCAGAATTTGTTGAGTATGTTATCTGAAAATGTCTTAATTTGAGGTGCTTTTAATTTACCTTTTTTTCTGTGTGTTGACATTTAACTTTTTAATACTATAAATACCATATAAGAAGTAAATATACTTTGGAAGGAAGAGAAAGCAAAGAGGAGCTGGCACTGTTTTCAGTCAGTAGAGAGTTTGTAAGGTGTGGTTTGATTGTTGCCTCTGAGCTCCGCGTTCCTCCGAGGACATGGTAGAGGCTTCTAGAACACAGGTGCCACATGCACGTCTGGAACGTCCCCAGTGAAAATCCAGACTCCCACCTCTTCCAGTTCTGTGACTTGGGGACATTGTCTAGCATCCCTACTCAAAGCCTTATAGAAGGGGTGGAAACAGAATAAAGGTCCAAGCCTATAGGTACTTGCGGCTTCTTTTAAGTCAGGGTGGGCCCAAGTATCTGAATGGTTGGAGAGTGTGTGAGCTTCCTGTGTCTGGTCTCTTTTTAATCTAAAAGGTTACATCTTCAGAAGACCTTGTTCTGGGGCGCCTGACTGGCTTAGTAGAGCATGCGACTCCTGATCTCACGGTTGTGAGTTTGAGCCCCACATTGGGCATGGAGCCTACTTAAAAATAAGTAAATTAAAAAGACAAGTCCTTCTTTATCAATTGTCTATTTCTTATGGACCATTTTGAAGTTGTTGATATTTGAGTGATGGTGAGCATGCAAGCTTTTCACGTTTGTGTATGTATATATATATATGTGTATGTATATGTATATTCTGTTGTTTTTTAGTAAAGAGCTGTGGCCTGTAATGGATAAGTGGATAAAATACAGAAAAGGACATGCGAACATTGCATATACTCCTGATATTATTATAGCATCGATACTGAGGCTGATCGGTGAGTTGTCTGTTTTAATAAAATGTTTTATTATTACTGATCACATATTAGTGGGCGAATAAGTGTAATAATGGTTGCTGACCAAAACCTCCCGTAATGACGATTTCTGCCACCACCATATCAGATGCATTCTCACTTCCTTCTCCTCGCTCAGACCCTTCCTTTATAAATTAATGTTTTCTCTGACTTTGTCAGAGATGAGGTCTTCATGCGGTCCACTGTACATGTGATTGAACGTGTGCTGCCTGGTTCCTCCTGGGACGTGCACATGCACACGTGCCCACCAGCACATGGAATTGCAGTCCGTGATGCTCGGGACTCGTTCGGTGTCTGTAACGTGCTGCCTCCCGCTCATGTACCACATTCTTCTCTGCTGGCCCAGGCAGGGTCACTTCATGCAACTCCGTGACTAGGGACTAGCCTTGTTTTCCTCCAAGCCCATATACAGAAATTAGAATCTTGTTTCAACAGATTTTAAATGAGACATAGATTCTCTTCCATCTTGGGTAAGCAGGATCTCAGTGGGTTTTTGGTTCTGCTCCCTGTCGCCCACACTTTTTGATTTTTTATTTTTCCTTATTTTTTCCTCCTTGCGTCATCTCTGACGAGTTGCTCTCCAGACCGTGCAGAGTTACCACTGATGAGATCTGTTAATTTTTGGAAGGCTCTTCTTACTTTGGATGGACTTCTCCATCTGTAGCACATAGTCCTTGCCCCTGGGCCACACCATCAAGGCTCATCTGATAGCAGTGTTGTAGCCCCTCAGATCCTGGAATATACTCACCATGACTTTTAAGTATCTTTGGAGTTTAGTTAGTTAGAGCTTCAAGATAGTACCACTTGAAGTAAGGTTTGCGAATATTTAAGTTATCTAAGTCCCTAACTAGATCTGTCTGTGACGTGTATATAACGGCTAGTGAGGTTGCCGTCCCAGTAAATAGGTATTGCTGCTCTGTGCATACTTTACTGAAGAACGTGGTGCTAAGTGAATGTGCAGAATGGTCCAAGCAGCAGCCTGCTCTTAGGGAAGACATCTACTTCCCCTGGATAGAGCTAGAAGTACACCTGGGGGGAAGTTACCAAAAAGAGAGCCTGTGGGCCAAGTGATTGCTGGAGACGGTAGGGGGATTTGAAGAGATGTCTGCAAAGACAGCTTGAGGTGTGGAAGTGGATGAACTGCTCCCTGGGGGGACTGTCTCAGAACATAATTTGCATAGTCCCTTATTTCAGGAAGCCCTGAGGAACAATTTCAGCCCTAACCTGGAAGCAGTAAGAACAGAGCAGGGCTAGGGACAGCATTCTCAGCAGTGCACTGGCATCTGGACATCTCGCTCTGCTTTCAATAGCATCTTCTCTCCAGGATTCAAGAAAAATGTTCATACTTGGGAATGACATTTTAAATTATAGAACCTACTTGAAAATTTTAAAAATTGGGAGATGTTAAATCCATGAATAGATATATTGATCTAGATAAAGTATCTTTGGAATCTTGAACATGATAAACTTTTTGAAGTCACACTTAGGAAATATGGTGTGATTTTTGCTGTTGTTTGCAGAGGTGTTTGTTTACATACACATACGTGTTGGCCGTAACGGGAGAGGGGTCGAGTGTGGGAGAGTGGAAGGCTGCACTTCTGGTGACTTCCACACAGTCCCTGTGCATCCATGGCAAAGGGTCAGCCTCATGCATGAATCTCCCCTACAGTTGGCTTTCAGGAGTCTTCCACATTTGGCTGGATGTCCAAATTGCCTGAGAAGCTTTTTAGAAAATGTGTGCATGGATACTGACATAATTAAAGTCATACATAGTAAGTCATATATTATGGGAATAATTGACAATACATAGTTAACAGTATTGTGGGAGAAAATGTTAACATATAAATATCGAATGCGATCCAAAGGGTGGATAGCTAGGAGGTGGTGATGGTGAAAGTGAGAGCAGAGGCAGGCCTGGGGAGCCTCCTTAGTTCTGTAGACAGGAGAGGGCCGCTGGGACAGCCGGGCTGGCCATCGTTCCGCGGGCTGGGGCTGGCCATTGGTAGCTCAGCTTTGCCTGATCTGGCTGGCTGTCCACTGAAGCGATATTCCTGGGTGATAGGGCGGGGTGTGGGTGGATGGCCGAGGGTGGGGGGCAGAGACAGGCAAGGCCTGCTGGCAGAGTTCTGAGGAGTCATGTCAGGGTCGGATGTGCGTGGGCCCATCTGCACACCTGTCAGACTTGGGAGTTGGGACTAAGAAGAGAGTCCATTGGAGAACTTCTTGCAGTTTCTGAAGCTGACACTGAGGAGTTTAGCAAGTAATTAAATTGCTAGGCTGTGATTTAATAATGACCGAAATCACTAATCGTTCATAAAATAAAGGAGTTATGTTTATTCTTATTTCTAGATTTGCAAAACCCTAACTGGATTTTCACTCCATGGGAAATAAAAGACGCTTTCTGTCAGAGCAGTTCTGTGGTGTCTGATGCTGGATGGGGGTGTGACGATTGCTCTTGGCGAGTGTAGGATTATTAGATCAGGGTCTGACATCTTCAACGATGATGTGTTAGCGCATTTTGTAGAGTGCATTGCTGTGGGTTCAGGGGGCCATGAGACGTGGAAGAACCTACCTCAGGGCGGACATGAGGCTTGGAAAGGCTCCGCCCTTGTTTCTGGGGTCACACCATGGGGAGTGGCAGAGCGGGGACCGCAGTTTGCATGCTGCTGGATCAAGTTGAGTGCAGGGCTACGTGGTACGTTTTCTGCCCGCAGAGAGCTTGTGAACTATCCGTGGCCCATCTGGTCTTGACTGGATCCTAGAAGCTAGGAGAACGCCGTTTTCCACAGCAAGTTTTTGTGGGGCCAGCTGAAGTAACCATTGTTGATTTGTACCCGGTCTCTTCCCAGGCTTGTTCCCTTTTCTTTGAAATTATCTCAGCTCACTTTTTCCACGGGATGTCTGTATCTGCACTCTTTTTTTTTTTTTTTTTTTTGTTTTAATTTTTTTATTTTAATAAACATATAATGTATTTTTATCCCCAGGGGTACAGGTCTGTGAATCGTCTGGTTTACACATTTCACAGCACTCATCATAGCACATACCCTCCCCAATGTCCATTTCCCCACCACCCTCTCCCATCCCCCTTCCCCCCCGCAACCCTCAGTCTGTTTCTTGAGATTGAGTCTTTTATGGTTTGTCTCCCTCCCAATCCCATCTTTTCATTTTTTCTTTTCCTACCTCCCCCCAAACCCCCCCACCTTGCATCTCCACTTCCTCATATCAAAGAGATCATATGATAGTTATATTTCTCCGATTGACTTATTTCGCTAAGCATGATACCCTCTAGTTCCATCCACGTCGTCGCAAATGGCAAGATTTCATGTCTTTTGATGGCTGCATAGTATTCCATTGTGTATATATACCACATCTTCTTTATCCATTCATCTGTTGATGGACATCTAGGCGCTTTCCACAGTTTGGCTATTGTGGACATTGCTGCTATAAACATTCGGGTGCACGTGCCCCTTCGGAGCACCACGTTTGTATCTTTAGGATATATACCCAGGAGTGCAATTGCTGGGTCGTAGGGTAGCTCTATTTTCAGTTTTTTGAGGAACCTCCACACTGTTTTCCAGAGTGGTTGCACCAGCTTGCATTCCCACCAACAGTGTAGGAGGGTTCCCCTCTCTCCGCATCCTCGCCAGCATCTGTCATTTCTTGACTTGTTAATTTTAGCCATTCTGACTGGTGTGAGGTGGTATCTCATTGTGGTTTTGATTTGTATTTCCCTGATGCCGAGTGATGTGGAGCATTTTTTCATGTGTCTGTTGGCCATCTGGATGTCTTCCTTGCAGAAATGTCTCTTCATGTCCTCTGCCCATTTCTTGACTGGATTATTTGTTCTTTGGGTATTGAGTTTGATAAGCTCTTTATAGATTTTGGATACGAGCCCTTTATCTGATATGTCGTTTGCAAATATCTTCTCCCATTCTGTCAGTTGTCTTTTGGTTTTGTTAACTGTTTCCTTTGCTGTGCAAAAGCTTTTGATCTTGATGAAATCCCAATAGTTCATTTTTGCCCTTGCTTCTGTTGCCTTTGGCGATGTTCCTAGGAAGAAGTTGCTGCGGTGGAGGTCAAAGAGGTTGCTGCCTGCATTCTCCTCAAGGATTTTGATAGATTCCTTTCGCACATTGAGGTCCTTCATCCACTTTGAGTCTATTTTCGTGTGTGGTGTAAGGAAATAGTCCAATTTCATTTTTCTGCATGTGGCTGTCCAATTTTCCCAGCACCATTTGTTGAAGAGGCTGTCTTTTTTCCATTGGATATTCTTTCCTGCTTTGTCGAAGATTAGTTGACCATAGAGTTGAGGGTCTATTTCTGGGCTCTCTATTCTGTTCCATTGGTCTATATGTCTGTTTTTGTGCCAGTACCATACTGTCTTGATGATGACAGCTTTGTAATAGAGCTTGAAGTCTGGAATTGTGATACCACCGACTTTGGCTTTCTTTTTCAATATTCCTTTGGCTATTCGAGGTCTTTTCTGGTTCCATATAAATTTTAGGATTATTTGTTCTATTTCTTTAAAAAAAATGGATGGGATTTTGATAGGGATTGCATTAAATGTGTAGATTGCTTTAGGTAAAATAGACATTTTCACAATATTTGTTCTTCCAATCCATGAGCATGGAATATTTTTCCATTTCTTTGTGTCTTCCTCAATTTCTTTCATGAGTACTTTATAGTTTTCTGAGTATAGATTCTTTGCCTCTTTGGTTAGATTTATTCCTAGGTATCTTATGGTTTTGGGTACGATTGTAAATGGGACTGACTCCTCAATTTCTCTTTCTTCTGTCTTGTTGTTAGTGTAAAGAAATGCGACTGATTTCTGTGCATTGACTTTATATCCTGACACTTTACTGAATTCCTGTATAAGTTCTAGCAGTTTTGGAGTGGAGCCTTTTGGGTTTTCCACATATAGTATCATATCATCTGCAAAGAGTGATAGTTTGACTTCTTCTTTGCCGATTTGGATGCCTTTAATTTCTTTTTGTTGTCTGATTGCTGAGGCTAGGACTTCTAGTACTATGTTGAACAGCAGTGGTGATAACGGACATCCCTGCCGTGTTCCTGACCTTAGCGGAAAAGCTTTCAGTTTTTCTCCATTGAGAATGATATTTGCGGTGGGTTTTTCATAGATGGCTTTGATAATATTGAGGTATGTGCCTTCTATCCCTACACTTTGAAGAGTTTTAATCAGGAAGGGATGCTGCACTTTGTCAAATGCTTTTTCAGCATCTATTGAGAGTATCATATGGTTCTTACTCTTTCTTTTATTAATGTATTGTATCACATTGATGGATTTGCGGATGTTGAACCAACCTTGCAGCCCTGGAATAAATCCCACTTGGTCGTGGTGAATAATCCTTTTAATGTACTGTTGGATCCTATTGGCCAGTATTTTGGTGAGAATTTTCGCATCTGTGTTCATCAAGGATATTGGTCTGTAATTCTCTTTTTTGGTGGGATCCTTGTCTGGTTTTGGGATCAAGGTGATGCTGGCCTCATAGAATGAGTTTGGAAGTTTTCCTTCCATTTCTATTTTTTGGAACAGTTTCAGGAGAATAGGAATTAATTCTTCCTTAAATGTTTGGTAGAATTCCCCTGGGAAGCCGTCTGGTCCTGGACTTTTGTTTGTTTGGAGATTTTTGATGACTGTTTCAATCTCCTTACTGGTTATGGGTCTGTTCAGGTTATCTATTTCTTCCTGGTTCAGTTGTGGTAGTTTATACATCTCTAGAAATGTATCCATTTCTTCCAGGTTGTCAAATTTGTTGCCATAGAGTTGCTCGTAGTATGTTCTTATAATTGTTTGTATTTCTTTGGTGTTGGTTGTGATCTCTCCTCTTTCATTCATGATTTTATTTATTTGGGTCCTTTCTCTTTTCTTTTTGATAAGTCTGGCCAGGGGCTTATCAATCTTATTAATTCTTTCAAAGAACCAGCTCCTAGTTTTGTTGATTTGTTCTATTGTTTTTTTAGTTTCTATTTCATTGATTTCTGCTCTGATCTTTATGATTTCTCTTCTCCTGCTGGGTTTAGGCTTTCTTTGTTGTTCTCTCTCCAGCTCCTTTAGGTGTAGGGTTAGGTTGTGTATTTGAGACCTTTCTTGTTTCTTGAGAAAGGCTTGCACTGCTATATATTTTCCTCTCAGGACTGCCTTTGTTGTGTCCCACAGATTTTGAACTGTTGTGTTTTCATTATCATTTGTTTCCATGAATTTTTTCAATTCTTCTTTAATTTCCTGGTTGACCCATTCATTTTTTAGAAGGATGCTGTTTAGTCTCCATGTATTTGCGTTCTTTCCAAATTTCCTCTTGTGATTGAGTTCGAGCTTCAGAGCATTGTGGTCTGAAAATATGCAGGGAATGATCTCGATCTTTTGGTACCGACTGAGACCTGATTTATGACCCAGGATGTGGTCTATTCTGGAGAATGTTCCATGTGCACTAGAGAAGAATGTATATTCTGTTGCTTTGGGATGGAATGTTCTGAATAGATCTGTGATGTCCATCTGGTCCAGTGTGTCATTTAAGGCCTTTATTTCCTTGTTGATCTTTTGCTTAGATGACCTGTCCATTTCAGTGAGGGGAGTGTTAA
This sequence comes from Martes martes, assembly GCF_963455335.1. Taxonomy (NCBI): domain Eukaryota; kingdom Metazoa; phylum Chordata; class Mammalia; order Carnivora; family Mustelidae; genus Martes; species Martes martes. Next base: position 161,836,911 of record NC_137892.1, on the reverse strand, counting down.
AGTCCCCTGCTATTATTGTATTACTGTCAATGTATTTCTTTGATTTTGTTATTAATTGGTTTATATAGTTGGCTGCTCCCATGTTAGGGGCATAGATATTTAAGATTGTTAGATCTTCTTGTTGGACAGACCCTTTGAGTATGATATAGTGTCCTTCCTCATCTCTTATTATAGTCTTTGGCTTAAAATCTAATTGATCTGATATAAGGATTGCCACCCCAGCTTTCTTCTGATGTCCATTAGCATGGTACATTGTTTTCCACCCCCTCACTTTAAATCTGGAGGTGTCTTCGGGTCTAAAATGAGTTTCTTGTAGGCAGCATATGGATGGGTTTTGTTTTTTTATCCATTCTGATACCCTGTGTCTTTTGATTGGGGCATTGAGCCCATTAACATTCAGGGTAACTATTGAGAGATATGAATTTAGTGCCATTGTATTGCCTGTAAAATGATTGTTACTGTATATTGTTTCTGTTTCTTTCTGATCTACTACTTTTAGGGTCTCTCTTTGCTTAGAGGACCCCTTTCAATATTTCCTGTAGAGCTGGTTTGGTGTTTGCAAATTCTTTCAGCTTTTGTTTGTCCTGGAAGCTCTTTATCTCTCCTTCTATTTTCAATGATAGCCTAGCCGGATATAGTATTCTTGGCTGCATGTTTTTCTCGTTTAGTGCTCTGAATATATCATGCCAGTTCTTTCTGGCCTGCCAGGTCTCTGTGGATAAGTCCGCTGCCAATCTAATGTTTTTACCCTTGTATGTTACAGACTTCTTTTCCCGGGCTGCTTTCAGGATTTTCTCTTTGTCGCTAAGACTTGTAAATTTTACTATCAGGTGACGAGGTGTGGACCTATTTTTATTGATTTTGAGGGGCGTTCTTAGCATCTCCTGGATTTTGATGTTTGTTCCCTTTGCCATATTAGGGAAATTCTCTCCAATAATTGTCTCCAATATACCTTCTGCTCCCCTCTCTCTTTCTTCTTCTTCTGGAATCCCAATTATTCTAATGTTGTGTCGTCTTATGGTGTCACTTATCTCTCGAATCCTCTCCTCGTGTTCCAGTAGTTGTTTGTCTCTCTTTTGCTCAGCTTCTTTATTCTCTGTCATTTGGTCTTCTATGTCACTAATTCTTTCTTCTGCCTCATTTATCCTGGCAGTGAGAGCTTCCATTTTTGATTGCACCTCATGAATAGCTTTTTTGATTTCAACTTGGTTAGATTTTAGTTCTTTTATTTCTCCAGAAAGGGCTTTTATCTCTCTGGAGAGGGTTTCTCTAATATCTTCTATGCCTTTTTCGAGCCCGGCTAGAACCTTGAGAATTGTCATTCTGAACTCTAGATCTGTCATGCTACCTATGTCTGTATTGATTAGGTCTCCAGCCTTCGGTACGGCCTCTTGTTCTTTTTTTTGAGGTGAGTTTTTCCGCCTTGTCATTTTGTCCAGGTAGGATTTGCTTTCTCCTGCTGTGGAATTCCGCTGTTCTTGGTGACTGAAGTTGGTTTTGGATGGTTTCTTGTTGATCTTCTGGGGGAGGGGCCTGTTGTAGTGATTCTCAAGTGTCTTTGCCGCAGGCGGAATTGCACCGCCCTTGCCAGGGGCCAGGCTAAGTAATCCGCTCGGGTTCGCTTTCCGGAGCTTTTGTTCCCTGAGCGCTTTCCGTAGAGTTCCGGAGGACGGGAATGAAGATGGCGGCCTCCCAATCTCTCGGCCCGGAGGAGCCGAGAGCTTGGGGTTCCGCTCCTCAGTGCACTCTCAGAGCAAAGCGCCCAATAGCCCCGCCTCCCTGGCTTGCGGTCGCGCCTCGAGGAAAGCAGTCAATTGTTGGAGCTGGAGAAAAGCGCCGGGTCGCTTTTGTCTCCGTGGCCTCCGGCCGCGCTCCGAGCCCACCCAGCCTGCGACCGGCACAAGGTAACCCCGGGCTTAGAGCTCACTCCTCGGCTTTGTCGCTATAGCCGGCTTCCCCGCTCTAATACCTGCGAGCTCTGCGGCACTCAGACATCCCCAGTCCTTCTGTGACACTGCGGGTCCTGGGGTTATGCTGACCCCGCCTGGGTTTCCCCCCAGTTTAGCCTCTGGAGCGATGTCTCCCAGTGGAGCCGACTTTTAAAAGTCCCGATTTTGTGCTCCGTCGCTCCGCCGCTTGCCGGGTGCCGGCCCCTCCCCCCGGGGTCTATCTTCCCGTCGCTTTGGATTCACTTCTCCGCAGGTCCTACCTTTCAGAAAGTGATCGATTTTCTGTTTCTGGGATTGTTGCTCTTCTTCTCTTCGATTTCCCGTTGGATTTATAGGTGTTCACAATGGTTAGATAAGCTATCTAGCTGATCTCCTGCTACCCGATGTCGTCTCAGCCTGCTACTTCTCCGCCATCTTGACTCCTCCCCCCTGTATCTGCACTCTTGAATGAAAACCCTGATGGCTACCCAGGCACCTTACCGGCTGGCCCCCAGCTGCCCTCCTCACGCTTCCTGGGCGCTGGTCAGTCCTTAGACTTGGAGGTTAAGTCCATATTTCTTACTTGTGTTTTAATGTGGCTGGGACACCCTGGACTCACATTCCTTCTGTAGGAGGACTTTTCTTCCCATGTAGTGAGCAAATTTGTCCATCATCTTTGTCATCATGTATGTAAGTTTTTTTTCCCCTAAGCCACCTACCTCTGAGTTATGACTTCCTCTTACTGATAGCTCCATTAATTTAAATCACTTACAAAATCCAATTCATTAAGCATTTTTAATTGAAAGAACAGAAGCCATTTTAATAGGGTTTAATAGGGTTCTCTATTACCTGACGTTACACTCACATCCTGTGGCCGGATGAGCCCATATCTGTGTTTGGCACACGCCCGTTCCCTGTCTCTACTGTCACTTATGGGTTGCACACCCCTGGTAGATTGTCTTGCAGGACAGATCTGGGGGCATACCATTACCAGTCTGATCTGATTGGAAGCAGATAATTGAGTGATCAGTAAGTGAAATTCCTGATCCTTGAAGTACAATACTTTTAAGCCTCAGTGAAAGATTTATCAGAAATTATCCAGATGTTTATGGTTTCATCCTGGATTTGAAATTTTCCAGGCATTCATCCATCAGTAGGAATTTATGGAGTGTTTGCTCTCTGTCGTAGCATTTAGGGTGCATGTAACCGGCGCTAAGTTGGTTTTCCTTGGCGATAGTTAAGTAATAAAGGTTTCTGTAGTGTTCTCGGCCTCAGTTTCTCCATATTAGAAACAGAGATAAAGCTGAGGGCCCGGGTTCACATGCAAACCTGAGAATGTATGTGGTACTGAGAAAATGTGGATACAGAACCTTGAGATCGCAGGGTCCTGTCGTAAGAACCCAGGAAAAACGTGGTAAGAGTGCATCCGGGTGGGTCCCAGCGTCCTCTCCTCATGAGACAGAGAATGGGGCCTCTGCTTTGAAGCAAGCTCGAGTCCGGGGATCCTGGGAGTAAAGGAAGGACCGGGTGAGTGGGAACTAGCTGGGTGGCCTCATCTCGTTTGCATTAGCCTTCAGTTGGCTTTCACTGCCCCCAGTGAGAAACCCCAGAGCTTCTGTCACTCCAGGTCATATCTACCAGGTGTTAACATGTTCAGGATTGAAAATAACATGTAGCTGTTCATTTAACAGTAATAACAATAAACCATTGTTAACATAGACGACATTCTCCTTGAGCAGTATTTGCCCAGCAGCAGCAACGGTGAGGAGAACGGCATTCATCCTGTTGCGGACCTCTTTACTGTCTGGTTCGTGGGCCTCTCTGCTCTGCACTCAGGCTCTTGCAGTACGTTGTTTTGGTTGAAGTGTGTGAAGAAAATCCAGTTTTGTATGGAGCTGATAAAGGGAGAGGAGTATTTTAATAGCCTCTTCAGATCATTGTGGATGTTCTTCGACCCTGCGTTGAACTTCCACGAGGGGGACCTCCCGGAAGGCTGGATGCAGCTTGAAGTCGGAACCTCCCCAGGGACTCTTCCTGCTGAGCCGCCTGGGCCTCTCGCAGTGCCTGGAGGTGGTCTTCTGCCCAGGCGTGATTCTGTGACTTGGTCCGCGCACTTGGAAAATACTGATTTGCATAGGTCTTCCAAATATCAACAGTATCGAGAAAACAAGCATTAGTATCATCACTGATCTCATCAGATTTTTGAAGCTGTCAGGCTCTGGATGGCTGATGGAAGGTTTTCCAAAATTCTGGTTTTGCTTAAGAGCTCACATTTTATCTTGGACAACAGTGATAAATTTCCTTGCAGTGATTAGGTTCACTTTATTCATTTTTGAGAAAGTGTCTCTCTTGGTCTGAAGAGCTGTAGTCAGTCATTCTTTCAGGGAGATGTGGGTGTTTCATGGGGGAGCATCCTGGTCCCCTCCCCGTTCCAGCAGCTCCCAAGTCCTGGGGCCCTGGCTTTCGTGCTGTCCGTCTGGGCTCAGCCCTGGGAGGAAGGCAGGTCACTCCTGAGTGAAAGTGGTGGTGGTGTGAAAATTGTTTTGACCCTGAGGACTCTGGGGGTCTGCGAACCACACAAAGTGCCGCTGTGCTTCTCGGCTGGGTCAGAACGGCCACGTGTTGGACCGAAGCCAGGCCTGCTGGGCAGCCGCGCCAGGGTTTCCGGAACCTCACAGAAGTCCACCATTTCCCAGTGAGCCTGCGGCAGCCAGTCTTTCTCCTAAGTTCCACTCCTTGTGATACATTCGCTGAGACAGCCATGTGCTGTCATGTCCTGAGTGTGGGTGAGAGCGGGGGTGGTTGGTCGCCTCGGTCCCCACTGCCCCAGTAAGATACATGGCGCTCTGTGGGGTCCTGGTGCTTCACGTTTTAACCTGCTTTCATGTAAGAAACAGGTTCCCATTTGAACTTCAGGATCCTTAACGTACACGGTGTTACAGGAAGGAAACCAAAATTTTAGAGCTTTACGAGAAGTTCACACTTCACTGAAAGTGGCTCGCGTTTTGGTTTCCCTGTGTCCTCCAGGTCGCTTAGGCCAGCTGGGCTTGAAGGAGGGCTTCCCGTCCGCTGTGAAGAATATCAGCTCCGTTATCGGCATGTTCATACAGCATGCCCGGGACGAAGGTAAAACCTTTGTTTATTGAAGTGGTTTTTGAGTCCCTTGCGTTCCTCCCGTTGAACCGCATCTGTGTCTTTCCTGCATGCGGTGCTCTGTGCCCCCCCCCACTGCCGCGTGGTTGCGGGGATCGGCACGCGGCGGCTTGGCCTGCGCGCCCCCCGTCGGAGCGGGTGTGGGTTTTCTGGTGTGTGGTTTGAATTACAATTTAACTAAAATTTAGCAGATTTTAATTAAATAACTTCTGAAAAGCCTTCTGCGAAACGAGAAGGCCCTCACAGCAGGGTCTCGGGCCTGGCTGTGGCCCGCCGGCCCCGGCTGCTGCTCCGGTGGTGCACTGTGGTGTGCGGGGCGGGGCGGGGCGGGGCGGGGCGGGCGAGCTGCACCTCCCCACCGGGCTGCGTTCCTGGTGTTCAGAGCCCACGTGTAAACACTCCCACTGGATAGCCAGTGGAGTCACCACTTTGACAAATGCTTTGGGATCCACATTTTATGGAAACTCTCGAATGGAGTGTGATCCTTCCAGAGCTGCTCCAGGACGCTTTGGCATGGGTCACACGAGACTGGGAGCTTTTTGGCCACGTGGCCTGTGCTGACTCTGCCGGTGCTGGAGGCCAGGCCAGCACTGGGGCCTGCACACAGCCCTTCTGCTCCTCTGCTCTTCTGTTTCTTTCCATCTGCAGATGTGTGCTTAACTCATTTTTTCATTACAGGACTTTTCTTTCATATTTTTCATGCCGGCAGAGGGTGTCCTGTATGTGCATAGTGATTCAGTGGAGGACAGCATGAACATTTTGAATAACAAGCATCTTCTTGTGTAATGACGGATATGAAAATTCCTTGCAGATATCCCGTGGGGCATCCAGCTGGCGGCTGTGTACGCGCTCTGTGATTTGAGTCCCAGCAATCCAGCGGAAATATCCAAGATCCTGGAGGCCTGGCGCCAAGAGACCGCGCACAGCGTGCCCTCCGCGGTGCTCAGCTGCCTGGAGGAAGTCAGCTCACTGTGCGCAGAGGAAGTCGGCTAAGCCGCCCCATGCCCCATGTCTAGAGAAGTGCCTTTACATATCTCGACTACAAATAGATGAGTCAGCTCGCGGAGCACAAACTGAGGTTTCAAAAGGAAAGACATCAAAGAGCGAAAATGCCCAGAGGCTCTCCTCACTGTGGCAAGGAGACAGAAGCCAGCCGTGGCAGGGCTGCCTTTCCCTAAACCGCATACATTTCACTTAAGGCTGTTGTGATTCCATGACATGTGGGTTGTATTATTGTGTCTTGGTCAAACAACAAAAACTTGAACTTAGCCCTTTTTTGCTGCAGAAAGTGTCCTTTAGTCGCTTTTTAAAATTGAGTGGCATTTTATAATGAATTTAATATAAAAGCATTGATTTGGTTCCTCGGCTAATTTTGAACTTTGCGCTGAAATGATTGACTAGGGAAAAATAAGCTGGCTGAGAAAGAGCTAGAAGACTCTTCGGCTGTCTTAGCTGGAAATGGGCTACGAAATTGTTTCTCAAGGTATAGTGCACAACTGGTCGGAGGAGAACCCAAGAGAACCTTAGAGACCCGCTCTAGTGCATCTCCTTCCTATCTCTGCAGGCCCTTCAAACTGTCGCTGTATCAGGACAAGGAGGGCTGAAGAGTAGACGTTCACTTGCAGGCTTTGTGTCAGCGACCTGTACATAGACGATTCAGAGACGCGCAGGCAGGTCTCTGTGTGTGCCGTGTATATATGGACCGTGCTATAATGTGTTTCACATTTGATGATATTCCACTTTCGGAATTTTAGTATTTGTACATAGAAAATGGGTTTAATAACTCACCGTGGTTCTGATTTGTCTTATATTCATCATTTCTTAAAACTCTTGTATGTGTTTTTTATAATAAAAAATTAAAAGTAAGCCATGCACACGATTGTTCTGATCAGTGAAGAGTGACACTTGGCATTACTTCTACTCTAACCAAAGACGGAAAATTCTCCACTCTAACCAAAGATAAAATGGCCATTCCAAATGATAGAAATATGCGACATTGCCATTGTCTAGCGGGTTTCTCCGAGATGCTCTTAGTGACATGGGAAACCAGATGATTACATACTGATTGGCCCTCATGATTGGGTTTGTTTACTTACAAGTACTGCTGCCTTTTAAAAATTACATTTGACGACTATTTTGCTACTCCTGCCTCGTGTTTTTAAAGTGATTATAACAAACATAATTGAGATTTATAAATTACTCTGCATTGCCCTTTGGAAGCTCTTTGTTGGCGTGTTGTTCTTTCTTCCAGTGTTTGTTGAGTATGTGCTCCTGCTAGGCGCCTCGCTGGGAGGAGCCAGAGAGCAGACAGCAAGGGCCCAGTTGGCAAAGACCTATGACCTGCTGGGAGAGAAACTCCTACCCCCCCCCCCCCGCCCCAGTGAATGAGCCGTCAGAAATTGTAGTAAGTGCAGTGAAGGAAGCGTGGAGCTGTGCGCTGGAGGAGTAGGGGTGGCTCCTCTCTTTCTGTGTATTGGGCAAGGAGGGTCCCTCTGAGGAGGCAGCAGGTGAGCTAGGGCCTGAGAGGAGGGAGCCAGCCCTGAGAGTAGACAAGTGACCGTCCTGGACCGGTGACTGGCTCTGAGAGGGAGGAGCCCATCGTATGCGGGAAGGAGGCTGGTATAGCCCAGACGCGCTGTTTAAGGAGGCGAGTGTTTGGTCCGTTGTGCAGGTGACTGCCGTCACTTGGACCTGGTCAGCTCCAGGCTTGTTCGTGGTTGGATGGAGGTTTGAGCAGACGTCTCCTATGCGATCACATTTTAGTAGGGCTGTTCTGGGGCCAAAGGATGGGAGGGGAGGGCAAGAGGAGGTGCCAAGACCGCTCAGGAAGTCTGGGGAGAGCCCAGGGTGGCCGTAGAAGATAAAGGATACATGGGTTTCAAGTCTATCTTGGAGGTAGGATCCCTGCTAAATTCATGCACTGGGGGCCAGGGGCCAGGCAGGATTCGAGACTCCGAGGTTACTGGGTTAGGCACCAGGGGTTGGGGACAGGGGCACAGGTTTGGTGGTTGGAATCACAAATATTAAGTGTTGATTTTGAGATGTGGGAATCACGAGCATAATTTTTACAGGCAAAAGTGTGGAGGTAGAATAAATCGGGCTGAAGTTGGGGAGTTGATATCGTGGGGAGATTATTTAAAAGCTGTGTACCTCTCTGCGTGTGTGTGTGTGTGTGTGTGTGTGTGTGTACGCGCGCATACACGTGTGAGGTCACAAGGGAGAAGACCTTGCCAACAAGTACCTCCTTGTGACTTGAAGTTGCATGGGCCAGAGGCAGTGGTGTGGTCCCTTGGCGGCTGTCTCCTGGCCACAGCTAAGAAGGCGGGGAGGCAGGCAGGTGGCCACTTGTGCCGCAAGGTCAGGCGAGGTGATGAGTGCATTTTGCCTCCAGTGGGTGGGGAGCATTTCCCAAAGGTAAGCACTTTAAGGCAAAGAGATTAGGTTTGCAGGTGGCTTGTGGGGGAATTTCTGGTGAATGGGTTGGTCATAGTTTTGTAACCTCAGTAGGCTTATGTATTTTTAATTGGCAGAGGGTAGGGAGCCCCACATTTTTTTCGTTGGTTGCCAAGCTCTGGTCACCAGGTGTGTGGAGCTCACTTGTCAGTATCCGTTGGTGTTGTGGCCTGTTGAACAGACCGGACCTCCCCTGGAGTGCCCTGGCACCCTCAGGCTGTGAAGCAGTCTTAAGCTATGGTTAGACTGAATTTCTGGTATCCAAGCAGAACACACTGGGCTGTGGGTTGTAGGATTTAAACGAACGTGTCAACAGGCGAGTGAATGGACATTTGAAGCTGGAGTAGAATGGGGAGGCCTTAGACTAGCGCTGGGCCCAGGGCGCCCAGGAAGCACACAGGCTCTGGGTGGCCCAAGCTGAGCAGCCAGGGCAGGCCTGGCCGTCTGCCGCACTGCTCCTGCGGTGACGCTCACATGCGGCCACACGCTCCCGGCTGGACGCAAAGGGCGAAGGAGCCTGAGGAGCTGTCCCTGGGACGGCGCCGGTGAGGAGGGGCAGCGAGCAGTGTGGCCCATGATCTTAGCTCACTTCTGAGCCCTGTCCCCGTGAACTTTCCTGAGAAGGTCCCAGCCTTTTATCCCAAGCACAGAATCCACTGGCATGTGATACTTCAGGCTGTCATTTCTCTCTCTCTTAAGACAGGATGTGACTGTGGAACTCACAACTTGAATTCGGAGAGCGTGAGCCTGCGTTTGAGCTTGGGAATGGAAAGAGTTGCACCGTGGCCATTAGGGGGTGCTGCAGCCTCGTCCATGAACAGCACCACCTGGACCACAGAGGGCACCTTAACTGGGATGAAGCTCGAGTGCATGTCACCCTCCCTGCGCCTGTCACCCAGGGAGACCTACTTCTGCTCGCATGTTGGGCCTTGAGTGGAGTGCGTTTTCGTGCCTGGGTGCATTCTCCCCAGCAGGGAACGGGAGGGATGCAGGGAGGTGACATGGAAGACCGTGGAGTTTGGGAGCACTCCTCCCCCTCCCCGCCAACTACAAATGCAGATTTTGCCTGCTTGCTGGGTTCTTTTCTGGATATTCTTTAATGATCTTAGAGTGGAATGCTTTGACAAAACGAATGAATAAATAAGGCAGCCAGGTGGGTCCGTGGTGGCGCTGTGGGTGGGAAGGCTGTGTGAGCACTCCTGGTTAGCCAGGCGTGTGACGTCAGCCCGCCCATACTCTGTGTTCCCCGTTCCTCCAGATAACATTCCTCATGTGTCCTCTCGTGTCGCATGGTATTGTCAGAAACCTAGTGTGCAGAGAGCCCAGAAATGTACGTCTAACCGTGCCTCATGAAGACTGAAGAAGCCACACAGACTTCAGTGTGGAATGTTCTAGAAACACAGGGGAAGTGCTTCAGAAGGAAGACACAGCCACTAACTTAAAGCCTTCCTCCCTTTCATCCTTCTGTTTGCCTGGCACTTTCTCTGAGAAATTAGGTGCATGGTTTTCAGACCGCTCATGTTCCTGCCTTGAGAATCCTGAGGAGGGACCTACATGTATGGCGCCACGTTTTGTCTTTATGTGCAGGGGTCATTTGTGTGAGGTCCAGAGTGGTCCCTGTACAGAGCCAGTGTGTTCGTGCAGTGTGGGCACAGACGGAGCTGTGAGTGACATGCCAGCGGGAGGTGGCGCACTCCAGCTGTAGGAAAGTGACAGTGTCTGCGTTCTGTGCAGGACTTCAGGGGTTTGGGAACAACACTGCAACCAGGGCTTCCTGGCACACGTGCCCCCGCGTGTCAGTGCCCACACTCGGAGCCTTGCCTCCCCCAGGTGGACCTCTGACTCTTCTACTGGACCAGAAAGCTGGTCCTGCCCAGCCCATTCAGGGGCTCTGTGCCCAGGGAGGGGACCCTGGGGGGCGCCAGGCGGACCAATCCCCAGATCCCTGGTTCTCAGAGGGCATGACCTCCCCCCACACCCGCCGAGTGCCAGAGTGGGACTGTCCAGGTTGTGCGTAACGATCCTGCAGGCCAGGTGCACACCTCCAGCAAGGGAGTCCCTGAGAGCTACCTCTGCCCTCCCAGCCACTCTCGGCTGAGCCCCTCTTGTCCCCTCCTCATTCATTTTGGGGGAAATGGGAGAGGAAGAGGAGGGGAGTCTGTTAACTCTCTTCCCACCATGTAGAACCATCGTTCTTTGTTTTAAATTGTTTGTGTAGTCTTTAAGAGTGTTCATTTTTTTCTTAACAAACAGTCATTAATTGGCTGCTCCGGGATAATCTGGCCCTAAATCAAGAGCGTACAACTGACAGAGAAGGAAAGCCAGGGATCAAGTATGTAAGCCCTGAGCCCAGTGCGCCTTTGCATTCATGGGAGCTGCTCCGCTCGATTGTCCTGTTTCTGTCTGTAAATATGTATTATTATAGACCCATTTTAATCGTCTAATTGTGATACGGTGTATTTTTTATTTAATTTCCATGTTGATTTTGTACTGTATGCATGTCATAAATTAAAAATGAAAGCAGGTCACACACTGGCCCATCAGTCTCCCTCCAGCCCCGTTCCACCAGCCCTGCTTTCTGGGCCGACAGCTCCACGACTGGGCTCCTGGGCTTCCTTCCACATCCACAGGTGGTGTCCTGAGGCCAGCATCAGGGGCCACATGCCCTTCTCATCCCTTTCTGCCACAGACCCCAGAGGTCATCAACAGCTGAGCTGCAGATTCTCCTGCCCATGGGAACTGGGTCCTCTGGGGAAGCTGTCCCTTTGGTGGAAGGCATGGGAACGGGAGGGCCTGGGGTGACCAAGAGAGCTGAGTCATGTTGAGCTGTTGGAAGTAGGCACTCTCTGAGGCTGAAGGTGCCGGGGAATCAGGTCTAGAGGGCTGTCCCTTTGCTCCAGCCTCAGGATTCGGGGTGCAGGAGCTCCCACTGGGGCTCTTGCTCCCCCTGAAGGGTGGGGAGCACTGCTAGAGCCCGCTGGCAGAAGGGGAGGGCTGGTGAGCAGGGGCGTGTGGCAGCCTGAACCCAGCTTTCACCCAGACAGCTCATGCACCTGAACCCTTGTCTCGGGTGGGTGACTTCTATGATCGCCTGATGTCCAAGCCAACACCAGTCAGATTCTTGCAAACAACCTAATAAATAGTTAGCAAACCCTGAGATGAAGGAACCATTCTGACTTCTGAGGAATGGTATTTAAGCTGTTGTGACAATCCTCCAAAAATGAACACCTAGTAATGTTTTGGGAGTTGGAATCTAGAGGCAAGGAGTATGTTGTATGATGAGGAGTTAACCAAGTCAGCATCTGTTTACACCTGCTTTGTTCCGTACTGTATTTAAGGCCCCTCAATCGTGTGGACTAATGGAGGGGGACAAGAGGTTAGTGACCCATTGCCAGAATGGCCGAGGCCTCACATGTCAGGCACTCTGCCTGGTCCGTGCACCTCTCCCACATGTCCCCCGGGGGCCTGGGAACCACCTCGACCTGCCCATCAATCACTAGGAGAGATAATCCGGGACTCGTTTTCTTTTAATCATGAACAGTCCTGTTTGCCAATGTTTGGACAACCCGAATCTGACCTGCAGAAACTTCCTTGGCAGGAAGACTTGGTAAGTGCTGAGTGTGCCAACGCAGGCAGAAAGCTCTCCTGACCTGTATCTCTGTAGTTTTTTTAACAATGCTTCTCCGTTTGGAAAAAAATGAGTTTGTGGAGAAAGAGTGTAGAGTCTTTAAAAAAAAAAAAAAAGGCATTTAGCCTACAGGGGTTTCTTGTGTTTCACGGAACCCCTGCCAGCCCCCATAGCTGCCCTGTGCAGAGCAGGGAGCGCCCCCATCAATGATTCAAATGTTCTCATGATTTCGTCTGGAGCATCTGCATTCACATCATCCCGGGGATATGGGGGAGAAGAGGGAAAGAGACACCCCACGTGGAGAGGACCTGCCTCTTGCAGAGTGTTTACTAATTCTGAAGCCTTATGAGTGTGGAAACTTCTAGAAAGGCAGAGTTGGGGTCCTTCATGGTGGCAGCAAGTGCTCAAGAGTCCTGTCTCTTCTGGAGAAATCCAGGGAGAGACCAATTGAGAAAACCAAACAGGACCCTGGCCTCCACCTTCAAATGCAAAAGAGGTGCTTTATGAAATGGGAGAAGTCCCTGTGCGGGGCAGTCTCCAGCCTGGGTCCCCAGGGACAGTCCCTGGGGAGCCCTCTTGCAGTGGAAGCAGGAGTGAGACCCAGGCCCAGGAGCTGTGCAGACCGCCTCTCCTCTGTCTACACCCAAGGGCCAGCCTTTGTTTGCAGATGGGAAATCTGTGTGTTACCTTGGCACTGGAATGGGAAGTAGTTTTGGAAGCGCTCACTCCTGACCTTTCTGAATTTGTGTTTTTAAGGGGACCGACCCAGGCTCTGACACAGGCTCCGGACATGGTGGCGGTCGTCTAGAGTAATGTCTTCGGATGTCTTTTTTCATAAAGCCGGTTTGTCTAGTGATGGCGAAGTGAGTTCTCTGGATTCTGGTGCAACTGTGCAATCTATAACTTTCATTTCTAAATAGAAACACTGGCACTGAAAAAAAAAGAATTAAGATAAATACAAGTTGGAACTGTCTGCTCACGTGGCTTTACTTTTGGCTTTCTTCAGCTGCCCACCCCCATTTTCTCAGGCACCCGAGACAAGGGAGAGGTTATGGTGCACTTGTTTTTACATGTGGCCCTTTACCTGACAATTCCTTTTCACTTACGTTCCACAGCGTGGCCAAGAGGGGAGAAAGGAGAGGGAGAAGAAAAATCTTAGAGTAAGGAGACTCTCCTGCCCGGGATTTCAAAGCCATCTGGTGCAGGCGGCATCTGTGAGAAGCGTGGTGCCGGGCCTGCCGGGAGGGGGCGCGCTGCACCTGGTCAGCAGCCTGCAGAACGCCTCAGGCCGGCCCAGCCACAGGGTCCCAGGCTCAGAAGGGCATAGACAAAAAACGACCTCATGCATATTGCAGGTGAGCCCAGATGTGCCCCCCGGGTGTGTTCCGGAGATGCCCTATCGCGGAAGCACAGACGCAGGGGCTGGTGGTGGTGGGGCTCCTGAAGGGCCCGGAAAAGGGCTTCAAGCAAGGGGCTTTGGAGACCAAGCTCTTCCCCATTAACCCAATCCCAAGGCGACTTTCCTGGAACCCTTGGGCTGGAAGCAGGGCCAGGGATGTGTGCTGTTTCTCAGGCGGAGTTGTAGGGGACAAAATCTATAGTCTTTGGTGACTTCCCGAGGCTCCTGACATCCTTGGGATGGGTCTTCTGTCTTGGTGCAGCCATGACTGATGCACACTCTAAGTCATATCCTTCTAAGAGTCGCGCAAGAGATTTTGGTGGGGCTCAAAACTGTTTTATAGAAAGCACGGTGTCCCCCAAAGATGTCCATTCAGATCTTGAGAATCTGAGCTCAGGAGACATCACTTCTCATTAGCACAGCCCACTAAAGCTCTGGTAGCCTTCTGTCAGGGTCCTGGTGGCCTGGTGATTGCAGCTAGTCATCTTTCACCATTGGAATGGAGTTGTTTTGATGGCTTTCTTTTACCTTTATTGTTTTCTTGTTGATTCTGATTTGGGGGGGGGGGTGGGAGATTTGCTTTAAATGTTCAAGTTCATATCCAAATATCACAATATCCTTTGTTAACTATTGAAGTATTTAAGTACCACTAATTTCAATTGATTGAACTTTTAAATTTTTTGCTTGGTAGGGAGTTTTTCAAGGCAAGCTACTTTTATTAAAACAGAGGAATATTATATATCTCTCTCTTTGAGGCCATTTAAAACTCAGCTACGGCCATCACTGTAGCTGCTCCCAGAGCTGAGGGCAGGCAGGCTAGGACACCTTGACATTGGTGACAATACGGGCTGGTAAAGAGCACTAGGCAGAATTGCAGGAACTTGTTGCTGGTTCGTGAAGCATCCGTGTCCATGGATAAGGTGTTTCCTGCATCCCAGGTCCTGGGTTTCACCAGGTGGACTGAGAAAAGCATAACATAAGGTGTCAGAAAGGTCAGACTTGGTTTATGGTCATTCCCATTCTCTCTTTCTCTCTCTCTCTTTTTAATTTTAAAGATTTTATGTATTCATTTGACAGACACAATGAGAGAGGGAACACAAGCAGAGTGAGTAGGAGAGGGAGAAGCAAGCTTCCCGCCGAGCAGGGAGCCTAATGCAGGGCTTGATCCCAGGACCCTGGGATCATGACCTGAGCAAAAGGCAGACGCCCAACAACTGAGCCACCCAGGTGACCCTCCCATTGTCTCTTGATGTCCCTTGGAAGAAGGGAGCTGCGGATGTACCCCAACCAAAAAAGCAGGATGGCCACTGCACCACACGAGGCAGATGAATGTCAACCCCATTGCCCCAAGACCCGGCCATGGGGAGGCAGAGATGGCGTCCGAGCCGAGTCTCTGTGACTTCAGTCTAGAACCTGCCTTTCCTTCCTTTCTTCCTTCCTTCCTTAGATTTCATTTAACCTCCCGAGAGCGGGAGAGAGCACAAGCAGTGGGAGCAGCAGAGGGAGAGGGATAAGTAGGCTTCCCACTGAGCAGAGAGCCCAATGCAGGACTCAATCCCAGGACCCTGAGATCATGACCTGAGCCAAAGGCAGAAGCTTAACCGACTGATACCCCTAGGTGCCCCAAGAACCTGCTGTTTCTAATGCCCGGCCCACTGTCTGCCCCCAGCTTGTGCCCACATGTAAAGTGTTTCTTCTCTGCAGGACGGGAAAGCAGTGCATATTAAGAATTCCAAGATTGCTTCCACTGTTACCCTGGACTGGCCCACAACATGTCTGTGTAGATCCAGATTTGGTTATGTACTTCCTTTTACTGAGCTTGCACAGACTTACTCCACCTTTCACTCCAGAAAATCTCTAAGAGCAGTTAACACCAGACAATTTCTAATCATCATTTAGAAGTGTGTATTTCTGCCCAATGATTAATGTAAAATTAGAAATGATTGTTATGCGTTTTTTAAAAATCATAAGGGCTTGTTTGAAATTTAATTTGAGTAAAAGTAAGTTTGTGGTGATACACTTACTTTTAAGCTTACTTTTAAACTAATATAAAAGTCACTTTAACCCAATATTTTAAAAATCCAAACGGGCTAGTGGCCTGAGAAAGCAGCAGACTTTCCTCTTCAGAAGCTCTGTAAGGTGGGCATCTGGATGAGTGTGTGGCTGCCTTATCTGACAAGTACACACAATTACCCACACTTACCCAAATCCTGATGTGTGCTTTAAAAATACGGTTCCCAGGGTGCCTGCGAGGCTCAGTTGGCTAAGTGTCTGACTCTTGGTTTCAGCTTCAGGTCTTGATCTCAGGGTCGTAAGTTCGAGGCCTCAATGGGCTCCATGATGGGTGTGGAATCTGCTTAAAATTCTCTTCCTCTCTCTGCCCGTCCCCACTCTCTCTAGAATGAATGCATGAATGAATGAATGGATGGATGAATGAATGAAATAGCTCCTGAGTGCCCCTGGAAACCACAAACTTGCACACTAGTTGTCAGGTGAGCCCGGTAGAAGTGAAAGATAAAGAGGGAATCATGCAGAACTGCAGACAAGGAGCACAACTAAAAAATGCTGAATAAAACATGAAAATCTAGGGCATAGTTGAGGTGGCAGAAAATCAGAAAATCTCCTGAAGGTGAGAGGACAAGGAAACTGAAATCCACAAAGGGAGGGATCAGGATCTGCCTGGGTGAGAAACGGATGGAGTCAGCCAGGCTCAGACGGCAAACAGGTTGAGGTTTGCAGGCTGCAGAGAAGGGTAAAGATGACAAGACCTAGAGCCAGAAGAGCAGGAGACCACCAGTGACAACCAACCATGTCCCATGAAGCCAGGACACAGGTAGAGATGAAACTCTGGGTCAAGCCAAGAAAAAAATCCCACAGAAGGAGAAGGTAGGGATGGAATCACTGGTTCATCCTAGCTATGGCTGGAACAAGGAAAACACACACACACACACACACACACACACACACACACACACACACACACCAGTATCTTGCATGATAATTTCTACCCCAAATCCTGCACTCAAGTGAACATGGGCAGGAATGTACACCACTTGTATGGCCCCCATCCCTCCAGATTCATTCATAGCGATCCCAATTTAGTTATTTGGGAACTTAAAGCACCTGAGTTAAATGTAAATCCTTATAGAAGAAAGATATTTTTAAGGCCAGTCTTTAAAGAATTTCCATAGATAAATTTCCAAGGAACACGAATTTTTACTCATACCCATGAAATTACTTAACAGATGAGAAAATAAAACCCATACCATTAGTGGGAACTTCCAGAAACAACAAAGTAGGTTTTTAATCGGATTTATGGAGTTTGTGTATGTCTTATTTCTCAGATTCGGGCTACATGCAATAATGGTATTTTGTATCTTAAATTGGATGGGAATATGAAAGTATAACAGGAAAATAAGAGATTATGGAGACTCATCAGTCAACAGATGTGAAGAACAAAATAGAACTTCTAAAAACAAAGATACAGACACACACATGTATATATTTCAAAATATAAAGCTAGAAGGGAGGATATAAGTAGATTAATTACAAATGATGAGATATTGGTTTAAGATGGCTCTCTACATAATTACAGAGGACAACTCAAACAAAAATGGTAGAAAACAGAAGGTAAGAGACTCAGAAGATGTCTCCCAAGAGTCTCTCGCCCTCAGTAATCCAAACAACATGTATAACCTGCAAAATCCTAGTCTTTCTAAACCAATCATAGAGTTTAGGATGTAAAAAAAAATCCCATCAGGAACTAAACTCCAGAAAATGGCAAGGTTTTCAGAGGTGAGAAGAGACCTATAGCTACTCTTGTTCCTGGTGTAGATATAAGAAAAAAGGATTCTGCCCTAGGTGGGGATAAGGAGAAGTGAGCATGAATTTTAACAATCTTTTAACAGCCACACAAGGCTAACAGATTAGAATTCTGAGGACCCCCCAGTCACAGAGCAAGTCTTTCCCACATGCCTTAATCAAGTGCTCAGGATCAGAGCTGGACGGAAAGCTGGAGAATGTCACCTGACAATCATGGCATCTCCTCCAAGTCCAAGACAACCACCTACCAAGGAGCGGAGAAGCAGAGCATGAGAACAGATATAAGTGAATCGGAGGCACTCTGGATGCACAGCTGGCGAGGGCTGGGCATGAGCAAGAGACCTGGGGGAGTGTCCATGAATGTTCTGCACGCAGAATGGGAGAGCTGAAAAAACCCATCCACCCACTCCAGGCAGAACAAGATCTCTGCACATACCCCAAGGCCTGTGGCTGCCCCAGAGTGCAAAGAGAGCACCCTGATGATGTACAGACCTATTGGTTGACTTACAAACCAGAAAGATCTCAAGGTGTGGAAAACTAGTGTTTTGGGTAAATTAAGAAATTTGGGAAATCTTGCTGCCACCCAGACCCTAAGCACTGCAGAATAGAAAATCCTAAGCCCAGTCTCAAAATAATTGAAGGTAGTGGTGAATTAACTAAACTTGCCAAGAAGCTCAGAGGTAGCTTAACTGTAAAATGAACCATTTACTTGGTTGCTCCAAGCCAGTGGCCTAAACCAGAAGGGAAGTGCCTAAAGGGGGATATTACTTACTTCAGTCTACTGTTTTCTCATATATAATAATCAAGAAAAGAAATGGTAAATAGAAGTAGACCCATAAGTGGCCTAGATGTTGGAATTATTTGACAAAAGCTTTAAAATAACTAGAAATATGCTAAATGGTCTACTAGGAAAAGTATACAATAGCTATGAAAAGATGGTGAATTTTAGCAGACACATAGAAACTACAAAAACAAATCCAGTAGAAATAAGAAATAGCAAATCAGAAATAAATATTTTATTGGGTTTAATAACAGAGTGACTCAGCAGAAGAAATAATCAGTAAGCTTGAGGACAGGTTACTTGGAAGTATCCAAACAAAAATATAAAGAGGAAAAAAGTATATATATATATATAAAAACAGATTAGATAAGAGTGTTTTAATTTATGGGATAATATCAAATGGTCCAGCAAGTGTGTAACTGAAATCTAAGGAGAAAAGAGAATAAAAAAGAATAAGTAATTAATGAAATATTTGCTCTGAATGGTCTAAAATTGATGAAAGACATCAACCAACAATTCCAAAATTCTCAGAAAAAGCCAATCAGGAAAAATACAGAGGATACACACAGACACACAGACACACACACACATACACACAGACACACACACACATGACTATCAACCCAGAATTCTATATCCTGAAAAACAGGCTTAAAAAATGAAGCTAAAGCAATCTCAAATTGTTACATCCTATAATTTCATTCATGAAATGGCAACATTACAGAAACGGGACACAGATTTGCGGTTTCCAGGGGTCACTGTTAGGGGATGAAGAGTGTGAGGTGTTACTACAGAGAATGCTATAGTAGATTCTTGTAGGATGGACGTTCTGTATCTTGACTGAACCAGTATCAATATCCTGGCTGTGGTGGTGTAGGCAGCTTTGGTAAGATGTTATCATTGAAAGAAATTGAGTAAAGCATACATGGGACCTCTCTGTTTCTTAAAATTGCATGTGGAGCGAATATTCTCTCATAATTAAAAAAAAAAACTTAAAAATGGGAGCAAAATAAATACGTTTTGAGAAGATAAAACTAAGAGTATTTATCTGTATTAAATTTCCCTAAGAAACATTAAAATAATTTTTTCAGGCTAAAGAAATATGTCAACTCCAATTCCAAATCTGTAGGAAGCAATGAAGAGAACCAGAAAATGTACATATTTGTATAAATATAGGAAACGTTTTAAGTGTGCATGTGTGTTCCAAGTAGGGGGAGGAAGAAATCAGGGGAGGTGAATCATCTGGAGACTGCCAGTCTGTGTGCACTGTGCTAAACAATGGAGAGGTGGGAAGAAAACATTCTTTTGATGGCAAGGAGACAGACAGTGATAAACAAGTGTGGTTGGTAGGTCTGAGTGGCACTCGAGAGAAGCTGGACAGACAAGAAGGGCAGGCAGACCTCAGTGGACCATCTAATGCCCCCAGGTGTATGAAAGCCAGTTGTCAACATCTTTGCTAATTGCCGAATTGATGAAAGAGAATATTAATTGCTCTATATTAATGCCTTGTAATTCAGTTTTTAAAATGTGCTTTGCACAAGATCCTTTTTTTTTTTTTTTTTTTTTTTTTTTTGAGAGAGAGAGATAGAGAGAGCACAGAGGGATAGGGAGAAGGAGAGAGGGAGAGAGAATCCCAAGCAGGCTCCACGCTCAGCACAGAGCTTGAAGTGGGGCTAGATCTAACCATCCTGAGATCATGACCTGAGCTAAAATCAAGAGTCAGATGCTTAACTGACTGAGCCACCCAGGTGCCCCTGCATGAGATACATTTTTTAAAAAAGAGACCTCAATCACAAATTCACTTCAAACAAAAGCCTATTTGAGATTTTGTAAAATGTAAAGGCTCAAACAAGAAAAAAGGAAAACATAGATGACCATATTTGTGAGCTTAGGATAAACTAAGATTTCTTACAAGACAAAAGGTGTGCTCATAAAATTTAAAAACTGGTAAATTAAACTTCATAAAATTAAAAAAAAAGACAGTCTCTTCAATAAATGGTGCTGGGAAAATTGGACAGCTATATGTAGAAGAATGAAACTCGACCATTCTCTTACACCATACACAAAGATAAACTCGAAATGGATAAAAGGCTTCAACGTGAGACAGGAATCCATCAGAATCCTAGAGGAGAACATAGGCAGTAACCTCTTCGATATCAGCCACAGCAACTTCTTTCAAGATACGTCTCCAAGGCAAAGGAAACAAAAGCGAAAGTGAACTTTTGGGACTTCATCAAGATCAAAAGCTTCTGCGCAGCAAATCAAACAGTCAACAAAGCAAAGAGGCAACCCACGGAATGGAAGAAGATACTCACAAATGACACTACAGACAAAGGGCTGATATCCAGGATCTATAAGGAACTTCTCAAACTCAACACACACAAAACAGATAATCATGTCAAAAAATGGGCAGAAGACATGAACAGACACTTCTCCAATGAAGACATACAAATGGCTATCAGACACATGAAAAAATGTTCATCATCACTAGCCATCAGGGAGATTCAAATTAAAACCACGTTGAGATACCACCTTACACCAGTTAGAATGGCCAAAATTAGCAAGACAAGAAACAACATGTGTTGGAGAGGATGTGGAGAAAGGGGAACCCTCTTACACTGTTGGTGGGAATGCAAACTGGTGCAGCCACTTTGGAGAACAGTGTGGAGATTCCTCAGGAAATTAAAAATAGATCTTCCCTATGACCCTGCAATTGCACTGCTGGGTATTTACCCCAAAGATACAGATGTAGTGAAAAGAAGGGCCATCTGTACCCCAATGTTCATAGCAGCAATGGCCACGGTCACCAAACTGTGGAAATAACCAAGATGCCCTTCAATGGACGAATGGATAAGGAAGATGTGGTCCATACTCCACGATGGAGTATGATGCCTCCATCAGAAAGGATGAATACTCAACTTTTGTGTCAACATGGACGGGACTGGAGGAGATTATGCTGAGTGAAATAAGTCAAGCAGAGAGAGTCAATTATCATATGGTTTCACTTATTTGTGGAACATAACAATACGGAGGACATGGGGAGATGGAGAGGAGAAGGGAATTGAGGGAAATTGGAGGGAGAGATGAACCATGAGAGACTATGGACTCTGAAAAATAATCTGAGGGTTTTGAAGGGGCAGGGGGTCGGAGGTTGGGAGAGCCTGGTGGTGGGTATTATGGAGGGCATGTATTACATGGAGCACTGGGTGTGGTGCAAATAAACAATGAATTCTGCTACACTGAAAAGAAATTAAATTAAAAAAAATCACCTCCCAAAAAAATTAAAAAAAAAAAGTTAAACACTATCAATAAACTAAACTAAAATAAATGAGCAAGTCACAGACTGTGAGGATATATTCACAAGACAAAGTGTTTGTATCTAGAATATATAAAGACCTTCTGAATTCAATAATAAGGCAACACAGTGTCAAAGTGTTAAAGGCAAATAGTCACTTCACAAACACACGCACACACACATGCACACACAATGGTTAATAAGCACGTGAAAAGGTATTCAGCTTTATTAATCATCAAGAAAATTGGACATTAGAAACCCAATGCAATATTGGCTATGATATGATATGATGGTATTAATGATATACATGCTGTGCCAGAATGTCTAAATGCACAGGCTTGACCACAGCAGAGACGGGAAGAGATAAAGGACACCAGGACTCTCACATGTTTTTGGCAGGAATATAACCACTTTGTCAAACTGTCAGTTCCTATGACACGGTAATCCCACTCTTTGGTATTTGTCCAAAATAAACGTGCGTGTCCAAGAAAAGCCCTTAATAGGACATTTATAGTAGTCACACCTGAATTATTGATCCACAGAATGGATAAGCCATGCTTTGTTCACACAGTTGAATATTAATCATCAATGAGAAGAAATGAACTACACATACACACACTATGTGTAAGTCTCAAAAATAATAGGCTGAGTGAAAAAAAACCAAACACAAAAATATACAACCTGTGTAATTCCATAGATGCAAATTGCTAGAATAAGCAAAAGAGACCTGTGGTGGTAGAAATCAGATCAGTGCTTGCCTCAAAGAACGAGGAATTGTCTGGGGAAGGAGCAAGACAACTTTCTGCTCAGGGAAGTGCTGTGTGCCTCAGTGGATGGTCACAGCACCTCATGGAATAATTCGCTTGACATCTGAGCATTTCAGTGTGTGTAAAATCCATGAAAAATGTTTTTTCCTGGTGTGAAATTGGGTACTATTGCTACCCCTGAGGCTGAGAGAGCAAAGCTGAAATGTGTAGTGGACTTCAGGGAGATTTCTTGGGGGGAGAAAGGAGCAGATCTTGAGAAGAGCTAGCTAGAAGAGCTGGCTCTACCTGCCCTCCCCCAGGCCCTCCATCCTCCCTGGTTTCCTATCACCTCAGCTCTCTTTGCTTCCTCATGTAGGGCTGATGGACTCAGCAGTGTGTGTGTTCTCTGGGGAAGGATGACTATTCTTGCCCCATGGAAGTTCTAGAGGGAAGGAAATCCATGCCAGCTAGGATGGTTAGCTCTATAGTATACAGCTTGGCTGGGCTGTGGCACTCAGATGTTTGGTCCAACAGATGTTGCTATGAAGGAACTTTCCAAATGTGATTAACATCTACCATATATATATATAGGTTTATTTTTTAAAAGATTTTATGTATTTATTTGACAGACAGAGATCACAAGTAGGCAGAGAGGCAGGCAGAGAGAGGAAGGGAAGCAGGCTCCCCGCTGAGCAGAGAGCCCAATGCGGAGCTCGATCCCAAGACCCTGGGATCATGCCCTGAGCCAAAGTCAGAGGCTTAACCCACTGAGCCACCCAGGTGTCCTGATATATAGGTTTAGATATGTATATAGGCAGACAGAATCTCTCTGTATCTATTCACATAAATAGCTGTATAGATATATAGAGATAACATGTCTAGATATGTCTGAAACTAATATGTATCTGTCATCTATTTCTCATCTACCTACAGTGCATTAGTCAGGGTTCTCCAGAGACACAGAACTACATATTCCTAATATATGTCTTATTGGTCCTCTGTCTCTAAAGAACCTGGACTGATACAATATAAATAGGTAGATAGGGATAATTATAGAGAGAATCTATCTATGAATCTATAGATTTATAAAGATCTATCTATCTACCTATCATCTATCCATCCATCCATGATATCAGGGTTCTCCAGAGACAGGAAAATGATGTATTCCTTACTAATATATGTCCTATTGGTCTGTGTCTCTGGAGAACCCACACCAACACACCAGTACAGCATCCCATTTTGGAGGAAGCAGGTCACCTGGTGTGAAAAGTGATTTATTTGGAAGGAAACATTCTTGAAGTGATTGACAAGGGGGTCTTCAGGCTGGCATTTTTGGAGACAGGGGCATTCATATTTCTGAATCCAGATTCCCTAAAACAGTGTGCATAATTGCTTGTCACAAACTCCTTCATGATGCACCTGTTCATTATTTCCTCAGTGAAAAGCAGGGGTTGGCTGAAAACTGGTTGAACTGTAATCTCTCCATCTTGGGGCTGCAAGGGTTTCAGTCACTATGTGCTCCTTTCTGCTGAGAGCAGTGGTGTTGTGGGTTACCCTAGGGTGAGTACACTGGGTGGGAGAATGTCAGTTCTCACATTCATCATAGGATTAAGGGCTTGACTGTGACTAGAACCGTGGAGTGAATGGGTATGGGAGCTTTGTCAACCCTGCCTGCACCCTGTCACCCTGGTCCACACCAACACAAGGCATGCAGGCAGTCCCACTCACCCTCACAGCCTCTCCCCGCCTCCCCTCCCCTTAGGGTGTATGAGGCCCTTTGCTTCTAATCCCGGAGCAACAGCTCCTTTCCAAAGTCCCACCACTGCCCCTTGAGAGCCACACCATATTCTGTCTCGCATGGGGTGCACAGGTGGACTGCAGAATCCCATGAGGGGGCCCACCTGCAGCCTGTGACCCTCACTGTATCCCATGGTACAGGGTGTCATCAGCACAGAGTTGAAGAAGACAGTTGCCTCCAAACTGAGATAGGCCACCAATTCCAGAGCAGAAGGAAGGTAAAGCCTGGGGGCTTAGAAAGAAGCAGTTCAACAGTACCCGATCTCCCAATTCCTCTTAGGGACATGGAATCACCCAGCTTCAGACCATGATGGATGCTACCTTGCCATTCTCTGGATAGGTACACACACTCCTATCCCTGGTGCCCCAGCTCCTCTCCTTTCTCTCCTCCTTTCAGGTGAGGCCAGGAAGCCTGTCCATCCCCTAGCACCCCTCACCTTGGAGATGACACACAGGAAGTCTTCAGTCTCCTTCCAGGCTTGAATCAGTTTCCCCTGCTGGTTGTGAGGAGGCTAATTCCACTGCCTGGACAGAGCACCTGCCTCCACTCAAATAGCCACTCGGGCTATTTGGTGGGCCCATGGGGAAACCAGCATTGGTTAATCATCTTCTCACACACCACTGTGCACTGTGAACATCCAGCTGGATACACTTCTGTCCCCCATGGCTTTGCTCATGTTACCTGTATCTGGGATTTCCTTCCCTTCAGACTCTTGGACAACAAGTCCCATCCATGCTTCTCAACAACTGAAGCCTCACCCCCTGCAGCCTTCCTGAGGAGGCTGCCTCCCTGTGCCCCCGCTGCCCAGACTCTGCCTTCTGCCCTTCGGTCTGGCACGAAGACCCTTGTCTGCTTCCCTCTTCTATCTGCCGCTCTCCCACAGGTCCTGGGGCTAGGCTTGTGCCTAAAAGCTGCACAAGAACACGGAAAGTAGCTGGCATCAATTTCTCCAATTATCCGGAAATAGCATACCATGCCGGCTTCCCATGGGTGATAAAAAATTTCCTCTGTGGCTGAAAGGAAAGAGGTGAGAGAGGCTCAATGTGCAATCCTTGTGCTGTGCACGGGGAGATAATATGGAGAAAGAACACAAGGGGCTCTGAACTCAAGCATGATTCGATTCCAATTGTTGACTTTTAATTCATCTGTTTCCCTGGAATCAAAGAGTTATTTGCAAAATCATTAAGTCAAAAAGAACCAAATATAATAAAATTGAATAACTTTTTGGTACTACAATAAGAATCAATATGCTGCGAGTAGTTTCAGCAATAACACAGCTTCCGGGAATACATATTTATTAAGATGGGTACTTGTGCGTGTTTAAGGATTGTGCAGAGTAATTTAATGGCATCCTTTCTATAGTCCATTCATTTTGCTTTTTCTGAGACTCAATTCCCAATGTTGTAGCAGTGCTCATAGGAGATGTCATGGGGATGGTTGTCTCCAGAGCTAGAAACACACGTCTGGGGATGGTCATGTTACAAAATAATGTTGAACTAAAGAAAGCTGGTGTTCTATCATAATGGTAAACACAGATGGAGGGGAAGGGAAGTCATCACCTACTAACCACTCCTGGCTTTCCAGATCCCATACGGTGGTAAAGAAAGTGTTGTCGCAGGGCTGGAATGGCAAGTGTGGAGCCCTGGGGAGACCCTGACCTCACAATTTGACCTTGACCAAATCTCTGAAAATCTCTCGGCCTCACTTTCCTCCTCCATGAAGCAGGACTGCCCCCACAGGTTGTTTGAGGACTGAGAATCCTGTATGTAGGAAGTTGAGCACCATATGAAGAGGCGGCGAATGCACGAGAAATGATGGCTTCTTCACGTTTGATTCCATTCTCACAGCAAGCCTTTCAGTCTCTATTTTAAAAAACGAAATACTTGAGACCAAACCTTCATTCTCTAGAAAGCAGAGCCTGGGGAAAGGATTACGTGCTGCTGAATTATGTGTGGTGGGGAGTGAAGGAGGAGTGTGATGCACCAGGGATGCTGTTTTCATCTGCTCAGGCTGCCATGACAAATGACTACAGATTGGACCACTTAAATGACACATATTTATTTCTTATCAATCTGGAGATCACGGTGCTGGGAAACTCAGGGAGGTCTGCTCCAAGTCTGCAGAAGGCTGTCTTCTTGCTGCATCCTTGCATGTCAGAGAGAACACAGAAGAAGTGATCCCTCTAGTAACTTCTCTTATGAGGACACAAATCCCATCATGCCAGTTCCACCTTTATTACCTTGTGGAGACCTAGTTACCTCTTGAGGAGCCCATCTCCATATACCATCTCACTGGGGGTTAGGCTTCAGCATATGAATTTGGGGGAACATATTCAGTTCATAGCAGGTGGGAAGTGGAGCCAGGGAGAGCCATGGTCAGGTAGGTGTGCACAGGTGAACCTGCTCTGCAGGATGACTCCAGGCAAAACCACCACAGGAGGGAGAAAAGAGGAGAAAGTTGTGGTCCTTTTTATCCTGACTCATACTGGCAAACATCTCCCAAGTTGATGAGATTGCATGTCCCCGGGGCAACTGCTGGGGTGCAGATCCCATGTGTTGGTATCTTGACCAGTTTTGGAAGTGGTGGTGGTGCCAGAGGTGAGAACAGCTCAGTGGTGATGGTGTTGGAGAAGTGCCATGCTCTGGGCAGTCTGCTGAGGGCTCCAGGGGGATCTGGAGGTGCCTTGTGGCTCAGGCAAAGTCAAGTGCTCAGGGGTTTGGAGAGGTGGCAGCAGGAGGCTCTGAGGAAGGCAGGTGATGAATGAGAGGGATTCGGAGAAGCCGAGGGATTAGTCCCAGAAACTCAGCAGTGAGTCGTCAGGGGACCAGTCTGTTTGGTGCTGGCATGCTCCGCTCTCCCTGCCCATTCAGTGAGAGTAGCTGGGGCTCTTCCTCAAGGCTCTGGCCTGGGCTGCTGGACCTGTCCTCCCTTCTGCACAGAGCAGAAGTGCTGGGAGTTTAGAGGTGACTGCTGACTGTGTCCCTGGGTGTGGGTGCCTGGCACTGGCTGCCTTTTTTGAGAAGGCAGAGCTCATGCCCAGAGCTCCCTGTGGGGTCAGCCGAACTATACTTGAAGGACTCTGCTGACATCATCCCTCACTTGGCTTCCTTCCTGTCCTTGTCCAGCTTTGACCCTGGCACTGTTTTCCACATGGCCTTCCTCCCTATCACATGCGCATCCCTCCTTGTCTAGGTCTGCTTTTCAGGACCCCAACTGGACACATCACCAAAGGCTGCCCAGCTCCAAGAAGGGGACTCTGGATTGAAACCACTCTGCTGCTCTGTCCTTTGTCCTGCTGCCTCTTCCATATGTGGTCACATTTTTGGTCCTACAAGTGAAAGTCTGCTGAGTTGCTGGGAGAGATGCTCTAACTGGCCCCTTGAAGGACCAGCTGGGGGCCTGGCACCAGTCAGCACCTCCCAGAGTTCCCAACAAGCAGCATTCAAAGCCACCATATTGTTTTTCCTTCTTTTCAAAGGCCGACAAAGGCAACCAAAGCTTCCCCAACAAAGAATGCTCTCTACATGAGCAGAAAGCTAGTTGGAGAACACCAGTAATCTCTGCAAAAAGGTCCAGACCGAGAGAGAGGACTTTCTGTCCCATTAGGAGTGCCCATGTAAACAGAGAGTTCTCCAGAAAATGATGTAGAAGGTTGTCCTCAGACCCCCTGGGACCTTAAAAGTTCTTTTATTCATCATGGGTCTGTGTTAGGTTCACTGTGAGAACTACAGTTGGTAGAACCCATAGGGGCACCTGATAATTATAATGGAGAAGTGGGTGAGGGCTGCAGGACCCAGGTGGGGTTTCAGGCAGAGCCCAGAATCCGTGCTGAGGCTGGAGTACACTAGGGCTCGGGCCTGGTGGTCTTAGGACCCAGGTGAGGCTAGAATCTCAGGGCCCAGGCGTGGTGGGAGTCTGGGGGCCCAGGTGTGGTGGAGGGCCTCACGGCTCACGTATACGGGAGAACATAGATTTGAAAGCACATTCTTTGGTGCTAGTATGATTTCTGCCCTCTTCACTGGTTGTCCACATGGAGGTAAGCAGTTGGACCCATCCAGGACCAGAGTTTTGAAAAGTGGAGACATTAATAGTTTTTTAGTTTAGTTTAGTTTAGTGTTGTTTTGTTTTTGTCAAATTGTGCTAACGAAATGGGATAATACATAGGAAATTACCATGCATACCATAGGTCAGTATGCAAATATAAGTGATCTTTGGTCATGGACCATCCACACACACCTGATCTATAAATAGAGCTCACATTATAAACTAGAATATTTAATTTACCCATTTCCTGGCCATGCAGAAAACCAACTTCTGATTATTTTGTACACATGAGATGTCTGTGCCTAGCAGGTGAATGTGATCTGGGGGAAGATGCATTTCTTTCTGCAAGTCCAGAAGTCCCGAATTACCCAGGCGCTGTACGCCAGCACCAAGCAGAGCCTGGACGAAGGGGACTCTGCTATTGTTCTCCTCCTGTTGAGGAGGCTTAACTGGCAGTTTATTTCATATTGTTCTTGGAAAACAGGGTAGCTACGGCATCAGCTGCAATGGTGTGATGCATCTTAAGCAGGTATTTATTTCCATAATGTGCTACTGACAAAACCCAGCTCCCATAGACCAGATTTTTTTTTTTTTAATCACAAACCCTTGGTATCCAGGAAAAAATAGGACAGCGTAGCATGCTGACCGTGAAACACTGGAATTTCAAGAAACACCCTCCTTAGAATGCCATTGTGAATAATCTCATAAACTTCTTCATTCTAGGAGCTACACTTATCTGAAAGGAGGCGAGCTGTTAGCTGGAAAACAATGTTAAGTGTACTTGAATCAAATTTTCGGCCAAAGGCACTCCCATTCCAAGTTGTTATTTTTTTCTTGTAATTTTTTCCCTAATGCTATTTGTCTAAACCTTGTGTTTTAACATCTAGCAGCCCTCCGAGGAAACAATGGGGTGATAAACGGGGAGGGAATTCTATTCTAGTGACACCAGGGGTCAGCACTTTTTTCCCTCCTTCTCTTAATAACCCTTGTCTGGGTGTCTCCGATACCTGGTCTGCTCTGCAGAGCCAGCAATCCTGAAAACCCCACTGACACCGAGTCTCCTCCAGCACGCCCCTACACTCAGCCCCAGCGGCTTTCATGGAGCCTCAGAATCCTACCAGACACATGATGCCCCCAGCTGCTTAGCGCTCTGTTTTTGTCTCGCTCCCTTTCTGTGCACAGAGGTCTAGCCAGGCCTGCTGCATTTTTCCCTCTTGCCTTCTTGTGCTCCCTCAGGTTTGACAGCTACAATTTTTGTTTGTTTGTTTCGTTTTCTCACTTCTAAATCCTGCTTCATCTGGTTTTCCGCCCACACGGCAATGTGCCTATTGTTCTAGCTGCTCCTGTTGTTCCAGGTCTACGTGTTTGGGAGAGAAATTAATCAGTGCATGTGATGCTTCAGATTAATATTTTTCTTAATTTTAAAACTTAATCTAGCTGGTGAGGGTATAGCCATACGGACATGCTCATATATCATTGGTGTCATGCTAAATCGTTATAACTCTTTGAAAATAAATCTGACAGTATGCCTCCAGAGCCTTAAGTCATTAATCCTCTTTAACCTAGTAATTGGACTTCTGAAAATCTGTCTTATAAAACCAATCCCACACTCAAGCACAAAATCACACACAAAGTTATTCATGATAGCATCACCCCTCAGTGCATCCAATGGAAAAGAATCTAAATGAAATATTGGGATGGTTTTAAAAATGGAAATAAGGGCACCTGAGTGATTCCATTGGGGAAGCGACTGACTTTTTATTTCAGCTCAGGTCATGTTCTCAGGGTCATGAGACGGAGCCCCGAGTTGGGTGCCACACTTGGTGTGGGGTCTGCTTGAGCTTCTCTCTCTGCCCCTCTCCCTGCTCTCGTGTGCTTTCTCTCCCCTCTTGAAAATAAGTAAATAAGTAAGCACGTAAAGAAATAAATAAATACATACATACATAAAATCTTTAAAAATGGAAGTAAATGCACCAAAATATGACCATGAGGAATATAGTGAAAACTGGGTGAGTGGTAAGATGGAAAAGTGGCATAAGGACGGACAGAGACCGTGAGCTCAGGAAAGAGAAGGACTGTGGTGTGGACACCTCACAAGTTGCAGTGATGTGGCCAGAACCATGGTGGGTGCAGCAGCTATGAGCGCTGTGTAACAAAGAACCCGAAGCTTAGCGGCCTAAAGCAGCAGTCATTCATCATGTTCCCATATCCCGTGGGTCTGGAATCTCTACAGGGTGCAGAAGGTCTGGGGTCTCATCTGGAAAGACTCGAATGACTGGGGTGACCTGAGTTTGGGACAGGATGCATCTGGCAGCTTCTTCACTGAGACATCTCGTGCCTGCGCTGGGGTGGCTTGAAGGCTGGGCTCTGCCAGGACGGTGAGCAGAGTGCCTGCGCAGTGGCTCTCCATGAGGCCACGTGGAGGCTGCCTGACTTCTGTGACCTTCCTCCCAAAGTCAGGCAGTGTTGCTTCCACCGTATCGACTGACTGAAGCAGTCACAGGCCTGCCTGACTTGAGGGGAAGGCCTGAGGGGAGACAACAGCACAGAGATGCCGCTGTGGGGGCCGGCCTGTGGATCAGAAACTTTAGAAGTTAGTCATGCATCTCTGTGGTCTCTCCCCATGTGTCTGGTGCAAATGTGTTCAGCCTTCAGAGAGGAGCTCACAACACAAAGGGGCTTTAGTGTCAAAACACCAGACGCTAGGGGTTCTCATATCTTGTTTCTAGGAGAGCTACAAAATAAAGTGATAATAGTCCATGTTGAATAGTCTAAAGATATTTCTATTTAAGGTGAAGGAATCACACCAAATTCTTGGTTTCTATGGTTCATTTATAGATGCCATTTTCCCCTTTATTAACCTTTGAAGATCTGTAAACAGAAATTAAAAGCCATGCCATGAGTCCTGAGATAAATTGGTTTATTACTGGATGCTTATTATATACAATCCTACAAAGGTTCCTGGGCATAAACACGAATAATTAGCAACCTGGTTTGTCCACATCCATCTAAGGATTCCAGGAGGAAAAAAAAAAAAAATAGGAGAGGACTAAATCCACAGAATTGAAAGAAATACTTCTCTCCCTCTTTCTTTCTTGAATTTGAAAGTAAATTTAAAATATTTATAAAAATGAAATTCATGCTCCTTTAGTCATCATTCTGAATGCTTATTTCCAAATCTCCTGATTCAATGAACCCCCTGGTATTTTCCCTGTGTCTCTCCAACATCATGTATCATATCTTGTCTCAGATTATAGTCATCTGTACACTTATCCAATCCATATTAGATTATATTCTAGTATATTCTATGCATTTTACATATGGTCCAATTAAATATTTATTTTAATGAATTGAACTGCGGTTTTCCTGCCTTGTTTTGGGGTATTCACAATGGCTAGCAGCTAAAGTTTGAAATCCTAAGGGCATCTTTTGTATTTTCTTATGTTTGGAGCATTAACCATTTCTGGTCTTCCATCAGTGATATGAAAAAAGACTATATTCATGATCATTCATAATTTTTATATTTTAATTATGTTTTATAATAAATTCTGAATTATGTGTTTAATTTGTTGGCATGAATGGGCAGGGGATGTCTGGCGACTCAACTGATTGAGCTTCTGACTCTTGATTTCTGCTCAGGTCACCATCTCAGGGGTGTGAGATCAAGCCCCATGTGAGGCTACCTGCTTGGCAGGGAGTCTGCTTCTCCCTCTTCCTTTGCCCCTCCCTCACGTGTGCTGTCTCTCTCACCTCTTGCTCTCTTTCAAATAAATTAATAAATCTTTTAAAAAATGAAAGGATAGACTCATTTGCTATTTAGAGAATATTTCTTGTGTTGAGACCGATGTTGTGAATATCTTTGCCTGATCTATTTTTTTTCCCCCGATGTGATCCCTGTCATCAGGCACCTGCTGTCTTCCTTACGACTGTGGGGAAGTGGAACAGAAATGGGAGCGACAGTCAGTAAGGAGCTGGGGGTAATGTGGTCAAATCCTGGGACATTCCATATTGCCGCTTTCTTACTTGTAAATAGGATTTATGATACCTGCCTTACCTACATCATGAGGTTGCTTTAGAAACAAGAGAAAAAATAATGATGCACCCTAACACACCACAGCAAGTGTGGAGTAATTGTCATTGCACACATTTTAATGGGAGAAGTGGCAAATACAGAAACACCTGTGCACTGCAAGCCTGACACTTAGTGTCCTTTGTCATCGACCTTGATTCAGCCTCAGAATGTTTCTCAACACGGTGGTCATTGGTAAGCTTTGGCACAGGAGATAAAGGTTTTTAGGGAGTATGTTTTCTAAGTGACTTAAAATGGTGATAAGGCAAGGAGTGTGGGCTCTTCTCCCCTCCTTTCCCACCTGCATCTGTGAGGATATCTTTGCCCATTTGTACGGGGGCCGCTCCCCCAACCCCATCTCTACTCTGTACAGTGAGCTCCCCTTCTGTGCCTCCTTGCCCAGCACTCATGCCTCAGGCTTTGAGACAGGGTCCCAAGTGTAACAAGGCCCAGAGTCTGGGGGATACACAAAGGCAGACTGTGAGCAAGGCTTCAGCTCAAACTAATTACTGGCTCTCCTCCTGCATGCTGTGTCTGGAGAAGAAATGGATAATAAATTAGGCTATGTAGGATAGACTTGCCTGATGCTATTTTCTCTGATCTGTCATTTTGCTTCTTAATTAGAGTTCTTTATTTCCCCTGAAAATATATTTATTAAGTTTGAGGTTAAGTTGTCCATCCTGAAACACTGTATCCTGCCCCAACTGCTACTTGGAAACTTATAACCCACATGTTTTAATGAGACGTGGACAGTTTCTAAGAACACAACATGATGAAACCCAAGAGAGATTTACTAATTTTATAAAAAAATGAACTCTTTAAGCCCTTTCTGACACAAAAGGAGGCAGGGGAAAAAAAGAAGCTTCATTAAGGAGGTTACTTGAATGAGTGTGCTTAATGCACTATATGAAGTCATTTGTGTTTGTACCCGTGGGGACAGCCCAGTGAACTGTGTCTTTCTAGGACTCTGCCATGCTGATGGACTATGAAGCTAAAAGGACCTTTGTGAACCTGCTATAAGCAACTAAGAAAAGACTTCTATTTCTGGTGATGGAAGTCTAGATAACGCAGACCAACCTTTTCATCTAAAACAGTAAGAAAACTGAACACAGTAGAAAGGAAAGAGACCAGTCTGTTTGTGGCCATTTCAAGGCCACAGGATTTGAGGTCCAGGACCCTGGAAGGATGACGAGTGCTGAAAAACCCTAAGGTCAGGTGCCACTCTACCCTGAAGATGCTGTAGTAACCAAACGTCTGAGGGTCTGCTGAGCTCTCAACAGTCTCTTGGGCCTGGGAGGACAGAAACAGGATCTCAGACACCTTCCTGAAGAAGTCCTTGGAATTATACCAGACTTTCAGGTGAGAATCTCACAGGATCGTATATAAGAGAAGGACTAAGCCAGAAACCATTTAGGTCTTCTGAAGGAGACCCACTGCACATTCACCCAATCCTGGCCACTAGGCCAAAGTGAGAGGTAACCTTCCCCACAGAATGCTAGTGTAATGGAAACAAGCAGGGCGAGACAAATCAGCCAGACAGCAGGAACCAAACCACGGGGACCCAGATACTGGAATCAGCAGACATGGACTTAAAATAATTGTGACGAATACGTTCAAGAATCAAAAGTCAGGTTTTGCCCAAGAAGCAGAGGTAGGAGAAGGAAAATACCCAGACTGAATCGCAGAGAGAGTAAGTGATGGAAATACGATGAAGAACAGACAGAACAGCATAAGGAAAAGGTTGGATGTTCGTGGAATCCACAGCCCAAAGGGGAGAAAACAGAGAAGAGATCAGAGATATCTTCAAAGACGTGATGGCTGAGAATTTCCCAAATGTCCTCCTGATGAAGGATATTGACTCACAGATACAAGAAGCTCATTGACGATTATGACTTTGTGATGTTTGTTTAGCTGTACACATCTGGACTCATTTTATTATATTTAATTTAAAAAAACTGTAAGTAAAGCACTTTGGAAAAGACAAAGAAAACCCCACAAAAAAGCAGTGCAGTTGGAAGTGGTGTGACTGATACAGTGGCCAAGGGAACCCCATGCCTATGACACAAGGCATAATAACCATACAGAGCACACCATCCTTTATTGGGCAGTAAGTTTCTACTGTGGAAAGAAAGGCCAGTGTGTCTCAGGTCTGCAGGACCTGGATTTGAATCCGAAATCAGTGTCTCTCTAGCTCAGTGGCTCAAGCAAGTTACTCAACCCATTTCCTCAAATTAAAGAAGGAATAAGACTTCCCAGAGTGGTTGAAATGAGGGGCCTTGCTTGTTTTTCTGCACCTCTTGTGGTTGGTGGAGCTCCAGTCCTCCATTAGGGCAGGTGGGTTCTCTTTCCCTCCTTGCTCTCCAGGCCTTTTTTTTTTTTTTTTTTTAATATTTATTTATTTATTTATTTTAGTTAATTTCTTTTCGGTGTAACAGAATTCATTGTTTTTGCACCACACCCAGAGCTCCATGCAATACGTGCCCTCCATAATACCCACCACCAGTCTCCCCCAACCTCCCACCCCCCCCGCCCCTTCAAAACCCTCAGATTGTTTTTCAGAGTCCATAGTCTCTCATGGTTCATCTCCTCCTCCAATTTCCATCTCCCCATGTCCTCCATGTTATTCCTTGTGCTCCACAAGTAAGTGAAACCATATGATAATTGACTTTCTCTCCTTGACTTTTTTCACTCAGTGTAATCTCTACCAGTTCCATCCATGTTGCTACAAAAGTTGGGTGTTCATCCTTTCTGATGGAGGCATCATACTCCATAGTGTATATGGACCACATCTTCCTTATCCATTCATTCATTGAAGGGCATCTTGGTTCTTTCCACAGTTTGGTGACCATGGCCATTGCTGCTATGAACATTGGGGTACAGATGGCCCTTCTTTTCCCTATATCTGTATCTTTGGGGTAAATACCCAGTAGTGCAATTGCAGGGTCATAAGGAAGCTCTATTTTTAATTTCTTAAGGAATCTCTACACTGTTCTCCAAATTGGCTGCACCAACTTGAATTCCCACCAACAGTGGAAGAGGGTTCCCCTTTCTCCACATCCTCTCCAACACACGTTGTTTTCTGTCTTGCTAATTTTGGCCATTCTAACTGGTGTAAGGTGGTATCTCAACATGGTTTTAATTTGAATCTCCCTGATGGCTAGTGATGATGAACATTTTTTCATGTGTCTGGTAGCCATTTGTATGTCTGTTCATGTCTTCTGCCCATTTTTTGACATGATTATCTGTTTTGTGTGTGTCGAGTTTGAGAAGTTCCTTATAAATCCTGGATATCAGCCTTTTGTCTGTGCTGTCATTTGCAAATATCTTCTCCCATTCCGTGGGTTGCCTCTTTTTTTTTTTAATTTTTTATTTCTTTTCAGTGTAACAGTATTCATTGTTTTTGCACCACACCCAGTGCTCCATGCAATCTGTGCCCTCCCTAATACCCACCACCTGGTTCCCCCAACCTCCCACCCCCTGCCCCTTCAAAACCCTCAGGTTGTTTTTCAGAGTCCATAGTCTCTCATGGTTCACCTCCCCTTCCAATTTCCCTCAACTCCCTTCTCCTCTCCATCTCCCCTTGTCCTCCATGTTATTTGTTATGCTCCACAAATAAGTGAAACCATATGATACTTGACTCTCTCTGCTTGACTTATTTCACTCAGCATAATCTCCTCCAGTCCTGTCCATGTTGCTACAAAAGTTGGGTATTCATCCTTTCTGATGGAGGCATAATTCTCCATAGTGTACATGGACCACATCTTCCTTATCCATTCATCCATTGAAGGGCATCTTGGTTCTTTCCACAGTTTGGCAACCATGGCCATTGCTGCTATAAACATTGGGGTACAGATGGCCCTTCTTTTCACTACGTCTGTATCTTTGGGGTAAATACCCAGTAATGCAATTGCAGGGTCATAGGAACTCTTTATTTTGTTGACTGTTTCCTTTGCTGTTCAGAAGCTTTTGATCTTGAAGAAGTCCCAAAAGTTCATTTTCGCTTTTTTTTTTTCCTTTGCTTTTGGAGACATATCTTGAAAGAAGTTGCTGTGGCTGATATCGAAGATGTTACTGTCTATGTTATCCTCTATGATTCTGATAGATTCCTTTTTCATGTTGAGGTCTTTTATCCACTTCAAGTTTATCTTTGTGTATGGTATAAGAGAATGGTCGAGTTTCATTCTTCTACATATAGCTGTCCAATTTTCCCAGCACCATTTATTGAAGAGACTGTCTTTTTTCCACTGTATATTTTTTCCTGCTTTGTCGAAGGTTATTTGGCCATAGAGTTGAGGGTCCATATCTGGGCTCTCTACTCCGTTCCACTGGTCTATGTGTCTGTTTTTATGCCAGTCTATGAAAAACCCACAGCAAATATCATCCTCAATGGGAAAAAACTCACAGCCTTCCCGCTGAGATCAGGAACATGACAAGGATGCCCAGTCTCACCACTCTAGTTCAACATATTATTAGAAGTCCTAGCAACAGCAATCAGACAACAAAGAGAAATAAAACGTATCCAAATTGGCAATGAAGAAGTCAAACTCTCTCTCTTCCTAGATGACATCATGCTTTATATGGAAAACCCAAAAGAATCCACCCCCAAACTCCTAGAACTCATACAGCAATTCAGTAATGTGGCAGGATACAAAGTCAATGTACAGAAATCAGTTGCTTTCTTATACACTAACAATGAAAACCCAGAAAGGGAAATTAGAGAATCGATTACATTTACTATAACACTAAGAACCATAAGATACTTGGGAATAAACCAAACCAAAGAGGTAAAGGATCTGTACTCAGGGAACTATAGAACACTCATGAAAGAAATTGAAGAAGACACATAAAGATGGAAGAGCATTCCATGCTCTTGGATCAGAATAATAAACATAGTTAAAATGTCTATCCTGCCTAGAGCAATCTATACTTGCTCTCCAAGCCTTGATGCCTCTTCCCTTCTCTTCTGTCACTTCATTCTCCTGATTTTAAATGTCATACATGCACTCTTGGTTCCCAATTTGTACCTCCAGCCACAACTCATGTATTGACTCCAGACTTTCAACTCTAAGTGGCTGGCTATCCAGTGAGTCCAAGGGGTGTCCTAGATGTGACATGTTCAGGTGTAATCCCTCAGTGTGCCCTTACTACCTGTCCCCTGCTGTCTGTATCATGGAACCCAGCAGCTCCATCCTGCCCACTAGGAGGGCCCAGGGAACTCAGAGTAATTGCCACTGATTTCTCATATCCTTCACATCCCTGTCCCTTGGCAAATCTTGAGAGCTGTGTTCTCGACATATATCCCGAGGATAGCTAGACCTCCTCTGGACTGCCCAGCTTCCCTGTCCCTGAAGGAAGGGAGGGACCAGAGGCTGGGCATGGTGCTGTCTGGGGTGGGAGGGAGTGTCCCAGGCAGGGGAAGGAGCAGAGGCAAAGGTCTTGAGGCTCAGGTGGAGCTGGCAAATTTGAGGACTAGCAGGGAGGCCAGCACGGAGGGATACGAGTTTGGGGAAGACCAGCATGTGCATGGCCTGCATGTGGTTTGTATTTGTTTGTCTCCAGCTGAGGCAAAGCCAACTTTGGTCTTGATGGAAATTTTATAGTCAAAAGACTAAGAGAGCCATAAGCTTCCTAATTATAACATCATCCAATCTCTTCATGTTGTGTAGAAGGAAACTGAGGTCCAGCAAGGTGAGCTAGAGGCTCATTCAGGTGATGGTCCAGGGGTTTTTCTTCAGAGTCAAAGTGGGTGTTGTGATGTGCTGGTCTTGGGGAGGTTGATGGTCTGCTCAGTCACACCAGCCCAGAGGCCACGTCCACCCATTTGAACCAGCAGGTGTTTGGCATCTTGGAATGCCGAAACCACACAGCCACTGGCACGAGAGTCTGCAGTCAGTCTGGCTGCCAGAGAGCCAGCAGCCCCGGCTTTGGTTCCCTGCGTCCATCCGGCCATCCCCTGGATCTGAGCCCATCTACTGGTGCAGGTCTGGCTGCCTCAGAGAGAGCGGGCGGCCCTTGCTGGAGAGGCAAGTGGTCTGTAGCTGAAACAGAAGCTCTCCTAGTGGCTGGGC
Organism: Martes martes; assembly: GCF_963455335.1. Lineage (NCBI taxonomy): Eukaryota > Metazoa > Chordata > Mammalia > Carnivora > Mustelidae > Martes > Martes martes. The sequence continues at coordinate 161,798,727 of NC_137892.1, read as the reverse complement.
CAGATGCAGACATGGGAGCATCCAGAGCTGCCCGTTGCCTGGGAAGGCAGGCACAGAGGCGTTGTGGCTAACAGTGCCGCACCAAAGGCTGTGGGCTTCGGGCCTCAGCTCTGCCCTTTATTCACTCATGTGAGCCTGAGCAGGTTAATTCGCCTCCATCCCAGCTTCCTTATCAGATCAGAAGCCCACCTCCAGGCTCTAGTGAGGTCTTCTAACGTAGTGCAGGCATGTGCTCAGGCCGTTACAAAGCTGTCCTGTCATCACGAGCCCTTCATAACTGGTGGCTACTTTTAGGTATTATTATTATGTGTCCGGTCTTGTTTCTCTCTTCTGTTTTTCTTTAGGGAATTCCCTATACACTGGAAACACCAAAGATACAGACACGGAGAACCTGAAGGCAGAAGCCTTCCCTTACAGAGCACACAGAGGGCCTTCTGTGGTCTAACCTGGTCTGCAGTTTCTGACCCCACCCCCTCAGTGGACCAAGCCCAGTTCCCAAATCAGTAGCTCTGTGGGGGCAGGGACTCTTTCCCCTGGCCACACACTCTGGCTGGGCAGGCAAAGTCAAGACACAAGATCTCCAGGACAGCTCTCACCAAGAGAGGCCCTGGCTAGTGTCAGCATGTTCCCACCAGAAAGAGTTGGATTCTTTCCTCTGAGACTCACCCCATCAAAGGAGGAGACCCAGGCAGGGACCCTCATAATGGATAGGGGTGGGGGACAGGGAGATGCTGATGCCCAGGCAGGGTAGGGCCTAGGTCAGCACGCCAGAACACAGCACTGGTGGCGTGCAATGTTGGGGGGCTTTGTACTCTGGGGTCCAGGGGCAGCCAGGGTGGGACCCTGTGCATGCAGAGCACGGTTCAGAAACAGGGCCCTACACAGCACTGCAGGGCTGGATGCAGACCGAATGCTGTGAGGCAAGGAGCGGTGCTAGGAGAGAGGGCCAGCTGGCCCCCGTGTCAACTGGCCCCATGCTGTCAGCTGCCTTGTGTCTCCCAGGAAGAGAGGTCCACGTCCTACCCTCCAGGACATAGTGAATGTGCTTCTTTTTGGAAGTGGGGTCTTTGCTGATGGAATCCAGTTCAGATGAGGTCATGAAGGTGTAGGTTAGACCCTACTCCTTTGACTGATGTTCCTGTAAGGGGAGAGACCGAGACATGCAGGGAGGATGGTGTGATGACAGAGCAGAGGTCAGTGAGATGCAGAGGAAAGCCAAGGAGCACCAAGGGGGGCGGCGATGCTAGAAACCAGGAAGCGCCTCAGAGACCCTGCGGACACCTGGACTGCACACGTGAGGCCCCCGGAACTGTGGGAGAGTAACACTGTGTGGGTTTAAGTCACCAGTTTCCAGCACTGTAGGAAACAAACACCCTTGGTGGGTGGGATAAAACAGGCCTACGGGGTAGAAGGGGATGGAGAAAGCCTTGCGGACAGAGGGTGAAGCCTTGCTAGGTCTGAGCTGAGTGGAAAGGGTAGGGATGGGGGGAGATGGGGAGGGCAGCGAGGGACAGACACAGAAGTAACAGCAGATGCAGAGGCAGCCTGAAACCTTTAATGGAACATTCCAGAATCTCCGCTAAAGAACATTGATTGGGGCATGAAAACCACCCCAGGCTTTTGGAAATGCCAATTAGATGACTAAGGGAAGAGTCTTCCGCCAGCCTGATCGAGAATGAACAGGATGGGTCACACTCAGAGGCCCAGCAGCCACGTTGTGGCCCACTGGCCCATGGTAGAGGACAGAGCACGTGTCAGGACTTCGAGTGCTGCCGGAGTCACTCAAGGGAAGCGATTCCTAACAACGCCAGTGGTTTCTTCCCTTGACAGATTTCAGAAGGCGCCTGAATGGTCAGTGTGTAGGGGCCCCTGGAAGGCGCTGTTCTATGGACTCCGTTCTCCAGATGCCAAGGGATGTGGGATGAGTTTCCTACAGCTGCTGTGACAAGTACCACAGGCCTGACGGCGTCAAACGGCACAAATGTTATTCTGTTCCTTTCCGGAGGCCAGAGTTTTTAAATCCAGGTGTTAGCAGGCTCTGTGCCCCTGAAGGCTCAAAGGGAGCAGATTTCTCTGCCTCTCCCAGCTTCTGGTGGTTGCCCTTAGTCCTCAGTGTTCCCGGGCCGGCAGACGTGTCACTTTATTCTCCTGTCATCACATGGCTTCTTCCCTGTGCATCTCTGTGGCTCTGTTTTCTTTTTATCAGGACACCAGTCACTGGGTTAGATCCCAGCCCAATCCAGAATGACCTCTTTGTAACTAATGGCATCTCTGCAAAGGTCTTATTTTCAAATGAAGTCACCTGATGAGGTTCAGGGTAGACATGGATTTCGGGGAGACACTCTCCTACTCAGTACATGCTTCATAAGTACATACACACTTCTCTCCTCAAGCTCGGACCCCAAGTCCTAGCACTGCATCTTGCTGGGCTGACATTCTTTTCATCACTAAAACTTCCTTGAGGTATTGGTGGGTTTGGTGGTAAGAGTCATGTGAGAATAGTAAAACAACCCAAGAAATGGAAAAACTGTATCTGCACTCACACAAACCAGTTTTTTAAAAAATAAAGAGAGTTTAGAATTTTTTTTTTCTAGTCAGGTTGGTTGAAGAAATCTCATTAGAAACCCAGTGACAAGATATATTTTCCTTTTTTTAAAAAAAGATTTTATTTATTTATTTAACAGACAGAGACCACAAGTAGGCAGAGAGGCAGGCAGAGAGAGGGGGGGAAGCAGAGGGGAAACAGGCTCCCCGCTGAGCAGAGAGCCTGACATGGGACTCGATCCCAGGACCCTGAGATCATGACCTGAGCCAAAGACAGAGGCTTAACCCACGGAGCCACCCAGGCACCCCAAAGATACATTTTCTATTCACCACCATAGTGAAGCCTTGAGGAGTGAACATTTATGCAGAAGCTATTCCTTAGCTCCAGCACCAGACAGATCATCCCTCTACCCTGCTCGGCCGGAGGCTGTGCAGCTCCTGTCCACTCAGCCAGGACACCTGTCCCTTCACATCTCTCCCTGGGAACACACACGGAGGTTGATGTGTCCTTTATTGCATTTCAGCACAATGATCCACGCCCCACTAGCTGTGGTTGTTGTGTAGGGGACGCTGTGTGACGTGCAGCCTCACCGTTCACTGTGGGTGTGACGTGTCTTCTGACAGTACGCACATCTGCAGCTATCACCCCGGAGAGTCTGGGTTCTGCTGCTGTGCTCATCCTTTGCAACCTCATATTTCAGTCATTGTCTTGACTTGTGTTTATATTGCAAAATCGAATTTGGTTCTTAGCAGCTGGAGGCTTGGTGGCCTTGAACTTTGTTTTCCCCTACCATGTGGCCTTTGAGCTGGTGACACGGCATGGTTCCTGTGTCACAGCTGGTTTACTTTTGCCTCTTTCTTTTCTTTTCTGTTTCAGAAAGGCAGAACTATTCAAGTATTTCCTTGTGAAATTAGGAATATATAGATTGCTTTTCAAGAGCATTCATTTTTCAAAGGAATGTAAGATTAAGGTGCACACATCTGCAGTCTGTAAAAGGCCTTGAGGATACATCTTTTCAATAAAGAGATTGTCTTTTTATTTGCTTTGATTAAAAACAGCAGCATTCCCTGCTGCCAAAGAACTCACCTGGGCTTTATCTCATCACTATAAATAAGCAGAACAGGCATGCATCACAATGAGCTCTATTCAAAACATCAAGGCGAAAGTCTCCAAAAAGGCTCCCCATGGCCATGAGTCAGTTGTGCTTTCAAGATCACAGGCAGCCAATTTCTCACTATCTTTATTCTTAGCCATCTGGTCATACCACTTCCTGGGACTGGGGTCCTCCTGCTCGGTGTCCACTGAGCTCAAAGCTGTGTGTCCAGGCTTGTCTGTAGTGTACCTGGTTCACACAGTGCATGGCCGCTGTTGGTATGCATCCCTGCCATTTTCATGTGGTCCGTGGGGAGCATGCCACTTTGCCAGTGCCTCTGATATGGGCATGGCTGGGTGCACTTCATTCCAGAGGTCTGAGGTGGAGCACTCAGGAGTGTGGGAGGTTGGAAAAGCAAAGAGGTAAGAAATAACATACCAGCTCCAGAATAATGATGATAGTAATGATGATGATAGATAATGATGGTGGTGATGATGGTGTGGATGATGATGTGATGATGATGGTGATGATGATGATGTGATGATGGTGGTGGTGATGATGGTGTTAATGGTAATGGTGATAGTGGTGGTGATGATGATGGTGATGTGATGATGGCGGTGATGGTGATAGTGATGATGGCGGTGATGGTGATAGTGATGATGGTGATGTGATGATGGTGGTGGTGATGATGGTGATGATGATGATGATCATGGTGGTGATGGGGATGGTGATGGTAATAGTGATGATGGGGATGGGGATGGAATTAATGATGATGATGGTGGTGATGATGATGGTGATAGTGATGGTGGTGATGATGATGATGATAATGATGGTGTTGATGGTGATGATAATGAAGATGGTGGTGATGATGGTGTGGATGTTGATGAGAACAAGGATGGGAGAGATGATGATGACAATAATGATGACGGTGATTCTATTGTTTGTAGAACTTACTCTATTTCAGGTGCTTACCTCTAATTAAATCTAATTTAAGCCTGAAGCCCTAGGATTTAGTCACTATAATGAGCCTGGTTAGTAGATTTGGAAACTCTCCTTAATGGAGTTTCATTCCTCTTGTTTGGGACAGTTTTTTTGGAAAAGCTATAATATAGAATAACAGAAGGGCCCTCTCATGGATCTATCGTCACATATGTGGTGTTGACATCAGGATGCCATCCATCCCTGTCTGATGGCCCCATGAAGTGAGACGTTGAAACTGAGGCAAAGTGCTCAGAGGAAGATGAGAGAAGATGAAGGAAGATTAATAGGCCAGTCTCCACCAGGAATATTGTTGCGCTTTACACCATCCATGGTTAGATGAACTCTCTCAGAGTTCCCAAGGAAGGTGTGGGTTAAGGCACAATGTTATTGCTGATCATGATTTTGCTCTTTCCTGAATTGGACAGAGCTTCTTCTGACAGACCAGAGTGAAGGAGGCACAAGCTCAGGGCAGTGATTCCTGACTAGATACCAGCAGGACCAACCTTTAATACTTATTCTCAAAGCTTAGAGCTCCAAGATGTGTTGGGGCTGTTTACATTGCCTCTCTGAGGACCCTCTCACTCTCCCAATATCTCAGAAATTCATCATGTGAGATGAGTTCTTGGGGAGAATTTGACCATGAAATTCCTTACCAGCCTTTGTTTTTCTGGGGTTCATCCACTCCTAACCCCGTGGGATTTCTGACTATATGACCGCCTACATTTCACTTAAAATCAATATTATGAGTAAGGTCATAAAACTATAATGTTTCATTTTACTTTTAAAAATGAGAAATACTCTGTATTTTCTCTTCCGGATCTTTCTTGTTAAAAGATCTGACAAAACAATGTAATTTAATGGTTGCACTGGGTCTAAACTATATTTGTTGTGATTTCAAAGCCCATGTTTTTTTGTCTACTTCCTGGGCCCCGCCTTTATAGTATTGCAGATAATACATATATATCATTATCCGACACCATCATCACAGTTCAATGCAATACTTCTTGACTGAGGTCAAGAGACAGAGTCCAACTATGTGAGGGACCTGGGATCTTCTTACCAGGTACTGGTTTCTGAGCCAGTTACACACCTGCTCTATGATCAATGCGTGGCAGTTCCTTGGTGAATGACTTCCTTGTTATTTGGAAGATATGTTTTTTCTATCTAATATTACCTTTTTTATTAAAATTAAGTCTTGGTTGAGATTTGTTCCATCCTCCACTCTCATTATCTTCATCATTATGTACTCTTTTTAAGCCAGTGATTACCCTCGAGAAAGCAACAGGCACCCTGACCGACCAATAGTTTCCAGCCACAACAGGAAAGATAGGATTCCCTGACTGTGTGTAGCCTTGTCTCACTGCTTGTGTTATTGTCATTTACTCTGTGTATTTTTTACACTTTATGTGGACACTTCTATGTAGATTTGCTTGCATGTTTGAAGTTTACCCTTCTCTTTCTTGTCTCAGGTCTTACCTGGACCCATTTCTCTTCTGCTGGGAGGACTTCCTTCAGCCTTTCCTTCAGAGTGGTCTTCATGCTGATGGATTCTGTCCATTTTTGACTCAACATCTTTTAATTTTACATTCATTCTTGAGATATATTTTTCCTAGAATCTTAATTTAAATTCTTGGTTTTGTTGCTGCTGTTTGAAGTCAGAACTTGGTTCTCTCCTGTCTTCTGTCGTTTCTAGAAAACAGTCAGCTGTAAATCTTACTGACGCCACTCTGCAAATCACCCGTCTTTTTTCTCTGCCTGATTTCTCACTTGTTTTTCTGCATTTTCCGATGTTCTGTGTAAGTGGGGGGTTTTTGTAATTTCTCCGTTTGGGTTTGTGGAGCTGATTGGACATGTGGCTTTAGTTCTTTCATTAGTTTTGGGAAATTATCATAATTTCCTCTGCTTCTTTATTTTTCTCTTTGTGTCTGGGTCTTCAGTTGCAGGTTATAGAGACCTTCTTGCCACATCCCTGCCTCTCCTGTGTTCTTTCTGTCATCTTCATCATGTTATCTGGATAATTCCTACTGACCAACCAGTCAGCTTGCTAATTCTGTTTTCAGCTCTTCATAATTTTCTATTAAATTCATTTAACATGGTGTCATTATATTTTTTGGTTCTTGAAGAGCTGCTTGGGCTTTTATAAATACTTTGTAGCTCTCTACAAAAATAGTTTCTAGTTCTGTGCAAAAATTCTCAGCCTGTCCTTTATTTCCTTAAGCACATTGAGCCTTGTTACTTCCTGCCTGTGTCTGACAATGCCGTAGTCTGGATCACTTGTGGGTTGAGGTTTCTCTGTATTTTAAATAATATTTTCTTATCTTCTCATGCATGATAATTTTTGATTGGGTGCAGACATTGTATTTGAAAACTTGTAGAAATAATTTGAGGCTCAATGTGATGCTCTCTTCCTACACAGAGGACCCTAACTAGGCAAGGGGATTCAATGTTGGGGTTACCTTGACTCTTAAGGACAGGTGTGGATCAATGCTTGACTGTTGTCTATTTTTGAAAGCCAGTTTATTTCTAGTTTACCTTTATTCCTAGTTTTTTTGTAAGATTAATTTATTTTTATTTTAGAGAGAGTATGTAAGCAGGAAGAGAGGCAGAGGAAGAGGGAGGGAATCTCAAGCAGACTCCCCACTGAGCATGGAGCCCAACTTAGGGCTCAATCCCATGACCCTGAGATCATGATCTGAGCCAAAATCAAGAGTCAGATGCTTAACAGGCTGTGCTGCCTAGGTGCTCCCCCTTTATTCTTAGGTTTTAACTCTTTGATGTTCCAACTTGATGCCTAAGTATTTATAGAGTGGCCCTCTGTTCCTGGAGTACCCTGAGATTCAGTTTTTTCTCTATCCTTAGGAGTCTCTCAAAGGCTCTGGTCATCACTTTGTGTTCTGCTGGTCATCACTTTGTGCTCTGCTGCTCATTTCAGCAAGAGAAGAAGGTTCTGGGGTAAATGTCCCTAAATGTTAGACTCACCTGTTTTATTTTTCTCTCAAACCTTAGTTCTATAATTTCTTTTTATTGCTGTATTAGTTTTATGACCCTTTTAAATACATTTCAACAATATTTTCTCAGATTTTATGGTTGTTCTCATTGGGAAGGATTAGTCTGGTATTAGTGGAACTGAACTCATCTGTACAGCAGTATCTTAACCATTTACTAGGTAAATCTATTTCATAGAAATTTTGCATATAATACATGGGAAAGCAATTAAACCTTCCTGCCAATCTTCTTCTATGCAGCTATGATCATGCTAAAAAAGACAGCTCTCATGACAGTGTGGAAGTATTTTTGCTCTAGAATGTTCAAGACACTCAGATACCCTGCCAACCTGATTGTGTTTTTTGCTATTAACTGCCCTGTGAAATCAGCATGGAGATGGTCATCCCCTTACTCCTGGCCCTGGACCAACTGGCTGCATCTTCCACGTCCTCACCTGCCTAACAACTCTGCGGAGTCTTGGCCACTGCCAATTCCCCTTCTGCCTTGAAGCTCAGGTATTTTTACTGCTCAGGTATCCTTATGGCCTTCATGTGAGTCTGACTTTGTTATCCTGCACATGGTAGACAGTGATTTGAAACCCTTTCTGGCTCGCTTTCACAGCCCTGGTTTGTTGAGTCCTGGTTTGTTGAGCCCTGCTTTGTTGAGCCACAGTTGTGTGCCCCCGAGAGCTCCCTTCTGGGTCTCACGCACACCTCTTCATGCTGCTCTGTGACTTCCATGCTTCTGTGCTCACCAGACAGGTTGGGAAACAAGCCCAAAGAGATTATATCAGTTGTCCAAGGTCACGCAGGGAGTCTAGAAAGGAGCCAAGGTGTGAACTCAGATCGGACTGAGTCTAAAACCTGTGCCCTGGGTTTTGCACTACACCACTCTGTTAAAGCACCCTGCACAAACTGAATCACCTTAATTTCCAGAAAGGACAACTTAGGTCCATCGAGGTATTTATTCTTAGGAATGAAGAATGTCTAATGCTACTGACTCTGATTTTATTTCATAGGATTTTAGCCCAGAAAACTCCGGTATATGGCTGCCTGCAGGTAGACAATTAGCTCATTCCATGGACATTCTTTACTACTAACTGTCCCTCTGTATATGTGTGAATGTGCAATTGGCAATTTAATGTGTCAGCTTGGCTGTGCCATACCCAGTGTTTAGTCAAAGGCCAGTCTAGATGCCCATATTAAGGTACTTTTTTAGAAGTAATTAGCATTCGAATAGTAAAATTTAATTGAAGAAAATTTTCTTACTTCACATGGGTGGGCCTCATCCAATCAGGTGAAGGCCTTAGAAGGAAAGACTGAAGTTCACTAAGAAGGAATGCGGTCTGCAGAAGGCCTTCTGACTTGAGCTGCAGTGTGAACTGTTCCCTGGGTCTCCAGCCCACCAGCGTTCCCTGAGGATTTCAGGCCAGCTACATCTCACAATCATATGAGCCAATTCCTTAAAATAAATCTCTCTTTCTCTCTCTATACATATTCTATGATTCTGTTTTTCTGGAGAAGCTAATGCAGCATGTATCAAAAAACATTTTATTTGTAAGTAGTTTACTGAGTTAATCCCAAGCTTCTGTAGACATCCTCACATTTAATAGGGTTTGTGTTCTAAGGAAAAGTTCTGTAAGTAGAATGTGGTTTTATCTAGAAACAGTGTTCTCAGGACCTGCTACTGAACGCTCGACCAGTTTTCCAAAAGACCAAAGCCTGATATTGTTTAAAACAGATGGAAATACTCAAGGTACAACCATGGGCTGTGATTTGCCAGCCTCTGGTCTGTCACCTGGTCAACGTTGTCTGGTGCACAGATGCTGTGGACGTGTGAGCGCTGGGTCACCGGCAGCATGTGCGGGAGGGCATTAGTGTCTAGCCAACACAGTGCTTCCAGCTGAGAACCTGAGGCTTTTATCCATGTAAGCCTTCCACTGGACGTATTTTCTTTTCCATTAGTGGAGGCGTCTTTCAGCTTTGCGTTGGATTTCTAGAACATGGAGGAACCTCAGGAGGTTCCAAGTGTCTTTTTTTTCAAGGTGGTTTGTCTTTCAGATGCTCAGAATGGATTCTGCAGGCCGTCGTCTCACTCTGTGGGCTCAAGGATGGGGGCTAAGGACTTTCTCATCTGGACACCAAGGAGGCTGTCATCACAGAGCAGGGAGATGCTGGGCTTTGAGTTATAGAAAGTGAAGCAAAACTAGCCAGACCACCCAGGGGACAAGACTGATGTGGCTGGAAGAGGAGCGGGAATGACCAGAAGGATGGGGAAAGCCCTTGGTCCCTGTCACATCCTCTGGAAAAGTATTCTTTAAGTTTGGGTGGAGAAGGAGCCCCACCAGGCTCTCAGACTGTGGAGTCTGCGTCAGGCACACCCATAAGGTTACTTTTGAACAACTATGATACAAAATGTTTACCTTAGTTCCACTATTGTTGGTCTCTAGAATCAATGAAGGAAGATGAGCAGAAGAACTATATCATTTTACTCTTCGAGTGTGGAAAAAACCAGCAAGCATCTACCTCCACATTTTATCCAATTCTGATTTATCTAACCTGGTGTCGTGGTGGTTTTTCTCAGGAAGACAAGATGGGTCACTGCATACACGGGGCTCATGCGCTTGCATTGTTCTCAGTGACAAAAGAGGCTCAGAGTGGACGTGTGCATGCCACTGTGCAGAGCAGATTCGCTTTAAAGGCAATCAGCATTCCTGAGGGAAAGAATGAGCACGAGCCCAGCTCTGGTGGGGAGGCCTCTCTCCAGCTGTCTTCAGGGTCCAATTTTGTCTGACTTTGCTCTCTACAGCCGGCGTGCTCTGATGTGAGCTGCAGACTTGTTTTCAATAGCAGGGATGACAGTGACAAATCTTTCCTATTCACAAGTCACTCATTTGGGAGGCATTGAGAGCACACGGGAAATCATGGGGGAGCACCCATGCTTCACATGCTCCATTTTGAAGGAGGGATTTGTCTGTTGTTAGGAGAGCTTCAGATTTCTGTTGAATGGTGACACGAGAAACAAAACGGTAACTCACGTTGGGCTCCAGGACAACTTCAGTGGTGCCCGTGGACAGGACTGGCCCACAGTCATGGATCAGTCAGGGGCCCAGCAGAAGATAAAATCTGAGTGAGATGGTTCAGGAGACCTTGACTAGAGGTTTGTTCTCAGACATGTGGGCTTCTCTGAAGGAAAGAATGAGGGAAAGTTACCATTACTCTGAGACCGGAGGGTCAGGGTGGTGAAGCGTCCCTCCTTCACCACACCCCAGTCAGGGCTCTCTGAGCCCTCTTCCCAACTGGACCCTGACTTCTGGACTTCTCTGTCCATCTCTGCATCACACGATTTTAGCAAAAGTCCCACTGAGTTGGTTTAGCCAGAATCGCCCACCCTGCACCGTAGGGTTACCCCCAATATCTGGTCTGGTACTTCACCTGCACTGTCCTGGTGATGTTGGACCCCTGCCCTCGCTTCACCGAGAGTCCTGACAGGCCAGCTGGGCCAGAATCCCTCCTCGCCTATAAACTCCCACATTTCCTTCTCATATTCAGAGTTGAGCCCAACCTCCTTCTCCTACTGCAAACCCTGCTGTGGCTGGTGGTTCCTGGAGCTCTCGGAAGAGTCCCTCTGAATAAAGTCTGTCTTGCCATCTTACCAAGTGTCATGAATAATTTTTCCCTTTAATAAAAAGGAGGAAAGGATTTTATCTGAACTCAGCAGGAGTAGGAGCGGTGAAGAAGGTACCCCAGTCACTGCCAGAAACATGGTCTGGAACAGGAAATGGAGGAAACACAGCCTCTCTTTCCTTGCCTCTAGTCTCCTGCTGGTGCCTCCTCAGGCTGAGACTGAAGGGAAACCTGCTTATCAGGGAGCCCTGCTGCAACAGCCCAACAGGCCTGGTGGGGAAGCCGGTGGACAGCCGGCAGCATGAGCCCAGTAGGCTGGACTGTGGCACACTTGGCCTTTTGTTCTGCCTCTCTGCAACCCAGTGAGTCCAAACTTGGCACGGTATGTAGGTGTGGGCTGGTTTGTTGTGTCAGTCTCTGCACAGAAAGAAATCTCTGTAGGCTTTAACGCATGGATGCCTCTGGCCGTGTCCACTGCACGGAGGACGGCCAGAAACATGGCGAACCCGTGTTGTCGGCCAGTTTAGAATTACTGAGTCTGAGAGAAAGAAGGCAAATGGAGGACCAAGACCCCAGGGCTGCTTCTCATTGGTCCCTTTGCCCAGTTCTTTGTGTAGTGACTGGCAGATAGGGAATATATTAGAGCTTTTCAAATGCATGCAGGAATGAATGAATTCCATTCAAGGCATAAAGATTTAGAAGAAACCACAGCACAAAGTTAGAACATGAGTCTCTTTACATTAATTCACAGCAGAGTAAGGGCATGAGTCCAGGAGCCCTGATACTGGAACGTCCCTCTCCTTGTCCCCATTTCCATGGGATCCAGGCTCGTTGGGTTTCCCCAGGGACTGGTGCTTGGATGGCGTGGGCACCGTTACACACTGATGTACGGCAGTGGAAAAGAAAACAGGAAGTGAGTTGCATATTCTGGATTAATCCACGTTTGTCTTTCTCTGTGACATTTGCTCCTTGTAGTCCTGCAGCACAGGGGCCCGGAGAGGGTCAAGAAGGGACACATGCCCATGGTGGGAACACGTGCTTCTTAGAATAAGAGCAGACAGGACACGGAGTGTGTAAGCCTGAGTATGTGTACGCACCTGAATGTGACTGTGTTGGGAGGTGTTAGCGGTTGAATTGTGCCCCTCCCTCAAATTCATATGCTGACATTGTAATGCCTAGTACCTCAGAATGTGACCTTATTGAAAACTAGAGTCCTTGCGGGTGTATTTAGTTGAGATGAGGTCGTCTGGAGCAGGTGGGCTCTGACACAATGTGACAAGCATCCTTATAAAAAGTGGGGGGAGGAATTTGAACACAGGGATGCACACAGGGAAGATGAAGACAGAGGCTGGGGTGACGCAGTCACAAGCCAACAAAAGCCAAGGATGGCCCACGACCAGAAGTCAGGGCACAGCGGGAAACAGATTCTTCCCGAGACCTCAGAAGGTACCCACCCTGTTGGCACTTTGATCTTGCACTTCCGGCCTCCAGAGCTGGGAGAAAGCACGTTTCTTTTGTTTATGCCGCCTGGTCCATGGTGCTTAGCGTGGCAGCTGTAGCCGACTCTATCGTAGATGTCCATCTATGTGTGTGCTTGTATATGCATGTGAATGTGTGTAACACACACACACACACACACACACACATAGAATGCATCTTCCAAGTGGATAAAGGAATCCTTAAATGCTCCCACCTGCACCCCAGAGTCCCTGTAGGCCTTCCTTTCCCCTTCCTCAGAGGTCAAGGAGCAGCCTGGGAGCCGTGTCGACCCCCGCCTACACATAGCCAACTCCCTCCCCTTCCGGTCTCGGCTCGGCAGGTGTCCTCCCATCACAGAGGGGGGCCCTGTGGGAGGTGACGCCCCCTCAGCCAGGGCTCGGGCACTGACACTGTCCAGTCCTCTGGCCTGGAGGAGCTGCTCTGACCCCGATTCCAGTACACAACTGCATGTTTGATCCCAGGCTTAAAGATAGACCAGGTTGCCAAGGAGGACGTTAAGGAGACAGTGAGGGGTTTCAGGTCCATGTGAACGCAGGCAGAAGGTGTGTGCAGTGTGAATGCCCCCCGGCTGTGTTCTCTTGGCGCACAGGACTGTGCCTTTCACAAAGCAAGCCGTCTGCCTGTGTGTATGTGACAGTTTTATCACGGAAGCAGCCGGGTGCGGACGCGGCCCTCTGTGTCCCCTCCCCGTGTGTTTTTAGACAAGCATGGGGCATACACCTGAGGAGCCTAAGAGATTTAGGATTTTTGCAACTTTATATTTTAGTCAGTTTGTTTTTCTTTTCAGTTTCATTAAGGCCTTCTGCTGTTGTCTGAATATTTAAAACAAAACCCATGTTAACATTTTAAACAATCTTAAGATGGAAACTACCTTTTCCTAGTGGTTGGATCTCTTCCAGTGGGCTATGGTCATTTTTAAGCCCTCCTCCAAGCCAGAAAAAAGGACCCAGACTCTTGTTAAAAACAAGACAACAACCCCGCCGTGGAGCTGCTTACGCTCAGCCCCATGTCCCCGAACCGAGGACCACCTGACTCCGAGTTCGGGCTCTCCCAGAAATGGAAGCTTAAGTGAGTCAGTCAGTCGTCCTCTCTTCCGCACGAGGTAGGTGATCTGCCTGGCATGACACACCCTATAGGGGCCAAGATCCTGCCCCAAACTGTCACTTTGACATACTGATTATTTATTTTGAATTAAAAGATACTTAATAATAGCCAGTGAAGGGCGCCTGGGTGGCTCAGTGGGTTAAGCCTCTGCCTTCGGCTCAGGTCATGATCTCAGGGTCCTGGGATCGAGCCCGGCATCGGGCTCTCTGCTCCGCGGGGAGCCTGTTTCCTCCTCTCTCTCTGCCTGTTGCTCTGCCTACTTACAATCTCTGTTTCTCAAATAAATAAATAAATAAATAAATAATATTTTAAAAAATTTAACTATGTGTCTTTTTCTTTCTCCTGATAATCTCTGTCATGTCAATCTAATTACTAGACCAGCTGGAAGAATTCTGGAAGGCAGAAGGATTTCTTTCCCTTTTCTACAACTCCTTCCAGCCCCCAAAGGAAATTGACCTTGAAATAACCAACCTGGGTTTTATTTGTTTGTTTGGATTTTTTGTAGTATAACTTTTTTGTTTATGCTTCACTCTGCCTATAAAAATCTTTATTTATTTATTTGTTTATTTTTTACAGGACCTTGGAACTCCTTTCTAGCTGGCTAGAGAGGGTGTTGCCGATTTGAATGGATTTCTGCTCGAATAAATTCTTAAAAATTTTAATAGGCCTCAGTTAATCTCCTAACACTGCCAAATGCCAAGAACACATTCATGTGCAGTTGAGGGATACCAATGAGCAAGATGAACTACGTCCGAAGTCTGACTGTCCGGACACACCTGTCCTCCTTTGCAAAGAATGTCCTGCTTTAAGTGGGTTCCACATTTCTCCGGGGCCGAAGTCTGACTGTCCGGACACACCTGTCCTCCTTTGCAAAGAATGTCCTGCTTTAAGTGGGTTCCACATTTCTCCGGGGACTAACCTTGTGAATTTGACTGTGGGATTGTTAAGTTGCTGGAACATCCCGGAACCCTGAAGTCTACCTTTCCTGGCAATATCAGAAAAGAAAGGAGGTGCTAGTGTGTGTAGACAAAGTCAGGTCCAACCACAGGATGAGGGGAGACGGAGCTCAAAGTGGGGCCTGCAGTCAGGTGGGGGAAATGAAGCTGACCTTCAGGGCTCCACCACCTCCCGATGGGAATTCCTCCCCGTCCTTCCCTACTTTCTTTTGTTGAAAACTGCCTCCGTCTTGTCTTCTGCCTGTGCCAGCTCTCAGGGTCTCCAGCCTGACCCGGGCTTTGATAGGAAGCACAATGTGGTTTAGGCAACTCAGTTGCTGGCCATCTGTCCCATTCGCTTTTTTTTTTGCTGAAGGTCTTGTCGACTTAACAGATGACATCTCATGGCACTCTGTCTCCTCCCAGGACCATCTGCAGACAAGATTTCGACTCCAGAGTGGGACACTCATTGATACCAGCGGTGGAGACAGGGCCGGGGAGGGAGGTCTCAGGGTCCCAATGGACAGGCAGTCACCTTTGGAGAAGGTCGGATGACCATGATTACACTCAGTTCTCAGAGTCACAGTGAAAGAAGAAGCTGCATGGAGCAATTAAAAATGAAAAAGACAGAACAGCAGGCTGGGCCAGTGATCGGGGGCCGACTTCATGTTTGTCGACATGTGTTCCTTGATCTTGTCCCAGAACTGGGAAAACCAGCACCAAGACTGGACGATGTAATTTGCCATCCACAAACACCTGGCACTGGGGTCATTTTTTGCTGTTTGTTTGGCTTTATTTTTCACAAGTCGATAGATTCTGAATGGTGTTTCCTACTTAACGTCCTTCCTGTTCAAGAGAACTCATTTCATTGGGTTTTCCCAAGTGGAGGGTCCCAAAACATGTTTTATTTTTTGAAATCGGGATAAATTCATATAATATAAAATTCACCAACAACTTCAAAGTCGACATTTTAGTGGCTTCTAGGACATGGACAGTGCGTACAACCGTCACCTCTACCTCGCTGAGAGATATTTTCATTGCCCCAAAGGGAACCCGTAACCCATTAGCGCTCACTGCCCCTTGCCTGCTCACCCGTCCCCGGGGATCGCGGATCTCTTTCCGTCTCATCTGCTTTGCACACTCTGGACATTTCATATCAGTCGAATCGTAAAACACACGGCCTCGGCGTCTGGTTTCTCTCGCGTAGTGTCCCATTTTCAAGGTTCATTCACACTGCAGGGTGTGTCAGAGCTTCCTTCCTCTTTATCCCAAGTGATATGGACAGACTTTTCTTGCCCACCCATCCATCGCCAATGAATATTTGGGCGGGTTCCACATTTTGGCTTTTTAAATGTGTATTTTTTTAGTGGACCTTTTCTTTGTTGTTTTCACCACGGTTTAAAAACATACACAACCCCTTCTTCTTGCAGACGCACGCTAGACTCCACCGTCCCTGCAGCCCGTGTCTGGGGTTAAAGAGGGGCCTTTGTTCTCTTAGGATCCCGCTGCCCATCAGGACAGGATAAGGCATCCGGAAGGTGGCTGACCTGTACAAGGCAGTGCAGCAACGGAGGCAAGGAGGAATGTCGGCCCCCAGGACCCTCGCCCAAAAGACCGATGCGCTTCTGCCGAAGTTAGTTCTCTTAGGCACGTCCTTCCCCCGGGCATTCCTGCATTCTGGAACTCTCCCCACTCAGATCACTACGTGATGAAGGCCTACCTTCTCTGCCAGGGACACCGTGAGCAAGAAGACAATGCTCCAGCTGGAGAGGAGCACGATCGCATGCCCCCTACACGTGCCTCTGCACGTGTGACTATTGTAATCCTGTACTCGGGAGAAGGAAGACCGACCCCAGGATCTGAGCATGAACGGTTCTGACCTCGGAGGTGGCAGTGGAGAGCTCTGGTTTAGTCACGGCTTTCAGTTAGCCTTGTTTCTCCACGTCCTCTCTGTGGACACTTTGGCCTAGATTATTGTCCTAGGGGCCATCCTGCATGTCGGAGCTGGTCCCCGCCTCCCACCAGCAGAGCTCAGAGAACCGCTCCACCTCCGCCCACTCACGACCATCAGAAACATCACTGGATACTCCACAAGTCCCCTGAGCGGTATGTGTGGGAGGTCCTCCGTGCTTGAGAACCACTGGGTGAGATAGAATAAACAGACTTCTTTTTTTTTCTTTTTAAGCTTATTTTTTTTTCCTTTTTATTAAAGATTTTATTTATTTATTTGACAGACAGAGATCACAAGTAGGCAGAGGCAGGCGGAGAGACGGGGGAAAGCAGGCTCCCTGTTGAGCAGAGAGTCCGATGCGGGGCTCAATCCCAGGACCCTGAGAACATGACCTGAGCCGAAGACAGAGGCTTTATCCCACTGAGCCACCCAGGCGCCCCATAAATGGACTTCTTATTCCCAAAACTTCTTGCCTGGGTCTTAGAGGGAAGGAGGGGTAGAAAAAGCAGCCGGATCACAGGTGGAAGGGGTTCTCTGGAGAGAGGAAGCCACGCCGGGTAAGGTGTGTGCTTGTGTTTGTTTAGAGTCAGAGGGTTTTCTGATCTGGGGACACTTTTTAACACGGTGGCTGATTACGGGCTCAGGGCTCATTACTCCCAGACTGCCTGTCTGTCTCTGCTCGTTAGAAGAGCCCTCCTTTGAAGTCTGTTTCTGGTTTTTGCTCTCTTTGAACAGAATAGTAGAATGAGGTCTCAGGGATTAATGGCTACTAAAAGCCACTCTGTTCTGATCTTTCTCCAAGGAAAACAAATCACCGTGTTTTCTGAAAGCAAAGCCCTAAAATGAAAACACTCGCCGTGGCGGATGGGCCCCCGTCGGAGAGTTCCAGTGGAAATCCTTTGGTGGACTTTCCTGTCCTTTTCTCAAGCACCTTTGGAAGGAAGTGTCCGATAGGTAAATAAGGTGTACCAGCAGACCCCTTGGACCCAAAGTATCATGGAGCTGTGATCAGAGTCTCAGATGGGAGTTCCCTCTGCCTCAGTAAGCCCCGCACCCCCCCCACCCCGCCCCGTGGTGTTTCCCACGTTGAAGCTGCCCAGGACCCTGGCAAGGTCGTCTGTGGATCTCTGTCCTTCCTTAGCTCCATCTGGAAGTTTCTTTTCACCTGCTGTGGGCTGCTCTCCTTTCGCCTTGGCTTCTACGCTTTCCACCACGAGCTGTGGGGGTGGGTGGCTGCATCCTCAAACCGTCTTCCTGGCCCGCCCTCTGCTTCTCTTCCTCAGAGGGAGTCTTCCCGGTTTGTTTCAACACTGCCCCCACTCTGAGTCATTCTGCTAAATCCCTTCTGCTCTATTTTGAATCAGGGCTCTTAAATGTGTTCTTCTTTGTGCTTTTGTCTTTTTGGCATTAGCTGATAACGCTAACAGGAGTCGGGAGACTGGGGGCAGCTAACGTCTGGCGCTAACGAGCTCTGTGACCTTGCTCAGGCCACGGGGGTCTCCCCTCACTGCCTCTTCTGGAAAAGAAGGCTGATGCGTTCTGCCCCAGAGGTGTAGTTAGGAGATGATGAGATGCTAGTTTTTAAAGTGCTTTGTGAAGTGAACCTATAAATGGAAAGCCGTGTCTATATTTACCTTGTTTCCATCGCAGCCCACGCCTCTCTCCTGCTGTCTAGCACATTCCCCTTACCCTACTTACTCCTAGCTGCTTTTCCATCTCTCCTTATTTCCAATTTCTCAGTTGTTCTGTGTACTAGTCTGTAAAGAGCCTGGAAATACATGCAAACCCCCAAACATCTGCCCTCTGAAAGGTCGCTCGTCCTGACGGCCTGCCTAGAGACCATGTCTCCCCGGCAGAAGGGCCCACTTGCCTCAAGCAGATTGTCCTCTTCTGGATGGAAAGCTTCCCTTCAGAGACGCCTGCTAGCTCATCCTCACCTCTGTCCCCAGCATGACCATCAGGCCAAGAGCACGCACTGAGATCGGCAGCTCCTCCCTCGTCGTCCCCTCCCCGTCGCATTTGTCCCTTTTAGGGAAACAGATGCAAGGTGCGAGAGACAGGGAGAAGGGGAAAGGAGAGGTTTGATCCTGTACAGACCAGGGAGGGCACTGTCTAGCCAGGACGCACCACCAGGACTCCTTTATCTGTGGGGTCGGTGTGGCCGTGGCCACAGTGGCTTCCTGGAGTGCGGTGGAGAAGACAGGGTCAGCAAGAAGGTGCTGGCCTGTGTGTGGGGAGGTCTGCCCAGGTGCGGAGGGCAGAGGGGGCACACGGGCGGGGAGATGGTTTCCCGCTCAGCCCGGCTGTGGTCACTCTCTTTGTGGTTGTTCACGACTCAACGATGTGCTAGTTTGCTGGCGCTTCTCCCTTCGGTGCCTTAGCACTCACAGAGGCGTATTCAGTGTTTGTAGTTGGTGAAGGGTCGCTGGGGAGGCAGCTGTGCAGGCTGCCCCCGAGCTACGGCGTGAACCTGACACCCGCACATTCAGAGCACAGGGACTTGAGTGTCTCACCTCCTCTTCTGTCCCCGTGTGCCCTTCAGCATCCCCTGCTGTGAGTTCACTGGCCAAGGACGTGTCTGTCTCAGTGAACCTTCACAGTCTGTGTGGCTTTGACGAGGTGTCATCCATGGAGCAGGGATTTTCAGAATCCTGTTTTCTCAGGGGCGCAGAGAGCAGGGACCATCTCTGGGGTTGAAGGAGCCACTCTTTCTCTCTGTCGTGTCACCCCTGCCTGGCTCCGGAGGGCTCTGTTTTCCAGCGTCACTCTTGAGACTAATTGGTAACTTAAGCTGACTCGTTTCCACCATCAGTGACTCGTCCATGAGCTCTGTTCAAAAGGCAGTTACTGGGAGCTGATAGTGCTCAATGGGGATGCAAGGACCCACCATTTCATTGTGCCCAGTGGATTCACAATGGCCAAGTGTCCTTGCTGGGCCATCGCATTAAAAATGGGACTTTCAGGCTTTTGCAAGGGGACTGACTCTTTTAATCTCTGGAATAAGGAAATACGAAGGGAGTGCTACATTTTCCAATAGGCAGTTCCTTCTAAAACTGAAAAAAAGAAGAGTTGATATAGAGCACAGTTGGAAGTAGAAGAAAAGAGGGGTCAATTATCCTTGGGGTCTGGCTGGGGTGAAGAGAAAGCAGGACATAGGGACGGTACTGGCAGCTTCAGTCCAGAGAGAGAGGACAAGCTAGCAGAGCTTCTCGGGAAGGGAATTCAGCAACACCTATTCAAACTCTGGGAATTTTGCAAAATCTTAGGCCCAGTGATCCTACTTTGAGGAAGTTATTCCGAGGAATCATTGCAGGTTATCTCATTTATGAAACCACAAGTATATTTATTATGTTGCTCTTGATAAGAAAGGAATGTGGACAACTTACACAGAAAAGGTTGATTGATGACATAATAGGAGAATAATTCTAGTTCTCTTATTATAGAACTTATTTTATTTATTAAGTAAAGCCAAAAAGTTTAAAAAGCAACATACACAGCTACAGTAATAAAAATGACATCAAGATAGACATATAAGCCAATGGAATAAAAATGAGAGTGAGAATAAACCCATACATTTATGGTCAATTGATTTTCAACAAAGGTGTCAAGGCCATTCTATAGTCATCTCCTTCTGGGAGAAAGGATCTTCTCTTGGAGAGGTGGTGTTGGGATGACTCAATTTCCACATGCAAAACAGTGAATTTGGACTCTTCACTATACCATATATACCATATATACCATATATACCAAAATGGATCAATGATCTAAATACAAGAGTTAAAATCATAAAACTTATAGAAGAAAACCTAGGGATACATCTTCATGACTTCGGGTTTAGCAATGGATTGATTCTTGGTTATGACACCAAAAGCATGAACAACAACAAAAAAACAAAAAAAATTGGACTTCATCAAAATAAAAATCTCTGTGCATCAAAGGACATTATGGGAAAGTGGAAAGGCAACATACAGTCTGGAAAAACTGGTTATAAATTACACATTGATCATTGATTTATACTTCAAAATAGGTAAAGAGCACTTAGAATTCAACAACATAAAGACAAAAAATGTAATGAAGAAAGTGGACAAAGAATGCAAATACATATTTTTCCAAAGAAGACCTACAAATGGCCAACAAGCATATGAAGAAATTCATCATTAGTTATCAGTGAAATGGAAATGAAAACCATGAGATACCATGTCATGCCCTCCCATGTGGCTGTAGTAGTTATAAAAAAAGAAAAAAAAGGCAAATAACATGCATTGGTGGGGTGTGGAGAAATCGGAGCTTATGTACATTGTCAGTGGGGAGAAAATGGTTGGGCCTCTGTCGAAACAGTTTAGCATTTCCTCAAAAAGTCACACGCAGAATTACTCCATGACGTCCCCCCTTCCTTGCATAGGTATAGACTCAAAAAGTTGAAAACAGCTACTCAACAAGTGCGTGTCTATAGCTTCCAGTAAGAGCCAGAAGGTGGGAACAGCCCAAATATCCAACACCAATGACTGGAGAAAGGGTAGTACACCGCACAACGGGATTCGATCCCTCCATAAAATGGAACGTGATACTGTTCCATGCTATGAAGTGGATGAACATTCAAAAGCGTTGTGTCAGCTGCAGACAGAGAGATGTAAAAGGTCACATCTTGGATGATTCCATGTATATGAAGTGTCCAGAATATACAGATCCACAGAGACAGAAGGCAGATGAGTTGTCAGAAGGTTCGGGGCGGCAAGAAGGCTTAATAAGGAGTGGATATTCCTTTGGCGGATGAGGACGTTCCAGAACTGGATGGACGTGGTGACTGTACAACAAGGGGAGTATTAAATGCTCCCAAGTTCTTCACAGGAAAATGGCTAATTGTGTATCATGTGAATTCCACCTCAATAAACTATTTTTCTAAAATGCAATCCATGCAATATTGTATTTTTGTCAGAGGTTGGCCAGGATGAGGAGAAAGGGGAACCCTCTTACACTGTTGGTGGGAATTCAAGCTGGTGCAGCCACTGCGGAAAACTGTGGAGGTTCCTCAAAAAGTTAAAACTAGAGCTACCCTACGACCCAGCAATTGCACTCCTGGGTATTTACCCCAAAGATGCAGATGTACTGAAAAGAAGGGGCGCCTGCACCCCAATGTTCATAGCACCAATGTCCACAGTCGCCAAACCGCTATTGAGATGTCCTTCAGCAGGTGAATGGATAAGGAAGATGTGGTCCATATATGTAATGGGGTATTACTCTGCCATCAGAAAGGATGAATTCCCAGCTTTTAGATCGGCATGGATGGGACTGGAGGGGATTATTCTAAGTGAAGTAAGTGCAGCAGAGAAAGACAATTATCATATGGTTCCACTCATATGTGGAGCATAAGGAATAGCACGGAGGACCGCAGGGGAAGGGAGGGAAATCTGAAGGGGAGAAATCAGAGAGCGAGACGAACCATGAGAGACTGTGGACCCCAGAAAATAAATTGAGGGTTTCAAAGGGGTGGGAGATGGGGTAGCAAGGGTGGGGCTTCAAAGGGGTGATGGGTATTACAGAGGGCACATGTGGTGATGAGCACTGGGTGTTACATGCAAACAATGAATCATGGAACACTACAGCAAAAACTAATGACCCACTATGCAGTGGCTAACTGAACATAATTTAAAAAAATAAAATAGAAGTGTGTGCATGTACACACACATATGGGGGAAACGTCTGCTTGATGTGTTGTTCATAAAAACACCAACAGTGGTTTCCTTGGGGAGGTGGGGTTGCAGGTGGAGAGCAAACTGGCAGCCCAGGGCTGGGGCCAGATCTAGAAGGGCCTGGAGTGGTCTGGTCACGTCTTGGCTTTGTGATCAGGCAGGTTATCCCCTTCTGCCTCAAAGCTGTAAGTTTTACATGAAATGACACATTTAAACCCTCCATGGGGAGGAAGTGTCATTGGAGAGGGGCACATTCAAGGATGAAATTCTCAGGCGCAGACCCAGCACATATGCACACACAGCCTTCCGTCTGACGGGCCCGCCCGACTTCACTCCAGCTTACTGTCCCCGAGAGAGGCCTCTGTGAGGACCCTTTCCTGGGCAAGGAGAAATGGTCTGAGAAAAGCAGGCTGTGGCAACTTTCGGGGCACTCAGGTGACAGGGAGCCCTCAGAAGAACAGGATGGGGTTTAGCCGTGGATGGGCATTTTAGAGCTGTTTTTGAAAGGGTGGCTGGACTGTGTAGAGTTGAACGTAGTCTCAGTAAACAGCCAGAGACATGAAGGCAAGGGAGGTGATGGGCCGTTTACCATGGCTCTCCAGGATCCCCGCAGGGGTCAGAGATGGGAGGAAATGTCCCCGGGATAGCCAGGAATTCCTCAGCAGCAGGGGATCCCGCCAAGTGCTATTTGGTTTCACTCCCTCCTTGGGTCAGGATGTCTCCGGCAGCGGGCCTCACTTTCTGATTATCCGTGCTTTCACTGGAGCACGTATGTTTGCGTTCAGTGAAATGGAGACACCTGGAGGAGCTGTGCGGCAGACTGGGGAGCAGCGGGGGTGCGGTTCGCTGTAAGGGGTCCCGCGGCGCTGAGCCATAGGGCCTCAGCTCACTCACCGAGCTTCAGTTATGTGTATTTTCCTTCTTTTTTCCTACCACCCAGACTAATGCGTCACCAAGTCTTACAGGATTGTATAGACGTGCATTTTTAATTTCTGGTACCTCTCTGTGAAACAATGGGTGGAAATGGTCTTTGGGGTTAGACAGACCCAAGGGTAGATGCTGGTATGTCACCTGTGCTTTGTGTGGTGAATTACTGGGCCTCTCTAAGTCTCTGTGGGGTCTCCCAAGTGGGCATCACACCCTTTCAGAGCTGTGAGAGCACAGGGGACAGCCCGCATGAAGGCGTGCTGGGCTGTCAGGTGGCCGTCTTGGCCCATGCTGGGCCCTCCTGGTGGCGACAACCCTTGTTCCCTTCCCTGCTCTGAGCCTTAGCTCCTTGCTCTGGTCCCTCGTCAGCTGAGCTCTGTAGAGGTGATCACAGTAAGGGCACCTCCCATGGAAAGTACGCACTCCCTCATGCTGTGCCCTCACCCCCGGCCTCATAGAGTCCAAATTCCTCAGTGGGCTCTCCAAAGCCATCGCGATTTGTCTCCATCCTCACTTCCAGACATACCTTTTATCCACAACCTCCTGGATCAGATGCTTGTCTGTGATCACTTCGGGCCTGTTCCTCCTTCTCAGCCCTTCTTACCTGGAGCTGCCTCTGGGAGCTTCTGGCCTTCCACCCATCCACACGACCGAACCCTACACCCCCACTTCGTTTCCACTCTGTCCTCTGCTAGATGCCTCATGGCCCATCTAGCTGAAAGCAGCTGCTGCTGCTCCTGCGGCCACATCACGTCTCCTCCCCAGGAGCTCCCAGGGACCCACCGCTCTCTGCCTGCCTCCTTTCCCCGCCTGAGCCCGGGGGGACGGCCAGGCAGGGTGCAGGAAAGAAGAATGACAATATAACTTTCAAAGGCGGGAAGGCAGAGCAGGACTGCCGCTTCCTATCAGGATGCCGGCTCTGTGGGAGCCTCAAACTATGCCTCAAAAGCCAAGCAGCACCTTTTCTCTTTACTAACCCTCACAGTTGGGTTCTAAAAGAAAAAGATGACACCCTCAGTTGTATAAAACACACTGGGGTCACTCTGGTGCTTTTCCCCCCTTTTTTTCTTAAACAAGAATTTATTTTTAGGACTGTGGTTTTACGATCTGGGGCTCTCGCTTCTTTGCAGGCTTCGCACAACCCCTGTGAGGGGGCCTTGCTGGAGGAAGCCAGACCGGGCCGCCGCGGGGTTCTGGGCACCTGGCGAAGGGCCAAGACAGGCCCACTGCTGGGGTTCACAGTCAGGGCGGGTTAGAAGCCAGGGCATTTGCTGTTACAGCTGCTGAACAAAGCACATTCTTTCACTCGGTCTTGGCCACTGTGTCTTTCTAAGGTCCTAGGGGAGGGCCAGATTGAACACAGATCCTCAGACTCCCCCAGGAAGGGGGGGCTCCAGGCTCACCCCACAGTCCCAGGGACCTGTGGTCAGCTACCCCGCATGAAGGTCTGTGCTCCCTCTGCCCGCACCGCATCCTCTGACTAGGGATCCCACTCTGGGGGTGAAGTCTAGTTGGGTGCCCCACGCCAGGGAGATTGCTGGATGGGGCTCATGGCTGTGTGGCTGGGGAATTCTGTGTCCCTGAATCTCGTCTCTGTGTCCTGGAAGGGGTGGGCATGGCTCCCAGTGGGCACGCTGTCTTAAGAACTCCTGCTCGTCGGTATGAACTCATTGCAGAAAAAAATACGGAAAAGCATGGACCTTAAGCAGAGGTGGCCCGTGTAAGGTTAGCGGGCGTTTGGATCCCGAAATGGCCATGATCCTTGATCTCCTCCAGCTTTGACAGCCACCCGGGAATTTCAGCAGCACAGTCTTGGTCGAAATCCCAGAGCTGGGTCAGCTCCCCGTGAGGGAGCGGAAGCTGACAGCAGCAAGCAGAGACCACTCTTGTCCCGGATTCTTTCTGAGCTTCTGCATTTCTTGCTGGAATGTGCTTTGGTTCAGTTTAGCTCAGTAGAAAAATTACTTGCCCCACTGGAATTTTGAACGGTGATTCGTTCTGGTGGAAGTGCTTATAATTAAAAACAGTCACAACAAAAACCAGGCGTCAGAACATATGAGTCCTGGACAGTCATGAGCCCAGGAGGCTCCCACGTAATGACAGCAGATGTGAGAGCAAATTAAATTTACAGCTCACTTGTGCCCCCTTTCCAGGGGTGAGCTCTCAAAATCGGTTGGTTTTATGCAAATGATTACAAAGTGTGGAATGCCTTTCTTGAAAATGAATATGCATATTTAAGTGTCATTAGAATGTCAAGAACACATAGGTGTGAATTCCGGGAAGAAGTAATGCTTGCTTCAGGCAGAGTCTGTGGCAAACAGACTCCCTAATGCGGAAGGCACAGGGACGCCAGGAAGTGACTGGTACACAGATGGCACAGTGTCAAGGTGAGCTCAATGTGGGCACCTCAGAGCTGCGGTGCCCCGGCATGGGCTCGGAGGAGCGATGAAGAACCCCCTTTCCGTGCTGCGCGGCCTGTGCTACTCTCCCAGCTGAGGCTGGGGAGACACCCTGGGGTCGGGGAGACAGGAAGGGGTGACTCCAGTGCTCTGGAGTGGGGGCAAAAGGTCTGCGTGCCTTTGCCTGGGCTGAGTGCATCCCTGCCCAGTGGTCCAGTGGGGCTCTGTGTCAGTGCCGGCTGCTGGTCTCACCAGCTCAGCGTCTGCAGCTGTGCCCGGCGAATGTGTCTATGCGTTAAAAAAAGAACAGTCTGCAAATCCGTCCATTGGCTGAGTGCCAAGTGAGGTGGTGCCTGGGACGTTCCTGCTGTGGTGTGTCCCAGAGGGGAAATACTTCCTGCGAGGAGCTCCAAGCAGGGAGCTTCAGGGCCCTGGAACGTGAAGGTCACCACCAGCAGCTGTGGCTGGGCTGGAGCACTGGAGCGGAGCTGGAGCCCCTGCGCAGGGCTGCCTGGGGACATCGCCCTGCTGAGGGAGCCTGGCCAGTGTCTCCCCTTCTCCTCCCACGCTCACTGTGTCCTGTCTCCTGCTGCTTCGGTCCACACTCGTCCTCCAAGTGGAATTCAGAGGCCCCAGTCCTGAGGGTCTCTTGTTGCTGCAGAACTGCCCCCGGGGGAAAGAGAAGAGTTCCTCAAGGGGGGGCAGGGGGCCACTGCTGAGAGGGAAGAGGGGCCCATCAGCCCAGCCTGGGGTCCAGCAGCAGCCCCCGGCTGCTCTGACAGGGTGGGAGGCCTCACCGTGGCTCCTCGTCCTCCCCCTCCTCTGAACCTCCTCCTTATGGCCGCGCGCTGACAACACCCGGCCAGGGGGCCTTGCTCCCCTCCTGTCTTTCAGACACAGTGTCCTGGAGGTGCCTGGGGGTGGGTGGTGTCCGGATCTGAGCGGCTGCCTGGCCTGTTGCTCGAACCCCCACTGCAACCAGGCCTGAGCCCTGGGGACGCAGACGGGCCGGACCAGGCTGACCTGGGATGACCAAGCGTTAGTACAGACGATGCCAGAGCCAAAGGGGCCTTCAGTCCTCCCCGGCTCCGCATCCTGGAATGAGATGGTCCCCCCGTCCTGGGTTTCCATCCTCAGTCTGTGGACAGGTGGCAGGGAGGGGCTGACTTCTCATCCCTCCCAAGGTCATGCCATCTCCCTCTTAGGGGCCCCCATTGCCCTCTGTGTCCAAGCCCCTAGAGTGGCAGGGTGACCCCAGGGACTCCCCAGGACCTGTTCACAGCGGCAGCCATGCTCCAGCCATGGGCAAGGTGGCTGCAGAAACAGCTCCCACCTGCGCTGGGAAGCGAGGAGCCGCAGGAGAAGCCGGGTATAGGGGCAAACCAAGGGCCCCGAGGTCCTTTGCTGCGGCCACTGGAACGGCGCTTACGGATGCTGAAACAGCAGATCTTGATCACCTGCTCCTGGAGGCTGGGCGTCCCGCTTCGGCGTGTGGGCAGTTGGCTTCTTGAAAGGCTGAGAGCCGGAGTCCGCCAGGCCTCACCCCTGATTCCCGGCTCTGCTGGCTAGCCACGGTGTCCTTTGGCCTATAGACGCATCCCTGATCTCTGACTTCGTGTTCACAACATGTTCTTCCCGAGTGTGTGTCTCTGTGTCCAAAAGTCCCCTTTTCATAGGGACACAAGCCACACTGGATGAGGTGTCCCCCATCCTGCACTACAGGCTCATCTCAGTTTTCCTGGACCTGAAAAGACCTTGTTTCCAAATAAGGTCACATTCTGAGGGCCTGGTGGTTGGGACCTCAGTGAATTTTGCAGACCAGGCTGTACAACGCACCAGTGCAAGTTCGACCCAGACAGGGTGAGCCTGGCTCAAAGGGCCTCATGTTCCCAGCGCTCAAGGCACTGGGGAACCCTAACCCTGCTGGAGAAAACCGGCTTCGCTCTTAGTTTCCATGACATTGAGGCCCAAAGCAGACGAGGTTTCTGGCAGTGAAGTAAGTGCAATTTTTAAGGAGACATTCCAAGGATTTGCGGCCCTTGCTATTGTCTCCAAACCACCCTGGAGACGGTCAGGTGAGTCCGTAGCTTCTTGATTCAGATTAAAGGGAAGGTTACGAAGCTGGAGTTCCCGCATAGGTCTCCGCAGTAATGGAGGAGTTTCTGTTCGCTGTTCGCTGGACACAGCCCGGACCAACCTGGCAGCGGCTTCGGGTGCAAGAAGAGGGGTGGGAGCGAGCAGGACGGACCACGGCTGTGGCGCTTCTGTCAACAGCAGATGCTTAGAACTCACAGGAGAGAAGAGGTTTTCAGTCATCGCTGGTAAAAATTTTAATGTTTAATAATTTGGTATTTTTCCCCCATAGAAAGTGGTAAATGTCAGAACGCTTGAGTCTCAGACTTTACCTTTAATGAGATTTAGTCGTATTTTTCAGTAAGGCAGAGACAGGGTGAAACAGCTGGACACCAGGGGCCCCTGCGGAGGGAGGGACAGAGGGCGGTTTGTGGGGACGTCTGCCAGTGTTGAGCGGACACTCACAGCGCTGCCTCCCGAGGAGTGTCCTGACTTGGCAGGCGGACAGCTGTGGCCTCCTGGCCTGCGTCAGCTCCTAGAGTCGGTCAGCTTCCCTCGCATTAGTTTTTACCTTCCCACGGAGTCCGTAGCACAGTGGATTTTCTTTCCTTAAATCTTTACAGAAGATATAATAGATTATGCTTTTAATTCACGTTCTGTGAACGTTTCCTGAGCACCTGCTACATGGCACCTGCCTTCCTGAGGACGGACGATGCCGGCATGGGAGGGAGCCAAGCGGGTGAACTTCAGTGTACTGGGAAGAGTGGCAGAGTGTGACTTATAGGAGGGTCAGCAGGCGATAGACGGGAAGGGGAACCAGGTCCGCATGGGGAGGGGGAGTTGGGTGGTGTCGGGAAGGGTGGCGGCGCCAAGCTTGGGTTTTGCAGGGGAACAAGGGGAGACAGAGCATCCCACCAGGAGCACTAACAGCATCCATAGCAGAGAGAGAAAGTGGTGCTCTGGACCGTCTGTCCCCTGGATGCAACTTAACTCCACCCCAGTGCGTGATCCTGGTTGAGCAACGTGGGTCAGGTTCCAGCACACCCCCTGGGGGTCGGAGGCCACGATCTCCCTGATCTTCCCGGAAGTGCCCTGTAGCTTTGACTGCGTCTCCTTGATAAGGAGATCTGCCAAGGGATCGCTGTCTCTCTCTTTGGAAATGTTGCCCTATCTTGCCCATTGTTAATATGAATTTCCATTCAAGCCACACGTGGAAGTCTGTACCAAGCATCCTGAGATGCTAGGACACCCCCCCTCCCCGCCCCGCCGTGAGTGTTCCCACCTGTGGGTGGTGTGGTTCATGCTTTCTGCTGGTGACAAAGGTGACGGATGTCCACGCCTCCTTCTAAGACATTCTCAGCAGGGGGGCTTGGGAGAAGAGCAGGTGACCACGCTCTCTCCTGGTGTTGGGCTGGACTTTTGTGGATTTGGCAGGTCTTGAGTTCATCTTCTAGTGAGAGAGTGAAGGATCCACGGCTTCTCACGCCTGCCTCTCCCCGGCATGGACTCCCCCCCCACCCCCGATGAGGGTGACTTTTCAGGCACCTTGCAGAGAAGATTAACTGCCAAGGTAATAAAGGCAACTGCATTTAATCATTTTCCTAATTAATGCATTTATTGCAGCTCCTTGCTGCTTTTCGGGCTGAATGTAATGAGTGAGAAGGAAGTGAGTGTCACAGGGATCCTCGGCATTTTCACCTAAAGGTTAATTAACTGGATGTTATCTGGGAGATGATGCCCAACGCTCGCTGCCTGGGGGAGTCGTAGGGAAGGCACTGAGCACCAGCCCAGCCTGCTCGCAGAGCAAGGTCACAGGAAGTGAGAACTTCGTCTGATGGGCTGTTGCTTCTGAAAGGATGTTAATGTGGATATTGATTGAATTCGGTGCCGAGTACATTATAGTTGGAAGCTTCTAGTAAACGAGGAATGAAAGAAAAGGGTTGCTGAGCAGGACCATAAATTGAAAAGCTGACTGCATACCGGAGCTTGACTGAAAAGAGACTTAATGTCCGTTCACGTATCGATCCGTATTCATAGCTGCCCTCTGCAGCCACTCGGGGCAAGGGGCTCTCTTCTGATAAAGCCGGTGATAGACCTTGATGGCGGGTCCTTCCCACAAGCTGGTGCATTTGCACACGATGCTGGTAAAGGTCCAGTACGAGACTGCACAGGGCGCGGTGCCTCCGCTCCACAAACACACCCTGTGCTGTGCATCCGCAACGATGCTGAATCAGCTCGGCCTGCCCAGAGAATCCCAGGAAGAGAAAGAGCCTCACACCTCCGGGGGGAGCTCCTGCTTGGAGAAGAGTTCACTGTGGTACACAATGAGATTGGTAAAAGCAGAAATAACTGTATCTCCCTCACCAGCCCACAAATTAAGAAACAGGATGGAGCCCAATTTAGGAAGAGGCACGCGGCAAGTCTTTAACATAAACAAATACTTTAATATAAACAAGGCTCAGCAGTCTTGCTTATAAAACTGCTATCCTGGAGAAAGAATCACAGATATACATGAATATTTGGCCATAAAGATATTCATTATAATCATTTTTAGTAATAAAATTGGAGACAGCTATGATTTTATGATTTTTGATACAAAACCTACTGAATGTGCAGGTTTTCCACACCATGAAATTCCACAGTTCTCTGTGGATGGTAACCTACTATTTCATTCAGTTCTGGCACGAACTGCTCAGAATCAGCCCGGAGCGCACAGGT
The DNA here is from genome assembly GCF_963455335.1 of Martes martes. Taxonomy (NCBI): domain Eukaryota; kingdom Metazoa; phylum Chordata; class Mammalia; order Carnivora; family Mustelidae; genus Martes; species Martes martes. The sequence continues at coordinate 161,768,200 of NC_137892.1, read as the reverse complement.
TAAGGGCTTGGTCCCACGAGACGGCCCCCACTTCAGACCCTACCTGCAGGTCGCAGTTTACTGCCGGGGCTCTGACCAACGGGCTATAAGGCAGAGAATCCCACACCCCTTGTCTCAGGCTGGACGATTTGCCACAAAGTTTCCCAGAACTCTGGGAAACACTTTATTTTTATGGGTTCATTATAAAGGGTGTCACTGAGGATGCAAATGAACAGCCAGATGAGGAGCTATGCATGTCCAGGAGGGTCTGTCTCTGTGGGGCTGCAGCACGGTACCCTCCAGGCGTGGGGATCTGCTTCCAACCCAGAAGCTCTCAGAGGTCTGGCATTCAGGGATGTTTGAATGAACATGAATGAACAATCATTCATGCCTACAGGATTTCATCTTGTAGGCATGAATGATTGTTCACCCAAGATGTAGCCCCTCTCCTTCCCTGAACTGGGTGGACGGAGCTGAAAGTTCCCAACTTCCAATCACAGTTTGGTCTTTGTGATGACCCGTCTCTACGCAGAAACTACCTGGGGACCTCCAAGAGTCACTGCATTAGAACAAAAGATGCTCCTAACATCTGGGAAACGACCAGGGTCTTAGGAACTGGAGATGAAGACCAGCATGTACGTCAGATTAGAGCACAGCCTCTCAATGGCCTGACACGTTTTATCTGTGTACCTGGTGCCTTGGTTTCCCCACTTACAGCTTTGTGGTGCTGCTTTGAGCTTTAAATGAACTGTTGCCTGTGAATTGCTGGGAACAATGCCTGCCCTCAGGAGCCCTCCCGCAGCCAGATATTATTACCACTGTGTTAAGATTGCTGTGAGGAGGTGGCCCAGCAAAGCAGGATTAAGTCATCAAAGTGATGCAGGGGCTTTGTGGAATGACAGCACGCTCGCAGTCTACATGGAAAGAGGTCACCTTAATTTGGTAAGTAACACATGATTCTACTTTCAGACAGAGGTACAGGTGTGCACAAAGGCATGCGATAAAATGTCCTCATAAGCATTTATCTGTAGACATATACTATGAATATATGTATTATATACATATACAAAGAGTAGCAGTAACATTTATTGTTTTATTAGCTCCATATGTACATTTGTAGTGCGTATATGTAACATTGCATATGTTATGTATTATGTGCACATATTTATGTATACACGTGCACACATGTAGAGTATGTAGTATTACATACTGTGTATTACGTGTGTGTATCTACATTCATCTACATGTATATGCGTATAATGTGTACCATATGCCATATATAGGCTATAAGATACACCAAGACACTGTTAGCAGGGGTTCTCTTTAGATATAAGAAATAAAAGTGACTTTAAATTTCATCTTTCTGCTTGCTCTAGTTTCCCAATTTCCTATGCTGAAAATACATATTGATTTTTCTATTAGAAAGAATTGTTTAAAATATAATACTAAAATTAACTCGACATCAGATTCCAAAGTCAGCAGCTTAGGATCGTTAGCTTTACTGTGAAAGAATACTGTTCACATATTTATGTACAAATAGCCCAAGTGTTATGGCTATTTGTATCCGGTGTTGTCACCAGACTGAAGATGGGAAAAGGAGCAGGTCGGACAGTGTAGGCAGCCGGCAACCAGGGAGCTGGGATAGGAGTTGGTTCCTAAGTTCCTCGCTTGCTGGGCATTTTAAGCACACGTGTTTATGTTCTGTCATGGGGGCCCTCGGTTCACAAGACTCAGTGGCCTGGACCCTTACGTCAGCCCCACAGTCCCAGACAGCAGTGTGGTACTTTTGGGGGATGAAAGGGGGGCAGTCTGGGAAGGAAGCAGTGTGATCCTGCCTGATCCACGTAGTGGATATTCTTGGTCGTGTGACAGTGGCTCCTTCATGGTTGAGATCAAACAATACGGAAAGACAAATAATGGAAAGGAAGATACTTAACACCACCTTTAAAATTATTCATAAAGCACTGATACATAAATTACTGATGAAGTACCCTATTCCATTTTTTTCCCTTAAAATGAAATTCAGTCCACAGTGTTCAAGGTGCTCAAGGCTATTTCTTTAATTAAAAACAAAACCAAAACAACATTTGAATGGCACTTAAAGTTTGGAGATACTCATGGTTGTTCTGTAAGCTGACCACAGAGGATAGCCTTAATAGGGTGGGTGGGGATGGCAGCAAGTGAGAGAGTAGGAAATAGGGCTGCAGACAGATATTGAGCAAAATCAGTCTCCCTGTTGGTTTAAACCTCATCAGGTATAGCTCTTAAATGAAGATGGTGAAGTAAAAATAGATTTTCCCTCCTTTCCACTTAGACTAAATAATCACATGCTTAATTTGTGGTCCCGTGAACAAGAAGCAACCTCTTGGCAAAGGCAAGAGAGTCGATGGGTTTGTAAGAATTATTTTATAAAACATTCTCTGCAAAAACCCCATCACCTTTGGGATCCTCCAGTGGCTTTCAGTCTGAGGGGAAAGAACTAACAGACATAGAATCCCAAAGCACTCACCTGTTTCTGTTTGTTTTCACTCAACAGGTCCCCTTTGCTGGGTACGAGGCCCTGCTCTGGCCAAAGGAATTTCTTGACACAGGGATAGTCAATGCATCACGCTTTTACTTTTCTAGCCTCTCACAGTTAGAGAAGAATACTCGTAGTTCAAATTTTTATATTTGTTTATTGTTCTCTTATATATTGTTCACACATATTCTCTTTATAGAAACAATGTTTCAAGTTCTCCGTGGGCTGGGTCAGACTTATGAGAAATGGCAGCTGTGGGCCTCCTCTCCGCTCTCACTGGCTTCAGCCTCCAGGTAGCGCTGGAGAAGTCAGTGTCCCCTTCTTTTTTTTATTTTATTTTATTTATTTTCAGCATAACAGTATTCATTGTTTTTTCCCCACACCCAGTGCTCCACGAAATCTGTGCCCTCCCTAATACCCACCACCTGGTTCCCCCAACCTCCCAACCCCTGCCCCTTCAAAACCCTCAGGTTGTTTTTCAGAGTCCACAGTCTCTCATGGTTCACCTCCCCTTCCAATTTCCCTCAAATCCCTTCTCCTCTCCATCTCCCCATGTCCTCCCTGTTATTTGTTATGCTCCACAAATAAGTGAAACCATATACTTGACTCTCTGCTAAGGAAATGTTGAAAAACAAAAATAAAACTGGCGGCATCACGTTACCGGATTTCAAGCTTTACTACAAAGCTGTGATCGCCAAGACAGCATGGTACTGGCATAAAAACAGACACATGGACCAGTGGAACAGAGTAGAGAGCCCAGATATGGACCCTCAACTCTATGGTCAAATAATCTTCGACAAAACAGGAAAAAATATCCAGTGGAAAAAAGACAGTCTCTTCAATAAATGGTGCTGGGAAAACTGGACAGCTATTTGTAGAAGAATGAAACTCGACCATTCTCTTACACCGTACACAAAGATAAACTCGAAATGGATAAAAGACCTCAACGTGAGACAGGAATCCATCAGAATCCTCGAGGAGAACATAGGCAGTAACCTCTCTGATATCAGCCACAGCAACTTCTTTCAAGATATGTCTCCAAAGGCGAAGGAAACAAAAGAGAAAATGAACTTTTGGGATTTCGTCAGTGTCCCCTTCTTGATGCAATTGTCTCATTCTTGGTTTCCAGAGCGCGGACTCTTGGGATTTTTCCTCCTCATCTTTCACTGGACCGTCTCAGGTTTATTTCCCATCTAGGCCTCTTTGGGGACTCTGTGGCTACAGTTTTCATTATGGTCTGATACCAGATAGTCCCTTTAATTATAGAAGTGGGGAACTTGCGGGGGCTTAATTAGCATTTTAAAGAAGGAAATTTTGACATTTGATTTAATGAGCATAGTGAAGCTGTAGCCCAGGGCATCTTTGTGAAGACAATGTGAACTGGGGTGGAAGTTTGCAGCTCATCTGAATATACCAAATCTATTAAAAGTCTTGGTTAGCCACGTACATAGAGCCATATGTTTAGCCGTCAGGACAAAGCTACTGATGGCATGGATGATGACGTGCGTTGTGGTGGAGACACTCCCACAGGGTCCAATGCGTGTGACTGCAGCGGCCCCCTGGCTTTGCCGGTCGCATACCCTCATCTACAAAATGTAACATTAGCACCCAAATTGAGAGGTTGTTGTGATAATCCAGTGAAATAGTAAATGACCAGTACGTGGCCCTGTGCCTGAGACACAGTAGGCACTAAAGGAATAAATGAAGAAATAATGAAGAGAAAATAAAACGGGAGATTCCTAAGTGATATCTTGTGACTTCATGGTAAGGAATTACACATTATCTGACAGGCAAAGAACAGTCGTTCATGGTTGTTTGGCAGAGGGTGACTTGCTCAAAGCAGGGTTTTATAATGATTAGTTTTGCAGTAGTATAAAAAGTGAACTGGAGGAGAAAGAGGATACAGACAGAATATAATTGCGGAAGTCCATGCACGAGTAAAGAATATGGCGGTGCGAATGGAAACAAAATGCAGATAGAAGAGACTTTAGAAAGAGAGATCCAAAAATCAACGGGTAAAAGAATATGAAAGAGAATTTTTAAGGAAATTCTTTCAACTGTGAAACTGGAAAGGAGTAGAAAATAGGACTATTTGGAGTAGAGTAAAATGGGAAATGCTAAGTTCAACAACCAGCCTATTGAATTAGACATGCTTGTGCACCATGGGTGGAATGAACAGCAGAAAGCTGGGGGGACTAATGATGCGCACGACCGGGTACGACCTTCAGATTTGAAGAAGGGAAGGTGGACGAGGCCAGTAAAGGGAAAAATAGACATTAGGGTTCCCATCACAACGGTGATCTTTATTTCCCACAACAGGACTGGGATCAAGAACAATGTAGTAGCTGGGACATTTGGGTGACTCACTTGGTTGAATGTCCAACTCTCGGTTTTGGCTCCGGTCAAGATCTCGGGGTCGTGGGATGGGGCCCTGTGTTGGGATCTGTGCTTGGCATGGAGTCTCCTTCTCCCTCTCCCTCTCTTCCTTCCCCCACACTCTCCCTTGAATAAATAAATAAAATCTTAGAAAAAGAGAACAATTTAGTAGTTGATCACATAATAATGATGCATATTCATACCGCAAAGTCGTTGTGGATCAGGGAGGGATGAGGAGGGCTGTAGCCCAGGAAGTCAAAGTGTGGGGAGATTGGCAGAGTGAAGCTTCCTGTAAAGTTCTCCTTCTCTGAAGCACAGTCACGAGCTTCCCACCTGAACTCCCATGGAAGTGGTGCATCTGGCTTGCTGAGATTAATAGAGGGGGTTTTTGAAAAATCAGAACCAAATATGGTCTTACGGGCTCCTGTTCACATACCAGATGATCAGTGGGTTCTGTATTTGACTTAAGATATTCGGGTCTGAGAGAAGGAGGAGCCGGAGACCACACCCATGACAGATGTGATGGTCAGATCACAGGAAGCATTCATGCACAAACAGAAGAGAAGATTGAGGAGTGACCAAGTGGGCTACCATGTGCACAAAGGGTTTCGTGCTCTGGGCTCGGCCCAACTTTTTGCTTCATCTCCTACTGGTTTCCCAGAGACACCCTGGGTTCCAAGTCCAAATGAGGTTCCCTAACATGGACAGAGTTTACTAGTTATATGGAAATTTCCCATCTGCTCTTCTCAATTGCCACCACAAGGGATAAATAGGTTGCCAAGCTGTGCCTACATTCATTATATTTTCATCATGTTCTCCTTGCATCGTTCTAATGTAGTTGCTGTGCACAGACCCAGACAGTGTCTACGGGCAGCTTGCTGTGTCCTCTAAAGTTCCTTGTGTTGTGCTTGCCAGCCATATGCTGAGAAGCAACACCTTCTATCACAAGTGACATTATGCAGTGTGACATATTTCGCCTCGTCTCTCAAGACGCAGTGGCTAAGTAGCTGCTTCATCCAGGGCAAGATAGGAGGCAGACCACCATGTTCCATCCCCACGCTCATTGCAGAGTGCTTTTGGATGCACGAGGGGCCTTGCAGATGGCTTGATTTCAAGATGAGCCAGGGGATGTCCAGGTGGTACGAGATGGCCATTGGCTGCCTCTCAGACTTTTGGTAGAGAGCACAGAGCGATGCTGAGAGGAGGCAGGCAGAGCCATCTGTGTAAAGTCAGCTTTCGGCAGCCTGCAAGACAGGGCAGCTATGTGTGACTGCAACGACTCTTTCTCCATGAAGTTCTCTTCCTGCTAAGAGCAGGGGATGGACTGTAAAGAAGCCATCTTTACCTGGTAGGGAGACAAGTAGGTCCTGTGGACATAGCTGGCTTTTCTCCCTGTGGACTTTGCCCTTCGCTTGTCCCTGAAATCCGTTTTGGCACGCTTCCTCCTGGTCATGGCCCTGGCTAGCAGGTGGAGCTGAGTGATGCCAGCTGGGTGGCTCGTTGGGCACAGGGACTTCTGTCCAGCTCTCTCCTGGCTGGCGGGAAATCACGGGCAGATGGGGGATCACAGTTGTCTAAAGCCAATTGTTTGGGAGGGTTAGTCTTAGTTCTGTCCCTTCCTGGCTGTGTCAACCTGGGCAAATTTCTTAAGCTCTCAAGCTCTCTGCTTTCTCATCTGCCATTTGGGAATGATTCCAGTACCTTAACTTGGCAGTGGTGTGCAGATAAATGAGACGACCCACAGAGAGACACTTACCCATCACTTAGCAATAAAGAAATGTGTTCTTTAACTCTCTCCTCCCCCTGTCACTTGCTGTCTTATTGTCATTGTACAATGGAGGCTCTTTTCCCATGTAAAGAAAGCTCTATCTGCTTGTTTAATGTTATAAGTCATTATTGACAGAAGCTACCTCAAGATGCAAGACATTCTTCTCTTTCCCTCCAAATCATTGATCCTAAACTGTCAGTTCAGTGCCATCATTGCAATAAAAATGCGACTTCTACTTGCTTGGAGTTTAACCTCACCAATGATTTGTTTTGTTTTGTTTTGTTTTTACCCATTTTATTTTCTTATTTTTTATTTTTAAAATTTTTTCAGTGTTCCAAGATTCATTGTTTATGCACCACACCCAGTGCTCCATGCGGTACGTGCCCTCCTCAATATCCACCACCAGGCTCACCCAATCCCCACCCTCCTCCCCTCCAAAACCCTCAGTTTGTTTCTCGGAGTCCACAGTCTCTCATGCTTCATCTCCCCCTCTGATTTCCCCCAATTTACTTTTCCTTTCCTTCTCCTAATGTCCTCTGCATTATTCCTTATGCTCCACAAGTAAGTGAAACCATATGATACTTGACTCTCTCTGCTTGACTTATTTCACTCAACATTATCTCCTCCAGTCCCGTCCATGTTGCTACAAAAGTTGGGTATTCATCCTTTCTGATGGAGGCGTAATACTCCATAGTGTATATGGACCACATCTTCTTTATCCATTCGTCTCGTCTATTGAAGGGCATCTTGGTTCTTTGCACATTTTGGCGATTGTGGCCATTGCTGCTATAAACATTGGGGTACAGATGGCCCTTCTTTTCACTACATCTGTATCTTTGGGGTAAATACCCAGTAGTGCAATTGCAGGGTCATAGGGAAGCTCTATTTTTAATTTCTTGAGGAATCTCCACACTGTTCTCCAAAGTGGCTGCACCAACTTGCATTCCCACCAACAGTGTAAGAGGGTTCCCCTTTCTCCACATCCTCTCCAACACTTTTTGTTTCCTGTCTTGTTCATCTTTGTCATTCTAACGATGTAAGGTGGTATCTTAATGTGGTTTTGAAGAAATAACACCCTGTGTATTGTATATTTCTACTGAAGCTGTTTCAAAAAATGGAAACAGAAGGAAACTTGCAAACTTGTTCTATGAGGCCAGCATTACCTTGATATGAAAAACCAGGCAAAGACCCCATCAAAGGGAGAATTACAGACCAATACCCCTGATGAACATGGATGCCAAAATATTCAACAAGATCCTAGCTAATAGGATCTTACAGTACACTGAGAGGATTATTCACCGCAGCTGCTTACGTCTGATCTGGAGAACACTGGCTGTTGCTTCCGGAGCCATGGCTGGGAGCCCAGAGTAGGAAGACAGCACAGGCGTGGAAACGGCACCACCGAGGCACAGTGCACCCAACAGAGACAGAGAACGAGCCACGCATAAGTGGAGCTTTAATAGCAAACCAACCGGGAGCTAGAGGCACACATGCTTGACAGATCAGTCCCTTCTTATCTGACTGGAAACCCATCAAAAAGGAAAATTAAAATACAGTTTCCCACTGCTCTGGCGATCATCTAATAAAGAATATTGGCTAACGCTTTATTTTAATGCCTGACTCTCTAGAAACGATGTGCAAACAATGCATAAGACATTGATTTCACTGCAATGGAATCCATTAGTCATCTTGAGATTCCTGCACCTAAGATAGAGTCTAATATATTCACATTAATGGAAAAAAAACAACAACAACAGAACTTCCAAGGGATGCAGGATTCCAACAGAAAGACCCAGACAGGAAGGCAGACAACGGCTCCCTGGTGTGATGGGACTGAGAGAGGTTGTGCCCAGGGGTGCTCCTACAGGGGGCAGATCTGTTACCATTTGTGGTAACAAGAGGGGGCAGTATCGCTCCTGTTTTCATCACTCCTCCCTGGCTCGTGCTGTGCAGGGCACAGACCTTTCATCTGTCTTTCTTCTATCATGCCCACTGCAGCCAAGTCCATGTAAGATGAAGTAGCAGGTGAAAGTGCTTCGAGCGCAGGCGGACAAACACAGCTCATGAATCCTGTCATCAGTTCTAGCTAGCGTTGGGAGCCGTGTAGTCAGGAAAGGAGCTCATGTGACTCGAACCCAGCATTGGCACAGCACTAGGAGACTTGGGTTAGGGTATCTGACCGCAGTGCTTCTGTTTCCCCATCTGTGAAATGGGGAGAGCTGTAATTGTTCTGAGTTGTTGCGAGGGACAGAGTGGGCACTGAACTTGCTGCAAAATATCAGGCACAAGGTTAAGTTAGCATAAGTGGGAAGAGCCGTGTCTGTGGTCTGCTGGTTAGAGGAGACAGAGGTTTAATGTAACAGAGCCTAGGCCACTGAAGGGGGTCATTCATGGGCATTTTCTGAGCTCCCGGGATGCACCATACATCAGCTCTAGGGAGACGACCGTGAAGAAGGCACAGGTGCTAAGTGAGGGAGTCATGTGTAATCAGGGGGCAGGGGGTGCCTTAGGGGGAGCATGTTGCACGGACTCCTATTGCTGCCTTAACAAAGGATGACACATGGCTTGTTCGAAACAGTAGAAACTTATTCTCACCGCTCTGGAGGCCAGAATCCCAAGACCCTGGTATTGGCAGGGCGGGTTCCCTCTGAGGGCTGTGCGGGAGACTTTCCCCAGGGTCTGGCAATGGCTTGCCATCCAGATGCCAGCCTTTACTGTCACATGGCCCTTACCTCTCTGCATCTTCTCCTTTTCTGTCTTGTACAAGGACACCTGGCATAGTGCCCACCTTCAATCAGGATGATCTCATCTCGAAATCCTTGCCTCAGTTACGTTTGCAAAGGGCATTTTGTTAGGGTCACATTCTGAAGCTCCAGGAGGACACAGCTTCTGGGGTGCTCTGGAGACACCAAGGACGTGCTAGTTTCTCTCAGCTGAGGTGGACGTCCTGGGGGTTTGGTGGAGATCTGAGAGCAGACGAGCAGGGTGCTGAGAGCAAGGCCCGTGGAGAGAGCAGAGGCCAGGAGGGAGCAGGGGGCAAGGAAGTGAAGGGAAGTGCCATTCAACAGTCTCTCTCTCCAACATACTACATCAGGGAATCCAAGCCCGGGGGTAGCTTGGGGCGTGTTGTTTTCTACACCTGGTTTGAGATCGGGGAGCACTTTTCTGAATTTGGGGCATCGGTCTGGAATGGTGGCTTTTGGAGGCAGAGGAACAAGTGTCTATGGAGACTGTTCATAGGGTAATTGCCGGGCAATCCTCCTGCATGAGCGGGTCCCTGTTCAGACATGCGGGTTTGCTGGAGGACTTCATGACATCAAGAAGAACAGGTCGTTTCCTGGAACGGTCTCCTTCAAGTCCTTTCCAATCTTCCTCTCGCCTCCTCTCGTGTGCCTACTTAGGCAGCACCTTGTATTAAAGTAAATGTAAATTAAAAAATTAAAGTGTAGAGGCACCTGGGTGGCTCAGTCATTAAGTGTCTGTCTTCGGCTCAGGTCATGATCCCGGGGTCCTGGGATAGAGACCTGTATCGGGCTCCCTGCTCGGTGGGGAGCCTGCTTCTCCCTCTGCCACGCCCCCTGCTTGTGTTCCCTCTCTCCCTGTGTTTGTCTCTGTCAAATAAATAAATAAAATCTTAAAAAAAATTAAACTGTAGCTAATTCCAGAATGTTTCCTCTTAGAACAGCTTGCTCTGTGCAACCAATTTTTAAGATTTTAACTTCATCGTGTGAACTAATTTCTGAACCACGATTTGATGAAGACACTCGGAACGGGTTGCCGTGGCGGGCTGGGCAGCCCTAGGCATGCAGAGCAGGCTCTGTGAGGAGCTGCGGTGCCCACAGGACCAGCACGGTGATGCCTGTCCTGGTGGAGTACAAGTAGCCTCACCTGTTCTCCCTGGTAAAAAGGCTAATCCTGTCTCTTGTATCTGTTTGGGGGAGAATCCAGGAATGTTCTTTGTCTTTGTAAAGCAGGCGATTTGTGCTAGAAGGGGGAGAGGATGACCCCCAAGCTCCTGGGAGGAGAGGCCCCGTATTCGCAGATGGTTCTTGCATTGGGCTGGCCTTAAATGACTCAGTGTACAGAGTCCTCCTCACATGGCCACAGGATGCGGCCGTCTGGAGCAGCTGGTCTGCCTGAACTTCAGATAGCTCCCTGGTGACGATCCAAGGACACACAGAGCCAGGACACTCCGTTGTCCTGCTCACACCCACTGCCTGCCCTGTGGTCCAGACGGGGGAACCCTATTCTCCAGTATTTTAATTTCAGGATAAATGTTATCTTGGTTGGAACTGTATTACAATGAAGCATTTTATTCCAGAATTTCTCAGCCCTGGGCCTGTTTAAAAGGACAGCACTGAAAATAGTTATTTAAAATGGTTTGCCAATAATATGGCCTCCTTCTTGTGCTCCTAAAGATAACTTCTATCAGCTGGTTCTGTCCTGCTACGGGCTCTAAGTGCTGATGTGACTTATTCTATCAAAGTTCCACTGAGCCTTTAGAAAATTCTGAGGTTGCCCTGTATTTTTCAAGGTCCTTGAAGATTAATACTGTGGTTATCGATAATGCTGTCATTTTCTGAATATTAAAGCCTTCTGGATAGTATAGAAAACACAGTCTCTGACTCTCACTAATAAGAAAATTCAAAATCAATAAATAACACACAGATAAAAATAACTATGCTTTAAGGGCAACTACTAAAAAAATTTTTGTCTATTTCATTGGTCCAACAAGAAATCATAATAAAACTTAAGAGATTTGGATCCCCATTATAATGGGAACATTATATCCTAAAGTGTTTAATTTAGGAAATTCCTGTAGGAGACTTTGTCATCTTAAATCTATTCATCAGTAAAGAAGAAAGAAGATGAATGACCCAAGTATTGAAATCACATTAGAGAAAAAATAGTGGAATAAATTAAATAAAAGAAATGGTAAAAATAAGACAAGAAATTAAAGAAATACACAATAGGTCAACAACAACCTTCAAAACCTGATGCTTCACAAAGAAGGTTTGAACCTCGACAAACCTCAGGCAAAGCCAAGCAAGACAAGACACACATAAATTAATAATGAGAATAAAAAGAGGAAGATAGCTAAAGATAGAACAGGGCTTAAAAATTATGTGCCAAAAAATTACAAGCCAATATCGAGAGAAAATGCTAAGCCAATAACAATTTTTTTGGGAAAAAAAAAAAAAGATACCACAAAAGACACAAAAAGAAAGCAAGGATGTGTTTAAGTCTTGGATTATTCTCGAAAGTCCCTGCAAACATGTGCTGGGGGTGGATGACGTTCCTGGTGGTTTATCAAAGCTTCATGAATGAGATGACTCCCACCCCGTGCAAGCCGTTCCGGAGCACCAGAAGAACAGAAGAACGTCTCAACTCCTTCTACGAGGCCAGTGCAGCCCCCTTATTAAGTGAAACAGGGAGAACAGAGGTGGGAGGAAAGGCCAGTATCACCCAGGATCCTAGATTCCAGCACCCACAATAATACATCAGCAAACCGAGTTCAGTAGTGAATAAATGTAAAATGGTAGATAAAATAAATCTATATAAAATAAATTAAAATGTTTGTATGGAAGATACATACACACACATGCATGTGGAAAACAATATGGAGTTTCCTCAGGAAAACTGAACACAATACTTTACAATAGTTTACAATACTTTACCTAAAGGAAACAAAAACGCTAGCCCCGAAAGATACCTGCATCCCCATATTTGTCACAGCATTATCTCCAACAGCCACGAACGAAAACAAACTGAGTGCTCATGGGTGGTTCACTTGATGAAGAAAATGTGCTCTGTCACTCCACATGTGTATTATATTATATATATATATATATATATACATATATATATATATAATGAAATATTACTCGGCCATAAAAAGAAGGAAATCTTGCCATTTGCAACAGCATGGACGGATCTCGAGGGCATTACGCTTAATGAAATAAGCCAGACACAGGAAGATGAACATCATACGATTTCCTTATATGCAGAATCTGAAAAAAACAAACCAAAGTCATAAATACAGAGAACAGATTGGTGGTTGCTTGAGGCAGGGGGTGAAAGGGGGTAAAATTTTTAATTAAAGAAAAAAGAAAAAAAAATAACCTTCTATTCGATTGGAATGGAAAAAAGCACATTGCAGAAGAACATATTCAGAATAATTTGCTTTTCATGTAAATTTCTTTTTTTTTTTTTTAAGATTCTATTTATCTGTTTGACAGACAGAGATCACAAGTAGGCAGAGAGGCAGGCAGAGAGAGAGGGAAGCAGGCTCCATGCCAAGCAGAGAGCCCAATGCAGGGCTTGATCCCAGGACCTGGGACCATGACCTGAGCTGAAGACAGAGGCTCTAACCCACTGAGCCACCCAGGTGCCCCTGTTCATGTAAATTTAACACCACGCAAGACCACTACTATTTGTGTATATGAACATACAAAATGAAAACTTCACATGTCATGAATGATACACATAAATTTCATAAAAGTAGTGAATTTTAAAAATGGGGTCAGGGGGCACTTATAAAAAGCTGGTCGCAAATATATATATATATGTGTGTATATATATATATATATATATATATACACACACACATATATTGCATATTTAAACTGTTCCAAAATATGAGAAAAGAGATGAGTATTAAAAGTTCCCATATACATGGGTTAACTTCTGTCTCCTGTTGTAATAGGACGATAGGTTATTTGCAAATAGGGGCTGTGTTGTCAGTTGTCCTTGGGATCCACAAAACGGCTGGAAGTGACTCAGCAGTGATTTCAACCAGGGACGTCATCTCCACTGTGTGTCCTTCTTCCCAGGCCCTAGCTAGGGAACTGGCACCACACAGTCCTATGGGGTGACTGATTTCATGGTGCTGCTGGCTTTGGCTGGGAAAAATGAATTTATTTTATTTTGAATGTACATTATATATTCTGTATGTCATGTCCCCCTAGCTCTCTTCCCCCACCTTCAGGTGCTGACCTCAGGAAAAGTCTAGACTGAGGTCAGAGGCTCTAGGTTTTGCCCTGACTCATGACCCACTGTCAAACCCCTGGCACCATGATATTACCGTTGACATTCGTGCCCTTGGGCCCTGTTGGTGGGAATGCATACTGGAGCAGCCACTGTGCAGAACAGTGTGGAAGTTCCTCAAAAAGTTAAAAATAGAGCCAGCATATGATCCTGAAATTCCACTGGTTATTTTCCAAAAGAATTGAAATCAGGATGCCAAGCATAGATTAGCACTCCTGGGTTTATTATACATTATTCACTAGTCGAGGTGTGGAAACAGCCCCGAAGGCCCATCTGTAGGCAAACGGGTGAATGAAAGTGACCCACACATATGACGGGATGCTCTCCAGCCTCACCCAGGAAGGAGGCTTTGCACCATGGGACAACCTTGATGAACCAGTTACAAGAAGACAAATCCCACATGATTCCACTTAAATGATGTCTTGAAAGAAGTCAGAAGCGTGGAATCAGGGAGTGGGATGGTGGTTGCCAGGGGCTGGGGAGGGGAAGCTGGGAGTTACTAACCAACAGGCTTCGAGTTCCAGAAATCGCCTTATGACACTGCGTACAGTCAACAACTTGGTGTCATACACTCCACGACTGGACAGCGCAGATCTCACGTGAAGCGTTCTTGCCACACCGTAAGAAAGTGATGAACTAAAAACGACCCGAAGGACACTGTGAAGGGCAGGGGTGGGGGTTGCTTGAAGGCTTCAGGCTGCAGAGGCCTCTTGAAGATCCCTTCTGAAATGCGACCTCCATGTTGTCACGTATTCTGGTCCCACGGACAAGGACCCGGGCACCCAACACAGCCCTCTGGCTCTTGATCTGCACAGTCAGAGACAGATTCACACCTGCACGGACCTTCACGTCCTGGCCATCTGGAAGGCTCTCTGCAGAGGTTCATGCAGTTAACCCACGAGCAAATCGACGTACATTGTTGACAAGTTGTCGCAATTATGTTTGACATGAGAGAAATTCTTTAAAAAATATAATGAAAATGTGTCTTACCAGGTTTTGAGGACACATTCCTGGAGATAATGAAGAAAATAATATTGACAGTCGGAAATAAGAGTTTTCTTTTGAGAAGATGGACGGAAGTATATCCCATATCTCCAACAGGGTAGAATTTTAGCAAGCGATGACAAGAACGAATTAAAACAATGCATTTAGACTCTTGGGTAATTAGGTGGCCATTTATTGATGAATCGGCACTGTGTGTAGGCAGATATTAATTTTTTATGAAGCAATTACATCATGCTGGTAACAGTAACATCGCCATCTCAGTTGTTCCAGTGATCATTTTGCCCCGCACCCTTGTATACTGTGTGGCTATAGTTCGCAGTCCTATTAGACCCATTAAAACTCTAAGGTGTGTTGTAAAAAGTATCTGCAAAGCAGGAGCTGTGTTTTCCTTCTCACAGGGATGATGATAACGGAGTGTGGATTAATCTGCCACCTGGGGCCTTAGGTTGAGTTCCTCAAAAGCAGAGTTCAAACACAGGGATTTGGGTGCTCATGATTTATTGAGGGATGGCCCTGTTGGAAAATCTGGAAAGAAGGGAGTGAAGTAGGATACGAACAGGAAAAGCCCACCAAGCTTATGCTCACGAGCAGAATCCAGCTTCAGTCTGGTCCTGGGGGGAGTGGGGACACTCAGGAGCGTAAGTCAAGGGCTGAGTTGCACCCCTTGATGTCAAGGGGGCCAGATTTTGTTTCCTCGTATCAGTCACTGGGTGGTGTTGGGCGCACCTGTGAGGGGCTTGTGTAACTTCCCCGATGAAGAGTTCTGGTCAGCAGAGGATGACTCTTGACAGAGGGAGTGACATGAGCCAGCTCTTAATGCACACGACAGCTGGGGCTGTGGGTGCCAGCCTGGCGAGGGGGTCTGGGTGAGGACGCATTGCCTGTGATAGTCCATGTATGCAGTGCTCAAAACCACTTGTGTCCCACGTTACCCTCACTCTGCTCACGCTTCTCTGGTCACAAGTCTGGGGAGCCTCCAAAAGGAGGCTTGAGAATGACCTATAGCCACCATTGTCGCAGAGCCCGAACTGAAAATGCTCCCTCCTCTGCTACTAACTCTCACCCCAACTAGCAAGGCTGATCTACACGGACTACCTGGAGTATTGAGCCATCCCTCGTCCAGATCCGAGAGCCTGGGGACCCAACCCTTATCAGGCTGTGTATGGGTTACCAGTGAGCACCGTGTGAATGACTCAAAGGTGCTAGGGCTGTATGGACCCCATGGTGGTCTAGAGGGCAGGTAGCTCCCTTCTCTGCCAGCTGTGCCTGCTGGCTGTGAGCACAGGGTCCTGGGTGATCAGATCTTGGTTCACAGTTAGAAGGACTGCCCTGTGTCCTGTGAGTAGCACTGCTGTCTCTCGCTCTGAGTGAAGCCTGGCCACAGAGCCAGAATTTGTTGTGGTGGGTAGTACAAATTCTCCACGTGGGTCCCTGGGGGTGGCGGTGACTGGGACCTCCCCTCCTTCTTCCCCCTTCTTCCCCTTGTCTTCAGATGCAAGAATTCTGGCTCAGATGACACAGCAACAATCACATGAGCTCACGTCTCCAAGAAGCGGAGTCACGGGACAGAGGTTCAGGGGCACATGAGCATGGCAGCCATGCTCCCCAGAAAACAAAACCATGAAAGACAAAGTTATTCAGTTCAAGGAGGGAGAACACTGAGCAGGCTGTGGTCTCAGGAGAGATCCAGGGACAGGGGAACACTGGATCTGAAGTCACACCAGGGGACAGTCTCCTGAAACTTGAATCAGTAAGCCATTGGCTATGGCTGCAGGGTTGGGGGACGTGGCTTTCTGGGGGAGGTGGCAGGTGGCAGGAGGGCACCAGTCCAGTGGAGAGGACCTGTGGGAGGCATCAGAGTGGCTACCAGCCCTGAGTCGTGTGGGTGCAGATCCCAGCTCTGCTACTACCTGCTATGGGTGCTGGGCAGATAGGAGAGAGAGAGAGAGAGAGAGAGAGAGAGAGAGAGAGAGAGAGAAGCGGGGAAGCTGCACTCAGAGGGAGAAGCAGGGTCCATGCTGAGGAGGGAGCCTGACATGGGGCTTGATCCCAGGAACCTGAGACCATATCCTGAGCTGAAGGCTGACACTTAATTGACTGAGCCCCCCAGAGACCCCCGGTATTTATTTTTATTGGTATTGTTGATATTCATTAATCACTTAATGATGCTTTTTCCAGAATGCTGAGTACCAATGTTTTGGTTCATTGGAGATTAAAACCTGGAGAGTCCGTACCATTGAATATTTAGAGGCACAATTAGTAGCTACAAGGTCAGCTCTGAAATTCCCCACACTCATTTGTTCTTTTAGGTGATACAGTTACTCAATGCTCATGCTGAGTAAAATAATTAATAGCCTGTTGAATGAAAATTATCTCATTATCTAAACATAAGAAATAAATGTGAGATATACCAATGGGTCTGGTTAATAGGTCAGGAGAGTCTGGTCTTAGGCCCAGGTCTCTTGCTGACTCCCTGGGAGAGCTCGGGGACGATGGCAGACACCTCCGTTCCCCTATGGCTCTCTTGGCAAACGGGGACAGGAGGAAACCGACATCACTGAGTGTTAGTTCTGTCTGGGACTCATTGGTGTAAGAAATAGAAACCCACCTAAGCTAACTTAAAAGAAAGGACATGATTTTAAATTTATTCAGTTCCCTCCATCTGATTCATTGTTCCCACATGGCTTGGTAATCAGCTTCACTGCAGTCAAAAAGGAGATTTGAAAGCTCAAAGAAGAGTTTGGACTTCGGGGTTGGGAACCAACAGATCCATTTTCCGACCAGACCCAGGCCTGGCTGCCCTGTCGGGATGGTGGGACGACACCGAGCCATTGGTGGCCCAGACGCCGCCAGTCCGGACCCTTTCCTTGCCAGCCTCATGTGAGTGTCTGAGGCGACGGTGTGACCCCACTGGGGAACAGGACCTTTTAATTGTGAGCCATTCACTTAGAGTGTGTTTGCACATACTTTGAGGATTGTAACTCTTTATATAATTTACATCCTCTTTCAGGGACATAACAGCCAATTAAACTGTCTTCAGTGTCGGATTCTCACAGAAAGTCATTAACAGTGGCATTTTCACTTGTGTTCCACGAGTTCCTGTGAAAATAATGAGCTGAAGTGTTTGCTAATAATACGTTGGGTGGGGAAATGAGTGCTCTCTCAAGGAATTCCTGTGCTCGTAGCGTTGTTCTTTAAGTTTAAAGATCAGATTTGCTCTCGTCAATTTAAGTTATTAATAGTATGAAGAATCATCGAGTTGGGACAAAGCTATCTTGTTGGGTCAAAGAAAACTCCAACTTCCTGAATCGTACTCCAGTCTGGCGATGCTATAGCAGCCTCTTTTCTCGAAGGTGCCACTCGCTGGATGAATGAGGGAGGGCGTGAGCCCAGTACCCCTGGGGCAGAGGCGTCCATCCTTTGTCCTAGCATCGACGACTTCTGCCATCAGGTTGTTTGTCCAATTTCAACTCTCAAGCCCTTTGGAAGGTGCATGTGAGCAGTTGTCTTGACCCAATCAATCCTCACATCCCCGGCCTAGAAGATGTTTTTAAGGAGCACAGATCATATTCCAGGCAGAGAGAGCTGGTGGCCTTGGCTCATTGTAGCAGCTACTGGCCTGCGCCGGGACTCACCACCAGAACATACCACAAATGCCCTCCCAGCTCCGTGAAGCACCTGGATTCTTCCCCGCCCCCCATCACACATCCCGTGTGTGAGAGGGGCAGGTAAGAAAAGACCAAGCCATTAACACTCTTTATCACGGAAGTGACTTCTACTCCACTGTTCATTCACCAACACAGATAACATTGTACGTTTGGACGGCAACTAGATGCACGTATGTTCTGCTTTGGGCAAAGGGGAGGAATCCATAGTTGTGCCGATGATAAACCTGTGTGTCTTCAGGAAACATGCCCTCCAAAACAAGGTCCACACTCTGGAAAACAGGTTGACTCAGCTCCTCAAGCACAGTATAGATCTGTTCTCATTTCCTTTGGATAAACACAGACACGTGGTATAATGAGATCACACAGCAAGTGTATGTTTAGTTTTATAAAGAATACTGCCAGATCCTCACCCAAAGTGTTTGTATCATTTTGCATCACCAGCAACAATGCCCGAGGATTCCCGCTAGAACACAGCCTACCCAGCTGTGTACTCACCTCCATTGCAGTCCTTGTAGTGGGTGTCACGTGCTGTTTGTGGGTTCCATTTGCATTTCACTGAGGGAGGACGAGTAACACTGAGACCTGCACGGCACCTGTTCATCATTTGTGTTTTTCTTTTGTGAAGTGCCTGTTAAAAAATTGTCCTTGATGGCTAGTGATGATGAACATTTTTTTCATGTGTCTGGTAGCCATTTGTATGTCTTCATTGGAGAAGTGTCTGTTCATATCTTCTGCCCATTTTTTGATATGATTATCTGTTTTGTGTGTGTTGAGTTTGAGGAGTTCTTTATAGATCCTGGATATCAACCTTTTATCTGTACTGTCATTTGCAAATATCTTCTCCCATTCCGTGGGTTGCCTCTTTGTTTTGATGACTGTTTCTTTTGCTGTGCAGAAGCTTTTTATCTTGATGAAGTCCCAGAAGTTCATCTTTGCCTTTATTTCCTTCGCCTTTGGAGACATATCTTGAAAGAAGTTGCTATGGCTGATATCAAAGAGGTTACTCCCTATGTTCTCCTCGAGGATTCTGATGGATTCCTGTCTCACGTTGAGGTCTTTTATCCATTTCGAGTTTATCTTTGTGTACGGTGTAAGAGAATGGTCAAGTTTCATTCTTCTACATATAGCTGTCCAGTTTTCCCAACACCATTTATTGAAGAGACTGTCTTTTTTCCACTGGATATTTTTTCCTGTTTTGTCAAAGATTAGTTGACCATAGAGTTGAGGGTCCATATCTGGGCTCTCTACTCTGTTCCACTGGTCCATGTGTCTGTTTTTATGCCAGTACCATGCTGTCTTGGTGATCACAGCTTTGTAGTAAAGCTTGAAATCAGGTAACGTGATGCCGCCAGTTTTATTTTTGTTTTTCAACATTTCCTTAGCAATTCGGGGTCTCTTCTGATTCCATACAAATTTTAGTATTATTTGCTCCAGCTCTTTGAAAAATACTGGTGGAATTTTGATTGGAATCACTAGCCATCAGGGAGATTCAAATCAAAACCACATTGAGATACCACCTTACACCAGTTAGAATGGCCAAAATTAGCAAGACAGGAAACAACGTGTGTTGGAGAGGATGTGGAGAAAGGGGAACCCTCTTACACTGTTGGTGGGAATGCAAACTGGTGCAGCCACTTTGGAGAACAGTGTGGAGATTCCTCAGGAAATTAAAAATAGATCTTCCCTATGACCCTGCAATTGCACTGCTGGGTATTTACCCCAAAGATACAGATGTAGTGAAAAGAAGGGCCATCTGTACCCCAATGTTTATAGCAGCAATGGCCACGGTCGCCAAACTGTGGAAAGAACCAAGATGCCCTTCAACGGATGAATGGATAAGGAAGATGTGGTCCATATACACTATGGAGTATTATGCCTCCATCAGAAAGGACGAATACCCAACTTTTGTAGCAACATGGATGGGGCTGGAAGAGATTATGTTGAGTGAAATAAGTCAAGCAGAGAAAGTCAAGTATCATATGGTTTCACTTATTGGTGGAGCATGACAAATAATATAGAGGACAAGGGTAGATGGAGAGGAGAAGGGAGTTGAGGGAAATTGGAAGGGGAGGTGAAACATGAGAGACTATGGACTCTGAAAAACAACCTGAGGGTTTTGAAGGGGCGGGGTGGGAGGGTGGGGGAACCAGGTGGTGGGTATTAGGGAGGGCACAGATTGCATGGAGCACTGGGTGTGGTGAAAAAACAATGAATACTGTTACGCTGAAAATAAATAAAAAATTAAAAAAAAAAAAGAATTATACCAATACAAAAAAAAATTGTTCTTATGTTAGATTGTTCTCTCTCTCTCTCTTTTTTTTTTTATTATTGAAGGTAGGGGTTCTTTACATATTACATACAAGCTCTCTACAGCTAAAGATTTTGAGGATATTTTCTCTCGCTGTGTGGCTAGTGGATTTCCTTCCTTAAAGACGTCTTTTATTTATTTAAAGACGTCAGTGTATTTTGATGAGGTTATGGTTACTGCTTTGTATGACCTACCTGTGAAAGTTCACCTATCTCGGTGATGACATAATCCTCTACCCCCTAAAGCTCCCCAATTTTATCTTTTATGTTTAGATCTATTCTGCATCATGTGAGGTGGGAGTCTTTTTTTTTTTTTTTTTTTGTATCCACGTTTTTCAGAATCTTTTATTGAAAGTAATTTTTTTCTTCTTTGGGTTGTTTTGGCAATCAAGTAACTGTTTATTATGGACCTCAATCGGGGCCTTCTATTTTGTGCTGTAGATCGATCTGTCTGTCTTCATGCCTGTCCACACTGTCTTGCTTACTCCAGGTTTATGGTAGTGTTGTCGTGTGAAGTCCTCCAGCTTTGAACTTCTTTCATGGCATTGTTGTGGACATTCTAGGTCCTTCATATTCCCATACACATTATGGAACCCACTTGTCAAATTTTAGATGACAAGTCTCTTGGAACTGTATTTGGAATCATATTGATTCCCCGGGTCGCTTTGGAGAGAACTGACATCGGAATGTTGTGTTTTCTGATCCACAAATATGGCATATTTAAGTCTTATTTAGTGCATCTACCAGTATTCTGTGGTTGTTAAGAGGAAGTTGGTATTTTATTTGAAAAGGCAGAAACATGCCTACCTTTTGTGGCTTGGCGTGAGAACTGATAAGAAAAACATGGGGAGCTTTTGGGGTGATATTGTTCTTTATGTTGCTGGATGCTGAGTTCCACAGGTATGCTTACACTTCTAGACTCAGAAGCATACATCTGAGTTTGTGTATTTCATTGTATAGACATTTTCCATGAGAAGAGAGAAGCTGTTAACAAACACCAAATTCTTAGAATAGTATCGGTAGTAAAGTGTTTTGGAGGAAGTGTACTGGTATCTAAAATTTACTCTAAAATGTAATAAAACAAGGTAGGCTGATAGATCGATGGAAGTTTATATGTGTGATAAATCAAGTCAAGCAAAATGTTAATGGTAGAAGCTGGTGTGCATATAAATGTTTATGGTGAAATTATTGCAGGTTTGCTGTGGGCTTGAACATTTTCATAATAAAACGTTGGAGAACATGAACACGAAACAGATATTTCCAGACAAATGAAGACTAAGGGAATTTGTTATCAGCAACGCATGCTAAAAACTATTAAAGGTGTTTTTCCAGCAAAAGGAAAATGTTACAACTGTAAGTATGGAAATGTAGAAACAAGCGAAGAACATGCAAAATGATGACTATGTGGAGAGCTGGGAGTGATTTTTGACTGTATAAGACAATCGTAATATTAACTTCAACTTGATAATACAGTGGGGAGGGGATAAAATATTAAGGTTCTGACACTGCTGGGGTAGTGTTAAAAGTATAATAAATAAACAGAAGTTAAAAGGATGCATTCATAGCGTCTATGGTAACTACTAAGAGAGTAGTTAGTATTGCTAACTATTGCTAACCCAATAGGTGGAAAAATGAAACATTTTAAAGTGTTTGATTAATCCAAATCTAGATAATAAAGGAGAGAAAATAAGACATAAAATACATTGCTCAAATTTAAAAAAGAAGATGGTAGACCCCAAAACCAAATGTATCGTCATTCCTCCGAATGTATATGGACTAAATACTCCAGTGGAAAGATCCAAACAAACTGGATAAAAAATAAAATGGCACTGTGTGACTATACTCTGTTCATAAGGAACACAACCATCAGAATTGAACAAATGGTACAAAAGATGTACGAGGCCTATACTTTGAAACCCACACAACTTTCCTGAGTAAAATTGAGGAAGAGCTGAAAGATGCCCTATGCCTTCTTCACGGGTGGACTGAGTGTGAAGGCGTCAATCGTCCCAATTGCTCTACAGAATCAGTGCAACGCAATCCCAGTTAGGGATTTTTCTTTTTCTTTCTTTCTTTTTTTTTCCCCCCAATTCTAGTTAGTTAACGTAGTGTCTTGTTAGTTTCAGGAGTAGAATTCAGTCATTCGTCACTTGGGTACAGCACCCAGTGCTCGTCCCAACAAGCCCCTTCCTTAATCCCCATCAGCCCACCCCCACCCACCCCCATCCAGCAACCATCAGTTTGTTCTCTACATGAAGAATCTCCTATAATGTACTTTCCTTTCTGTCTGTCTGTCTCTCTTTTTATTTATTTTATTGATTTTTGAAGATTTTATTTATTTATTTGACAGAGAGATCACAAGCAGGCAGAGAGACAGGCAGAGAGAGAGGAGGAAGCAGGCTCCCCGCTGAGCAGAGAGCCCGATGCGGGGCTCGATCCCAGGACCCTGAGATCATGACCTGAGCTGAAGGCAGAGGCTTAACCCACTGAGCCAGCCAGGCACCCCACTCTCTCTTTTTTTAAAATATAACAAGTGAAGAGCTGATTGTTTTGGTGCTAGAATTAAAAAAAAAGGGGGGGGAAGACAAAGCAGAATTAAGTGTAGCAAAAAGGTGGGGAAATTTGCTCTTACACACTTGCCATAGGAATGCAAATTTATACCAGTTTGCACATGCACTTGTCATGTCTGACTCTCTGCGCTTTCAGCACTATGCGCACCAGCCAACATCTGGAAACAACGCCCTTTTGGTAGAAGAGATAAACACCGGGTCATAGCCACACCACAGAGTAGGAGACGGCATCAAGGGTGACCAACCACACACAGCAACGGGGATGCTGGGCTCCAGACAGCTGCTGACTCGGTGGAAATTTAGACGCCCAGAGTATTCCAAGAACCTTCAAAGAATTCACAGAACTGGGTTTGATTATTATTTTATTCACATTCCCCATGGCTGAGGTGCCTGGTCGCGGATGAACGGAACAGCTGAGCACAGTCCTCGACGTGACAATGAAGCGTGCGGTGTTCTTGCTCCCGGGAAGTGATGAGTGGGTGCGTCCAGCAAGTGTTGGCCAAGCACCTGTGATGGTCAAGAGGGGTTTTCGAGCAGCTCTGAGCTCATACCCCCTCCCAGAGCTCATGTTCCAATGCATGTTAATGCTTGCAAGGACAATAGGGCTATGTGTACGTGGGTTTCTGCAAAGTGGCAGGTGTTTTCCACATCCATCCTCGAGTTACAATAAAAGCACCCAGGGCTCATGAATCAAGTATTTCTCACATGCCCAGATTGATTCACTCACCATGATGCTCATCGTCCCCAAAGACATGTGTGTACCTCTTTGGTAGACGGATTATGAATACACTTTAACCTGATGATTTCCATTTTTTATGAAAAACATGTTTATTTCATGTTAAATAATAAGTGTATCAAACACTAGTCAAAAGAGAATTTAATGTTTGTAAAAAAAAAAAAAAGAAAGAAAGAGAAAAGTGAACGGAACAAACGTTGAAAAGAAAAATAGCAATATTCCGTGGTCTTGTGTCTGCACCTTGTCATCCTTTTCTTCTGCTTTATTTCTGCTTATGCAAAACTTAACACAGTCACGTATACCGTTTTGTAATAGAAACTAAATTTACTTTATTTTATTTTACACGTATGTTAGTCACAAGCTTCCACCGAATCCTGACACTATGCAAGGCTTTGTTTTCCGTGCCGGATGCCGCAGCACCTCCAGCTCACTCGTGAGCAGGTCCTGCTACTTTGTCTTAACTTTTGATTTTCTGGCGCCTGCGAAGAATCAGACAGAACATTCCTCGTGCGTTTCTCTGGCTTCCAGGCTTGGATTTTCCTTCCAAACACCAAAGCCAATCTCTGCTTGCAAAAACACTTGCTGTAGGATAACAATAAGAATTAGATTTATTTTAGAAATCAGAAAAAGATAGAAAAAATATTCATGGCCAGTTTTATTTTTGAAAAAAAAAAAAAAAACCACCCGATACTATCAGTTGGTCTGTTCTACCATTTTTTTTTTTTTAAATTAAAACTGTGATCCTTCATACAGGCAGACATGTGATTATGTAATCACTCGCTTATGAAAGGGCTGTTATTTTGTTTTTTGAGAAGACACTGCGTCATACAGGTCCAGGAATGGGCAGCAATATTTTAAACAAGAGGGGAGCTGGGCGTGGTAAGAAAGAAACCGGGAATGTCTTTCTTGGCCTTTGCTTGTGGCCAGCACCTCTTGTGCAGTGGGTGAGGCTGACGTTGAAAGGAATATCTGGGATTCATGTTATGCTCAGCTCTTTGAGGTGCTGCAGAGATCATCCTCGCAGACCCTGCCAGACAATCACGTTATTGCCAAACATTGCCCCCGACCACGACGCAGGCCCATTACTGCAATCCCCAGGCTCTCTGTTCCAGCGGCTGCCAGCATGGGGGCTGCAGGTCCCAGACTCCATGAGGGGAGCAGGCCCACGGATCCCGGGCACCTCCCTGCCGTGCCGGCGGGCAGTGTGGGTCCTGGGCCTGCGGATGAGCACCCTTTGCTAAGTCACCTTTTCCGTTAAGAAAGAGGTGCTGTTGGCTTGCCCGCGAACATTCTGGGAAGGAAGAGTGCAGACTCTGGAATGTGCAGGAGCTCGGGGGCTGTGAGGCAGCGAGCGTCCCTCCACTGGCTAACCCCCAAAGACGTGGAAGCAAGAGTTTGCACTCACGTACCACCAGCATTTCCTGACCTCATTACAGATGCTCACTGAGTCATTAGACGTGCTTCCCAACATCACCGCTTCTATCCACCCAGGACGCCGCAGCGGTTCACGGGTTTCTTCGTGTCGGGTGGGGCAGCCTTGAAGGACGATGAACACCACGAACCTTCAGCTGTAGATCAGGTCATGCTTAGGCATGACACTGAACGTGGACTGTTTCGATAGATCTGATGGTTTACTGCTGTCTGCCCTTGGAGAAAACCCCAGGTTTGCTCCAGGATCGCACACACCAGCTTCTGGAAGCTTCCACCCAGCGGAGGCAGGCCATGTCTTCCCACATCTCCTACCCACCTCTGAGTACTGCAACAGCCCGCACACTTGGCCTTGCCCCTGCGTGGTGGAGGCCGGCACTGTCCTGACGTTCACAACCGTAGCGTCTTCCTGCTGTGGTGGCTGCAAACAGAAGGAATAAGACGGGCGTTGGAGGCCCCTGAGGACTGAGATCCCATCTGGCCTACTTTATCCCATCATTTAGTCCCTGGGCAAGGTGTTCCATGAACCTGAAGCCTTGGGCCACGGCTGTCCTCTATGGCAGCTTTCTGCCTTAGAGAGAAACCTCCTCCAGCCGCCCGAAGTCACAGGCAGAGCTTTCCAACACGTCTCTGTACCAGAGGCTCCAAACCACCTCCTTGCACACATGGAACAGTTCCTTCTCCTTCTACTACAGGTGCTTGCAGCATATGGGGCTGTGATGTGACTCGCGGTCCTGCCCAGGCCGTGTATCTCTGAATCGAGGTGGAAGGGGTTTGGTGGTACCGCACAGTATTTAACTCATGTAGGGTGAATGTTTACTTTCCTCTAGCCTGGAGGATCCGGGCAGGGCATTCCACCTGTGCGGGGTCATTGGAAACAAATCAGCTCCTTTCCGGGTCCAGGAGTCTCGGGTGTCTCAATCCTCGCCCCCTAGAGCAGCACCTTGGACAGGTCTCCAGGGTGCTCTGTGGCCTCCTTACTGGGTGGAGCGTCCCCAGCTGTGACAGGGGCTTGGGACACAGTCTTCTTTCTATCCTCCCCCACATGCTGATACGGAGGTCATGTCTCCCTCCCAAAAGCCACCATCCGCTAATAAATCTGTGGCGCAGAAAGGGCCACCTGGCTTCTGGTGCTCCCTGGAGGGCAGCACCCTCAGGACCCCCAGGACACGTCTAGGTTTCCTAGGCCAGGATGGCAGAGAGATCAACATATTCCAACATCATCACACCCTTTGGATGCTTCTCAGGGCCTCCTTCAGTGAATCTGCACACTGATCTCAGGTTCTGGGCAAGAGGGAATCACCATTTATACAAAGTGCCCCATACTCATTCCCACAGATAGCCTCCATGACTTTTCACTCTAAGGAAAGACCCTGATGGTTCAGAGCCTCTGTACGAGTGATCGTCTCTAGTCATGTAGTTGGTTGAATGAGAACATCATAGCATATTCCAAAGGGCATCCTAATGATGTTACCATCTTGCAATTTAAATGTACTGGATTTTTAATTTCCTGAGGAATCTCCACACTGTTCTCCAAAGTGGCTGCACCAGTTTGCATTCCCACCAACAGTGTAAGAGGGTTCCCCTTTCTCCACATCCTCTCCAACACACGTTGTTTCCTGTCTTGCTAATTTTGGCCATTCTAACTGGTGTAAGGTGGTATCTCAATGTGGTTTTGATTTGAATCTCCCTGATGGCTAGTGATGATGAACATTTTTTCATGTGTCTGGTAGCCATTTGTATGTCTTCATTGGAGAAGTGTCTGTTCATATCTTCTGCCCATTTTTTGATATGATTATCTGTTTTGTGTGTGTTGAGTTTGAGGAGTTCTTTATAGATCCTGGATATCAACCTTTTATCTGTACTGTCATTTGCAAATATCTTCTCCCATTCCGTGGGTTGCCTCTTTGTTTTGATGACTGTTTCTTTTGCTGCGCAGAAGCTTTTTATCTTGATGAAGTCCCAGAAGTTCATCTTTGCCTTTATTTCCTTCGCCTTTGGAGACATATCTTGAAAGAAGTTGCTATGGCTGATATCAAAGAGGTTACTCCCTATGTTCTCCTCGAGGATTCTGATGGATTCCTGTCTCACGTTGAGGTCTTTTATCCATTTCGAGTTTATCTTTGTGTACGGTGTAAGAGAATGGTCAAGTTTCATTCTTCTACATATAGCTGTCCAGTTTTCCCAGCACCATTTATTGAAGAGACTGTCTTTTTTCCACTGGATATTTTTTCCTGTTTTGTCAAAGATTATTTGACCATAGAGTTGAGGGTCCATATCTGGGCTCTCTACTCTGTTCCACTGGTCCATGTGTCTGTTTTTATGCCAGTACCATGCTGTCTTGGTGATCACAGCTTTGTAGTAAAGCTTGAAATCAGGTAACGTGATGCCACCAGTTTTATTTTTGTTTTTCAACATTTCCTTAGCAATTCGGGGTCTCTTCTGATTCCATACAAATTTTAGTATTATTTGCTCCAGCTCTTTGAAAAATACTGGTGGAATTTTGATTGGAATGACATTAAAAGTATAGATTGCTCTGGGCAGTATAGACATTTTAACGATGTTTATTCTTCCCATCCAAGAGCATGGAATGGTCTTCCATCTTTTTGTGTCTTCTTCAATTTCTTTTAGGAGTGTTCTGTAGTTCCTCGAGTACAGATCTTTAACCTCTTTGGTTAGGTTTATTCCGAGGTATCTTATGGTTTTTGGTGCTATAGTAAATGGAATCGATTCTCTAATTTGCCTTTCTGTATTCCCTATGACCCTGCAATTGCACTGCTGGGTATTTACCCCAAAGATACAGATGTAGTGAAAAGAAGGGCCATCTGTACCCCAATGTTTATAGCAGCAATGGCCACGGTCGCCAAACTGTGGAAAGAACCAAGATGCCCTTCAACGGATGAATGGATAAGGAAGATGTGGTCCATATACACTATGGAGTATTATGCCTCCATCAGAAAGGACGAATACCCAACTTTTGTAGCAACATGGACAGGACTGGAAGAGATTATGTTGAGTGAAATAAGTCAAGCAGAGAAAGTCAAGTATCATATGGTTTCACTTATTGGTGGAGCATGACAAATAATATAGAGGACAAGGGTAGATGGAGAGGAGAAGGGAGTTGAGGGAAATTGGAAGGGGAGGTGAAACATGAGAGACTATGGACTCTGAAAAACAACCTGAGGGTTTTGAAGGGGCGGGGTGGGAGGGTGGGGGAACCAGGTGGTGGGTATTAGGGAGGGCACAGATTGCATGGAGCACTGGGTGTGGTGAAAAAACAATGAATACTGTTACGCTGAAAATAAAAAAAAAAATGTACTGGATTTTATTTAAAATAAGGAAACTGTTAGTTAGCCTCTGCCATCCTTGGCTTTCCCCATGGGTTGTGTATCAGCGTGGGCTGATCGATGCTGGAGCTCGAGCAGATTTGGAAGCTGCAGTGTTCTAACTGCCCTAAAACCTGCCTTTTGTTAGCATGAACTCACAGAAGGAAGGTGACCCATGGGAGATGAGCCCAGACTGTGAGCAGGGTGACAACAGCCTGGGTGTCTTGAGGGTGTGTTTCAAGACAGGAATAAAGGCAGGGCATGGAAGGCATCCCTGGTGGTGGAAGGACTACGCCAACACCCTTATAACCAGGGAGGAGGAGGGACAGGCACCAGGAGTCACTGAGATTACTGGCTGCAAAGAGCCGGCAGATGCCTCTTAGCAATCATGTCTGTTAGTCCGCAGGGACCCCTGGGGGCGGGTTGCTCTGCACGTAAGGCTCAGAGAAGCCCGGTTAGATGCTGCAGGCTACACAGGAACTCCTTGGCAGGACGCTGGAACTCCACATCCTTACGTCATTCATCCTGCCTGGTTCAGACACCGTGTGTCAGGGACTGCATCTGCAGTGGGACTTGCCTGGGCTACCAGCGTGGCCTGCCCCTGCGGCTGGTGTGGCAGCAAGAGTCCTATTTGTTTTGTGCACAGGGTGTGGAAGGTTCTTCTAACTTTAAACCTTCAGCCCTGACAGTCCAGTTCCCAGGAGTCAGACAGCCTCCTGGAGTCATGGTCGTGGGCAGTAGAGGGCAGCTGTGGGGTCCCTCACTCTGTCTGTCCTGGGCCAGGCAGGTTCATGCAGGAATGCTTTCCTCTGCAGGCCATGTCAGTGCATTCACGTGGCCATAACTGAGCATTTAGGGAAGGCGGCAGATGGGCATGTGCTTGGCTCCTGGCCAGATGTGTCGTGCTTCTCAACTTCCTTACCCTCGGTCTCTGCCATCACACTCTGTCAGGTGGTGGTCTCAGCCTCGTTTTTACTGCTAACCTCAATACCTCACATTCAAGTAGCTTACACGCTCTTGAACACTTTCCTGACTGTTCTTTTTGATATGAAACTCAGATCCAGAATCATCCTTCATGAAGCTTGGTGATTTTGGCCTAAAAAGAAATGATCTATAAGTAAGAAAAAATAGAGTTGTTAGTGTTGGGAGCAGAACTCTTAAAAAATGTGGAAGTTTTTGATTGTTTATGATCCATAAATGGGATTCATGATGCGGAGTGCTGGAAAACAATATTTACCAAATTACCATTTTTTGCTTTGGAAAATTGAGCTTTCATTTTCTTTCCCACCAAAACGTTCAGAAAAGAACAGGCGAGAACGGGGGATGAATCAGCAGATGAAGCCCAGAAAGCAGAGAGAAGCTTTTACAGTGAAGGTTCTCTTGGGAATTTGGTTGTTTTCCTTTGTGAGAATCATCCATCATTTGTTTTTTTTCATTTTTGTGTGTGTGCAGAGCATTTTGTTAAATGGCTTTCTGGTAAATTGCTGGCTTAAAATGTGATTAGAAAACGATTGTTCTGAATTGTAACCAGCCGGACACCTTCACTGAGCAAGAGGCAGACGAATGATGAAGGACCTGAAGAAATCGTTGACATACCGCGGCCCACATCAGTGGCCATCCTGCCCTGGCTCTGGGCTGGTGACCACCAGGGAGGGGGAGGTCCCCTCCCCCCCATTCCATCTACCTCTGTCTTTGTAAAGGCTCCTGGGCTGAGGAAGGTGGAGGTCAGAGACAGGCAGGCTGGAGACTTTCCTGTCTTCCTTATCGTGCTACCTGGAGCTCTTGCTCAGTCTGTCAGGACAAGTGCAAACCCGAGGTTCTGTTAGTCCTGTTAGAAGGCTCTTGTCTGGGTGTCCTCCAGGTCAAGGAGTGAGGGAGCATGGCCTCACCTGGGAGAACTGTGCCATCGGTTGCCTCCACTTTTTTCTCCGTGAGTGGAAATGGGGTTGCCGCAGGGTGAGGAGAGATGCCGTGCATGAGTGAGAACACCTATCTTCTCCAGGCCCAGACCTGAGTTCTGAGCTGGCCACACAACCTGTGCCCTGGAGGCTGGAGCTCCAGGTGACCCTGGAGGATGCTGTGACAGGTGCCCAGAGCCGCCTTCTGGAATGAAGACCTCCCTCTTCAGGTGCTGTGCATGCCTCCCCAGGGAGAGCCACCCAGCCCGCGGTCACATCCCCTCTGGTGCTGGTGGCCACTCCGATGTCCAATGCCGGTCTAGGATTCCCCTTTGGGAGGCTGGGCTCCCACGGGGACCGCATCACATCCAGTTTCTCCCTCGGCCCAGGGCTTCCCGTGGCTCGTGATTGTAGGAGCCCCGGCTAATAAGCTGCTTGTGAGCTCATCATCTAGATCTGGCTTCCAGGGAACCAGCCTGCCACCGTGAGGGGGGCCTCCTGGCATCGCTCCAGCTCCAAGCTTGGGGTCTGCACCCCAGAAACGTGGTCCTCGTCTATTTCCCACATGCACCTCCGTGATATTTGCAAAATGGCAGTTTGAGCATGGCATCATTCACTGCTTTATCTTTGTTCGTGGGGACAAACAGCAGCCTCCTTCCTTGGTATCAGTTTGACCAAACTGGGGAATTTTGGGGAGGATAAGAGAGAAGAAAAATAATTTGACTTATGTCATTTTTAAAATGTTCATTTGCAGAATAATAGTTGATTTTATTATATCAGTGGGTCTCTAAAATAATAGTATTAAAAACTATGAAAATTATCTAAACATCAAAATAACATGTACACTGAAGGGAAATTCAATCTTTGTATTGACAACATTGAAATAACACTTATGGAATAATTATTTTTGGTGTGTGTTCACAAACAGTATTAGTTATTTAATGTATTTATTGCTAATATTAGGTCACTAGTATTTTTCCACACAATGCATTTTTAATATGATCTTATTTTTTATCATATTTTAAAAAATTAGCTGTAACAGTCTATACATTTGTATTTTGTGGTTAATAAACTTGAAGTCACTGATATCCTTCATTGGCTCATAGCATTTTCAATTGAGAAAATGTTCTTCCTACAGATGCACATATATGTGGGGAGCCCAAAGCAAATCGCTCAATGGAAAAGGGAATTCTCACATTTTATTTTGCAACACACAAACATTTCAGGACAAATGCATCTGTTCTTTCTCCATCCAGACTGCTATTCCTTGACCAGTATTTTTTTTTTAATTCAATGAACTGACATATAATACATCATTAGTTTTTGATGTAATGTTCAATGATTCATTAGCTACGTATAACACCCAAATATTTTTAAAGACAAAATTAATTAAACAAATCACCTCTATTTATGAATTTTTAAAATTGCACCAAATACTGATGTCAGAAATTGAAAGCCTCTGTTTTATCCCATTCTGCTGCCAGATAGATCTATTTATGCAATTAAACACTGGCATTGCACCAAAGAACCTTCGCAAAAGCTGAGAGAGACAGAAAACTTCAAAATTCTCTTTTGAGCACTACATAATCTCTCATCTTTAAGTTGCTTAATTCCTTTTGTTGGCCAAATTTCATTATCTCTCTGTCTCTGTCTCTGTCTCTGTCTCTCTCTCTCTCTTTTTTTTTTTTTGCTAACAATGTTTTAGGTCATTTGCATTTGCTAAACACGTCAAAAGCTCAAGTTTTCTTGCCCTGCATTACTGAGTACTCAGATTTAGAATTTTCTACTTTTGCTCAGAGGACTTCACTCGATCTTTTGGCAGGACACTGATGATTTACAAGTAGGACTTCAAAGACACAGTTGTTTTTTGCAAACCTTTTATTGACATATGTTCTATTTGAAGTGCAGACATTTTATATGTATGAATTTTTTATGAATTTTTAATGAATTCACATACTGTATACACACCTCCCAGATGAAGATCTAGACTATTTCCTCCACCGGCCCCCCTCACAGCCCGTACCTCTGCTACTCAACACCGGTGTCCTTTATTTGACCTCTATTCCCACATGGCGGGCAGAAGGGCCCCCAAAGATGGTCACAACCTAATCCCTGGAATTTGTGAGTGCGAAGCTATAAGCAAACAGGATTCAGGTACACGTGGAATTACGTTTGCTGATCAGCTGACCTCAGTGTAGGGAGAGGAGCCTGAATGCTGCGGCGGACTGATGTGATCACAAGGTCCTTACACGTGGATGACAGAGGCAGAAGAGGCTCCGTGGAAGTGACTTCATGTGTGAAAGACCCTCCTGGCGATTCCTGGAAGGAGGGCCAGGAGCCGAGGAATGCAGGCAGGTTCTAAGAGCTGGAAGAAAATCCATTCTTCCTGCAGTCTCCCAGAAGAGATGCATCTCTGACCGCAACTTGATTTTTAGCCCAGGGAGACCCATTTCAGACTCTGACCTCCAGCACGGTGAGGTAACAGATCTGGTTTGCTTTAAGTCCCTTCATTTGTGGTAATTTATTGAGGGAACAACAGAAAACTAATAGCCTGGTGGTGGGTATTTAGGAGGGCACATATTGCATGGAGCACTGGGTGTGGTGCATAAACAATGAATTCTGGAACACTGAAAAGAAATTTAAAAAATAAATAAAATAAATAAATTAAAAAAAAAAGAAAGAAAAGTGATCGACCCAGTCTTCGTCTATTTGGGCTGTTATAATGGAAACCATAGAATATAGCAGATGTGTATCATTTCACATTTCTGGAGCCTGGGAGTGTAAGACCAGAAGATTCTGTGTCTGGTTAGCTCCTGCTTCCTGGTTCACAGCTGGCCGACTCCTTCCCATGTCCTCACAGGGCAGAAGCGGTGAAGGAGCTTTCTGAGGCCTCCCTTATAAGGGCACCGATCCCATTGTGGGGGCTCTGCCCTCATGACCTCATCATCTCCCAAAGGCCCCACCTCGCCCCACCATCAAACTGCAGCTTAGGTTCCAACATATGGATTTGGGGGGTGCGGAATGCAAACATTCAGTTTAAAGGACACCTCATGCATTAAATTGATGCACGTTCTGCTTTCTTACTGAGGTATAAAGTAAAAGGCACAAATTATAAATGTACCTTTTTAAAACATGTTTTTAAAATAAACGCTACCCCAAGTGTGGGGCTTGAACTCATGATCCCAAGATCAGAGTCCCATGCTGTAGTCACTGAGCCAGCCAGGCGCCTCTATAAGCTTACGTTTTTTTTTTTTTTTAATTAAAGATTTTATTTATTTGTTTGACAGACAGAGATCACAAGTAGGCAGAGAGGCAGGCAGAGAGAGAGAGGGAAGCAGGCTATCTGCCGAGCAGAGAACCCGATGTGGGGCTCAATCCCAGGACCCTGGGATCATGACCTGAGCCGAAGGCAGAGGCTTTAACCCACTGAGCCACCCAGGTGCCCCAAGCTTACGTTTTTGATAAAAGTTGACAATGGAATAAATGTCCATGTAGCTAATGTCTCAGTCAGACAGAGAATAGTTCCCTCATCTCAGAGAGCTCCCTCACGCTGCCGTGCAGGTAATCCCCACTCCAGCCCCCAGAGACCACCACCATTCTGGTATCTGTCAGTGTAGATCAGCTTGCCTGCAAGTCAACTTCACATCAGTGGAATCATAGCGTGGGTTCTTTATGCCTGGCTTCTTTTTCTCAGCATTCTGTTTCATCGGGTCTCCTGTTGGTGGAGGGTGGATGGTTTCCAGTTCGGGGTTAATATGGATAAAACCATCGTGGTTGTCATTCTACAAGTCATTTTCTGGTCATTCCCTTCTTCCTCTCGTACCCATGCTTCGTGGTGGGCACGCTGAGTTGCATGGCCCACGTATGTCTGACTCAGATGAGAAACGGATGACCTACTTCCAAAGTGGCTACACTTGGTGGTGTCGGAGAGGTGCAGTTGCTCCAAATTCACCGCAACACTTGGCATCGTCGGTCACTTCAGCTATCGTCGTCCCAGCGACATGAAGGGCTCCATCAGATCTGAACACACCAAGGCCTGAAAAAAAAAAAAAAAAAAAAAAGAGAGAGAATATATCCCTGGTGCTCTTTTTCATGATTTTATAGACCAGCGGATTTTTTCTTCTGCGAGTAGTGGGTTCAAATCTTTTGTCTCCGTTTAAGATTAGGTTGTTTGTTTTTATTATTGATGTGTGGGGCTTTAAAAGGTGCACTCTGGATACTGTCTTTTGTCAGATATGTTTACTGAGAATATTTTTACCTCCCTGAGTCTTGACTTTTCTGTGTCTTCTGAAAAGCAATAGTTTATAGTATTGATAAAGCCCGAATTTATAATTTTCCCCTTTTCTGGTTAGTGTTTTATGTCCTGAAGTTATTATGAAGACAAAAGCTGACATTTTGTGTTAGAAGCTTTATGGCTGTAGTTTTCCATTCAGATCTGTGAGCCTCTTGAACTGACTTTTTAATACGGCATAATGTAGAAGCTGGCATTTATTCATGTTTCCCTGAATGGTCAGTTGCCCCAGTACCATTTCTTACATCACACACTTTTTTACATTTAACCTCATCCTTAACCAAAACATACATGGTCTAATCCCCTTCTGCGTATGTTCAATATTTGTGCATCTAATAATGGAGCTCCCGTTTTGACTAGCGAAATCTCTCAGCTGGTTTGAATAAGCTATGAATTATGGATGCACCATAATCAATTTGAAGTGAAATTCTGATTCATAGAATTTTATTTCAGTAAGAACTTTGCTTTTGCTATAATATTTTGCTCCGTCAGAATTTGTGTTCACATTACACAAAACAAACAATTCCATGTTCAGTGTTGAATATACAAGAACATTAACGATAATGTTTTACCTTCATCGAGATACATTTCTGAAAGCTTTTCTCTGACTCCGTGAATTGCCTAAGATATTTAAGCGTTATTGTAATTATCTGGCTTTCTATTTGAAGCATCGGGCAACATTGACGCCAATCTGCGTCATTTCACTGTTGGCGAAGTTTTTCTGGTATGGAGCCAAACTATTAATAGATGTTTCTTCACTTTCTGTCCATGCACACGAGAAGTTAGAATTGAAAATGGACAAAGTTAATTTAGAAAACCGTCACTTGATTTAAAGTTCAGCGAGTCAGAGGCATGAGTGACTTCACCTCCCGCAGCTGATTCTGTGAAATTGGCACCTTCCGGAGTCGTCTCATTAAAGTCACCAGTCGTAACCGGCGGGTTTGTGTCTTTGATGTGGATGCGGGCTGTGACGTCCCCATGTCCCTCCTGGGCAGGTGCACAGCAAATATCGGCTGATAAGTCATGCAGGTTACAAATTTATCACCAATGTTCCGGAAAAAAAGGAATAATTTCTCACCCAAACATGCACTTTCAATGGTTAGGTCATTGCCGCTGAACGTGTTTAATGAAAACAAGTTAAATAAAATAAATAAACAACTGTGGATTTTTATGGCATATGAAGAAGCTGCAGGGGCAAGGGCATCTCAGGGCTCCAGGTCGTACAGTTCCGCCTCCATTTCCTGCACCCCTAGGCTGCGATTTCCCACATTTACCGCTACCCTGGCTGACGGTAGCCCAGTGACAGGATGCGTCTTACAGGCTCCAGCAAGCAGGTGACGAAACCGGCTAGTAAATCAATAGATGGCAGGAGAAGCAGGTTTCAGAAGTGTTCCATTAGGACTCGGGGGAGGAGGGACTTAGCTGCTTGTGGCTGTGAGCGTCTAAGCATTTTTATCAGCAGGTGCCCTGCACGCTGCCCTTGAAGGAAGGTCACGTAACTCTCATGTGCTGTTAGACTGGAGCGTGCTTGTCGCTGGGACTCTGAAAAAGAGCTCCATGAACCCGTTTTGCTTTATTTTGGTACAACCAGCAATAACGATACTTTGATAAAAACCAAAAAATCTGAGACAAACACCAGATCAAATGGGAAGACGGTAATCAAGATCCTCCCTTGAAGCTGGAACAAACCGTCTCCGTACGTTTCAACTTTGCGGATTCCGGCCCCGGCTGACCTCACCGGCATTACTGTAAAGCACTTGTCCCCAGTGAACTGGGACTTCTGCGTGAGCATCGGGTCTGCAGTTCCAGACGGCAGCTCTGCAGCAAAGCGGTCCTGATGGGTGTGACTCACCGTCCGTCCCTGTGCCTGTCTCGCGGGGGCCGCTATGGCCTGTTTGTGGAGTGAAACCGAGTCAGGAGAAGGGGAAGCACGGGAAGGAAGCCTGGACTCTCGGGACTGGGAAGGGAGAGAGTGCCCCTTCGGGAGGGATGTGAGCAATAGGGTTTGCAGGGGGAGACGGAGAAATTTGCAGATCTGTTGCAAAGACCAAGAGACACACTAAGAGTCATTGTTTATGCAGCACACCCAGCGCTCCATGCAATCCGTGCCCTCCTTAATACCCACCACCAGGCTTACCCATCCCCCACCCCCTTCCCTCCCAAACCCTCAGTTTGTTTCTCAGAGAATACTGAAAAATAAAAATTAAATTAAAAAAATAAAAATAGAACACTCGCTTGTAACTCAAAAACAAACAAACAAGGGCTACACTAAGGAACAGGTCTGTGCCTTTAATGATTCATTTTCATTATGTCCACTTTTTGTTTTGTGATTATAGTACTTGAATAGTGCTGAGTGTAGTGTATCCGATTCTAGAGGAAATTTGCTCCGTATAATCTAAATCCATAGGCCCTCTACCTTCTACATCCCAACACACACACACACACAACCCTACACACACACACAAACATATTCACAAATGGATAAACACACATGCACACACACAAACACACACACATACATATACACACCTATGCACTCATCTACACATGCACAC
Source organism: Martes martes (assembly GCF_963455335.1). Taxonomy (NCBI): domain Eukaryota; kingdom Metazoa; phylum Chordata; class Mammalia; order Carnivora; family Mustelidae; genus Martes; species Martes martes. The sequence goes on along the minus strand of NC_137892.1, from coordinate 161,730,728 downwards.
ACGTTTACACACACATACACACAGTAACTCAGACCATCTGATAGCATGGTGATATTCTAGACTCAATTCTCAAATGATTTATGTATCTTTTTTTTTCTCATTTTATTTATTTATTTTTATTTAAATTCAATTAGCTAACATATAGTACATACTTTGTTTCAGGTGTAGTGTTCAATAATTTATCAGCCACATAGAACACCAGGGCTCGTCCTATCACGTGCTCTCCGTCGTGCCCATCTCCCAGTCACCCCATGCCCCGCCCCCCTCCCCTCCAGCAGTGCTCAGTTTGTTTCCCAGAGTTAAGAGTCTCTCACGGCTTCTCTCTCTCTCTGATGACTTCTCGTTCAGTCTTCCCTCCTTACTTGCTCCGTTTCTTATATTTCACCTAGGAGGGAACACACATTCGCTTTAAAAGAATAATTATATAACCACCACATAGGTTAGGAAATGGCCATGGTCAGTACCTTAAAAATCCTCTGGGTGACTTTTGCCAGTCATGGCTCCCTCTCTCATCCCGAATGTTATGGCATTTACTTCCTTGCTTGTCTTTTCTTTCTTTCTCTCTCTCTCTCTTTTTTTAAAAAATTTAACTACCACCGACATATAATTTCTTGGCTTTTCTTAAACTATTTTCAAATTACATATGTAAATATAAGTGTGCACATGGAAACAAACGTGCATTTTTTCAGGTAATGTTAATATGTGCTGTGGTAACAAGTCTGAAATCCCAGAAAATGAGGTGTGGGCTTTGGGGGATATATGTGTTTGGGGAGGAGCCTCGTCAGCCCACTTCCAGCTTCAAAATGTTGGACCCCAAGTTTCAAGCAATCACAGGGGTAGGGTTCACGGGGCTAAGTAATTCATGCCAAAACCCAACAGACTGCTGGTCAGTTTTCTGTAAACTTCCTCACCGTTGTTTTCTAGGCTGTTACAGAACAGCTGAGCCATCCAGACTTAAACATCCAGGGAAGAACTGAGTTGGGGCGTGGCAGAGGGGAGGGCTGAGCACAGCTCGGCACACAGTAAGGAAGTTGGGACGTTTAAAATCAGCGGCTAGAGGGAGAGAGCTCACGGATGGGAAGTCACTAACCAGAACTAGTTAGGTGTCAGGGGTGGGGGATTGTCCCTCAGCGGGCCCCACAGAGCATGGACAAGGCTTGGCAGAAGATCCAAGGCGGGTTTGACCTGGGAGGTGTCCTGGTCAGGGCACAGATCTGTATTTCTTTGCTGAATCATCCCCATACACTCCCCTTTCCCTAATGGAGGCTGCTCTGGGGCTGTGTTAGATTTTTACCCCTCACAGTCTTTTTGAAGCCCCATAGATTACTAGAATCTGGAAAAAATCAGGTTCCTCCAACATTGCGAGGACCCCAAATTCCGGAGCCCCATGATTCTCTTTCGTCTGTGCTTGCAAACTGGCCGCTCTTCCTGGGCTCATCTGCCTTTCTTGGAATACCTTTCTGGACCCAGGTAATAACAGTGCAGGTTACCACTTTTCCATGTTACAGTGCGGATGGATCCCTGTCATTTCCTTCTGGAACCAGCTCCCGGCCTCACTGCGCTCTGCCACCGAGTCAGGCCCACTTTGTGCAGCTTTCTGTCCCAAGTCTCCACTTTGTACCAGCGTTTGTACTACGGAGATAGCCTTGTGCTGTGTGGGTGGTGGACAGACCCTCAGGGCACACTGTTGAACGCAACGACACCTGACCGCTTGCCCCCATCACAGCGTGCAGAACAGTGAGACAGGGGCGGAGGACAATTGCGGACCGAGGCTCTGCCTCCCGGTGTCTGCACAGGTGGAAGGAATACCCCTGAGTGGCCCCAGCTGGAGACAGAAGGGGACGTTTTGAGCACAGGAACGCTTTGCCTGGAGCTGACAAGATCCCTTTGCTCTTGCATCATTGGCCAGACACAGCTCCGTGGCCCAGAGAAACTGGCAAGGGGGGCCGAGAGGGGTCATGCAGTGAATGGACACTTGGAGCACGGTAAATGTGTCCACACACCAGGTTCCAAAAGGACTATAAAGGAGCAAATACACGTGCAAGCCTGTGCACTATGTCTCTCTCTTTCTCCGCCCTTCCAGGTGAGCTCTTTGTGAGGGCTGTACCTGGTTAATTCTAGGCTACCTGCCATTCCAGTGCTGGCTCAGGGCAGCCTGACTTCGCGGGGACGGCCGTGGCGGTTTCCACCACTCCACCCGCTCTTTCGCTGTGATGTTTCCACCCTCCTCACTCCTTCCAGTCGCCGGCTCTAATTCCCTTGCCCTCGCCTTCAGTGGAGGCCGGCCTCCGGGACTCACTCGTACCAGAGGGGACAGAAACGGTGCTTCGGGACTTTCAAGGCTATATCAGAAACATCCCTGAATCTTCTGCCCATTTCTCTGGAAGGCTTATTCTGGATGCTTTCTACTATGGCCAAATATTTGTGTCCCATCAAAATTCACATGTTTGGAGCCTAAATTCTCAGCACGGAATTATTTGGAGATGGGAGGTAATTAGGTTTGAAGGTGGAGCTCTCGGGAGTGGGATTAGCCCCCGTGTAATAGGACGAAGAGACAGAGCTCTCTCTCTGCGTTCCACCATGTGGGAACCCAACTAAAGGCTGGCCACCTGCAAACCAGGAACGGATCTCATCAGACACCGGATCTGTCACAAGTGATCTTGAATTTCCAGCCTCTAGACTAGCTGTGAGAAATACTATCTGAGCTGCCTAGTCTATGGTGTTTTTGTCATAGCAGCCTGAACTAAGACACTTCCTTCCGGAATGATCTTAGAATCCAGCCGCCATGTTTGAGGAACTCAAGTCATTTGACCAAGCCACGTGCAAGTGATCCTGTCCACAGCCATAGCTCAGCCCGGCCATCGCGTCTTCTCAGACCAGACTCTGGGCCAGAAAATAACTTTCGAGATTATTCTAGCCCCTTGATGGTAGAGTTACTTCCAGAAGCTCAAGTCTTTCCAGTGAGGGTTTCAGACTGTGAAGGAGAACACAATTTTCTGCTGAATCCTGAGCAGCTTCTGACCTGCCGGGTTCAGGAGTGTCATGAATGGGGCTGAGGGTAGGCTGGGTTGTGCTGCACAAACGGAACGTCTCTGACGTCGAGCTAAGGCTTACCATCAGTAGTGTCTTACTTGTGGTACTTTAATATTTTAACAGCTCTGAAATTACAGTGCATCTTGGATACGATGAAATATGGCTACAGATGAAAATGAGTCTATTTCCCATACCAATCCAATGTGGTGCTTCCTTTATTTTTTTGTTTTTTTTTCCTCCATTTTATAATAGAATTTCATTAGCTAAATATATAAATGTACTTATAAATTCACATAGGTCTTCTATCCCTCTCTATAAAATAACATGTGTACGTTGCCCTGGGTGAATCTCTCTGATTCTTTTCATCAAGCATCTATAAGGGAAACGCCATCCCTGGCCATTGCTAGCCTCCTATGACTGGGACCACTCTCGGCCTCGTCCCACCCTCGACCCTGGCGTAGGGACAGCTTCCATGTGCCTGGACCATGAATGGCACCTGTGCCACACGCCTGACACAGACAAGGTCCTCGCTGGCACGGAGCTCAGGTGCAGGGGGACACAGACAGGAAATCAACCAGCATGTTACAATTGTGTGGTCGCAGGTGGCTGCCAAGGAAAATAAGAGGGTCTCTGAGAAACTGTGACGGAGAGGTAGCAGTCCATCAGGTGGTCAGGGAGCCGCATTAAGGAAGTCTACTTGGGACTCTGCTGGGTAGGGGAGAAGGTCATTTCAGGTTGAAGGAGGAGGATGGGGAACGAGGCAAGAGGTCCCTGGGCAGCAGACAGGGAGAGGCAGGAACGGAGGGCCAGCAGAGGGCCCAGCTATGAGGGGGAACAACAGATCTGTGTTTTGGAGGTCATTCTGAAGTGGCCAAGATGGCCTTTGGTGGGTGAATGGAGACGTCAGCGGGGGCCTATCCAGATAACGGAAGACTCCGCACCAAAAAGAAATGAGCTGTCAAGCCCAGAAAAGACATGGAGGAACGATAAATGTGTTATTACTCTGTGAAGGAAGCCAGGCTGCAAAGGCCACGTCCTATGTGATTCCATTCCAAGGCATTCTGGAAAACACAGAACTATGGAGAGAAAAAAGAGATCAGTGGTCTCTAGGGCTTGAGGAGGGAGGGATGAGTAGATGGAGTACAAAGGACTTTATTTTATTTAATTTAAGTGCAATTAGCCAACATATAGATCATTGTTAGTTTCAGAGGTAGAGCTCCGTAAGTCATCAGTTGCGTAGAACATGTGCCCATTACATCCCATGCCCTCCGTAATGCCCATCACCCCGCTACCCCAACCCCCCCACCTCCCCCCCAGCAGTACTTTGTTTCCTGGAGTTAAGAGTCTCTCACGGTTTGTCTCCCTCTCTGATTTCTCCCCATTCCGTTTTCCCTCCCTTCCCCCATGATCCTCTGCACCGTTCCTTGTGGTTCACATACGAGTGACACCATATGATGATTGTCTTTCTCTGATTGACTCATTTCACTCAGCATCATCCCCTCCAGTTCTATCCACATTGATGCAAATTAGATAGGTTTCCATCCTTTCTGATGGCTGAGGAATTCTCCTGAAGATAGATAGACAGGCAGGTATCTCACGTCTTTATCCATCCACCCATTGATGGACATCTGGGCTCTTTCTGGGGTTTGGCGATTGTGGACGTGGCTGCTGTGAACACTGGGGTGCAGGTGCCCTTTCTTTTCACTACATCTGTGACTTCGGGGTAAGTCCCTGGTAGAGCACAGAGGACTTTAGGGCAGTGAGAGTACTCCGGGCGACACTACAATGATGGACGCATCAGCTCTGGGCAGGAACCTCATGCAAATTGTGGGCTGCAGCGTGGCTTCGTGCGCTGTCACCCACCTGCCGCTCGGAGGGGGGTGCTGTGCTGTGCCTGTGGGGGCAGGAGAGGGGGGCTACAGGGGAACTTTCTATACTTTCCCCAAACTGCTCTAAGTAATTATATTTACATAAAACATAGAAAGAAAGAGTGAAGAAGAAAGGAAGGGAGGGAGGGAGGCAGGGAGGGGGCAGGGAGGGGCAGGGAGGAGCAGGGAGAGAGCAGGCAGAGAGCATCTCTCTGGATGCTTCCTGCAGGGAGCAGCAGGGAGCCCCAGGCTGGCCAGAGGTGCTGGTGCGGAGCAGGCACAGCAGTTCCTTTGTTTTGCCATGTCTGCATCACCTGATGCCCCGGGCATCTCTCCACTGTGACTGCTCCACGATCCAGCCCTCTGAGGTGGAGACAGTGTAATCCGGGAGCAAGGGGTGGCCCAGGGCTGATGCTGAGGGGACCGGGGGGCAGATGATGGATATGCAGAGGGACAGGACTGAGAGGGAGAGGGACAGACAGACCCAAGACCCTGCCCTCTGGACTGCCATCTGTGTCTGGCGTGAGGCCCGGAGGAGCAGCCCGCTGTGACTGCACACCCTTGTGGATCCCATCTTGCACTGTGTGTGTATGTGTCCAGCCACCCTTCATCCATCATCCTTTGGGATCGTTTTCTGGTTGGAATATTTAGCATAAAGGTGAAGGGACACAATCAGGCCTGCGCCCTGTCCCCCGTCCCCACAGGCAGGACAGAGGGCCCCCGGGCAGAGGGCGGTGCCACACTGAGCACCTTCTTGCTGCCGGCTCCTCATCCCATCTCCTGCTCCTTCCTTCCTCTCCTTCTTCTTGAGTCCCTGCTTTTCAGCTGCTGCGGATAGTTGCACACACAGCAAATAGGGTGCCCGTCCCAGCGGTGGGAAGAAGGGGTCACCCTGCCCCCTGAAATCCTCTGGACACTTGCCAGAGCCGTAAAGCAGGGTGCACACACAGGGTGGGAAGTTGGGGTGCAGGCCAGGCTGGGGACAGAGGCTCGGGACGGAGCGACCCCAGATCCGGCTTCTACCTTCATTCTGCACTAGGCCCCAGGCTGACCTTGGATTGGGTTTTGCTTGACCTTGGCTCTCACATCCCCTTGAGTGAAGGTGTGTGGGCCTCCCCCGCTCTCTTGTTGCTGAATCGCAGCTCTAGGACCATCACAACGGTGGTGATTTTCGGGTCCGGCACGCCTTCTCCCACAGACGCCGGACAATCTGTGACTTGCTCATCCGCCATTCACTTCTCCCAGAGCTCAGCACCTGCCAAGATTATAGGACCCACGGCTTTGCACAGAGATGCAGGTGCTTTCTGGGGCCCACTGAGGCTCCCCAGCACTGAGCCCTGAGACATTTTTCTCCAGCAGTGCACTGCGGGTCCCTGATTTGTTAGGAAACAAGCCTCATCCTGTCATAAATAGATATGCAAATGCACCAGTGAGCTCCACCCAGGGACCTGGGTCTTCTCCCGAATATTTATTCCTGGCTGCCAGTCTCACGTTTTCTGATTACGGGGAAATTTAATTCTGCCTCTTGTGCATTTACATCTCTGCTATAGCAATGAAAATCGAGTATTCTGGGTTTTTTATTTCATGTATGTCGTCCGCTCTCCAATGCTCAGAAATGCATTCTGTGCAGGGTCCCTAACTAGTCACCGGGGAGCACCCCCCTCCCCTGCACTGCAGCTGAGACTGCCCCTGGCGGCTGGGTAGAGTCTACACTTCCTGCACGGAGCGCAAGGCTGAGTCACGCATTCCACTGGGCAGCGTCTGGGAGCTGCGGACGCCCCAGTTTGCTGCAGTGTGCACCAGTGCCCTGGGAACCCACTCTTTAGCACACACCTTAACGTGTTCTAACGCCTCGTCCCACGCTTTCCTGATGCCCCAGAAGCTCCCAGTGAATTCAAACTTCGAAGAGAAGGAGGGAGTCGGGGGGAATCCATGCAGCATCCTGGCCGCCTTGGCTGTAGGCGCTGGTGGGGGCTGGGCTGGGGTTTGCTTTGTTTCGGTGACAGGGATGATGTATTTTTTGCATTTGCAGTTCAGGCCCCGCCAGGCAGCTGGCAGCCTGTGCTTCGGGGGAGGCTCGGCAGCTGCATCAATCTCGCAGGGGCGGCCAGAAGAAGAGCACAGCGAGGCCATTCCGAGCCGCGCACGGGGCTCTGGAGGGTGGAGGCCGGAACCTTCCAGCGGGGCCATGTTCTACGCCTCCCTATGCTTAGGGGGATCGCCTGATGGAGTCGCACCCATCTCCCCATCTGGGAGGTGCAGGGTAACACAGAGCCTGAGAAGAGCTCTTTCTAGCCTATTGAGAACAGGAACACTTGCCTGTCTTTAAGCGAAGATACAGGACCCTCTGCTCAGGCTGCTCTCGGGGCTCTGTAAACGTATCTTTTTGGCATCTGGTTCTTCTGGCTCTTATAGCCCGAGCCCTGGACTGCCTGAGGCCCTGCAGCCTTTTTAGCCTGCTTTGTTGGGAAGGGGGTGGCCGGCCAAGCCCGCCTGAGGGAGATCCCCAGCACTGAGCAGCCCACGCCGCGGGCTCAGGAGGAGCGAGGACAGCAGACCGTGCCCTGGGGGCCCACAGATCCGCCGGGACAAAGGTGGCAGGTGTCTGTGAGAGCCACACACATGTGCAGGGCAAGTGCAGAGGGGAGGCGAGCACAGAGCTCCGCGATGCGGGGGAGGGAACAGGAATGCCCGGTCTTCTGGGCACTGAAGCCAACTAACCCCCCTCGGAAGCACCTGTGTGTGTGTGTGTGTGTGTGCGCGCGCGTGCGCGTGTGCGCGTGTGTGCGTGTGGTGAGGGTGTGGACTATGTCTGTGGACCTGCACACATGATGCCTGTCAAGGCAGGTGTGCCTGGACGCATGCATGTGCCCGTCTGTCCGTGCGTGTGAGCTCACGGGAGTTGGTCATGGTGGATACACATGCATCGCATTGTGTGTATGTGTGTGTGCGAGTGGGCGTGTGTCATGTGCTTGTGCACATGTGTGTGGTGTAGGGACCTGCGTATTGGCCTAATTCCGAGACTGCCCAGACACATCAATCTCCATGGGCCTCCCTTCAGTAACAAATAACAATGGAGTTTGTATTTATTTCCTGACTCCATCTGACAAAGAGCGGTGCCCTCACTCGCATCTGGAAAAGCAGGAAAGCCCTTGGTCGAGGACCAAAGCCCGCTGCTGTGCAAAGCACCCCACTGTCTCCCTACCCTACTGCTCTGAACCCCACAGGTTACCGCCTGCTGTGAGGTGGTTTTTTTTTTTTTTTTTTAAGAAATGGACAACTTTATGTATCTATCAAATTAATAAACATGAAAGAAAATGTAAACCAAAAAAAAAAAAAAAACCACCCAAAACCAAAACCAAAACCAAAACGAAAACCAAACCCACCCCACACAACACTACATTTAATTCATAAATGGAGAGGACTGGGCGCTTGCAGGAGCTCAATGAAGCATCTTCTCCAGGAAGAGAACAAAGAAGACAGGAGTTGGGGGTCTGACCCTGGCCCCATTTCTGATGGCAGATCTGCAATTCTTACTCTCCTTAGCAATTGGTAAGCCCATATAAGTTATCATCTCTTTGCATAGGTCTGGTCATATGCATTTCTTCGTTTCAACAGCAATGTCTTTTTTTTAAAGATTTTTTTTTATATTTTATTTATTCATTTGACAGAGAGAGACTGCAAGTAGGCAGAGCAACAGACAGAGAGAGAGGGGGAAGCAGGCTCCCTGCTGAGCAGAGAGCCCGATGTGGGGCTCGATCCCAGGACCCTGGGATCATGACCTGAGCTGAAGGCAGAGGCTTAATCCTGAGAAAGAATAGAGGAAACTCTACTAATTAATCCAGTATGATTTGTGCATTTGGAGGCATGACCTGCATTTGGGGTGCGGGCTTGCACCCGGGACCCGGGAGCTCACTGGGGTGGGGGCCCTGCGGCCTGTGTGTGTGTCTGCCAGGCTGACGGCAGCTCGTCGCCCGTGTCTGGCGAGCCAACCTGAGTATTCGGGCTTTGGGGGATGCGAAGGCGTCTTTGAGATTTTAGTTAAAAAAGAAGATATGACAAGCCAGATCCTAAGTTGCGGTGGTGGTTATGCTTTTTATAGTTTGTTTTTATTTGTGGAAAATTTACTCATCATGCTGGTAGGAAAGCCAGGGAGGGAGGGGGCCACAGTGCAGATGGCCCTGAATGCAGACAATTTAGCAATTCTGGGCGACCTGAAACCCCGCCAAGAAAGGTTTCAATCAAGAGATGGTGACACAGCCTCCGACCTGATGCCAGCAGAAGAATGAGGATAAGGGGGGACAGAGATCACCCTTGTTCTCCATCAGGGCATGCGGGACGGCACTGCTCTGGACCGAAACCTAATTTCCTAGCAAAAGAGGGACAGCAGTGGGCCTGTGCCGAAGCCATTCCCTGAAACGGCCACGTACCCTCCCCAAGAAGCAGCTGCCCCATAGCAGGTGGGGATGGTGGAAGGAGGCCACGGTTATGGTGACATACGGGCGACCACGCTCTGCCAGGACGGACTCCCTCTCACAGCATGTGCTTGAGCTAGAGATGCCTGCACAGCACTGTCTCACCCACGGCCAAAGCCCCAGGCCTGGGAATCGAGGGTTGGCTATCGTGAGCCGCTCTCAGGATGCTGGCCTCCTGCCCCAGCACCCTTTCCTCTGCTGGTTTGGGGTCTAAGACCCCAAGTGTTCCTGGAGCTGGAAGGCGAGACTGTGCATGGCATTTAGGGTTCTCAGACCCTGAACCTAACTGGGGCCGCCCACCTGCTTCAGGTAAAATTCAGGACAATGACAGAGATGAGAGGAGGTTTCTCTGACTTAAAAGATGTGAGGACTCATTTGCAGAGTGAGCGAGTCCATTCTTTGTTAAGAGAGGGACTGACAGGGCTAAAGTGATTGGTCAGATCGAGCCCTAAAGGTTGAAGTTGGCGTGGCAGGAGGGGAGCCGAGGGGAGAGATGGGGAGGTGGGAACAGAAACATGTTTCCAGGTGAAGAGAAGCAAGAATTCCTACTCATTCTCCTGAAAGGCGGCTCCTGAGTCCGTCTGAGGGCGCGGCCATGCGGGCGCGGGGGTAGGGAGGAAAAGGAAAGGGTGATGTACACGGCCGCCCATGGGAGCAGCGTTCTGGAAACTCCGTATGGGGCAGATTCAAGGATGCTGGGCAGCACGGAGGGCCAGGGCGCGATGGTGTGCCCGTGCTGTGGGAGGAAGTGGAGTGATGGGACGACACGGAGCCTGGATCTACCCGGAGACAGAGTGCCTGGACGGCCCCCACGTTTTCTCTCTTTTTTGTTTTAATTTTATTTATTTATTTGACAGACAGAGATCACAAGTAGGCAGAGAGGCAGGTAGAGAGAGAGGAGGAAGCAGGCTCCCCGCCGAGCAGAGAGCCCGATACGGGGCTCGATCCCAGGACCCTGAGATCATGACCTGAGCCGAAGGCAGAGGCTTTAACCCACGGAGCCACCCAGGCGCCCCGACCCACGTTTTCTCTTTAACCTCATCCCACATCAAAACCTCCAGCCAGCCGGGTCTCAGCCATGTCTGAAACTCGTTTTGATTTCGGTGAGTTCCGCTCTGCAGGGAGAAGCCACGAAGGACACCTCTGAGGTAATTCCCCTTCTTCCCAAGAACGGGCCATGGCGACGCCCTCATTTCTGTAGGACCGTTCGTGTTTAACGATGCCCGGGGGACCCTGGGCTGCTTCATAGCACAGTGAAGACAGTCCAAAACCGGAGACACTTTGGAAATGTGTGTATGAGTGCAACTCTGCTCCTAAATTAAACCCAGACACATTTTCGACTTACATGATAATTTTGTCACGCTGTATTTTTAAACTCCCATTATTCTGTTTCCCTCCGCCCACCTCTGCCACACGCCTCTGTCATTTATCTGTGCAAACCCGGCATGTAGGAAGGGAGTGCACCTCCTACGTCAGCGGGTAGATCAGAGGGGGAAGGAAGAGATCGCCCCAGATTTCTCACCTGACCCTCAGATCCAGGGTGACATCCAGATTTTTCCCGACAGTGACCCTGTTCAGACACAACTTTTGTCATGGACCCTTCTCTCCCACCTACTCACGCTGATACATAAGCACAAGAGTTTTCTGCTCTCGAGGAAAGGCATTAAAAGTTGTAATCGGACTATCGGAAGCATCCATTGGAGATGAATCCCAGTGAACAGTTCCTGCCTCCTGGTTTACAACATCTGTGGGGACCCAGAGCCTCAGCAGGTGTCCAGTGCCACACGTGGGAGGTGTCGGGGCAGATCTCCCCAGCCCCCATGACAGCAGGGGGCATGGGATTGGGCCTGCCCCACCGTCTTCAGAAGATCTGCAAGCCTCTCCTCACACTGGTTCCTGGCTCCTTCTCCATCAGCCCCTCGAATCTCAGCACACAGTAGCTCTGTCTGGGTTACAGGCTTTGCGCATTAGCCCTGTATTCCGAGGGTCACAGAGAAAGGCAAGGAGTAGGGCATGTGCACTGTAATATAGTATCTAGAAGTGTGAGTGTGTGTGTGTGCATGTGTGTGTGTGAGCAAGCATGCACCTGCCCCTTGCAACATCCCTCGGAAACCCCCAGTGATGAGGGGTCCACACGCCCCTCCCCAACCCCAGGGGCAGCAGCAGGGACTTCCCACCCCCAGGGAGGTGAAAGGCAGAGCTCTGCAGTCCTGGCTGCCTGGAGTCGTCCTCTGGGAACCCCGCCATTCGGCCCTGCTCCCTCTCTCCTCGCCCTGCACACACACACTGTCAAAACAAAGGCCCACGGTCGCGGGAGGAATACACAGCATATGCTGTATGTGGGAGTTTATTTTCCACCATATACGGCTTGGCTCCGTGCCTCCCGGGAGACAGCGAGAAAACAACAAAGTTTGCTTTTGCTTTTTTTTTAAGTGGCTGGCAAAAAGGATTGAGGGAGAGGCTGCCTGGACACAGACTGGAAGCAGAATGGAAAGCCCTACTTTCCCCGGGTTCCCCGGTGACCAGGAGGGCCGAGGACCTGAGCTCCTGACCCTGCCAGCTCTCCGCCCACAGAGCCACGGGGTGGGGGGGAGGGTCAGCCAGTGGCTCGGCCCCCCATGTTGCCCAAGCAGATCCAATGCCTTCCGGGAATTCCACATGTTATCAGTTTTTCAGCAAATACTCCAAAATCCTCAGCGGAGGAAAGGGTGTATCTGCAATCAAACCAACCTTTCCCCGGGCAGTAGAAGTCTGAGTTCCGAGAAGAGCATACGGACAAATGGACAGAAGATACCCAACTCAAGCTCCCAGCTGGGCCCAGGATTCCCAGAGTGGCCACATTCCTGGCGTGTCACCCGTGGCCACGTCTGCAGGGCAGGGGGCAGGGATCGTGACTTCTGATCACAAGGTTCAGGGAAACGCAGCAGGCTGACGTCAGAGCATGGCCGTGACTTCTGGCTCAGAAGTGACCTGATGGTGATCTGCGCTCTCTTGGGCAGGTTATCCGCCTTTCTGACCCTTGGTTTTGTTGCATCTGGGGCGACAGGGCTCCCGTGGCAGTGTGGTGGTGATAACACATTTATTGGTGTGTTTCTAAGTAAACATGAGGCCCCGTACTGGAGCCGAGTCACGGCAGCTGGCACTCTGTGAATGACAGCCGATCCCATCAACTCAAATACGATGATTTCACCTTTGAGAACATTTCTTTATACATAGTTTTGGGGCACCTGGGTGGCTCAGTCATTGAGTGTCTGCCTTCAGCTCAGGTCATGATCCCAGGGTCCTGGGATGGAGCCCTGCATCGGGCTCCCTGCTCGGCGGGAAGCCTGCTTCTCCCTCTCCCTCTCCTCTCTTGTGTCACTCTCTGTCCAATAAATAAAATCTTTAAAAAAAAAACAACAACAAAAAGCAAAAAAAAAAAAAAACAAAAACAAAACATGATGGTTTCCGGAGGTTTATTTTTGAGACTGAAAAGGAGAGGAACTGGGTGAGGAATCATGCTAGGAATAGCACAGCAGATGAAACCATGGGCCAGAAGTCTCTGCGATGGGCTGGGGACAGCCTTCTGCCACCAGCTGGGGACACGGGGCCCAGGTGGGCCTTCTTGGACCTTTAGCTTTCCCTGGGAGTGGAGGAAGAGCTTTAACTTCAAAGACATCTGGTTACAGACAGAAGTCTGGGGCGAGGGTGCTCAGCCAGCGTGGATTTCGCACCCAGTGGCGGTTAGCAATGCCTGGGGCCACTTCTAGGAGACATAACCGGAGGCTGTCCCAGGCACGGGGTGGGGGGGGCAGTGGAGGAAGGGGTGCTGGGGAACAGCTGACGGTGCACAGGACAGCTTCACGACGGCGCCCACCCCGCGGGTCTGTACCATCCGCTGGATTAGATGAAGTGAATGAAGCGTGTGGTGTGCACAAGGCCACGTGTGCTGGAGAAACAAGTGGGGACTCATTCCTGACACAGGGAAAAACTCAAGAAGATAAACCTGTTTCACCTTTAAAAAATAAATGCCTTTTAGTACACGTTCAGAAAGAGCCTCATGCATCCCAGACGCACATCGAGGACATGAAAATCTCAACCAAATACATCACCTGCTGCAAAGAAAACATATTGTTCTTTGGGAGAAGAAATCGTTCTGTGTTTAGTTTCAAGACTCCTCCACTTAGCCCACCTGGTTTTAATCCAGTTTTATTTTCTTACTGAACCATGTCGTTCTTGAAAAAAAAATGAAATTCAAAAATGTGTGATGTGAACTATTCCCTTTCTCCCTCTGGTCCTCCTTGTCTTTCTATCATTCTATAACTAGATTTGGTAATAATTAAGCTTTATCCAGATGGAGGGGTCGATATCTACTAACAGAATTACCCGCAGATGCTACATAAAATCCATCTGGCCGAAAGAAACATGAAGCTTAGCTGTTGTTTAGGTAAGATGTGTTTTGCCGTGGATACAAAGAAATGCCTTTTTCTGAAGAGTGCTTCGGTGTAATAAGTGAAAATGCTCGTCCTTCCATTTTTCCTCCACATTAGCATACAGCACATTTAGGACAGAGGTCAGCTAAGCCGGGCGGTCAGTCAGAGCAGCAACACTGTGTACAGCCGGTCACAGCAATGTGGAGGGCCCGGTGAAGATTCTCGCTCCTCCCTCTGTCCCTCCCTCCTTTCCCCTCACATTTTAATTTTTTACTTATTTTTTATTGCTTCCCCTGTCACATTTTTAGGAATATCAGTGGTTTCTGGGAAAAATCCAAGGAGATAGATACTAATTTTGTGTTGTGCCTACATCTGGGTCCCTGCTAAAGGGCATCTAGGCATAAATTGGACATTGGTCTGTCCTTAGAGCCTACCTCAGTCTCAGCCTAATCCACTCGAGGCTAACCTTTTGCTCATTACAGAAGCTATCAATGAGCCAGTCCGTCTTTCTAGAGCTTCCTGGATTTATTTCCTACTCAATCATTCCATCAGGAGTTTTTGAGTGCCTGCCATCGGTGAGCAGGTGGTTCCATACCAGCCGTTCACACGCACACCTAACACCTCAGTAACTCATTTAACCTCTCCACGTTCCACTTCTCTCCTATAAGAAGGCACGGGTGACATGGAGAATTACTCATTATGTAACATGCACACTCAGTCCCACTATGCGACCTGTGTCTTTGAGTACTAGTGGACTTTCGGGGACCTTCCCCAGGCTTATCCTGACAGTCGGTGAAGCTGTATCCCTCCCAGACAAGTCCAGTCCCTGCGCTGTTGTCCTGGGCTGTTCTCCCTGGTCTCGGCCTCCAGGGGAGCTCAGGTAGGCAGACGATGACTCCTTGGGCATAAGGGTCTGGCTGGCGGTCTTGATGGCTGCCACATATTTTATATAATCATCCCAGAATTTGATTCAAAACTTCTTGGCATTCTAAAAATAGTTTATCCCTTTGCTTATTTTTATACCCTACCATGGCTGCCAAGTTTTTGCTTGAAGTGAAATATGAGTTAAAACTAATATACCGGAATGGTATTAATTATAGCACCCTGAATAGTAGCGAAGAGCGGCATTACGAAAATTACTAGTTAACCACATACACATAGTGCTTGCTGTCAGCTTTTTATAGCTGAAATTTGGGACTAAATTGGGCCCAATTTGTCTCGAACAACGACAATGTTCAGAGCTATTATCTTTTCCAGGCACTGATGTGCCAGTATGTTAATCCAAAGACTCAAAGATCAAGGACCGTGAGCGAAGGCCCCTTGGATTTGGGGTCAGGTTTCTTGTCCTCTCTGGGACACACTGTCCTTATCTGCATTAGAAGGATCAGAAGGAAAATACAACCTTATGGTACCTCTGGGAGGAGCATCTCATTAAAATATTCAGAGCATGTTGAGCTTTTTGTGCTATAAATAACTAGCTGCTGTTCTTTGATTATATCACCAAGATATAGCGGTAGTTGTACAATTAACTCAAGTTCAAGTTCAGGTTTTCCCATGATCTAGAATTTTAACCCTTTTTTTGAGAAAAGTTATTTTGCAAAGGAAGTGAATCAAATCCCTTAGAGAAATGACGGTTTCTTGCAGGGGACAGAGGACAGACCGAAGGTGACGTTATAACATAATCGAAGCCAATTTCGGTTAAACCAAAATTGACTCTGGAACTTAGGAAATTTCAGTTCTAAAATGAAAACTTTTTCTATAACCCAAGAGGTCTGTCAAATTTAATTTCTCAGTAAAATGAACGAACAAACAGAGGTCCACGAGCTGTTTCACAAGCTTGTTCAATAATGTGGGTGTAATTCCGTGTTCTCTCTTTAGAAGACTGCAGCAGATCTGGCAACACATTAATGGGGAAAGTTGGAGAGATTTTCATCAACTGCTAATAAAGACACCTTTTGTAATTTTTTCCCCAGATAGTAGCTGTGCTGTTTAGGGGCTATTGGTTTTACTAACCATCCTCTAATTGCTAACTACTCATCCCATGCCTAGTAGGGAAGACCTTGGTCTTACAATGCCCAGTGGATGAGTTAAATCACGCATGCTCACTGGTGGAACCACGGAGAGGGACAGCAAGTTTTAGACACACGGTATCGGTAGTAATTGGCTCATGGTCTAGAGCGAGGAGCTTGGGAAGCGGGAATACCTGGTTGACCAACACAGATTTTATTTCTGTGGAATAAGAAAGGAAGGCATGAAATCATTTCTTCTCCAAGGAAGAGTATTTTTACTTGTGAGGTGTTTCCCTCCCAGGACGAACAGTCCATTTTGTTTCTTCTGGCACTTCCTACCTCCACACAAACATTTTTGGTCCCTACTATTTTGAAGCTTAATAGCAATCTTAGCAGGTTACGAAAAGGACCTTCCTTTTGCAAAGAAAATGGGTTAAAAAGAAGAGAAAACTATGATGTTCCTCTTGGATGTTCAGTCTGCTGCTGCACAGAGACTGTCTTCTGACCCGGGTCTCAGGGAATTCTTGGCTTCAGGACAAACTTCACGAATCAGGAGACTTTGACTGGGCCTGTTCCTGCCCGCATCTCCGTCCTGCTGTTCCTCCTGAGTCTGTGCCCACCTGTTACCAGCATTACGCCTGGGTTTGGGGAGTGTCTCTGAACCATGAGTGCCAACCTTCGAAAGAGAGATGATATGTTGCAAAATTATTTCTAAAGCCCTGTCTATGTTCTTTGAGAACTCGTTATCTGCAAAGTTATGCTTCTCAACGTTTGATCCTATTCGACACCCTCAGCCTTCTTGCCTATTTGGTGCCCTGGCTCCTGCTGTCGTGACATTACCTTGGCACCTGGCACAAATCTCATCCAGCTGGGATCTTCCTTTCCTGATGAGGGACCGTTGAGGTACGTCTGTTTCAGTGCTTTTAGAAAGGCAGTCCAGGGCTGCCTGAGTGAGAATCATGTGGGAGGCTTATTAGAAATTCAGACATTCCCGGCCCCCACAACAGCCTTCTTGAATCTCAAACTCTGGAGATACGGATTAACATTTAAGCGAGCTGTTCAGCAAATTGAGATTAGGATGCACGCCAGAGGGTTAACTATCTATTAGATATAGAATGTGGCATCTGAATAAAGGGCACAAAAAACACAAGCTGTAGACCAGTGACGTGCCCTTGGCCAGAGAGTTTTGAGGGAGTAGGATGGATGCTCTTTTGAAAACAAAATCATAGTAACAATCAGAAAAATGACAATAACAATATATTATAAAAGGAATATTCGCACATGAATAAGTTTGGATATTTCTATTTGACATAACTCCCAACATCCACCTTGAGTGTCTGGTTGAAGAGAGCCCACAGAGTGTGGTGGTCCTTGAAATCCAAACTGTCTACACATTTTCAAATAGGATGATATAATTCCACAAGAAAATCAAATGACACCACTCATAACACACACCTGCAATATCCTTAGGATACAGGGATCCTACAAACTTCAAATAGCAGCCAGATTCAGGGTATGGGATTAGGGCTTGTCCTGAGGCTTTGTAGAAAGGGAAGCAAGGAGGGGAGGTCTAGGCGAGAAAGCCCACCTAGGTGGGAAAACGTGGGGAACAACTCCCAGAAAGGAGAGGAAACAAGAGTGTCGCAAGGATGTGCAGAAACTCAGGAGGGACATCGACCCATAAGATACGCCATTGCCTTCTCCCAACAGGAAAGAAGGGGGGAGGGAAGAAGGAACGAAGGAAGGAAGGAAGGAAGGTAGGTAGGTAGGTGGGGTGGGGGGGGCAGGAACTGAATTTAACTATCAGTAGAAGAGCGTGTGCTTGAATTAAGATCCCCAAACTCCACGTGCATTTCTACATTCAGTATTAATGCTGGTCTGGGAACAACAAAAACAAAAGATATTTCAAAATGAATTGCTAGAAAGGGAGAAAAATTTAGAAAATGCAGGAAAAAACATAAAAGGGCTATAAAAATTGCATTTATCAAAGATATAATGAAGATCCCAGAGAGACACCCATTAATGGGACAGAATCATTATTCGCTCTAAAACGGATAACATACTTCTACCAGCATATTCAAGAATCTCTACAAAAACAACAAAATGACGACCAATGTAAAATAAATGAAACAGGCAAACATATGGATGGATCATAGCCAAAAAAGGCAAGGACAGGGATAACAAGCTGCCAGAAGGGGGAAATAGGGCCCCTTCAAAGGAACAACAGTAACACTAAAAGCCGACGTCCAGCAGCAACACGTGAGGCCAGAACACAGCGGGAACACACCTGTATCTTGAAGAGCTGAAATACAAGAATGGCTAACCTAGAATCATGGACCAAGGGATCACACCCTTTCAAAATGAGGCAAGGCAAATATATGTTCATCGAGCAAAACAGAGAGAAGTAATCTCCAGCAAATCTAAAAGAAATTCTGAAGGAAGTTCTTCACAGAGAGGGACACTCATCACAGATGGAAACCGGGAAGGGCAGAAAGAAATGCAGAAGCACAGATATGGGTGAATGATGAGAGTAAGGAACATGTAAATGAGCACTGATGGTATCAACAGTAATTATGCTCTCCGATGGGATTTAAAACACATGTATAATGGAAATGCAGGGCAGCAATAACACTGACTGTCGGGAAAGTGAAAGGACCTCTGAATTCTTAGCTCTGAATTCCCTTATCAGGGAAATAGTGAAACTAATGATTTGAATAAAATTGCATAAGTCAGGCATGCATATTTTAACCTTTGGGTTACTGTTAAAGAGTAATAACATAATATGTAACCTAGAAAACAAAAGAGGAGGGCCTGGGTGGCTCAGTCTGCTAAGCATCTGCCTTTGGCTCAGGTCAGGATCCTGGGGTCCTGGGATCAAGTCCTGCGTTGGGCTCTCAGCTCCCTGGGGAGCCTGCTTCCCCCTCTCCTTCTGCCACTAACTAACTAACTAACTAACTAAATAAATAATAAATCTTTAAAAAAATGAAAGTAATAGAAGAAAATACAATCAAGTATTTGCTTAGTTGGAAATAAGGCAAAAAAGAAAAGAAAAAGGAAGATAACGTATCTACAGTCAAACGTTAAGTAACACCGCCCTGCTCTACACAGAACGCTTCTGGGATTCGAGCTGCCTTTCCACAGATTTCGCTTCTCCATCTTCCTATAACACCTACAGTACATTGTAGTTACTCTAAGTAATCAATTATCTTGTTGAGAAACATAACTGATAAGAAGATAATCTTTATAGCTGCCCATGGAGTGAATTACCTTTCCTGATGTTCCTTTTTTTTTTTTTTTCCAGTGATCCAAGATGCATTGTTTATGCACCACACCCAGTGCTCCATGCGATACCTGCCCTCCTTAGTACCCACCACCAGGCTCACCCATCCCCCAACCCCCTCCCCTCCAAAACGCTCAGTCTGTTTCTCAGGGTCCACAGTCTCTCGTGGTTCATCTCCTGCCCCCGAAATTCTTAATGCCTGGGTGTAGACTCAGGTTTCCACCTGCTGTCATTTTTCTTTGCTTGAAAAACATCTTTTCAACATGTCTTATAGTCTAAGTTTTCTGGTGATGATTTCTTTCAGGTTTTTGTATGTCTTAAACGTCCTTATTTCTCCACAATTTTGGAAAGGTATTTTCAGGGAGTAAAGAATTCTAAGTGGACGATTTCCTTTTAGTACTTTAAAGATGCTTCTCTCCTGCTTTATAGTTTATAGTCTCTGATAGCAAGTCTACTGTCAGCCTTTCCTTTGTTCCTCTGTACATAAAGTGCCTTTTCCCCTCCTGCTGCTTTTTTTTTTTTAATTAAATTTTTTATTTATTTTCAGCATAACAGTATTCATTGTTTTTTCACCACACCCAGTGCTCCATGCAATCTGTGCCCTCCCTAATCCCCACCACCTGGTTCCCCCAACCTCCCACCCCCCGCCCCTTCAAAACCCTCAGGTTGTTTTTCAGAGCCCATAGTCTCTCATGGTTCACCTCCCCTTCCAATTTCCCTCAACTCCCTTCTCCTCTCCATCTTCCCTTGTCCTCCATGTTATTTGTTATGCTCCACAAATAAGTGAAACCATATGATACTTGACTCTCTCTGTTTGACTTATTTCACTCAGCATAATCTCTTCCAGTCCTGTCCATGTTGCCACAAAAGTTGGGTATTCGTCCTTTCTGATGGAGGCATAATACTCCATAGTGTAAGATTTGCTCCTCGGATCTGTAGGTGTGTAGTTTTCACCAAATTTGGAAAACTTGTGACCATTAATCCTTTAAACAATTTCTCTGCTCCCCACCTCCACCTCCTGCCTCCTTTGGAGAGACTCCATTTAGAGGTATATTGGGCTACTTAAAGCTGCCCCACCATGCATCTGTTCAAAAATTGTCTTTTCTCCCTGGATTTCATTTGTTATTATTTTTCTATTGTTTAGATTCTCTATTTCACTCCTATGCAATGTCTAATCTTTTATTAATGACACCCACTGTATTTTGTATATAGTGCATAGCATTTTCGTCCCTAGAGGCTTGTTTGGGCTATTTTCTATAACTTCCTTGTCTCTCCTCAACAGGCTCCATCACTCCCTTAGTTCTGGACATATGGCTCACAGTCACACGGCCACTCCAACTATCTGCGGCTGCTGGCTCTATTCTCTGTGCCTGACTTTTCCTCCTTGCAATTGTATTTTCCTACTTCTTTGCTGGCTAGGTGGTTTTTGATTGGATGCCAGATGCGACTTTTGCCTTGGGTGCTGGATACTGTTGCATTCTCATGAGCACTGCTGATCTGGGTTCTTGGAGGCAGTAAAGGCAGCATGTTCTTATGGGGCTTGCTAAGCTGAATTCAGCAAAGCCAGTACAACATTTGGTCTAGGGTTGACCTCCCTTCCCCCACACTCAGCATGGCCATTCTGCCATTGATGAGATTGTCCCTCTGGCTCGTATCTGGCCTGTGAGGGACCTGGAGGTGTTCTCCGTGGTCCTGTAGACCTTTCGCTCTTTCTTTCCGGTATTTTCTCACGCACATGTGCTGATCACCACTCGATTTATGGAGCAGACCCTCGGCACACCTCTGCACCCACTCCTCTGGTGCTCTGCCCGCAACTCCAGGAGTCCGGCTTCCTTGAGCTCACCAGCCACCTCGGTGACTTCTCTGGGCAGAAGCTGAGTGACCACAGAGCTGACCCCGTTTGTTTCCTGTCTCGTAGCTGTTCCTGCCCTGGTCGGCCTCAGGGCCAGTGTTTGGAAACCATTTTCAATATATTGTGACAGACTCTTCCCTCAGGCTGGGTAGTAAACCCAGCGTGTGTTACTGCATCCGGACTGGAAGCTGAAGCCTCATCATAAACAAATCAGAAAAGACACAAAAAAATTTGCAGTGTTTCACTGTGTTCAAGGAATAGGGTTAATAGTCTTATTAGAAGTGTTTTTAAGGCTCATGGAGACATTTTTAGCCACAAAAAGAGACAAAAACATAGATGAGATTGACAAATGGTCTTTTTGGAGAAGTTGAAATCTGGATGGCCAAAGGGCAAAGAGAAAAATTCTCACCTCCGGGTGCCTGGGTGGCTCAGTCGGTTAAGCATCTGCCTTTAGCTCAGGTCATGATCCCAGGGTCCTGGAATTGAGCCCCGCATTGGGCTCCTTGGTCAGTGGAGAGTCTGCTTCTCCCACTGCCTGCTGCTCCCCCTGCTTGTGCTCTCTGTCTCTTTGACAAATAAATAAATAAAATATTTAAAAAAAAACTTAAAAAAAGGAAAAGTTCTCACCTCAATAACTATTAAGTACATAAAGTTTTAACATGAATGAAAGCCCATTTTTCTTAATCTCAGCTTGGCATTCATTGGCTATGGTGATACCCATTATTGATGAACCTGTGATAAAGAGGGAATCTTATCCAATGCTCAGGAGAGAATGACTTGATTCCATTTGTTATATGTACATTTTTATCTGTATGTTTTATTTTATTTATATATATGCTTTATTATATGTATATATGTTTTAAGTCTTAAAATGTGGTTTTCCATTGGTCCAATTATTCTCATTAAAATTGAATGAGTGAAAAGAATGAAAAGAAAACCATGTTCACATTACAAGGATGCACATTGGGGCACCTGGGTGGCTCAGTGGGTTAAAACCTCTGCCTTCGGCTCAGGTCATGATCCCAGGGTCCTGGGATCGAGCCCCGCATCGGGCTCTCTGCTCAGCGGGGAGCCTGCTTACCCCTCTCTCTCTCTGCCTGCCTCTCTGCCTGTTTGTGATCTCTGTCTGTCAAATAAATAAATAAAATATTTAAAAAAAAAAAAAACAAAGATGAACATTAAAACTTTGTTTATAAACATCAATATTAAATAAAAACCTCCTGTCAAAAAGTGGGACATTCAACAAATCAGCTGTGGTATATCCATAAAATAAGATAATATTTAAAACATATATATATATATATATATATATATATAAAAGATATATATACATTTCTGATATGGATATACTTTGTTATTTTGTTATGTAAGAATGGGCTAAAGACAAGATTATGGCATGATCCCATTTAGAACTATGCCTGAGTGTGTGTGTGTTTGTGTGTGTATGAATGTGTATGTCTGTGTCACCATGTATGAGCATGTATGTGAATGTGATAGTGTACATGTGTGTGTCTAAATGGTATGAGTGTGTGCGTTGTGTATGGGGGTGTGGTTATCATGTTTGTGTATGCAAATATGAGAGCGTACATGACAGTGTGTGTGAATTTTATTTTCTTTATATTTTGTGTACATTTTCCAAAAAGTTTTTACAATGAGCATGTGTTTCTTTATAAGAGTTAACTGTAAAGTTCTTCTCAAGGAAATATTAATATTAATACACACAGAACACCACACTCATAATGAGACCTAACCTCAGTAATTTAGTGGAAATACAACCTTGGAGAGTGCTGGGGAGTCTTGAGACCTAATTAGAAGAGGAAGGAGAAGATTCAAGTCAGACTTGTGAGGTGCAAAGAAAGTCAAGACAGAAACTTGGACACAAAACGAAAGCTAACAGAGGAGGAAGGTTGCAGTTCCTGATCTTGGAGGAAGCAAACTGAGACTTTCTTCCCATCAGTCTAAGGGCAATCTGGAAAAGTTCATTTGGTTTTTAGAATCACAGGGTCTAATATAAACCCTGCATTATGGCCCCTGTGAGCCATGCGTCTTCAGGTCCTGGTCTCCATTAGGTGTGCATGAGACAGTGTGCATTAAGTACTCAGCATGGCACCTGAGCTCCAGAAAATCCTCGGTTATCAGACATCATCACCACTAGATAGAGCGCGAGACCACAGGGGGATCACTGCAGACTCACGCTGCCCGAGCACATGTATGGTCTGTGTCAGCAGGATCTGCTGACTTGTCAGTAGAGTTTCTGTGGGTGGAGGTATGAGCGTGTGCTCCAGCTGGAAAACTTACAGTTCATATGCCCGTTCCGAGAGTTTCCGATTCTCTTTCCCACCAAGGTGTGAGAGCTCACGGCATGAGGAGCACAGAGAACAGAGAGTCGCATGGCAGGTGGCCCCACACACCACGCATGCGGCGGGAGCCGGCTTGCTTCTGGACCCTTCTATGTAATGAGGACTGCTGGACCCCTCTGTGCTCCCATGCTTCTGGTCTACTCACCACTTTTCCTTTCCTGCTGACAGGGCTTCATGGTAATGTCATCAGACATTTATTTTTCTCCCTGCCCCCAAACATCTGGATAGCCCAATATTTAATAAATCAATAAACCGAAAGTCAATAATCTTTCCCCCTGGTGGCTCCCTATTTTCTACAAAATAGAGGCATGTCCTGGTGGAAGGGGAGGAGAGGGGACAGGGGACTCTTTTTTTTTTTTTAAGATTTTATTTATTTATTTGACAGAGAGAGATCACAAGTAGGCAGAGAGGCAGACAGAGTGGGGGGGGGGCGCAGGCTCCCCGCTGAGCAGAGAGTCCGTTGCTGGGCTTGATCCCAGGACCCTGGGATCATGACCTGAGCTGAAGGCAGAGGCTTTAACCCTGTAAGCCACCCAGGAGCACCTCTTTTTTTTTTTTTTAAAGATTTATTTATTTATCTTAGAGAAGGAGAAAGAGAGAGAGAGAGAGAGAGAGAACGAGCGGGAGGGGCTGGGGAAGAGGAAGAGAAAATCTGAAGCAGAGCCTGATGAGGGGTTCGCTCTTGTGATCCAGAGATCACAACCTGAGACAAAACCAAGGGTGGACGGCTCACCCCACTGTACCACCCAGGCGCCCCTGGGAATAGGGACTCTTTTTGAAGTTGTGAATATGCTGTTTTTACCTGGACTCTATGTTTGTCCTGATTGCCTGCCCGCACTGACCAGATTGAATGAGGCAATGCCCCGTCTTGTCTTTATCTAATGCCCCTTGCTTGGACCATAGTAGGGGACACGCACAGTACAGGGGAGACCGAAGCAGACAAGCGCTTCTTAGAACACTAACTCAGGCTGTTGAAATCACCCTCCAAAGAAGGCTTCTTTGGCTTATATTGGTACTGATTCTGTCCAGCAGAACTCACTGATTTTGTACAAATGCCTTCTCTTTGGGATGGATAAAAACAGGTGAGTTCTCCCTTACGTTCCCAGAGAGTAGCACAATGTGCATCCTATGGGGTTCCAACACAGAGCGAGCGCAGCATGAAGGGGGCCCAGGGACTATCTGGCAGCAGGGTCCAGCTCTCCTGTTTTAAGTAGCATAGCCCTGAGCCAAGAAGAGCTGTTATGTAAAAACTGTCTTGTTAATTCCTCCGTATCCCACGAGGAGGACAGGTGGCAAATACTGATTCCGGACGGGAGCTATAATGTCACTCATGGGATATTTTTATATCTCAGGTCGTGATGCTCTCTAGGGGGACAGCTGGGGAGAGCACCTGGACCTTGGCCTCATTTGCCCAAGGACATCCCCGTGATTCTGCTGTGGCTCATAGCACTGTCTCCCACCCCCTGGCACCTGTCCCCTTGGATGAGAAGTTCCCAGCCTTATCCTTTTAAAATCAGGTACAAAGTGAGAGGCCGCTCCACAGGGCAACCCAAACACTGTTCTCAGACATGCAGTAATTGATTTTCCGAAGACACTGTGGAGGTAGTTATGGAGAGGGAGAGACTGGGGGAAAAAGACGATCGAGAAAAAGCCCCCACAAACTCACCCAATATTTGACTCTGGGGAGAACAGCCCCAGCCCCTCAAAGCTGCACCTGCCCCTGAAATAGTGATGAAGACATCTATGTTTATTCTCCTGCCGACGACTTCTATTGGGCATCTGCTCGACAGGTTTTCTTCCCTGTGAGTTTATCCCTGTGAGCAATGAATGTAAAGCGATTATGTTAATGCCTTTATTGGATGACAGAACCTTTCTTAGAAGGATCCATAAAAGGCATTTTCTATGCATTCTTCATGTTATAACTTATTTCTCCTATTTTACAAATAGGTTAAGGTAGATTATGATGACTATAAAATCATTCTAGGCAAAAAGTAAAACAAGGTGCAGAGGTGATGGGATTGGAATTCCTTGACTTCGCAAGGTGAGGGGATCATGGTGAAATTGTTACCCACAAGTGCTTCACATGCACAAGTCCTCTCTCAGCAGAGCAAGGCGGCCAAGCAACGTTAGTTATAACCTGCTAGCCCCAGCAAGGGCTTCCTACAGACAGGAGGACAAGGGGGCAAAAGCGAGAGCAGCTCTTCTCTCTCAAACACAGCTATGAGAGAAGGGGGCAGCAGCCCCAGGTAGCCCTCAGCCCTGCCCAGGAATAGCCACTATGAGTCCCACCTGAAAGTGCAGCCATCACGAGGGACAGCCCAGATGGCCTCACTCTGGGCTTTGGGACACACTCGTGGAAAAGGGGCACCCTCACTGAAAATCTGGCCAAACTTACACCTGACTCAGGGCATGGACGGGGGAAGAGGGGCCCATCGGCGGAGGCAGAGGCCACTCTTTCCAGGTCCCACTAGGGCTGCAGAGAGTGCTGCTGATGGTTGGGGACAAGAGAGCACGGGACATCCTCCTGGATGGGCACGTCCCCTCTCCTGTCCGACTGTGGGCTGTGTGACGCGGTTATGGGCAGGGCAGTGCCAAGAAAGGGTAAGGGATGATTTGCAGGTGTTCTCTTTGTGTTGAGGACTCCTCGTGCCAAGGGGGTGGTGAGGGCCAAGGTTGCTGTACATTGAAGGATCAGGTAGGCCGTGGCAGGGTGATCCCACCACAGAGAACTGGAGACCTTCCCGTGCAGACCCTGAAGACAGAAGTACCTCTCTTCACCTTCCCTGCAGGGCTGGGGCCTGAGTCTTCTAGTGTCAGAGCTCTTCCCTGCGGAGCCGTGTGCTCCTGGGTGGGTGATTTCCTTCCTGTGTGGGTCCAGTCCTACATCGGTAAAATGTCTGGGACTGCTGTAGGGACACACCCCTCATCAGCTTGCCGGGAGAGACACAGTGACACGCTTGTGGGCTGGGAGCAAGTCCTGCATATCATACACACTCTGGAGATCCTCGCTGTCATTGTCACTGTTCAGAGCAACACCCTACCATCCCCCAGCTCTCCTCACTTCTTCCTGGGTGGCCGTGACTCTTGGGGCCTCCTGGTCCGTAGAATGGCATGTTGATACCTTTCTTCGTGGTCATGTGGTTGTAGCGACACATTTCTCCACCCGGCCCTGGAGCTGGATGGCGGGGACTGAGCACACTCACCAGGTAGCCTCTCTCTTGGGCTTTCATTCCACACGAGGCCCCGGAGTGTGGGCAGGCACGACTTCAAGTCTGGCCACTGGCCATGGGATGAACGCGGACAAGGAGTGGAGGCAGGGTGGGGCTCTTAACATCACCAGGAGGGGAGCCCGGCCAGCAAGCCCAGTGCTCTCTCCAACACAAACCTCAAATCTTCTCTGGATGATGTCACTCATTGTCTGGGCACAGAGCTCCCCACGTCTGCTGACTGCATCTTGGCCTAGCCAAGGAGACCATGGGTAACCCAGCCTGAGATCATGGTTGCCTTCAGGCCCAGGCATGGGGTCTCAGGGGAGAGTCCACTGGGCTCTGCCCCCAGTCTCCATGTCCACTTAGCCACACCGCATGCCCTGGATGTCCTCAATCTTGTGCTTACATGGCTGTCCCCCACACTACCTTCTCTTTCTCTTCTCAAGATCTGGCTGTCGAGGGCAGGGACCCAGAGTGGATTAGCTTCTTTCACTTCTGCTCACCAACCGTGACATCACTTTCCCTTTTGGTGCATACATTACCCCCTCATCAATGCTTCCTACCTCATGGTAGGTCCCCCACAGAGGGAGGGATCAATAAGCAGCAATTTGTTATAATTTAAGCAGAAAGTAATTACAGCAGACCAGAAGTTTAGAAAGAGCTGGAAGTCGTGTTTTGCTGTGAACACAATGGATTGGCTCTGCAGTGACAGGGGATACACATTTCTAATTCTCAGAGGTTTATGGGTATCCTGGTCATTTGCTTGCCGAACCAAGGATAAAATGCACCTTTTGAATAACATGGGATATTAACTGAAGACTCTTCTGATTTTAAATCCAAGAGCCTCTCTTGCAGAAATGACCAAGTTCTGCTATGACGTCCTGAGGGTCTGAGTTTTGCTTGCGATGACAGCTGTGGATCCTAAAATAATATTTGCAATGTTCAAATTTATTCAGTTTGGTAGAAATTTAGAAATTTCTAGAAGGTATATTTAAAGCATTACCCAGGAGCGCCACATTTGGCAAACCCTAATAGATACGTTGACTTCTTAAAAATGTGATTCACTCATTCCCACGTTCAGTAATTCATTCCAAGTGGACTCTTCAGCATGGGACACGCTAATCGGGAAAAGACAAGTTTTTAAGGAACGGGGTACTGTGGTCAAGTACCCGTGTCCAGACCAAGAGTGAGATGGTCCCAGACACTCGTTCCCAGAACATGGGAGAAGTCTGGAGGAGGAACCATCTTCAATACAGGCTCTATATTTGCTATGGAAAGCCCAAGGGGTGGGGGCTAGAGAATTGGACTTAGCATGATAGGTAGCATTTACATAAAAATCTATCAATGTCACATATGCAACATGTTGGCTATGTTTGACTTCTCACGTGACTATTCAGATTTTGGACTTAGACTTTTTAATTTTTTTTTAAAGATTTTATGTGTTTATTTATTTGAGAGATAGAATGAGAGAGAGAGAGGGAGAGTGAGTGAGAGCACATGCACAAGGAAGAAGCAGAGAGAGGGGGAGAAGCAGGCTCCCCACTGAGTAGGGAGGCCCATGCAAGGCTCGATCCCAGGACCCTGAGCTCATGACTGGAGCCGAAGGCAGAGGCTTAACCCACTGAGCCACCCAGGCATCCTTGACTTTTTAATTTTTAAAATTAGATTAAAAACTAAATAAACTATGGTGTAAAAACATTACAGGAGCACGGGGGTGGCTCAGTCCATTGAATGACTCCTGATTTCCGCTCAGATCATGAGCTCAGAACCATGAGATCTAGGCCTGAGTCGGGCCCCTTGATCAGCAGGGAGTCTGCTTGGGATTGTCTCCCTCTGCCTCTCTCCCTGCTCGAGCTCTCACTCTCTCTAAGGAAAAACAAAACACTACAGACATCAACAGAGTGGAATGAACAAGTTTCCCTTTTCATTTCCCCTGCAGAGGTGACCAGTTTGTGCAAGAAGGTTTGTGTGCAAGTAAACATATGTAAGTGGACATATGTCCATTCGTACATCCACATACAGGCTCTCAGGGTTTTCATCAACGGGATCACGCGTCCAGTCGGCTCAGTCTTGCTCTTAAACACAGCATGTGCATTTCTGCATATTGGTCCATTGGGTACCCTCCGATTTTTTCAGTCTTTTCCCAAAGGACCAGTCTTTTATGAAATCAGGAGCCTGTCATGGAAACGTGTGGGTGTGGGGTTTAGGTGACTGTCACATAATGTAAAATGAGCCATTTTAAAGTGAATGATTCAGTGGCATTTAGCACATTCACTCATTGTACAACCCCCGACTCTATCTAGTTCTGAGGTATTTTCATCATCCCAACAGGAATCCTCAAACCCATGAAGTAGTTATTCCCCATTCTGTCCGCCCTGAAGCCCGAGGTTGGCAGCCAGAGGTTTTTCACTCTATGGATTTACTGGTTCTTACGTCCATACGAACAGAGCCACACCATACATGAGCTTCCGTGTCTGGTTCTTTCCCAGCTGATGTCGTTGAAGCTTATCTACCCTGGAGCCGGTGGGAGTACATCATCCCTCTTTAGGGGTGAACAATATTCTATTGTATATGGACCAGTTTCCCAGAACCACTGTAACGACCTACCGCAAACTGGTGGGTTAAACAGGAGTGCATTGTCAAATCATTCTGGAGGCCAGAAGTCCAAGCTCAGGGTGTCTGGAGGGTTGGCTCCCCCTGACGCTCCTCCATGCCCCTCTCTTGGTGGCTGGTGGTTCTCCAGAAATCTCTGGTGTTCCTCACCTGGCAGCAGGACAATGGGGGGTCTTAATGTGGGGTCTTCCTGGGCGTTTTTCGGTCTCCAAATATCCCCTTTTTATAAGGACACCAGTCCTATTGGTTGAGGGGCCCACCCTACTCTACTATGGCCTCATCTTAACTAATTACATCTGCATTGGGCTTATTGCCACATGAGGTCACCTTCTAAGGTCCTGGGGTTAGGACTTCAACCCATGAACTGGTGGGGGTGCGGCCACAGTCCAACCTCTGACAGCGTGGATTAACCACTTGGTGTCTATCTCTTCTTATCTCGAGGCACATTTGAGTTATTTCCACCTTTTGGCTCTTGTGAATAGTGCTGTTGTGACCATTCATGTACAAGTATTTGTTTGAATACCTGTTTTCAGTTCTTTTAGGTCTGTACCTCAGGATGGAATGGTGGGTCATATGCTGATTTTGTCTGACCGTCTGAGGAACGGTCCACCTGTGTTTTCACAGTGGCTGTACCATTCTACCTTGCCAACAGTACTGTACGAGGGTTCTATGTTTGCCACATCCTTGCCAACACTTATTATTTTTCATTTCTTTTTTAAAGTTATAGTCATCCACAGAGCACCCGGGTGGCTCAGATGGTTAAGTATCTGCTTTCGGGTCAGGTCATGATCCTGGAGTCCTGGGATCAGCTCCATGTTGGGCTCCCTACTCATCAGGAAGTCTGCTTCTCCCTCTCCCTCTGTCCTCTCTCTCAAATAAATAAATAGTATCTTTTTAAAAATAAATAAAATAAAATTATAGCCATTCTGGTGGGTATGAAGTGGTATCTTCCTATAATTCTGATACACTGGATTATTTTAATAGCCAATTACTGGTGAACATGCAGGTTATTTCCAGACTCTTGTTGTTAGCACATTAGTGTGATGAAAACTTTGTGCATTCACACTTGGGAAAATACATGAATATTGTTTTAAGATACAACCCTAGAAGTGCAACTGTGGAAAGTATATCTGTATTAAAATATTTGTTTTTGTCTGTGAAAGTTTGTTTTTATTGTTTTCAGTATATAATATTCTTTTTAGTAATCTATATCAGCAAATAATGCATTCTCATGGTTCCCAAATTCCCAAACTTGAAAATATTGAAAAATATCTCAAATTAATCACGCACAAAAAATCTTATAATGTGTATTTCATAGAAATATTTGAAAGTAAATTTTTCAGCCTTTTGACAGTCTGGCTTTCAATCTGTTAAAACGATCACCAATAATAATATAATATTTATAATTTCTTCTCTCCTTCCTCATTTCCTCCCCCGCCACCCATCTCTTTTTCTCTTTTTATCTCTCTGTAAATATAGCACAATCTAGATAAAGTTATTTAGAAGTTCACCACGGCATTTTAAAAATTTTTATGAACTAAAAGTAAGTAATTAAAATATAACCAAATTTGCTAATCTTGTGGTTAAAAGAAAACTCTAATTATCATTTGATCATCTCTAATAATTCATTTGAATGAGTACCTTTTTATGTTTTATCTTCCCATTGTGTCTTCTCCTCTATGAGCTACTTATTTAGATTCACATTTTCTTTGAGATCGTTTCTATATACTTGGATGAAACTTTATATTAAAGATATTAACACTTCTTTCTTCCACCAGCTGTGGACATTTTCCCCCTTGTTTTTCTCAAACATGCCAAACTCACTCTATTCTTGGGGTTTTGTGTTGCTCTTCCCTCTACCTAGAAGGTGTGGGACGATGGATTCCTATTTTACTCAATGGGCTTCAGTCTCCATTCTGGTGAACTATCCCAGACTGGCCAGCTCGACCCCCCCCCCCCCATTTAACTGGAGCATTTCCATTGCTCTGGGAGAACCAATAGTTCAATGGTAGATATACCGGTTGAAATGCCTATGAGGACATAGAGTATATCTCTCCTGTCTCCCAAGTCTGAGTGCTTAGCACAGCACCTGGCTCATGGTAGGCTCTTAATGAATGCTTTTGAGTGGACAATGAGGGAGTGAGTGCACCTGTTGACCCCGAGCCTAAGTGGCTCCTTCTTCTTTACCCATCAGCTCGTCCTTCTGGAGGGAGCTGCTGGTCTAAGCAGACCAGACTTGCCCCTCTGGGCCCCATTGTTTTTAAGTGTTCTTCTCTTATAGTACAGTATTGCAGTCTGGACAATGTGTTTGTGCTTTCTTACATGTTCTGAGCATGAGGCCATGGCTGTCTTCTTCATGTCTGCATCACCAGCAAATGTTATGTTATCTGGCATTGTCCACCTCTGACACAATCCATTTTAATTAGAAGACTCAAGTACCAGCAGGAATATAACGAAAACAGGTCATGTCTTCCTCCACGCAGGAGTTCCGTGACCTAGATCGTGGTGCAGATGGCCAGCCTATGCAGGTTTATGATGGCCCTGACTTGGAAAAGGGCTGGCAAGGTTTGGGGTCAGGATACCTTGTCCACTACTGACAAGCTTGAGGGAAGCCCTTGGCAGGAAGAATTGAGGAGACTCCTGAGGACAAGCCCCAGCCAGGAGAAGGGAGAGGTCACCCAGGGCAGCAGGGTCTGTCCTGAGAACTCCATGCTGGCCACCACTTGGTGCATCCTCAACCAAGGCATCGGTCTGCATCTCTGAAGACATGGCCAAGGGGAAAGTAGAAATGCAAAGGTCTGGTTGCCTCATCAGGCATTTGACTTTGAGCTGGAAAATCTGCTAGTTTGGATTTTTGCCGAGTAAACCAAGACTGAAGAAAAAAAATCCCAGACAGAGATATGCTCCTTCTTACCATGACTTGCTTTCTGTTTCATTATCATCCCTGATAAATGTAACCAGCAGCAATTTGGAACACTTTAGCTTTAAAATAAACTTATTTATTTATTTATTTATTTGTCTATTTATTTATGTAATCTCTACACCCAGTGTGGGACTTGAATTCATAACCCTAAGTTCTAGA
This sequence comes from Martes martes, assembly GCF_963455335.1. Lineage (NCBI taxonomy): Eukaryota > Metazoa > Chordata > Mammalia > Carnivora > Mustelidae > Martes > Martes martes. Next base: position 161,698,535 of record NC_137892.1, on the reverse strand, counting down.
GTCACATGTTCTTCCAAGTATCCCAGGGCACCCCTGGAATACTTCAGCTTTTAATTTCTCCCTCTGCTAATGATCTCAAAATATTTGAGAAGGAAATACCCAAAGGAGCCCAGCTCTTCTCCCGTAAGGTGATGACTCCTTTATTACCAATGGCAAATCCACCCCTAAGTTCTCTTTTGGAAAGTCAAGTATTAATACTGTGTAATCTGTTTGAAATGTGAATGCTCATCTGTCCCAGCAGGGAGAAGGGCAACTCTACACAGAGATACTCTCCCTCTGATGCCTGCTTGGATGTTCTCACCAGCCAGCTGAGGGTAACCGACAGAGGAGACACTCTCCCTCCCTGCCCCCTTGAAGAACACCCTGAAGCTTCAGCTTTAGAAGCTTCCAGAACATCACAGAAGGTGCCGGAAGAACCCTTTGGAAGTGGCCAGCAGTAAAAACACAAACTGAGGGCTGCTGGAGGCGAGGTGGTGGGGGATGGGTGACTGGGGGATGGGCATTAAGGGGGTCACATGATGTAATGAGCACTGGGTGTTCTGTACAACTGATGAATTATTGAAGGCTACCCCTGAAACTAATGATGTACTATACGTTGGCTCATGGAGTTTAAATAAATAAAAAAAGACTGAAGCTCTCGAGAGCATAAGAGACGATCCGCTGAGGGGGCATTGGAGGTTTTGCCTTACTGAACAGTCTTGGTTCTGAATAGAGGTGGAACCTCGACCCAGAGACCCTGGACATACCTGAAGGGTCTGAGATTCCGCAAGCATCTCTGAACCCCAGTGACTGCTGGGAAGGTGACCCCTCAGAGCCACAGCATGTCTGGCACACTTATTTCCTAGAGCCCCGCTGTGAGTGCAATTTGTCTTTGTATTTCATTTTGTAACTGGTCATTATGGGTAAAAACAGAAGGACACTGGTGTTTGCATGGTTACATTTGTACAGCAATTTTGCTGAACTACCTGCTCCTTTCCAGGCAAAGAAAAATGTTGTGTTCAGTGAATAAAGATTTTGGTTCTCCTAATATGGTGGTTATACTTTCCTATTCTTTTTCATGCTACGTTTGATGTTTACACGATACACACACATATTGGTTGAAGGAATATAAGGCTTTTAGATAATGTTCCTTCCTTTAAATGCATTTAAATTTAAAATGCTTTAATTGGGGATTTACCCTTTCTAAGGTAGAAGAATACGGCAACTTTGGTTTATTATTATATAAAATCAGTGTCCTATGCTTGGTGTCCATGAAAACTTGAAATGTTCAGGCCCTCAGAAAAAAGACAGGTGTGTGGTGTGGCTTGGACCTGCAGGACGGTGGGGAAGGGAGGCTGGGGAGCAGCTTCCCAAAGCCTGCCAGCCCTCTCAGCGAAATCTTGCAAACACTTGGAGAGTTTTCTTTCTTTTCTCTTAAACATTCTCTTCCCAACATGCACAGCTTGTCCTTCCACTGAAGTCAAGTCTTTGTCCAAGTCAGGCTTCCTCGTCCCCTCACCTCATCTAACACTGCCCACCCTCCCCAGCCCTCTGTGCTTAAGGGCCTTGCTTGCCCCCCTCCTCTCCATGGAACCGACAGCCATCAGAGGTTCTACATATTCTGCTGATACCCTGTTTCACTGGCTGCTTTCCCCCACCCAGTCTGGAGCAGGATGTGGAGAACCAGCACTCTCTGTCCATGGTCCCTGCTGAGAGCCCTCCTGCTCTTGGACAGAATGCACCAGCCGAGCCACCACTGAGGGCAGTGACTGCGCAGGGAGGTGCTTCACTGGGACTCTGGGAAGCCCCTGCTTAGATCCCCGAAGTTTTGGGTCAAGGCTGTGCCCCCTCTGCTGGCATTCTCCACCTGGAAAGCGGCTTCTGTGCTTCTGTTGGGACATGGTGTTCCTGGGAGGAGGGCCCACTGCCCATCCTGACTTGGGGGGCTGAAGTAGCTCATAACCTACACAGTTAGATGTTGCCAGTAACGTTCCACAGTGAGTGGCTCAGTAGTGAAAATAGTTCCCGTGATTCGGGGAAGGAGGGCCTGGAGTAGGGAGGTCACGCATCTCCCTGTGTCTTGGACAGGTGGGCAGAGCTCAGAGCCTTTATTGCATAGTGACTGTCCTCATCACAGGGGTGGCTGAGGTAGAAGTAACCTTGCAGGGAGTCCTGATTCCACAAACTCCAGCGGCTGGCGGGAGCCGAGGGAGCACACCGGCAGAGGTGGGCAGGCACGGGGGTGCGGGTCCAGGGTGGGCCACAGACTTCAGAGATTGGGTAGGTCCAGGGATGCAGGATGGCATGGCCCCTCCAAGGCTGGTCCTGAGCTCCTCAACACCCACCCACAGAGCCCCTGTGTCTCAAAGACAGAGAATCGATTAGATGTAATTATCTGCTTTACACTGGATATCGCTTTAATTAAAGTATTCTAAATCAATAACACATAAACACAAAAAATAATTTTAATAATCCTTACCCCAACTCCCACAATACTTGTTTGTGTATTAAATTGAACAGAACCTCAAAAACCCTTGGGAAGAAAGGTGAATCACTGTGTATTGTTAGAGAATGGATGATTGTCCCAATTTATGGAGAAAATCACTCAGTTCTGTCCTTTAGTCTGTTAATGTTGTCAGTCGTATTTACAGACTTTCTCATCACAAACCCTGCTTCAATTTCTGCAATAAGTGCCCTGTGTACATGTAGACTATCATTTTTTATATGCTGTCAGGTTCAGTTTGCTTATATTTTATTTAAAGGATATTGAAACGGGCTTGGAAGTGAGTTGGGCCTGTATTTTTTTGTGTGTTTGCTTTTTTAAAATGCAGTGTTCCAGTTTTAACTTCAGTATTCAGTCTTGTAATATACTTGGGGACTTTTTTTTTCCCCCCAAGCTCTGGGAGAATTTGCGTATTATTAAAAGCTTGGCAACTTCTTTCAAGATATGTCTCCAAAGGCAAAGGAAACAAAGGCAAAGATGAACTTTTGGGACTTCATCAAGATCAAAAGCTTCTGCATAGCAAAAGAAACAGTCATCAAAACAAAGAGGCAACCCACGGAATGGGAGAAGATATTTGCAAATGACAGTACAGATAAAGGGTTGATATCCAGGATCTATAAAGAACTCCTCAAACTCAACACACACAAAACAGATAATCATATTAAAAAATGGGCAGAAGATATGAACAGACACTTCTCCAATGAAGACATACAAATGGCTACCAGACACATGAAAAAATGTTCATCATCACTAGCCATCAGGGAGATTCAAATCAAAACCACATTGAGATACCACCTTACATCAGTTAGAATGGCCAAAATTAGCAAGACAGGAAACAACGTGTGTTGGAGAGGATGTGGAGAAAGGGGAACCCTCTTACACTGTTGGTGGGAATGCGAACTGGTACAGCCACTTTGGAGAACAGTGTGGAGATTCCTCAGGAAATTAAAAATAGATCTTCCCTATGACCCTGCAATTGCACTGCTGGGTATTTACCCCAAAGATACAGATGTAGTGAAAAGAAGGGCCATCTGCACCCCAATGTTCATAGCAGCAATGGCCACGGTCGCCAAACTGTGGAAAGAACCAAGATGCCCTTCAACGGATGAATGGATAAGGAAGATGTGGTCCATATACACTATGGAGTATTATGCCTCCATCAGAAAGGACGAATACCCAACTTTTGTAGCAACATGGACAGGACTGGAAGAGATTATGCTGAGTGAAATAAGTCAAACAGAGAAAGTCAAGTATCATATGGTTTCACTTATTGGTGGAGCATAACAAATAATATAGAGAACAAGGGTAGATGGAGAGGAGAAGGGAGTTGAGGGAAATTGGAAGGGGAGGTGAACCATGAGAGACTATGGACTCTGAAAAACAACCTGAGGGTTTTGAAGGGGCGGGGTGGGAGGGTGGGGGAACCAGGTGGTGGGTATTAGGGAGGGCACAGATTGCATGGAGCACTGGGTGTGGTGAAAAAACAATGAATACTGTTACGCTGAAAATAAATAAAAAATTTAATTAAAAAAAAAAAAAAGCTTGGTAGCACTGGTAGCACTTTCCTGTAACACCGTGTAAGCCTGGTATTTTCTCTGTAGGAACATTTTTCACTGTGACTCCAGTTTACTTGGTAGTCCTAATGATTTCAGACTTTCCTCTAGATTCAGTTTTGCCAAATTATACCTTTCCAGAATTTCTCCATTTTAAATTTCCAAATTTGTTGGCATAAATTTGTGTATGTTTTATTTCAGTCTGTGTTGGAGGGGTAGTGACGTTTACCATCATTCCTAATACGGCTTATTTTTGTCTTTTCTCTTATCTTCTTAATCAGCTTTACTGATGTTTATCTGTTTTATTAACCTTCCCCCAAACCAACATTTAGCTCTCTCCTCTATTCACTATTTATTTAATTGATTTCTGTTCCCACTTTATTTTCTCCTCACATTTGCTTTATTTGGGTCTGTTCAATGATTCACTTTCCAGCTTTTAAAGTTGGATGTTTAACTCGTTAATACCCAGAGTCCCTTCTTTTTAGTAAAAGAGCGTAGGAGTAAAATCTTATCTCCAAGTGTCACTCTGTGTCTCTCTGGTTCTAATGTAGTATTTTCTTTGTCATTTGTTTCTCCATATTCCTAAATTCAATTTCTTCTTTGACCCACAAGGCACTTAAAACTGGGTCTTTTGTTTTTTGTGTATGTAGAGGTCTTTTCTCTCTCTCTCTCTCTCTCTCTCTTTTTTTTTTTTTTTCTTTTTGAGGCCTTTCTCCTGATGCGGTTGATTTCTGGCCCAGGTGCTTCACGGCAAGGCAGCATGATCTGCCCAACACAGATGACCTGAGCTCTGTGGAGACTTGTTTTACATTTCTGTGCAAGGCCAATTTTTGTAAACGTCTCGTGTGCATTTGAGATCGATGTGATACTTTAATTGTAGGGTGCAGAACTCTTTAAAGTCCATTAAAACGTGCTGGTTAATTGCTGTGTTAGTCAGGGTTTTTCAGAGAAACAGAACCAACAGGGGATATATTGATGTCTACGAGGGAGGTTTCTATAGGAAGTGGCTCATGAGGTTACAGAGAAAGAAATGCCTCGTCGGCTCTTTGCAAGCTGGGGATGCGGGAGAGCTGGGGAAGCTCGGTCTCAGTCCTGAAGACCCGAGAACCCAGAAGCTGATGGTGTGGGTCCCCGAGTCTGCAAGCCCGAGAGCCAAAAGGTCCAGTGTTCAAGGGCAGGAGAAGACAGATGCGCCAGCTGCAGGGGGGGAGAGAACCTACCCTTCCTGTTCTTGCTGTTCTGGCTTGGCCTTCTCGGCAGCGGATGCTGTGCGGCCCACACTGCTGAGGGTAGGTGTTGGCTCAGCCAGCTGCCTCAGGGTGATCTCCTCCAGAAGCAACTGCACAGTTGTCCCAGCGCTCCGGGCATCCCTTCGTCCCGGTAAGCTGATGTAAAATTCCCCATCACGGTGTGTTGTTCAACCCTTTCGTACCTCTGATGGTTTCTCCCCGTTGGACCCGACAATAACTGAGAACATTGTGGAAAGGCTACACGGTGCATGCAGTTTCATTTCCTCCCCCATGTATCTGCGAATACTTTTTTTTTTTTTTTAAGATTTTAATTATTTGTTTGACAGACAGAGATTACAAGTAGGCAGAGAGGCAGGCAGAGAGAGGGGGGGAAGCAGGCTCCCTGCTGAGCAGAGAGCCCGATGCGGGGCTCAATCCCAGGACCCTGGGATCATACCCTGAGCCAAAGGCAGAGGCTTTAACCCACTGAGCCACCCAGGCGCCCTGCAAATACTTTTTAAGTAAAATTTTTAGGAACATTTTTACAAGCTTTACAGATGTTGAAATTGTTAAATGCCTTACTGAACGGATTTTTAAAAATTATTTAGTAGTGAACCTCTCTGGGCCTAAAATGCTTTTTGCCTTAAAGCTGTAACTGCTGTGGATGCAGTGAGCTCGCCCTTCTCATGATTAGCGTTTGCCTGTTTGCACTTTCTTCTCATTTCCCTCCACCCTCTTGCATCTCAGTTCAGATGTGCCTTGAGGTGCGGCATGTGGTTGGATTTAAAAACCCAGCGTGGCGATCTCCAGCTATGTTTCACCCATTTGCCTTTACTCTATTTATGTATCTACTTGGATATGACTCTGTGCTGTCTTGAAATCCTCAATGATTTTGAACAAGAGGGCTTGCATCTTCGTTTTGCTCTGAGCCCCATTAATTCTGGGTCTGATCCTGCAACTGAGCAAGAGTCTGGGTGCACAGGAAGGCCAGCACCAACCCTGGGAGTGAAGGTGAGTCACCTTGGTTGGTCTTGCTTATCTGGACTCACTGAACATTCTCCTTCTTGCTCATGATCTGATTCTCTTTCTATACAATGTTTTCATTGACAGCCAAATTCACGAGCCATTACTGTGGGCTGGGCATTGTGCAAGCAAAAAGGCACTTAATCTTCACAATAACATTACAAACAGGATTATTATGTTCCCCGACAATGGAAGCTCAGTAGCTACATAACTTGTAGAAAGTTAATGCCTGTAAATGGCAGGACTCAGATCCAATCTCGAGCCTGTGCTACTACCTGTCCCTTCCAGCCAACCTGGGTTTAGCAAAGGCTTATTCCAGGATGAGTTTTCTGATGATCCCGTTCTCCCCACAGATGCTCATTTGCTGGGAATGCTTCTCCAGACGTCCCTCCCTCTGTTTTTGGTTTCAGGTTTGCCAACATCCAAAGCCGATGGCTCCAGCTGCTTTGTCCAGCTGGCCAGACTCGACCCCTTCACCATAAGGATTTCTGGAGCTGCATTGGCCTGGGTACACTAATCTACACTGTCACAGGCTGGCACTTCTGTTTACTAAACCCCTACCGTTTCTCCAAAGTGCTCTTGCTCCCGTCCAGGAGGACCTTGTTCCTGGCTCCACCCCACCTTCCCTGTTCTATTCAAGAATATTTAACTGGACTGACTCGTAGATCAAGCCTAGAGTACTTTGGTTTTGATCCCCCAATTCTCGCCTGGATGGAAGGATTTGCTGCTCGTTAGTTTGTTTTCAAGATTACTCTTCCTGTTGGTTCCCTCGGTCTGGTTCACGGCTTTACAATGAGATTCCTTCCTTGAGTCTTGCTTGGCTCCATACACTATCCCTCACTTTGACGTTTATCAAAGAGTGCGTCCTCATGAGTGTTTTTTGAAATTTCGGCGGGCAATTCCTTCTTTTTTCATGCTGCTGTCTTCTTTGGGTCTGGAATCAGCTCACATCTTTCATGGCACCCTTGCCCAGTAACACAACCCCCAAGGAGACAGTGTGTGCACACACACACACTGCACATGAGCTCTTCCCTCCACCCACGGAAACCTGGCACCACCGTTCAAGGATTTCCCATTACACCCCCAGGGGTTCTGGTGACTGTCACTTCAGGGAACCCCCTTTCCATCAGTGTGAGCAAACCATTACATCCCGCTCCCATGTGGGCTTCTGTAAACTACGCGGCCCTCTCACCTCTGGTGTCTTTCTGTGTTAGCAACTGTCAGGTGGATCATGAAATCTGAAAACTTCCACCTCCTTTGGAATCTCTGTAGAACCTGGCATTGTACTGGCCATGAATACTTACAGGAGGTGAATCTTAGCCACTCAGAGCCTATCACTAGAAAATCTTAAAAAGGCTGGTGCCATTAAAAAAAAAAAAAAAAAAGATGAGTAAATAAATAAATAAAGGCTGGTGCTGTCTCAGCAACATAGAGAAGCAGGGATTCTGCATAATTATAAGCTAAGCATCGGAGCTGCTTGGCAGTGTTGACGTGTAGACAACGTCGTTATAGTCTGCGCATTACATACGGTTTAAATAAGTCTGTGGCCTCCGGGTGGGCATTTCATACATCATTGTTCTCAGTCTCTGTGCTCAACCATTTGTTAATATTTTATTCAGTGTGTGTGAAGTGCCGCTGATGGGCGATGCCATCCGTCCTAGGGTGCACTTTCTCAGGAACGAGTGCTTTGAATGAGGCTCAGAACAGTCTTCATGGAGATATGTTAATGCCCTTCTTGATATGCATTTAGCAACTCGATGTTTGAAAGCTCTTGATTTTTCTCTTTGAAATGAAATTCTCCCAGTAACACATGAAGATCTGCAGTTTTCTTATTTTTATCTTTTATATCCCCTTCTCCTAGTGCTGTGTCTGAATTCCTTAGTTCTTTCCCCTGTTAGACGGCACGTTTCCATCTCTGCCTGTAATAGAGCACGCTACTTATTCCTAATAATAGGTACCACCCTGAGAATGGGAATATTCATGAGATGGGCAGTGTTTTGTCTCCTTTTCTCATTTACACCTTTTAAATATTTTTTGATGGTTGTCTATACTCCATCGACATCTTGCCTCTGAAGTGAGACAGGGTTTGCTGTCATGTTTGCTGAAGGGGACACATTTGTTCTCACCACGAAAATGCACTGTGTTTTCCGAGATCGGATTACAGACACCTTTACAAGAGAACATCGTTTTTCAGTGCGGTGGCAGGCTTAGCCTGAATGTTTGTAAGGGTTGGCCTCAGGTTACTTTCTTTGTGTTGCTTTATGACCCAACCCTATTTGTCACCCTTCCTGGGGATCTGTCCTCTCTCCCCCCTCCCCTTCTTTAAAGTAGGCTCCACACCCAACACAGAGCCTAACGTGGGACTTGAACTTATGACTCTGAGATTAAGACCTGAGCTGAGATCAACAGTAGGACATGATCCAACAGAGCCACTCAGGCTCCTCTTTGTCTTTGCTGGTTGAAAGGCAGCACCATTGATCCACATTTTAAAAAACACCAGTTGGAGACCAAATATAAGGTAAGAGCTACTGAATGTTGTTATTTGAGGCTTTTTCCCTGAGAACTAGGACCTCGGAAGTGTAAACGATAGTTTCATTAGAAGAAAGAAAGTGAACTTTATTCAACAAAAGATAATGGATAATTAACATTTGAGCTTCAGTTTCATAGAATCTCAGTAAACAGCCAAGAGCAGAAGGCACTCGAAGGGTTTGTAGACTCCTCGGGCAGGAGCCAGTGGTTCCAAGGATGGAAACGGACGCTGAGGGGACATCAAGGGTAGAGGCCTTTTCTAAACCCAGCCAACAGGATTCCTGCCACAGCCTGGGCAAGGACTAAACTCCTAAGGATTGTTGAGGGGCCGGATCAGGCCCCAAGCCTGGGGTTTTCTCAGTCAACGGATGTAGCAGGATTCTGCCTAAAAGTAGGCGAGGTGGGGGGGAGCTCAAGGATAGGGCTTCTGTGAGAAGAGGGCTCAGAGGAGTTTGGCCAAGGACAGGCTTTGTCACTGGGATGAACGGCTGGGCAGGGAGCTGGGAGAGGGGCTGAGGACAGTGCTCTGTGCCCGCCCCTAGCCGGAGTCTCCTCCACCTCGGCCTGGCCCCACCAAGCGAGCAGACTCTCTCCACCAGGTGCTTTTGTGGGAGCTGTGGTCAGCGCTCCTGAATGGGGGCCGCACTCTCCATTAGCGCTTTCCACAGTCGTGGTGAGGCCCACATCTGCTCCAGTCAACCTGGAAGGCACTACCCGAGTGTGGCTTTGAGCCGCTCAGGTGTGGCTCATGATCGAGACTGTGTGGTGGGCAGCATAGTGACCTCCCCAGAGAGGCACCTGCCTGGCGTCCGCTGAAGAGTGAGATTACGTGGTAAAGAGCGATGGATAAAGTTGCTAATGGACTGACCTTATCTGGAAGATGCTCCTGGATTCCCCAGGTGGGCCCCACGAAATCACAATGGTCCTGCAATGTGCAAGGGGCACAGGGATGCTATCAGAGAGGGGCGGGGTGAGAGGGCCTCCACCGGCCATCTCGGGCTTTCAGGATCCAGGGGCCACGAGCCCTGAGAAATGTGAATCACTGTATTGTGCCCCTGAAACTACATAACGCTGGGTGTTAATTACACTTCAATAAAAACATTTAAAAAGTGATTAAGTTAAAAATGCCTTCTATTACCCCCCCAAGTAGGTCCTATTAACTCTTTTTAAAAAAAAATGTTTTCTTTCCTTTAGTTATGAATGCAACTCATAGTAGAGCTCACAGTAGAAAATGAGGGCGATATAAAGGAAATTTATGTAGGAAAATATACAGAGGCACATCTAATCAATCACTACACGAGAAAGATAATTAGCTATGTGTTTTCTTGCAATAGTTATTCCTAGTCAAAAGAGATATTTGGAAAAAATATCTTCGGCCTATCTTGCCCTGTGACTGGGTCAGGGCGGGTCATGCCAGCCATATCTGAGGGTTTAGAGTCTGTCATGTTAGGCCATGGGGAGACTGGATGGTGTGCAGCAGGGCAGTGGGTAACCGGAGTGCATCCAGGAAGGTCCCTGTGCCTGCAGGAACAGCAAGGATTGGGAGGGGAAATGGGGTCAGAGATCCCACAGGAACCCGGGAAGGGATAAGGATGGGGAGGTTTGAGGTGGCCATATGTAGAGGGAGCGGCAGACAAGAGCTGTATAAGGGTAGTCTCTGGGATTCAGTGATTTGCTGAATGTATGGTGAGGAGGACGAGAGATACCCCCACCTTTCCCATGTTATAAATGACCCTGGGAGGAGACAGTCTTGAATAGACATTTTCTAACTTGGATCCTCTCGTCTCCCTACGACAACTCTTAAAAGTAGAACCACTGAGTCCAAAAAGGTGGTTGAGCTCTGGTGGGGGGTACAAGCTCCTCCCTCTGCTTTCCTGCCTGAGTTCAGAGCTAAGAGGAAGAGGCCAACGGGGCGAGTCACCGTGAGCTTTATTCCCCACATGCATGCAGTAACAAGGGCTTCCCAGCCCTGGGCTTGGACCTAGGAGCACTCCCACTGCTTGTAGACATGCGGCCCCTGTCAGCTTGGGCCTGGGGAGCAGAGCAGCCCACACGCTTCCTCTGTCTGTTCCACTTCCAGGGAAGGTGGAGAAGGTTCAGCAGACTCCAGACGTGGCCACGGAGAAGAGTCCTTGAGGGGTGGCCCATGGTCATGGCAATTTAGGATCCTCCTGGAAACCAGAGCAGGGGCAGAACTGCTTCCCCACGAAAGCAAGGAGTTTGATGCTGGCCATCAGCTGGGGATCTCTACAGGTATGGGATGCCTGCTGGGCCAGATCTTGGACTGAAGGGTATGTCATGTCCCTGGAATGGAGGATAGACGGAGAAAGCTGTGACTCACGGTGGAGAAAACTGGCTGGAACCACTTGACCACGTGATGAGTATTGATGTGGCTGGTGGTGTCGTGTGGACATCAGGCCCCCATGGTGGGTGGTGACCTCATACCCCAGTCGAACAAGGAAACATCAGGAAGCCCATAGGGGACAATCCACAGGAGTCTTGACTTAGACCCTCCGGACTGTCGAGTCATGGACCATGAGGAGGCGAAGGGTCGTGGCAGGTCAGTCGGAGCCTGGATGAGAGCCTGGACCGGAAAGGGGCAGAAGATAGAAGTCCCAATAAAGTCTGAGGTCTAGTTAATAGTAATGTCCCCATGCTGATTTTGTTTTTTCCCAAAGTGCTTGGCAACATGAGATGCAGTGGGGACAGCGGGTGAGGGCGAGACCCACAGCATTTTCACGGCTTTCCAGTGATTCTAAGGTTATTCTAAAATAAAAGGTTTATCTAATTTAGAAAAAAAAAGCATTGTTTATTTGGAGACTTGGAGAGGAATGCTGGGGCCCCATGAAGGGTTTCTAGGGTCGTGTGCATGTATGAGTGAGCATTTCATTCTGAAGAATGGGGAGGGGACTTTCTGGGAAGTTTTGAGTTTACATCTCAGGAAGGTTAGACGGGTGGAAGTTCAGAGCATGGGCGTGGAGGTCGGGGACCAACTGAAGGCCAGGGTGGTAATGAAAGACGCATGTTATGAGCGTCTGACCCAAGGCATGCCAATGGGGAGGAGACCCAGGGAACCAGCTTGCAGGGAGAAGTATCCGGGTTTGGTAATAGAACCCACGTGAGAGAAAAGGAGGCAGGGGGGCACTTGGCTGGATGTGGGGGCCGCTGGCCTGATGAGACAGAGACTGGATTTGGTACCTGCAATGTCGGAGGAATATTCACGGGGGAGCCTCAAATCTTCGCTAGAGCGAAGGCAGGCTCTGAGGCTGTGGGAATGGGTGCTCCTTATTAGGGTGTAGACGGAAAAGTCGGCCAAGCTCACAAAGTTGAGGACGATGACGCTGGAGCGTGGAGAGAGAAAAAGGAGCCAAAAGAAAGGAGAAAGTGGGGTTGAGAGCAAGAGAGCAGTGTTGGGGAAGCCAAGGGAGGAGACAGTGCCCAGAGCAGGTCCCCCTGCGTATCCACTGGTCCTTGGCTGACTCCGCGGCTCCTGAGTCATTTCTAACTGGAGGCTCGTCCAATGGGATTTTAATTGACAAGGGTTTTATTTGTGTAACCCTTCCCAGATGAGAGAGGCATATAGGATAGGTCCCCTAAGCCTTCTAGCAGTATACCAGAAAACACTCTTCCCATGAGATTGATTTCCTCTAGTGACTTATCTTTAATTTGACAACAGAGGCAAAGAACCACTTGCTGTTCCCAAAGCTGCATTTATTTATGTCCTCTAGATGTCCTAGGGTTACATTACTTCATCCAGGTACAATTATTGCCAGGTTCCCACTGGTATCAGAAGCAAGGTCCTTTAGTCTTCAGTAAGTCTTCAGCAAGGCCAGTAGAAGGGGCGGCCTGGGATGGCAGGGGTGGGGTGCATGGGCTGGAGGTTGCCTCTGCAGTGGATTCCAGGGAAGAGGGAGACATAGATATGGCAGAAGTGATGGTGAGGCTTTGCTGGCCAGTCCCAGGAGGTCTGGCCCAGAAGCAAGGGCTCCCATAAAGAACTATTGCTGGCTAGAATCCAAACTGGAAATCAGGCCACGCTGGTGGAAATACCTGATCTGCTCATAGGTTCTGGAGAATTGTCCCATGTCCAGGGCATCTGCAGGGGTTCTGGGGTGCAGAAAGGCAGGCCATTAAATGTAGACTCTCAAATCTCTAGGACCGGAGTGCTAGTCTGGGAAACTAGGCAAAACTTAAGGAAAGAGGACATTGTCACTCTTTTGCCTCTCCTGTGATAAATTTCATGTGCAGGTAATTGAGTTTGAATTCCCCAGGGTCTGAAGGGAAACTGAGGAAAGGCTGTGGATGTATGTTCTCCCTCAAGCAAGACTGACCCAGGGGGTTAAGCTGTGGCTGGCAGGGGTACCCAGGCAGGGACTGACACTGACCAACTTCCCAGGAGCTGGTGATGATGGATGGCACCTAGCGTTGGGTCTCTTTCAGCTTCGTCATTGTGGTCACTGTGACAGCCATGCTGGGCTGAATGTCGCAGACTGTGATGACCAAGAAGCCGTCCAGGTCAAGTAGTGAGATCTGGGCATTGACCCTCGGCCCGTGCGCTCCAGTTCAGACCTGAACAATTCAAGCTGCATTTGCATGAGCATGAGAAACAGGGTCCCTAGGGAGTGAGTGGGAGCCAAGTCTGCAGACGGAGGGGCAGCATTGGCCTACTTTGTCCCACTGAAGTGTATCTGGGAGCTGGGGAGTTTGCTGTGTTTAATTACCCACTACCTCTTCCCTTTTGTCTTTTTAGACATAACCCCTTCTCTACTGCTGTCCCTGGGTTTCCTCTCAAATTAGGTACCGTTGTAATTGCGTGGCTCATACAATGGGAACTCTCTATAGAGCTGCAAGGATTTTCTGTACATCTTTCTAAGTGTAAATTTAGAAAAACCTGATTCAGGGCTGTTACAGTTGCATAAGTATCCAGTCTAACTCACGTCAATAAAAGATTCGGATAAAGTTGTTAAATGTGTTCAACTAGAGCAGAATGATCCAAAAACAAAAACAAAAAAGAAAAAAAGAAAGAAAAAGGAAAAAAAAATCACAAATCTTTTTTTTTTTCTTTTTCCAAAAAGAAGTGCTCACTACAAAGGGTAAACACACAGCTTGCAAGGAAGGGGCAAAGCGGGCTTTTTTTCTTCTGCCTAATTGCACACGGCAGCCTGTGTCTATCCCCACGAGGGACTGGAGGCAACGACAAATGTAAATGCACATCCCGGCACCAACATCAGGAAAGTGACCAATCCTCAGAGAAATCCACCCCCACCATAAGCCGAGCACCTGTGTCTGGAGGCTGCCCTCTGAAGACATCCTGAGTCCCAGCGGGAGAAAATGCAGGAGTCCTGCTTCCTCCTTCCTCTATTTACTGCAAAGCAGCAAGCGGGGCATGTGCTGTCTAGCTGTGAAGACACAGCCTTGACAGACAGTCTTCTTGTCTGGTGTATTGATTTTCCCAAGGACATTCTCTATTGCACTGAACGCTGGGAACACCCATCTTGAACCCCACAGGATCCCATCTGGGACCCTCCCCAAAGTGGCACTCAAATTCATTCCCTCCTCCAGGACCGTAGAAGCTGAGCAGGTGTCTTGAGTCACCCGGGGTTCGATCGGACACTTGCTCTTGTTTCAGCCCACAGAGAACCTTCCCGGCCGTCCCCTCAGTGCTTCCTGCCTTCCCTCACAGCCCATCCGCTGCAGCGGTAAGGTGTAAATCAGACTCCATGGCATGCACAGATGGGCACTAAAATAATTTCTTTGCACTGCTCGGACTACTCAGATGCACCCACGAGGACAAGACCGCGGCTGCATACAGCCCAGGTTCCAGCGAGTATGCCTCGGAAGAGTTGAGGCGGTTGGTGAAGGCCCTTAGATCCCTGGGAGCCCTAGTGGGCAGCCTTGTTTGGACAGGGACGGGCACCCAAGGAGGCCAGGTCACTAGGAAGACCCACTGTGTGTGCTGCACCCTGGAGGAGGGGCTCCCGAGGTACCCTTCTCTCGGGCTTGTCTTATGGCACTCACAGCATCTTCTAGAGGGCCAGGGAATGGCAACAGGTGCAAAGATGGCGACGTTAGACCCGGCTTACTTGTCCTTCTGTCTCCTTCCCTCCTTCCGCCTCTCAGCAGATCAGACAACAGCCCTAAATTAAGGATGCAGGAGGCTCTTCAAGGAGGGCGGGGCCGTGTGACTTCTCTCTCTCCCCCTGGAGGCAGGGGCTCTGCCTGAGGAGAATCAGAGCGTCCAGCCAGGTGAAGTCAGGTCCGAGGGATCAAGTTAGAAGATACAGCCCGAGTCAATTAGTACCTCAGCCTGAGGCCTTGACGCTAATTTATTTGTAGGTCCCATCGCTGTCTCTGCGCACGCTCTGTAACAATCAATTATCGCTTCCTCCCAGTCCTGAGAAAATCAAGCTGACTCAAGGAGCTGCCGTCACTGTCCCTGTCCACTGGCCAGGAGACACCTTTAAGGAGAGGCATGCGAGCAGTGTGAGCCTTTTGAGTGTTTTAATTAAAAAAAAATAGCAATAAGAGCAACAGCTAGTATCAAAATTATTTCTTGGTATCCAGGTCTATGAAGAGCAGCTCTTTAAAAGTAGTTGAATTTTCTAACACTCTATCTTGATTTTCAGAAAGTAGTACAGTGATCCCAACTGAACCCAAGTCAACTATTTCATTATGAATTTTTGTATTTTTCCTGGATACATGTGTGACACTGAAAATATATCAAATAATGGGCATGTATTGATTTCTAATAAGGAAAAGGGCAAATTCTGTTAAAAAGTAAATCTTCCTATGAGCATTGGTGTTCAGATGGTCCTGCTTTTCACCACATCCATATCTTTGGGGGTAAATACCCAGTAGTGCAATTGCAGGGTCATAGGGAAGCTCTATTTTTAAATTCTTAAGGAATCTCCACACTGTTTTCCAAAGTCGCTGCACTAACTTGCATTCCCACTGCCAGTGTAAGAGGGTTCCCCTTTCTCCACATCTTCTCCAGCATTTGTTGTTTAATGTTTTGTTGATTTTGGCCATTTTAACTGGTGTGAGGTGGTATCTCAATGTGGTTTTGATTTGAATCTCCCTGATGGTTAATGATGATGAACATTTTTTATGTGTCTGATAGCCATTTTATGTCTTCATTGGAGAAGTGTTTGTTCATGTCTTCTGCCCATTTTTTGATGTGTTTATCTGTTTTGTGTCTGTTGAGTTTGAGGAGTTCTTAATAGATCTTGGATATCAGCACTTTTTCTGTAGTGTCATTTGTGAATACCTTCTCCCATTCCATGGGTTGCCTCTTTATTTTGTTGACTGTTTCCTTTGCTGTACAGAAACTTGTGATCTTGGTGAAATTCCAAAAGTTCATTTTCACTTTTGTTTCCTTTGCCTTTGGAGACATGTCTTGAAAGAGGTTGCTGTGGCTGATGTTGAAGAGGTTATTGCCTATGTTCTCCTCTAGGATTCTGATGGATTCTTGCCTCACATTGAGGTCTTTAATCCATTTCAAGTTTATCTTTGTGTATGGTGTAAGAGAATGGTCGAGTTTCATTCTTCTACACATAGCTGTCCAGTTTTCCCAGCACCATTTATTGAAGAGACTGTCTGTCTTCCACTGGATATTTTTTCCTGCTTTGTCAAAGATTAGTTGACCATAAATTTGAGGGCCCATATCTGGGTTCTCTACCTGTTCCACTGGTCTATGTGTCTGTTTTTGTGCCAGTACCATGTTGTCTTGGTGATCACAGTTTTGTAGTAAAGCTTGAAATCAGGCAACATGATGCCCCCAGTTTTGTTTTTTTTCTTTTTCAACATTCCCTTAGCAATTCGGGGTCTCTTCTGGTTCCATACAAATTTTAGGGTTGTTTGCTCAGCTCCTTTGAAAATGCCAGTGGAATTTTGATCAGAATGGCATTGAAAGCATAGATTGCTCTAGGCAGTACGGACATTTTAACAATGTTTATTTTTCTGATCCACGAGCATGGAATGCTCTTCCATCTTTTTATGTCTTCTTCAACTTCTTTCATGAGTGTTCTGTGGTTCCTCGAGTACAGATTCTTTACCTCTTTAGTTAGGTTTATTCCCAGGTATCCTATGGTTCTTGATGCTATAGTAAATGGAATTGATTCTCTAATTTCTCTTTCTATATTTTCATTTTCAGTGTATAAGAAAGCAACTGATTTCTGTACATTGACTTTGTATCCTGCCACATTACTGAATTACTGTATGAGTTCTAGTAGTTTGGGGGTGGAGTCTTTTGGGTTTTCCATATAAAGTACCTTGTCATCTGCGAAGAGAGAGAGTTTGACTTCCTCATTGCCAAGTTGAGTATATTTTATTTCTCTTTGTTGTCTGATTGCTGTTGCTAGGACTTTTAATACTATCTTGAACAAGAGTGGTGAGAGGGGGCATCCTTGTCATGCTCCTGATCTCAAAGGGAAGGCTGCCAGCTTTTCCTCATTGAGAATGATATTCTCTGTGGGTTTTTCATAGATAGACTCTATGATGTTGAGGAATGTTCCCTCTATCCTTATACTTTGAATTGTTTTAATCAGGAACGGATGCTGTATCTTGTCAAATGCTTTTTCTGAATCAGTTGAGAGGACCATGTGTTTTTTCTCTTCTCTTAGTCACCAAACTGTGGAAAGAACCAAGATGCCCTTCAAAGGATGAATGGATAAAGAAGATACGGTACATATATACTATGGAGTATTATGCCTCCATCAGAAAGGATGAATACCCAACTTTTATATCAACATGGACAGGACTGGAAGAGATTATGCTGAGTGAAATAAGTCAAGCAGAGAGGATCAATTATATGGTTTTGCTTATTTGTGGAGCATAAGGAATAACATGGAGGACATGGGGAGATGGAAAGGAGAAGTGAGTTGGGGAAATTGGAGGGTGAAACGAACCGTGAGAGACTGGACTCTGAGAAACAAACTGAGGGTTTTGGAGGGGAGGGGGGCAGAAGGTTGGGTAGGTCTGGGGGTGGGTATTATGGAGGGCACAGATTGCATGGAGCACTGGATGTGGTACATAAACAATGAATTCTGGAACACAGAAAAGAATTTTTTAAAAAATAACTAAAAAATTAAAAAAAGAGAAATGTTAAAGGAAAAAAATCTTCCTGAAGTTTGGTACCATGGACAAAAAAAGACATAAAAAACTGATACATATTTTGACTATGGAATTACATTTTTTCTAAACATAAAATGAGTTTTTAAGTACTATGTTAGAAATAATTAGAGATGTTCCAAATTATATACATAAAGATATTTGTTACAGTGTTTTTAAAATCAGAAATTAGACTCAACTTCTAGATCTTATAAGACACGGGCTTAATAAATAGCAGTCCATTATGAACTCATTAAAAACTGCATTGTTGGAGATTTTAATGATGTGCTGAAATGCTTGGCTTCCTTTATTAAGTTAGAGGAGTGGGTTACATAACAGCCTCTGTCTTTTAGCCTGAAAGTTGTAGGGAAAATGTATGTACAGGAGCACCTGGGTGGTTCAGTGAGTTAAGCACCTGACTTTGGTCAGGCCATGATCTCAGGGTCTCAGGATTGAGCCAAGTGTCAGGCTCCTGGCTAAGTGGGGAGTCTGCTTCTCCATCTCCCTCTGCCTCTCCCCTCTGTTCATGCTCTCTCTCTCAAATTAATAAAGTCTTTAGAAAATGTATATACAACCAAAGAAAAGAAGGTATATAGAATTTTTAAAAGGTGATTATTTTGGAATAGTTTAATGATTGATTATTTTCATTTTCTTCCTTACACTTTCTTTTCCCCAAATCTACAGTAAGGACTCATTAAATTTTGTCAGCAAAGAATTACACATATGCAAAAGTTAAATCTTTGCATACAGTATTTATTTATGTTTTAACAGTTTTATAAGGTATTGTTGACATTCATTATACTGTGTATATTTGCAGTGCATGATGTGAAAAAAGTTTTGACATATGGATACACTTGTAAAACTAAGACCACAGTCCAGAGATGAACATACCTAACATTGCTGGATTCTCAAGTCCCTTGGCAATCTCTCCCTCTTGACACTTCCAACCTCTGTCCTACTCCTCTGCTTTCTGTTACTCTGCCACTTTAGAATAACTCACATTTTCTACAATTTTATATAAATGGAATCATAAATAGTATGCATGTTTCTTTTGTCTGGGGTCTTTCACTCAAGATTGACATTTTGAGATTATTCCAAATTGTGTATTAATAGGGCCATTTATTCATTGCTCAGTTGTATATCATTATAAGGCTGTACGATGTTGTTTATCCATTCACCTATAGATGGGTATTTGAGTTATTTCCAATTTTTGACAATTTTAAAAGTGCAAGGATCAGTACTTGTGTACAAGCCTTTGTAGGAATGTATCCTTTCAACTCTCTTGGGTAAATATATACAGGAGTGGAGTGGCTGGATCACATGCTAACTGTATTACAGCTTTGAAGAATCGGCCACATCTGTTTCTACAGTGGTTGTAGTATTTTTTTCATTTCTAATAGCAGTGAATGAGACTTCCATTTGCTCTATGTCTTTGCCCAAATTTTGGTACAGTCAATTCTATTTTAAAATTTTAGTTCTTCTAATCTCAGGGTAATGATATTTCATCCTGGTTTTAATGTGTTAGGATTTTCCTAATGACTAATGACGTTAAGCGTCTTTTCATATGCTTGTTGACACTCCATATATCATGAGGGAAATGTCTATCAAATATTTTCAGAAGAGAATATTTCTCAGCTCATTGCATGGTACCAGCATTAGCCTGATACCAAAACCAGACAGACATGTTACAAGAAGAAACATAAATAAATACCTCTAATGAGCATAGATGCAAACATTTTAGAAAATATTTTAACAAATCTAGAAGAACAATATTAAAAATAGTAATGTATCATAATTAACAAGAGATCATTCTAGAATGCAACTTTTGTTTAACGTAAGTCATGTTCACCAACTAAGAAAGAAAGACTACATGATAATCCCAAAAGGTTCAGGAAAAAAATTTAGCAAAATCTAACATTTACCCTTGATAAAAAACTTTCAGCAAACTATGAATAAAGAAAAGTTGTCCAACTTGATAAAATGGACCTCTGAAGACATATCATACTTGATAGGGAGAGACTGGATGCTTTTCTCCTAAGTTGAGGAACAAGAATGGGATGCCTTCTCTGCCACTTCTATATGACAATGCACTGAAGGTGTAACCAGGGCAGCAAGGCACAAAAGAGAAATAAAATGCATTCTGATCAGAAAGGAAGAAACTCTCTAAATCCCTGAATGACATGATCATGTATGTAGAAAATCCTGTGGACGCTACCAAAAAACTTCTAGAACCAAGAAATGAGTTTGATAAGGTTGCAGGATAAAAGAGCAGTGTATAAAATCCATTATTATCTCCATATTATAGCACTGCACAATTGGATTTTGAAATTAAAAAAATAAACACCATTTACAATAGCATTGGAAATGTGGAACATTCAGGGAGGGGTCTTAGAAAAGGTGTGAGAGATCTGAAAACTGAAAACTAAACAAGGTTCATAGAAATTCTAATAGCACTAAATAAATGGATAGACAGACCATGTTCATGGATCAGAAATTATCTCCCAAATGTCTCTAGATTCCACTTAATTCCAATAAAAATCTAAGCATCCTTTTAGTTTGTAGAAATTGACAAACTGATTCTCAATTTCATATGGAACTTCAAAGGCTCTAGAAGAGCAAATATGAAAAAAAATAGAATAGTAAATATGTAACAGCTTTGGATGTTGACAGATGGTAACTACACTTATCATTGTGGTGACTTCCTGATGTAGATATATATATAGATATATAGATATAATGTTTTATGCCTAAAACTAATATAATGTTGTATGCCAACTACACTTCAATAAGAAAATAAATAGAAATGAAAATGCTGAAAAAAAATAGAAGAACAAATGCAATTTTAAAAAAGAAGAACAGAGTGGAGTACTAAACTACCTTATTTTAGGACTCTTATAAAGTCAGAATAACCAAGACAGTGTGGTGTTAGTGTAAAGACAAATAAATAAATGAATGGACTAAAGCAGACCCCGACACAGACATACATATGTGTGGACACCTGAATTCCAGCAATGGTGCCGTTGGTTCAGTGCAGAAAAGGCAATGGCAATACACAGATAAAAAAGCAAAAGAGGGGCACCTGGGTGGCTCAGTGGGTTAAGCGGCTGCCTCCGGCTCAGGGGAGGATTTCAGGGTCCTGGGATTGAGCCCCGCATCGGGCTCCCTGCTCAACAGGGAGCCTGCTTCTCTCTCTCCCTCTGCAGGCTGCTCTGCTTACTTGTGCTATCTCTCTGTCGAATAAATAAATAAAATCTTAAAAAAAAAAAAAAAAGGAATGAGCAGACCCTTCTTTTTTATATCTTGCACCATACCCAAAACTGAATTCATAGTGGGTCACAGATGTGAGTATAAATCTAAACCAGTAAATCCTCTAGAAGAAAACACCAGGAAAAGCCTTTGTGTTCATGGGTTAGGCAAGATTCCTTAGACAACAAAAGGTCAAATGGATAGATTGTATTTTATAAAATGAAAACCTTTTCCTTTATCAAAGCACTCTTTAGAGAACAATAATAAAAACCACAGACAGGGAGAAATTATTTGCAAATCACCTATCTGATAATAGATTCACATCCAGAATACATAAAGAACTCTTAAAACTCAGCAATGAGAAAACAGACCGTCCATGTAAAAATGTTCTGTATTTATCTTTAAAATTATAGTTAACCATTTGATATATGTCAAGGTATTGTTGTCATTTCAAACATTAGCTACTGAGTCAGAACTAAAAGCCTACAGGTAGCTTTTCATCCTTCAAATAACTGGCAGCTGAACTTCAACTAAAAATTCCTTTCTTCCCTTAAATTGTCAGTAGAAGTAACAGAATATGAATCAAATATCTCAAGTCTGTTTTGTGACTCACCAATTACTCCCCTTAGCTCAAGAGTATAAGACATGATTGATACAAAATGTGTTTTAATCCCCTTGGGCAATTTTTGTGCAGATTGTATGTTGATCAACGCTCTCTGTGGAATGGAGACCGAGGGATGGGGAGGATGTCACGACTCGCCACTGTGGGTCAGGTCGCAGCAGACCCATAGGAACGTGATGTCTCGGTGGTCCGTCCCAGGCTTCCGATGGACCATGGGCACTAAAGTAAGTTATGGTGCTCATATATACGGACACTTGTGTTGATGATCCGTAAACTATTTATAAAAGGTTGGGTGGTTTTAGATCATCTTGTACATACAAGAGGAGGTAAATCTGATAGACTATTATTCTTAGGTGATTAAGACGGCCAGCACATTGCATCAAGTGTTTATTTTTGTCCTAAGCACCTGCATATTCTGCGAAGTGAATTTCCTTGCAAGCAAGTCCACGGAATCCTGACATGGGACTTCTAATTACCCCGGAGGACAGAAACGCCTTAGCCAAGCGGGTATTACTTCAGATTGTTTTGGCCAGATGGAGTTTAAGATAAAAGCTGGTATCAATAATTTTCTCATTGTTCAGGAAATCTCAAGAGCTGGCGGCTAACACACAACCAGGTTGATAAGAACAGATGTACAGATTCAATAAAATATTGCTTTTTTTCAAATCAGAACATTTCCTATAGCTTGTGGTTTGCAGTAAGAGCAAAGTGTTCTTAGGAAAGCAGCCACACTCCCTTAGAAGTGAGATGCCAAGGCAATGAATGACCCATAGGAAACTCAGGGGTAGGTAAGTGGTGGGTCTTTTCCTGCACTGGACAGTCTTCCTCCATGAACTCCTCCCTGATCAGTCACACAGCTGAGGAAATGGGACCAGGGAGAAACTGACTGTGTTAGAGGGCAAGATGGTGCCAGGTCCCTTGGAGAAGCCTGCAGCATGGACGCCACGGGCCTCACCTTCGGATGGTGCTGTTCAGTCTCTTAACTTTGCTTAGGAACATTTCAAGGCACAATAATTTCCAGAAACAGAGTGGAATCTCTTGGGATACAGGTCATTCCTTCTTTGGGCGGTTTGCTGGTAGCTCCGGAAGGCAGAGCCTTGTCCCAGAGCTGCGTGCAGCACTGAGCTCACTCCGGGCTCACACTCTGCTCCTTGCTCCTTTGCTCAGTGAGCACTGCGAGTGCCATGTTTCACATGACGTTCTCCTGGACCTCCATTAATGTGTGCTCGATTTCTTGGTGGGAATGTCTGGGTGTCAGGTAGGGCCTTTTGGGAAAGAGAAAGGTAACTGATGTTTATAGGCTCACCACCCATGTCAGTCACAATTCTCCCCACCCCCACTTTTTTCCCCTCTTTACAACATGGAGCAGTGGGTTTTATTAACGCATGTTACAGATGAGGACACTGAGACTCAGAGAGCTTGGTTAAGTGAGGTAGCAAAGTTCCCAGAAGCAGTAAGTAGAAAATACTGGAACCAAACTTAGGTCTGGGGTTTTCCAAAGCCGACTTCCTTCTTAGATTTATTCATTGAAACACATCGTGGTTGGACATTTGCTACACGTCAGGGACTGTTCAAGGTGCTAGAAATATAACAAAGAACAAAACAGATAAAAGTTTCTGCTCACATAAAGCTTCTGTTCTAGCGGGATCAGAGAGGCAATAAACAAGATAAGTAGAATATGGTACATTATCTTGACAGGTGCAAAGGATGAAATTGAGAAGCACTAGGATGAGGGCTGGCATTTCATTTATTTTTTTATTTTTACTTTTTTAGATTTTATTTATTTATTTATTTAAGAAAAAGAGAACATAAGTGTGCAAGTGGGGGTACGGGCAGAGGAAGAGGATCCCAGCAGGCTTCACGCTAAGCCCGGAGCCTGACGTGGGGCTCCACCCAAGGACCCCAAGATCATGACCTGAGCTGAAGTCAGACGCTTCACAGACTGAGCCACCCAGGTGCCCCCGGATACAAAATTTTAAATCACTTCCTTATTCTGGTACCTGAAGGATCAACGTTCTGTTTCCATCCTATGTTCAGCCAAGTTACATTAGAAATGTCCTCAGGGCATGCCTGTGTATTATGTTTGCACGTTTGGTTTGTTTCCTGCTTGCTTGAGACGACAGACTGATATCCAGACCCAGACCCTAGACCAGAGTCTAATCCCGGCCTTCGCTGACACGAGCCCCTGCTTCTCTAACTGGAATCTCTCCTGCTCAGTACCGGTCTTGGCCCTGCTGCCTTTCTTCCGCTCCTGGTGGCCTTTCCTGGGTCACTGATCAATGCCTCCTGGGACCCAGTTCCCCTTCCAAAGGCTGAGCTGTTTAAACTCCCCACGGCCAGCTGTCCCCCCCTCCTTAGCCTGGGGCCGGCCTTCATGGCCACGCTGGTGGCTTCTGCTTGGGCTCTTCTTTCTCCCTTGCTGCTGCTTTGTGCACGGCTACCTCCACTGTGAATTCCATGTTTCCCTCCAAGCCTGCGGCAGGCAGCTGGACTCTGGGAGCCGTGTAGCTTAGAACCCAGCTCTCTTACAAGTGCAGCGTTGCTGAATACAAAACAACAATGAGCCGCACAGGCAGTTGCGGGGTAGGGCTGGAATGACTGCAGTCAAAAATGGAAAGCAAAGGAGCCTAGTGACAACCTCCATACACGGTCGGATCCTTTATAGCTCTGGAGCTTGAAGAACATGGTTGACTCCAGGCTTAAGAGTCAATCAGTGATTTCATGAGTTTCACAATATTTCTGAGGACAAACATAAGAGAAGGAGATATAGTTAGGCAGGCAGGTGGATGGAAGGAAGGAAAGGGACAGAGAGAAAGAAAGAAAGAAAGAAACTGGGTAGATTCTTAGTAGAACTTACTGAGGACTACAGTTTGCAGTAGTGCAGTTCAAGATTCAATGAGAAAGGAATTAATCCCTGCACCTTAAGGATGAGGGCCAGAGTAAAGGCAATATTGTCTGCAGCATGTGATTTCTGAAACTAGATGGCAGATGTTTTTGGAAATGGGCCGCTGATGGGGCGGATCCAGACGGCGGTGTGCAGCGGGGTATCTGGTCTACTCGGCGCTGCTCCGTCCAGGGTCATGACAGGCGTGTGGCCCAGGATGACTCACTGCTGAGTACGTTCGTGGCAAAATAATATTGACTTGAGAGCCTTTCAGTGCTCAGTTCCCATGTTCTGCAGCCAGATAGAATTTCAGAGAAAATAAGGTAGGGAATGGATGAGGACCCCACTGGGAAAGGACGCGGGGGCTCTTCCCTCTTCTCTTCAGTGTATCTCCACCTGCCCTGCCCTTCACGCTCATGCCGCGCAGCCCCGCAGCGCCCGGGCCGAGCTGGGCCCCCTCCCTGTCAGCCCATTTAACTCACCTTTTCTTCCACCCTCACGCCTGTCAAGGTTTTCCACTGAGGCAAGAAATAAAGTACTGGGACACTAACCTCTTAAAACGCGTATTTTTATATGGCTTTTTAAATAGAGAAATCTCAAGCAAAACCTCTATTGATAATGGCTTTAATGAAAATCACACAATCTTGAAAGACCCGTAATAGTTTTAAGTTTTATTTAGCATGCAGTTGATTATTATAAAGATAACAATTCTTTGGCCTTATTAAACAGATAAAGCATAGAGCTCTGAATTGAGGAAACGAGAGAGATTCACAAGAAGATGGAGTGGACTTTTAACAGGATTTTGAAGTCAAATTGCATTAAGATTATCAAGGAAATAAGAATGGCTGAGGATTTCACATATGAAATGGTTTAAGTCACCTTCACAGTTGAGTGCTCCTTCGACTTAAAGTGGATTATTTCTCCTCCACTATTCACCCCATAGTGAACGCCAAAATGCTTTCCATTTTTCTCAATTACTGCATTCTTTTAAAATATGTTAAGTAAGTGGGTCAGAATTGCTTTCCCAGTAGTTCAAAAGACCTTCCTCTATTTGGACCGGGATAGAGCCCCTGATACTCCAATGTGAATGACTACTAATTGAGGTATAGATAAAACACATCTTGGAAAATCACACAGCAATGCAATCTGTGTGATTCCCTTAGTCCCTTATTTTTTAATGTATTATGAAAAATTTTAACCTTTCAAAAAATACACTAGTACAGTGGGCACCTGTATATCCATCACCAACAGTTATCAAAAATTAGTTACACTTCTTATTTTATTTATTTATTTTTTAAGTAGGTTCCATGCCTAAGGTGGAGCTTGAGCTCATAGCCCTGAGATTAAAAGGGTCATGTGCTCTACTGCTAAGCTAGGAGGGTGTCCCTTCACAATTCCTTTTTTTTTTTTTTTTAAGATTTCATTTGTTTGTTTATTCATGGTCGGTATTTTCCCAGGGATCTCTGACATTATGAACAATATTTTCCAAGAAGATAAAATAGTTGTTTTGAATATCTAGTGACCTTCCATTTTGGAGAAAGTGTGTGTCAAAATCCCATTTGCTTGCTGTTCTTGGCCAAGCCCAGGACGATGACATTGGTACCAGCAAACGAGCCACTGGTCTGGCTGAAACAGCCTTGCTCCCCTCTCCCACCTGGATTCTGGAGACACCGAGGAGATGTGGGGTCTGACAACATGTGACTCAGACCTCACGTCCTGCCCTGTGGTTCCAGTACTCGGAGGAAGCATCCCGCTAGACCAGATCAACACAACCATTGACTTGTATTTGAACATATTTGTTGCTTATTTGTTTGGTATGCATCTTTCCCCCATGGAATTGTAAACTCCATGAGAATAAAGATCTAGTCTGACTTCTGTAATCTGGGGGCCTGCTGCCTAGAGGAACGTTGATGTATAGTAGAACCTCAGTAAATACCTCTTGAGTAGGATAAATAACTTTGTGAAAAGACAGAAAAATGTAATTTTTGTATCTTCGTGTTTCAAGTTCTGACATTCAGAAGGTCTAAACCGCTGAAGTACATGGGCACTTAAATTCTTAATGATTAAGAGATTGCTTGAATACATATTTAAGTAGTAATTTTTTCAAGATCCTTTATCTGGTTCCACATACTGAGGTATAGAAGTGGCTTAGCATCTGAAGTTGATACAATTAGAAATGCCTTCTCCTTGAACTGCAGGTCAGTTTCTCTCCTTATGGGATCCCAAAGCAATGATGTCAACCCTATTTGGCAGGTGAGGCTTCCCAGGAAAACCACATCTTTTTTATTTGCAAGGAAAATGAAAGACCACACAACCTATGGGGTGCCTGGGTGGCTCAGTGGTTTAAAGCCTCTGCCTTCGGCTCAGGTCATGGTCCCAGGGTCCTGGGATTGAGCCCCGAGGCGGGCTCTCTGCTCAGCAGGGAGCCTGCTTCCCTTCCTCTCTCTCTGTCCGCTTCTCTGCCTACTTGTGATCTCTGTCTGTCAAATAAATACATAAAATCTTTTAAAAAATAAAAAAAAATCACACAATCTAGCCCAGGATAATTTTGCTGCTGATTATAAGACCCAAGAGCAGAACGAGAGAAGAAAGAAAGGTCGGGTGACTCATGCTGTCACACTGGGAAGAAAGGTGACGCCACATCAGGGACCCCTGGAAAACAGGGGTGGGTACCGTAGTCTCCTGAATCAAGGTGGAAAGTCATTCTTACCTGCAGAGATAAACATATACTTAACTCCTTCCTTGACAGACACATAGAAGTTTGGTTGCCAAATAAATATCGTACGAACACTCTTTGCCTAACTGTGACTCTTTGTCCATATCTCCCTGTAAATGCTAACTGACTTCTGTTTTCCAGAGAATTCCATGTCACGGTCTGACATTGAGTTGTAGAACATCCTGCTCTCAGAAACTGTTGGTAATGAACGAGACATTTGAGGCCCCTTTAGTATTTCCCTTTAGAGATCTTGCTGATGTACTCTGACCTAAGATTTTGAAGGTTATTTATTTATTTTTTTTTCTGGGAAGCTGTTTTGATACAAGCCTTATGTGCAATCCACGGAGATTACATCCTTTTCTTTTATGTGTGAACTTCTTTCCTATTGAATAAAAGTCTTTGTTTGGCAGTTCTGATTGCCTAGACATGTAATGTGAGTCTGTCCAGTCTTGATGGATTATCTGGTTGTTTTTTTAATCAGTATCACATGGCATAGATCTTACACTGCTTCTAGGGGTGTCAGTGTGTCCCATTTCATGGAAGCTCTGGGAGAAGGAAGGAGAAGAACACAAGAGGAGGCATCACATGAGAGAGATGAGAATCCATGGCCTCATGGAAAATGAACCATGCTGGGCATTCAGGGACCAGGATCTGGAATGGTTATGCTAAGCAGCAGGAGGTCCCTGGGATTCTGAGTCTGGACCCTGCATCCCTCCCTGTGCTGATGGAGACAATATATTTCAAAATGCATCAAAGAGAAAGCAGTTTGATGGATGAAGGGAGGGATGGACTGACAGCTATCTACATGAAAAAGTAGGTGTAGTAAAATAGTAATGGTAGAACTTAGGTGGAACATGGATGTTCGTGATAAAATCCAACCAGTCTTGCGGTTTGAAGATTTTTGTCATAAAGCATTGAGAAAACATGAAATCCCATAGCTATCTTCTTTCACTGTTTTTGGGATTTTTGATATCTCTCTTTAATGTTCTTCAATTCCCCATGCCCGGTGCCCAAAATAAGGCAACCATCAATAAATGAAGAGTTCTCCAAGTGTGGCCTGCACGTCCACCCTGAAAACTTTTCAGGGAGCTACAATGTCAAACCACTTCCATAAAAATAATGAGACATGAGACATCATTTGCTTTTTCAAACCTCATTCTTTTGTAAGTATGCGGGGGAAATGTGTAGAGGTTACAAGATTTGTGGCATTGCAATAGATTAAGTGCAGAGCACCTTGAGAATCCAGCTGTCTTCCATGACCCTGGACAGTAAAGACATTTGCAAAAAATGTAAACTGATTCCATTTTCTGACTAATGTTTGAAAAATATAGTCATTTTTTCACAGAAATATGTTACTTATATTAACACATAATGGTTTTACTTTGCAATTTCCAATTGCATAAATGCATATTTTTAAAAGGTCAAAGTTTTAATAACTACTATTATAAGTAACAATTCATAGCAGTAGTAGCTAAAATCTAGATCGATTTTAATCATGTACATTTTCTTGGCAAAATTTTTATTAGTTTTATTTGTATAGATGACATCAGGGGGTCCTCAGTTCATGTTAACAGAGCAAGAGGTCCTGACAGCCCAAAGTCTGAACAAGTCTGCAATGGCCATTTGCTGCATGAAAACAGGCAGCCCCATTTGAAGACTCAGGGCACCTGTGTTGGACTCTGCTCCCTGCCAGCACTCACATTTCTTAAATTCTCTGGCCTCACGTAGCTTATGTTGGAAATGAAGATTCTAGTATTCCCCAGCTCACTTGCATTAGGTAAAGATCTGAAGAGTTGAGAGGTAGGTAGTCCTCAGAGACAGTGAATATTAAAGAGGTGTTAGCTAAAAATAAATATTCTAGTTATTTGTGCATATGGATTTTGCTTTCCTTATAAGTTATGGCTGCCTTAAAGACAGTAGATAGAGTCTCATACTTGTATCTTTGCATTGCCATGTTGACTCTGAATTACTAGAAGTCAGATAAAGGTAAAAGCAATAAATATTTCCCTTACCATGTGCCCCAGTGCCTGGCACAGTCCTGTGTACAGAGCCAGCCCGCAACACATGGTCAGAGAATGATTTAATGCATATTTGCTAAATGACCCTGGTTTTATCTAGCTGGAAGTGGAATTGGGCAAAACTCCTAAGGAAACTTATTTTTTTACTTTTACATGTGCAGATATTAAACTGAGCCATCCTTGAAACAACTTATCTCAAAGGGGCTCATAAGGAAACTTCTTAATAAAGAAACAAGAGTGACTTCTAATTAGTATCCAAGTGTTTACAAGTAAATAGATGCTTCTACACACTTGACGGTGTTCAAAAACAGTGTTCATCTAAGCACTTTGAGTATTTGCTTGAAATACTATTTCCACTACAAGTTGGTTTAATAGATGCTCTTCAAATGAAGTATAAAATTAAACTTAAATTCTAGTTCTGTGCCAATCATTAAGTTCAGAAAAACACCACTATTCCCACAGGGGAAAAGAAACATGGATCTTACACAAAGTCCCTGAGTATGCACCACACATGGGATAATTTGTTCACGTGACCAAGAGCGTGCTTGAGGAGGCATCATTTGTCAATAAGCATTGCATATTGAAAAGAAAAAGCTCTGGTCCTTGGGGATGTCTCATCCAGAATCAGATCGGCTTGCCCCAGTGCCTTTCCCAGTAGAAAAGCAAGAATGGACAGGGGAGAAGACTGGGAGTCTGGCTCATGTCCCCCATTTCAGCGATGCAAATAACATGAAGCTACACTTTGTAGCAAAAGGTTGACTGTTGAATAGCACCTGGTTTCCAATCGCTACAGTTTGGTATTGTCTATTACAATGCTCATGCTATGATGGCAAATTTGCTAAGAACATTTAATTCTAGAAAGAGCCGACAAAAATGAATTGTGGATGGGAGATGCATTAATACAAATTGCTTTCATTTACTACACATTAATTTCAGAATGAATAGACATCTAAGAAAGCAAAATATTTTCAGGTCTATCTCCCAATGCAATTATTTGGACCTGCTTTGATGGAACTTTAGTAATGAATGCTAAGCCAGAGCCGAAATGGTCCTATTAAAAAGCTCGTAAGCACTAACCCGTAAATATTGCTGACCCCGATTTCTACTTCAGAGACTTTATGCTTATTTTATTCAGAGATATTTTTAGGTACCTGAGATCTGTCGTATTTTACCTTGGTCTTTTAGTTCTTTTTGTTAAATTAGTTGAAACTTAATGTCCAAATGTTTAATGGAAAAAGGATATTTTATAGTATTCATTTTATTTTAAGTCTGCCTTAAGAATTTTGTTGTTTGCTTCTTGCTTTCTGTCTTAATGAAATGACTTTGTTGTATACATTCAAATGCATTTTGGTTTCTTTCTGCTTACCTTGGACTTGTGTGTGTGTGTGTGTGTGTGTGTGTGTGTGTGTGGTGGAGATCTTTACTGTCCTAAAAAGTGTCAACATGGGGTGTTTCAGACTCTTCCTCTGCTCAGCCACCCCATTGCCCCCTACCCCCCCCCACCCGCCCCGGCCCTGTCCCCTGTCACCTGATCTTCCCTAGATGCAGTCCCTTTCCCAAACATGTCACTTTTCCAGGTATTCCCAGGTACCTGCTTACTCCCCTTCATCAAGGGCAAGGTTCATCTTGCAAAAATTAATCTCTTCTCCCAGGAGACGGGGCCAGCATGCTGTGTGGGGTGGGAGGGCATTTCCCACTTTGTCCGCCCTGCTCCCTGGCTCTCCTGCCTTCCTCGTTCCCACGCAGTTCCCGAGCATCCTCCGACAGTCCAGGCCTGGGGACTTCCCGCATGTTTCCCAGACCTTGCTTTCTACCCACTTTCTGGCTAACTCGTGTTCTACACTTGATCTTAGCCAAAAGGCGGAGAAGCGATGGCTAACTCGTGTTCTGACCCCACTCAGCCCTGCGTGTTTTCTCGCCTGGCCTCTTACTTTTTGCCAGTTTTCCCTAACTACCCCCCGATCCCCACTCCTCCTCGAACACTTTGCCTTATTGCCCTAATGCCACCCTCTCCCGCTCCACTTCATTCCTGGAGAACTCTGTCTCTGAGCTTTCTCCTTCTCCTCCTCGTTTGCTCTGAAATCACCGTAGGAAATACGTTCCTAGAACATATTTATCAAGTATGAGCATATGGATATTGTGTGAATATCTCCTGCCACATTTTCAAGGGTCCACAGAAATCTGAATGTCTGCATTTCCGAATTACAGTCCAGCCCATGGAGGAGAGAAGAGTGGGGAAACAGGGCTGGTCACTGATGTTCGAGGAGGCCCATGGCAAGTGACATGGGATTTGCAGAGCATTTTGTAAAACAATTTTAAAAAATAACAAATATACCTCGCGGAGTATTGACTCTTTAAGAGTGGACTACACCCAATAGTGCTTTCGTGTAGTTTCCGTCTTTGCAATTTATCACAGAGAGCACAAAACATCATTAAGTTTCCCTACCCATTTTCCCTGTGAGCTGTTCGATTCCTGAATCCCTTCCATTTCTCTTAATTAAATTCACTGCTGTCAATACTGATTAAGTATCCATTCTGTTGTTCTTACTATAGTCGAAATACAGCAATGGATAAGACACAGTCCCTGCCCTTCGGAAATGTAAGACCCAGAGGGGATTTGGAAGCTTGGACACTTGGCATTTGCTGTAAAGACACAAGGCTTCGGGGGCAAGGGGAGCCACCACCAGAAGGTGTGCGAGGGTGAGCCGGAGGGGGCAGTGTCTGAACCAGGAGAACACGCCTTCCCTACTCCCTACTCTGCCCTCCATCCTGCTGACTTAGAGGGGGACCCCTCTGTCATGATACCACTGTGAAACTTTTTAAGGAAAGCTGTATTTCTTTGTTGATTCCCTCATGTGTATGGCTGCATACATATGCCGCTAATTTCACTGGACCAGCCTTGGATGCCCAGCATGCACTTTGCAGGGTCATATAGAGCTAGAGCACAATTTTCTGAGAGAAATTTGAACAGTCGCACTTAATAGTACACTATGGGCCCATGTACATTAATTTCCTATTGCTGCTGTAACACGTACCACAAAATCGTGGTTGAGAACAACAGTTATGTATTATCTAACAGTTCCAGAGGTCAGAAATTGCATGAGGCTAAAACCAAGATCCTATCAAGACAGTATTCATTCTGGAGACCAGGGGGAGAAGAGAACTTACCCTTTTGCTTCTTCTGGCTTCTAGAAGCCACCTGCTTCCTTTGGCCCATGACCCTCTTTCCCCATCTCTCAAGCCAGCCTTAGCATCTTCGGGTGTCTCTATCACTGGACTTCTCTGTCTCCTTCTCCTACTTAGGCATGACCTGTTGATTATATTGGATCCACTGGATAATCCAGGTTAACTTTCCTGTCCTCAGGTCAACTGATTATCAACTTCAATTCCATCCTTTACCTTAATTCCTATTTGCCATTAATTTAACAGGTTCTTGGGATGAAGATGTGGACATCTTTGGGGACAACATTATTCTGCCTACTATGACATTTATGATTCTTCTTTTCTTTGAAAGCTCTAGCATCCCAAATGCATGTCTGGTTTAAAAACATGTATAGGTTCTGCTTCTGATGATGGTATAATAAACTCTTTTAGATCAACCTGCTACTAAAAACAACTGAAAATACTGAGGAAAAAACCTCAGATTTGCTTAAATGCATCAGAGAACTACTTAGGCAGCCAGAAATTATAATAGGGTGTCCCAGAGGAAATCCCAGAGATGAGCCTAATATTATGTGATACTTTACTCTTTAAGACGTTTGTTAATTCATAAGCATTGCAGGACCCAGAGATAAATATCTGAGTAAGAAACAGCAAATGAGAGTTCAGGAATCTGAGTCAAGGTTGGCTGCTGATTTGAAACAAGGACTTTAGAGTTACTGAGGCATCATAGAATTGAGACACCAAATCATGGAGAAGAGGGGAATGCATTCAGGTGAGGATGACCATATATATATTTTTTTAATGCATTTGATAATCTTTAGGCAGGTCCAGGCAGAGAGACATAGGGAGGGGCAGAACATGGTGTTCAAGGCTTTCAAAAAGGAGGTACCCTTGTGAACTTGCCTGATTCTCAGAAAGGACCCCAGAACCAAAAACAAGGACCCAGTGTCTTCCGGCTTAATCCAAGTGGGACTGAAATGACCTGCTTATCAGGCAAATACCTCCAAAGTAAAAAGAAGCACATCTTCATTAAAGACAATGACCAGGGCAAGAAACTCACATATTTCCATAGATTTTCATACTTGGTGTCTAGCATTCAGCAAGCAGTTTCCAGGCCCACCAAGAGGCAGAGATAAGTCATGAAGAACCAAGAGACACAAGAGTTTATAGAAACAGATCAGGGAAATCCTGCTTCCTTGGCTCACTCTCTCTGGCGTAAATCCAGTTGCAAGGATGCTCAGGCGGCCTTATGGAGAGACCCTCGCAGAAAGGAACCCATTTTCCCAGCAACAGGGACAGCCTGCTCACCAGCTGTAACAGTCGTGACCTCAGATGCCTGCAGTTCCTGCTGACATTTGACTCTAACCACAAGACAGGCCACAGGCAAATACTGCCTTTCCAAAACTCCAGACCCATCAAAACCATGAGTGTTCAGCACACTCAGCTTCGGGGAGATTTGTCATATGGTATCAGACAAATTACACAATACCCAACAGTTCACCACATATGTACACCGAAGACCTTTTTATAAAGTTTGTATCAACATTTTCTGATAGCCCCAAACTGGAAAAAGCAACAGTGGGATGAGTATGGAAACTGTGTTATGTTTATACCAAGGAACACTAGGAAGCAGTGGAAACTGATGGAGTGCTACAAGCAACAATGTGGATGAACCTCACACATACAGCACTGAGCAAAGAAGCCATGTTGCACAAAGACTCCATGCTAAATGGCTGCATTTATAAGAAGTTTAAGCACTGGCAAAGCTAATCTGATAGAAGTCAGAATAGTGGCAATCTTCCAGATGGACGGTAGATGGCCATCGAGAGGGGCATCTGGAATACTTCCAGGATGCTTATGGATTCCATTTCTTTATCAGATAGTAGCTAATTTTGTGACAATTTACGAAACTCTATAGTATTATGGTATTCCTGTATACAAATGACAATGCTAATGGAAATACACAGAAGCAAATACATCTCAGTGGGGCGCCTGGGTGGCTCAGCTGGTTAAACATCTTGCCTTCAGGTCAGGTCATGGTCCTTTGCTCAGGGGGGAGCCTGCTTCTCCCTCTCACTCTGCCTGTCTCTCCACTCATGCTTTCTCTCTGCCTCTGCCTTTGTCTCAAATGAATAAATAAAACCTTTTTTAGAAAAGCAAATAAATCTCAGAATATTTTGTAGAACCAATAACTCTTCTAGAAAGTTCTCCATTAAAAAATAGAGCGGCTTGCCCTGAAGATGTAGAACTACCATTTGATCAGAAAGCCTGAGTAAAAAAAGAAATCCATTTTTCTGTTATTTGCCAGGCTCATGTACTTGCAGCTGTTCCTGAGAAGGAACTAGAGAACCAGCAGTGTGTGTGTGTGTGGGGGGGGGGGTGCCCACTTCGTGTGCTGCTCACAGAGCTTGATGACATCCCCAGCTACTGAAGTTTGCAAAGAGCACAGTGATGCCCTAAGGTGCAAATCTCTTGTGGCCCCAGAATTGCTGGTAATTGCTCTGCTCTGATTCCTGTCCCGGAGTGGCAGAGCCCCAGCAGCTGTGGGCAAGGGGAGCTGGGCTCCCCGACTGAGGAGCAGAACACTGGGACCGCGCAGCCCTCCCTGTTGCAGGCATACTCCTCCAGTGAGGGCCGCCCAGACACACGGGTGTTTCTGAAGATTCATCTTTGAACAAAGGTTTGTCCTCGGGCAGCTCAGAGATATCAGACAGCTCTCAGCAAATTTAGCTCTCCCCTGGATCAGAACCAAGTTTTTGCCTGGTTTCTGGGTTTCTGAAACACATAATCAGATCACATGGGTCTCACATCGAAAATCATAAAACAACAGCCCCAATACTTGGCTGATTGTGGAAAACAAACCTTAAAATTACTTTATCTGCTTTAGGAATAAATTAAGTTGTTTGAACCTCATTATGTTCTGTTTCCCCAAATTAAATTGTTCTTAGATTCTCTTCACTCTTAAAGTTATGCGATGACAGTCTTTTGTTCTCCCCGAGGTTAATGTGATTTTGCTAATCAAGAGGGAGCTGAGGAAACCATGGGGCCGGCACGAACACTGCTATCCAAGAGCTAATGGCCATTTCTGCTGGCAAAAAAAATTAAAAATAAAATAAAAGGCTTGAGGGGAAATTGATTTTTATCAACTTGAACACAGTGTTTCTTTTCAGCGCTGTACGAAAACATCAAGAAATAGCCATTAGAACTGGTTTTCTTTTGTGTGTGTCTGTGTCGCTGTTGCTAGCATCCATCACTTCTAGAGAAATGGGAAAGATCTCTGTTGCGATTTCTTATTTTTAGTCTCTTCTCTGAGAAATTGAATTAGAAACATAATTTCTATCTGATGGATTTGTGTTTCACAAGTTAATGCAATAACTGCTCGTTGGGGAAAGTTTTTATTCTTAAACCTTGAAATGCAGTGAATGTGGAAAACCCTTGACTAGTTATAGGACAGAAAAGAAGAAGTATTTGCAACATTAAAAAGCTTTTCTTCCCTTTCTGCTCCTAATTCTAGTTCACGGTGAAAGTGAATTTTAAAATAGGGCTTTGTAGCCTAACTCAAAAAAAAAAAAAAATCACAGAAAGTTTCCATTCGGTTTCCCCCATATTGAATGAGCACCTACCATGGACAGAAAATGCCCCACATAAACACAGCCATGTCCACGTGGGTAAGGCTGGCCAGTCTCAGGGCAAAGAGACACTTCACACAGAAATGGGGCCTCTTGTCTTATTGAGAAGTATTTAGCCCAAGAAGTGGACATTCTGAAGCTTTCTTTGCGTGAGGGTCTTTGCACACACACAAAACCTCTTTATCATATAAGTAAAAATGTAATTTAGTTCTGTGTGTTGTTTAAGAGAGAAAGAGAATCATCCTCCTTATCCGGTTTTTGAATTAGTGATGGGGAACAGCAATTTCCAGCTCAATGAATTCAGTGTGTTAAAACTTAGTTCAGTCCCGCAGGGTCTAGGATGGGGAAGATCCAGAAAGGAGGGATGTGTTGATGGGAAGCACAACACAGACTGGAAGAATGAAGGTGCAGATTCAGAGGTGGCACCGGTGGCAGCCACGGCATCGGTCCCCGTGAGGCACGAGGGGTCAGCGGGCGGGAGGGAGCACAGAAGGATCAGCACACTGTCTCCTGGCCTTTTACAATTAAAGGTGCAGACTCCTACAGGCTTGGAACCTGCACATCCTTCGGGTCAAGCCTATAACCCACCCCGCCCTCAGATGGGTTTAGAAGCAAACAGCATCGTTTGTAGAAGAGAAATTACGAGTGAAATGTTCCTGCGGCAAATGTGAACTTGAGAATCTTTGCTGTGTAACATCGGATTTATACACACTGAGACTGACATTCTGGAGACCTGAGATTTGATGGAATCTGGATCAGTGTCAGGCTCACGTAGGGGTGAATCCAGCCATATAAGACTTCCCATCTCTCTCTGCCAAGAGTTCCAAACCCCACTGAGACTCTTTGTAAGATCCAGGAACCATGGGTTCTGAAGATGAGCCCACAAGCCATCCGAGGCCCCCACCAGGTTGTCCTGGCAAGCTACTTGAGGGCTTCGGGTATTCCTTTCCAAAAATCATCTTTATTTTTCCAAAATAAATCAGTCTCCTCTTGTGGCTTCCAAAGTAAAGATATATCCCTGCTAAATAGTCTTTCTAGAGCCTACACACACACACACACACACACACACACACACACAAGCACATGTGTGCACACTCACAGGCACTCATGGGTGTATCTCAACCATAAAGAGTGAGACCATATTCAGGCAACCAATCCTAAGAAAGTAAATTATGTTAGGAGTGACATTTTCCATTTGCATAACACACAACCCACTCTGCTTTTCTCTCTCTCCCTGTAGAAAACTTCCAGAGCAAGTGCATCCAATGGCAAAGAGTTGCTTATCAAAACCAAAGTCAAAAGGTCTTACCTGTGCTAATACGTGCATCAGAAGTTACCATCACTGTGGATGGACCTAGAAAGTATTAAGCTACATGAAATGAGTCAGACAGAGAAACATAAATGCTGCATTATTTTACTTACATGTGGAATCTAAAAACAAAACAAAACAAAGAAAGGAACAGAAACAGACTCATAATTACAGAGAACAGAGGGAAGGAGGTGGGCGGATAGGCAAGACAGGTGAAGGGGATCAAGAGGAACGTACTTCCAATTACACAGTAGACAAGTCACGGGATGAAACGTACGGCATAGAGCATAGAGTCAATGAAACTGTAATACCACTGCATGGGTACAGAGGGTGACTGCGCTTACAGGGGTGAGCTTTGAGCAATGCGTAAAATTGTAACGTCACTGTGTGGTACATCTGGAACTGATATAACATTGGACCTCAACGATATTTCATTCATAAAAATACCATAACTCTAAGTGTCTTTATCGTTACAAACGTCTTTATCTTTAATTCTAAAATCTCACCTCCTTTCCGTGTTCCCAGAAGCACCACTTGTCTCTAAATCTTCCTGAAAGCAAGAAGGAAGGCAAGAAAGAAGGAAGGAAGGAAGAGGGAGAGAAAAGAGGGAGTGAGGGAGGGAAGGAAGGAAGAAGGGAAGGGAGGAAAGAAAGAAGGAAGAAAAGAAAAAAGAAGGAAGGAAAGAAAGCAGAAACTTTTTTCTTGCCCCGCCCCCCTCAGACTGATGATCTCCCGAGGATGGGAACAATCGTCATCTCTGACACCAAATCAAACCTGGTCCTTGGTTCTTGAGGTGGGTCTTGGGGAGGATTTCGAGAGACAAGACCCCCAGGCATTTCTAGTGGAGACAAGACTTGCTACAGCTTTTTGAAATCTTATCCCTGAAAATGTTATAAACACATACCCTGGTCCTAGCATCGTCATTTATAAAGAATATATCCCATTACAGTAAAATGACTAGGATATCAAATTATTATACAAGAATATTTTTGGAACAGTTTTAGAGTATAAAAAAATCCTGGAAAATAGTCTGACTGTCCAGCTAAGATTTGATTACAAATAATCTGACCTTCATCCTACGAAACAGTATGTTGCTACTTGATTTAACTGATGACAAGTTTTCCTTTACTACTGAGAATATTAATTATGCAGTTTTAAAAAATGTTTCAGCTTTTTGCACGGTCTGTTACTTCTTCATTTCTTCCTTTCTTCACCATCCAGGACAGGCTTTCTCGGGATCCCCAGATTTCCCGCTGTACCCCTCTGCCAGGCGGTGCCCACGGCGGGAGAACAGAAGGGCACAGGTGCTGGGGAGACGGCCGCGGACGGGAGCTTTCAGGTGTGGGTCTGGCTGGGCAGCCGGCAGTCTTGCTGTTTCCGAGTCAGACTCCGCACTGTCCTTTCCACCCCTGGCCTCGACCCATGCTTCGGGGTGAGCCTGTCACATTCAGTTCCCCAGTCCCTGGTCAGTTGTGAGGTCTGCGGCGTGGAGTGATTGGTGAGCTCGCGCAGGGCTTGGGGCTCACCTGTCGGGCTGCCGCGCTGGTTTCCTTCAGCCTGTTGCAGTTCAGCTTCCAAAATCATGCGCTCTCACCTGTTTCCGTTCTCTTTTTTCTTAAAGTTTATGCATTTTAACTCCTTTCCTCTCATCTCAAGGGTGATGGAGGGATGAAGGGGAATGAGCGTGTTCAGTCTGCCGTCCTGTAGCTGCGGGCTCTGTCCCAGTTGACCAGGGCTGTGGTGACAGAGTTCCACACGCTGGGGGACTTAACAGACATTTACTTCTCCCAATTCCGGAGACTGGGAGCCCCAGACCAAGGTCTAGCAGAGTTGGTTCCTTCTGAGGCTTCTGTCCTTGGCTGGCAGAGGGCCATCTTCTCCTTGTGTCCACGCATCACCGTTTCTCTGTGGGTTTGTGTCCCCGGTGCCTCTTCCTTAAGGAAGCCAATCCTACGGGGCCAGCACCCCACCCTAACAGCCTCATACTCTCTCCTCTCTAAATGGCCTTCTAGAAACACATCCAGATCTGCAGGAACTGGGGGTTCATGCTTCAACGTAGGAGAGGGTCCATGTTGCATAAAACTGTGTTTCAGTGTTGTGTGTGTGTGTGTGTGTGCACAAGCAGAAAATTGAAATGAATCATGTATTCCTCACATGACACTTGCAGCCAATGAACGTTTAAAAGCCTCTGTCCTAGACAGTTCCTTTCTGTTGCATTACAAGTCGGGTGGCTTCTATGCTAGCGTGCTTCCAGATGCTCTGCAACGAAAAGAAATCACAGTCATCTGCTCAAAGAAACAGTCTAGTTATGACTTCAACTGGTTCATTCCTTCTTACCATGTATATTTCACTGTTTTAGTTAGTTTTCTCATCAAAGAATAATTCGATAGTGAAAATACAATTAGAATATTCTAGATTAAATTATAAGAAATACTTTTTTAAAATGGAAGTAAAAACAAGACTTAGACGCAAAGTCTAAGCACGTGGCAGTATTACATAGGAGATAGGGACCTGCTACATAACCTGTGGGGCCCCCAGCACACAGAGATGCAGGGCTCTTGTGCATAGTATTAGGAGTCATGAAGATGGCCGTGGCAGAGCCTAAACCCAGCACAGGACCCTTTCTGCATGGCTGCGTGTGACCACACGGGTCCCCTGTCATCACACTAGCTATATCCCCACAACCTGCAGATGTCCCTGGGGTTTCTAGACTCCGGCAGAGTGGACGGCTTGGTTTTCCTCTGAGCTGCTCTGAAGATGGACCCACGTGTCCTGCGTCCTGTCTGGCAGACCCTTCCTGGCTCCGAGTCATCTCGTCCCCAGAGAGAGGGGCACAGAGGCGGCACAGCCTGGGATCCAGCATCACCCTGCCGGCTGCCCCCCCACGCCTGGTCGCTGTCTCCCGCCCACTGGAGGGCTGGCGCTGCCACTCACATGCCCGTCCGCGAGGTCAGCTTGGGAGTGAAATGCCTCTATAGTGCTTTATTCCTTGAAGGAAAGAGGAAAACAAAACTGGTCCTGATTGTCTTTGAAAAATAGCTTCTTTTTCTGTTGAGGTGAGATAATTCCCTACTGCTGTTTTGACATCTGAAAATCACTCTTGGTGTGGACAAGAAACTCAGAGAAGGAACCAGGGACCCCCTCAGAGCTGCCTTAAGGTAGGCACCTGCTACTAGAGGGCATCGTATTTTTATGTCTCTGTGTATTAAGTGCAACTGAAAGCATAAGGTTTATTCCTGCAAAGTGAGCTCCACTCTTATGTCTGGTTCTTTCATTCATGTTCCAGATTCTACTCACTCTGAGAGCTGTTGTTCTTACCACATCCCCTGGGCATTCTGAGTCACGTCGGGTGCATACAGGAGGCAAACAAATAAAATTAGTTTCCAGAGTGTTTCAGGTTGTCTGGGCACCAGACTGAGCCAGGGCTCCAAGATTCTTGTCACAGGTAGAGAGAGTGAGGCCATTTGATGCAAACACACTTTCTCGGGAGCCTGCGGAGGTGACCACGGAGAAGTCTTGGAGGCCCTGCCTGGGCCGGGAGAGGGGCCGGGGAGGGAAAGACAGGACAATCCCACTGACATCACAAGCAAAAAGATTCAATCTCAGTTGCATTATGGGTCTGGACCCATATATATTTTATCTATATTGAAAGCCAAGAACACGATAGCTTGGATGATCACTTCTAGGTCAACATTCCCCCAGATAGTGCTCCTAATACCGTTTCAGGCTTACTTATACCTGGACGTCTTTTGAAAAGATTAACATAATAAGAACATTGAGGAGAAAGATAATAAACATATAAATACATTTCCGAGAAAAAAAAATGGAATAGAAGAAAAACCTTGCTAAGTTCTTTGTGCTGCTGAGCAAACAAGTTGAATTTATCACGTTTCCTTCCAAGACAGAATATGAATTCTTGCCTGCACTTCTGCCTGTTGTGTTTTCACCGGAAGATTCCCATCCACCTCTTGGTTTTCATCTGAATATGCAATCGGAGACCCATCGAGGTGCCTATTGGAAGTGACAGCATTTCTTTTTGAAGCATGTGAGTGGAATAAATCCAGTGAATGCTCACCGCATGATCCCATGGTGTGTTGCATTGGACATTTCCCGAGTAACTTGTTGGGTGTGGTCTGCGTGAGAAGAGGAAATGAGGGCGCGTTGTCCTGAGTGCAAGTACAGATGCTGTGTTTCAGAAAACTCTAGCTCGGTTCTGGAAACTTGGCAACAAATTTTCTGATTTTTGTTGTGCTGTAAGTATAACTCTTTCAGTAACTGATTCTCTAATTATTGTCATAGCTTTCTTAAATTAAAAAACTCACCCTCTGATCAAAGTGTGTGAGCCACTGTCACAGACAACTGGGACCGGGAGGGAAGGGGTCACGCATCAGCTGTCTGGAGGCCAAGGGCCTTCCGAGGTCCTCCCGCTTCTCCCTCGTGTGGAGGTGGTCGATCCTGGAGTAGCTCCTGACCTGTCTTTCCCTTCACTCCTCACTCTACCCAGTAGGACCCCACATGTGTTTGGTGGACACCTGCCTTTTCTCATACCAGGAGCCTGCTTAAAACGCTGCCAGTGTGCTCCTGGCTTCTTATGAGGGAAAGGCTACCTCTGCGGGCTTGTCTGGAGGCTCTGCAAGCTCCCCTCCACCGGTGCCACCCTCTCTGCTCGAGACTGGCTGGCTTCTCTGGATAGTTCAGAAACATCATCACAGGGATCCTTGTAAAAGGGTGGCCAGGACATCCATGTGGAAGGGTTGGCGATGCACAGTGAGGCCAGGACTGGAACAGAGCTCCTGGGGACCAAGAAGGCAGGGGTCCCCCCTAGAGCGGCCCAGGCAATGGTTAGCCCCTCGTTGGAGCCAGCCCTGCCCACACCTTGATCTCAGCATCTGAACACTCATTCTGGCTTCCACAACCATGGGATAACTGTGTAATGTGAGCAGCTGGAAGAAAGAAATACATGACTCAAAGGTAGGAATTCCTTTTATTAAATAAAGATTGTATTTATTTATTTGAAAGAGAGATAGTGAGAGTGAGATCATGAGCAGGGGGGAGGGGGAGAAGCAGGCTTCCCGCTGAGCAAGGAGCTCGATGGGGGGCTCCATCCCAGGACCCTGGGATCATGACCTGAGCCAAAGGCAGACGCTTAACTGACTGAGCCCCCCAGGCACCCAGAGGTAGGAATTCTTACCTCAATGCTTGCCAGTGGCACCGCTGCTCAGGGCCTGCTGCCGTCCTCTGGTGGCTTGAAGACAGTCCCCTGCAGAGCCGGGCGCTGGCCTCCACACCTCCAGACTGCCCGTGCCTCCTCTCAGAATACTTGTTCCTCCTGAAAGTCCGGACTCTTCCTCTTTCTGGTCAAGCTCAAAGGTCCTTCTCTCCTCCTTCAAGAAACCTTCTGAACATTCACCAACATCTCCCCATGCTTCTAATCTGCCAGGTTTATGTCACATCTGTTTCCTCTTCTGTGAGCAATGTCGTCCTTGGATCTGCAGCACGCGACTAGAGTCCCGCACGTCACCTCCCCAACTGGCCCACGGGCCCCTGCAAGGCAAGAGCCTGGTGATGAAAACAGCAATAGCAGCAGCTTGGGAGGCAAGATTTCTCGCCGTCCACGCGCCCCACCCCATGGAGCATCCCTCTGCTGCTCTGCACCGAGCTCCTTCGATAGCACATCTTTGCATTCCTGCTGGCCAGACACTTTAGAACTTTCTGTGATTTGGGTTTGCCTGATGTTTTCTCGTGGTTAGACTGAGGCTCTGCATTTTTGGCAAGAATAGCCCAGAAGCGACGTGACCCTCGTCCCTCTTCACCTTGAGGAGACTCGGGTGTGCACTAGGTTGGGAAAGATGTTCTTCCCAAGAGAGGAAGCTTGTGCCTATCCCACTCTGTGGGCATGTGGGATGGGAGAGAGAAATGTGGTCTGGAATGGGGAGATGGGCTGCAGCCCCAAAGACCTTGTCCAATCACACAGCTCAGGGAACTCGTCACTGGGGGCAGGGATCTTTTATCTTTTCAAGAGCGTCATC
Source organism: Martes martes (assembly GCF_963455335.1). NCBI lineage: Eukaryota > Metazoa > Chordata > Mammalia > Carnivora > Mustelidae > Martes > Martes martes. The sequence continues at coordinate 161,654,996 of NC_137892.1, read as the reverse complement.
TAAAGTATCCTTGTTTTTTATAGAAATTGTGGTGTTCTGATCTCTCTTGAGCTACCTGATCTTGTTTTTCTGGAGCCCCTCCTGATTGAAGGCTCCTGATTTTTTTCTATCGGGTCTCAAGCTTTTCCCAGCTTTACTTTCAACCCCTAGTTCCCATCACCTTTCCCTGTGGTCAGGGAAACGGGAAAGACATCAGCTCCCGTATTGGATTCGGAGATGCAGCCTTGACGTGGTTTGGTCATACAAGCACGCAGACTCTAAGCACAGAGCAATCCGTGCTGTTGTTGGCGTTGCCCTGACTCTCTGCATCTTACTGTATTTGAAGTTCATCTCAGAGAATGAGTAATTCGTCTTTTCCTCGACCCTCTTGGGTTACCAGCATTGTCCTTAACCAGCTAGAGCTGGGCATGAACAAAATTCATGGAGGACCTTCTGAACCAAAGCGCTGACCAAAAGGTTTGCCTTCCGTGTGAATGGTCTTTCCCATCATGAAGCTCGTGAAGACTTTTGTAAATAAATGGGCACCAGTTGGGAAATGAGAGCCATGGCACAGAGAACAGAGTGGGCAGCCTTACCTAGTCACCAAAAATCAAGCATTAGTGAAAGCCTTCCCTCCACGTTCGGTCAGCAGTTTTCTGCTCTGAACCAGGGAAGGAGAGGCTGGAGGTAGGAGAGCACTGAGGATGGGCCCAGAGTAGTTTTTCTTAGTGAAGGATCTGAAGGAGGAGGGGCTACTGGGATGCTGTGAGGCTGTCACTAGGGACAGGTGCATCAGCAAGTTGGGTCACTCCATCTTCGCTGTGATCTTGGAAATAAATGCTTCTTATGGGCAGGAAGGGGAGATGTGAAAGATGAGCGTGGGAGGACAGGTGTGTGAATTCAGACACAATGGGGCCACACAAATGCTGCTTTCATTGGGAAAGTGCTGCAGGACAAATAATGCCCCCACATGCCCACACCCTCATCCCCTGAATCTATGACTATGCTAAGCCCAGAGGAAATTCGCAGATAGAATTCAAGTTACAGATGAAAACTGGGATATTATCCTGGCTTATCTGGGGGAACTGAATGCTATCATGGGGGCCTTGAAAAGCGGGCCTCAGGTCTTTCTCAAGGCCCTGAATTCTGCCTCCACCCAGAGCAGCCCGGACACATTCTTCCTTGGACCTGCAGGAGGGACCACTGCCTGCCGACCAGTCAAGGGTTTAGGCTGCTGAGACCCGCATCACATTCCTGCCCTCCAGAACCACAGAAGAGTAAAACCGTGTGGTCCTAAGTCACTAGGTTTGTGGCTAATTTGTTAGACAGCACACACCGCTCGGTGGCCCACCGGAAAACATTGTGTGTGATGTGTGTGCGGACCGTACTCAGACAGTGAAGATAAACAAACAAAAGGACGTGTATTGCCTGTGCAATGTTCCCATGTGAGGTGGCTCCAATTATTTTCCAATAATGCTCAATTCATGGGCATTATCCTAGCTCTTCGCTAACACAAAATAGACATTTCTGAAAATCAAGACTTTGGGTAAATGGTGTTGCTATGGCTAAGTGACCATCCAATAAGAAACAGCTTCCACTCGGGCCTGGAATTAATAGCTTGTCTGCTTCCTTGTCTTCTTCTATTATTTCCTTATTTAATGGTTACCTTTTCTTCAATAAACATGCTGTCTTGGAATCACAACATAACAATTGTTGGAGCCCTGTCTTGTATTTTGCAGCCATAACTGGAAATCTGAAAAACATTTTTCTTTCTCTATTTCAGTGACAGGTTTCTAAATTGGTAAATTGCTACAATTTTTCAGACCCAGCAGGACCCCAGGCCTTATTGAGTGTCTGCCACGAGCTTCTGATTTCCTGCGTAACCTTCCCATCAGCCCATATATTTCTATTCTCTTTGCCTGTTGTCTGGCATATAGCAAGGTGACTCATTCCCCAGAGACGTGTATTTTTCTGGCCACAGAAAGCAATTATTCTCAGAGATAACCCAGGAAAGCTCAGAAAGTCCCATGAGGAGGGCCGTCAGGAGAGACTTTGATCCTGTGGGTTGGGACTTGATGGCGTGTTGCTCATTCCCTGACTGCATTCTTGGGATCTGTCCTTGTTTGGAACCTGAACCCCAACCACACAATCACTATAGATATACACATATGGCATTTGAAAACAGGTGGCTTTCAAGCCTAATACATCCCCTTTGTCCTATACAAGGGTGACCAGAGTCCCCAAGGCCAAAACAGCCTTGGGAGACCTATGGCATTGCCATGACGACATTAACCTGGATTTCCCTGGCTTCTCCGTAACTTGGAGATCAAGTCTTGGTTTCACGCGGTGTCCTCCCCAAGCATCTTGGGGCAACCCCTTGGTGCACCTTGTGTTTCATGATTGTCTTTCCTGTTCCACACACTCATTTCTACCAGGAGCCAGCCATGGTCTATTCCCACTGAAACTGCAGTTCCCAAACTAGTACAGGAGTCCGAGATCACTTGTGTTCCTTATGGGGGATCTTCTATGTTGGGGCTACTTCAGCAGAAACCAGAGTCATCAGCAAATGAGCCACATTTTATACAAAACAACTCTCAGCAACATGCAAGTATTCTCGAAGGAGACTAAGAAGTGAATCTGTCTTAATCTGAGGAGCACTGGAAGGAAGAAACAAGCAAGCTTAGAGTGTTTTTTTTTTTCTAGAATTTTTAGCTTAAAGAAGTGAAGAGTGACTCTGAGCTAATTGAAAAATGGGCAAAAATATATCTTATATTTTATTTTGTGAGTACCAGAAAACAATCTTTTATTATACGCACTGTTGAGTTGAGTCAGTGGCCATGAATTCGTTGTAGAACTCTTGGGGCTTGGTGACACGCCACAGCTTTCCTGTTGAGCCATTAGGAGTGTTGGGAGGGCACCTGTCAGCAGCCTGAGCCCTCCCTCAGTGCAGCACATATTCATCATGCTTGGGTTCTGGACTTTGGAAAATGAATATTCTAAAGAAACAACAACAACAAAAAAATTGTTTGGGAGACTAGATGACTGGGAGGAAAGAATGGAGTGACCCAATGAGAAAAATGAATGTACTTCATATAATTATAAAATTATCAATTTCACAAAGTGAAGTCCGATGCTCTATGGCTTAAATTTTTTTAATCTTTAAATATCAGGGGTCGAGGAGTTTTTTTTTTTTTTTTTTAATTTGGCAAACGTGTGAATGTGTAAATTCAGGTCTTAAGTTCACTTTTAAAAAATTGAATTGATAGAATCTTAATAAATGAGGAGGCAAGCAGTCACCCAGTATCATGGTCTTCACAGAACACATTACCATCGTGACTAATGGAGTAATGGATCGATATCTCTGAAAGTTCTAAAATGTCACTTTGAGGTTTCTATCAGGTATGGGGGAAAAATGAACATGATTTCAACATAACCACATAAGCAGAAAATAGAGATGACCCTGAACCACCAAGGTGATGTCCGAGCAGCTCACCATGCCCTTGAATTATGGGTACATCCACAGTGCACCAGATGGCACCCACCACTATGCACCCATCTGTCTCATTTCTTTCAGAGAGTGAACCACATAAAGAAAAAGAATTCATGTGTCATGAGAGCCACCTCTGGTTGCCAGGACTCTCACTTCATGACTTGCAAAAGCATGGGACGGTCAGAGAGTGATTGACCCGACTGGCCCAACAGCTTACTTGTGGCGTTGACTCGGTTATATTGCCTGAGCTGCCCTGTGTCATTCATGTAATTCTTGTGGCTCCTCAGCTAAGAGAGATCAGGCACAAAGAAAGCCATACCCACAACTCCCAATGTTCCATTTTCAAGACCTCAAGGATTGCTGATATCAATTACTGTCCAACGAGGATTGTATTTTTCTGAGATGGAAGCAGTGTCTGGTTTTGCTGACAGAGCCACCCATCATTCACAAGACAGACACTGGAATTGCACTTGACACCTGGAAGTTGACGGCTACAATTTACCTGCACGATTCTGTCATCACCCATAACTTCGTTTTCTGTCCCATCCTTGGGAGTGTAGGTGTGCCACATGTTATTCCGTCTTTGGGAAAGAGACCCCCAATGAAAGGAGAGAGGGACTATCTATATTTAGATGAACTTACTTAGAAAATAAAAAAGGAAGCTGTTCTTGTTTCAGAACAGACTTGGAAGACGGCTGCTCAGACCAGCATTTCCTCAGATGGAGTGTCACTTGGTGGTAGGCTTTCAGCTCGCAAAGTCCTAGCAAGCTCATTATTAGACCTTATTATGACAGGGTGCAATGCAGACTGGGTCCTGGATCCCTGACTCCAGCATCCAGTTCTTGGGGTTCCTGTTTGTTCTCATTTGGGCTCCTAAAAGCCTGAAGACATTTAACTTTAATGGGGCTCCTTTTTTCTCCAGAAAGAGTTTTATTTTCTATAGAGCGTCAGGGCCCAATGTAGCAGGCTAACAGTCACCTTCGGTGCCACCCCTTTCTAGATGATTCTCTGGAAGTCAAGGTGATTAGTCTATGCTGTAAAGTTGAACCCTGACTTTTTTCTTCTGAAGACCATCCCTTCACTGCTGAGGTGCCTTTGGTGGTTTTCTGTCAGACTTGGGCTCATCACGGTCCTGTGCTTCCATTTTATTATTTCTTTCCTCCTCAGATGGAGCCATGGATTTGCAGAGGCCATGCTCATTTTTCTGCATCTGTTTGGTGGGTCACGGTCCGCCTCAGAATGAACTGGCTTCAGTCCTAGGATTTGCAAATTGTGCTAGAGGGATATTCCCCACATGGGAGAGTGGATTTCCCCGAGGAACCAAATCCATGAAGGGCTGATTGAAAAAGCAGAAACTGTGGGAACTGTTTCAAACAGAGGGGACGCTAGTAACTTTACACAGATGCTAAACATCTGGAAAGGTAAAGAGGGGTAACCCGGGTGTTGGTAAATCTCATAAGCATTTAACACCTCCAGGCCTTGGGTGACCCGTTTACTAGTAAAAGGAGGAAGCTGCTAACACTTCCACAGTTTGGGGAAACACAGGACGAAGTGAGATGATCAACTTTCAAGGTCAAAGGAGGGACCCCCACAAGAACGGTGTTCTGACCTCAGGACTAAGGGACAGTTGTGTTTACTTCTGAGAGTGAGTGGTCATAGAGTAGACCCGGAAAACACCAAGAGTGTGGCGTGCAGCTGGTCCTGGGAGTTAGTGCCCAAGGAAGTGAGCCATAGCCTCAGCCGCAGCTGCCCTGGGCCGGGAGTGGGTGGGGAGATGCTTAGGTGAGCTTGAACCCGAGGGACATGTCTTTCCCTCCTCTTGCAGGGTCGTGGCTCCATCCATTTAACTTGACCTGAGACATGGGTCTTTTACCAGCCTTTTGACTCAAACTGAAACGTGGCTTCTTTTGGAGTCTCCCTCACCAGCTTTCAGATTGGAATCACACAGACCAGCTCCTCTGGGTCTCCACCATGTCAATCGCAGGTCTTGGGACTTCTGAGCCCCCATAATTGTGTGAGCCAAATCCCTATAATTAATTAATTAATTATTAATTAACTGGAATTACTGGAGGCAAGTGAAGCATTTGTCTCAGGCACAAAATTTAAAGGGCACCAAAACACTATAAACAGTATTTTAATGCAATATTTTAAAGATCAAAATCAGAGCAAAAAAGCCAGGATGAACAACATTACCAAAATTCAAATAAAGACAGGATCTGACATTAGCCAAGGCATACTGGAGCCTAAAGCAAAAGGGAAAGTGTGGGCCCTTACATCCATGATTTTATGTATTTTTTTTGATGGTTGGTTCTTACTATATTAAAATATTTTAAAAATTACTGAAAAATTGAAAACAGGTGTGTTGAAATTTTTAGCACAAATTTTAAATGTTTTACTTATATCAAAAACAGAATTTATTATAACATTACTTTCCTGGCCTTAATAGAAAAAAATCGTCAATAATATTTCCAATGTCATCTTTTTCAATTACCTCATTTCAACTGAGAGAATTGCCATGTTTAACACTTTCTCTTCACCAAGTGTCAGTCTTAAATAAAGTTGGATGAACTTCATGTTACAAATCTTCTCTTTAAATTTCTGATATTTTGTTCACCACAGGTATTTTGAATTATTTATTCTTTAAAAATATTATATTAAAACATAATTTATGTTGATGACTGAGTTTTTGGTGTCCTTTAAATTTTACACTTGAGACAACTGTCTTACTTGTCTTACTCTAAACTTGGTCCTGCCCTAGTTCAGTAGGGCTTAAATAGGGGAACCCAGGAGGAAAACATTTTGTAACCATGTTGCTATGGGTAATAGTGAGATGGGGTGGTAAGATAGCACCCCACTTTCCAACCCTTGTATTTCCAGATCCATCCATACTGTCCACGAGGGAAATAGCACCATATGTTCACTGGATTAAAAAATATACATTGTTTCCTCTAAGACAGCTCCCCAGATTTTTAGGTTATTATATCTTAACTGGAATCACAGCTAAAGATTTAGATCAGTTCACTATTTTATCTGACCATCTGCTTCTCAGTGATGGGCTATATGTTAAAACCAGAAAACTCCATGGACACAGGCCCATGACTATATGCTTTGCTGTGACATGTGTTGTTCTATTAGGAGCCATGATGGTAGGTACCATCACGGTGAGTGGGGCATTCCACACACCCACATACTGGTGCTGGCAGAAGCGTTCTAGGTCGGAAATCCACATGCAAAGTCCATGTCTATTCTGGAAGGACAAGTTATTGCCCTCCCGTGCTGAGAATCACGTCATACAAGCTGCTTGGCACAAGGTACTTGGATGTTCTGCTCAAGGAATGATAGTTGTTGTGTCAGGACACAGTACTGCTGGCAGAGTAGGAACTCGACAGAAGCAGGAGCCAGGTGCGCACTGGTGAGAGGATTCCATGTTGTCAAGCCCATGCATTGCTTCATAGCAAACGTCAGGACATTTTGCTTGGCACCAGTGTGGCTGGGGAAAAAAGGCAGCTGGCAGAACAAGTCATCTTGTCTACCTGGTTTTGCCAGCCTCCTCTGCAGAGATGCCCTCTGGTAGGCATTCACATTGTTTTCAAACAACCTCACAGCCTGTGCCTGTTCTGCAAATACTTCCATATACCTATTCTGTATAGGAATTCTGTACAGGGCTTTCAACCCTGTGTATTCCAAGTTTCTGAATACAGCTGGCTCATTGGCCAAAGCTTGTGACCATGGTGAGTGCGTTCTCTACTGGGTTTCATTCTAGAAAAAGGGGGCCCTACTCATACTGTTTAAAGTTCTGGCCTTGGGGAGAATTCACCTTCAACTCTGGTCATGTATGGACATCCCTATGTGATGCCACAATGTCTTCACCATGGATTGATGCTACTATATCACAAAAACTATTACAACAAAGAAGAGTGATCAATACAATGATATTACCAGACTTGATGGTGATTTTTCTTCTGGAATCAACTGATGATAAGGAACTCTGTGTGAGGTCTTAGGATAGGAGGTACTAGGACTAAGTCGCATGAGACTCTTAGCAAGATGGTCATGCAATTTACTTTTGGTTCCACTACTTGATCATGCCCTATTCTCTTATCTGCCTTTTCCATGAGATGATGGGTTTTCTGCCGCTCACTCTAAATCCTAAGGCTTGGTGACCATGAGGATTCAACAGCAAGTGGGGAAATATGTCTAAAAAGCATAAAATATGTCTAAAAAGCATAAAAAAAACTAAAAAGTTTTTTCCAGAAATGCAGCATCTGCACTGTGACTCATTTTTGGGGATGGGATGCATCAGAGTCTCCATGCAGCATCTCTACCAGCCATGGACATTTTAAGAGCCATTGCAGATGCTGGCTCATAAGACTCCTGTGGGAGAGAAGATCAGCCATGAGGGGACAAAAATCATGTGTCACAGAGTAACTGAAGCTGTCCCCCTTTTAGCCAAACATGCATGACACATTTTTTTAACTGTACTACATTGATTTTTCTACAATATAAATAATTTAAAATACCAGTTACCTAGTTATTTAGCATTTACTGAGCTCATTAGACTGTGCATTTGTTTGCAGTGTGCAGTGACACTGTGCAGACTCAGATGCAAATTATATTTTCCTTCTACGCTGAAATGAACATGTCATGTAACATCAATAAATAATGAAATAATATGTTAAACATACATAATTAATGCACAAAAGTCTTGCAAAACAAAATTTATAAACAAAGCAATATTAAAGCGAGGATTTCTTAATGAATAAAGTGTTTGCTTGAGTCAGGTTTGGGGTGAAAGGGGTCGGATGGTGCACTTAGTCATATGTTGCTTGGTGGGAGGTGATGTGAACAAAAGTACGCCGCCCGTGTCTGGACTGGAGATGGGAGGCGGTGATCTCCCTCCTTCATAGATGAGATCTTGGAAGTAAACAGATAGGAAGCAAGGACAAAGCAATGAGAAGAGCTTCAACAAATAAATAGAAAGAAAAAAGTGTGTGCACGAGTTTGCTAGGGCAGCACTAAGAAAGTCCACAAACTTAATGACTTAATCAACCCAAGGTTACTGTCCCCCATTTTTGGGGGGCCAAAAGTCCAGAATCAAGGCAGAACCGGTTCCTTCAGAAGCTGTGAGGGAGACACTGAGACAGGACCCTCTCCAGATTTTTCGGTGGCTTGGTGTCCCTTGGTTGGGCTGGTGACTCTAGCCTTCACATGGTGTCTCCCTGTGTGAAGTATGTGTGTCTTTTTCCAAATGTCCCGTTTTCACTTCAATCCTATTGGATGAGGGCCACAATAATGACCTCATCTCCACCCCTGCAAAGACTCTTTCCAGATCAGATTCCCAGGTACTGTGGATGAGAACGTCAGCATCTATTGGGAAACACACTTCAACCCATAACAGTGAATTGTGTGCTCTTTGCTGAGACGGCACAGCCCCGGAGAGCACAGTTGAGCTTGGAACGGGGCCTTTAATGTGATGCTTCTGCTCCAGGCACGGTCAGACTCCTCCATTTGTCTGCCTTTGACGTTCATTGTAGGCATCTGTCCTGAAGTATTTGGGACTCCCTGCCTCCTTTCTTTCCCTGTGCTGGAGAGATCGCCATCACATCGAATGAGTCTCCGGACAGTCAGTTCCTTACTTGAGATGTTAATGGTGCAGCTGCGTTTTCACTTCCTGTCCCTTTCTGCCCAGCCTCCCCCGCAGAACCGAAAGCATTTGCCTCCCTTCTGTCAGTTTAACTTGCTAAGTGTCAACAAAATGGGACACTCACCTCAGGATTGCTTCATTGTTGTTGGACAAGCTTGCTACTTTAGAAAAGTTTCGGATTTCCAGAAAAACATTGTGCACACAGCACAGACAGTTCCTGCAGCCCCAAACCCGACTTCTGCTCTTACTCACACCATACATTAAGTGTTCAGGACTGTTGTTACAGTCAATGAACTACTTTGGATACACGATTTTTAACCAAAATCTGTACTTTATTCATGTGTCCTGAAGTCCTTTGTCTCTCCAGGCTCCCCTCCAGCTTGTCATGTCACATTCAGTTGTCCTGTCTCTCAGGGTCTTCCTGGTAGTGACAGTTTTGCAGACGCTCCTTGGTTTTGATGACCATGACAAATTTGAAGAGTACGGGTCAGGCTGTTTGTAGATCTGTGCACCTTCCCCCCAAAATGGGACTCCTCTGATGCATGATGGGCCTAGGGTCATGGCTTTTAGCAGAAAGACCACAGGGGTGAAGGGTGGTTCTCATCACGTCTTATCAAGGTTACATGCTACCCACACAACTTATCACTGGTGATGTTGCCCTTGGCCACTGGCTGAGGGGACGTCGGTCAGGTTTCCCCACCGTGCACATACTTCTTCCCGTCTATACTGCACTCTGTGGAAGTAAGTCACTCTAGATAGCTTGCCCAGGAGGCAGGGACACCCAGGTCCCACCTCTCTGAGGGCAGAATGTCTAGATACACGAGTTACAATTATTTTGCTCAGATTTATCTCTTTTCTTCCCCTTTTATATTTATTCAATTCTTTATTTAGATTGGGCGTGGACTCGGATTTTAATTCCATAAACTGGTACTTACTTTGTTACTCAAGCTGCTCTTGCTTTGTACATTGGGAGTTCTTTCATTTGGAACCTGTATTTGACAAGCTCCCATGATGGGGTGCATGTGCGTGTGTGTGCATGTGTGTGGGAGTGCACGTGTGTGTGTGTGCATGTGCGTGTGTGTGTGTGTGTGTGTGTTGAGGTGTCCTAACTCTAGGGCAATGTAAGACGCTCTAGTTTTATCTTGTGTATTTTCTGCTCAGTCTTAGAATCAGTCCTATCTCTTGGAGCCATGTTCCTTTTATTGGAGACTAGTGTTGGAAACCAAGGTCTGGGTGCTTGATGTGCCCTTTGTTCCTATGATTTTGTTTCTAGGCCCTTCCGCTGCTAGATCAAGGACATACATGTGTGCGTGCATTGACATGGACATGGGCATCTCTATAAATATTTCTACACGTGGCCATGTGTCCATGTCACACTAGATTTGAGTGTGTGCTCATTCCTCCAGCTGTAACCCTTTACCACATGGATCCCTCCTTCCCTCGCTTATCACCAGACTCCTGCTTGAACAGTGAGAAACCAACCACATATCACGTGCTTTGAATGCTTCCATAATTCTTAACTCCATAAGTGTTAACGGAAAAGCACAAGACCGCTTGTATATTTACATAAAAGACCAGCCCTAGAAGGATGTCTGGGAGCGCTGCCAGGCTAGATCAAAGAGGAAGCTAAGGACCTAGGATCTAAGAGCAGCTGGGCTGTCCAGCAGTGCCTGTCATGGCCCCTTGGTTAGCACCTGGGCCACAGAATCAAGGTAGATACAGCCCTCAGTAAGTTCCTACAAAACAGCCCCTTGTTATCACTTCTTGGAGTCAGAAGTCCCAGAGTTTGGAGAGAGGAAAGTGACATTTCTCGAAATATGGAAAATGGTTTTCTTGTAGACTGTCTACTCAGTACGTTGTGAATATATCCAGACCCTTGGAAGCTCACTCTTCTACCTCGTAGCTCTGCTTCTACTGTCTTAAGTGTGGCGACATGTGCCGAGTTTCACACACGACTGCAAACACGCACCAGCATAGACTTATTTTCCACATCTTCAAACTCCGAAGTTTATGGATTCGACCTATTCCCTCTAATTCTGCTTGAAACTAGATAGTTCTTTTCTGAGATGGAAAATTTCCTCTAAGACTTTATCATATAGAACAATAGCAATGACCTCACCCTAACAGGTTCACCTCAGCATGCCTGCCCAGGGCCACGAGTTCGCCTCATCAGGTAATCACTTGCCTGTGAGCTATCAGAGATGATGCTCTGACCAGCATGGATAACCATCTTCCAACCTCTTAGACTAGTTATCTTATCTCCTGCCCCGCAGCACGAAAGCCAACACCACGCCGTTTCTCTGTTTATTAGAGACACAACCCAAGTCCCCAACTTAGTGTTCCAGGATTCGGCTTCTTGAACCAGACAATGATAGACATGAGGCTTGCCTCAAAAGTCGAGGCACAGGCTTGGCTGTACTGGGGCTACAGCTCGAGCCAAGAGGAGACACAGCACTGAGAGAGCAGTTGGTCTGGCCTCTCTGAGCAAAGGCCAGGCTCTGCTTATACAGAGAAAGCCCCCTCCCGCTCAGGGTCCAGGTTCTGGTCCAATACGCTGATGAGAGAAAGGGGAGAAAGTGCTTTGTCCTGATTGGTCGGAAAGACCTCGGACTGATCCCTGGATCTGGGTGTGCAACGCAGGCTGCTCATTGGTGCCTTTTGGAGCCCGGCTCCTCTGTGTTAGGCCCGACTTGCATATGGGGCCACATCCTGGTTCCTCCTGGTTCTGTTTACTCTGCAGTTTAACCGTAGTGGCCAGTGGAAAGTGCTCCCGGAGACGCATGGCATTTTTCACCTGGGGTTTGTTCCTATGGTTGCTAACCGCCTCACAGGGATACGCGTTTCTGGGTTAGTAGAGCTCTGCTCTAATGATTCCCCCACGTCTCCGTGAAACGCTGATTTCTCACTCATGGCTCTGTGAGTTGCTGGGGCAGTTTTTCTCAGGCTGCAGATCAGATTCAAATCAGCTCCAATTTCTACCCCTTAGTTACTGGTATTAGCAATTTTCTAGGGCTTGTCGTCGTTCATGTCTCTAACGACACCTGACCCTGGGTTTTCAAAACAATGCCCATTTCATGTGGCAGAAGGGAATATTATAGTTTCGTGATGGGTTCTGAGCTGAGATTGCATGCCACACGTGTTTCTTCAAGTATGGGACGGGAATGAAAGCCCACCCAGGAATTTCCTCCGGTTTTGATGGAAGTGACTTTCTCTGAAGTCATGCTCTCTGCCTTCCAAGTGCTCTGGTGTGTCATCTACCTGAGGAATAATGACATTACAAAGACATGACCTTGAGCTGCGGCGGATGGAGGAGAAGCAGTGAGAACCAGTTTTTGGGTGAGTGGGCCATGGTCACAAATCTTGCAGGGGGGACAGTGAGAACTTGCACCTGCCAAGTACCTACCCCTGTGTCTGCACTCTTTCCACCTCACCCACGGCTTCCTCCTGGAGGCCAGCATGTCATTAAAGTGGTGGCAGAAGAACAGACAGCCGGCTGGGATGGATCACTTGACATTCCAACACAGAACAGCCGTGTTCCCCAAGCGCCTGGGTCTGAATAGAGTCTCTCGTAGCTAAGGGAAAAGGATGGCCGGGTTGTGCTGGGTTCGTGCTGGGCCTTTTACTCTGCAGTCCTGTGGTTGAAATATTTGTGGACGAGGGGAAGTATCATCTACCACACAAGCTCATGTTGATGTGAGTTATCAGAGAGAAACTCAGAGGAGCGAGTGTTTCTCACAAGTACTTCATGGGATGCCCTTAGGTTTCCAATTAAATTATTTCAGCAAAGCTTATGCATGGATTACAAGCATAAAGAAATTATTTACAAGGTGTTTGCTATGACAGAAAGTAGTGACCGTCCTAGCATAGACCCACTCGCAGTTTAATTCAAATTATTCACAAAAGATTAATCTTAGGTAAAAGTTGTTGCCAAAATACCTTACGTGCTTCATACCTTAGAGTCTGGGAGATAGGCCAATCTATTGGGAATGTAATATTTGTAAGTCTTACAGCAATTGAAGCCAAAACGTTAAACTCAGCATTTTTTGTTTGGGATCTAACTATATTGATTCACAAAGATCTGTATGCTTGTTTAAATGTTTTATGATGGTTCATCATATGAATAGACCAAATATTTAAATCTGTTTATTTAAAGAAAGGTGATTAGTTTGTTTGTTTAATTAATTAATTAATTACTTAATATCAGAAACCCTGCAGAATATCTTGGTGTCCATGGGTTTTGTAAGCTTCCCTTCCTCAGTGCTTTCTCATTACTTTTGACTACAAGTACTTCCACAGATGCCTTTTCCATATTTTGAGATATAGTAAGACGAGGAAGACTCTAAGGAGCCTGGACTTGAGAGAAAACCTGCCTATGGGTCGGAGGGAGGCCACAAGAAGTGTCCCCTGCTGGACGTACGGGGGGAAGCTGCATCCAGGTGCATGAATGGGCCCACATGATGTAATGAGAGCTTACTGAATGAAGGAATGAATGAATGGACAGCATGCAGAGACTGTGGGAGAGAACCCAGGTAGAGGCACCAAGGCTCCAAGTCAGAGACAGACCGAGGTCAGCATCTTTGCAGTTGTCACAGGTCAAGCCAGTTCCATGTGAACAAGGAGTTTCAGGACAGGACTTTTATCCTTGGGGGAATTTCACCCATAAAATCTTGTACCCAGTGACGGGTCCCTGGACTCAGTCAGCACACTGACAGGTGACTGCTGGGCACCCGCAGGGTGTTGTCGTGAAGGCTGCTCCTGGCTGGAAATCCGAGGTTCCCACAACCCACCTCTTGGGTTGAACTGGCTATCGAGGCCCACAGAGTGCAGAAACATTTGGTGCCCAGGTTACTGGTGTGTTACAAAAGGATGTAACTCAGGAACAGACAGATGGGTGAGAGGCACAGGGCAATGTCTAGGGAAGGGGTGCAAAGCTTCCCTGCCCTCCCCAGGGCCTGCTCTCCCCAAATCTGCTCGTGTTCACCAACCCGGAAGCTCTCCAAACTCCCCCTTTGGGATTTTTATGGGGCTTCATGACATGGGCATGATGGATTCAACAATTGGCCGTTGGGGATTGATTCAACCTCAGCCCTCCACCCCTCTCAGGAGGTCACAGGGGTGGGACTGAAAGCCCAACCTTCTAATCGCATGGCTCCTTCTCCTGGTAACCAGCACCCCCATCCTTAGGTGGGATCCAAAGTCACCTCCTTAACATGATGGAAGGCACCTTTACTGCTCTCATCATTTAGGAGATTGCAGGGGCTTTAGGAACTCTGTGTCGGAGGAGGTGATGGAGGTCAAACACATAAATTCTTACTACAAGTCACAGGATCCCACCCAGTGTTCAGGTTGTGAAGATTTGGGTGCATGATATCAGATGAAAACAAAGCTGAACCTAGGGGAGGAGAGCTTTTGCTCAAAGGGACTGTTGCAGTGAGGGGTCAAGTCTATTGCTGTTGGGAGACCGTTCGGACCCTGAGATCTGCCAGTGTCTCAGAAGCTAGGCGGGCAGGAATTCTCTCTCCAGGGAGGAGTGGGCAAGGCTGCAGAGAACCAGGTATGGGGGCGTGGGGGCCTATTGGACGATGGAACAAGGAATGCTCTTCCTTGGAGGTCACGATTCTCAGGAAGTGTTGCCGGCTGGCTCAGCCAGGGTGGGTCCAAGCTCAGAGGCCTGCAGGAAGGAGGGACATTTGCACAAGTCAGGTATCCTGTCCAGATTGGTCAGTGGGCACAGGGAGTCCCATGAATCACTTAGGAGAGAATGGGACTTGGGGGGTGGGGGTCTGAGACCTTCACGGGTAAACAAGGAGGGTACCTGAATCTTATTGAGCCCATTTGGAGCAGATTGGATCTGCCAGTGAGCTGGTTCCTGATCACTGGCCCACAGGCTCCCCCACACTTGAATCTGCCTGGTTTTCTAAACAAGGCTGGTGTGCTCTGGTTCTGGGGTGTAGAGGATCAACACGGCCCCTAGGAACAGGTAGGCCTGGCCTGAAGGAATGGGTAAGACATGGGCAGGTAGGGTCATGCTGAAGGGGCCCAAAATCCCAACAGCATTGGGCTCATTCCAGAACTCTCTGTAGGTGAATTTCTTTCACTCTTGTACCACAAACTCTTAAACCAGAAAATGCAAGTCCCATTGGGATGACAAGAATGGCTCTAGGTACCGCTTACGACCCAAGTCCAACTCGCCCCTGCCTTTTCAGAAAGCAGGGGCTACGTGCCATTGTCCTACATTGGAGATGTGGGACATGTGTGGTCGTTCCCTCCAGACCCTTTTAAATGGCACGGCAACCCATTTAAACTCATACATAAAAATCCCCTGATGGTGTGTGCCTATCATAAAATAGTTTTAAAATCATTTACATCATTATTTAACATTTAACAAACTACTAGAGTTCTTGTAAAACGATAGCGATGCAGTTGAGTCTGGTGCACTGTCAGCTGCAAAGCCCCTCCGGGCTTTATACTGAAGAAGCGTGCTGCACGTCCTCACAAAAAAAATCTGGAACTTGGAGTGAAGACCACGCCATGGAGGCAAATGGCACTTGAGGAAACAATGAAGCAGCCAGGCAGCTAAGACAGCATCCTCCTGCGGACTGACGAGCTCTCCTGACCGGGGATGGAGGTCCGGGAGGGAGATGGACACTCTGTGTGTGTGGTGCTGGGTCACGGGGAGCAGAAGGAGGGACACAGGTGGCGGCTGCCCACCCCAACTTTGCCGACTGTGACAGTGGGGACAGAGCACAAGGGGACAGAGCCCAGTGGCGAGAAGGCGTTCTGAGGAATGCGAGGCTGGGCTTGGAGCCGTGGTTCCAGATGTGATGGTTCTACTCAGACCACCAGCAGCCATGTCACCTGCTCGAACGAAATCCTTAAATGGAGGGACTCCACCTGCTAACTGATGTTTGTGGGTGCGGGTTACTTTTAACATTTTGCTTAAGAGCTTATCAGTTATTTGTGGTTTAATTTATTTATTTTTCTTTTTCATGGAAGCTTTTAGAAGTTTCTTTCTACTCTTCACCCCAGCCCCTGATCTTCTTTGGTTTCATTGCGATGTAACTGGATGCAGGTTTTTAGAAATCCAGCCAGCTGAGCTCTGAAGGTGCACCCAGTGCAAGTGAGCCTGCGTTCCAGCTCACGTGGGATCGCCCGTCCCTCTGACGGGAGGGGGCTTCTGAACCCTTGTCTCCCCCAGGGCTGCCTGCTCCCCATTCAGCGCAGCTTCTACTCCCCAGGAGTGCTGGGGTATCTCTGCTGCTCATTAACCACCGTTAGGATCAGTTTCATACTTTCTCTCTTTCTGTCCCCAGTGTCTCAGGTTCAGGACGACGGCACTGCCCTTTAATTCTGTAACGAATTTGTTTCTACTTTCCATATATATCCTGTTGAAATTTTATTTTTCATACGTCTAATTGGCTTAACATATATTTCTCTGCTTTCTTTGTATCAGCCTTTTAAAACATCATTCCTGTTATGGGCTTTTCCATGTCATTGCTTCATTTGGAGACCTGTTCTTTCCCTGGGATGGCTGCTTCCCTTAGAAAGTGGAGCTCTGACTTCCGTGCCATCACTCTCCCTCGTGTGCTCTGGGACTCTTGTTTCCAAGCTCCTCTCAAGCAATTATGTGTGTGTTGTGCATGGGGCATGTGGGATGTGTGTGTGCGTGTGTGCGTGTGTGGTGTGCGTGTAGTGTGCGTGCAGCCTGTGTAATCCCTCTCTCCTTGCTGCACAGAGAAGCTGCCACCGCATGGGTGCCCACCGCAAGCCAACTCAGCCTGTGCTCACACCACGGGTCTCGTTCCACTTCTGTTCCGCAGGGATGCTCGCCTCGTTCTGAGTGGGGACGTGTACTTTTCCTGTACATTGTAAGTGGAACAGGAGAGAGAGGAGTGGGGAAGTCACCTGGGTCCTCGAAGTGTCTTCTGATCAGATGCCTTCTTTTCTTGGTGCAGGTTGTGCTTGACGCCTAGTAGCCTCGCTCACCTTTCAGAGGCCACTGTCCTGAGACCAAACAGAAATAGCTAGCTGGCATCTGCCAGATGACCACTTTCAGAAATTAAGCCCGACAGGGGCAGCCCTGCAAGGATCCCACCAAGGTCATGACTTCAATCATAATTTGATTGTTAATGTGGCTGTTTGTCCTACTCAGTTATTAATGAATACAAGGCTGACTCTGTCTGGGAGACTTGGCAGGTTGGTTTTCAGTAAGAAGATGGAGTGAAGACTCATGCTTAGTGGCCTAACTTGCTAGAAACTGAATATCTTGAAAACCGAAGAATGGTCTGTTTTCCTAACTGGACGTCCTCCTCTTGCAGACAAAACTAAAGAAGATCCTGCCAGAAGCAAAATGAGTATTCCCTCTTGAAGGGAGCACCAGGCAAGCATGCTGTCTCCATCAAAAGACTGCTTATCTTGCAGAATGAATAAACATTGAAACACTGATAGGACTCCAAGTTATTTACGGAAACATGCATTCACCTGAGATGTTCAAATGAGCGTGGAATAGATGTGTTTTCTACTCAGTTTATGAATAGACTGTGTCCCTGTTGAGCGGTCCCCCTGTGTCGACGGTGCTCATCTCTGTTGCTCAAATGCTGACTAGCGGGCCTTTGTCAGGATCGGTGACATGGGTGGTGCAGGAACCCTGGCCCTTCCTTCCATGCCTGTCATCTTGCGTCATCAGCTACAGAGTTGACATAAGAAACAATGCCCTGATTTTTTTGGTGACCTCAGGCTTTTTCCTGGCTCATCTCCTTCTTGTTCCTACAACTTCTACCAACATAGAGGGGTTTTTTAAATATTTTATTTATTTGTTTGACTCACAGAGAGAGAGAGAGAGAGAGTGCGAGTGCACAAGCAGGGGGAGCGGCAGGCAGGCAGGGAGAGGGAGAGGGAGAAGCAGACTCCCCGCCGAACAAGAAGTCCAACGTGGGGCTCGATCCCAGGACCCTGAGATCATGACCTGAGCCAAAGGCAGACTTAGCTGACGGAGCCTCCCAGGCACCCTGTGAACATAGTTTTAAATACAGTTGTTCCTTGAACAACGAGAAGTTGGGATGCCAACCCCAATGAGTAGAAACTTCATACCTTTTGACTCCCCCAAAACTTAACTACTAACTACTCCTAATAGCCTATCACAGGCCAGAAGCGTAGCCAATAAGATCAACAGTCAAATAACACATACTTTGTGTTAGGTATATTATGCACTGTGTTCTCACAATAAAGTTATCTAGAAAAAGAGAATGTTATGAAGAAAATCATAAGGAAGAGAAAATACATTCACAGACCTGTCCTGTGGTTACTGAAAAAAATCCAAGTACAAGAAGAGCCCGGCCACTGATCCCATATTGTTCACGGGTCAGCTGTATCTCAGACCCCATCTTAGGACAGCCTGTGTTGTTTGTGGCATGCAGTGTGGCAAAACTTATAGGCAGTCAAAATTCACGCTGGATGCCAGTTCACCTCACCTTTTTAAGAAGAACGGCGGTGGCAATATTTGAGACAAGAGCTATTTTAAAGTAAATGTGCGTTGATCACTTTGGATGGTGGTGAGCATGTGTGTTATGCAAACAAGTCCTAAAGAGAATCAAAAGCCTAAAACCCAACAAAAATGTGTTTACACGCCATGGGCTCTGTTGGCAGAGGCTTTGAGACAAGGAATCCACACATCTCGCCCTTTGGGCCCAGGGTTGGGTCTGGGTGTGTGGACGAGGAGGCAATGATGGTTTTCTGGGAGTAGAGTCTGAACCCCCAGGGCAACAGACCTCACTCCCTGTGTTCTTCCTCAGTCATTATCGACTGGCTGCTTTCCAAGACATGCGTATGATTTGATGTTATTAGAGTTGAGAGGATCTGTACCGCCCTGTCCCACTTCTAGTATTTAATTTTAGGGGTTGTTTCCTTCCTCATCTTTCTCCTTGGCCCTGTCCCTACCTTTGGGATCTTCATTCTCCTAATACTTAAAGGCCGGTTGTGTTTATGAAAATCCGTACTTTACTTGGCTGATTACTGCAGTTCAGATATTTTCAGATCATTTCGTGTACCTGTAGCTTCTTTGGTTATTGTCTTTTTTTTTTTTTTTATTGGCTGATTGTGAGATTTGCCTGGTTCTGTTATTCTTGGGCATTATACAGAATACCTCTGATTTCTCTGAGACCGGTGTCATCACAATGCGGGGAGAGCAGCTTTCTACGGTCTCTCTCATGAAGAAAACTGATCTCTACAATGATGATGGATGGGAGTGATTCTGTGGAATTCCAGCAAAGACATTCCACCCCTACATTGGAACACACACACACACACACACACACATCCGACAAAACAAAGATAAACCCAAGACTGGACACATTGAAGAGGGTAAGAACAATTTCCCTTTATCCCTGTCATCCCTCCTTCAAGGCACCACAGCTCGGTGCCAACAGTGACTTTCTTATGGTGGAAAACAAGCATGTGAGTGACCACCTGTGTGGGGCAGTGCCCCATCCAGATTACAGAGCTGTGCTCTGCTACTTGGTCACAGGGAGTGAGGGGAAAGCAGCATCTCGGGCGCAGAGGACATTAAAGGGATGTGGATCCTACTACTCGCTTTGCAGGCTTCATCAGGAAGCCTGAGCATAAGCTGCTGGGGCAGCTCAAATGCAGATCCCCCCAAATGCTCTGTGTGCCTCACCCACACACACCTCCACTCCATGTGTGCACCCTAATGGTGCTGATCACGAGCTTCCCAGGGCACCAGTCCAACTCTGAGGGATTGGTAGAAAACACACAAAGTTAGCCATTTCACTTCATCCTAGAGAAAGCAAATGGGAGGCTGTCAGCACCCAGCCTGGTTTTGTACCATTGAGGGAAGGCATACAATCTTAAGAAATCTCCCCCTAAGAGGGAAAACGAAGTATACAACAGATATATCCACACAAAAAAGATGAGAAAGCCCCAGAATCCCTAGCAAAACTGACAGAAGGTCTCTCTTGAGTCAGTCAGTAAGGACTGGAGGAGGTGGCCACTTCTTTAGATGTGAAGACAGCAACACAAGACTTGTAGGAACATGAATAATCAAGGGAACATGATGCCACAAAAGGAACAGGATGACTTTCCTGTGACAGACCCGAAAGAAGTGGAGAATTCCTTGATGCCAAACACAGTAAAGGATACTCCAAAAAAAGAAAATCATAGGTCCAAGGTAGATGCAAGGATTCTCAACAACATATAGCAAGCCAAATTCAATAGCTTATTACAAGACTCATACAACACAATCAAGTGGAATTTATCCCTAAAATGCAAGAACAGTTCAACAGAAGCACATCATTAAATATAATGCACCAATTAATAGATTGAAAGATAAAAAGCATATGATCATTTCTGTAGAATCAGGAAAAGCATTTGACAAAATTCAAATGGTTTATGATAAAAACTTTTAACATATGGAAGATGGAAGGAACGTGTATCAGCACAATAAAGGCTATGTATAGCACGCCCACAGATAACATCATACTCAACAAGGAAAGTTTGAAAGCCTTTCCTCTAAGATCAGGAATAAGATGGGGGTATCTACTCTTAGCACTTGTGTTCAACAAAGTACTGGAAGTCTTACCCAGAGCAATTAGGCAAGAAAAAGAAATAAAGACATCTAACTAAGAAAAAAAATTAAAAGAAGTAAAATTGTCTCTGTCTACAGATAACATATTCTCGTATAGAGAAAATGTTAGGAAGGAAAAAATGAAACAAGATGGGATCGGGAGGGAGACAAACCATAAGAGGCTCTTAATCTCACAAAACAAACTGAGGGTTGTGGGTGGGGCGGGGGGTGTAGGGAGAGGGTGGTTGGGTTATGGACATTGGAGAGGGTATGTGCTACGGTGAGTGCTGTGAAATGTGTAAGACTGATGATTCACAGACCTGTACCCCTGGGGTAAATAATAGACTATATGTCAATAAAAATTATTAAAAAATAAAAAATAATAAAATGTTAAAGATTCTACAAAAAAAAAAAACCTGTTAGAACTAAATCAGAGTTCAGTGAAGTTTCAGAGTATGTATAAAAGCAGCATACAAAGATCAATTGTGTTTCTATACACTAACAACAAACTATCTGAAAAGGAAATAAATATTCCATTCATGTACTATTGAAAAAATAAAATATATGAGTAAATTTTACCAGAGAGGGAAAAGATCCGTACATGGAAAACTTAAGACATTGATGAAAGAAATGGAGGAAAACACAAATAAATAGAAAGACATCCTGTGTTCATGGATTAGAAGTATTAACATTTCATAGTTCTTACTACCCAAAGCCATCTATGAATTTAGTGCAACCCCTATCAAAATCCCAATGGCGATTTTCATAGAAAGAGAACAAGCAACCCTAAAATTCATATGGAAAAACGAAATACCTTAAATAACAAAACACTGTTGAGAAAGAAGAACAAAGCTGAAGGGATCGCGCTCTCTGACTTCAATTCTATTACAAAGCTGCAGTGGTCAGAACAGTATGGTATTGGCATAAAAACAGATACCTAGAAGAAAGGAGCAGAAGGGAGAGCCCAGAAATAAACCCACACATATATGGCCACCTCGTATCTGGCTATGAAACTAAGAACACTCGATGGGAAAAAAGATGAGAAAACTGGAGAGTTACATGTTAAAAAAGACATTGGATCATCACCTCACACGACTCATAAAAATGTACTTGAAGTGGATTAAAGACAAATGTAATGACTGAAACCTTAGAGCTCCTAGATGAAAACAAAGGGAAAAAGCTCCTTGACATTGGCCTTGACACTGATCTTTTGGACCTGAGTCTTTTGGACAATAAAACAAGAGGACTACATCACCTAAAAAGCTTCTGCACAGCAAAGTAAATGATCAACACAATGAAGAGGCAGCCTATGAATGGGAAAGAATATTTGCAAGCCATGTATCTGATAAGAGATTAACACCCAGGGCGCCTGGGTGGCTCAGTTGTTAACCGTCTGCCTTCAGCTCAGGTCATGATCCCAAGATCCTGGGATTGAGCCCCACATCGGGCTCCTGCTCAGGGGGAAGTCTGCTTCTCCCTCTCTTTCTGCCTGCTGCTCTGCTTACTTGTGCTCTCTCCCTCTGTCAAATAAATAAATAAATAAATAAATAAATGAATAAATAAATATTTAAAAAGAGATTAATATCTACAATATATAAGTAATACCTTTAACTCAACAGCAAAAAAAAAAAAGTGTATAATCTGATTAAAAATGGACAAGGTACCTGAATAGAAAGTTTTCTAAAGATTGCATACAACTGGGCAACAGACATATCAAAAGGTGCTTAACACCACTAATCACCAGGGAAATGTGACTCAAAACAATAAGTTGACATTACTTCACACCTGTTAGAATGGCCATCATCAAAAAGTTAAGAGAGAGCAGGTAGTGGCGAGGATATGCAGAAGGAGGAAGCCTCGTGTACTCTTGGGGAATGCAAACTGGGGCAGCCGCTACGAAAAACAATACGGCAGTTCCTCAAGAAGTTAAAAATAGAGCTACCCTGTGATCCAGCAGCCCGCTTTTGGGTATATAGCCAAAAGAAGTGATATCACTATCTGCACCCCGAAGTTTATTGTGGTATTATTCACAAACACAACATGAAAACAGCGTAAGTGTCCAGTGATAGATGCATGGATAAAGAAAATGTGTTATATAAATACAAAGGAATATTATTTAGCCACAAAGGAGAAGGAAATCCTGTCATTTGTGATACCATGGATGAAACTTGAGGGCATTATGTTAGATGATATAAGTCACACAGAGAAAGACAATTATCGAATGATCTCGCTTACATGTGGAATCTAAAAGAGCTGGACTCAGAAACAAAGATGGGCTTGGCGGTTGCCGGGCGCTGGGGATAGGAGGTGGGCCACAAGAGAAGAGGTTAATCCAAGGGTGCAAACTTCTCATGATGTAAGTTCTGGGGATCTGATGTGCAGCCTGGTGACCATAGTTAACAATGCTGTATTGTATACTTGAAGTTTGCTAGGAGAGTAGATCTTTAATGTTCTTATCAGACACACACAAAATAAAGACCATGATGTAGGTGACATAACTCACCTTAGGTCAGACAGGACGGTATGTTAACTCACTTGATTATGGTGATCACTTCACAACATATACGTGTATCAAATCACTACATTGTGCCTCTTAAACTTCCACGGTTATGGCCGATCGTAACTCAATAAAACCAGGAGAGGGGACACCTCAGCCCTGTGAGAACATCGCTCCACACGGAGGATGGCCTTTCCTGAGTGAGGATGATGCTTGTATTTTTCAAAGTAGGGTCCTCACTCAGACCTGAAAGTTTTACATTGAAGTTCAGCATCTGGATTAGGAGCCTGTTTCCACAAACTGTGGCTTGTTCTACTCCAGAAAGGATGAGCCAGATGTCTTTGGAGTCTAAGGTAGCTTAAAATAGCTTCCTGTCTCCGGCAGTTGGGACTTTGGTTTTGTTTATCATTTGCAGAACTATCAGGATGCTGCATCAACCGGCATCTGTAAGAAGTGACTCGGTCATTAGCAATGGGGAGTCTTAGGGCCCTGACATTCTTGACCATCATGTGACTCTCCCCACAATGTGAGCCAGACTCAACATATCAGAAACCAATTCTAAGTGCAGCTACAAGGTTGTATCTCAGTACCGTGTTCCATGTTCCACCCACACAGAACCGAAATAGCACGACAGATGGCATTAACGGATCGTGCCGATTTCACCGATTGTGTTGGGTTCAGTGTGACTTGCATTCCCACCTGACCGGCAGAACCAAACCAGGTTGTGCTGTTCTCCTTGTGGTGTAGGGTCCTGCTCGGGCACCGTGTGACAGAATGTTCTTCCCATGATGATCCTGTCATCTATGTGCATACAGCTCCCCCGGAAGCAGGATGTCACCATGTTGGTCCTGATGGCTTACTTTTCCCCAGTGGTTCTTAAATGAGGCAAAACCACGCGGCCCAACTAACCATCCTGTCCTAACCTGCTGATGTGTCCTGTGTCCTGCTCGTGCATGCAAGGACAAGCCCTTTCCCACTGACGTGGAAAAAACAAGTGGTGCAAGCAGCAAACCAACCGTGTCATTAGTTTTTAGCCTCTCTTGAGTTGTTCCCAAAACTGATCTTGGAATACTCTTTGAGAATATGCAAGTGTTTTAGATTGTTTTCATGGTCAGCATCCTTCTTTCCAGTCTCTATGTTGCAAAAACCATGTTTTTGT